>NC_141699.1:867481220-868731220 GCF_964263255.1 Lissotriton vulgaris
GACACATTGAGGACGCCTTCATAGAACCATCAGTGCACCATTCCCCGGTAAGGGAGTCATTGTGTTATATACTGTAATTTACTGTGTGGTCATGGTAAAGGGATGGGGACATAGTCTGGGTTTCCTTTTATAGTAATGTTGTACCTTATTCTTTAGGTGCAGCGACGTGAAGGCAGTATCCTGGTCAGACGTGTCCCCCCTCCCGTCTCTTCCCTTGTTACTCCCACCCTCTCCCGGTGTTCATCTGATTGCTCACTGTGAGGTTTCCATTGAGCGGCAGGTGGGCAGGGGTAGCGGATTGGGCCATACTACGTTCCTGCAGTGGTACGGGCTGTGGAGCTGGAACCCAACACATAGCAGTTGACACCAGTACTGTTTTCAAACTGAAATCCAACAACCTCTTCAATACTATCCTTTTTCCTTGCAATTACTGGTTCATCTAGTTTTTTTCTTTTCTCCACAACCTCACTACAATTTTTCTCCAATCTTCTTTTTCGACGTTCCACAACTTTTTAAAATAAAGGATATTGAGGTAAATGAGGAGCACATTCTCTTCTTAACCTATTATACTCTTTCACACAATTCAGATCTGCACTAATCTTTGTCTCATCAAAATCAATCAAGTATAATCCAGATAAAGTTCTGACTCGAAATATGCCATACCCTCTTTGAACACAGTGCTTCCAATATTCACCAAAGCACTATCTACACTCAAACCTTGTGATTTATGAATAGTCACTGCATATGCCAAACAAACAGGAAACTGTTTTCGGCGGACATATAAATCTTTTACTAGCCCCCCTCCCCCTCTGCAGCTGATAACGGCTCGCGGCCCCCGCTTCACGGGAGCCGCTCGCAGCCGTCTTGTGGTGACACAGTTTCCCGACTTGAAGAGGAGAACGCTTTTTCTAGAGCCAGCGAGGATTTCTACTGGTCATATCCCATTGGGGAGTGACTGTCTCTGCTATTTACTGCCCAGCGGGTGCGGGACTGCGAGTCCCAGCAGGCGGAGCGCCGAATCCACCAGGCGCACCTGCGACTCTTCCCGCCCCCCTCCCCCTCTGCAGCTGATAACGACTCGCGGCCCCCGCTTCGCGGGAGCCGCTCGCAGCCGTCTTGTGGTGACACAGTTTCCCGACTTGAAGAGGAGAACGCTTTTTCTAGAGCCAGAGAGGATTTCTACTGGGCATATCCCATTGGGGAGTGACTGTCTCTGCTATTTACTGCCCAGCGGGTGCGGGACTGCGCGTCCCAGCAGGCGGAGCGCCGAATCCACCAGGCGCACCTGCGACTCTTCCCGCCCCCCTCCCCCTCTGCAGCTGATAACGGCTCGGGGCCCCGCTTCGAGGGAGCCGCTCGCAGCAGTCTTGTGGTGACACAGTTTCCCGACTTGAAGAGGAGAACGCTTTTTCTAGAGCCAGCGAGGATTTCTACTGGGCATATCCCATTGGGGAGTGCCTGTCTCTGCTATTTACTGCCCAGCGGGTGTGGGACTACGAGTCCCAGCAGGCGGAGCGCCGAATTTACCAGGCGCACCTGCGACTATTCCCGCCACCCTCCCCCTTGCATAAAGGAGTGCCTATAGCCGCGCACGCGGGACGCCACGGGACGGAGCACGGGGCGAAGCCCGGGCCAAGGGCGGGCCCGTTTGTGCCCGTTCGTGACCGGTCTAGCCCGGACCGGGCCCCCCCACTAACTACTGACTGTTATGGTCCTCCCTCTAAATCGTATGTAATCTTGTATTACTTCTTCTAATCTCCTTTGGATATTCTGTCATTCTAAAACCACGCTCCCAGCGTTTTCTGCTTAGTATAATTGAACTCTTCTTACTATGTCAACCCGAGGAAGTAGAAGCAAAACCTTTGCTGGGGAGGGACAACTTATAGGCCCCTTAGATAGTTTCTTAATTAGGGCTAACTCACTAATAGATCAAAGTATCTCTATCATGGAACGTCGAGTGTCCCAAAATGTAGCCTTAGCGAAAAGATCCTCTAGGGGTCACTTAGCTGATGTAAGAACACCTGAACAGCTCAGGAATACTGAACGGACCAAACCCCAAGGTCAAAGACATAGCCTACCAAATATGGTAGATCTATCGGCCTCACAGCTCTCCGACTCACAACTTAGTCTGAATCTTGAAAAGTCCCCAGAACTAGTGATTCGAACCACTCCAGAAGATGTAGGGCAGTTGAGAGGGAGGAGGGAGGGGGCGGTAAGGAAAAAAAAAGCACCAGGATTAAATACCCCTAAAACTAACAAAACTAAAAATATCTGTAACAAGCCAGGGGAGAAACGATCAGGCACCCCCACAAGAGGAATTCAGCATAGTCACACAGTAATTGTACATCAAACACCACACGATAACCAGGGTCCTATTAGTCTAGAATCTTAGACAGCTCCATTACAAACTAGCGAATACGTTGATAATAATGACAAACAACTTTTAACAAAAATTGGGGACCTATTTAAATGACTCCTTACACCAATAGAAGCCAGACTGTCACAAATAGAAAAGCAACTATCAGAACTGACAATTCTGGCAAAAGTCAAGCCAAATCCAGGGACACAAAAGGTTGGGGGAAACAAACAGACCCCAATCATTTCTACTGGTCAACCAATCAAAAAACCGGTAGTTCTAGTACCCATAGCTAAACCAATTCAATCTACAGTAGCAAAAAGTAATACAAAACAGAAACCATCAAAACCAACCACAACCCCAAACATTATTCCAAATATCACCTTAGAACACAATAACACGGCCCCAAAAGCACCAGCTACACATTCCAATAGAGGGTGGGACAAAGGACCATTTGATGGCAGATTCCCTGTAAATATGCCACTTGAGGCCAGTCCCTTCGTAGTAGTAATGACCGGTGTACCAGAACTGGCAGACCATAACTTAAAGCTTACCTGGTCTCTAAAAAACAAGGCCCAACATTGGCTTAACACGAACCGTCCACTTCCACCAACCGGGTCAAGCAAGATCCTGATGGTACGAAGGGCCCCCTGGGTATGGCATGGAAAGAAAACAATACAGGGAGATTGTGTCCTTATCACTTTTGAAGACCCCAGAGTAGTTGACTATATCTGTTCTTGGGATCACTCTGGTCCAAATGGCGGAATAGGAACAAAGCGCCTGTCCTTCTTTTACCCCCCGAGATACCGTAATGGTCCTCATTACTAAGGATCTTGGTATACAGTAGGCCCTCGGCACCGGGGTGGAGATTGGGAAGAGTGGGGAGGACATCACCAGAGGGATTACCACAGAGAACCATCGAGTTGGGAGGGCTGGAGCGGCATCCCAACAACAAATAGATATAGCTGTCTTGAGATGGTTGATTGACCATCACTGGTCGATGAGCCCTCTAGGCCCCAGCTAGTGCAGTCTGAGCCAAAACCTCCTATAGTTGACGTGGACAACAACGATCTTCAAGTTCTAAGTGTTGTTTTTTGGAATATCGCTGGTCTTCGCACCAAGATTGTAGATGGGAGTGTCCTGAACTTCCTGGGGAGGGAAACAATTATTTGCCTCCAGGAGACATGGGCTGTGTCGGAACTTCATCTCTTGGGTTTCAGGACGTACTTTTCTCCAGCCTTGGCAGGAACTATGGGCAGGCCTAAGGGAGGATTAACTATCTATATAGTAAACACCATCCAGAATGTAAGAGTAACTAAGGTAGAACTTGACACAAACTTCCAGCTTCTCTTTCTCTCTCTTTCCAGGAATGAGACTGTTATACTTGTTAACTTCTACAACAACATTAGAGGAAGGACAATTCCTGAGGGTGGTATCGAATCTCTATGAGAAATTTTCCCATTTTAGACAGTCTAACGGAGGAAAAGGTACTGTGTACTTCTTATGGGGGGGGGGACTTCAATCTACATCCCTGTCCACATGATGGAACCAAGTGTGACGGGATAGTAAATGAACATGACATCCCCCTTACCCACTTTACCCATAATAATAAGCCAGGCACAGCCATGAACGAAGTATTATTAGATCTAGACCTCCAAATAAGAAATAATCTAATCTCGGACACCAACCAGCTACAACCAACATATCTGGGGAGGAGTCACCAATCAACAGTCGATTATATTCTTTTATCAGAAGGTCTATTAAACAGAGCAAAGCATTTTGAGGTCTTACCAAATATACTAAGTCACCATTCGGCTCTTAGGATAGAACTTTCTCTAATCCATCGACAATCCCTCACCCTAACCATAGCAAAAGCACTGCACCAGAATAAACTACATATAGCACAGACAAATGGGTATACCATAAAATGGGGGAAGATAAATCCTGGACAAATTACAGAAGATCTTATAAAAGCAGCCTACCCCCATATAATAAAATGTCTAGACCTAACTGCAACAGAGGAGGAAGTGTTAAGCAATTTCTCCATAATATTAGACATCATAAAGGGGCTCATGACAGCAAAGCCAAAATTGGAAAAATCAACCAAGAAAGGTTGGTTTAACCATAGCTGTACAGTAACACATTCCAAATTAAAAGTGGCA
Organism: Lissotriton vulgaris; assembly: GCF_964263255.1. Taxonomy (NCBI): domain Eukaryota; kingdom Metazoa; phylum Chordata; class Amphibia; order Caudata; family Salamandridae; genus Lissotriton; species Lissotriton vulgaris. Next base: position 867,485,739 of record NC_141699.1, read on the forward strand.
TTGAATAATGATATCAGAGATCCACAGTTGATTGCAAAACTTAGAAAAGAGTACACTTCTGCACCAAAGCAAAGAAAGGCCGAGCTGAAACTCCACAAAAGTGCCCTAGAAAAAATCAGCGAGGCCTTCTGGAGGGTAGTCAAATCTCCATTTCTGGCTGACGACGATCTTCCAAAGATCAAAGTGGCCATTGAAGAAGAAGTCTGGGTGTCCCATTTCTCAAAAATATTTCAGAAATCTGAATTTTCAGCAGGGGGAGAGATAGTCCACCCAGCGGTCGTCTACCCGATTCCCTTAGAATTCGACATCTCTGAGGTCCTTCTGGCCCTAAAACTAAGCAAAAACGGTAAAGCACCGGGTCCCGACGGGGTCCCGGTGGATATTTTTAAACACAACCATGATCTCTGGGCTCCCATACTCACCAGGGTTTGCATGGCAGCCACAAAGAAGTGGTTGTTGCACTCTTGGACTAAGTCCATCATGGTCCCAATATTCAAGAAGGGAGACCGCCAGGAGGTCTCATGTTATCGACCTATCTCATTGCTGGACTCGCTGGGCAAAGTAGCTGGTAGGGTTGTCCTTGAGCGACTCCAGCAGTGGGCTGAAGAAGGGGGTATTTTGTCGGAATTACAATTTGGCTTCAGGGAAGGCTTCGGCACAATCGAACAGGCCTTAAACCTATCCATGATCCTAGGTAAATATACACACGCAAAACAGGACAAGCTCTACATGGTCTATGTGGACCTGTCTGCAGCTTTTGATTGTGTGTCCCATTCAAAGCTCTGGTCGGTTCTAAGACAAATGGGAGTGGACCCCCCCTTCTAGATTTTTTGAGGGAACTATATTCTAAAGCTTCCGCGAGAGTCCGCTTTGGTGTGAAGGGTGAGTTGTCTAAATCTTTTGGTGTGGAGCGTGGAGTAAGGCAAGGATGTGTTCTGGCCCCCTTTCTTTTCTCCTTGTATACAAACAGCTTGGAAACGGAGCTACTGAGGGGGGGGCCAGGATCTTCCGCAAGTTAAACAATACCTGATTCCTGCTCTGCTCTATGCAGACGACGCCGTCATACTGGCGCGTACCCCGCGTGAACTACAGAAGGCCTTGTCAAGGTATGCAGACTACATGGGCAGTCTTGACCTACACATAAACATCAAGAAGATCTTTGTAATGGTAGCAGGCACAGGAAGAAAACCTCCCAAAGATATTTTCCTCAACAAGCAAAAACTTGAAGTGATGGCCAATTATCCCTATCTAGGTATCATAATAGATAAAAATTTGAACTGGAAACCAGCGGTTGAGGCCAGAAAACATCTTTTCAAGAGAGCCATAGCCGCCCGGATAAGCTTCTCACAAAAATTAGGCAAAAGGTCCCCTGTGGAATTACTAAAAATATATCAAGCCAAATGCCAAGCAATAGCATTATATGGAGCTGGCGTTTGGGGACACGCAAATGTTAGTGCTCTACAGGTGGCAGAAAACGTATTCCTAAGATTGCAGCACCCAGAGGAGTCTCCACATATGCATGCCACATGGAATTAGGGATACCACACATAGAGGATTTGGCAAAAATTCAACCTTTGCTACTCTGGCGACGTATATGGACCTCTGAAAAAAACATGCTAACAAAGGCAATTGTGGCAGATACAATGGCCCTAGACTATTCGGCGAAAATTAGGTGGCTCCGCTATATTAGAAATTTCCTCACTGATATAGGCTTAGAGATTTTCTATAACACACCTGTAAAGGTCAAAGAGCTATCTAAAAAGGATCTGAAACTAATGGCCCTGAGCCATCTAGAAGGACTAAGGCTCGCAAATGAGTCAGGTAAAGCCTCCGTCCTTCATTCAACCATGGTTCAGACCACTGTTATGATTCAGCCTTACCTAACCCTTGATATCAGTATCTTTGATCGCTTTCTGTTAACCAGATTTAGACTAAATCTCTTCCATCGCTTAGTAGCCTTTCCAACGAGGAACACTTGGGAGCCAACCCTCGGACTTTGCCCCTGCGATGATACATCAGCACAGACTACCATACACACTGTGTTGTTTTGCAAATTTTATCAGGTCCACCGCAAAATTTGGCTGCTAACACTGTTAAAGCTGTGGGGTTTCAGACAGTGCTGTCCAGCTATTTTGCGTCTCCAATTCTTAGAGTCTGAATGTATCTGCTATCATGTGGTTAATTTCCTGAAATGTATTTTTAGGCACAGGAAAAACCTCTGAATGAGAATGTTGAAATTCCAGAATAATGTTTTTAAAGTGCAGAGACTCTCTTTTAATAATTCTTTATGGGAACATAATTTTTACTGTGTATTCGACTAACTATTTTGTATTGATGTGGATAATGCTGCTTTTATGGATTTCTGTTTTGAAATACCGAATAAAGAAATTTAGTAATAAAAAGTATTCGTGCCTGTAAAGCTTCTTTGCCATGTTCACTTAGTTTTCCAATTCTTATATCTTGAAGAATACTTTTATAATCAGCATCCTTTGCTTGACGCATATTTTGAATGAGTTCTGAATATTCGAAATATGACCAAATATTAACATTTCCAATGCTTCCCAGGCACTTCCTGGTATCTTCATGTGTAAGGGTTTAAAACACTGGTTGTCCTTTCACAGGAGTTAGCTGTAGTAGATCTCCAAAAACGATGATGTGTTTGCCTCCAAATAACACATCATATTCTGTTTTAAGAATTTGTTACATTCTTAATTGCACAAAGGCAAGCATTAAATTTGATACCATGCTTACCTCATCAATAATCAGAAGTTTCATTTTTTCAGGACTCTGGAAACTTCACAACAAGCTTCTCCAGATAGCTTGTGGTATTCTAATTTATTATCGTACTCTACTGGCAGCATCAATAAACGATGTAAAGTAATCCCTTTAATGTTATGTGCTGACAACCCAGTTGGAGCGGTACCAACACAAGAGAGTGACGATTCAGTTCTTTTCTGTAGATAAGTTGTAATTGCTTTAATTAGAAAACTTTTTCCAGTTCCTGATTCTCCACTTACATACAGTCGGACAGGTTTAAATGACATACATGAGCACTCTTTTTTCTCATGACATAAACCATGCTCAATCTGCTCTGTCACTTCATCGTATGTTTGTTTTTGCTCAACATTTAGTTGCTTTTCCAATTCTGCCAAGTCTATTACATCCTCCTGAGCTTGTTCCATTGCTCTTTCCACCTCATCCATGGCAGTGTCTGCTTCATTTTGGATAATTGGTCCCCCTAGTGGATCCTGACTCAACGAAGCAGAACTTTGACTGTCTTGTGTACTTTCTCTAGCAATCTCTGCTGCAATTGTAGCTTCTTGCTGTATTTCCTGGTTCAACATTTGGAGATAATTAGTAAAAACAGGAAATTCTATAGTATTTGTGATTGCGTTGAATGAATCTTCATAACTGAGAAAATCTCCAAGTAGTTCCTCTTCTGTATGCCATGGCTTAAAGAGTTGCAAAAGAGCTAAATAGTAAAATTCCCTTTTGTCAGGAGTTTTGCAACTCAGTTTTCGATGACTAATCAAATGTCCTTTTCTTTGTTTCACCAGACATCCTTCAGATCCAATCACAGCATATACTCCTTTATTGATATCTTTTGTAATGTTGTTCTTAAAAGTATAGCTTTGCAGTACTTCATAGAGACAAACATTCTCAAGATGATTACTTCTATATGGATAGTATGTATCCAACATATTTGTCTTAAAAATATCTATACTGTTTGGTTCTCTCTCTGCTAAATATTCAATTTCTTGTACAGATTTCAAAACTCGGTTTTGTGTTCTTGCAAGACCTAAACTCATCCAAATGATTGTTCTAGATTTGGCATATAGACTTGCAGATGATAAGCGATCTGAACATTCATGTGCTCCAATTTCTCGAGACAACATCTTCAAACTGAAGTTGTACAATTTCTTGCTTAGGCTCTTTTCATGAGAAATTTCTTCCCACATTTCCTTTAGTTCTGTCTTTTCAGATTTCGTAATGTAAGAAGTTACATATCGAGCCACAGCAATGGGGGGGCGTTGCTACGCGCGCGACTGGAATGGACGCCTGCGAGTAGAGCTCCGTGCCGAGCTCCCCTTCCCAGCGTAGTTATCTGCTAAATTTCCCTGCACAACCGACCGAAAATCACAGGCGCGGTGACTGTACACCAAGACCCAGCACCCATCCGATTTTGGCGGCAATCGGAGAAGTCGAACCGCACCGCGGTATTTTGTGGAGCCACAGCCGCGCACGTCGCCTCCAGGCCCGGCGGACGCCTAGGACACCCCGAGGCCCCGGCGGAAGTGGTGGGCCCAAAGGTACGGCCTGCGGCAAGCGCTTGCGGGACTTGCGAATCCGCAAACAGTACACCCGGACCCTGTCCCCAATCACGAGTGGGCACTGTGTCCTGCGTGCAGCGGGACCTGGGACGGATCCGACAGACAGGGGACGGAGGACAGCAACACTGGGACCGGAGGCCCGGAACAGACACGAGCGGACACCCGGAGCCGGACCCCCGACAACGAGCAACACGGAGCCAGCACCGCAGAGTGGAGGAGGGTGAGCGGTGGCGGCTCGGATGACGGAGGAGGCCGGGGCCAAGAGCGCGAACCACGCGCAGACACAGGCAGGCACAGCCAAGGAAAGCACGCCCAGCCGACACCGACGTGCGGCGTAGACACGAGAACGCCTGCGGCTGGGAGCTGATCAGACGGGGTGGCGAGGACGACACGAAGCACGCGAAACCCACACCATCGGCAGCGACACGGGGCACGAAGCCACCCAAGGGGCAAACGGCAACCCACAAGATCGAATAGCACAAGCGCACCCAATCTGGAGTGAGATCTCTGGGGCCACACAGCGCACACGGAACCGACGCGCACAAGCGCCCAAGGCCGGGCCCCTGACAACAAGCAATATGGCGCCCGCAGCGCAGAATAAGCGAGGGTGAGCGGCGGCGACCCAGGTGGCGAGGGAGGCCGGAGCCCGGAGCACGAATCGCAGGCCGACACCAACGTGTGCAACCGCAGATAGACCACCCGACCGCCACTGGCGTACAACGAGGCCACAGACAGGGGGCCGATCAGGCGGGGCGGCAACGGAGCCACAAGGTGAGCGAAGCCCACACCACTGGCAGCGCCACGAGGCACGACGCAACCAGAGGGACAAGCGACAACCAGCAAGACCAAGCGGCACGCACAATTCCCAGTCTGGAGAGACAACTCAGGGGCCAAACGGCACACACGGATTAGAACGAGTGGCTAATTAACGCTGAGCACTGCCACTCGCCAACACCAGAGAGGAAGCACAAACCGCTGGCCACCTACTGATCGCTACCATAGAGTCACCAACCCGGCCTCCTCTACTCCACTTACTCACGACCCCGACCCATCCTCCAGTGGCCGCATCGCTGCAGATCTCGCTGCAGGGGCTGAACACGGGCCAGGGCACTGATGTCTAACGGGACCAGGGCACGGACCGGGACCGGAGGCGCAAACTCCAAGGGCAAGATGGACAAATCCGGTAAGACCGCCGATCCGGACCAGACAGCGGCCAAACTCGACACAATGCTAGCGGCCATGGAAAGATTGGAGGAGTCCATCCAACTCACTCGCACCTCCCTAGCCACCAAAATCGATAGTGTGGCCATAGACCTCACGCATCTACGAGCGGATCATAAAAAACTGACGGACCGCACCACGTCCCTAGAAAGTGATGTGAAGGAGCTTCAGCCCCAAGTAGGACAATCGAGTAAGCACATACAGGACCTGTTGAACAGGGTGGAATTCCTAGAAGACAGGGCCGAGGATGCGGAAGGCAGGGCAGGAAGAAACAACGTGCGCCTGGTCGGAATCCCGGAGAAATGGGAAGGAAGGAATCCAGAAGAGCACATGGAACGATGGCTGAAAGATATACTGCCGGAGGGGTCACTCTCGCCGCACTTCGTGGTGGAACGTGCCCACAGAGTTCCCACCAGGCCTTTGACAACGGGCTCCAACCCGAGACCCATGCTACTCCTCATACTGAACTACAGAGACAGAGACTCAATCCTACGCGAAACACGCAAACTCCAGGAGGTGCAGATTGAGAACCCGTCGGTGATGTTCTTTCCGGACTATACAGTACAGGTGCAGAGACAAAGACACTCCTTCCTGGCAGTGAAACAACGCCTGAGACAACAGGGCCTACAATATTCTTTGTTGTTCCCCGCGAAACTGAGAGTGGTGGCCGGCGAACAGACACACTTCTTCACTGACCCAAACGAGGTGGAGACATGGCTGGACAGTGGCACAGACAAGGTCCCCAGAGTGGCCGTGGACCCCGCTGGTATGCACCAAACTGGCGGAAACCGAAGAAGACGTCGACCTCGCCAGAGGGCGCAGACAGGCACGAGAGGAACGGTGGGGACAACCCCCGGCAGACGCTACGCAGCAGGAGAAGCAGGATGCCCTCTGCCTAGTGATGGAACTAAGCCGCTCCCCTACACAGAGCGAACCGGCAGGAGGCAGTACACAAGATCTTCCCAGCGATGACGAGGCCATCTATGGGGTACCGGACTCCCAGGCCTCGGAAGACGGGCTGCATGTCACACCTCAGACAGCGGACTACATCAGCTGATTGAGCCATAGGATACGACGCCCCGGAGTTGCTCACTGAGGAGTGCGGTGCCGGCCACGAGGAGAGTGCCAGACTGAGCTGCGGCGCAGTGGTCGACTAAAGAACTCACACCAACAGGCAGCACACCCGGTCCTGGCTGGGGCCTGGGGGACGGGCGCACATCTGACTCCTTTTCAGTGAGTACGCGACCTGGGGACAACTCGAAGACTCATGTGCCGACGGCGCATGAACCCAGGGATGGCCTGCCCAGCAGTCGACCAGCCAGGACACGTAATGTATGGTGTTTAATACATGTATGAACGATCCCCTGTTTTGCAAGTGCGGTCTGGACTGACATATACCTCCCGGGAAGGTGGAGGGCCTTCATAGAATGACTTTGTTAGCTTAAAAACTATTGCTATAGTGCGCACCGCACAGCAGCCCCCTTAGAGTTAGACTTTATTGCTCCCCTCAAGAGCATGGACGGGAGCACGTTTGGCCTCCGACCTTTTGGTATTCTATATGTTCATCACATTCAATGGCTAACCGTTCCATTAGCCATGTTTCTTACCCCCCCTTCATTCTTATGCTGTGGTGTGCTGGACTGGATGCACTCTTGATGAGTATTGTAACGATCAATGGCTCGATAGGAAGTGTGGAGCTCACGGGAGGACAGCGGGGGAGATCGGAATGGGGAACTGCTGAAGAACTGTAATGTCTGCGACTAAAATATGTACATGGAATGTGAGGGGCATTCACACACCATCTAGGTGATATCAGATATATTCATACCTCAAACGCCATCACATACAGATAGCCCTCTTACAAGAGACGCACCTCTGTGAGTCGGAAACCAATACCTTACGGCGCAGGTGGCGGGGACAACTATATGCCACACATTACTCATCTTACGCTAGGGGGACGCTAGTGTGGGCAAAGCCGGGCACCCCATGGGCAGCACTGGAATCTCATGTAGACCCCGAAGGGGAGGTACGTAGTGGTCAAAGGCAGATTAGACGGGAACCCACTGGTGCTTGCCTCGGTATATGCACCCATTACGGGACTGACGGACTTCCTAGCGCAATTGTCGAACACACTGGTACCTTGGCATGGCACCCCGTGGGTGCTGGGAGGAGACTACAACTGCACTTTAGATCCTGCCCTGGACCGATCCCACCACCTAACTCACAGGCAATGAACGCCGCACGTGCCCTTCAGGCTTGGTCCGCACAATGGGACTTACAAGATGTGTGGCGCAGCCGTAACCCCAACACCAAAATCTACTCATACTACTCGGGGGCACACGCCCTGCACGTACGCCTCGACAGATACATGGTCACCAATGAGATTCTACCATTCGTCAGGGACGCACACTACATGGGCAGCACACATTCAGACCATAACCCACACCTTATAGAACTAGCATGGGAGCAACCACGGCCGCCGGTGCCCACTTGGAGGCTACAACCTGACCTATTGTTAGGTGGCCCATTTAGGAGCTCCATAGGCGCACAAACAATGCAATATTTCGAAGAAAACAATGGCACGGCATCCACACCCCAGATAGAATGGGACGCATTCAAGGTAGTCCTCAGGGGACAGTGTCTAGGCACACAGGCTCATTCCCGATGACAGATAGAGACATAACTGAGGCGCCTGGAGACAGGCCTAATGCAAGGAGAAAAGGAAGCAGCTGAGGGCGCAAACACCAAACTACTGGAGGCACAGGTGGAACATGACAAACTAGTAGATAGGTTAAAACATGTTAATTATGCTGCCCACTCGGCCCGCACACACCGCACTGGCGACAAACCCGGCAAACTGTTAGCCTGGTTAATACAGCGTGATGACCGTACTTCACCAGTAACGGCGATACGTCCAGCTGACGGCCCAGTGGTGTATACGCAGGCTAGAATTCATGAAGCCTGTGTGGCGCACTACAACGCACTGTATCGGTCGCAGCTGCAGAATCCGCAGCCAGATATCGCTGCATACCTAGACGAGGTAACGCTCCCTACCCTAACTGATGACCAGCGGGACGACCTTGGGTCGCCGTTAACGGCAGATGAGATGCGCGACGCCATCTTTGCCCTCTCAAATGGCAAGACCCCAGGCCCAGATGGGCTGCCGGCCGAATACTACAAGGCCTACTCTGATACCCTAATCCCTGAACTCATCAGAGTATACTCGGCGGCACTAGAGGACTCGTCCTTGCCCAAGTCAAAGAATGAGGCAACATTGGTGTCTCACCTTAAGCCGGGCAGAGATGGCACACTTCTGGGCTCGTACAGGCCTCTGGCACTGTTGAACACGGACTACAAGATCCTAGGGTCCACCCTAGCCCGGAGGCTGGCGACCTTGGTACCTGCCCTGGTACATAATGACCAGAACGGCTTTGTGCCAGCAAGGTGCACCTCCCAAAATATAAGAAGGCTGGTCCAAGTCCAGGAGAACCAAGTATGGCCTGTTTGAATACACTGTGAAGCCGTTTGGCCTGTGCAATGCGCCGGCGGCATTCCAGTTTTTTATCAACGAGGTCCTCAGCAGATACCTAGACCAAACGGTCATTGTATACCTGGATGATATTCTTGTCTATTCAGAGAACGGGGCAGAACACATTGAGCATGTAAAACAGGTGCTACAAACATTGCAGGAGCATCACCTGTACGCTAAGTTAGAGAAGTGCCAGTTCAGTACCCCTGAAGTAGAGTTTCTGGGGTTCATTATCTCGGACGGAGGTATTCGGATGGACCCAAAGAAGATCAAGGCCATTGAGACCTGGCCGGTGCCGACTACGGTGAAGCAAATACAGGTGCTACTGGGTTTTGCCAATTTCTATCGGCTGTTCATAACACATTTTTCAGATATAGTGGCACCTATGACCCGCCTCTTAAGGAAGGGAGTCCCCTTTGATTGGACCAGTGAGGCTCAAGATGCCTTTAGATTACTGTTGAAACAGTTTACTTCTGCGCCAGTATTGGTGCATCCTGATCCTGCCCTGCCGTTTTTTGTGGAGACTGATGCTTCCCTGTGTGCCGTGGGTGGGGTGTTGTCACAACGTGATGAAGCCTCTGGCCATATGCACCCGATAGCGTTCTTTTCCAAAACTCTGTTGCCGGCGGAACGCAATTACACCGTGGCTGAACGTGAATTGCTGGCAGTGAAACTGGCATTTGAGGAATGGCGCCATTATTTATGGGGTGCTAGGCATGTTATCACCATTTACACCGACCACAAAAATCTAGAGTTCTTCCATTCCGCCAGGGCGTTGACTCCTCGCCAAATGCGGTGGGTCTTATTCTTCAATGAATATGACTTTATAATAACGTATAGACCTGCGGCCCAACAGATCAAATCCGACGCTCTTTCTCGGATCTATGTTGATCCTAAGGAAGAAGGATCCTTGAGTAACAGTAAGGCTATGATTGCAGAAGAAAGGATCATAGGGGCCTTGGCTGTGGAGGACTTCCCATCCTTAGTAAAAGAACATATGAGTCAAATAGATTTGGCTCCCTGGTCGTCCATGTCCCGGGTTACGGAGAAAGAGGGGTTTTTGTATCATGAGGACAGGTTGTTTATACCCCCCAGCTTGAGGAACGAGGTTCTGGAATGATGTCATTCCTCGGCCTTGGTGGCACATCCAGGAATAAGAAAGACTAAAGAATTGTGCATGAGGTGGTTTTGGTGGGAGTCCATGACTAGTGACATTCAGGGATATGTGAGTGCTTGTCCTGTTTGTGCCACCAGTAAACCATCACACAGTAAGCCCTCAGGACTCTTGCAACCCTTGGAGGTACCTCCTGCCCCATGGCATACCATAAGCATGGATTTTGTGACCGATCTACCTATTATCTCCGGTTATACCACCATTCTGGTGGTGGTGGATTTGTTCACCAAGATGGCACACTTCATACCGCTTTCCAAACTCCTTACGGCTAAGGAGATGGCGTTGGTCTTTATGTCTTCGGTGGTGCGGTTGCATGGGTTACCCGCAGTGATCATTTCGGACAGGGGAGCACAGTTCGTCTCTCATTTTTGGACTGAATTATGTTTGGTGCTCAAGACTGAGATCCGATTATCCTCGGCTTACCATCCTCAGTCGGATGGTCAGACTGAGCGCACCAACCAGACGATGGAACAATACTTGAGGTGTCTGGTTGCTTCTTTGTCTTGTGATTGGGTGACAGCTCTACCCATTGCGGAATTTGCGTATAATAACAGTCTGCACTCCGCATTGGGTATGACTCCCTTCTTTTGTTCGCTCGGATACCATCCTTTAGCAGTTGCTATTCAACCCACGGGCCGCATGCCAGCCATTGACGATGTGTGTGGGCAATTGAGTTGTATTTGGGGTTTGGCCAGGGATAGTTTGATGGAGGCCAAGGCGGCTATGAAGTCACAGGCAGATAAACATTGTGTTCCTGCTCCCACATACAAGACGGGGGACTTAGTGTGGCTGGCATCTCGCAACTTGCGACTGGGGGGGTCACGCAAGTTGCAACCCCGGTTTGTGGGTCCCTTCCCAATACTCCAAATCATTAATCCCGTGGCAATGAAGCTTGAGTTGCCACCAGATTATGAAGTACATCCTGTATTTCATACATCGTTGCTAAAACCCTATATACCCTCGGCTCAGGTGTTGCCTCCACCTCCGCCGGTGGTGGTGGATGGACAAGTAGAATTCGAGGTTCAGGCTATCCTGGATTCCAAGCTTTTACCTGGTGGATTGGAAAGGGTATACACAGGAGGACAGGACATGGGAACCAGCTGGGGGGTACATGCACCACGTTTGGTTTGATTGTTTCATAGACAACACCCTTCGAAACCCCGCCCAGTTGGGAGGATCATTGGGGGGGGGTACTGTTAGGGTTTCAGGCAGGTTAGTCCCTTTTCAGTGACCATGCCTTGACATCACATGACCAGTGACATGTAGTATAAAGGTGTGGTCCTACCTTTACCTCACTGCTTGAAATCGCCATTATTGGATTCTGGTTGCTGGTTGCTGGTTGCTGGTCTAAAAACGATTCCTGCTGATTGTCTCCCTTTTTGGTTCTTCCTCACGGGCTCGTGGGAAGACTGTCTTTTGGTCCCGCTGTGTTTTTGCCCCTTCCCCCCTTTGTTTGTCTCCTTAGTTAGTTAGTTTTGGGTCCCGGGGGGTTCCTTCCTTCATTTCCCTTGTTCGATCTCTCAGCGTAGTTTAGAGACGAGTGTTCAGGGGCTCCCGTTCATGAACGGATAGATCTGCTATTTGCCCACTGTGTAACGGAGTTGTGAACGAACGCTAAACAGGAAACTAAGCGTTCGGCTGGTTTCAGCGCGTCTGTGCTTAGACGCCGCTTCACTTCGTTATCGGCGGAAGTGACGTTTTGGGTCACATTCGACTACGCTGGGGTTTGCTTAGACTTCCAACTTCACGAACCTGTCCCTGTCCCCGGTAATGTACCACACTCTTTGAAGGGGTTTTTTTCTGGTACTTGTCGAGTCTAGTACAAGACCTTTTTTCCCCTCACAATACTTTTAATGGCACTACCCACGACTTCCCGATTGGCTGTCTGTTTTTGGGAACCTTATTTTGCATCACCAGAGCGCCCTGCTTTGGTGTTTTGTTTGTGCCTTCATGAAGCTGAGCCTGCGCTTCACACTGGTAAGAGGGGTTGCATATGTTGTGGCAGGGCATGGTCACAGAGGTTGGGATCTAGCTACATGAAATACATGAAGGGTTTGTCTTTGTCCCTGTTGTACATAGGTGCAGAAGCGTGAAGAGACAGAGGGAGCCGTGTCCTTTTATTCCTCAAGGGTGGCAGACTTGGTGTCTCCTCAACATTACCACCCTCTTTTCAGGTTCATTGGCACACTCATAGTGGTTGTCCTGTGAGTGGTCAGTGGGCAGGGGAAGGGGACTGGTGCATGCTACGTTCCTGCAGTGCTCGGGCTGGTTGGAATCCAACACGTCCTCGCGCCTACACTTTTCCTGCTCTTTATTGACCAGGTAGTCAAATTTTTCTCGGCCACCCATACCGACGCCCCATTATTGGCAGGGACAAAATTTCCCATGCTTATCTTCGCTGACGACACCCTACTCTTATCCAAGACTCGGATAGGCCTACAGAGGGCCTTGAACCGTTTTGAGGAGTTCTGTGTGGAAAATAATTTGCTCAACTGACCGGTTGTCTTTTGCGTGAGCAGAAGAGATCCATAACTAAACGGGTTATCCCTGCTATGAAAATCTATGACACTAAAATAAACGCCGCCATACTATACAGAGCTGATTTATGGGGATTTATGGACCTCTCAAGTCTTTATAAAACTCAATGTAAATTCCTTCGGAACCTGGTAGGATTACCTCAATCCTCTCCTTCGATACCCCTCTGCCATGATATGGGATGCACTCCAATTAATGATTTGGCAAGATTTAGAGTAGTGGCTCTCTGGAGGCGTTTGTGGACCTCCCCAGATCTTACTCTATTTGCAAAGGAGTTAGCGGAAGTGAGTTCGATGGGGGGCTCTGACAGAATCCCCTGGCTTCGCTCCGTGAAAAGGAGCTTGCAAGATATGGGATTAGAACACCTGTGGGTTTCCCCTGGCACCAACACCTTTCCATCTAAAAAGGAATTCAAAGAATTATTTTGGGCCTCGACTCGCCATTCTTTGGTAATTGCTTCCAGTTCTGGCAGTCTTACGGGAAGATTCCTAAGCTTTAAGCTGGACCCCTCCCGTGAGACTTACTGGGACATCATCACCAGACCACTGGATAAGAAACTTTATCATCAGTTTCGAGTAGGTGCCCTACCGCTGAATTCATTTACTTCATCTTGGGGTAAAGCAACCTCAAGCTTCTGTTGTTGGTGCCCAGGCCAAAAGGAAACAGAGGGTCATCTATTGTTTGCCTGCCCGCAGTACTCAGAACCTCGCACCAAATGGTTAAAACCTCTGTTTCAGCGCCTTTCATGTAGAAGGTCCTCCGAGGCAATTTGGGTTCTAAAAACTAATACCTCGGAAATCTTTGTGGTATGCTTGGCCAAATTCTTAGGCTGGGCGTGGGCAATAAGGGCCAGAAGGAACTCTCATTAACTGCACTATGTACGACTACATTAATTCTGTAAATTGAAACTTGCAAATTTTAGCTTCCTTTAGGTCCAGGTTTATTTCTGTCTTTGTAATTTTTTGAGGTTTAATAATTAGTTTTAGCTGTGATTTAAGTGTAACATAACAACATTGTTAACGTTTTCTTTCTCTATTTATTGTATATTGGTTAATATGCTTTGAAATGTTTTTTTTAAAAAAACTGTCATTTATGATTTTATTATCGAAATAAAGACATTAAAACCTGAAACCTGACTGGACAGCGCCAGTGTAACCCTCCTCCTGATTCGAGGCAGGCCCGAGTGCGGCATAAGGGGCAAAATCTGGATCGGTGCTGACGTCGGCTGGCTGGAACGGTGACCCTCAGGTGCTCGGGGCTAGCGGAGACCGCTTGACAAATACGCCCGGAGCAACGGACCGTGGAGGTGGTGGGGGGAAGTTGGAGGTGCTACAGCCCACGAACCAGAGCAAGGTGAAGGGCACGGATAGGCAGCTGAGGGTGGACCCCCGCCGGGCATACACTCATAAGGCAGGAGCCTGTGCTAACTCAACCTGGGCCCAGAATCACTGAGAATTGAGGGGGGCAAGGAGCCTAGGGCAACATACCTACGAGGCGCCAGGGAGCAAGGTGGTGCCGATGGGACACCATTCCTGACCTGCAGCGGATCCGAGCACTGCACTGGGGATCTCTGGAAGCACTCCCTGGACGCAAACGTGGCATCAGTCTACTGTGGGTGGCCAGAGCGAGAGGGACCGCCTGCACATTAGAACCAGTGTAACTCTGGCTGCGATACAGGAACTCCCTGAGACCCCGCCCCTAGTTGACTGGGAAGGGCTGAGGCGCAGTGCTTGAAATCCTGGTACAGAGCGAACTGCGAGCAAGGCTGAGCTCGGGCTGGGATACGGTGATCTGCTGAGACCACTGGCACACAAGTGGGGACATTGGAGAACCCAGAAATGGGGAAACCTAGGGGGAGGAGAGACGGAGCGCAGCTCTCGGACACTGAGCACCCAAGCCAGGGAGAACAGACGGTGCAAGAGGCTCCTCGAGACCCGGGACTGCAGCAGCAATTGGACAAAATCTTAGCAGCAATTGCGGACTCTCGAGCTGCGCTGCAACAGGATATCGCACAAGTTGCAACGGGCCTTGGCCTCCTCAGAGCAAACCACTCTAAATTGGTGGATAGAGTGAAACAAGTGGAAGGGGAGATCAAGTGAGTAGAACCTTCACACAAAGCACTGCAAGCAACGATGACGCAGGCTCTGGACAGACTGACCGCGCTGAAGAAATGCGCAGAGGATGCCGAAGGGAGGAACCAACGGAACAACATTCGCGTGGTGGGGTTGCCGGAAAAGGCAGAAGTGCCGGACATGGTACGCTACCTAGAGGACTGGTTGAAGACAGTGGTGGCTCCATAAGGGTTGTCCTCTTTCTATACACTAGAACGGGAACACAGAGTACCGGGACGACCCCCACAACAGGGGCGGCCCCCTCGGCCAGTGGTGGCGCGCCTGCTGCACTTTCGAGACAGGGACCTGCTCCTTCAAAAAGCATGCACTGATGGCCCCTTTCATGTGGGTAATAGCAAGGTCAATCTGTTCCCGGACTACACCTTTGAGACCCAGCGGCGCTTCTCCTCCTTTCTGGCAGTCAAAAAGGAATTGAGAACGGAAGGTATTCAATACTCCTTGCTCTTTCCAGCTAAACTAAGAATTGTCTTGGATGGCAGAACATGCTTTCATGAAACCCTGGAAGAAGCATGGGAGTGGCTAGAATCCTACAGAGCTGGGAAGGACAGCGAGAACCGAAGGTCCCATGGCAACTCAGGGGACCAGCCACCACGTAAGTCACAGCAGCTCCGGCGCAGGAAACGAGACCTGCGGAAGCCATTGCCTTCCCAAACTGAATTGGAACGGCAGGAAGCTTTGGCGGCAGTGTCTGCTTTATCGGGTGATGCAATGATACACTCCCAAGGAAATTCAGATTCTGAAAAGGGCAAAGATAGCTCGGAAGCTGAAGCTTCAGATGGGGACAGCATAAAATTGCCGTCTATCACGCCAGCAACAGCAGACGGGATGCTGGAAGAATAAGAACCGGTACTTCCGATGGGTTGCTTGCAGTAGCTGCAGACGCAGGAAGACGAGGAGGACACGGTCGCTATGAGAGAGACATGGTGTTTGCGGTTGAGTTGGGGAGGGGAGGGGTTTCCACTGATTCTCGCCCAATGCCACAATGAGTCAGGATGATTGCCCAGGGCCCACTGGCCCGCTAATAGGTTGGCAGTGGGAGGAGGTTGGTTGCGTTCCACTGGGTTTCGAAGAGGGAGTATATTCATAGACTACGTAGCACCAGTTGGCACTGAGCACCCCTGACTGCCCTTATGGCATGCTGGCAGTACCTGCTGCCGGGCTTAGCTGTGTGATGATTGTTGCAATGGTTTGGATGGGGACTAACAATTTGGTTCTAGGTCCTGTTCTTGGGAGGGTGGGAATAAGGGGTAGTTGGGGAACCAGTTGGGTTAGGGGGGCTACCAGTGTGTGTACGGAGGGGCGAGCTACATTGAGGGCATTGTTGTACAGTGATGGGGCGTTACCTGATATACGGTGTATTACCTGGAATGTGAGGGGACTTCACACAATGACAATGCTCCACAAGATTCATGCATATTTAGATAGGAGAGGAATACATAATGCACTGCTCTAGGAAACACACCTCACCAAGGCGGAGGGGCTGGCTCTGCAGGGGAGGTGGAGGGGACAGGTATTTAGCACTACCTACTCTGCATTTGCACGGGAAGCATTGATTTGGATAAGAGCTGGGGTGCCTTTTCAGGTGACGAAACAGACTATTGATCCTGACAGTAGATTTGTAGCAGTGGAGGGACGGTTGCACGGTAGGGACATAGCACTTTGTAGCATATATGCACCAAATGTTGAGCAAGCGCGCTTCTTCGAATTTTTGTCAGGCACGCTGGCACATTATCTCACAGGCCCGGTGGTGGTGGGTGGGGACTTTAACTCCATCGTAGATGTCTCATTGGACAGATCGCACCCACCTCTGGTGGGTTCCCCGGTGATTAGATTAGCTGGGCAGAGGCGGGAATGACAAACTAGATGGGGTCTGATAGATATATGGCGCCGACAACACCCACATGACCGGGACTACTCTTATTTCTCTGGGATGCATGATCTACATGTCCGATTAGATGTGGTGCTGTATTCTACACAGTTGGCACCTTCCATAGTGCATACTGAATATCTCACCAGGACAGTGTCTGATCACAACCCCTTATTGTTTAAGATGCACAGGGCGGTGACGGACTCCGCTATCCCCACTTGGCGCCTACGCCGGGAAACATTAAATGACCCGGTCTGCCAGAGGGAAGTGGGAGACTGTATAACGCATTATTTCAATGAAAATGCCGGTACGGTTTCCACCAGAGCAATGGAGTGGGACGCATTTAAGGGGGTAATTAGAGGGGTTTGCATTAGCAAGCGCGTAGGAGTGAGGAAAGTGCTGTTGCAAGATATGGACAGAGCTGGGAGTAAATTACGCACAGCCGAACTTGCGAGACCAGGACATCCTGAAAGACAGGCAGACATAATCGAAGCCAAGGAAGCGGTAGCTGTAGAAATAGAAAGATTACATTGTTTTGATCACAAAGCCTACCTCGCAAAAGTGCACACGGAGGGAGACAAAGCGGGGACTCTATTGGCCTGGCTGGCCAACCCCGTGATGAGGGGCGCATCGATTTTAGCGTTGGAGATCGGAGAAGGCAAAGATGTATTCACCCAACGTGAGATACTGACCCGGTTTTCACAGTACTATGAGGCATTGTACAGTAGCTCATTGGTAGCAGATTATTCTGACATTGATTCCTTCTTAGAGGGGTTACCCCTCCCGCAATTAGAAGAGGAGCAGGCACAATTCCTAGGTGGTGACATAATGTTGGAAGAAATTAGGACTGCCATCAAGCATATGGCCCGTGGCTAAACGCCGGGAGTGGATTGGCTGCGGTGGAGTTCTACTGGCAATATGTGGACCTACTTGCTCCGCGGTTGTTAGAGATCTATCAGGAGGCGAAAGACCTAGGTAGACTTCCTGTTTCAATGAGAGAGGCACTAGTGATACCGTTATTGAAACCAGGGAGGGAAGGGAAGGACTCTGCTTCCTATCGACCGCTATCAATGCTGACCACTGATTACAAAATATTGAGCAGGATTCTGGCGACCCGTTTGTTGCAATATATGACTAACTTGATCCATGAGGACCAGGACGGGTTTATTCCGACGAGGAACACGGCGACTAATGTGCGGAGACTGCTGCGGTTAATGGAAGCTGCTCAGTCGAATTGGATGCAACCCTTGGTGCTATCAGTGGACATACAAAAGGCATTTGATAGATTGGAGTGGTTATATCTATACAAGACCCTAGAACGCTTTGGTGTAGGAGAGGAATTTGTGGCCTGGACAAGGGTGTTATATACTTCTGCTGTGGCCAGAGTAAAGGTGGGGGCATTGATATCGCCCCAATATCGATTGGCCTGTGGAACGAGACAAGGATGTTCACTTTCCCCATTATTGTTTGCCTTAGCTATAGAACCGTTGGCAGCCAAGGCCAGATTGGGAACGTATTACATAGACCTGAACTACAGAGGGGACCAGAAATATATATCATTATATGCAGACAATCTGTTAATGTTCTTGGAGGACACGGGTGATGCACTGGTGGGAGCGGCGGACTTGCTGTCAGAGTTTGGAGGTGTCTCGGGGCTGGGGGTAAACTGGTCTAAGACATGTCTGTTCCCAATGAAAGCTGGGGAAAGGCCACTTAACAAATCTAGAGAAGTGTGCAGGGAGCCGACCAGCTTGCAATATTTGGGGGTACATATTTATCATGGTATCAGTGACTTGTTAGAAGGCAACATAGGAAGATGTGTGAGAGCATGGAAAGGAAGTATGACCTTTTGGGCCAGTCTGCCGCTATCTGTGATGGGTCGGATAGCATTATTGAAAATGATAGCACTGCCTAGATTGTTATACTACTTCAGAACACTCCCAATTTGGATACCGTGCTCGACTTTTAAAGCATTAAAATCCTTGATCGTAGGATTTTTATGGGGTTCCGGTAGGAGGAGAGTGGCACAAGCAACACAATACGGCCAAAGGCAGAGGGTGGATTGGCAGTTCCCGATTTTGAGTTATACTATCCAGCAGCTCAATTACAAGTATTGAAACAGGCGATGGTAAAAGAATTTAGGGGTCCTGAGACCTTAAGAGGCAGGGGGATCCCACGGCACGTGCTGTCCTTTATCGTTATGCAACAAAAACTTGAACTTAGAGATCTGACCTGGGAGGAAAAGACATATCTGATGGTGCTCTCACAAAGTGAGAGCCCCATCAGATATCAACAAGCGCGAAGGACAAACAACGAAAAGCATTGAACGCCGCACACACGTGGGAGGCATTAGTACAGTCCTTAGCTGAACATGGTACAGAGGGAGGACACGCAGAGGAGGCTGAGCAGGGGGACATACCCTCACAAGGATGATACAGATCACTTTAAATGGTAACACCATCTTGCACTGAATCTAGCGGTTTGCCTGTAGTAACACACACTGGTGGGGGGAGGGGGAAGGGAAGGGACGTTACAGGCTGAGATTATTATGGGAAGTGTCAGGGATCACAGTACAGAGAAGGGTATTATAGTAAGACGGGTATAGCTCAAGTGTTATCAGGCTTATTAACTAAGTTGTTGGAGTGCCCCTAATAATAGATCGGGCAGGATTAAGAGTAAGACTAATGTATGTCGAAGTGGCTTGACAAAGTACTGTACCCTTCATGTATAAAGCTAATAAAATATGTTTTCAATGACTCTTGATCGTTTTTCTCTTTTTGCTGTACTGCCTGAAATATATATATTACCTACTGGCGGTCGCCAGTAGGTAGTTATAGTTAGGACCTAGTTTCCATAGGAAATCCACAACATTCTATTTGGAATAAATGTGGCGCTGGTAGACGAATCTTCATGAATTTCTCCAAGAAAATGACCTGCTCAGTTCCGCTCCTTCCCTGAAAGTTTGGGGGTGATTCGTCAAGTGGGGGCCAAGAAAAAAGGGGGTCCCAAAACGTGTTTTCCCCATGCAATTTTCCATAGGGACCTTTAGCCAGGCTACAGCCCAAACGGCTGAACGGAATTACACAAAATTTGGCAGAGAGGTAGAGTTCTGTTCGCAGATTGTGCTTTTTGTTAAATGGTGTAAATCCGTTCAGTAGTTTCTGAGAATATTGCACGTAAAATCATAGTGATATCTAGAGACGGAGTTCAGCATGCGTACTGAAATCTGTTCAATTACGAGCACGAGCTGTATGCTGATTGGCTGTGAACTGTCTGTCAACACTCGAAACCAGGAAGTGTTGGCGGCCATCTTGTGACTCGCTAGAACCGAGTCACAAGAAAACAGTAAAACAAAGTTCATAAATAAGGGAAGGGGGTAGGGTAGAGACATTCTGACCCTCTAGGCTTGCTCAGGGGGTCGTGCATGGATGTTTAGGCTCTATTTTTATTTTTTTAAAGAAAAATTGTGGCGTACGCGTATGGAAATACGCACAATTACGAGCAGGAGCTACATGCTGATTGGCTGTCAATACTCCAACCAGGAAGTGTTGGCAGCCATGTTGTTTGTCGGGAGAGCAGAGTCAGAAGAAAACAGTAAAGCAAAGTTGAGAAATAAGTAAACGGGGCAGGGTAGAAACATTCTGAGCCTATAGTCTTGTTCAGGGGGTGGTATATGGATCTTTAGGCTCAATTTTTATTTTTTTTAAAAATAAAAAATGGCGGGGTACTCGTGCAGTACGCTGTGGAAAAGGTGAAAAAAAGTAGGTTAGTTTTATTCATTAGGTCCCGGGGGGGGGGGGGGGGGGGGAATTACGGGGGCAATTTTTCTGCATAATGGGGGCTTGTAAGGTGCCCCAAGCACTGGGGAACGTCACTCCTCTGGTTTTAATTTCGAAGTATGCGGGGGGGGGGGGTTACGGCCCTACTCCCCACAGTCTCGGTGAGCGGCACCCCTCGTGTCTTTTAAAAAGAAAAAAAAATGTTTTGAGCTCTCTCTCTCTCTCTCTCTCTCTCCCCGTACACGTTGCGGGGAACGCCACATTTCTGGGGCAGTGATATGTAAAATGACCTTCCAGCTCCGGGTACCTGCATTGTCTGGAGTTTTTTATTAATGCTGGGAGGGTGGGCTTGAAAATACGTCCTTTTAAATTCCCATGGAAGCCTATGTTCTGGTGTTAACATGGGCTTCTATGGGAAATAACAAGGCCGTATTATCAAGCTCATTATCGCCGTTTTATCGGCAGTTTCCTGCCAATAAAACTGCAATAATTTTAACACCGGTCCTTGATAATATGCACGTAAGTTTACTGGTCAAAAAAAGAGCATATTATCAACAAAAGGCGATACATTATCATCGCTTTTATCGGCAGGAAACTGCTGATAAAGCGGCGAAAATGGGCTTGATAATATGCCCTTGTGAATAACCATAGGAGCCCAGGTTAACACCAGAACCTGGGCTGCTATGGGATGTTACAAGGGCCTATTATCAAGCACATTACGCCGCTTTATCTGCAGTTTCCTGGCGATAAAAGCGGTGATAATGTATCGCCTTTTGTTGATAATATGCTCCTTCATTTCTATGATAGTATGTAAAGCTTTCCTTTTTTTTGGTGTAGCAGTTGTACTCTCTTCGCATGCTCAGCGTCGTTTCGAAGCCCACGTTTTCTTTTTCTTCAAGTTCAACAAGCAAGCCTTTCTTTATATCAGTTAGTAAATCTATCGCTTGCTTTCTTTTCCCGGTTCGTGTGTGTTCGCTGCTGTACTTTTGTACAGTATTTATAGTCATATTTTTCATATATTTATTTGAAAGGTAGTGCTGAGGCGCCAAACGTTGAATGCGTACTCCGTCCACCGCCATTTTAGTAGTTTCTCACCGTTGTTTTTATTATATTTGTTAGTTAGAACTCAGTAGTTTTCAATCCTAGTCTTAAATATCTTACTATAGTATTTCAACATTATTTTTATTGTGAGCTGTCATACCCCTCCCCCACAAAATAAAAGAAGTATTTCGTTTTTTTTATTAACTTTTATTAAATAATAAATATAAACGAAACTCAATTATAACTATATTAGAACTGGAAAAATAACTTAAACAATGTTATAAACAAATTGTGAAATGAATTCCAAAAGGTGTCCGATTGGTAATCTGCAAAAGAAAAAAGAAAATTAGAGTTTAGAATTATGCAGATGTGAGTAAATGAGCTGAAGCATTACGGGGCATATTATCAAGAACGGCGATAAAATTATCGCCGTTTCAGCGGCAGGAAACTGCAGCTAAAGCGGCGATAATGGGCTTGATAATATGGTGTTGTGAATTCCCATAGCAGTCCAGGTTCTGGTGTTAACCTGGGCTACTATGGGAATTCACAAGGGCATATTATCAAGCCCATTATCGCCGCTTTAGCGGCAGTTTCCTGCCGCTGAAACAGCGATAATTTTATCGCCGTTCTTGATACCATGCCCCTACAAGTTTTGGTAACTCTACGGTTTTGCGTGTGCAGTGTGACTCGTACATTCCAGTTCTGTTATAGTGCCGCGTTCAAGTGGTGTCTATATGGAAGTGCCTACTGCGTTACTGACGCCCGTTATGGCAACTTATTTGTAATGCATTCCTATGAAGGCTTTGTAGATCTAGGCCTCATGGCTTACTGTTGTATAAACCTTGCGGGTAAACATTTCAGGGAGTTGGTGTCACAACTTATTCTGAACAATTTTTCTACACGTCTACACGTCGAAGACATCAGTGTCTAAGTTTAAGAGAGAAAGAGAAATGATGTCACAGAGAGTGATAGAGAGAGAAAACAACATTAAAACTGTGTCGCAGAGTCTGGAGTCGACTCTTTTCTTGAAAACTGAGATGTAGATTTACTAGCTTCTTGCTTTACTTTACCAATGTTAAAAGTGACTCAAAAGTGGTGTAATAAGGTTGTGGATCTGTTTGTCAGACTGTTGTAACGTATCTGTTGTCACTGCTTGGAGATAATGATAGATTTTACAGAGAAGCTGCTGTACACTACGCACTCTGGGCCATAATATCAAGCCTGGGCGACAAAATTATTGCCACTTTATTGGCAGGAAAGTGTCGCTAAAGTGGCGATAATGGGTTTGATAATATGCTCTATGGAATTCCAATTGAAGCTCATGTTAGATGTCCCTCACATCTAACATGAGCTTCGATTGGAATTCTATAGAGCATATTATCAAAGCTATTATGGCCACTTTAGCGGCAGTTTGTGCCGATAAAGTGGCGATAATTTTGTTGCCAAGGCTTGATAATATGGCCCTCTCTCGTTTCACAAATAAAGCTAACACTACAGTTTTACGAGTGCAGTGTACCTGGTACATTTTACTTGTTATAGTGCCGCGTTCAAGTAGTGTCTATATGGAAGTGCCTACTGCGTTACTGATGCCCGTTATGCCGAATTATTTCTAATGCATTGCTATGAAGGCTATGTAGATCTAGGCTGCTGTGCTTACCTTGTATAAAGAGTGCGGCCACCGGAGTTCACCATTCGACTTGAACTCTGCTTCTATACATCAAAGTATATTCAATAAGTTGTAGAGAATTCCATTGCTGTTGCTTGATAGGCCGTGGTTGCTTCTGAACGATGTTTGGTGAAGGAAACAAAAGGACGTTTTGATTAGTCATGGTAAACTGAGTTGCGTAACTACTATCAAAAGTGAATTTTAATGTGGGTTCTTAATATTCCGTAGTTAGACTGTTGCAGCTGCAGCAAACAAAGGAAGATCAATAAGTTAATAGAGGCCTGGGACGGCCTCGTGACGCAGAAAAAATAATACTATCATGGACGCACAATTAATAATAATAGAGGCCTAAGCACGTGGCGTAGTACAGGAATACGACACAGAAATGTATGCACGCACAATTTTTAAGATTAGAGGTGTATAGGAGCTTGTGACTTATAAAGAAATATTTCAATTATGTAAGTACAATTTAAAACCATTGAGGGGTAGGAAAGCCATATGAAGGATAATAAAGAAGCATTATGCATATACAATTTACAGTGGAGGCTGATGTTGTGACGTCTTCTCTTACCTTTGCTTCTGTCGTCTTTTGTCGTGTCTTGAAAGGCTGCGGTTTCGCTGAGTCTGGGGTGTTTTCGACCCTCTGTCTGTCACCGCAGCAGAGGCAGGCAAAAGAGAGCGTGCTCACATCAGTGCCCGCATTATATGGGAACCGCGGGGGCTGACCACACCAAGGCCAGGGCCGTCATTGGTAGCGTTTTCGCGGTCTGTAAGAATGATGGCCCTGGGGGACATGCCATTGGGTAATGCATTGGTTTCCAGGCTAAATGATAGCAAGCATGCTAGGTGGTGGCATGTGGGTAGTGTGGGCGGGCGTGCACCGCGCATGTGCAAGTATGAGTGTGTGCACTAACAATTAACAACAGAGAGAGATGGGGGCGGTGTTATAATGTGCGCAGAGGCAGGCCCAGAATCGGATCTGCAATGAGTCAGCACTTCTAATCATTCTCTCTAGCGCGCCCTGAGCTCTGATTTGTCACTGAGAGGGGGATCGCACCATAGTTTGTACTGCTTATCATACTCAGCGTGTACCCGCGCATACGGTACGAATATGCTTTGAAGTTACGCGTCGCATTAAAGCTTCGGTGTGACGTCATGTACGGCGTACTGTACGCAAAAGGGGGCAATGTTTCTACTTGGTTTAAAACATGTATGTATTTAATGTACATACTAAGGGCAGACATTTGGGATAACTATGAATTTTTTTAAATACTTGTAATAATCATATATTACATTTAAAAATAATTACACAAATCGCCGTAGAACATCATGTGTACTCGTATTGAAAGAGTTGCGCAAGCGCATCATAAGCGTACGCAAAGCCATGTGACTTTAAAAGTAGAGATTTGATAGGTTCATAACTTTTCCTATTGCAACTGTTGAAAGTTCCGTCCCATTATAATTATTCGACTTTGACTTTCTAAGAAGAAGCATTTGTTCTGAGAATCTTGTCAAATAGAAGGAAGATCATCATAATAAGAGCAATGGAGTCTTCTTCCAGCAGTTCTTCAGAGGGAGATTTCATTCCTGAAGTACGTCCAAAGAAGAGGAAAGAAGCTCTAATTTGGAAATCTTTCCCTTTTCCAGAAGGTCAAAAAAAGGTTAATGCTCCAAAAGTAACCTGTAAAATTTGCCAAACAACTCTTTCAAGGGGTGATCCATGTAAAAAATATTCCTTTGGCTCAGCAAATATGGTGCGACAAGTGAAGAACTTGCACCCCAAGAACTTTGCTCGAGCTGCAAGACGGAGGTTGCACGAGAACCCACCTGCTGCTACACCAAGAACATCAACTGCGGCAGCAGCATTTTCAGCAAGCAGTCGACACCCACATATTGATTCTGACTTTGCTAAAGTTAAAATTCTATGCATTTATTGCGATAAACTTTTGTGTTTTGGGGAACAGTCTATAGACTTGATGAAACGCAGGATGCAGGATCCTTGCTGTCCTCGACATTAGTTGTTCTTTTTTTCATTCTTTTGTTCCGCTTGGAATTTGTTGAGAAAACACAAAAAAATACAAAACAAAAAAAACAATTCTTTTTAGAACTACCTTCACTGGTCAAAGAAAGAACTATATTTCTATGGTAGTGTGTAAAAGTTTGTCAGAATGAATGTGTAGTTCATAAATGAGTGAATGAATATGTTACTACTGTATGGAGAATGTGAAAGTGCAGAATTATAAGGAACTGCTACAGCATAAATCGATAAGGTGTTTATCTATAGTATACTGTAGTATGTCCGAAGCACTTGAATGTATCATATGTACATGAATATATTACAAGTGTATGCTTCAATTTGCGCTGCTGGTGAAAGTGCCTGGGTGAATTTGTATGTGTTAGGGGCGGATTTACAATCCCCTTTTACCTCTTTTACACAGCCGTTGCTTTACTTTTGTGACACAGCGGTGGTGCAAAAGATGTGCCATGGTGTGTAGTATTAACAATGTGATGCATCTGGAGGGTGTATTACATTGTAAAGCTCTGCGCCAGATGAGGCTTTCTTGTGCAGAAGGAGGTGCAGCAAGGCCTTGTAAAAGTGACTGAGTGAAATGTATAACATTTTATTTAGTGAGTTTTGAGCTTATGCTGCGTCAAAACGTTGCACATGCTTGAAGCAGGTGTAAGGATTGATACAGCATTGTGAGAATAGGGCCCCAAGAGAATTGCTGGAGCTGTGTTATACTTGCAACCGACGTCAAGCAATAATTCATCCAAAAATTACGTTGCAATTTAGTTTTGTTATTATTTTATAATAAGAATATGAAATATAATCTGAAAAATAAATATAAATATTTATATTAAAAATATAAGAAATTAGTATAAAAAGAAAGACATAATAATTAATACATTTATAAATTATCATTTACAAAACCTTTGAAATTCACTGAAAAAAACATAGGTTTCACACACGTTATAGTTAGGAATTAGCATTTAAAAAACCTTGCAAGTTCATTGAAAAGACCATAGGTTTCACACATGTTATAGTTAGGAATTAGCATTTAAAAAACTATGCAAATTCATTGAAAAAAACCATAGGTTTCACACGTTATAGTTAGCTGAACATTTCTCTCATACAAAACCTTTGAAATTCCTCTGTTATAGTTAGCTCAGCTAACTATAACTTGCGCGCCCGCAATGCACTGCTGATGACGTCACCTATTACATCACTCATGACATGGTCAGTGACATCACTCATGACATCACTCATGACATCTCAAATGACATCCCTGATGTGGCAGACCTCCTTTTACTGTAATATAACCTTTGATACACACAATCAAAAATAGAAACTACAATTTTCAAAAAAATTGAGATACCAATTCCAGTTAGAACAACCTATTGAGTAATCCCAAAATCTACATACACATCCACTCATTCACCAACAGTTCTATATAGTCACTTGTACATGTACTCACTCATCATATGTACTCATACACCTATATATCCTGTTATACACCGACACTCATCTATAGAGTTACTCACAGACATGCTCACACATGCAAATAAACTATCAAATATCCATTTACTTGCATATACAGCTATACACCCACCACTCCACTAACTTCTACAGAATCATAGACATACTTACTCCCTTAAACAATCACTTATAGAAACACATACTTATTTATACAGGAAGTCTTAGAATCTCTCGCTCTCAGATATACTCTCTTATATACATCAATACTCACATATACTAGTTTAAAACATATGTAGTTACTCATAAAGATACTATTGAGACAGTCATTCAATCACTAACGCACCCATACACACACTCATCCACCCATACAGTCCTGCTCACATGCTGTCTTCAAAACACATACAAACAGTGAGTCAGTCATTCATGCATCTGTGGAGGAGGAGGAGCTTCACGCGCAACCAAGATGGTCGCGTGAGCACAGGGCTCCCGAGACCCTCGCAACCTCCCGCATCTATCCTGAAAATTATCCTGATTACATCGACGGGTAATTGAAGACGAGCCATAGCTGAGGTGGACACTGTTGTCCAAATTTGAAACGGACTTCGGGAACCGGAATAACATCGATTTGAATGTTGCGGCCTGCCCCTCGGAGATGCCCGGAGCTCGAGTTGGCATGTTACCCGGGCAGTAGTTGAACAACTGCGCCCTGAGGAATCACAGACTTGTACTTTCACTTTCATTTTTCGTGGCTCCAGTCAGACCCTCTCTGAAAGTGCCATTATCAAAATGGGGTAACCCAAAACGGTTGTTGGACCTGGGTAATCAATATTATTAGAAAAAGCAGTGGCCCAACCCGAGATAGATTGTTAGCTCAATGAATCATGTGCTCACAGTTAATCATTTCTCATGACTGAATGAGTATTAGAATTAATCTCCTCTTGTAGATTTAATCAATAGTATTTGTTCAGCGAAAAAGCAACCACCTGGAAAAACTTGATTTATTCAAAAAAGGAGTTTTAATAAATTACTCCAGCACAGCGAGAAGTTAAATATATACATTTGTACATTATTCAAAAACAAACGGTAAAAAGGAAGAGCAACTTGCTTCTAGAAGGGTGCCGGAAAAAAGAAGGAAAAAGGTGGTTTGAAGAAAAAGGGTGTAAGCCTCAACAGAAAAGTGACATAGAGTTCGGGTAAATTGGAAAAAAACAAAGCTGCAAAAATTCAGCTAATTATACAATAAGGCCACTGGTTACTTATTTCATTTTAAGCATTTATACAGTCTCAACTGGCATGTATAATGTTTGAAAGGACAGTGGTCCTATTTTTATGGAAAGGAGCGTCGACGTTTCGACCCGTCTTGGGGTACAGGGGTAACTGGGAACCTCGACCTGCGGGTCTTCCTCAGGACGTGAATGACACAACCTTCATACCGTGGTTTAAAAGCTGTTGACCTATAATAAATTAAGGCAATGTTCAGGGGGTTGCAAGGATATATAATTATAAAGAGAGGGACACTGACCTCAAATGTTTTCTTACCCAAAATTCCTTTTTAATGGGATGATCACGGTCCTCCTACACCTGGATGGACGTTAAAAGTATTTGACCACAGTCCAACTCCTACAATTAATAAGGAGTAGTCGGTATGATAAGTTTCAATTCTTGATCTACATAGGTATCAATGAAGTTAATTTCTCTAACACAAAAGCATAAAAGCTTACCAATTTAGTGGTCGTGGGCGTTCCACACAATTAATCAAGTGGTGACACCAGAGGTAGTGAATACAGCTCAATATAGGGCATCGTCCGTTACTGCAAGGGAACACATAGTGGGTATGTTTTACCGCGATGTCATTCTAAGGTTTAGAGTAATTTGCAAAGAAAAGCCAAGATGTTCCATACCTTTCAGTGTTCTTGTAAGGACATCACTTATGGGGTGTTGATTAATGAAGCTCAGTCCTGGCGCCGAAAAATACTGCAAGGGCATACAGGAATGAGTGTTACCTAAAATATCGTTTTTTAGATTTCGGTGCAGCGTGTTAGTGGTAAAGGATAATACCCGTGGTGTATTGTTTACCTTGTCGTATCCTTGGTTGGACGACCCTCACTGGGATGTATTCTCATATGGGCGCTATCCAAACCGACAGCTGGAGGCGCTGAATGAAAAACATAAATAAAGTCACCCCAAGGTCGGCAGGGTCGCGCTAAAGCCTACGGGGGTCTAATTTTGGATTTAAAGAAAATCTAGGGGCAAGAGATTGTTTCTTACCGCGTTGTTTGTCTGCTACCGGCGACTTTTGGTCCGATACACTCGTAACGCGATGACGTCACTCGGACGTATTAAGCGTTCGATAGTGGTGGACACAGAAGAAAGACTCACTCGAGTTCTCGGCTGGTCAGAAAACATACTAATACCTCGTCTGCCCAAAAAGTGTAGCTGACTCATAGCAATATAGTCGGATGGACCAACACATACAGGGAATTGATCGCAAAGCAATTTTAAATTTTAATGGGAACATGGATACTGCCAAATCACACACTGAACAAATCATCTATTGTTTAGTACTGCTACTTGTTTGCTAATTTCTTCAAATTCGTTTAGGCCCCGCTTTATAGTGTCAAATAAATGTATAAAGCGGCACTCACGAAGGCTCAGTACATGACTGAAGTCTCCTCCTCTGGGATTTGGTGTCACCTTTTCAAGGACACACCATTTTAGACTGTCCGGTGCATGTTCAAATTTTGTGAAATGCTCCACAAGTGGCGCCCCCTGGGTTTTACATTTGATGCGGCTTACGTGTTGTAATATACGACACTTTACCCTTTGAGTAGTTTGTCCAATGTACAAAAACCCGCATGGGCATGTGATCGCATAAATAACTCCACTAGAGTTACAATTACTATGTTCTTTCAACACGTGTGTGTGATTGTTGTGTTTAAAACTTTTTATTTCTTGGGTTAAGGGGCATGCTTTACAATTTCCACATTTTACGTGGCCTTTTACTGGGGGAATCCCCCATAGGACAGTTTGACTTGGTGGATTGATACTGGGTAGTAGAGCTTTCACAACGTAGTCTCTTATATTTTTTGCCTTCTTAAAAGCATGTAGCGGCAAAGGGGCATTCCCAATCTTATCAGCAATCATATGCCAGTGTTGGTTAATTATTTTTTTGATCTTATTACTTTTTGTAGAATAGGTGGTGACACACACTATTCGATCCTCTTTTTGTCTGTGGTTATCACTCACTTCCAAGAGATGTTCTCTATGATTATACCAGGCACGTTTTCGTGCCTGTTTTAAAAGCCTGATTGGATAACCTCTGTCTAACAGCCGGGCTAGAAGGCCTGCTGATTCATTGAAGAAGTCCTCCTTTCTAGCGCAGTTCCTACGCAACCTCAGGAATTGTCCAAATGGGAGGTTGTCCCTGAGGTTGCGGGGATGGTGACTACTATACCGGAGTAAAGTATTCTGTTCGCTGCTCTTACGGTATAGACCGGTGTATAACACACCCAGGTCCGCATTGATTGTAATATCCAGAAAATTGATTTTGGACTTATCGAATTCTAAAGGGAATTGGATATCTGTGGAACATGTGTTAAGCCACTCATGGAAGGAAGTTAGTTCGTCTGCGTTGCCATTCCATATGATTAAAACGTCATCTATATAACGACGCCACAACCCTATATGGTTGAAATGAGGGTTGATATCATTGAGGACATTTGCCTGTTCGAATGCGTCCATGAAGATTATGGCCAGATTGGGGGCAAAGCTTGCCCCCATCGCCACTCCCTTCGTTTGAATATAGTACTTGCCCAAAAATGTAAAGAAGTTCTTAGTCATAGCCAACGTTAGGAGTTCAATAATAAAATCTGTCGGTACACGGTGGGGTGCGGGGCGTGAATTCAAGACTAGCTCGATTACTGTCAATGCTTGCTTCTGCGGAATGTTTGTATACAAGGATTGGATGTCCATTGTAGCCAAAAGACTTTTTTTAGGGTCATGTGGACGTCCATCTAAAAGCAAGATGGTTTGCATCGTATCCTTTAGGTACGTGGCAGTCTCCTCTGCTAGAGGTTTCAGAAACGTATCAATATACTTGCACAGTGGCTCAAGGAGGGAACCGCAACCGGAAATGATCGGTCTGCCTGGTGGATTCTGCATTCTTTTATGGATTTTTGGCAAAGTATAAATGGTTGGTGTTCTGGGATGTTTGTTATTGAGATAGTCGAACTCATGTTTGTTGATGAAACCTGACCCTAGTCCTTGTGTAGTTATGGATTTAATTTTCTTTGTTATCTCACTAGTCGGATCACCTTTTAATTTTTCATAGTTGCCTTCAACTTCTAGTTGGGCAAGTATTTCTTTTGTATACTGGTCATAGTTTTGTACCACAATGGCTCCGCCCTTGTCAGCCGGTTTTATGACAATACTGGCATTTTCTTTGAGAGTAGTGAGTGCTAGTCGTTCTGCCTTGGTAATGTTGTATTTAACATACTGTCTCTCTAACAGTGTGTTCTCTACATCTCTCAATACCAATTGTTCAAAAGCCAATATTTTGGATGACATTTGGTGAGCCGGGGGGTTGAATTTAGATGGAGGTCTGAGGCCACTTCCAGAAAAAATAGGATTATGCGGGACTTTTTGAAAGTAGTGTTTGAGTCTTATTTTTCTAAAGAAATGGTGTAGCTCCACTTTAAGATTGAAGGAGTTTGGCATCGAGGTTGGTACAAAAGTGTGTGCCCTTTTTGAGTAACATGTCTGAAAAAGAAACACTTTCTTATACTGAAGATTATATTGACCAGCTACTGAGCAAAGAGGGAGCCAGTGGTATATTGGGAAATGAAACTAGCAGTACTGATATCACATTGAATGAGAAAGTTGCGAAATTAGAACGTCTAGAGAAGAAATTAATAAGAACGAGACTTCATGGACACACTTTAGCAAAGTATCTGAAAGCTAACGTGATTCCAGTGGGTTTGAGAGTTAGGAACGAACCAGCAATATTTGTTGATAACCCCAAGTTTAAAGAACACTTTAGCTTTGTCTCCAACACATGCTCACGCCACTGGATGGTGTTGGGGATTGAGACAGCTGTGATAGAAGCTGAGAGGTTAATAAAAGAAATAGCTGATCTCAAAAAAGAGATTATCGAAGATAAAGCCCTAATCAATGCCAAAGAGGCCTTAGAACGTGTGGAAAAAACAATACGTGAATTTGATCTATATGCCAAGCCACCAAGTTAGATAAGGTAGCCAAAGACATTAAATTTTTCGATAAAAAGGTGGTATACCCATACCTACAGGAAGGGTATTATACAAGAGAACAACCATGGACC
Organism: Lissotriton vulgaris; assembly: GCF_964263255.1. NCBI lineage: Eukaryota > Metazoa > Chordata > Amphibia > Caudata > Salamandridae > Lissotriton > Lissotriton vulgaris. Next base: position 867,517,827 of record NC_141699.1, read on the forward strand.
TACTCCAGTAGAGGTAGACGAGGATACAGACAGTTCACTACCTTTTCAGGATCCTCCTTTGGCAGTAACGCAGATAGTGATTCCGAACAAGCAGGCACTAGCACTGAGACAACCAATCCAGGCAATCACTATCCAGATCAAACGAATTTTTTAGAGCAGGACCAATGGTGGGAACCACGAGGACGAGGACGTCCCTGGGGGAGGCCCAGGGGCTCACGATCACAGAATTGGAACAGAGGCAGGGGAAAAGCCAAAGGCAGAGGTCAGACACAGTTCCAACAGACATCTCATGGAGAGATACAAACCAGGAGACAACACTACAGATGGTAGTCCGAAAACCTGAAAATCCAATAATCAACCTCTCCGATTACCAGTTGCATCAAGATGAGCAAAGTGTGTTAGAGAAAGGCCTTTCTTTTGTACCAACCTCGATGCCAAACTCCTTCAATCTTAAAGTGGAGCTACACCATTTCTTTAGAGAAATAAGACTCAAACACTACTTTCAAAAAGTCCCGCATAATCCTATTTTTTCTGGAAGTGGCCTCAGACCTCCATCTAAATTCAACCCCCCGGCTCACCAAATGTCATCCAAAATATTGGCTTTTGAACAATTGGTATTGAGAGATGTAGAGAACACACTGTTAGAGAGACAGTATGTTAAATACAACATTACCAAGGCAGAACGACTAGCACTCACTACTCTCAAAGAAAATGCCAGTATTGTCATAAAACCGGCTGACAAGGGCGGAGCCATTGTGGTACAAAACTATGACCAGTATACAAAAGAAATACTTGCCCAACTAGAAGTTGAAGGCAACTATGAAAAATTAAAAGGTGATCCGACTAGTGAGATAACAAAGAAAATTAAATCCATAACTACACAAGGACTAGGGTCAGGTTTCATCAACAAACATGAGTTCGACTATCTCAATAACAAACATCCCAGAACACCAACCATTTATACTTTGCCAAAAATCCATAAAAGAATGCAGAATCCACCAGGCAGACCGATCATTTCCGGTTGCGGTTCCCTCCTTGAGCCACTGTGCAAGTATATTGATACGTTTCTGAAACCTCTAGCAGAGGAGACTGCCACGTACCTAAAGGATACGATGCAAACCATCTTGCTTTTAGATGGACGTCCACATGACCCTAAAAAAAGTCTTTTGGCTACAATGGACATCCAATCCTTGTATACAAACATTCCGCAGAAGCAAGCATTGACAGTAATCGAGCTAGTCTTGAATTCACGCCCCGCACCCCACCGTGTACCGACAGATTTTATTATTGAACTCCTAACGTTGGCTATGACTAAGAACTTCTTTACATTTTTGGGCAAGTACTATATTCAAACGAAGGGAGTGGCGATGGGGGCAAGCTTTGCCCCCAATCTGGCCATAATCTTCATGGACGCATTCGAACAGGCAAATGTCCTCAATGATATCAACCCTCATTTCAACCATATAGGGTTGTGGCGTCGTTATATAGATGACGTTTTAATCATATGGAATGGCAACGCAGAGGAACTAACTTCCTTCCATGAGTGGCTTAACACATGTTCCACAGATATCCAATTCACTTTAGAATTCGATAAGTCCAAAATCAATTTTCTGGATATTACAATCAATGCGGACCTGGGTGTGTTATACACCGGTCTATACCGTAAGAGCAGCGAACAGAATACTTTACTCCGGTATAGTAGTCACCATCCCCGCAACCTCAGGGACAACCTCCCATTTGGACAATTCCTGAGGTTGCGTAGGAACTGCGCTAGAAAGGAGGACTTCTTCAATGAATCAGCAGGCCTTCTAGCCCGGCTGTTAGACAGAGGTTATCCAATCAGGCTTTTAAAACAGGCACGAAAACGTGCCTGGTATAATCATAGAGAACATCTCTTGGAAGTGAGTGATAACCACAGACAAAAAGAGGATCAAATAGTGTGTGTCACCACCTATTCTACAAAAAGTAATAAGATCAAAAAAATAATTAACCAACACTGGCATATGATTGCTGATGAGATTGGGAATGCCCCTTTGCCGCTACATGCTTTTAAGAAGGCAAAAAATATAAGAGTCTACGTTGTGAAAGCTCTACTACCCAGTATCAATCCACCAAGTCAAACTGTCCTATGGGGGATTCCCCCAGTAAAAGGCCACGTAAAATGTGGAAATTGTAAAGCATGCCCCTTAACCCAAGAAATAAAAAGTTTTAAACACAACAATCACACACACGTGTTGAAAGAACATAGTAATTGTAACTCTAGTGGAGTTATTTATGCGATCACATGCCCATGCGGGTTTTTGTACATTGGACAAACTACTCAAAGGGTAAAGTGTTGTATATTACAACACGTAAGCCGCATCAAATGTAAAACCCAGGGGGCGCCACTTGTGGAGCATTTCACAAAATGTGAACATGCACCGGACAGTCTAAAATGGTGTGTCCTTGAAAAGGTGACACCAAATCCCAGAGGAGGAGACTTCAGTCATGTACTGAGCCTTCGTGAGTGCCGCTTTATACATTTATTTGACACTATAAAGCGGGGCCTAAACGAATTTGAAGAAATTAGCAAACAAGTAGCAGTACTAAACTATAGATGATTTGTTCAGTGTGTGATTTGGCAGTATCCATGTTCCCATTAAAATTTAAAATTGCTTTGCGATCAATTCCCTGTATGTATTGGTCCATCCGACTATATTGCTATGAGTCAGCTACACTTTTTGGGCAGACGAGGTATTAGTATGTTTTCTGACCAGCCGAGAACTCGAGTGAGTCTTTCTTCTGTGTCCACCACTATCGAACGCTTAATACGTCCGAGTGACGTCATCGCGTTACGGGTGTATCGGACCAAAAGTCGCCGGTAGCAGACAAACAACGCGGTAAGAAACAATCTCCTGCCCCTAGATTTTCTTTAAATCCAAAATTAGACCCCCGTAGGCTTTAGCGCGACCCTGCCGACCTTGGGGTGACTTTATTTATGTTTTTCATTCAGCGCCTCCAGCTGTCGGTTTGGATAGCGCCCATATGAGAATACATCCCAGTGAGGGTCGTCCAACCAAGGATACGACAAGGTAAACAATACACCACGGGTATTATCCTTTACCACTAACACGCTGCACCGAAATCTAAAAAACGATATTTTAGGTAACACTCATTCCTGTATGCCCTTGCAGTATTTTTCGGCGCCAGGACTGAGCTTCATTAATCAACACCCCATAAGTGATGTCCTTACAAGAACACTGAAAGGTATGGAACATCTTGGCTTTTCTTTGCAAATTACTCTAAACCTTAGAATGACCTCGCGGTAAAACATACCCACTATGTGTTCCCTTGCAGTAACGGACGATGCCCTATATTGAGCTGTATTCACTACCTCTGGTGTCACCACTTGATTAATTGTGTGGAACGCCCACGACCACTAAATTGGTAAGCTTTTATGCTTTTGTGTTAGAGAAATTAACTTCATTGATACCTATGTAGATCAAGAATTGAAACTTATCACACCGACTACTCCTTATTAATTGTAGGAGTTGGACTGTGGTCAAATACTTTTAACGTCCATCCAGGTGTAGGAGGACCGTGATCATCCCATTAAAAAGGAATTTTGGGTAAGAAAACATTTGAGGTCAGTGTCCCTCTCTTTATAATTATATATCCTTGCAACCCCCTGAATATTGCCTTAATTTATTATAGGTCAACAGCTTTTAAACCACGGTATGAAGGTTGTGTCATACACGTCCTGAGGAAGACCCGCAGGTCGAGGTTCCCAGTTACCCCTGTACCCCAAGACGGGTCGAAACGTCGACGCTCCTTTCCATAAAAATAGGACCACTGTCTTTTCAAACATTATACATGCCAGTTGAGACTGTATAAATGCTTAAAATGAAATAAGTAACCAGTGGCCTTATTGTATAATTAGCTGAATTTTTGCAGCTTTGTTTTTTTCCAATTTACCCGAACTCTATGTCACTTTTCTGTTGAGGCTTACACCCTTTTTCTTCAAACCACCTTTTTCCTTCTTTTTTCCGGCACCCTTCTAGAAGCAAGTTGCTCTTCCTTTTTACTGTTTGTTTTTGAATAATGTACAAATGTATATATTTAACTTCTCGCTGTGCTGGAGTAATTTATTAAAACTCCTTTTTTGAATAAATCAAGTTTTTCCAGGTGGTTGCTTTTTCGCTGAACAAATACTATTGATTAAATCTACAAGAGGAGATTAATTCTAATACTCATTCAGTCATGAGAAATGACTCTCTGAAAGTGCAGCCTGACACCAGCGGACGTTTTTTTTTTTTTTTAAACCTTTATTGTAGCATTCAATATAAATACAAGCATGGGCCTACAACCGCAGGGGCCGGCCGTTAAACAAAATTAAGACCGCCTATATCACAGTACGACACAGCTCATCAGCCGACAACCCTGAGGTCCGACAGTGACTCAGGATAAAACTTGTATTAGAATGCACAACTGAGTCCCAGGATGAGACAGAGGTTCCATTTTATATTATTTAAGAAAGGATCAGGTGCCATACAATCAAACGGAAGAATACAGGGGACAGGGCAAGAGACAGGATATGCACATAATAACCGCTGAAATGGAACATTGGCGCAAAGCAGATGGATCAGTGCAAACAACAATACGATATACATTCAATGTTGAGCGTCAGTTCTCAGGGCCTGCCCACCCGGGAATCAGGATATCATAAAAGCATAAGCACTAAATAGCGGACGCTTTTTTGATGACTTAACATTCATAAGGTGTTATCCTGACATTGGTACAGGGTCCTGACGGACCGTGGCCTCTGGTTGCTGCGGATACTCTGATCGTAGCCATTTCTCTCGAGTGAACATACTGTGGAAGGCCTTCTTATCTGCAATGGCGACCAAGCCTGATGGCGACAAGTCAAAATCTAAGACCACTCGGCGGGGTACCTATACCCAAGCAAACAATATGGATCGGTATGCCCACTCTAAAGGATCCCCTGGTGGACCGAGCAGATCACTGGATGGTACTAGGGAGGATCCCTCCTCATCGGCGGAATTGACTTTGCAAGACTTCATGGATGCCATTGATGGTATGAAGGCGTCCATCGGCCAGCAATTTGAAACTCTCGCCCACAAGCTGGACACAGTTTCGATCGATGTAAATTTGATCCACACGGATTTATCAAAAACTAACGAAAAGGTCAAATCCTTAGATCTGAAAACGGCCAGCCTAACGGGCGACGTATCCGATTTGCAGACGGAGGTTCGCAACTTACGGACCTCAAATGATCTTGTTGCGCGCCGGTTGGAAGACTTTGAAGGTTGGGCCCGGTGTAACAACGTACGCATTATTGGAGTCCCGGAAAAGTCAGAGGATCCGGCAGCTGATCTGTTTGTGGAAGATTTTATTACTAAACACCTCGCTCCCAGGGGCCTGAGCAAGTTCTTCACAGTTGAGAGAGCTCACAGAGTACCGGGCGGTAAACCGAAGGTGGGTGCCCCGCCGAGACCTCATCGCCAGAATCTTTAATTTCCAGGATAGAGACGCTATCCTGCAGGCCTCACGGCTGAATGGACCTACAAAATATGAAAATACCACTGTGAGTTTCTACCCGGATTTTACACAGGCAGTCCAAAAAAAAGACTTGGATTTCTGGGCATCAAAAGATGATTGAGAGACATGGAACTGAAATATGCAATGTTATTCCCGGCTAGACTGTAGGACACTACTTGTAGGACACCCCCGCGCCGCACGGCCACCAGCTGCTGCGTGTGCCCCCGCCTGCCGATTCTGCCTGCCTCGAAGAGCCTTCCCGCCCTCGGGTCTGCCCTCAGGCCACGCCCCCTGCCTGCTGTCTCCTCTGCGTTCTGTACCACTGTTCCTGCTGTATTTTTTTTTTTTTACTGTGCCCTCTTAATTTTGTGTATTTTTCCCCGTGCTGCCCCTGGTTTCCCCCCCATTGTGCTGCCAACCCCTGCACCCGCTCCCCGCTGCCGACTCCCGCCGCCGGGGAGTGTAGCCACGCCCCCTTCCTCCCCGCTCCCGCCTCCCAGCTGCCCCTTCCTCCCTGCACTTCGCCATAAATGGCGACCGTGCGCACGCGCAGCGGTAACGCGCAGCGGGTGCGCCGATTGTGCGCCAGAGGCGCGCCAAAGGTAAGCCCGTCTGCGCCCAAAGGTAAGCCCGTCTGCGCCCGTCCGCGCCTGGACCACGCCCAGTGCCAGGACCCCTCAACACCGGCCGAATCCCGGGATGCTACCGAGCCACCCCGAGACGAACCCATGGACCCTTCAGCTGTCACGCCTGCAAGTTCTCCTGCAACCGGACCTGCCCCGCACCAGCACCCGCCAAGCCGAACACCAGCAGCAACCACCTCAAGTGCATCCTACTCAACACCCGCTCCGTCCACAGACACACCATCGAACTCTGGAACCTCCTCGACACCAAGGCTCCTGACGTCGCCTTCCTCATGGAAACCTGGATGAACGACTCCTCAGCGCCCGACATCCCATCGCCATCCCAGAGGGCTACAAGATCACCCAAAGAGACCGCGGCAACCAGACTGGAGGAGGCATCGCCATCATCTACAGGGACACCATCCGCATCACAACCAACACCGACGACACCCTAAAAACCGCGAACACCTGCACTTCCAGATCCACACGCACCCCAAAACCACCCTCAGAGGCACCCTCATCTACCGACCCCCGGGACCACGCACACAATTCAGCGAAGACATCGCCGACTTCATCTGCCCGCACGCCCTCCCCTCCGCTGACTACATCCTCTTGGGGGACATCAACTTCCACCTGGAGAACAACAACGACCGCAACACCACCACCCTGCTTGACAACCTCGCCAATCTCGGACTCAAGCAGCTAGTGACCACCCCCACCCACCTCGCCGGACACACACTCGACGCTGTCTTCTCATCCAGCAAGGACATCATCTTCAGCCACGCCACCGGACTCCACTGGACGGACCACAGCTGCGTCCACTTCACCTTCAGAAGATCCACGATCCACCACCACCAGCAACAGGTTGCTCGAAGAAACTGGAACAAGATCACAGCAGACCAGCTTGCCGCTTCCCTGAGCCAGCACCCCCCCGCCAGCTCAGCGAACCCCAGCCAGGCCGCCGACAACCTCACGAAGTGGATCAGCAACTGCGCAGACGACCTCGCCCCACTGAGGACCCCGCCTAGCAGACCCGGCAGCAAGAAGGCCCCATGGTTCACCGACGAACTCAAGAGCTCCAAGAAGAACTGCCGAGCCCTCGAGAAAGCCTGGAGAAGGGAGCCAACACCGGACAACATGACCACCCTCAAGCTCGCCACCCGGAAGCACCATCAACTGATCCGCGACACCAAGAAAACAGCATTCAAGGACCGGCTGGACAACAACGCACACAACTGCAAGGAACTCTTCAACATCGTGAAAGAGCTCTCCAACCCCAACGCCGGAAACAACGACATCACCCCTTCGCAAGACCTCTGCAACTCCCTCGCCTCCTACTTCCACAACAAGATCGTTGACATACACAACAGCTTCAGCCCACAAACAACGCTCCCCACGACCGCACCAACGCCCCCCACCACCACCCTCAGCGCCTGGACCCAGATCAACACAGAAGACACCATCTGCACAATGAACTCTATCCACTCCGGATCTCCGACCGACCCCTGCCCCCACCACGTCTTCAACAAGGCCGACGCTGTCATCGCACCCCACCTGCGGGACATCATCAACACCTCCTTCGACACCGCCACCTTCCCTGAGGGCTGGAAGCACGCCAAACTCAGCGCTCTACTAAAGAAACCAACAGCGGACCCCACCGAACTCAAGAATTACCGCCCCATCTCGCTCCTCCCGTTCCCAGCCAAAGTCATCGAGAAGACCGTCAACAAGCAGCTGGCCGCCTTTCTCGAGACGAATGGATCCCTCGACCCCTCACAGTCTGGCTTCCGAGCCAACCACAGCACCGAGACCACCCTCATCGCTGCCACCGATGACATCCGAGCCCTGCTGGACAATGGTGAAACAGCGGCCCTCATCCTCCTAGACCTCTCCGCGGCGTTCGACACTGTTTGCCACCGCACCCTAGTGCAGCGCCTCAGCAACATCGGAATCCAGGAGAAGGCACTGGAGTGGATCATCTCCTTCCTCGCTGGAAGGACACAGAGAGTCCACCTACCACCGTTCAGATCTGCAGCCACGGAAGTCATCTGCGGCGTTCCTCAGGGCTCCTCGCTCAGCCCCACCCTCTTCAACGTCTATATGAGCCCCCTTGCGGCCATCGCACGCCAGCACAACCTCAACATCATCTCCTACGCCGACGACACCCAGCTGATCCTCTCCCTGACCAACGACCCCGCCGCCGCCAAAACCAACCTCCACGAAGGGATGAAAGACGTAGCCGAGTGGATGACGACCAGCCGCCTGAAACTGAACTCAGACAAGACGGAAGTCCTCATCCTTGGCTCCTCGCCCTCCGCCTGGGACGACTCCTGGTGGCCCCCCGCCCGGGGCACCGCACCCAAACCGACAGACCACGCACGCAACCTGGGCTTCATCCTGGACTCCTCCCTCTCCATGACCAGACAAGTCAACGCCATCTCCGCATCCTGTTTCAACATCCTGCGCATGCTACGGAAGATCTTCCGGTGGATCCCCACCGAGACCAGGAAGACGGTCACCCAGGCCCTCGTCACCAGCCGACTAGACTACGGCAACGCCCTCTACGCCGGAACCACCGCCAAGCTCCAGAAGAGACTCCAGCGGATCCAGAACGCCTCAGCCAGACACATCCTCGACATCCCCCGATGCAGCCACATCTCCAGACACCTGAGAGACCTGCACTGGCTCCCCGTCAACAAGAGAATCACCTTCCGTCTCCTCACCCACGCACAAAAAGCCCTACACGACCAAGGCCCGAGCTACCTCATCAACCGCCTCAACTTCTACGCTCCCAAATGCCACCTCCGATCGACCAACCACGCCCTCGCCGCCGTCCCCCGCATCCGAAGAGCGACAACAGGAGGAAGGTCCTTCTCCTACCTGGCCGCCAAGACCTGGAACACCCTCCCTACCGACCTCCGCCTGACCCAAGACCACCTCTCCTTCAGGAAGAAGCTCAAGACCTGGCTGTTCGAGCAGTAGCGGCACCCCACCCCCTCCCCCAAGGGCCTTGAGACCCTCTGGGTAAGTAGCGCGCTCTATAAATGCCTTCATTGATTGATTGATTGACTGCGTGCGGAATTCAAGGAACATACATATTTCTTTGATCGACCAGAGAATGCGGGAGAATGGCTTGACACTCTACCGCACCAACGTGGCCGAGAGGAACATTCTGGAGGAGCGGAGGGCGGCCCGATGGAGCAGGAATAGGAACATGGTATCCGGCCCCTGAACTTTACTGAGGGCACTGCAATGGTTCAATGACATTTGATGTAGGATTTAATGTGTCATGTTTGGGAGTGGCGGGGCTATGGGTTGACTCTTCCTCCTAGGGGGTTTCTTTTTGTAGAGTTGTTTGATATAAGGGCGACAGGCACACTGCAAGTTGGGGTGGTTATTGACTTTTCGCAGGGATGCAGTGCGGTGGGAGTTGTAACGGGTTTATGGTTTGAGGGTGGGTGGATGTTTCAGTGGGTGTGTTTAAGTTCACTGCAAGGCAACGTATTGTTTTATTATCTGATGTGGGTGTTGTTTCGGAGGGGAGGTGGATCTGCTACCACTTCTGGGATGGGGGGTAGGGGATTGAGATTACTGAGCTGGAATGTGAATGGGTTGGGGGATAAGATAAAACGAGGGGTTGTGTTACAATTGTTGAAGAGGCTGTCTCCCAATGTGGTATTGTTACAAGACACGCATTTGATCGGTAACACTTGCGTGCCATGAACCGGAGGGGATATCATATGGTTGCTCATGCGGGGTTCACCTCTGGATCCGGAGGGGTGGGTATTTTAGTTAGGAAGTCCCTCCCCTTAGAAATAGATGTAACAGATTTAGATGATAGGGGGCGTTACGCAGCCCTTACTGGACGATGGGAGGGTAAGACCATATCCTTGATCTCAGTTTACGTCCCCCCGGGACTACAGTCGACAACTTTTGCTGACCTGGGGCGATTAGTGTTGGGACTTCCCGAGGGAATTCTGGTCGTGGGCGGAGATTTCAACTCGGTCGTCACTGGCAGGGAAGATCGCCACCCACCCAGAGACCTTGCTGGGTCACAGAGTTGGCTCAGTGGATTTATTGACACATTGGGGTTAGTGGACTGTTGGAGATTGTTGCACCCAGCTCAGAATAAATACACTTTCCACTCAGGTACACATGGTAGCCTTTCCAGGATTGACTACCTTCTAGTACCGGCTGCGCACGCCCCCTCCATAATTGAAGCAAGACATCTGGCGCGGGGAATATCCGACTACTCTCCATTGTGGATTGGGATAGACGTGAATATTGGGTCAGAGGGGCGGGTAGCCCCGATCAATCAATGGTAGTTGGTCAAATCCCTTGACCAGTATTTTGTTGAGATTTTGGGATCGGTCACCTCTGCAGTATCGCTTTGGGAGGCCTTTAAGACGGTCATCCGAGGTCAGGCGCTATCATTGATTGCTGGATCGAAGAAGAGAAGCCGCGAGGAGGTGGTTAGGCTTGAGGCAGAGATCTCCGAACTGGAGCGTGAATTGAAATTGGGAGTCACCCGTGAGAGGATACATGTTATGCGTCTTAAGCAACTTGAATATAGGGCGCTGGTTACGGACGCCGCAAAAGTTATGGGCAGGGAACAACAGGGTCGATTGTACGATCTCGGGGATAAAGCTGGCAAGCTGATAGCATGGTTAGATAAAAAAGAGAGGGCCAGTCGTGTGGTTCCTGTGATAGAGAAACTAAATGGTACGCTTGTGACTGAACCTGAGGAGATTGTCCAGAGTTTCGCGGAACATTTCCGAGAAGTGTATTCGCCCGTATCAGATAGGCCGGAAGAAGACTCCCATTTATTGTTATGCGACATTGCATTGCCCAGCTTATCTGACTCTGATAGAGAGTTGCTGGATACCGCAATAACGGCGGATGAGGTGGCTCTTGCTATTCGTTCTATTCGTTCAGATAAAGCGATGGGACCTAATGGTCTCCCCATTGAACTTTATAAATTGCGCCCGATAAGATTGCGCCATATCTTCGTGACATGTTCCTGGAATCGCAAGATGGTGGCTCCCTTCCTCGTGATCAGCGTCTTGCGACCATCGTGGTGATACATAAGGAAGGGAAACCAAGGGACCGCTGTGCCTCCTATAGGCCTATATCACTCCTTAATGCGGAACCCAAGATCCTTGCTAAAATACTGGCTAACCGAGTAATAAAGGTAATTGGTGACTTGATTCACCCAGACCAGTCCGGTTTCATTCCACATCGGAATACCGCCTTGAACCTGCGACATTTACATGGTGTTCTCGCGAGGACTTCGTTATTGCGTGAGCCGGCCATCTTGGCCTCCCTGGATGCCACAATGGCTTTTGATACGGTGGAGTGGCCCTATTTGTGGGCTGTACTTGCCAAGTTTGGGTTTGGTCCTGGCTTCATAGGCTGGGTCCAGCTCCTGTATGAGGAACCATTGGCGCAAGTGGTTGTGAATGGTAGGATTTCAGAGCCCTTCGTTCTTGGTAGGGGCACGAGACCGGGTTGTCCATTATCTCCGCTCCTGTTTGCTCTTGCTCTTGAGCCTCTTGCTGCATGGATTAGATGGGAACCGTCGATGAAGGGTATCCGTGGGCCCCTGACCTCGAGGATCGTATTTCGCTTTACGCGGATGACATATTGTTGTACCTGACTTCACCCCGGAAGTCGTTAGTCGTTTTGTCCGATGTCCTCGCCTCCTTCGGGAAGAACTCGGGTCTGGTCATTAATTGGACTAAGTCTTACTTATATGTCCTGTCGGGAGATGTCCCTCTTCTGCCGCGTGATTGCCCCATCCAGGTCACACAGACAAGTTTCAAGTATCTCGGGGTTTATGTTTCGTTAAACCCGGCTGCCCGATATGAACAGAATTTGCTCCCACCGTTAACCCGGCTGAAGTCGGACATAGTGCGCTGGCGTAAGCTACCGCTCTCGCCGCTCGGCCGTGCTGCGCTCTTTAAGATGATGTTGTTACCGAGATTTTTGTATGCCCTCCAGAACACTTTTGATGTAATTCCTGCAAGTTATTTTCGTACCATTGAGGGTCTTCAGAGAAAGTTGGTCTGGGATGGGCGCTCGCGTATCGCCCTCGCCAAGTTGAAGCTTCCATGGTACGACGGTGGCATCGCTCTCCCTGATATCAAGCGGTATTATTGGGTGTCTCAGCTGGGGGCCATTAACCATGGTATGTATGGCCCCGGAATAAACCCAGCGTTTGCCTTGGATAAGTGGGAGTTACCGGTGGGCGATTACAATAGAGCGCTTTATTCTCGTTTGGGTAGAGGGAAACTTTCCGGGCCTACAAAGATTGCTGTTAGGGCCTGGCACAGTGCTAATGATGCGATGGGATGGAGGGATCGACTGACCCATGTGACCCCGCTTTTTGCTTCCGAGAAGCTTAGTAACCTGTGGAAAACGAAAGGATTTAAAAAATGGGATATGATCGGTATTAGTACTGTGGGTAACCTCTGGGTGAAAGGCAAGTTTAAGACTTTTGATGAATTGAACGCTGAGTACGACCTGAGTGACAGGGAATATTTTCGATATGCACAGGTTCATCATGCTTTGAATTCGGTTTTCCCTGATAGTGCCGGTATTCCGGAGTCTTCTCCACTCGAGGATAGAATATTGGATGGTCATGTGCCAGATGGTACTATTTCTTTGATTTATAAAAAGCTAAGTAATGGTAGGACTGACCTGTTGGTGTCCCTCCGGGATGTGTGGACCCGAGACGGTCTTGAGTTGGACGACGAGGATTGGCAATCTGCTATTTCTTCTCCCAAGGAGGTCGCGATTCCAGCCCGTTTCCGGTTTGTACAACTGAAGATTCTGCATAGAGTCTATGTTACTGGCCCACGCTTGGTTAAAATGGGTTACTCAAATGATGGTCTTTGTAAACGTGGTTGTGGGCTACTTGGGACGTTTCTACATATAATTTGGGAATGTCCAGCAGTAGCTGCTTTTTGGATGGGTATACACAATAAGATGAGGGAGGCTACTGGCGTTCATTTGTTGCCCGAGGCCAGACGCTGTCTCCTCAATGTTTGGGAACCAAATGACTATAATGTCCCACAGACACAGTGGGCAACCCTAGGAAATATGGTAGCAGCTGTGGGGCTCTCCCAGATCTCCCACGGTTGAGGTTTGGATGGAAAACATGGACGGGTGCATGTTCAGGGAGAAAACGGTCTATGTATCACGGGGAAGTCCCAGGAAATGGGGTAAGGTATGAGGCCACTGGAATACTTACCGTGGAGATATTTGCACTCCTCCTCTCATGGAGATCCCTGAAGTTCCACTTTCCCCCTGACCTGCCATTCCTTGTAGAGTACGTGAAATAATTGATTCTGTGTTTGTCTCTCCACTGCTCCCATCCCCTAATATGACTTGACCACCCTATTGTATGGTATTTTATTCCTCTTTCTCTTCTGGACTGATATCCGACTGTACTGTGTACTTGCCTTGTTTGTTTTTATCATTTCAATAAAAAGTTTTTAAAAAAATAATTCATGCATCTGTTCGCTAAGTAATACTCCCCACCGAACCGTACAAACACTCATTTTGGTTGGTGAGTAGCTACATGAGTGTGTATATGGGTTATTAGTTGTTTTTTTGAGTATCAGTATGGGTGTCTGTATGGTTCGGTGGGGGATATTACTTAGCGCACAGATGCATGAATGAGTGACTCACTCTATGTGTTTTGAAGACAGCATGTGTGCAAGACTGTATGGATGGATAATTGTGTGTATGGGTGGGTTAGTGAGTGAATGACTGTCTCAATAGTGTATTCATGATTAACTACATATGTTTTAAACTAGTATATGTGAGTATTGATGTATATAATTGAGTATATGTGAGAGTGAGAGTTTGGAAGAGTACCTGTATAAATAAGTATGTGTTTTTTTAATTGATTGTTTAAGAGAGTAAATATAGGTACGTTTCTGTAGAAGTAAGTGTAGTGGTGTGTATATAGCAGTATAATCAAGTAAATTGATTTGCATGTGTGAAGACGGAAGATTTTGACAGGGGCTTCCAAATTCTAAGTCAGCTGTCAGGCTAACACAAATAGCAGGCGGTATTAGCAAGCTCCACAGAACATCAGACTTCAAAACATACCCACTATGTGTTCCCTTGCAGTAACGGACGATGCCCTATATTGAGCTGTATTCACTACCTCTGGTGTCACCACTTGATTAATTGTGTGGAACGCCCACGACCACTAAATTGGTAAGCTTTTATGCTTTTGTGTTAGAGAAATTAACTTCATTGATACCTATGTAGATCAAGAATTGAAACTTATCATACCGACTACTCCTTATTAATTGTAGGAGATGGACTGTGGTCAAATACTTTTAACGTCCATCCAGGTGTAGGAGGACCGTGATCATCCCATTAAAAAGGAATTTTGGGTAAGAAAACATTTGAGGTCAGTGTCCCTCTCTTTATAATTATATATCCTTGCAACCCCCTGAATATTGCCTTAATTTATTATAGGTCAACAGCTTTTAAACCACGGTATGAAGGTTGTGTCATACACGTCCTGAGGAAGACCCGCAGGTCGAGGTTCCCAGTTACCCCTGTACCCCAAGACGGGTCGAAACGTCGACGCTCCTTTCCATAAAAATAGGACCACTGTCTTTTCAAACATTATACATGCCAGTTGAGACTGTATAAATGCTTAAAATGAAATAAGTAACCAGTGGCCTTATTGTATAATTAGCTGAATTTTTGCAGCTTTGTTTTTTTCCAATTTACCCGAACTCTATGTCACTTTTCTGTTGAGGCTTACACCCTTTTTCTTCAAACCACCTTTTTCCTTCTTTTTTCCGGCACCCTTCTAGAAGCAAGTTGCTCTTCCTTTTTACCGTTTGTTTTTGAATAATGTACAAATGTATATATTTAACTTCTCGCTGTGCTGGAGTAATTTATTAAAACTCCTTTTTTGAATAAATCAAGTTTTTCCAGGTGGTTGCTTTTTCGCTGAACAAATACTATTGATTAAATCTACAAGAGGAGATTAATTCTAATACTCATTCAGTCATGAGAAATGACTCTCTGAAAGTGCAGCCTGACACCAGCGGACGTTTTTTTTTTTTTTTAAACCTTTATTGTAGCATTCAATATAAATACAAGCATGGGCCTACAACCGCAGGGGCCGGCCGTTAAACAAAATTAAGACCGCCTATATCACAGTACGACACAGCTCATCAGCCGACAACCCTGAGGTCCGACAGTGACTCAGGATAAAACTTGTATTAGAATGCACAACTGAGTCCCAGGATGAGACAGAGGTTCCATTTTATATTATTTAAGAAAGGATCAGGTGCCATACAATCAAACGGAAGAATACAGGGGACAGGGCAAGAGACAGGATATGCACATAATAACCGCTGAAATGGAACATTGGCGCAAAGCAGATGGATCAGTGCAAACAACAATACGATATACATTCAATGTTGAGCGTCAGTTCTCAGGGCCTGCCCACCCGGGAATCAGGATATCATAAAAGCATAAGCACTAAATAACGGACGCTTTTTTGATGACTTAACATTCATAAGGTGTTATCCTGACATTGGTACAGGGTCCTGACGGACCGTGGCCTCTGGTTGCTGCGGATACTCTGATCGTAGCCATTTCTCTCGAGTGAACATACTGTGGAAGGCCTTCTTATCTGCAATGGCGACCAAGCCTGATGGCGACAAGTCAAAATCTAAGACCACTCGGCGGGGTACCTATACCCAAGAAAACAATATGGATCGGTATGCCCACTCTAAAGGATCCCCTGGTGGACCGAGCAGATCACTGGATGGTACTAGGGAGGATCCCTCCTCATCGGCGGAATTGACTTTGCAAGACTTCATGGATGCCATTGATGGTATGAAGGCGTCCATCGGCCAGCAATTTGAAACTCTCGCCCACAAGCTGGACACAGTTTCGATCGATGTAAATTTGATCCACACGGATTTATCAAAAACTAACGAAAAGGTCAAATCCTTAGATCTGAAAACGGCCAGCCTAACGGGCGACGTATCCGATTTGCAGACGGAGGTTCGCAACTTACGGACCTCAAATGATCTTGTTGCGCGCCGGTTGGAAGACTTTGAAGGTTGGGCCCGGTGTAACAACGTACGCATTATTGGAGTCCCGGAAAAGTCAGAGGATCCGGCAGCTGATCTGTTTGTGGAAGATTTTATTACTAAACACCTCGCTCCCAGGGGCCTGAGCAAGTTCTTCACAGTTGAGAGAGCTCACAGAGTACCGGGCGGTAAACCGAAGGTGGGTGCCCCGCCGAGACCTCATCGCCAGAATCTTTAATTTCCAGGATAGAGACGCTATCCTGCAGGCCTCACGGCTGAATGGACCTACAAAATATGAAAATACCACTGTGAGTTTCTACCCGGATTTTACACAGGCAGTCCAAAAAAAAGACTTGGATTTCTGGGCATCAAAAGATGATTGAGAGACATGGAACTGAAATATGCAATGTTATTCCCGGCTAGACTGTAGGACACTACTTGTAGGACACCCCCGCGCCGCACGGCCACCAGCTGCTGCGTGTGCCCCCGCCTGCCGATTCTGCCTGCCTCGAAGAGCCTTCCCGCCCTCGGGTCTGCCCTCAGGCCACGCCCCCTGCCTGCTGTCTCCTCCGCGTTCTGTACCACTGTTCCTGCTGTATTTTTTTTTTTTTACTGTGCCCTCTTAATTTTGTGTATTTTTTCCCCGTGCTGCCCCTGGTTTCCCCCCCATTGTGCTGCCAACCCCTGCACCCGCTCCCCGCTGCCGACTCCCGCCGCTGGGGAGTGTAGCCACGCCCCCTTCCTCCCCGCTCCCGCCTCCCAGCTGCCCCTTCCTCCCTGCACTTCGCCATAAATGGCGACCGTGCGCACGCGCAGCGGTAACGCGCAGCGGGTGCGCCGATTGTGCGCCAGAGGCGCGCCAAAGGTAAGCCCGTCTGCGCCCAAAGGTAAGCCCGTCTGCGCCCGTCCGCGCCTGGACCACGCCCAGTGCCAGGACCCCTCAACACCGGCCGAATCCCGGGATGCTACCGAGCCACCCCGAGACGAACCCATGGACCCTTCAGCTGTCACGCCTGCAAGTTCTCCTGCAACCGGACCTGCCCCGCACCAGCACCCGCCAAGCCGAACACCAGCAGCAACCACCTCAAGTGCATCCTACTCAACACCCGCTCCGTCCACAGACACACCATCGAACTCTGGAACCTCCTCGACACCAAGGCTCCTGACGTCGCCTTCCTCATGGAAACCTGGATGAACGACTCCTCAGCGCCCGACATCCCATCGCCATCCCAGAGGGCTACAAGATCACCCAAAGAGACCGCGGCAACCAGACTGGAGGAGGCATCGCCATCATCTACAGGGACACCATCCGCATCACAACCAACACCGATGACACCCTAAAAACCGCGAACACCTGCACTTCCAGATCCACACGCACCCCAAAACCACCCTCAGAGGCACCCTCATCTACCGACCCCCGGGACCACGCACACAATTCAGCGAAGACATCGCCGACTTCATCTGCCCGCACGCCCTCCCCTCCGCTGACTACATCCTCTTGGGGGACATCAACTTCCACCTGGAGAACAACAACGACCGCAACACCACCACCCTGCTTGACAACCTCGCCAATCTCGGACTCAAGCAGCTAGTGACCACCCCCACCCACCTCGCCGGACACACACTCGACGCTAGCTTCTCATCCAGCAAGGACATCATCTTCAGCCACGCCACCGGACTCCACTGGACGGACCACAGCTGCGTCCACTTCACCTTCAGAAGATCCACGATCCACCACCACCAGCAACAGGTTGCTCGAAGAAACTGGAACAAGATCACAGCAGACCAGCTTGCCGCTTCCCTGAGCCAGCACCCCCCCGCCAGCTCAGCGAACCCCAGCCAGGCCGCCGACAACCTCACGAAGTGGATCAGCAACTGCGCAGACGACCTCGCCCCACTGAGGACCCCGCCTAGCAGACCCGGCAGCAAGAAGGCCCCATGGTTCACCGACGAACTCAAGAGCTCCAAGAAGAACTGCCGAGCCCTCGAGAAAGCCTGGAGAAGGGAGCCAACACCGGACAACATGACCACCCTCAAGCTCGCCACCCGGAAGCACCATCAACTGATCCGCGACACCAAGAAAACAGCATTCAAGGACCGGCTGGACAACAACGCACACAACTGCAAGGAACTCTTCAACATCGTGAAAGAGCTCTCCAACCCCAACGCCGGAAACAACGACATCACCCCTTCGCAAGACCTCTGCAACTCCCTCGCCTCCTACTTCCAAAACAAGATCGTTGACATACACAACAGCTTCAGCCCACAAACAACGCTCCCCACGACCGCACCAACGCCCCCCACCACCACCCTCAGCGCCTGGACCCAGATCAACACAGAAGACACCATCTGCACAATGAACTCTATCCACTCCGGATCTCCGACCGACCCCTGCCCCCACCACGTCTTCAACAAGGCCGACGCTGTCATCGCACCCCACCTGCGGGACATCATCAACACCTCCTTCGACACCGCCACCTTCCCTGAGGGCTGGAAGCACGCCAAACTCAGCGCTCTACTAAAGAAACCAACAGCGGACCCCACCGAACTCAAGAATTACCGCCCCATCTCGCTCCTCCCGTTCCCAGCCAAAGTCATCGAGAAGACCGTCAACAAGCAGCTGGCCGCCTTCCTCGAGACGAATGGATCCCTCGACCCCTCACAGTCTGGCTTCCGAGCCAACCACAGCACCGAGACCACCCTCATCGCTGCCACCGATGACATCCGAGCCCTGCTGGACAATGGTGAAACAGCGGCCCTCATCCTCCTAGACCTCTCCGCGGCGTTCGACACTGTTTGCCACCGCACCCTAGTGCAGCGCCTCAGCAACATCGGAATCCAGGAGAAGGCACTGGAGTGGATCATCTCCTTCCTCGCTGGAAGGACACAGAGAGTCCACCTACCACCGTTCAGATCTGCAGCCACGGAAGTCATCTGCGGCGTTCCTCAGGGCTCCTCGCTCAGCCCCACCCTCTTCAACGTCTATATGAGCCCCCTTGCGGCCATCGCACGCCAGCACAACCTCAACATCATCTCCTACGCCGACGACACCCAGCTGATCCTCTCCCTGACCAACGACCCCGCCGCCGCCAAAACCAACCTCCACGAAGGGATGAAAGATGTAGCCGAGTGGATGACGACCAGCCGCCTGAAACTGAACTCAGACAAGACGGAAGTCCTCATCCTTGGCTCCTCGCCCTCCGCCTGGGACGACTCCTGGTGGCCCCCCGCCCGGGGCACCGCACCCAAACCGACAGACCACGCACGCAACCTGGGCTTCATCCTGGACTCCTCCCTCTCCATGACCAGACAAGTCAACGCCATCTCCGCATCCTGTTTCAACATCCTGCGCATGCTACGGAAGATCTTCCGGTGGATCCCCACCGAGACCAGGAAGACGGTCACCCAGGCCCTCGTCACCAGCCGACTAGACTACGGCAACGCCCTCTACGCCGGAACCACCGCCAAGCTCCAGAAGAGACTCCAGCGGATCCAGAACGCCTCAGCCAGACACATCCTCGACATCCCCCGATGCAGCCACATCTCCAGACACCTGAGAGACCTGCACTGGCTCCCCGTCAACAAGAGAATCACCTTCCGTCTCCTCACCCACGCACACAAAGCCCTACACGACCAAGGCCCGAGCTACCTCATCAACCGCCTCAACTTCTACGCTCCCAAATGCCACCTCCGATCGACCAACCACGCCCTCGCCGCCGTCCCCCGCATCCGAAGAGCGACAACAGGAGGAAGGTCCTTCTCCTACCTGGCCGCCAAGACCTGGAACACCCTCCCTACCGACCTCCGCCTGACCCAAGACCACCTCTCCTTCAGGAAGAAGCTCAAGACCTGGCTGTTCGAGCAGTAGCGGCACCCCACCCCCTCCCCCAAGGGCCTTGAGACCCTCTGGGTAAGTAGCGCGCTCTATAAATGCCTTCATTGATTGATTGATTGACTGCGTGCGGAATTCAAGGAACGTACATATTTCTTTGATCGACCAGAGAATGCGGGAGAATGGCTTGACACTCTACCGCACCAACGTGGCCGAGAGGAACATTCTGGAGGAGCGGAGGGCGGCCCGATGGAGCAGGAATAGGAACATGGTATCCGGCCCCTGAACTTTACTGAGGGCACTGCAATGGTTCAATGACATTTGATGTAGGATTTAATGTGTCATGTTTGGGAGTGGCGGGGCTATGGGTTGACTCTTCCTCCTAGGGGGTTTCTTTTTGTAGAGTTGTTTGATATAAGGGCGACAGGCACACTGCAAGTTGGGGTGGTTATTGACTTTTCGCAGGGATGCAGTGCGGTGGGAGTTGTAACGGGTTTATGGTTTGAGGGTGGGTGGATGTTTCAGTGGGTGTGTTTAAGTTCACTGCAAGGCAACGTATTGTTTTATTATCTGATGTGGGTGTTGTTTCGGAGGGGAGGTGGATCTGCTACCACTTCTGGGATGGGGGGTAGGGGATTGAGATTACTGAGCTGGAATGTGAATGGGTTGGGGGATAAGATAAAACGAGGGGTTGTGTTACAATTGTTGAAGAGGCTGTCTCCCAATGTGGTATTGTTACAAGACACGCATTTGATCGGTAACACTTGCGTGCCATGAACCGGAGGGGATATCATATGGTTGCTCATGCGGGGTTCACCTCTGGATCCGGAGGGGTGGGTATTTTAGTTAGGAAGTCCCTCCCCTTAGAAATAGATGTAACAGATTTAGATGATAGGGGGCGTTACGCAGCCCTTACTGGACGATGGGAGGGTAAGACCATATCCTTGATCTCAGTTTACGTCCCCCCGGGACTACAGTCGACAACTTTTGCTGACCTGGGGCGATTAGTGTTGGGACTTCCCGAGGGAATTCTGGTCGTGGGCGGAGATTTCAACTCGGTCGTCACTGGCAGGGAAGATCGCCACCCACCCAGAGACCTTGCTGGGTCACAGAGTTGGTTCAGTGGTTTTATTGACACATTGGGGTTAGTGGACTGTTGGAGATTGTTGCACCCAGCTCAGAATAAATACACTTTCCACTCAGGTACACATGGTAGCCTTTCCAGGATTGACTACCTTCTAGTACCGGCTGCGCACGCCCCCTCCATAATTGAAGCAAGACATCTGGCGCGGGGAATATCCGACTACTCTCCATTGTGGATTGGGATAGACGTGAATATTGGGTCAGAGGGGCGGGTAGCCCCGATCAATCAATGGTAGTTGGTCAAATCCCTTGACCAGTATTTTGTTGAGATTTTGGGATCGGTCACCTCTGCAGTATCGCTTTGGGAGGCCTTTAAGACGGTCATCCGAGGTCAGGCGCTATCATTGATTGCTGGATCGAAGAAGAGAAGCCGCGAGGAGGTGGTTAGGCTTGAGGCAGAGATCTCCGAACTGGAGCGTGAATTGAAATTGGGAGTCACCCGTGAGAGGATACATGTTATGCGTCTTAAGCAACTTGAATATAGGGCGCTGGTTACGGACGCCGCAAAAGTTATGGGCAGGGAACAACAGGGTCGATTGTACGATCTCGGGGATAAAGCTGGCAAGCTGATAGCATGGTTAGATAAAAAAGAGAGGGCCAGTCGTGTGGTTCCTGTGATAGAGAAACTAAATGGTACGCTTGTGACTGAACCTGAGGAGATTGTCCAGAGTTTCGCGGAACATTTCCGAGAAGTGTATTCGCCCGTATCAGATAGGCCGGAAGAAGACTCCCATTTATTGTTATGCGACATTGCATTGCCCAGCTTATCTGGCTCTGATAGAGAGTTGCTGGATACCGCAATAACGGCGGATGAGGTGGCTCTTGCTATTCGTTCTATTCGTTCAGATAAAGCGATGGGACCTAATGGTCTCCCCATTGAACTTTATAAATTGCGCCCGATAAGATTGCGCCATATCTTTGTGACATGTTCCTGGAATCGCAAGATGGTGGCTCCCTTCCTCGTGATCAGCGTCTTGCGACCATCGTGGTGATACATAAGGAAGGGAAACCAAGGGACCGCTGTGCCTCCTATAGGCCTATATCACTCCTTAATGCGGAACCCAAGATCCTTGCTAAAATACTGGCTAACCGAGTAATAAAGGTAATTGGTGACTTGATTCACCCAGACCAGTCCGGTTTCATTCCACATCGGAATACCGCCTTGAACCTGCGACATTTACATGGTGTTCTCGCGAGGACTTCGTTATTGCGTGAGCCGGCCATCTTGGCCTCCCTGGATGCCACAATGGCTTTTGATACGGTGGAGTGGCCCTATTTGTGGGCTGTACTTGCCAAGTTTGGGTTTGGTCCTGGCTTCATAGGCTGGGTCCAGCTCCTGTATGAGGAACCATTGGCGCAAGTGGTTGTGAATGGTAGGATTTCAGAGCCCTTCGTTCTTGGTAGGGGCACGAGACCGGGTTGTCCATTATCTCCGCTCCTGTTTGCTCTTGCTCTTGAGCCTCTTGCTGCATGGATTAGATGGGAACCGTCGATGAAGGGTATCCGTGGGCCCCTGACCTCGAGGATCGTATTTCGCTTTACGCGGATGACATATTGTTGTACCTGACTTCACCCCGGAAGTCGTTAGTCGTTTTGTCCGATGTCCTCGCCTCCTTCGGGAAGAACTCGGGTCTGGTCATTAATTGGACTAAGTCTTACTTATATGTCCTGTCGGGAGATGTCCCGCTTCTGCCGCGTGATTGCCCCATCCAGGTCACACAGACAAGTTTCAAGTATCTCGGGGTTTATGTTTCGTTAAACCCGGCTGCCCGATATGAACAGAATTTGCTCCCACCGTTAACCCGGCTGAAGTCGGACATAGTGCGCTGGCGTAAGCTACCGCTCTCGCCGCTCGGCCGTGCTGCGCTCTTTAAGATGATGTTGTTACCGAGATTTTTGTATGCCCTCCAGAACACTTTTGATGTAATTCCTGCAAGTTATTTTCGTACCATTGAGGGTCTTCAGAGAAAGTTGGTCTGGGATGGGCGCTCGCGTATCGCCCTCGCCAAGTTGAAGCTTCCATGGTACGACGGTGGCATCGCTCTCCCTGATATTAAACGGTATTATTGGGTGTCTCAGCTGGGGGCCATTAACCATGGTATGTATGGCCCCGGAATAAACCCAGCGTTTGCCTTGGATAAGTGGGAGTTACCGGTGGGCGATTACAATAGAGCGCTTTATTCTCGTTTGGGTAGAGGGAAACTTTCCGGGCCTACAAAGATTGCTGTTAGGGCCTGGCACAGTGCTAATGATGCGATGGGATGGAGGGATCGACTGACCCATGTGACCCCGCTTTTTGCTTCCGAGAAGCTTAGTAACCTGTGGAAAACGAAAGGATTTAAAAAATGGGATATGATCGGTATTAGTACTGTGGGTAACCTCTGGGTGAAAGGCAAGTTTAAGACTTTTGATGAATTGAACGCTGAGTACGACCTGAGTGACAGGGAATATTTTCGATATGCACAGGTTCATCATGCTTTGAATTCGGTTTTCCCTGATAGTGCCGGTATTCCGGAGTCTTCTCCACTCGAGGATAGAATATTGGATGGTCATGTGCCAGATGGTACTATTTCTTTGATTTATAAAAAGCTAATTAATGGTAGGACTGACCTGTTGGTGTCCCTCCGGGATGTGTGGACCCGAGACGGTCTTGAGTTGGACGACGAGGATTGGCAATCTGCTATTTCTTCTCCCAAGGAGGTCGCGATTCCAGCCCGTTTCCGGTTTGTACAACTGAAGATTCTGCATAGAGTCTATGTTACTGGCCCACGCTTGGTTAAAATGGGTTACTCAAATGATGGTCTTTGTAAACGTGGTTGTGGGCTACTTGGGACGTTTCTACATATAATTTGGGAATGTCCAGCAGTAGCTGCTTTTTGGATGGGTATACACAATAAGATGAGGGAGGCTACTGGCGTTCATTTGTTGCCCGAGGCCAGACGCTGTCTCCTCAATGTTTGGGAACCAAATGACTATAATGTCCCACAGACACAGTGGGCAACCCTAGGAAATATGGTAGCAGCTGTGGGGCTCTCCCAGATCTCCCACGGTTGAGGCTTGGATGGAAAACATGGACGGGTGCATGTTCAGGGAGAAAACGGTCTATGTATCACGGGGAAGTCCCAGGAAATGGGGTAAGGTATGAGGCCACTGGAATACTTACCGTGGAGATATTTGCACTCCTCCTCTCATGGAGATCCCTGAAGTTCCACTTTCCCCCTGACCTGCCATTCCTTGTAGAGTACGTGAAATAATTGATTCTGTGTTTGTCTCTCCACTGCTCCCATCCCCTAATATGACTTGACCACCCTATTGTATGGTATTTTATTCCTCTTTCTCTTCTGGACTGATATCCGACTGTACTGTGTACTTGCCTTGTTTGTTTTTATCATTTCAATAAAAAGTTAAAAAAAAAATAATTCATGCATCTGTTCGCTAAGTAATACTCCCCACCGAACCGTACAAACACTCATTTTGGTTGGTGAGTAGCTACATGAGTGTGTATATGGGTTATTAGTTGTTTTTTTGAGTATCAGTATGGGTGTCTGTATGGTTCGGTGGGGGATATTACTTAGCGCACAGATGCATGAATGAGTGACTCACTCTATGTGTTTTGAAGACAGCATGTGTGCAAGACTGTATGGATGGATAATTGTGTGTATGGGTGGGTTAGTGAGTGAATGACTGTCTCAATAGTGTATTCATGATTAACTACATATGTTTTAAACTAGTATATGTGAGTATTGATGTATATAATTGAGTATATGTGAGAGTGAGAGTTTGGAAGAGTACCTGTATAAATAAGTATGTGTTTTTTTAATTGATTGTTTAAGAGAGTAAATATAGGTACGTTTCTGTAGAAGTAAGTGTAGTGGTGTGTATATAGCAGTATAATCAAGTAAATTGATTTGCATGTGTGAAGACGGAAGATTTTGACAGGGGCTTCCAAATTCTAAGTCAGCTGTCAGGCTAACACAAATAGCAGGCGGTATTAGCAAGCTCCACAGAACATCAGACTTCAAACCGGCAGCTCCGGTGCTTGAAATTTATCGACTCCAGGTGAGAACAGCCTCAACGTATGGTGCTGAACTTTGGGGCCATAAGAATATATCTAATCTTTTGAGGGTGGAACAGTGTTTTATGAGGAATCTAGTGGGTTTACCACAAAGTACACCACTCATCCCTCTACGATTTGATTTGGGCCTGGAGTCAATAGAGGAGTTGGTAGCTGCTCGGCCTATGCTCTATTGGAAGAGGCTCTGGTCGGTCCCTGAGCTGGCCCCCTATAGAGCGGAATTTTTGGAGGCTTGGGGTCTTTTAAAAAGCATAAATATCCTGTGGTTGCTTCACATTTAGGTTCTTAGTGCCCGAATAGGGTTGCCTGGGCTTTGGGAGACCCCGGAGTTGAGTTGCCCGAGGATATCCAGATCGGAACTCCAAAATCTGCTGAAGCGGCAAAATCATTTAGCCCTACAGAGATCAGCTACCCTGGGTAGGCTGTCCGTAGAGTTCCTCTTAGTAAAATCGGAACCACAACTAGAGGAATTCCTAGATGTAATCCAACCAACTCTTGCGAAGAAGTTATACACTCAACTAAGGCAAGGCAGCCTACCAGTCAGCGCATTCACTTCTAATTGGGCAAAATCGGACAATGGAGCCTGCCCGGCATGCAATTATAAACGAGAAGATGTCCCTCATGTTATGTTTTTCTGTTCAGCGTATGTAACAATAAGGAAATGCTGGCTGATCCCATTATGTAGGAACCTGGGGTTTAGGCATTGTACGCAGGCCTGCAGGGTTCTAATGTATGATACTTCTTCCCCCATAGTATTTGCTGTATCTCGTTTTCTACTTGGTATGTGGCGCAGAAGGAAAAGCTTTGTATAATGCCTGTGATCAACTATGACTTTTATATTTCTTGGTCTTTGATAACTGCTGAGTTTAATTAATTTTTATCTCTAATATTGATTGGTTCACTATTTATTGTTTTAAAATGAATTGTGCCTTGTATGTATTTTATCTGCACTTTTATGGTCTTTTCGACCGAAATAAAGTTATCATTGATTGATTGACTGGATATGCGTGTGAGTAACTATATGGATGAGTATTAGTGTGTAACAGGATGTATAGATGTATGAGTACATATGGTGAGTGAGTACATGTATGAGTGACTATATAGAACTGTTGGTGAATGAGTGGATGTGTATGTAGATGTTGGAATTACCTAATAGGTTGTTGTGATTGGTATTGGTATGTCAATTTTTTTGAAAATTGTAGTTTCCATTTTTGAATGTGTGTATCAAAGGTTATATTAGGATGAGAGGAGGTCTGCCACTCTTTCACAAGGATTATGTCATCAGTGATGTCATCAGTGATGTCATTTGAAATGTCATCAGTGATGTCACTGACCATGTCATGAGTGATGTAATATGTGACGTCATCAGCAGTGCATTGCAGTCGCGCGTGTTATAGTTAGCTGAACTAACTATAACAGGGGAATTTCAAAGGTTTTGTATGAGTGAAATGTCCAGCTAACTATAACGTGTGTGAAACCTATGGTTTTTTCAGTGAATTTGCAAGGTTTTTTAAATTCTAATTCCTAACTATAACGTGTGTGAAACCTGTGTTTTCTTCAGTGAATTTCTAAGGTTTTTTAAATGCTAATTCCTAACTATAACGTGTGTAAAACCTATGGTTTTTTAAGTGAATATAAATATATATACATTTTATATATATATACATACTCAATGAACACAACAGCTCTTTTTTGAGCCAACCAACATCTAAACATTCAAACTTGTTATTTAATTGTCTTTTTTTTTTTGTTTTTTTCTGACGTGCGCGCACCTTGCGATTTTTCTTTTTTTTTTTAAATGTTTTTTTTGCCCTTCGGGGTCCTTCAGGGACCCCCTGAGAAGGCCTAGGGGATCAGGGAGTCTCTAACCTGCCCCCTTTTCACGTTCTCCACTTTTGTTTTTGATTCACTTCTGCCTCGAGGGGGCGTGCAATGTGCGCGCACCTTGCGATTTTTTTTTATTTAAAACAAATGTTTTTTGGGCCCTTCGGGGTCCTTCAGGGACCCCATGAGAAGGCCTAGGGGGTCAGGGAGTCTCTACCCTGCCTCCTTTTCACGTTTTTAAAAGCATTTACGAAAATCGGGTAAACGTCATTCATATGCGACGGTCGCGCAATGTGCGCGCGCCCGTACGCGCACGTTAAGTCATGTGACTTGAAAACAAAGTCATGTGACTTGAAAACAAAGTCATGTGACTTGAAAACAATACTTTTGATTAGTTTATAGTAGTTTCTTTTCCAAATCTTCAAAAACCCCACCCACTTCCCTCACAATCTGTTACACTTCTTTGAGAGAAGCATCTTCAGGATTTTTCTACAAGATTTGAAAATGGCAGAACAGCAGCCACAGGAATCTTCAGACTCTGAAGTTGACTACTTACCAGAACAACCAAAGGTAAAGAAGACAAAAGAGTCTTTCATTTGGAAAAAAAATTCATACCCTGAAGGGCAAAAAAAGGTGAATGCCCCAAAGGTGACTTGCAACATCTGTGGATCTGTTCTATCAAGAGGTGATACAACCAAACACTATTCTTTTAGTATCCATACAATGATGCGGCATCTAAAGAATGTTAATCCCAACAATTCTGCTTGGGCTTCAACTCAGCATTTGAGGGACAATCCTGCAGCTGCTGTCCCCAGTACATCTTCATCGGCAGCATCTCCATTCACAAGTACTCTTGACATCCGGACGGATTTTGCAGACGTCCACATACGATGCAACTTCTGCAATGAGATCTTGTGCTATGGAGAGCAGAGCATAGACTTGATTGTGCTAAAGATTAGGCAGCACTCATGCCCCGCAATTAATTTTTTCTTTAACTATTTTTGTTCCTGTTGAGCAGTTTTTGGTTACCTGTTTATTTTTTTGTTACAAACAAAAAAAACAATATATAAAATTGTTCAAAAAACAAAAAAAATTAAAACAAAAAAAGACAAAAAATACAGTTCTTATAAGAACTAACTTCACTTCTCAAAGAAGAGCTATATCTCTTATATACTGTGTCTTACTTTTTTTGAATGAATGTGTAGTGTATAAATGAATGACTGAAATGACTGAGTGAAGGGGAGAAAGGGACTGAGGAAATGAGTGAGGAAAAGGTAGTATGGTGAGTGAGGAAAGGGGAGTCAAAGAGTGACTGAAACAAAGGGACTAACGGTAGGGGAGTAAGGTAAGGGGAGTGAAAGAGTAAGGGAAGGGCAGTAAGGAAAGGAAAGTGAGGGAGGGGGAGTGAGAAAAGGGGAGCAGGGGATGGAGACAGGGAAGGGAAGTAAGAAAGACGGAGAGGGTGAAGTGGAGCAGGGTAAAGGGAGTGAAGGTAAGAGAAGTGGAGTGACGGTGAGGGAAGGGGTATGAGGATGAGAAAAGGGGGGTAAGGGAAAGTGAGAGATGGGGAGTGAGGGAGAGAGAAGTGGAGTAAGGGGATGGAGGGAGTTAGGAAAGGGGAGTGAAAGAAGGGGAGTCAGGATTTCAATGAGGGAAGGGGAATGAGGAGGAGTGAGGGAAAGAGAGCGGAAAAGGGAAGGGGTGTGAGATACAGACAGGAGGAAGTGTAGTGGGGAAGGGGAGTGATGGTGAGTGAATGGCAGTGACAGTTAGGGAAGGGGTATGAGGGAGAGGGAAGGGGAATGAGGGAGAATAAATAAAATTAAGAGAGAAGAAAAGTGAGTGAGGGAGAGTGGGGGAGTGGTAGAAAGACCGAGGAAAGAATATTAAGGGTAATGGAGAGAGAGGGAAAGAGTGAGAGAGAGAGAGAGAGCAAGGGACTGAGAGGGAGTGAGGCAGTTAGAGTGAGTGAGACAGAGGGAGACAGGGAGAGAAACATGGAGGGAAAAAAAGTGAGGGAGGGAGTGAACGAAGGGGAGTAAGTGAGATGGAGTGAGAGAGTGACGAAAGAGAAGTGAAGGAAAGGGAGTGAGGGAATGGGAGTGAGGGAAAAGTGCTGAGGGTGAGTGAAAGGTAGTAACAGTGAGAGAAGGAGTATGAGGGTGATGAAAGGGGAATGCGAGAGAAGGAAGGAGATTAAGAGAGAGGAAAAGGGACTGAGGGATAAAGTAGGAGTGAAGGAAACAGAAAGAGAAAGAGAGGAAGGGTGAGGGTGAGGGTGAGGGAGATAGAGAGAAGGAGAGAGTGAGAGAGAAAGAGAGGGAGAGCGAGTGACTGAGAGGGAGTGAAGCGGTTAGACTGAGTGAGACAGAGGGAGAGAGGGAAAGAGATATGGAATGAAGGAGAGTGAGGGACTAAAGTAATGGGAGTTAGCAAACAAGAACGAGGAAAGGGGAATAAGGGAAGGGGACTGACGAATGGAGTGAGGGAAAGAGAGTGAGGGGGAGTGAGGGAATGGGAGCAGGAGAAAGGGAATGGGAGTGATGCACAAAGAGGAGAATATGAAGTAGGGGAAGAGGAGTAAGATTGATTGAAGGGCAGTGACAGTGAGGGAAGGGATATCAGGGTAAGGGAAGGGGAGTGAGGGAAATAAAGGATATTCAGAAAGAGGAAAAAGTAGTGAGTGAGAGAGAAGGATTTATGGAAAGAGAGAGGAAAGAAAAGGAAGAGTGGTGGAGAGAGAGGGAGACAGTGAGAGTGAGAAAGAGAGGGAGAGTGAGGGACTGTGAAGGAGTGAGGCAGTTATAGTGACTGAGACAGAGGAAGAGACTTAAAGACGGATGGAGGAAAGGGGAGTGAGGGAGGGAATAAAGGAAGGGGAGTGAACTAAAGGAAGTGAGGGAATAAGAGAAGGGGAGTGACTGAAAGTGAGTGAGGGATGTTGTGATGGGAAAAGAGTGAGGGGGGAGAGAGAAAAGATTGCGGGATAGAGCAAAAGAAGGGTACTGATAGAGGAAGAAAGAAAAGAGAAGTGAGAGTCAGGGAGGAAAGAGCGAGCAGGAGAAGGTAAGTGAGGGTGAGGGAAGGGTACTGATGGTGAGAGTGTAAATGTGAATTAAGGGGAGTAAAGAGAATGAGGGAAGGGGAGTAAGATGAGCAATGGAAGTGGAGTAAGAGACAGAGTGAAGAAGGTGAAAAAGGGAAAGAGAAGTCAGAGAGTGATGATAAAGTATTTTTTGTTTGTAATACTTACCTTATAAGTAATGAAAAGTTAATAATATATTTTTTATAAATATAAAATCTGTGGAAGAGAAGAAAAAATTGAGTTATAATATATATTTCACAATACAAAATAATTTGTACAATATGTTATGTATTTTATTTTGCTGTTCTCAGAATATATTGAATTTCACTGAAAACAGTGAGTTCAATAGTACTCATCATATAACAGCGGGCAAAAAAAAAGACAATCAATAAGATTGTCTTTAAAAAACCCATTCAACATTTTCATTAAGAATGTAAAAATTTGAAAAAAACATATCTTAAATGTTTTTTTCGAACAGCAATTTCTTACGTAAGTATGGGATATCACCAACAATCACAAAGTAACAAAACATTATTGCTTCTATTTTATATACTCTAAAGAAAGTTATGTACAAACATATGCTAACAACATTTACCCGAAATAGTCATTTTTTGTTTCAAATACCATTCCTCATGGCCAAATAGTATGTGTGAAATCCTTAGATCCTTAGTTTGGAGGATACTTAATAGTACTCTTAAGCGTCCGTTTCCCAAACTTCTGAATCAAAAGCACCAACATCTTTTGTACCATCTAACAATGGTTATACCTCCACCCGATGCTATTTATCATGTACATAGAACCTTAAACAACTAGCATGCTATCAAGATCTCAACATCATCTGGTATGCCGATGACACTCTGCTCATCCTTTATCTTAGCAAGGAGCTGTATACCATTAAAAGAAACCTCTACAATGGAATAAAAAATTTCACCAACATTGCCAACAAATCTAAAACACCTCTGCCTCACTGATGATCAACATCTCCTGTGATAGCCACATCACCCACTATCTGATACACTTACACTACCTCTACGTCAACTACAATAATTTTTTTAACCTGATCACCCTCACTCACAAAGTACTTTTGAACACCAGACTACCCTTTCTTAACAGCAGTAATTTTCCCAGGCCAATTATTTTCTCTAAAATGTGGGTTGTAAAAACACTTGGTAAGAGTTTGGTAAGTCATAAGGCAAACATTGTTTAAAAATCAATTGAGTATCATTACAATGAGTCCAGCCTTTTGAACATTGTAAATAAGCTGTGTAATATCCTGATGTTGTAGAAGGACCATCATGGAAAATAATTGCTACAGTTACAAAAGTTCTTCCTGATATTGATAGTTGAGAAGCCACAATTCTTTTTACTAAAGTTGTCAGTTTTCTTCCATCAGGTCTGCATCGTTGCAGCATTAAAATTACATACTGTCCATATCTTTGTATAAATAATGTTGATAACATTTGTGAGTTACATTGAGTGCAGACCATGTTTTGATTTGCTTCTCTAACTAGATTATTAAAAGACACTGATTTTGGGGGCCGTGGCTTGGCCGGCAGCGATGGCGGCTGTGTTTTAGGCTCGCTCCGGCCAGCCCCGTAATTATCCTGATATACATCCTGACCTGAGCGCTAATACTTGCTGACCGGTGGTCGGAGACCCTCCGCCAGCGATTGCCACCCCCGGAGGCCAGCGGGGGCTCCCCGAGCATAGCGGGACACTCTGCAGTGAGGGAGAGGGCTTGTGTTCCCGTGACGATCCGGAGCCGGGGCCTCGATTACTTGGCCTTGTTGGCGCTGTGGACCTCGGACCGGCGGGTGGGTGCTGGATTGCCGACCCGAGCCATGCCACCCACATATCCCCGGACCCGAAGGAGGCTGTGGTGGCTGGGAGTGCAGAGCGGACGGCTATGCTCCCTGGGGCAGCTGCGAGGGACTGGAACAGCCGGGAGGCACCGAGAGAACGGGCGCAAACTTTTGGCCGGCCCCGGAGGGACGGCGGCCATTTTTGGCACCCCGGGCCGCTGGCTCCGATTAAGGCGGCCCACCAGCTGGACTTGGCTGAGCACGGCGAGTGGCGCTACCGGTCCTGGGTGATGTTGCTGTGAGCCCCTGGCTTGGCAGATAGGAGGTGACCTCAGGGGGAGCAGACAGTGCTGCCGGACTGCCGAGGGGGAAGGCGGCCATATCTGTGTGCAGTGGACAGTCTGCTGCACAATTGTGGACTCTGAAGGGCGGCTGGAGATCATCTGGGCCCGAGTAGGTCAGTTCCCCCCCTCCTCCTCCTGCACGGTTGGTGGAGCCGGGACGCACTTCTCTGGAGTCCTGTGAGGGCCTGCGGGGGACGCTGAATGCCTGGCCTGCGGTGGCGTGCTGGTGACTGCCGGGTGCGGGGCTGTGGGCATGGGGGTGAGGGTGCCTGCTCCTCCTCCCCCCCCCGCCCCCCTCATATGTCGCTTGGTCCTTCCATGGAGTGGTGGTGGCCCTGAATCTGCTACACTCAGCGGCATTATCGAGCCACACTGACTGTGTGTGCCGTGGCACAGGTGGGGCGGTGCTTGTGATCTGGTCCAGGAGAGGGGCCGAAGGCTGCGTCCGGAGGCTCGCTGCGAGGGAGTCGATGGTCAGCGCGGGCCACGGCGTACGGACCGGAGTGAGTCATTTGCTGTGGGGAGAGGCCTAGACCACGGCCCACCCTCTTGGCGCGCCCGGTCCCTAGCTGGCCGGTGCTGGTTGGTGTTGGGGTGCGGGTCCCTGCCGCCTACTGTATTCTCTACTGCCACGATGACTCGGGCGGACATTTCTAAACAAGGGACTCTGTGTCAGGTTTTAGACTGCCACACGCCTACCAGAACTACAATTCCCAGTAGACTGAGGACCTGAACTACAGTACCCATGACTCCTAGTGGCTGCATGATATCACAGGGTGAGCCGGGTATTCGGGGCTCGTGATTCTGGTTTCTCAGCGGGAGCGGCTGCTCCCGAGTATCCGGCGTTCCTGTTTGGATCTCTGATGTTTGTTCTCGGTACCAGTCCTTCGGCTGAAAACACGTTTCCTGCACTTTTGTAACGCGCTGGCTAGCGCGTTTGTTTGGCTTGTGACTCCTTCATTTCCGGAGCGATCTTCTGAGCGCCTAAGTGCCTCGCGGCTGCGAGGTCTCTGAGCAAGTTTCCTTTCTACTTACTTTCGAGTGTATTCCTGAGCGCATACTGCCTAGCGTCTGCGTGGTCACTGAACAGTTTTCACTTACTATTTTTACTGTCGAGTGTTGAGCCTCGCGGAGGGGCGCCTTTTTTCTTGGGGAACTTTGCTATCTATTCTATTCAAGTGGCGGTGTGCAGGGGGAGCACGGTCCTCTGCATTACCGTCATGAATACATGACGAGGAACACATTTTTCCTTTGGAATATAAATACCAAAGTGGATGACAGTAGAGAAGGAACTACGTCATGCCGTGTTTGGTTTGATCCTGTATTCTTATGGTGTAGTGCAAATACATTGTTGCTATCATAACACAGGAGGATTGTGCTGTCAGTAGCGGTGACTCCTTTTGTTAGGCTCTTAGCATGGTGTTTGTTTGCACGAACCTGGTGGTTTTTTCATTTCCTTTGGATTGAACCTTATTTTGTTAATTTCATTGGAACCCTTTCTTCAGAGCCTTGCATTCAGGAAATGGGGTACGTTTATAGTGAGACTTATTAACATAGGCAGACGGAGTTTTTTCCCCAACATTAATAAGGTTTCTTTTTGTGTGTTTTTCAGGTTGAAGGAAGTCTGAAGGAACAGCAATATAAGGGTTATGCACAAGGATTCTTACAGGTGAATCTAGTGTCTTTTTGGCTAGTGAGATTGTACAGAGAGTAGGATAAAGAATTGTATTAACCCATATATGTTTTCTCTTGCAGCTTCTTATCCCCTGCTGTCCCTTCCTTCTCCTCTTTATTCTTTTGGGTTTTTTCCCCTTTTGGGGTTTTTCCCTCACTGTATCCTCTGAACACCCTGTGATATTATATTCGGGGTGTTCGGGTGGTCCGGAGGTGGAGCATTGTTGCTGCATGCGGATCCTGTGGAGTGCAAGTCTGACACTCTGGACAAATTTACGGAAGTAGGCCAGGCGGCTGGCGGTGGGGGGGCCGCAAAATCCTGTGCCAGATAACGCGGTGCTGTTGGTGGCCATAATACAATCAAGGGACATGCTGGATGCCAAGATCGGGGAGGTCGGCTCCGATGTTATGCTGCTCCGTCAAGATTTGAGGAATGCTGTGGAGAGGATCACTGGCACGGAGACACGTATTTCCGAGGTAGAAGACGATATGTCTGTGTTTAAAAAGAAGGTCGCAGCCATGGAAAAGACGCAAAAGGGCCTCACCATGAGGGTCAAAGATGCAGAAGGATGCGCACAACGGAACAACCTGCGCTTTGTGGGATTTCCGGAGGGCTGCGAGGGCAACAACGCGGAGCGCTTTTTGGCCCAGTGGCTGGAGAGCTGGCTTCTCTCGGACGCACTGTCTTGTTGCTTTGGGGTGGAGCGGGCCCATCGGGCGCTCATGCAGAAGCCCCCTGCCGGAGCGTGCTCACGGCCCATCATCGCCAAATTCTTGAACTATGCTGACCGGGACACCATCTTGCGGCAGGCGAGGGAATCTCTCACTCACGATAATGCCACCATCCTAATTTTCCCGGATTACATGCGACTCGTGCAGCAGCAGCGCCAGTCTTTCCTCGCTGCCAATGCCCATCTCCGGGGCCTTAATATCCAGTATGCATTGTTGTACCCGGCACGGCTGCGTGTCATCTTTAAGTCCTGCACGCTGTTCTTTGATTCCCCCGAGGAAGTCTTCCAGTGGACGGATGAAACAGTGAAACTTCGCGTCACCACGGCTCTAGGGGGGGAATCAGACTCCTCATCGAGTGGAGGGACCTAGGGGGCCTCCGGAGTCAGCAGCGCCGTGGCAGGAGATCGCATTCTGGCCGGAGCTCGAGGTCGGGCTCTGTACAACGTCAGGGGAGTCCGGCACCGGATAGAAAGCAACAAGAGGGGACCTGAAAGGTTGAATCTTCGCTTGGAACATTGCTGTTGGACACTATGGACGCTCAGGTGCTCAGGTATCGTGGGCTGGTGGCCTGCCCTAATTGAGGTGTGGGTGGGGGGGAGTCGGAACCCCGTTCTTATGGGTTGCCACTCGGGCATCCATTGGAGGGGGCGGCCCAGGGTCCCCCGTTGGGGCCTGGGCTGCGGTCCGACCGCGATAGGTGCTTCCACATTTGGGAGGTGCAGGGTGGGGGATGGCGGGATGGGGGTTGGGGGTTGGGGTTGGGGTTGAGCTGTTGTTTGCTCCTGATATGCTGTTGTTTGTTGGCTATGTATTGTGTGTGCTGATTCACCAGGACATCTGTAACTTCTATAGTACTTTGGTCTTATGTCTGCGCGGGGACGGGAGGGACGGGTAGGCCTTGGCTCCTTGCGAATAGTGAGCTGGAACGTGAGAGAGTTGTTAGACAAGGTAAAGAGGGGTGCTGTTCTCCAATATGCTAAGAGGGCGGGGGTGGATGTCCTACTCCTTCAAGAAACACACTTGCTGGGCACGAAGATATTGTGCCTCTAATGGTTTGGGTTCACACAAGTATACCATTCAGGCTTCACGAGGGGGTCTAGGAGGCTGCCATCCTCATACACCGCCGGGTTTCCTACATACACGAGCGACTCTGGACAGACATACAGGGCAGGTATGTCTTTATACAGGGTAGGATTGGGGGTGACATGGTGACCCTGGGTAGCGTATACGCCCCGCCACCTCTACAGTGGCCCATGGTGGAAAAACGTATGTCCCTCTGGGGTGACATGCCTGATACCCTGTCAATTGTGGGAGGGGATTGGAATGACATTATGGACTTAAGCAGTGACAGTTGGCGTCGTGGGGCGACTGATGGGAGAGGGGTGGGTGGAGCTTCTACCACCAAACTACATGCTCTGGCAACAGGCCTGGATTGGACAGATACATGGCGGTACCTACATGGCTCGAGTAAGGAATACACATTTTTTTCTGCTGTACATGACTCGTTCTCTAGACTCGATTACATATTTGTTCCAAGGGGACTGGCCTATAGAATCCTGTCGATGGACATTCTGCCGAGAGCCTTGTCTGACCACTCACCAGTAGCCCTCACATTTAGCATGGGTCCGGCCAGGCAGCCGTTTAGATGGCATATGTCAGGATGGCATCTGATGCAGGAAGACTATAGGGCGCATATGGCCATGGAATTGGATCACTACCTAGAGTCCCATGTAGGCTCTGTAGACTCTCCAACTAGCCTTTGGGAGGCCTTAAAACCTACCATGCGGGCGTGGATATCTCCTGGTGTGTGGCCGCCCGTAGGGAGCGGCGAAAAGAAGTTGTACGGTGCGAGGCGCAGTTGGAGAACCTAGAGCGCAGCAGTCGGGAAGCGGATGGGGCCCCTAAACGGCGACAACTACTCCTCGCCCAGCAACAATACGCTGCGGTGCTGATGGATGAGGCGCGCCAGGCTTGGTTGGCCACTGGTAGTCGGGTGTACCAGTGGGGGGACAAATTGTGCAAAATGCTACATCGTCTATCTCGGGGCACACTACACGCCCAACCGCTGCCTTGAATCGTAGACCCTGGGGGCGGGCCCATACTCGAACCCCCGGCAATAGCGGATAGCTTCGCTTCATACTATGAGGAGCTCTACGTGCCGCGGGAGTGTTTGCCGGCTGACACGATCCAGCGATTCATTGACGACCTACCCCCACTTGCGGTATCAGACGAAGTGCGGGATTTGCTGGATAGACCACTGACCGATGATGAGATAGGTACGGCTCTGGGTGAGCTGAATCCTGGTAAGGCGCCGGGGCCAAATGGTTTCCCCTGTGAATTTTTTCGGAGGTTCTTTGTGCAGTTGGGCCCACGGCTCCGTCCGGTTATAGAGGAGGCGCGTGAGGGGGGAGCGCTCCCAGCAGATTGGCGACACGCGGAGGTGGTGGTCTTTTTGAAGCCGGGCCGGCCCCCGGAAAGTCATGCATCCTACCGTCCGATATCGTTGGTGAACACCGAAGCTAAGGTTCTGTCCAAGGTTCTAGCCAATAGACTTAAGCCACACATAACGGAGCTGGTCCACCCGGATCAGGCGGGTTTCATGCCTCAGATGGCTACCCGTCATAATATTCGGCACGCACATGTTGCGGTCTCTGTGTGGAGGACCCTGGGGGAGCAGGCGGCGCTAATCCTTGCGGATATGGACCGCGCCTTTTATTCCCTGAGCTAGATCTACTTGTTCGCCTTATTGCAACGCCTCAATCTGGGTCCGCGTTTCTTGGCATATGTGCGGCTTCTCTGTACGGACCTTACGGCCTCAGTGCGTGTTGGGGAGCGTTCTCCCGATCCTTCGCGGTTAAACGGGGGACGCGTCAAGGCTGCCCCCTGTCCCCCTACCTGTTCGCGATCGCTATGGAGCCCCTAGCGGCGAGGGTGTGCATCGATGCCCAACTTAAGGGGTTCCAATGGTCCGTGGGCCTAGCTGACAAAATAGCGCTCTATGCGGATGATGTATTGTTTTTTCTTACAGACTTAAACCGCTCGGGCCGCGGCTGCTGCGCATTCTGCACATTTTTGGGGAAACCTCTGGCCTATATATGAACCCTGCCAAGTCCACACTGTGGGTGCTTGGCGAACCAGGACGGGTTGGGGAGTGGGCCTCTGGCTTCCAGATTGCGTCGGGTGGGGTGAAATACTTGGGGGTGTACCTATCGGAAGAGGCTACGGTATCCCGGGAGCATAACCTTACCCCTGTCTGGGATCGTGCGTGTGAGGATATGAAGGTATGGTCCCGTATGCCGTTGACCATCCAAGGCAGATCAGCCATCTTTAAGATGGTGGCACTCCCGCGTATCGTGTACCAGCTCCAAAACCATCTGTATCGGATTCCGCCGCGCTGGTTCCAACTAGTCAACTCTGCACTGAGTGGGTTTTTGTGGGAGGCGGGGATCGCGCGTGTGGCATTGCGGACCTGCTTCCGCTCTACTTACACTGGGGGACTGGCCACATCTGACGACGTACTCTCGTATTATCAGGCCGTATTACATCTACTGGTCCTGAATGACAATGACTGGTGGTACGGGGACAGGGGAGACCCTGCATATGCGGTTGAACAATTCCTCATGGGCTCGGCATCCGTCCATACGCTGCTGTATTCAGCTGCACTTCGGCGCTGCCTTCCCTCGGCTACACAAGTGGTATTCTATGTCTGGAGGCAGGCGCTACGCAGAATGGGATGGTGGAACGTGCTTACCCAGGAAACCCCTCTGTGGCACAATGGTCGCCTGCCCCGTTTGTCCGCGCTTGTGGGCTTCCGGGGCTCGGACGCAATAGGCATTTCCTCGTTGGGGGATGTAATGTCAGGTTGCTCCCTGAAGTCGTTCCAGGAACTACAAGATCAATTCGAGATGCCCCGCTCCCAATTTTTTATATATCTTCAATTTCGTCACGCCTTAACGCCCTATTTGAATGCCCTGGAGCAGCTACCCGATATTTGGCCCGCTTCTGGCCAAGCTGTTTATGGATGAGTTGCCAGACAAGAAACTCTCACGCATCTATCAGACACTGGTCCACCATTGCTCATCCGACTTACTTAAACTTAAGACTGCATGGGAGGAGGACGTTGGGGACCTAGAGGAGGAGGACTGGAATGAAGCTCTGGCAAGTCCGTGGACTGCCGCAATATCCACCTGCCTGCGCCTAATCCAATTCAAATATTTATATCGCACATACTTTACACGGCAGCGCCTGTGGCGGGCGGGAATGGTGGGCTCCCCGGAATGCCTTACGTGTGGCTCAGAGGTTGTCACGCTCTTCCATACTGTTTGGGGCTGTTCAGGGGGGGTGGGGTCTTTCAGGGCCTGTCAGGGCCTGTCGGAGGTGTTGGCCTGGGTGCTTATCCGGGATTCCAAACTAGCGTTGCTGCATGTCATGGAGGGTATTGGGGGCAACAGGTATAAGCGTCACTTGTTACTGTTGGGCCTCACGCTGGCCAAACGAGACATTGCCAAAGCCTGGAAGGCGCCCCAGCCCCCGCCTCTGGCTGCCTGGAGAAACAGCATGGACTTTTGCATGGGATTGGAGCAACCTATATTCCTGGCCAGGGGTTGCCCTGGCAAACATTTTAAGATTTGGAAGAGGTGGGCTGATTATCGAGGGCTGGACTTGAACCCTCCACCTGATAGAGCTGCAATCCCGTCGCCTTGTCACCCAGACATTTGATAATATTGTGCTATGTCTTGCTTTGACTCCGTATGTCTTCTGTACAACTGTGTCCTCCTTATTTCAGCAGCCGCGCAGTTGGAGGGGGGGAGGGATGGGAGGGGGGATGGGGTAAAGTTTCCTGCAAAAGTCTGCATATTGTATTTTTGCTATGTCGTTGATTGCAAGAGTCTCCGGTGTTCGGAGCAGTGCAACATATGTGCGTCCAGACAAATAAAATCTGTTTAAAAAAAAAAAAAGACACTGATTTGCAGTCTGGTAAAGACAAATATATAAATCTTTCAGTGTCTATTTCAGTACTACTTGAAAACGAACAATATTCACAGTCATGTTGGCATTTATAAGAAAGGCCAAAAAGATTTTCAATATCTATACCTTCATCTTGCAATACAACAAGCATATACATTAGAAATTCCTGACAATCTTGCTGAATATTTTGTGAAAATTGATTTAAATCCAGAACATATGTCTGAAACATTTCGAATATCAGAAACACTTTCTATTTTAGTTTTATCACTACTACATTTCTCAAACACGGAATTCAACAAACAACAAAATCTTTTGTCCCGATTTTCAACAATTTGTTGTAGTAAAGTTTCAAGAAAAAAAACAACATTAACCACTACATTAGCATAGCAGTTGACACCAGAACTGTTTTCAAACTGAAAACCAACAACCTCTTCAATAAAATCCTTTTTCTTTTTGGTTACTATCACTGGTTCATCTAGTTTTTTTCTTTTCTCTGCAACCTCGCTACAATTTTTCTCATATCTTCTTTTTCGACTTACCACACGCTTTTCAAATACTGGATATTGAGGTAAATTGGGAGCATGTTCTCTTCTTAACCTATTATACTCTTTAACACAATTTACATCTGCACTAATCTTTTTGTCATCAAAATCAATCTGGTATAATCCAGATAAAGTTCTGACTCGAGATAAAGCAACATATGCCATACCCTCTTTAAACACAGTACTTACAATATTCACCAAAGCACAATCTACACTTAAACTTGAGATTTATGAATAGTCACCGCATATGCCAA
Source organism: Lissotriton vulgaris (assembly GCF_964263255.1). NCBI lineage: Eukaryota > Metazoa > Chordata > Amphibia > Caudata > Salamandridae > Lissotriton > Lissotriton vulgaris. The sequence goes on from NC_141699.1 coordinate 867,558,342, forward strand.
ACAAACAGGAAACTGTTTTCAGCGGACATATAAATCTTTTACAAGTCGAGCTGAACAACTACTCAATTGTTGTACTTCTTCAATTTCATCAAATTTAATTTTCAAAAATTCAATGTCATCTCTATTTGGGTAATTAACAAAATCAACAACATTACCCATTGCTCCATTTACTAAGCCTCTTTCCACATGTAAAGTACGTCGTAAAAGTATCCGACAATTTATACATGCATATAGATTCTTTTCTAAACCAGCAGTTTTAGATATTGATTTCTCTAAAGAACCCAATTTTGACTTTAACTTTTCTGACAAAATAATAGTAGCTCCTTCATTCTCTATTCTATCAATAGCTTCCAGTTTTATAATTTCTTGATTTTCTAACTTTAACATTTTCTCATTGAATATTGAACATTCTTGCAGAGTTGGCATCAAGCATATCACTGATTTCTTTTCTGCAATTTTTCTATATATATTCTCTGGAAGAATATTTTCGTTTGGAAACAAATTTGTAAGTAATCGTGCCTGTAAAGCTTCTTTGCCATGTTCACTCACTTTTCCAATTCTTATATCTTCAAGAATACTTTTATAATCGGCGTCCTTTGCCTGTCGCATATTTGTAATGAGTTCTGAATATTCGAAATATGACCAAATATAAACATTTCCAGTGCTTCCCAGGCACTTTCTGGTGTCTTCATGTGTAACTGTTTCAAATACTGGCTGTCCTTTCACAGGAGTTAGTTGTAGTAGATCTCCAAAAACTATGACGTGTTTGCCTCCAAATAACACATCATACCCTGTTTTAAGGATTTATTGCATTCTCAAATGCACAAAGGCAAGCATTACATTTGATACCATGCTTACCTCATCAATAATGAGAAGTTTCATTTTTTTCAAGACTCTAGAAACTTCACAACAAGCTTCTCCAGATAGCTTGTGGTATTCTAATTTATTTTCATGCTCTACTGGCAGCATCAATAAACAATGTAAAGTAATCCCTTTAATGTTATGTGCTGCCAACCCAGTTGGAGCAGTAAAAACACAAGATAGTGATGACTCAGTTCTTTTCTGTAGATAAGTTGCAATTCCTTTAATTAGAAAACTTTTTCCAGTTCCTGCTTCTCCAGTCACGTACAGTCGGACAGGTTTAAATGACGTACATGAGCACTCTTTTTTCTCATGATATAAACCATGTTCAATCTGTTCTGTCACTTGATCGTATATTTGTTTTTGCTCAACATTTAGTTGTTTTTCCAATTCTGCTAAGTTTATTACATCCTCTTGAGCTTGTTGCATTGCTCTTTCCACCTCATCCATGGCAGTTGCTGCTTCATTTTGGATAATTGGTTCTCCTAGTGGATTCTGACTCAACGAAGCAGAACTTTGACTTGTCTTGAGAACTGTCTCTAGCAATCTCTGCTGCAATTGTAGCTTCCTGCTGTATTTCGTCATTCAATATTTTCAGATAATTAGTAAAAACAGGACATTCTATAATATTTTTAGTTGCGTTGAATGAATCTTCATAACTGTCAAAATCTCCAAGTAGTTCCAGTTCTGTACGCCATGGCTTAAAGAGTTGCAAAAGAGCTAAATAGTAAAATTCCCTTTTGTCAGGAGTTTCGCAACTCCGTTTTCGGTGATTAATCAAATGTCCTTTTCTTTGTTTCACTAAACATCCTTCAGATCCAATCACAGCATATACTCCTTTATTGAACTCTTTGTCAGACAACAACCCTTCTTGCCTGAATCTCCTTTAGATATCCGCTGTCCTTCTGCCGACCAGGAACATCAGAATCTGGGTGCCAGCCCTCACGCCTCCCGCTGCCCGACTCCTCAGTCAACTTGGAGTTTGGCCGCCGAGTGGAGCGCGGTCTGAGGGCAAAAAAACACAAGACCCAGCATTCCAAGCGGCACACGCCGCGACATTTGCGCGCCAGGAGGCGCTGAAATACAGCGTCACCCCCGTCTCGCGGGCAAAGGGCGGGCCGTCTGTGGCCGTCCAGGGACGTACAAGGACGGGACGGGCCACCCTATTTTCATCCCTATTTCTGATCCTTCTGGTACTTGCCAATCTGGTGTCAAGTAATACATCTGCATGGTAGGGTGGTGTGTGTTTCATCTGAGATACTGAGACTGAGGCAGAGGTGACGGTGACTGGAGCAGACACCGATACTTGAGAAATCCGTACCTATACCTCAAGAAAAGTCAAAAAAATCTCACATATAACATCGGAGAAGTAGTTACCACTCACACCCACCAGGTCTACCTCAGGCAAGTATAATGGCATTAAAAAAGTTAAGATCTCGCACAATATTTATGAAGCGAATGGGCACCGAGGAAGCAGTCAGGAAATCCTTTGACAAAGCAGTAAAACACGGCCGGATAACTAGGACCCCGGCAATAAGCAATTATTTTTCTGCCTTATCACCAAAAAGTCAATCACTCAATTATGCTCTGGAAGTAGGAAAAAACCTTGACCCATTGGAAATTACGGAGGAAAAACAGCTCTCTTCTTTGAACCATCAATCCACACAGAACTTAAGCGAACTAGATCTTGATCGTAATCAAAAGATAATTCTATCACCACAGGATCGACAAACCCTGGATCATGAGGTGTTACACTCAACATCTTTAACTCCAATAAACGTTCAGGTAGCCCAGGCTGTATTGAGGATCCCTATGGAAACAACATGAAGTCAGTGGATAATAAATCAGAATTACAGTCAACCCCAGATAAGTTACTCACTAGATCTTTGAAAAAATCATTAGAACACGATCCAGCACTAGAATTTTCTCCAGACCCTTTCATTCTTAATATTAACCCTACAAATTCTGTAACATCAATGTCAAAGGCACTTTTCTCTTTACAAGAAATTTTGGAATCGGTCCTTACTTTTTTAGGACACATTCTTGAAAATTCGGACCAAACCCTAGATGTACAAATTGGTATACTCAATTTTTTAGTAGAGGAAAAAAGAAAAAAAGAATCCGCTGATGTAACGAAAAAACAACAAACATCTGATGCGACGCAAGATCAAAATAGTAACACAACAAATATCACTAATAATATACAGATTCAAACAAAATGTGATATTAGTACACAAACATCAGAAAGACAAATAAAGGAAACTCGGAAAAATCACAAGGACTCCACCATATATTCCCTGAAGAAACTCTTCAGAGAAGAACCAACAAATACTCTTAAACATTACTCCATTTTTTCGAATCCTAACAAAAAAATAGACTCACATAAAACGGGGTGTGACATGGATGATCAGGGAAACATCACTAAATATACATCTGATGTAGATCAAGGAGAGAAGATTTCTAAAATAAAAGAAACCCAGGAAGAAAGGGGGAAAAAAAGGAGAAGGAAGCCGCAAAGAAGAATTAATAAAAAGAATGCGCGTAAACTCAAATTTCAAAAACCAAACACTCCTCTAAAAATCCGAGAGGGACAACATGATATTACAATCCCTAATACTACCACAATAGAGGCAACCAGTGACAGAAAAATCATACAGAATGTAAAATCATTGAATCCAAGAGCTGATGAATATCTCCCGGCCACGCTATTCTCAAAAGTGGGGCAGAGAATTAGAGGAGCAGGAGAAGATAATGAAACGATATCGTTATGTGGGGAAGGATCATTGTCAAAATACCTACTATTTGAAGAACTCTTCCCTATCGATAACGTGCCACTCAATCGAGGAAGAATAATCAATCTTCTCCAACAAATACTGCCTCTACAATCTCTGACTAGTAAAGAAATAGACCTGGTGATCTTCCCCAAAAAAGAAAACAGCAAAATAGCGGTGGTTTCATTCTGGTCACCAGTACTCCCTAGGATTATTCTTAGAGAAAAGGAGATAATACATAAATGTGGATACGATGTAATTGAAAGACCTGAACCAAAGGAAAACAAATCTAATAAAAGGTACAATGGCCCTTCAGGACTAAATTTTGACATGCAAAACAAATATCAGTATAAAAACACTATCATTTTAGAAGATTCGGGATTAAACCGTTTAGGAAATGACACCCTAAAAATTCATGTAAATAATGGTGAAAGGGTAGTCTGGAGCCAAGACTTAGAAGAAAAGGAGGCTAAAAAAATCACAAAGTCTTGGGCTTGGATCTCTGAGTCTTTAAACAGTAAAAAAATCATTAGCCATCAACAACATACCGTTTAACAATGGCTTGGAGATCACTTCATGGAATATGGCTGGAAAAACAACTAATAAAATGATCGAAGCAACTAAAAATCAACCTGATATCCTGGTTTTACAGGAAACTTGGGCAACAAAAACTTTCTGCCAGAAAGGCTACTACGTTTATGATATTCCTGCAAAAGAAACTAATCGGGGCCATGCAAAGGGTGGATTGGCAATCCTGTTAAGCGAGGAATACTTATGGGCTCAAGAGATCGTCGAGACCAATTCCGAAAACTTTCAGTGTGTTAAGGTGTCGCTGAAAACACACATTACAGCTCCCCAAAAGGCAATTCTGCTCTTTAGTATATATGCCCCACCTGGCACAAACCAAGATGCCGTATTTGAGGATATCATGGAAGCAATCCTTCAGATAATAGAAGATCGATCATACTTGTCATATTTAATCATGGGAGATCTGAATGGAAAAATCTCAAACATTGAAATTGGAAAATGGGTGAACCTATATAAAGAAGAAACATTGGAAATATCCATCCCAAAATTTCCTAAAGGTAAAAATTCGGACAAAAGAGGTAAATTGCTATTAGCATTACTACCAAGTCTAAATGGGACAATGTTGAATGGCAATGTGGAAGGAGATATACCGGCATCTTATACTAGACGGGGAAATGGAACTCTCTCAATTATTGATTATATAATCTGTGGAATGGATCTATTGGAGACAGTAACGCATTTGCATACAAACTTTATAGATGAGAGTGATCATGCACTTTTACATCTGACTACCCATTGGATGGCCATCCCTTCCCCTACAAACCAGATAACATTTTATAATAGCACAATTGAAGTCAATACTAATCAGAGGCGGATTTTCTGAAACACATCAACCTTGGTTAATATAACCGCACTGATTGCACACACTCAACTTTTAACTAATACACATACAGACGATCCAATACCAAATTTTGAATATATAGTTAATAAACTCAAATGTGCTCTTTTAAATAAGCTACGACAGGTCACATCTGGAAATAATAAGAACAACAATAAAAATAAAACCTGGAACTCATTGACTAGAAAAAGGCTCAATAAACTCATTAGAACACAATACTTGAATTTTTCAACAACAACTCAGGCAGAAATCAACAAACTAAAAAATCAATTACGAAGAGAGAAATACAATCATAAAAGAATGTTGGAGGACTATAACTGGGTCGACATTCAAATAGCTGCTAAAAAATATAATCAGCGAAAATATTGGTCCCTAATCGCTAAAATAACCGGAACAAAAAAGAAACTTCAAGCTATTCCAGTCTCACCTCTGGACTGGGAAATCTATCTGAGTGATTTATATAAGGCAAACCCAATCAAATCAGATGGAAAGGACGCCGATATTACTATGGAAAGGAACATTACCCCGATTACTAATACCTCAGCATTCTCCATTGCAACGCATATTCGAAAAGCAAAAAGCACTGGCGCTTCAGGCCCTGACCAAATACCCATCAAGGTCCTTCAAGCTGACCCCAAGGAGTGGAGTCAGATGCTATCACCCCTCTTTAATTACATCTTCAAATCCGGAAAAATACCAAAGTCATGGCAGGGGAGTATCATTATTCCTATCTATAAAAAGGGGAAAAAAAATACAGCTGGTAACTATCGCCAAATAGCGTTGATGGATGCTACAGGGAAAATCTTCGCTGCAGAAGTATTGGATCGATTAAAAGACTGGGCATTTTCGCAGGGTTTAATACCGATGTTTCAAGCAGGCTTTAGACCCAACCATTCTGTCACCGATAACATGTCAATACTCCAGACCATTCTTGATAAATACACAGTACGGAAATCTCAGTCAGTATACGCAGCATTTATTGATTATTCTACCGCTTTTGACCGTGTCGACAGACCGACTTTATGGAATAAGTTAAGGAGGCTAGGTATTCCTGAACAACTGCTACAGATTATTGTAAAACTCCATACCAAAACATGGTGTCAAGTCCAAATGGGATGTGAAAAAGGTTTGACTAAAACAATCCAAACGGCTAACGGGCTCAAACAAGGGTGCCTTTTAGCACCGATATTATTTTCATTATACCTCAGTGACCTGCCATACCATCTGCAACAAGGTTCAGGTTTGCCTCCAAAGATTGCTGCACAAAGCATACACGCCCTGCTATATGCATATGATATTGTGATGTTGGACCTTACGGCCTTTGGTTTGCAAAAGCTTCTAGATATCTTATATAAATATTCTAAGGACAACTTCTTAATCCCAAACTTAACTAAAACAAAAGTCGTCTCCTTTTCTGATAGGAAACAAAGTGCTAAGTACTGCTGGAGGCTCGGCGGAGAAAAAGTAGAAGAGGTCGATGAATATACTTATCTCGGCAGCATCTTCTCAAAGAATCTGAAAAATATAAAGCAGATAAATAATCTAAAGAGGAAATCAGAATTGCATGCCGGGGCCCTTTCCAGACTGTATTCTGCTACTGGGAACAGGCATTTCTCTTCACTGCTAAAAGTATACAGAGTAAAGATTCCCGCTGTTTTATCCTATGCCACAGAATACATCCCAATAAAACAGTGGTCTTATATGGACCAAAAAGAAGGGAACATTTTGAAGAAAATGTTGAAGGTCTCCGAATCTACACCGGTGCAAGCTCTAAGACTTGAATTCTCAATTACAAGTTCCTATGCTACAGCTGTTGCTAATGTTATCAGGTGGGCTTACAATCTCCTTCATGCAAAAGAAGGATCACTACGATACCTACTAAAGACCGAGACTTTTGAACTAGATGCTTCAAAGCAAACATTCTTCAGGAATATGACCGTGGTAGTCCAAATTGCTAAGGTCAGTACGGATATTTTGCTTACCTGGTCAGCCATTCAACTGAAACTTTTTCTAAAATGTTTTACTCCTAAATTGAGTTTCGAACTCGATTTTGCACACTGCAGCAAATTATCTTTGTATAAACTTTACGTTGAGACATTGGAGTACAAGCATGTACAGACATACTTAGGATTTTCCCTCACACATGGTGCAAGGAGGGTAATAACAATGCTGCGACTAGGTATTCTACCAGTGTTAACTTTCACATCAAGATGGACATCAGGTGGATCCTCATTATGTACTCTTTGTGAAGGGGGAGATCAGAACATCGAGCACCTTTTATTTGTATGCCCAAACGCAAACGTAGTAACAGCACGGTCAAGACATCTTGATCCAATATACCGTAAATGTAGAATTTCATCAGTAAAAGAATTGTTATTTGTATGCAAACAACCACCTAATGAATTTGTATGTTACAATTTTTATAAATGTTTAAAATCTTTTTTAACATTATATTAATCTGTAATGAATCCCTTTCCCTGTAACCTGTCTTTTTATATAATATTTGTGGTCCTCAGTTGAGTACCGAAACAAATAAAATTACTTTGACTTTGACTTTGACTATTGATATCTTCTGTAATATTCCTCTTAAAAGTATAGCTTTGCAGTAGTATGTATCCAACATATTTGTCTTCAAAATATCTGTACTGTCTGGTTCTCTCTCTGCTAAATACTCAATTTCTTGTACAGATTTCAAAACTCGGTTTCGTGTTCTTGCAAGACCTAAACTCACCCAAATGATTGTTCTAGATTTGGAGTAAAGACTTGCAGATGATAAGCGATCTGTACATTCATATGCTCCGATTTCTCGATGAGACAACATCTTCAAACTGTAGCTGTACAATTTCTTACTTAGGCTCTTTTCATGAGAAATTTCTTCCCACATTTCCTTTAGTTCCGTTTTTTCAGATTTAGTAATGTAAGACGTTACATATCGAGCCACAGCAATGGAGTTGTCTGCTACATATTGAATATCCATGTTAGCATTCCACATGGATAAAATGACTGGGTTATAGTCATTTATGTATTTTGACTCTTCATTTGTTCTTAAGTTGTAGGTATTTTTCGGTATTTTTCTTGTGACGCAAAGATGACATAAAATTGTTCACTCTTCCTTTTGATAATACTGGAAGTGGAAATGCAAATCGACATTTTGTGTAGAACTTACCCTTAGATTTGTACTTTCGACGACAGTATTTTCCACAACGATGGGTTTGAAACCGTAAGACTTGATGTCTTAAATTCTTTTGTTCTGTACTTTTTGGTACAGCACATGTAGAATATTGTTCAATAAAACTCCTCACTGTGTCAACTGATTCTGTTCCAAATTTGGGGGCATCTTTGATCCATAGCAGCATATGTATGTGAGGAGCACCTCTTGCTTGATACTCCTTTTTTTATTTTTTTTTTAAAGTAAAGTAAAGTTTTTATTGCACAATTATTTAAAATCATTACAATATGCAAAAATACAAAAGGACAGTAGTAAAAACACTCGAGGGTATTAAAAACTAAAATAGTGAATGGGTGGGAAGGGAAAGTAAAAATACAAGGAAAGTCAAAAATCAATTACTTGCAGGGAATTAAATTCAGGCTTGCACAGAGGGAAAAGTCATGGAATTAATTTCGGTAATGAATTTGACAAAGGAAATCCAGAACCTCTCCAAGAGGAGGATTTTTTTTGTTTGTGATAAAAGACATCATAGCTTCAAATCTATGATTGAAATACCTGCATACATTAACTGGATCCAAAGAGCACAGTTCTCCAGGTGTCTTGTATTCTATATTTTCTATGTTTGCATTTGCCTCTCGAAGAAATTGAATTAAATCTTCCCAAGCATACTCTGCACAGCTTAGAGTAAAGAACCATGTAGGAGTTCCTAAGTTTCTTAGCATACATTTCAATTCCCCAAGACGACGGTACCAGTACTCATTAGTAACACGCTGACATGACATGAGATTAATTAGCTGAGATTCCAAAACAGTATCTTGATATTGGACTTTATCCATCAACAGGCACATGCATCAAGCTATTTGGGAATCGCAAACGGTGCGAATCGCAAAATTCGGCCGTTTGCGATTCCCAAATCACTATTTGGGATGCATCAACTTAAAAGTGAATAAATCGCTATTTTAGCGATTTTTTTCAAGTGCGATTGCTTTTAAGGAATCGCAATTTTGCGATTCCTTAAAAGCAATGCATGAAACTTAAAAAAATTGCGATTTCGCAATTAGAGAGAAAAAATTACCATGAGGTTGGACCTCATGGTAATTTTGCGAAAAGTTAGAAATATGCAATTTTGTTCATATTTTTAACTTTCATGTTGTGCACACACATGCCCTTAGGGCATGTGTGTACACAACATATGTGCATTGTTTGATTTCAGGGGTGCAACAGGGTGTCCTTTGGACACCCCTGCACCCTTGAAATCGCAATCTCAATTTGCGATTAGCTAATTGCGATTCGCAAATTGAGATTGTCTTCCCATTCATTCCTATGGGCCTCTAGGCCCATAGGAATGAATGGGAAGGGATTCCTTAATTGCGATTCGCAAAATGCTAATCGCAAATAAGGAATTCTAAGGAATCGCAATTTATTTAGCGATTTCTTGATGCATAGGCATTTGCGATTCCTTAATTGCGATTCCTTAAAAATCGCAATTAAGGAATCGCAAATGCCGAGATTGATGCATGTGCCTGAAAGTCCTTTGCCGAAACATTTTGCAAATGTACTCCACTTTTTAGTATATGGTTCACTGCATAAGAAAGTCCAGACAAGTCACTCTCAAACAGAAGATGAAACAAATATGGAATACATTGGCGAAACCTTGGATCTTCTGCATATAATCTTGATGTCCGGTATTCAGATGCAGGAATCTGCACAGGTCGTTCATCATACCGTCCACCTTTGCCTGTTGGAAATAACTTAGGGAAACAACTAGCTACCAAACTTTCTTCCCATACACTAATGGGACTTCCTTTCGCTTCTTTCATTTGAAATAACTCAATAGTATTCCCCATCACTTCTTTAGAGTGAAGTGGATGCACACTATAATGTTCATAAATTTCTTCAGTTCTGAATCGCTAGCGCGACTTAAAGAAATTGCATGCTCCTGAGGCGGAAGCCGGGATAATTGTGTTTGGTTTTTAAACTCTTGTGTGTGATTTAATACAGTGTACCTTTTAAAATTGCCTTTCTCCTGCTCAGCGGACCTCAGCGCTGACGAGGGGAACACACCCTCATTGACGCCAGCTGAGGGGAATCCATTGCGCTCACGCCCACCCCATCTGGCCACGCCCCCTTCTCATTATAAAAATGTGTCTCTACCGGAAGCGCAGCGGACGAGCGCAGCGGACGAGCGCAGCGGGCACGCCGATTGCGCGCCGAAGGCGCGCCTAAGGCAAGCCCGTCTGCGCCTGTCCGCGACCGGATCACGCCCGGCGCCGGCCACGCTGCCAGTGAACAGTTATACACAAGCAGGATAGTCTGGACCAGCAGTGAACTACTAGCACTAAACTCAGCCAAACCATGTCAGGCGCCCAGGCTCGACCTCTCAATCCCTGACCTTCCCCCCTCCTGCTCACAGTGCAACAAGTCACTGTGTGACGCTTCACATTCAATAAACACCCACCCAAAAATATTGAATCATCGTTCAGCCAACACCTCTACCGCCTCTTTCAGAGCTGGGCTATTGAACTGCAGATCCCTCCCTAAACATGCTGATGACATCTATCTGCTGTTAGCCGACTCTGAGTGGGACGCCTTATTTCTTACCGAAACATGGCTCAATGAGGACAACATGGCATCCATTTCTTTGGCTGTCCCGCCCGGATTCATACTAAGCTTCTCTAATAGAGAGAAGAACAGAAGAGGCGGCGGAGTGGCTATTATCTTTAAAGATAAATATACCCTGTCCTCTTCCACACCAACTACCCTCTCTGGCATAGAGGGGCTACACTTATGCCTTCAAATCAACCCTCAAACGTCCTTAGCTGGCCTGATAATATACAGACCCCCAGACTGCTCTCCGACCCACACTCATGAACTTATGGACTTTATAGTCCAAAACACTCTTTCCCACCCACACTATATTGTAGTCGGCAACTTTAATGTTCATGCAGACAGACCTGACTGTCCTCTGGCCTCCCAACTTATTAATATGCTACAATCGGCCAATTTAACCCTAATCACCCCTGGTCCCACGCACCAGGCAGGCCATATGCTAGACCTCCTTTTCTCTAACATATTGGACACTTCAGTTAAACCCCGATGCCATTTCCATGGACAGATCATTTCCTTGTCCCTTTCTTAATCTCATTCCCTTCCCGTTCTCAAACAACAGGAGAATGCTCTTATGTGCGGAGGAAATGGGATAAATTATCAGCTGAGACTTTTTGTCCCGCTCTCGCAGCCGCCCCCCCACTACGAATCATCAGACGTGAACTCCGATGCGTTGCTACTGAATCACTGGATAAGTAGTACAGTAGATTCTATTGCTCCTCCTAAAGTAGCCACAACACGTAGAGAATCCCCGTCTGCTCCCTGGTTCTCCATAGAACTGATGGCTGAAAAAAGCAAATGCAAAAGACTAGAACGCCAGTGGCGGGCAAACTACTCTGATTCAGCAAAAATCTGCTACAAAAAAGCCCTACACAGCCTACATCAATCCATAAAAAAAGCAAAAAAAACTGTTCATCGTATCCTCTATTCAACAAGCGGAACAACCTAGTAAAGACATTTTTAAAATAGTTCAAACCTTCTTTAAACCTAAGGCTATCGAAACAGAAATTACCCCCTCCTCTAAAGTTTGTGAAGATATCTCTGATTTCTTCGACAAAAAAATCATGAAGGTTTATGACTCCTTTACCCCCTCCGAGCCGACAGCTATGGTGGACCACGATAATATTGAGTTGCCTACCCCTCCCCTAACTCTTTTCTACTCTATCGCCCACGAGGAGGCACTGAAAGAATTACAAAAATGCAAATCAGGTGCTCCTGATGATCCCTGTCCCCCCAAACTCTGGAAAATGATGTCGGATGCAATTGTGGGACCACTCCTACATATCTGGAACATGTCCATTGAGACGGGCACGTTCCCTGATTGCTGGAAACATGCCACTCTTCTCCCTTTGAAAAAAAAAACCAATGGTGCCCCCGATGACCTGAGCAATCTCCGCCCCATCTCCCTATTAGCAGCCCCAGGTAAAATGCTCGAAAAACTAATTCAACGCCAGCTTAATAGTTTTATCGAAAAAAGAGGTATACTACACAAAACACAGTCAGGTTTCAGGTCTGGCTTCAGCACTGAGACTGCCCTCATCGAGGTTGCTGAGTCGATCAGGTGGTCTCTAGATTCAGGAGCATCAGCCATGCTGGTGCTCCTGGATCTATCTGCCGCCTTCGATACTGTGGATCATGGCAGAATGCTGCTTAGGCTGAAGGACATAGGTCTGGAGGACAAGGCACTGAGCTGGATGCAGTCCTATCTTACAAACCGCTCTCAGAAAGTGGCACTGGGTGCCTTCTCCTCCAAACCAAAACGGCTGTGGTGTGGTGTCCCGCAAGGGTCTGCTCTTAGCCCGCTACTTTTTAATGTTTATCTGGCCCCACTCTACACCTTAATTGCCAAATGGGGGGTCAAGGTGATTTCGTATGCAGATGATACGCAATTAGTCCTCCCCTACGCGGAGGTGTCAGAAGCAGCTTTTAGCAAAATAAAAGACTGTCTTAGAGATATAACCAGCTGGATGAACACTAACAAATTAAAATTGAACGCAAGCAAAATTGAGGTACTATTCTTTGGAAAAAGTACTCACCCTTACCCAGATCTGTGGTGGCCCTCCGAAATGGGCCCAGCACCAACCCCTGGAACCAATGCAAAAAATCTGGGTGTAAGGTGGGACGAGACTCTCTCCTTTTCCTCTCACATACAACAAGTCACTACAGGATGCCACCAAAAACTCCGAAACCTCCAAAAATTTCTCTCCCTTCTACCAATTGATTGCCGAAAAATGGTGGTCCATGCGACAGTCACATCCAGACTGGATTACTCAAATGGCCTTTACCTTGGTCTACCGAAAAATCTGGTACAACGCCTGCAGAGCGTGCAGAATGCGGCTGCGAGATTGATAAAGCACATTCCGTTCAAACATCATATCTCTCCGCATCTGCACGAGATGCACTGGCTCCCAGTGGCGAGCAGAATAAAATTCAAAGCTCTCACCCTGGCGTTTAGAGCACAAAAAGGGACATGTCCCAACTATCTAAAACTCCGACTTCCCCGTTACCATCAAGAGAGACACCTGCGATCGAACTCCAGGCTCCAACTAGCTGTCCCACGAGTTAGGAGAGCTAGACTTGGTGGCAGGTCTTTTTCCGCTGGCACGGCGAAACTCTGGAACTCCCTCCCCTCTGCCATCCAATCTGCCACGTCAGAAGCTAGTTTTAAGAAACTCCTAAAGACTTGGCTCTTTTTGCAGAAAGCCTAGAACTTCACCTTGTAATTCACTCCGCGGCTGTAGTTTCTTTTCAGCGCCGGGACACCTCCTTGTGAGGTAGCTGTTCGCGCTATATAAGAATCTGTATTATTCCACGTTTTCAATTTGTCCAGTTGACAAATCACTGTCCTCTTCTACAGTTGTTTCCTCATCTCCTACATATACATTTTTATAGTATTGATTATTTTTTACCAAATACAACGTTGCCTTTTTCAGTTTCCTAACATCCACTAATTCTTGCCAGATTTTCTTACTCTTCGCCATTAACTAGAATAACTAATTCCTCTTCCACAATTTCTACACCAATTGTTTCAATATTTTTCTTTAAATCTAGAGGCAAATAAACAACTCTTCCCTTTAATCCTCTCTGTAAATCTGAAGGAGGCAATTTCCCTGTCTTAGGCTCCATACGAACAATAGCCTGAAATGGATGCACACATTGAATAAGAATAGACTCATAAGTATTTAAATCCATCAGTTCAGAATGAATATTTACCAACTCAAGATTATTATGTACAGCTCTAGCAGGCATTTTATTTTCATTTAATTTTTTATAACAATATTTACAAATACGTTGATCAGAACCCAAATCAAAACAATTCTCTACCAACAAATAAGTTGCAAATTCCTTCCACTCATTATATTTCTCCTTTTCACTTTTTAAATATAGATCAACTAACCTGGTCTGATTTTTATAATGAATTCGTCTACAACAAATACAAGAAAAGTTTGGCTTTTCACCAGAAATGACCTTAAACCTTGTAATTTCTTGCTCAAAATTTTCTGTACTAAAATTCTGTACAATTTCTTCCACATTGTCTTCTATTAATGTATCTGTTTCTGCACTGTCTTCTTCAGGACCAAAGTAACTAACCTCAATTTCTTCACAAATATTGATTACATCTAATACAGATCCATGCAAAAGAGCACTGTTTAACTGTTTTAGCTTAAGTTCTGGACTTTTTGCATAATACAACCTTCTCACTAATTTCCTCACTTCAGTATGATACACTGCTAACATCCTGAAATGGTGAAAAACACTCTGACATACTTTTTTAGAAAGACGAGCCAGAGAATGACCTTGCAATCCTGTTTCTTGTCTCACTCTGCAAGGGTCTAATTCTTGCAACATCTTAATCTTTTGTTTAACACTTTTCTTACTATACTTACGTAAGAAATTGCGAAAAAAATCAATTGAATCCTGTCGTACACTACAAATACTACTACAATTCCAAGTGTACATTTGAGCCTTAGGACGTCTCCCTAAAACTTCATCAGCTAACACCTCTTCTGCATTTCTAGGGACAATATTCTCTTTTTCAATCGGACAACCATTCTTAACCTCATAAGCTGGACCACTGGTGTCAACTGCATGCATCAAATCATTACTCTGAAGGTAACTCTCTTCATAAAAAACAACTCACAACTTGAACTATGTTTCGATTCTCCAGAAAAAACATTACAAAAATTAGTTCTATTAATTAGTCTTTTCCACTTACTTTTGGCCTTCATAACATTGATTGGCTTCTCTAGTGTTCTAATCCTATTGATTACTAAAATAAATATTTTTTTTTAATTCAAAAGCCTTCTCAACAATTGTTTCAACATGTTTCTTTTTCTTATAAAAAGCTGTTTTTCTTTTACAATTCTTTATATTTTTCAATAAATTTAAAACAACTCTGTTATAAAACATTTGCTTGCGAATTTCAACAAACTGATTTTTTCGTATATTACTAAACACTATCCCCCAGATTCATCAAAGTCATGTTTTGCGAGTCCTTAATAGCGAATTTTAAGGATTCGCTATTAAAGACTCGCAAAACGGGATGCATCTAGGAATCGCAATATTATTTGGGATTCCTACTGATTCCTAATTTGCATTTAGCTAATTGCTAATCGCAAATAAGGAATGGCTTTCCCATTCATTACTATGGGCCTAAAGGCCCATAGGAATGAATGGTGAGTCATTCCTTATTTGCGATTAGCAATTAGCTAATCGCAAATGTGCCGCAATTTCAAGGGTGCCAGGGTGTCCAAAGGACACCCTGTTGCACCCCTGAAATGGTAATGTTCACTGGTGTTGCGCACACACATGTCCCAAGGACATGTGTGTGTGCAATATATAACTTAGAAAAATGCACTAAAGTGCATATTTCTACGTTTTTGCTATTTACCACGTAGTTTGACTTCGCGGTAAATGGCGGCCCCAGATTGCGAATTCGCAATCTAGGAATGGTTCATGCATTGCATTTAAGGAATCGCAAATTGCGATACTTAAATGCAATCGCAATTTGAGAACTCGCAATTATTTGCGAATTGTTAAATTGTGAGTGCATGAACCCTTGATGCATCTCAAATGCCATTTTTGCGGCGCAAACGGCTGAATTTTGCGATTCGCACCGTTTGCGCTCGCAAAAATGCTTGATGCATCTACCTGTATATCTTTACCACATAGTTTTCCATCATTTTTCTTTTTTGTGTGGTTTTTCTTTGTAGTTACAGATTTTATTTTTTCCTGATTCTCCACACTTTTTTTAGTTTGTGTTATTTTCCTTATAAAATCCTTTGTTGTCTTACCAGGAGCTTTCTTGTTTTTTTCCACACATTGTTGTTTAGATAAATCTGTCGGAAAGAAAAAAAAACATATTAATTTTTTTATTTTTACAATTATAGACAACTACTAGCATACTACATAGCAATTAGAAGCACTATATGTTGTAAAGTGTGGTTCACTCCATAAGTATGTTTAAGGCACTGCCGCAGTGTACAGGCAGTGTAGGAGATCATGCAGAGAGTGCTGTTTCACGGTTTAGGGCAGTGCAGTGGTGTTTCAACATTATAGGGGCATTCGCTGAGGATGGTGTTTCTGAGTTTAGAGCAATGCAGTAGTGTTGAAAGAGTTTAGCAGGTTTTGCTAGGGATGGTGTTTCAGGGTTTAGGACAGTGCAGTGGTGTTCAGGCAGTATAGGGGGTCAAGGTGGGACTGAGAATGTAGAAATGAAAATTCACTGAAATGATTACTACACGCTACAAAGAGAGTTGATATGGCATTTCTACAGCACACCCAGGTTCTATATTTACAGCAAAGAGACTATTTGGGAATTAAGAGGCCTGACACACATGCTGCTTTGGACTTTATATATATTTACAACAAGGGGTGACTTTATAGCACTAAATGTCCTAAGGCCTGACTCACTCCATGAGTACATGTATTCCCATATTTTTAAACACATCAACTAAGCTAATTATTCTGCCACAATTTTCTGAAATGAATACTGACTCACAGTGTGATCTTAGATGAATGCTGTAAGACTCAGTTTATACCACAATAACTTGGCTACTAGCTCACAGATTACAATTGTACAAGAAGACTCTCTCAAATCTTTTTTTAATTTTTAATCGTAAATTTATTCTTGTAACATTTCATATTGTAATAGAACATCTAGCATGATTTCATCTGGAATTTCATTAGCCTCTTCATCAACTTCAAAACTTGTGAAATTAAACTCAATGTCATCTAATGCTACAATAAAGTCATTGTCCAAACTTTCATCCAAAAAATCACAGGTTATATCTCCTGCACCAATAGGTTGATCTTCGTTGCTGCTGTCCACAAAAGGTATATTTAAGTCCTCTATCAGAGTGTTAGAAATTTCAAAAGTGACTTCAATGTTCTTCTGATTTTGATCCATAATAAATGTTACAATGTTACTGTACCTTGCAGAAAAACATAAACACTTGATTTGATCATTTTCACTAATAGATAATAAAAAACTAGCTTTATCAACTTCATGAGTACAGGTATTCCCATATTTTTAAACACATCCACTAAGCAAATTATTCTGCTACATTTTTCTGATATGAATACTGACTCACACTGTGATCTTAGACACATGACAGTATCCCTTGCAATTCAGTAAAATGATTACACCAGTGAAAGACGGTCTTGCTGGGAGAGCTGTTTCAGGGTTTAGTCAAAGTCAAAAGTCAAAAAGATTTTATTTGTGTTGGTACTCAACCGAGGACCACAAATATAACATGAGATAAAAGTAAGTAAACTTTACATAAGATAAATACATCAGTAATCAGTATAAAACTAACATGGATTTAAAAAATTTGTACAAGTTATAACATACAAATTCATTCGGGGGATTTATGGCCGTTGTTAAAATTTCTTTTTCCTTTGTTAGCCTGCAGGATCTGTAAATCGGTAAAATATACTGGGCGCGAGCTGCTACCACCTTAGAGTTAGGGCAAATAAACAATAAGTGCTCCACAGTCTGCTCACCCCCTAGACACAGCAAACATAAGTTGGAGTGATCTCCGGGTAACCATTTTGTTTTATAAACTTGTACAGGTAAAATCCCCGCTCGATACATGAAAATTACCCTCCTAGCGCTATGAGAGAGACAAAAAGAGATATATGGCTGTATATGTTTATACTCAATAACTGTAGTGAATGGCTTGAATATTTTTAGCCTATAGCTGTGAGCATAGTCCAAATCATAACTTAACCTAGGTGTAAAACATTTGAGAAAGAGTTTTAGTTGTGACACGGACCAAGTCTGCAGGATTTCTCTTGAGATTTCAGCCATTTGGAACGCCGCAGACATGTTCACTAAGAAAGTTTGTTTAACGATATCTATGCCAAAAGTCTCTTTTTGTAGCAGAAATCGAAGAGTTCCCTCCGTAGCATGAAGTAGCTGGTAGGCCCATCTAATTATGTTTGCCACGGCCGTGGCAAAGGCACTAGTAATTCCGAATTCCAGCCGTAGGACCTGAACTGGAGTAGCTGTTGGGACCTTCATTATTTTTTTCAGGATTTTTCCCTCCTGACGGTCCATGAAGCCCCATTGTTGGATTGGAATACATTCTGTGGCATAAGACAAGACCGCTGGTATTTTAGCTTTGTAAATTTTTATTAATGAGGAAAAGTGTCTGCTCCCCGTGGCGTTATATAGTCTCGTTAGTGCACCTGCATGTAATTCAGATTTTTTCGTTAACTTTTCGATATGCTTTGTATTTGTTAGATTCTTGGAGAGAATCCTGCCAAGGTAAATATATTCTTTCTCTTCATCGACCTTTTCCTCACCTAGCTTCCAATTATATTTGACACTTTTCTTCCTCCCGGAAAAGGCTACAACTTTAGTTTTTCTTACGTTCGGGATTAAATAGTTGTCATTCGAATATTTAAACAGAATATCCAGAGATTTTTGCAGACCGTATGGAGTAAGATCGAATAGGACTATATCGTCCGCATAGAGCAACAAGTGAACTCTTTGTTGGTTAATTTTTGGGGGCAGACTTGAGCCCTTTTGTAGTTGATTTGGCAGATCGTTGAGATATAGCGAAAACAACATGGGAGCTAGTAGACAACCCTGTTTAAGGCCATTTTCGGTGTCTATTATTTTCGTTAGTCCTTTTTGGCCCCCCATTTGAACACGACACCATGTCGTTGTATGGAGACTTATTATTGCCTGTAGCAGGTGATCATTGATTCCCAGGCTCCTCAATTTTTTCCACAGTGTAGGGCGATCCACTCGATCGAATGCGGTCGAATAATCTATAAAAGCCATGTAGACCGTCTGTTTTCTTCGTGTGACGTATTTGTCCAGAAAAAACTGGATAATTGCAATGTTGTCCGTGACAGAATGTTTGGGTCTGAAGCCTGCCTGGAACATGGGGATCAGACCCATCGAGAAGGCCCAGTTTTTTAATTGCAATAGTACCTCTGCTGCGAAGATTTTTCCGGTAGCGTCCATCAGGGCTATTTGGCGGTAGTTGCCTGCTACCGTTTTACAACCTTTTTTGTGGATAGGAATAATAGTGCTCCCTTGCCATGACTTGGGAACCTGTCCAGTGGAGAAAATATGGTTGAAAAGTGGGGTTAAAAAAAGGCTCCATTCCCTAGAATTTATTTGTAGGGCCTTTATAGGGATTTGGTCGGGACCAAAGGCTCCTGAGCTTCTTGCCCTCCGAATATGTGTTTCAACCATTATAGTTGTAGTTTTCGGGATTATTTTTTCCATAACTTTTTCCTTTACCTTGTCTGGACTGTTTATTTGTAGTTTGTCCACGTTTTTCTTATACAATTCTGCCAGGTAAATTTCCCACTCTTTCGGAGGAACAGGTACTGCTTGTAATTTCTTTTTTGTCCCTGATATCTTGGCTATTATGGACCAATACGTTCTTTGGTTTGGTTCTTTGGCAGCGTTTTGTAATTCTACCCAGTTTCGGTCTTCAAAGGATTTTCTCTCGCTTGTTTTTTCTCTCTTAAGTTGGTTTTTCAATTTGTTTATTTCTTTCTTTTTTGTGGGAGAGAAATGTAAGTATTGCGCACGTATCAATTTGTTTAAGGTTTTCTTTGTCAATGAATTCCCTGTTTTGTTATTATTTTTTCTTTTTGAGATTATATCAATTCTTTGAAGATTCCTTTCAATTATTACCTCCTTGAGTTCGATGAGCATGGTCTCGAAGTTTTCTATAGGGTCTTCTGAGTATAGATTCCTTAAAAACTGTTGTTGATCGACCAGATTTGTCATTTTACTCAACGAGGTAGGGTTCCAGAAAATACGTCTCTGATCGCTGCTTACCAGAGTTTCCTTTCTGTCAAGGGTCATCAAGCCTTCTTCAGCGGACAGAACCGACCAACTGGTTACAAGTTGCATGACGGCATGATCGCTCTCTGAAGTAAAATTGGAGCACAGATGGAACATTGTTTCAAGCTGGTCTTTACCACAAATAATATAGTCTATTATAGATGGTCTCCCGTTTCCCTGTCTTGTATACGCTGCCGGGATATCGCCTTCCACATTCCCGTTAAGGATTGTTCCGTTTATGGAGAGCAGTACTGATAACAGTGTTTTCCCTCTTTTATTGGATCGAATATCCTTGGGGAATTGAGGGATTACATGTTCCAGGCTTTCTTCTTCCAGAATTTTTCCCCATTTTTTTATTTCTGTGTTAGAAATTTTCCCATTGAAATCTCCCGTGATTATATAGGGTGAGGACGTGTGGGCTTCAATTATTTGTATGATAATTTGCAAGGTCTCGTCATATAAGCTGTCGTGGTTTTTTCCTGGAGGGGCATATACGTTGAAAAGCAATGTTGGTTTAGTTGTGGTCAGATTGGAGGCTTTCAGAGACAGTTTCATACATTGCACGTTCTCACTGTTGGTTTCCACTATCTCTTGGGCCCACAAGTGATCCTCTCTCATTAAAAAAGCCAGTCCCCCTTTGGCATGGCCCCGGTTTGAGGCTTTCGCACATATATTATACACATAGTAACCTTTTTGTAAAAAGGGCTCTGTTGCCCAGGTTTCTTGCAGGGTCAGTATGTCGGGCTGGTTTCTGAGGACTTCCTTCATTTTTTTCTTTGTTCTACCAGCGATGTTCCACGATATGATCTTTAGACCTTGGTTAAACAGGGAGCTTTAGGTGGTTAAAACCTTTGTTATAGTTTAAAATCCCTGGAAGCCAGGTCCATGAATTCTCCATCTTATTTTCTGCATAATTTTCCTTTGGTTCCATGTGCCACACTTCCCTTTCCCCTTTTTTTACTCGGATTTTCAGTATCTCTTCTCCCTGTTCTATATCTCTGTTTTGTATACCCTCAAGATGTCTTAAGGTCCCCGAGGATCTTTGTCCCTCGTTCGATTGCAGTGTAGAAAAGAGAGTCGTGTTACTATTAAAAGTTAGTTGTTTTTTGTTTCCTTTAAGCTCAGCTTTCTCTATGATGTCATAACCGAATCGGTATATTATCTCTTTTTCCTTCAAAATGATACTTGGTATCACTGGAGACCAAAACGAGACTGTTGTAATTTTACTTTGACCTCGCGTTGGGAGTGAAACTAGGTCAATGTCACTGCTTGTCATAGATTGAAGAGGTTTTATGTTCTGTAAAAGGTGTAGAATCCTGCTTCTGTTAAGAGAGATATTGTCAGTGGGGAATAGTTCTTCAAATTGAAGTACCTTAGATTGTGTGGCATTCCTGCAATAATTTTCCTTTTCAGAAAAGATTTTTTCAGCGTTTTCATCTGTTGTCATAGCAGCTGAGTTTACTGGGAGATATACATCCGCCTTTGGGTTCAATGATTTCTTTCTATCTGTAGTTGTTCCTTTGGGGGATTCTTCTTTTTTACTCCTACACGGAGTACTTTTCTCGTCGTCTTTCACTTGTAGTTCTTTTTGTGGTATTATATTTTTTTGAAATTTCAATTTAAGTGCTTGCTTTTTATGAATCCTTCTCATAGGTTTTTTCTTCCTTTTATTTTTTTCGTTTAACGTAACATCCTTAGTTGAGTTTGGTGTCATTTCTCCTGAAGGTATTTCTGATTTGATTTCTACATTTGATTCCTCGCCTTCATTTACAGATTCCTTGTCAAGTCTTTCCGTTCCCGTTTTTTTATTAAATATCGGGTATTGTTTTTGCTTTTTTGGGGGATTTTCTCTAAACAGACGCTTCAGAGAGAATAAAGTGGATTCATTAAGATATTCATTCTTTTTCCTATTATCGGTTGGTTTGGAATCATCATCTGATGTCTGAGTAGATGAGTGACAGATGGTTTGCTTGTTTTCATTTGCTTGTTGATTGGTATCCTCTAGTTTTCCTTCTATGTTTTTAGAGGACTCCTTTTTTCTTTTCTCTTCAACTAAAAACTTCAAAATGCCAATTTGGACATCCAAAGTTTGGTCAGAATTTTCAAGGATGTTGCCTAAAAAGGAGAGAACTGATTCGAGAATTTCTTGTAGTGTGAAGAAAGCCTTGGATAAGGGAATAGACGATTTTTCAAGGTTATTGCTTTCTATTAAAAATGGATCTAAAAAGGAATCTTGTTCATGTATAGAAAGTTTTTTTGCGTCTGTGCTTGTTGACTTTAGCTCTGGGCTGTGTTCTCCTACTTTTTGGTTGAGTGAACATGAGTCTTTTAGTGTTTGAGGGCTCCCGTTGCCCTTTATCAAGAAAATTTCAGAGATCGGACTTTTTTGTTCTGCTGTATAATTTAAAATACTCAAGTCGTCTGATTTGTGTACACCCTCATGGTTTTTTGTAGGCGTTGATGATTTCACCGCACTAGAATTAGAATTTTCAGGTTGTTGTTCTCTTGTTGTGTGTGTAGACTTGTTATTAAACACAGTGTTGCCTACGTTATGAGACAGATGGGGGGATGCCGATAAACAAGATCGATCTTCCCGACTTCCTGGTGTTTTATTTTCAAAAGCAGACATTGTTTTTTCCGGTTTCTTTTTTGCCGATAGTGACGAGAAATATTCACTGATTGCTGGGGTCAGGCTGTTGCGACCAGCTTTAATTCCTTTGTCAGTGGATTTTCTAACGGCTTCCTCGGTTCCCATTCGTTTCATAAAGATTGTTCGCGAACGTAGTTTCTTAAGACCCATTTTTGAGGAGACAGCCACTAGTATCGCGACACAGGACGTAAGAGGAGGTTGTTATCTTTTTTTACAGTTGTGACTCTACAATGATCACTATTTGTTATTTACTGGGGCGTGGATGTTAATGGGTTGGCCCGTCCCGTCCTCGGTCGTCCGCGGACGGCCACAGACGGCCCGCCCTTTGCCCGGGCTTCGCCCGGCGTCCCGCACGCGTCCCGCTTAGCGTGGAGGGTGTGTCTTAAATAGGAGCAGGGGGCGGGAAGAGACTCCAGGTGCGCTCAGGTCTCCACGCGCTGTACCCTGGGTCTCGCAGTCCCAGCCCCTGTCAGGCAGCCTCGGTCGTAGAAGATTGAAGGAGCCTGTCTCCTAGGCTTCTCAGCGCGACAGGCAGCAGGCGAAGAGTGGGCAACAAAAAGTCACACAGAGCAGAAAGCGCACAGAAGCAGCTACGAGCGGCACCCGCGAAGCGGGGGCCGCGAGCTGTTAAAGCGCCTTCAGCCAATCCGGGTTCAGCAGGCAGTCAGCAGAGGCGGAGCAGGGGCGGGAAGAGACTCCAGGTGCGCTCAGGTCTCCACGCGCTGTACCCTGGGTCTCGCAGTCCCAGCCCCTGTCAGGCAGCCTCGGTCGTAGAAGATTGAAGGAGCCTGTCTCCTAGGCTTCTCAGCGCGACAGGCAGCAGGCGAAGAGTGGGCAACAAAAAGTCACACAGAGCAGAAAGCGCACAGAAGCAGCTACGAGCGGCACCCGCGAAGCGGGGGCCGCGAGCTGTTAAAGCGCCTTCAGCCAATCCGGGTTCAGCAGGCAGTCAGCAGAGGCGGAGCAGGGGCGGGAAGAGACTCCAGGTGCGCTCAGGTCTCCACGCGCTGTACCCTGGGTCTCGCAGTCCCAGCCCCTGTCAGGCAGCCTCGGTCGTAGAAGATTGAAGGAGCCTGTCTCCTAGGCTTCTCAGCGCGACAGGCAGCAGGCGAAGAGTGGGCAACAAAAAGTCACACAGAGCAGAAAGCGCACAGAAGCAGCTACGAGCGGCACCCGCGAAGCGGGGGCCGCGAGCTGTTAAAGCGCCTTCAGCCAATCCGGGTTCAGCAGGCAGTCAGCAGAGGCGGAGCAGGGGCGGGAAGAGACTCCAGGTGCGCTCAGGTCTCCACGCGCTGTACCCTGGGTCTCGCAGTCCCAGCCCCTGTCAGGCAGCCTCGGTCGTAGAAGATTGAAGGAGCCTGTCTCCTAGGCTTCTCAGCGCGACAGGCAGCAGGCGAAGAGTGGGCAACAAAAAGTCACACAGAGCAGAAAGCGCACAGAAGCAGCTACGAGCGGCACCCGCGAAGCGGGGGCCGCGAGCTGTTAAAGCGCCTTCAGCCAATCCGGGTTCAGCAGGCAGTCAGCAGAGGCGGAGCAGGGGCGGGAAGAGACTCCAGGTGCGCTCAGGTCTCCACGCGCTGTACCCTGGGTCTCGCAGTCCCAGCCCCTGTCAGGCAGCCTCGGTCGTAGAAGATTGAAGGAGCCTGTCTCCTAGGCTTCTCAGCGCGACAGGCAGCAGGCGAAGAGTGGGCAACAAAAAGTCACACAGAGCAGAAAGCGCACAGAAGCAGCTACGAGAGGGTTTAGAAAACTACAGTAGTATTCACCCAGTGTAGGGGGTATAGCAGGGGGTGTTCTTTGAGAGTTTAAGGCACAGCAGCAGTGTTCGGACAGTGTAGAAGATCATGCAGGGAGTGCTGTTTCAGGGTTTAGGTCAGTGCAGTGGTGTTCAGGCAGTGTAGGAGATCAAGGTGGGACTGATATTTCTGAGTTTAGAGCAATGCAGTTGTGTTTTGGCAGTGTATGGTATCCCTGGACCGGAAACAAGCTTCGTAGGACCGGTTTCTGGCATTACAGCCGTCTTCAGCCAGGCTTGCTTGAATCCAGTGGCAAAGTGAGCAAGGGACTCACGTCTGAGCATACCCTGCCAACTTATGGTGAACAAAGCAGTACAAAAGGGGGTGGTGATGGACGGAGCATCTGAACCAATCAAACACTCACACCCAGTCAACAGATCTGGGTTTCATCCATCACCGTTCTTTAGCCCACTCTGCCACCCCAGTTCAGACATGGCCATATGCAAATGAGTCTGACCCTGTGCCTCATGGGAACAGTCCAGCCCGAACTGCCAAGCCATGCCTTCCCTGGACCAGAAACAAGCTTTCTACGACCGGTTTCTGACATTACAGCCGTCTTCAGCCAGGCTTGCTTGAATCCAGTGGCAAAGTGAGCAAGGGACTCACATCTGAGCATACCCTGCCAACTTATGGCGAACAAAGCGGTACAAAAGGGGGTGGTGATGGACGGAGCATCTGAACAAATCAAACACTGACACCCAGTCAACAGATCTGGGTTTACTCCATCACCTTTCTTTAGCCCACTCTGCCACCCCAGTTCAGACATGGCCATATGCAAATCAGTCTGACCCTGTGCCTCATGGGAACAGTCCAGCCCGAACTGCCAAGCCATGCCTTCCCTGGACCGGAAACAAGCTTCCTAGGACCGGTTTCCAGCATTACAGCCATCTTCAGCCAGGCTTGCTTGAATCCAGTGGCAAAGTGAGCAAGGGACTCACGTCTGAGCATACCCTGCCAACTTATGGCGAACAAAGCGGTACAAAAGGGGGTGGTGAAGGACGGAGCATCTGAACCAATCAAACACTCACACCCAGACAGCAGATCTGGGTTTAATCCATCACGGTTCTTTAGCCCACTCTGCCACCCCAGTTCAGACATGGCCATATGCAAATCAGTCTTACCCTGTGCCTCATGGGACACGAGCTGTTTATACTTCAGCTTCTTAGACTGGTCGCACTATTTGTGCATACACTCGGCTTAATACATCCGACTAGGACCGGGTTGGAATTATCACCGGTTCCCCGATACCACGTATCTACACACGCTCTCAGCCCTGAAGAGTCACGGGTTAACACCCGATTTGACGAAACATGTGTCGGCTGGTTTCTTTCTCCGTGGGTCTCCTTTGACAGGAGGACCATCCACATACCCATTAAAACAAGATAGAAAGAACACTTGTGTGTGACTTTATCCTTAACACCTGACTATGATTACTCATATCATTACATTTGTTGTGTGCGCTTGATTTGTCTTTCTGTTATCTATTAGTTATTCTTGAAACAGTAATAGCTACACCAACCATATATCCAGATTATTTGCTTGGCTAGGAACAACTGTGATCTTAGGAGAAGCATGGACAGAGCCTGGGAGCCCTATTCAGTCAAGCTACTTGATACAGATGCCCCCATAAAAATTACAGTGTCCTAATAAGTCAAATATTCAGGGGATCCAATTGATGACAATAACCTTTTCTCCCTCTGGGAGCCTTTTGCTTTCTTGGAAGCGTCAATATGTTATATCTTTGGAGAGAGAAAAGAATCATTCTTTAAAATTGCCCCAAAGATGGATGACCTCACAATATTTGAATTTGGGCCAGAAGTCCAGACTTTCCTCTTTGGGGATAGCTTATTAAGGAAGTGGGGACACTTGGATAAAGTACAATTGTTATTAGAATGAGTCACTGGCAAGTGTAATTTTTGGCAGGGGCAGAAGATTCCAAAACTGAACTGCTGGCTGTCATGTCTTGGGCACCAGGTTCCAGTGCTTAAGCCTATACACTCATTGGCCACTGCCCCCCCATTTTTCTCTCAAAGAATAAAAGAAAGTGGTAACAATTGAACAGAGGACAAAGAAAAGTTGAGTGTACGTCAGCCATCACCTCTTGTAACAAGCATCAGAATAGCTGCTTTTCTTCTCATATAATATATTTTCCAGTAGAGGAACAGAATCTCATTACAAACAAACTTATCAAACTGTTGATAAAGGGTGCAAGGGATTGTGAGAAACATATTTTTGGTCAGAAAGAAAAACAAGGAGTATCATACACTAGTAAATCTGAGCAATGTCAATTTGTTCTCTATCAACGCTTGAAGATGAAGATGACTGTACATCTTACGCTATCCTCCTTCTAGGAGACCGGTTGGTGAGTTTGCATCAGAAAGATGTCTATATTTTGGTTCCAAATTATCAAATGAGATTTTTTCAGTTTCTTTAGCAATATCAGGCATTCAGATTTACTTCTCTCTTTTTTGGTCTGTTCTCCTCTCCTTGGTCTTTCACTATGCTTTACAAACAATTAGTGGTGACACTTTGAACGTGAGGACTACGTATAACTATCTATCTAGGCCAGAGTTCTTCAAACTGTGGGGCGCGCCCCCCTGGGGGGGGCGCGACACCATCCTAGGGGGGGCGCACTCCACTCTAATTTTACCTTTGTTCCCTGTGGCAAATCGAGGGAGGAGGGAGGGAAAATCGACGGGGCACGAAGTGCCCTGCTTTTATTATGTTCACGGTCCCAGGAGGGGGTTAATTAATTCAGCTTCAGCTGCAGTGAGGAGGCAGGAAGTCTCCTCTGCTAAATTCGTAGGTAAACGAACAGATAGGCCTTTGCATTCGATATTCTAGTAGAGGAGACCAGGGCCGGCTCTAGGGCGGTGCAATCGGTGCCACCGCACCGGGCGTTGAATAGTGGTGGGGGCATCATTTTTTGCCAGTATATCATCATCATTTTAAAAACACCTGCTGCGCGTTCCTGGCATCAATTAAAATGTCAAGATAACTCAGCTGATTAATAATCTTCCTTGAAAGAGACCGGAGGTTTGTCAAGTGGAAGTTCTGAAAAAGCGCATTATTTGTTGTATTTTTTACTCCATCTTCGCAGATGTGCACATTCTTCACAAGAAAAAAGCAAGAAGACGGCCATTTCTCCACAATAAGAATTTATGTTTATGCAGGCTAGAGTGCTATATATTGGGTAATATTAACAGATTTTACAACGCTTAGAAAACGGCACTCGTGCGGTATCGAGCGCTATGTTGAAACACGTTGTTGTTTATTAATATTAGGAATGTATTTGTTTGCCTTGGTCTTCTAAGTGCAATTGATAATTTACTGTTTTTGTTTTGCTTCCGCCCTGCGCATCTTAGTTCCCCTCAAATGGGATGATAAAGGTGGATTGTCTCTAACAGGAATGTGGCTGATAGGAGTAAGAAGTCTTGCCAAGTGACTTGACGTGCACTTAAGGGTGTGGCTTAAAACATATTAGCAGCATACTGAGCTAGCCACGGCATGGTGTGTAACAAGCATTTGGATGTTTTTATATGTGTTTTCATCCAACCATATTACACAGTGAGCACATGCACTTAAAGCTGACCTATGGGCTTTGAAAGTGCTAGTTAGCATTGGTTTGCTCAACATTAGATACATGGATATCCAGTGATATTGGGACTAATCAGAATTGCGAATGCTTTGTTCTAAAAGGAGGAGATTCTGAACAAGTCTTTAAATACGTGATTGTGAATGGGAAGGCGCGCTCCCCACATTGGAAACATCACACAGAAGGCGACACAGTGGGGTGGATGGAATGGTCCCTCATCCGCATTTGACTGATCTGTGTTGCATGGAAGGTTGGGTAGCTCCAGCCGGGCAGGTGACATAACTTCCAGGGTGCTAAGGGACACCAGCCTTGGTAAAGCGGAGGCCACATGTTCACAGGGGTGGCAACAGGGACTGTAAGTGCCCCACACAGCAAAGGGAGGCTTCCTTTGAACTAGCAACACTTCCGCAACCCCGATTTCTATGAAGCATTACGTGACTGAACCAGTCCCTCTTTCTACATCTGGCTTGCCAGAGCAGCTGTTGGTTGACCTAATGTGATCCACTACAATACGCTTTGACTCATTTTAAGGTAGCGTACAGGGTAAAAATGTCTGCTGCTAAGAACCTGTACCATGCTGAACACAAAGTGCACGTAAAGTAAATAGGTCAGTGAGTTACTGATTCTGCAAGAGAGATCCTTTTGTTACTACAGTTTATAAGTCCAAATCCTCATATAGAACATTGAGCTATTTATTAACTGTCATCAAAGAGATTAATGCAATCTGCATATGTTAGAGCTACATGTTTTTTTTCACAGTCTTTCACTATTCTAATCTCGCCATGAAGGGTTCATTTAGGTAGAAAACAATTATTATTGAAGAAAGAACTTCTCACAATGGTGTTATGTTTTATATCCTGAATTGGGCTTTTCCAGAAAAAGGACTCGCACTATATCGACACCAGTATTGTGGACATGTCATTCCTACACCACACCTTGGAGTCCTGTCTGATGTAGCATTTCCTATACACTGATTTACACATCTATGAT
Organism: Lissotriton vulgaris; assembly: GCF_964263255.1. Classification (NCBI taxonomy): domain Eukaryota; kingdom Metazoa; phylum Chordata; class Amphibia; order Caudata; family Salamandridae; genus Lissotriton; species Lissotriton vulgaris. The sequence continues at coordinate 867,587,523 of NC_141699.1, forward strand.
TGTCTCTATGCAATGTGTTTGTGATGTAAAGTGCTCTGACACTTTACACTTTTATGAGTGGTGCTATAAAGATAAATGAATTTGAGAGAAGGTTATGGAAACTTGAGGGGCACTGTTAAAGGGCGCTAGTGAGGGAATCCGTGGCAGAGGTGGTGATTGTTGCGCCAACAAACATTGTCGCACAGGGCGCCACCAGTGTTAAAGCCGGCCCTGGAGGAGACTCCTAGCCAAATGCCTGTCTGTTTGTTTGCTTGCAGTTTAAGCAGTGGAGACATCCTGCCTCTCACTGCAGCTGAAGCATTTCAGCTTTATGAATGAACCCCCTCCTGGGTGGGAAAAAAAAACTACACAGGCAGGCGCGCAAAATGCCAGCCAGCCAGCCACGTGTTCTTTAAAACAGACTGCAAATTGTTTGTCTATAAATAAAGAAGCATGTTCCCTTTTATTATCAGCCATAGATTATTCAGGCAGCCCTAGAACACAAGTAAAAGTTATTTCAACTTATACTTGCTGTTCAAAGTATGCATGGACGAGTACTAACAAAACAGCTTTAGGTGATTGCTTATTTTTGTACCGCCTGGGACATCAAAATAATGAGCTGGCAACCCTAATCACAAGACTGGGAGTTTGTTGCAGGATCACCACATTATTTATTTCCTACACCCTGATCCCTGGTTACTGCCATATTAGCAATAGTTTAACACATTTAAACCCTACGCTGCCCTCAATACCATTCTGAGTTACTTCAAGTGTCTGGGAATGCACCTTTCATTCAGACAACTCGCTTCTCATTCTCGCCCTTCACTTTCACGCTCACCCTGCACTCACACTGATCCCCATGCATTCACACCATTCAAGCACTTACCCTGCACTCACAGTGATAACTCTGCACACACAATGCACTTGCACTGTTCACTCTGTACCTCACCCTGCAGTCACAGGAGCACGCTACTCGCCCTGCACTCATGTGACATTTCACTCAACTGTCCCCCTCACTGCTCAATCTGAATCTCACTCAAATAAGCCCACCTCTAACCATACGTTCATTCGTCCCACTCTGCACTTATATCTGCATCAAAATTAATATGGTCACCTCGCTCACCCTGCAGTCACTCCTCTTACCCTACTCGCAAACTGTCGCATGGCCCGCTGTGCACTCACATGAGCGCTCCTGCCACCCACACAGCACAGAGGGTTAATGTGCCTGCTCCACAGAATGTCTACCATGCAGATCACAGAACTGAGTGTGAGTAAACAATGAGTAGCGCTATCACAAAATAAAGAGATGAGGTGCATCGTTGGTGAGTGGTAGTGAGGGAATTCATGAAGAAGGAGGACATTTGGGATGGGGTACCAAAAAAAGACTGTTGCGCTGTGTGCAACAAGTGCTTGGGCCAGCCCTGGCTGGGAGTGTTAGCCCCCATCTGAAGTTCGGCCCCTTCCTGCACAAAAACAATCTCCCCACGACGCAGGCATCCTTGCACCATGGTGCAAGGATGCCTATCCCAGCTGATGGCTGCTGTTTGTGCGCCAGCGTAGGGGGAAGCACAGAGATGCGTCATATTCTTGTAAATCTGTTGCATCCCTGTGCTTCGGAAGTGCTGCAGTGTGGCGCAGCCAAATGGCTTGCAGTGCCATACCGCAACACTTCTTTGTAAATCTTCCCCTGGATGTGGAGCACAACCTGAGGATGTCAGTAGCAAAAATCCAACTACATATTGACCGTCTGTGGTGAAAAACAGGCACACCAGTCACATTTATGTTGGTGGTGTTATCGATCAATGTCATGTGTAAAACAAACCATCCTAGTAAAAACAATTTGCGCACAATTTATCTAGGAAAATGGTGGTTTGAGCTCTGTAATAATCTGTCATTTCAGCACACCCACTCACAAACCTGCACCTAACTAAACACTCTTATTATGTTGAACATTATATGCTGGATATGGTCTAGGATATGCGTGCGGCGGTCAATTATGTAGTGTACCAGATTCCAGAAATTCCTTTCAGGTGTTGGGGGGGCAACAGCTAAAAAAATTGAGGTAGGGGGGCTTAACCTACAAAAGTTTGAAGACCTCTGATCTAGGCAATATGACTTTTCTTACCCAGAATAGCATATCAATGAAAATACAACTGCAGTCTGAAACTCAACTTGCTCACTCTACCACTGGATTCAAGATAGCTTGGCTGATGAGGATTATGAATCTGAAACCGGTCCCAGGATGCTTGTTTCCGGTCCAGTGAAGACATGGCTTGGCAGTTCGGGCTGGACTGTTCCCATGAGGCACAGGGTTAGACTGATTTGCATATGGCCATGTCTGAATTGGGGTGGTGGAGTGAGCTAAAGAATGATGATGGATTAAACCCAGATCAGTTGACTGAGGGACGGGAAGACCCCATGATGAAGCATGACACTGTGGGAATCACAGTGTGTGAGGGGTATTTTAAAAACACATAGTGCTTTTTCCTTGTCAGCCACAAGGATCAGCAATATTTACTGTATTCACACCTCACTATATTAGAAATAAAAATAAAAAACGATTTGATAGAATCTCATTGATTGTAAAACATATGTATTGGAGGTTGATTCTATCATACTACCACTACTCTCCCTCTTTTGATTAATCTAGTCTTATCGACAACGTGCAGTTGAGGGAGTTTTTTCCTTTTTTGTAGACACACATCACACCCCTCTTTCACAGATTTGTTTTTGAACAAGGCTGAGTCCCATAACAGACAGACATCATGGCTACCAACTTAGGTTTAACCTTCTATGAGGATGAAATAGCAAACATCATGTCATCCCTCTGCACTTTTGAGGGTTTAAATACAGCAGAGCCTTCAACCAGCAACAACAACTGGGATGATATGGAAAAGTTGAGAAGAACCCAAATCAAGACCGCCCTACATGGGTTACTAATGTCTGAATATTTGAAAGTTAATGCAGCACCACCTGGTCTAATAGTTCGCAATGAACCCTATATTTTCCAAAATGACAAATGTTTCAAGATTGATTGGTTCCAGATATCATGGCACTGTACCAGAGATTGGATTGTGTTAATAATCAAAACTGCCAGTAGACTAGCACAAGAACTGAAGATTGAAATCCAGGCAATTGAGGTACGCCTGAAGAGTTATGAAACACCGGCCAATTTAAGGAAACATCTAAAAGAACTTAACAAAACACTCAATGACTTTGAGGCTACACTCAAACAAAGCAAATACAATAAACTGAAGAAGGACATAAGCCGCTTCAGCCACGAAAAAACATATCCATACATCAAAGAAGACTATAGACCGAACCACGAGGAAGCAACCGACAATGATTCATCAGATACAGGATCAAACAGTTCTGATTCCAGCCGTGGCAGAAGCCCGAGGTACCAAAACCCACGCAGCACCTATAGGCGTCCATATCAACATGGACCAAGAGGGTGGGGCAATTTCCAAGGTCAACAAATGTATCCACCACAACAGTATGGACCTCCTCCTTTCCCACATCCTCAAGAAATATATCCACCCCAATGTTATCCTTATTATGATCAAACTCATTTTTTAGGATCACGCCAGGGGAGGAACAAAGGAAGAAATCGGAGAGACAACAATGTCCATTAGGCACTGAGAGAGGACGACCAACCACGGGTATCCACCAGAAGCATGACCAGAGCAACAACAAGCCGGAAATGAACTTGGTGGTCAATTTAACAGATTTCAATCTCTCTGATGCACAGATCGCTGTATTGGAAAACGCCTAGGTTACGTACCTACTTGCAATATGGACAAGTTACTACTCTGTAAAGAAGTTCAAGAATTTATGAGAAGACTGAAGTTACAAGCCTTTTTCAAAGATAAAGAAACAGACAGACAAGATGACAACACAGGGCTCAAACCCAAATCAAAATTCCCCCCTGTAGACAGTACCTTGCCCATAGAATTACTCGCCTTTGAAAAAGCGGTGATGAAAGACCTCAACTATCTCGACTCGCACAACATAAAAAAATTTCAAAATATCACTAAAGAAGAAAGGACAGCAATACAAGAACTGAGCAGCAATCCTGAATTAGTCATAAAACCGGCAGATAAAGGAGGGGCCACGGTCATACAAACCAAAAAACAATATGACCTAGAATGCAAACGACTCCTACAGAACCAATGCAACTACAAGGTTCTCCACCATGATCCCACCGAAATGATCAAAATCAAAATCACCACCATGGTAGAGGAAGCATTGGCACACAATTGGATGATAAAAAAAGAAGTAGAATTCCTATGTAAAGAAAATCCTAGAATTCCATATCTGTACACCATACCCAAAATTCACAAGCGCCTGGACTATCCTCCAGGTAGGCCAATCGTATCTGGCATAGGATCAATCCTAGAGCCAGTTTCAAAGTTTGCAGACGCATTCTTGAGACCTATTGTGCAAAAAACATCAACCTACCTGAGAGATACCAAAGACGTACTGATTCTACTAGAAACCTAAGTTTTGATCCTAACAACCAACTATTAATAAGTTGTGATGTCGAAAACCTATACACAAGTCTCCCCCACCATGAGACATTAAACATCATTGAGGATGTCCTTTTTGAAGATGATTTGGAATACCAGACACCCAGGAATGTGGTCATGGAGTGTTGCCATCTAGCCCTGAAAGAGACCTTTTTCGAGTACGACAACATCCTGTACCTACAGAAGCATGGGACCAGCATGGGGAGCACATTTGCTCCCAGTATAGCTGGTCTCTATGTATACCTTCTAGAAATGACAAAAATACTGCACCCTAGGAACCCATTCCGGAAACACAACAACATCTGGAAAAGATATATTGATGACATTTTTATCATTTGCGATGGCGACGAGAGCACAGCTCAACAGTTTATCTCTTGGCTGAATTACCAAGACGACTTCCTCAAATTCACCAGTACAATCTCCAAGAAATCTTAGTTTTCCTGGACCTCAACATCTTTCCCAAAGATGGGAGGTTGATGACTTTCACACACCTTAGGACCACATCCCAAAATTGTCTCCTAATGTATCAAAGCTTCCACCCAAAACATTTGAGAGACCTTCTCCCTTATGGACAATTTTTACGACTACGACGCAACTGTACGGAAATTGCCAACTTCAAGTCTCAATCCAAGGACCTAAAGAAAAAATGGGAAATACGGAAATACCCAGATAAAATAATTGATCATGCATACAAACGTGCACGCAATAACTGCAGGGAAAGCCTACTTGATAAGACCCAGACCAAACAAGAAGAAAAACGACCTTTCTGCATCACCACGTTCAATACCAACTCTAATCAGGTGACTAGAATAGTCACTAAACATTGGAAAATTCTAAACAGTGGTGGTCTTGACATCCCTAAACCTATTTTTTCGCACAGAAGAGGTAGAAGTATCAAAGATATGTTGGTCCACACCAGACCACAGAATGGGGAACAATCTCACTCATGCACAAGTTTGGGCTACCTACAAGGCCATCATCCCTGTGGTAGGTGCAAAGTATGTAACCTCACCACAAAAAGTAAAAATCTGACATTCCAGAATGGCACCCTTTGGGAACAAAGGAAGTTCACCACATGTAACACTCACAATGTTGAATATTTAATCACGTGCCCATGCAAACTGGAATATGTAGGCATGACCACAAGACCAGTAAAAACTAGGATAGGCGAACACAAGAGAACATTAAATGTAAGAACACCAGCATCAAAATGGCTTCACATTTTTTGGAAAAAGGGCACAGGCCGGATGACATCTCATGGACCATAATTGAACAAGTCAACAACAAGAAATACCTTTTCGAAAAAGAACAGCGATGGGTATTTCGTCTTAAAACCAACCTTAGAGGCCTGAACGACGAAATACCGTGGGGACAATTATGACCCTAATGAAATCCTGAATCCAAGATGCCTTGATTAACAATTATTATGCAAAAATACACCTTGGTCTCATTCTGACATGATTATCATGAAGCAAGCACGTGTCATTATTAGATATGGAAAACTGCCACTCAGCACTAACAATCACTGTGGCCCCATCCATGATGTAAGACTATTTGGAAAGATAGCATTCACCCACGTGCACTAATATACATCAGGGTCTTTTTCCGTAAAATTGAGAGATTTTATAAACAAATATCTGCAGGAATGTACATGCTTATTTTTTTGACTATCAGCCCAAGTGAAACCAACATATCACCTTTCATCAAGGTCTCTCAGAATCCTCTCACATCTTTGTCTCTAATGATGACCCCCTTGATTCTCCAACAAAAACCTCTCACACCATCCTTTATCTGAGAGAAATGACTAAGAAACAAGGGACAGCAGGTATTTACAGCAAACAACACTCGTAGTGAGACCGACACAGACGCTAATCAGCAATCAGGAAGTATGCGTGTACTTGTAGAAAGATATGCCCAAAAAAGGCCGCCATTTTTGTTCACGCTCTAGACCTCGGAGCGGCACTCCATACTTCCGTTTTCCCAATAGGTGTGTCCGCGTTCGATTGGCTTGCTGAGACGCCACTTGTTTCCCGGGCTTTTTCAGTTACGAAGGGGCAATAAATACACGACTTTGAGTCGCATGAAATGAACCTACGGAGCAGCACTGGGGAACATTGGTGAGGTAATACCGGCGGACATGTAAGTAAGACCACGGCCTAATGTCTTTAAATCTAAGGCCCGATTCACGCCATATCTAAGGCTTACCGGTAATGCTTATCTCCCACAGTAACCTCTTGAACATTTCCTCAGCTCATGGGGCGCATTGCATTAAAGAAATGTATGTATACTAAACTTTTATCTTTGGCCAAGTCCCGTGATTTTTAGATTTACTGACTAGGTAGTCTTTTCTTGATGTTTGCACAGACCTTAGGCACGGCGCCAATTTGCATTTATGCCTAACCAATGATATAGTCTATTTTAGAACTTTGAAAGTGACCCAGAACAGTTTTTGAACAGATCTCTTGATATATATACAACTATTACATACGGTTCTGTCTACAATGTAATTTCAAGAAAGCACTTTGTTCATCGAGAAGATCGTCAACAAACAACTAACCGCCTTCCTTGAGACAAACGACTCACTCGACCCATCACAGTCAGGTTTCCGAACAAACCACAGCACCGAGACCGCCCTCATCGCAGCTACCTACGACATCAGGTCCATGTTTGACAACGGGGAAATGGCTGCCTTCATCCTCCTCGACCTCTCGGCCGCCTTTGACACTGTCTGCCACCGCGCCCTAACTACACGCCTCCACCACGCCGGCATCTAGGGAAAAGCCCTGGAATGTATCACCTCCTTCCTCGCCGACAGATCCCAGCGAGTCCGCCTTGCTCCCTTCCACTCAGCAGCCACCAAGATCATCTGCGGCGTTCCTCAAGGCTCCTCGCTCAGCCCCACCCTCTTCAACGTCTACATGAGCCCCCTCGCAGCCATCGCACGCCAACACAACCTCAACATCATCTCCTACGCAGACGACACCCAGCTGATCCTCTCCCTCACCAACGACCCCGCCACCGCCAGAGCCAGCCTCCAGGAAGAAATGGAAGACGTCGCGGAATGGATGAAGCTCAGCCGTCTGAAGATGAACTCGGACAAGACGGAAGTCCTCATCTTCGGACCATCCCCCTGCGCCTGGGACGACTCTGGTGGCCCCCTGCTCTGGGCACCGCTCCCAAGCCCACGGACCACGCACGCAACTTGGACTTCATCCTGGACTCCTCCCTCACGATGACCAAGCAAGTCAACGCCGTCTTACCATCCTGCGTCAACACCCTGCGCATGCTCCGAAAAATCTTCCGGTGGATCCCCACCGAAACCAGAAAAACAGTCACCCAGGCCCTCGTCACCAGCCGACTGGACTACGGGAACGTCCTCTACACAGGAACCACAGTCAAACTACAGAAAAGACTCCAGCGCATACAGAACGCCTCTGCACAACTCATCCTGGACATCCCCCGCCAAAGCCACATCTACGCCCACCTAAGAGACCTGCACTGGCTCCCCGTCAGCAAGAGGATCACGTTCAGGCTCCTCATCCACGCACACAAAGCCCTCCACGACATGGACCCCAAATACCTCAACAACCGCCTCACGATCTACACACCCACCCGCCAGCTCCGATCCGATAGCCTCGCCCTAGCCACTGTCCCACAGATTCGCAGAACCACCACCGGGGGAAGATCCTTCTCCTACCTAGCGGCCAAGACATGGAACTCCCTCCCCACCCTCCTACGGCTGACCCAGGACCATCTCTCCTTCAGGAAGCAACTCAAGACCTGGCTCTTCGAGCAGTAGCAGCACCCCCCTCCCGGCGCCTTGAGACCCTAGCGGGTGAGAAGCGCGCTCTACAAATTCATTGATTGATTCAGTATACCTCACTAGTTGCTAACTGTTTAAAACATGCTGTTAACATGTTTGTGTATATACCATCAACACGGTATTTAAAAATAACTACCGACACCAATTAACATTCCATTGTACGAAACCCTAATATAACAGTTCTATGAAGGCTAACAAAGCCAAATAACGATACAGTCTTGGACTGAAAAACAAGAGTGAACGTTGTGTGTGATTTTGTTTAATGCATTATGACAAACGGCAAAATGACCTCAAAATATGACGAATTACGCCAGTTTTAACACATGGATCTTACCACTATGGGTCCATACATAGAAAAAGATATCACATCTTTTCTACCGGTCTAAATTTAAAAACCACGTGTTGATGATGTGGTATTAAAACCTGTTCATTCAAGTATTTTTGAACTTGCATTTCTTGTGTTTTTCGTCCCATTTTTTCTCTTTCAGAGACCAGATTGTGTCTTTTTTCAAAAAAAAGGGCCTACTCAGTCCATGAATAATTAGACTAGCCAATTTTTGCTTGTCTGTTTTAGGAAAGGAAATATTTACATACTATTAGTTTAGCGAGTGCAGTAGGGATCAATAGAGGTCCTGATGAATTAAGCAGATGGGACAGCTTAATGAAACATGTCGACCAAGTAAGGTTATAACTAATAACCCCTTTTTAACATTTACAGCTAGAGAAGCGAATACATTTCTTTTTTTCTACTAGCCAAGGATTTTTTTACATTTTTTACTTCACATATCTTCACATAATTCTTTCACTCCCTAGCACTCACATTGTCCACACACCACACATAGCCTATCTTCATAACAACAAAGTGCTCCCACGTAGTCCGTAGGTAGTAGCACTCCCCGCCCCGTAGAGGGACGGGAAGACCACCATGATGAAGCATGACACTGTGGGAATCACAGTGTGTGAGGGGTATTTTAAAAACACATAGTGCGTTTTCCTTGTCAGCCACAAGGATCAGCAATATTTACTGTATTCACACCTCACTATATTAGAAATAAAAATAAAAAACGATTTGATAGAATCTCATTGATTGTAAAACATATGTATTGGAGGTTCATTCTATCATACTACCTCTACTCTCCCTCTTTTGATTAATCTAGTGATTTGCATACAGCCGTGTCTGAACTGGGGTGGTGGAGTGAGCTAAAGAATGATGATGGATTAAACCCAGATCAGTTGACTGAGGGTGAGTGTTTGATTTGCTCAAACACTCCGTCCATCATCCCTTTTGGTATCACCACAGCTACTAAGGCAGTGTATCTCCGAATGAGCAAAGTTCCTGGTTGCAGGTAGATGGGACCGCAGCCCGCAGGATTGCTCCAGGGATGCAGCACAGGCCAAAGCCGACTCGGGTTTCATTGTCTCACCTCCAGTGGAGAGGGCCTTACAGGCTCCGTTGGACCCTCACACTCGTCACCTCGGGGGCTGCTCCAGATGCTGCACTCCTATCTCAAGGCAGCATGAGCAGCCTCAGGCCCTCAGCCCCCTTGTGCCCCTGGTTGCCTGCAGGGAACTCATCTCGGGATCGGCCAACTGGCTTTGGCCAGCCCAGCCCCGCCTGCTCCAGCATCAGGGATGCCCTCAGTCCCTGGAACACAGGCCCGGACAAGGCCTCTCCAATCTGTGCCCGGTCCGCCATCTCCGCCAGGCCTCGGTCGTCTCGGGCAGCTTCTGGACCTCCAGTATGGTGAGTCAGGGCTAGTGCGGCATTATGATGGCCCTCTGGTCCTGCGAATTAAGGTGTGGGTGGAAGGGTCCTGTCGGCAGGACAAAGCGACAAGAAGACACGTCCTACTCAGTCGCCATCTTAGCCATGTTCCCCCTTTGGGATACATTTCATTACATCATATGACAAAGTACATGTGAAAACACATTATACCAATATCTGAACAAAAAAGAGAAAAATAATTGCGTAGACCACAATTTCCCCACATACTCCCATCCTGTCCCCAAGGATCTGCAACCCTATCCCCAACAAGGTCTGAGAACATGTAGCCCATTCAGGACCGCCAACGGTCACCTCATATGTGCATATTCTATTCCTCAGCATTGCAACACAGGCTTTTCCCAGGGTAACAGTGATGCCCTAATAAGTTGCCCATCGCCCTCATATTTTCATGTATTCTTGAGGGCAGCTGCTGGGTTTGTATACTGATTTTTCCATAGTTATACAAAAGTTGATTACCCGCGCCATTCTCCAACTGAGTGGGGTCTTTTATCCTCAAAGAGCGAGCGATATCCCATTTTGCCACAGTGAGTCCCAGCTGAAGCAACCTTAATTTGTACCGATCAGCATAGAGATCTGAGTGGATGCTCCCAGCCCCCTAATAAACCTCCATAAAAAAATGTTGTCCAGAGATTTTCATGTTTCATTTGTGTTTTTGGATCATTAGAGAAGTAATTTAGCTTGCCCAGAATTTGCTGATCCGGCTGAGTTTTTTTTAAGATGTAAAAAAATTATGGAATTGTTGTAATGATGATGTAATATTTCAGGACGGTCGGAAAAAAGGTTTCTGTTTCCAGATACCTGTGGACTGAAATTTCATCACATAGTCCACTCCCCACAAATACACATGCACCACACATAGTCCTTTTAAGTGCTCCTACGTAACTCCGCAAGTCGCAGCACGCCCCAGCCCGTAGAGGACTGGGATGGCCCCAATGATGAAGCATGTCACCGTGGGGCAACCCCGGTGAGTGAGGGGACACCTAAAAAAGGAACAATTTTTCCTTTGTCACACATTAGACACTACTTCCAACAGCCAACCACATTGAGCAGTGGCTGTCCTTTCCTCTAGCTAGGCTCTCAGGTATCTGGAAACAGAAACCTTTTTTCTGACTTTAATGACTGGAGGGCGAGCCAAGCTATTTACCCTCTAACTCCCCTAGTTCTTTTCCTGTAATATTTCAGGAACCATGAGACCTATATAGTTAATTTTGGTGTCAAGATATAGTTTTTGGGAGTCAATTAGTCGTACAGAGACAGACAATCAGAGCAACCCTTCCACCATTTTCCAAAATCGCGGCTATAATAGAGGCAAATGAGGCGTATATAGAAATGAAACAAGTATAGTGGTCTTTAATCGGTTTATGTATTAACTAAACAATGTTTATAATCTAAAAATGTTTATCACTCCTGTTGTAGACAGATTTTCATAGTTCACTTTATTTATTTGTTTCGGCAATCGCTCTTGGGACATTTGCAGAATGTTTAACATTTGAAGAGAATATATCGACAGGGACATCGTTTTGTAGCACATGTTTTGTAAGTACATGTACGTGTAAGTTCTGTGGGTACAGGCTCTAGAAATTACATAGGTTTTAGCACCCCATCAATATCTTCCCACCCACATTCACACAGAATTTGGGTGGGAATATGTGTCCATGCAGAGAATATGAAGTTGTGGAAGGTGACTGATTTCTTGAACTCACTGTACAGAAGATAGTCAAATGTGTGACAGTCAGAACTCGTTTTCCACACAGGCACAAAGTATTCTTCTACGTCTTTAAAGTTACATTCTTCGTCTGTTTCAGCAAATCCTTTTATAAACTTCACAGGTTCAGCAGTTAAAGCGCCAAACTTTGTTCCAAATTTGCTCATAGTTTTATCATCCATAAGAATAGGTGCCTTGATAAGAACACTGGCATCTCTGGGTCAAGTTTCTTCTACAGAATATGAAGCCGGATTAAGTGTTTTTCCTTGTTGGTTCCATAACGGTTCCATAACTATGACAATCCTTGACTTGTGAACATTGCAACAAATCTAAGTAGAACAACAAAAACATCTGTGTCATTTGACAGTACAATGACTGAATTGCAACCATTTCCAACAGCCCACTCAACATGTGGCACAACACGAAGGTCAGCTCCCTCAATTTGCTGTTAAAGTTCTTGAACAATATGGCCCATACCTTTTGAATATATATCTGCAGGCATCAACTCCTCATTGACAATCATTCTACTGGCAATAATTAGACATTCAGTGTTTACTGAAGTATCAGCAATGATTTGGAGAGTTAACATCTCCAAGTTCAACTAATTCAAGTTACACAGGTATAGGTGTTGAATTTTTGAGGTAGGCAAGGTCAATTGTTCAACATGTAGACATTCTTCTAATTCTCTCACATTCTTTAACAGATAGTTCAAGACAACTGACAAAGAATATGCAGTACTTTCAAGATGCACACTGACTTTGATAGCTGTAGAACAGTCTGAACAACCTCTCTAAATTGTTGCATAGATGAAATCTTGACCATTAGCAATTGTGACAAATAGTCCAAAACAACAGCACTTTTCAATGAGGGCACCTTTTTTAAATGAAATTCCTCAGGTAAAAGGTTTTTTTCGAGGTCTTGTACGAGTTTCTGCTTCACTAGTTTGGTTGCAGCATCGCCATCAAATAAAGTGATTGCTGGAAGGAGATCATGCGACAGAATGCCCTGGATACATTCTCCCCTTTCTTTTGCTACAGCCATCTCTATGTGCTTGCGAAAGTTGTTTTTTGTAACCTGTTTTGTGGTGGCTTGTTGGAAGAAACTCTTACTATAGCAAATGAAGCATGGACGTTTAGCTTTAGTGGTTATGTCACAAAGCTTTTTTTCTTTCAAAACAAATCTTTCCTGCGTCAGCACTGTGTATAGTTTCAATCTATTTTCCAGGACCTTTAGTAGAAGTGTTTTTATATTGTTAGCCACATATTGTTTGGTCGCGAAGTTTCATAGTTGCATCGGCTCAGTCATTTCTTTTTTTTAATTTTTTTTTTTTATTATCATTGTGAGAAACAGACAGAAAAAAGAAAACCAAAAGTCATTCATTTTGTCATACAATAAGAAAAATTAATAACACAGAGGTATAATTCAAATCTGAACAAAAAATTCTTATACCATAAAAATATGTCCTAGGTGCATAAATATTAAAGTCAAATCAAATCTTAAATAAAAAGGGGTATATAACTATAGTTTACATAAACTTTCCCCGGATTCTCTCCTGTCTCCTAATAGAACGTAAACCCCTTACTCTAGCTATTGCTAGTTCCATCGAGAAGATTTCATTAACTAGCGACCACCACTCAGTGACATGCGGGGATTATGGAGAGGTCCAGGCCCTAGCAATAGTCAATCTTGCACATGCGATTAAGATAGTAATTAAATCATTATGTGGTCTATTTAACTCCTGTACATCTAGCAATACCATTTGAGCTGAGAGAGGAGAAAAAGTAATCTGTTTCTGATTAAGCATACCTACTATTCCTCTCCAAAACTCGCATAATGCAGGGCAAGTAAATAGCATGTGTTCCAGATCGGCTGCCGCGAGATCACACTTAGGGCATTTATAACGATCATTAAGTGTATTATTTGATGACCAGCCGGAAATTCTTTTTAGGAGTGTAATATAGTTGACAAATAGTTCTGTATGACTGAAGTCTTAAACTAGAAGACTGAACCACTCGGTTGATATGACAGAGAGAAGCGGATATTTGATTTGGTGTTATATTGAGATCAATTCTGGTGGTCCATTTAGCCGCTAGTTTAATACAGTCCTCAATTTTCATCTGGTTTAGGTGTTTATAGCCCTTGCTAATTAATGATTTGGTCTTATCCGAGTAAAGACAAGTCATGATATCTGAGCCATCTACTTCATTGATTTTCATTTTCCGGATTAAAAAGTCCCAGATTTGCATATATTTAAAGTACATTGAGTTATTCAGTTTATAAAGAAGTTTGAGTGATGCAAAATCAAGTAATCCATCAGGGCCATACAAGTCACCTAAAGTATTAATACCGCAGTTGGACCATAAGGTCCAAAACCATCCGAAAAGATTTCAGGAAATCCTGGGTTACCCCATAGCGGTAGTTCTGAATGAAAGGAAGAAGTTTTGCTAAAAGTCGAGATCAGGATCTGGATTCTAACAATCTCCCTGGCGGTCTTAAACTTTACACGTTTAAAGTAATTTGGGTCATGGAAGCTCAGTCATTTCAAAGGGGTTTTATTGCTGCTCCAGGAAATGAAGAAGGGTGTCAACATGTTTAATAAAATATTTCCCTTTCTTTCCCAAAAGTTTGTGGTGAGGAACAGTTTCACGTGGACCATTAATTTTGAATTCACGTGCAGCTCCCAATCATATTCCCGATCAGCATTGTGAGAAGCAGGCCTGGTATATGATGTCCACTAATGTAGGGGGGCACCCTGCATCAGTGCACCATTCTGGACAACCCTTATGGTGATTTAAGCGGTCTTAGACAACCTTAGAAAGCTCTCTAAGTGTTAGCTATGGAGAGCAGCCTTCAGGCTTAGCCCAGAAGAAGTGTAAAGCAGCTTGTTTTACCAGAATGCAATCTTATAGTATAGGTTACATTTTATAACACGGAGAGGAGAAAATATCTAATTCCCCTCCTGAAAACTCTTGGCTTCATACAAGTGAGACCAGCCTTGCTTTATCTTCAAAGATTACCGGATGCACACGTCACTTTTTGTGTAGCAAGTTTTCTAACAGCCGCATACAGAGGAAGAAACAAAAGAATCCCTAGAACTGTACTGTTTTAAACTAAAAACCAATATATTAATTGTAACTTCATTTTATATATCATGGTGATTAATTAAGTGACTCTTTTACGGACACTGTGTAAAAACAAAATGAATTGTGGGTATTTTTAAAATGTTTTTAATGTATGTATTTCTCTTGCCTTTTATGATTTTAACAAAAATCGAATAAAGTGTATTTTGACTGACTGACTGTATAGGTTAGGTGAAAAATAACCACACAAAGTATTTATAAAAATATGTATTTATTATATAATACTTTCTAAGACATAGAAATATCTCCTACCTGAAGATATGTACACAATACTTTAGCAAAGAAACATAGTAAATAGCACCTAATACACAGTGAACCCCAGAGGGGGACCAAACCATATACTAAGAAAATGGTATAAGAACCACGAATCGGGTCAAGACAATGTCAAGAGGTCGTAGAAGTGCTGGGGACCCAAAGAATTACCCCAAGGTGAGTAGATAGGGACCCCATGGAGATCGGGTGCAGTGTAGGAACAAGATTGAGTGCTCCGTACAACTCTATGTGAAAGACGTGGTTGGATTTTTAAAGATTCCCTTTCCAGTGGATCCTGAAGAAACCCCATGGAAGACAGAAAGTTGGAGAGCCACCCCACCCATGGATACCCTAGTATCCACGTTACCTACACCAGGGAAGCTGGGTGTATACTTGTGAAGTGGTGTTGGAAACCGCTGTCAAACCCAATGGAGGACTTTAGGAAAGTGCCATGCAGAAGAAGGAGAAAGTGTCTGGTGGAATCCGAAGGTGGATTCTAGATGAGCGGTACCTGCAAGCAGAGAGGACTGAGTCTGTGTCACTCAGGGGCGCTCAGGAGACTTGGAAGACGAATGCCCTCCGATGTTGGGTGTTGCAGGATGGTGGACGATAACTGTGGAGAACCAGGAGCCATGTGTGAGCTGTCCCATGAAGGATGTCAAGTGATGAGGGGTCAGCATTCGGCTGGAGCACCAACAAGCCTTGGTAAATGCAACCAACGCAGGAATTGAAGAAGGTGCAATGTCGGGACCAGCAAGGTCCAGGGGACTCACCACAAGCAGAAGAGTCAGGGCAGGCCAGAGCAATCAGGGGAGCCCAAAAGAAACAAGTGTAACCCTCAAGTAGACCCACAGGCCAGAGGCACTGGAGTCACGAGAGGACCTCAAGCAGCTCACCAAAAGATACAGGCCATGATGCCCACAGTGCGGCGTAGCTAAAGATTCTGGTCACTGGAGGTGCTCGAGTTTGAAGCTACTTGGAGCCTAAAGATCTTCTTGGAAGGAAGCCAACAAGCCTTTGCAACTGCAGGTTGACGTGGTGCACAGGGGTTCAGTTATTGCAACTCCCACGAGGGATACTGGCCTCAAACTTGTTGAGAAGGCAGAGCAGGCCTTGGGAGCTATGCAAAACCACCACCTGTGTTGCAGAACCTTACGGAGGCCGGAGGAGCTCAGAATCAGCAGACCACTCCGCTTAGTTGTGATGCCTGCACGAGCTTGTGAGTGACTCCTTCACTCCAAGGGAGATTCCTTCAGGTGTCTTTGATGCCCACAGGCCTTGGGAGATTCCTGTATGGTGCTCAGGCACAGACGATGTAGCAGACTGGAAGGGAGCTGAAGTCAAGTCCAAACAAAATAAAGCGGAGTCCAGAGTGCACCAGACGGTAGAAGAAGTGGTGTCTGATCTGAATCTTATCCCATGACAAATGTAGGGACCTACACCCAGGTAAACCCTTAAGTCCCTCCAAAAAAGGTTCAAAAATTGGAAAAGCAGCCTGTTTGTGAGAGACTGCACTACCTAGGCTAGTCACACATTCTATGAATATTGCCCGCCTCAAATGATCAGCTCCTCCTTGATCACAAATACTAACATGAATAGAGGGAGGATTAGAGGCAATATTAAGATACAGAGTATAGTGGAGTAAACAGGTTTGAGAGACAATACGTATTCATTTGTTTGAAGTCTTTGTCTTTTATTTCAAATGCTCTTGGTTTGCATCTTTATGGACAGCCAACGCGTTTCACCCAAAACAGAGGGCTTCTTCAGGGCGAAGGGTAATGCTGACTATGTCATGCCAGGAAAAGTCTGAGTTTACCTATTTTCTCATCCTACCACAGACGCACTTCACTGACCACGGACTGTTCCTGGAAACCATGCAAACCAAGCCCATTTGAAATAAAAGACAAAGACTTCAAACAAACGAATATGTATTGTCTCTCAAACCTGTTTACTTCACTATACTATGTGCCTTAATATTGCCTCTCACCCTCCCTCTATTCCTCCAAGAAAAGGGTTGGGATGATTCAGGGGACCCTCCAAGGGGAGGGTCTGGACAGAGGGGAGGTTACTCCCATGTCCTTTGTCCAGTTTTGCACCAGAGTGGGAGCCAACTGCTCCCAGGACTGGTTTGAACTGGACTATGCATGGGAACACCAAATGTACCACTCATGCAGACTGAGTTGCTATAGCTAGCACACCCACCCTGCCCCAATACATACAATCCTGTCTGGGAGGTAGCCACACCTGAAATGGCAGGCCTGTAGTTACATTTTGAATGGTCTCTCATGGGTGGTAATATATACTTCAGCCCATGGGAGACCTCTGGGGTACCTAGGTCCTGGGTACCTTAGTACCATATACTAGGGACTTATAAGGGTACCCCAGTATCCAATCCGGGATGTACCAAGTACTGAACACAACACTTTAGGGAGAAAGCAGATAGACTGGGGTCCTGATTAGCAGGATCCCAGTCAGACTAGCGAAATACAGCTTAGCACAAGACAAAAAGTTGGAGTAACCATAGAAGCAGGTCCTACTTTCCTACAAGCATGTGCCACGTTTTTCATTGGAGATACCATGTGTAAAACATTTCCCATATACTTGGAAATTTCTGATTTTTCTTTACATTCCTTGACAAACTCTGCAAACTTGGTTTTCAGGTTTTCTGATTTTGAACTGAGTGTATTGAACATTACCTGGCTTCGCATTATGTCTTTTGAATAAAGTGCACCCTGTACTCTGTTCACTTCTGAAATAAGATATACAAAACCCAATTTGTCATTCTTGAAAGCGTCCTAAAGCAATGTTTCTTTAGCATCAGATATGATGAGCATACCTTATAACAAACAAATATAATGAGTTCTGCTCAATACTGACTGGATAGTTTTGCTTATAAAGATTTCAGCCTCAATAATTGCATTGACTATGCCACATCCACTGAGAGGACTTCCTGCACACCAAAACGCAACTTCTGTCATGTGTAAAATGCTCATCATTGGATAAAGATCATCACATTCTACTGGCTTGCTCATAAAAATTTCAACTACAATATAGAAGATACCTTCATCATAGAAAATTGGCAGGATGGGCTGGTCTTCAAGCTGACCACGCACATTTTGGATTTTTGTTTAGAACTGTGTATACTGTTGCGTAGTTTGTGACTGGAGATGGTATTACTGGTTAAAACCCAACCTTTCTCAGTGGGATGGTATTCTGGGAGATCAAAGCATGAATTCCAGCCTATGGATGTACTGGCTTTTCTTCATCCTTCAGTCCGCACCGAATAAGCGATATGATAAATTCAGTTAAATCAGCTTTGCAGGCCGCAGGATCAGGTAGAAGAAGATCCATGTCCTAAGCCACTTTGAAGCTTTCTGGTAGACTGGGATGTGTTGATGGCTTGTAGTGATTTTGCACACATTTGCAAGGCAGTTGGGTTATAAATTTACAGCTTCATTTGTTTATGCCCGAAGCTGACACAGCTTGTTTTCCAGCAGCTACTTCATGGGTACCGTCTTGAAAAAACACCATGGCAGCATCATGTGTGCTGGATGTTCCAGACAAGGAAGAGCGGTCTTCAAAATTAAAATCATCAAGAGCAGAAATTGTAAATCCTTTCCTGGTAAAGTGACTTAGAAGTGGTGTGCAGTTGGATTTACACGATTTTACAGCATGAGCTGCTAACAAATTCCTGCTCCATACTATGTCAATATAACTTGTGATAAAGCAATCCTATTAATTGAAGTGATGAGCTCTCTACTTTTGCACTTGTCATGGACTACGAGGGCAGTCATCATGTGTTGCAGAGTTTTCTTTTTACTGTGATGTAATTCAAAAACATGATCTGGAAAAGTCAGTACATTTGCACAGCATAACATTGTCGGTCAATGCGATCGTCTTCCATTTCTTCACATATATCTTCAAAGCCATCATTAATGTTGTTGGCTTCTGGTCAGAACTCAAGATCTTTAATTTGTAACAGTTTTGCTTTGCTAATATTAAACAATGATGTACAAAAAATGTTAAGACAACATCAGGCATTTTTGTTTACTGCCATGATTTGCGAAGCTCTGGGGCATCGCAAAATTTATCATTAAGTCCAAAATCTAAATCTTTCAGGACGTTTCTTAAAAATAGTTTCTGCTGATTTTAGTGCATTCTGTGATCTTATTTTGGAATCAAGAACTACAGGAGTCAAATCAGCTGAGAACACCATAAGTGGCTCATTCTTTTTATTAGACTGACAAAAATTAATTCTGTCAGTGCACATTCTCACCAGATAAAATCCTAATTTCATTATTATGGATCAATACAGTTGCATTAATGTTGACCATTATTTCTTTGATTCCACTGAAAGTGAACCTGTAGCCAACACTCAAAGTGGCTTTAAAACTTAATTTGCTTTTTCAAAGAGTGCAAACTTAACCGAAGGCTGACGATTACGTAATTGCTGGGAGCTAATTGTACATTCATATTTTTATATGAATGCATGTATGCAGTTGGGATGGGCATACAAATCTGCTGCAAATACATTCACTTGCTGTTTAGATCAACTACTCGGCTGAAAACTAAATATTGGAAGAAACTAGCTGCAGATAAAAACATGTGTGCCCTTTGAGACTCGCATACTCTGTAATTTGTTCTTTCATTAATCCCTTTAACCCTTGTTTAACCACAGATAACACATTAAAGATCGTTTGCTTTTTGAGCAGTTGTTGGGGGTGGGCGATGGGAAGCCATCAATCTTCAAAGTGGATGGGCATTGTGTTTGGTTGTCGTCTCTTTCTCAGAAGACTCGGATTCTTGCTTTGATTCAATGGTTTCTGCTATTTCTTGAATATTTTTCCAGGCTTCTTTCCATTATATACGACTTGTAGCACTTGTTACAATTACAATCAATCAAACAGGGAATTGTGAAGCGTGCTACTCACCCATGAGGATCTCAAGCCGCTGTGGGCAGGGGGGAGGGGTGCAGCTCTGATTCAGCCGAAGAGCCAGTTCTTGAGGCTTTTCCTGAAGGTAAATGTAAATGTAAATGTATTTCGATTTATATAACGCACGTATCACCCGAAGCCATCAAGGCGCTTGCTTAGGGAACCCATCCTGGTATTCCCCTGTGAGATACCCCGGCAGGGTATCCACAAGGTGAAAGCCAGGCATCCCGCCGCGAGGGGCCTTTGTGGAGATTAAGCAAGCTATTGCCCAGAGTCGCAGAGTGTGAACCCGTGAATCAAGTAGGCACCGGAGCGAGAATTGTCGAGTCCCTGGACATTTTAGGACTCAAGACCCCGCCGAGCCGGGAATTGAACCCTGGTCCCGGGCTGATCTCTGCTTCCAGGTCTGCCTCCTCTAACCAGTGAGCCACACTTCTCCACTTCTCCAGGTGTGCAGAGTGGGGGAGTGCCTGATGGCGATCTGAAGCTAGTTCCAGGTCTTTGCCGCGATGTAGGAGAAGGCTATTCCACATACTCTGGCTCTGCGAATGCACAGAATTTTGTCGAGGTTGGCGGAGTGGAGGTTTCTCTTGGGTAAACGGATGGAGACTCTTTCGTTGTGGTAATGGGGTCCGGTGTTGTGGAGGGATTTGTAGGCATGGGTGATTAGCTTGAAGGTTACTCTCTTCTCGACGGGGAGCCAGTGAAGTTCTTGCAGGAGTTGGGTGATGTGTTCATGTCGTGGGAAGCCGAGGACGAGTCTGGCCACGGTGTTCTGGATGGTCTGGAGTTTGCGGAGCAGGGATTTGTTGATTACGGCGTAAAGGGCGTTTCCGTAGTCCAGTCTGCTTGTTATGAGTGTGTGGGTGACGGTCTTTCTGGATTCTGGAGGGATTCATTTGAAGGTCTTGCGAAGGATGCGGAGGGTGTTGAAGCAGGTGGAGGTGACGGCGTTGATCTGTCAGGCCATGGTGAGGGAGGAGTCGAGGATGATGCTTAGGTTTTGGGCATGGTCCGTGGGAGTGGGGGGCTTGCTGAGGGCGGTGGGCCACCAAGTGATGTGCCATTCTGAGGGGGTGGATCTGAGGACAAGGACTTCTGTCTTCTCCGAGTTGAGCTTCAGGCAGCTGCTGCTCATCCAGGACGTGACATCTTTTATTTCTTCCTGGAAGCGGAGTCTGATGGTGCGGGGATCCTTTGAGAGGGAGAGGATGAGTTGGGTGTTGGAGCAGTATACTATGCTGAGTCCATGCTGTCTGACGATGGCAGCAAGGGGGGTAATGTAGATGTTGAAGGGCTGAGCGATGATCCTTGGGGTACTCCACAGGTGATCTCTATGGGTTCGGAGAGGAAAGGTAGGAGTCTGATTCTTTGGGTTCTGCCGGTGAGGGCGTAGCAGAGCAAGTCAAGGGCGGTTCCCTGTATGCCGGCATCGTGGAGTCTACCGGTGAGAGTGCAGTGAGAGACAGTGTCGAAGGCTGCAGAGAGATCGAGTAGGGTGAGGGCTGCGGTGTGGCCTTAGTCGAGGAGAGTGCGGATATCGCCTGTGGCAGCGAGGAGGGCAGTCTCCGTGCTGTGGTTGCTGATGAATCCGGATTGGGAAGGGTCGAGGATGAAGTTCTCTTCAATGAAGTTTGTTAGCAGATCTTCTCAGTGACTTTGGCTGTGAAGGGGAAGAGAGTGATGGGTCAGTAGTTTTTTAGGTGAGTCGGGTCTGCAGAGGACTTCTTGAGGAGGCGCTTGACTTCTGCACATTTCCAGTCGTCGGGAAATGTGCCGGATTTGAAGGTGGCGTTGATGGTGTTTCGTAGCTCAGGTACTAAGGCAGTTGCGGCCTTGTGGAAGATGTGAAGCTGGCAGGGGTCTGTGGGGGCTGCTGAGTGAATGCTTTTCATGGTCATGGGGTGTCTTCGGTGGTGACCAGGGTCTTGGTGGAGATGGCAGGCTGGCAGTCGTTGCTGGGGGAAGGAGTGGTTTCGGTGTCTGGTGTCTCTTCATTAAAATTGTCATAAAGATACTTAATTTTCAGATGGAAGTAGGAGCAGAATTTGTTGCAAAGGTCCTGGGAGGATGTGTCGTCCGTGGCTTCGCTGGGGGGTTTGGTGAATTCCTGAATGATGCTGAAGAGTTCCTTCTGGAGTGAGCGAGGATTTTGTTCTGAAGGAAGGTCCTTTTGGTGGATCTGATGAGTTGGTGGTATTCAGTCATGGCGTTCTTGCAGGTGGTCCGATCTGCCATAGTTTTGCTGTTTCTCCATAGCTTCCTGAGACGTCTGTAGGTGCGTCTGGATTCTTGGAGGTCAGTGGTGAACCAGGTGACCCTCATGGGGCACTATCTGTGGGGGTTGCGTAGGGGGATGAGCTTGTCTGCGCAGTTGGTGATCCATCTGTGTAGTTCTTTGGAGAAGTGTGGCTCAATGGTTAGAGCAGGCAGACCTCGATGCAGAGCTCTGGCCAGGGTCCAGGGTTCGATTCCCGCCTCGGCGGGTCTCGAGCCCATTAATTCCCCTGACCGGATATTCTTGCCTCAGTGCCTATTCTGATCAAGGGTCCCACGCTGCAACTCTGGGCAATAGCTTGCTTAGTCTCCACAACGGCCCCCACAACGGCCCCCACAACGCGAGGGATGCCTGGTCTGCACCATGGGGGTTCCCAGGAGTGGACACTTCACAGGGAAAGCCAGGAAGGGTTCCTTTGCGGTATTCGTACAAGCGCCGGGAAACCCACTACGGGTAGCTGTGCGCTATACAAGTACAAAAACATTTACATTTACATTCTTTGGCTGTAGATTTGGCATCGATTGAGGCAAGAGGGGGGATCATGGTTGTGGATGGAATTGCAGTACTTTTCTGTGACCTTGCTCCAGTTCCTTCGCGGAGGGCATGGTGTAGGTTTGTGAGCGGTGGCTTTGTCGAAAGAGAAGTGTACGCAGTGGTGGTTTCGTGGTGTGGCTGAAGTGGATGTTGTTAATGCTTCGAAGATTGGGGTAGAGGGTGTGTCCTGCCTTGTGTGTGGGGTGGTGACGAGTTGTTTCAGTCCGATGTTGGCGAGGTTGTCCAGGAGGGCGGAGGAGTTGAGGTTCCAGAGGTTGCTGAGGTGGAAGTTGAGGTCTCCGAGCAGTATATAGTCCATGGAGGCCATGACGGGGGGTGCGATGAGGTCGTTGATGGTTGTGGTGAATACGGTTCGAGGTCAGGGAGGTCTGACTGTGAGGGTGCCGCATAGGGTCATGAAGGGGCTGGTCTGCATCTGGAAATGGAGGTGTTCTATGGGGGATGAGAAATCGTTTGTGATGAAGGTGGTGAGTCTGAGGGTGTTCTTGTGTGCGATGGTGAGTCCTCCTCCTGGGTGGTTGGGGCAGTCCTTCCTCTGGATCTTGTATCTGTCGGGGATGGCTGTAGTGATGTCAGTGGCGGAAGTGGGGTTGGTCCAGGTTTCCATGAAAAAGGTAACATCTGGTGAGTGGGTGCCAAGGAGGTCCTAGATTTCTGTTGTGTGTTTGTGCAGGGAATACAGGTTGAGGAGGATGTACCTCAGGGCTTCGGGTGTGCTGGCGTCCATTGGGAGGGCAGTGGCCGTGGGGCGAGGAGGATGGTAAAGGTTTGTCGGCAATGTTAGCAGGAGAACTGGCCATGCGTGGTGCTCACCATAGACAGCTGGAAGTTGTTGTTCCTTCCAGGGTTGAATGCATGGAGGGCAGTTGATTTGTAGAGGTGGGTGGTCGGGGAACCACGATGCCTGGCGCTGGTCATGGCCATGGACTGGCGTAGACAGGCTTGCATTTGGCACACCTTTGGCGCTCTAGCGGCGCAACCGCTGCACGTGGCCGCTGTCCGTTATGTAAGGTACGGGGGAGGGATTGTAGCTGGGAGGCGGGAGTGAGAACCGGCAGGGGGGTAGGGGCAATGGGGGCAGCAGCTTTGGGGAAAACCACAAGAGGACACGGGCAAGAGGACTCAACAAGGCACAAAAAGAAATAAGAAAGAAGCAGTAAAAGGAATATAAGAGAAATAGAAGGAATACAGGACTACAGGAGACAAACAAGGAATAGAGGGCAAAATACGAGTCCAGGGGACAACCGAAAGCAGGCACAGGTAGCAGACCAGCAGGGGCCTCGAACACCTACCAGGAAGAGAGGTGCAGGGGCAGGTGCGCAACAGGGAAGCTGTGCGAGGGGAGAGCAGAGACTTCTGACCAGGAGGTCAGATAATATTTGATCTTCTTCACCCATCAGTTTTATTCTTTTGTGAACTTTGTCTTGCCGTATTTCTTCAGCATTTTGAACTCTCTTCTGTCCAGCAGCAGTTGATCTGAGTTTTTCTTTCGGATTAGGTTTGCATGTGACACATTTTCTTTGTTGAAGGAGTCCTCAGATTTTGTAGTTTGCAACACTCTGTCAGGAGGTAAAGATCCTCTGCTACCACCTGCTTCGCTCATGTTTACGAATTTGAATCAACAGAAAACCTAAAATAAAAACAATAACAAAAACAATATTAAAAAGAATTACCAATATGATGGCTAAAACACATCATTTAGAGCCGCCATTTTGAAAAATGACGGAAGGGTTGCTCTGATCTTGTATCTGTCGGGGATGGCTGTAGTGATGTCAGTGGCGGAAGTGGGGTTGGTCCAGGTTTCCATGAAAAAGGTAACATCTGGTGAATGGGTGCCAAGGAGGTCCCAGATTTATGTTGCGTGTTTGTGCAGGGAATACAGGTTGAGGAAGATGTACCTCAGGGCTTCGGGTGTGCTGGCGTCCATTGGGAGGGCAGTGGCCGTGGGGCGAGGAGGATGGTAAAGGTTTGTCCGCAATGTCAGCAGGAGAACTGGCCATGCGTGGTGCTCACCATAGACAGCTGGCAGTTGTTGTTCCTTCCGGGGTTGAATGCATGGAGGGCAGTTGATTTGTAGAGGTGGGTGGTCGGGGAACCAGGATGCATGGCGGTGGTCATGGACTGTCGCAGACAGGCTTGCATTTGGCACACCTTTGGCGTGCTAGAGGCGCAACCGCTGCGCGTGGCTGCTGTCCGTTAATTAGGGTACGGGGGAGGGATTGTAGCTGGGAGGCGGGAGTGAGAACCGGCAGGGGGGGAGGGGCCGTGGGGGCAGCAGCTGTGGGGAAAACCACAAGAGGACACGGGCAAGAGGACTCAACAAGGCACAAAAAGATATAAGGAAGAAGCAGTAAAAGGAATATAAGAGAAATAGAAGGAATACAGGACTACAGGAGACAAACAAGGAATAGAGGGGAAAATACGAGTCCAGGGGACAACCGAAAGCAGGCACAGGTAGCAGACCAGCAGGGGCCTCGAACACCTACCAGGAAGAGAGTTGCAGGGGCAGGTGCGCAACAGGGGAGCTGTGCGAGGGGAGAGCAGAGATTTCTGACCAGTAGGTCAGAGGTCTTGCTCCTATAATATTTGATCTTCTTCACCCATCAGTTTTAATCTTTTGTGAACTTCATCTTGCCGTATTTCTGCAGCATCTTGAACTCTCTTCTGTCCAGCAGCAGTTGATCTGAGTTTTTCTTTCGGATTAGGTTTGCATGTGACACATTTTCTTTGTTGAAGGAGTCCTCAGATTTTGTAGTTTACAACACTCTGTCAGGAGGTAAAGATCCTCTGCTACCACCTGCTTTGCTTATGTTTACAAATTTGAATCAACAGAAAACCTAAAATAAAAACAATAACAAAAACAATATTAAAAAGAATTACCAATATGATGGCTAAAACACATCATTTAGAGCCGCCATTTTGAAAAATGACGGAAGGGTTGCTCTGAGGAGTTTTTTTCTGTCTCTATAAGACTTTTTTGACACAAAACAAAGTATATTCATGGTTCCTGAAATATTTCATCATCACTGCAACACATCAACCATTTTTAAAATTTTGTGTAGAAAAATTCAGGCTGAATTAGCAATGTTGACCCGAGCTAAATTACTTCTCTAATAATACAAAAACACAAATGAAAAATGAAAAATTCTGGACAACTATTTTTTTACTGAGGTACATGAGGTATATGAAAGTGCCAGGTCTGCTTCCAGTATGACAATAATCAAGTGCAACTTCAAGTCATGGGGAAGAGGTCGCCCCTCTGCTCTCAATCTTAAGGAGTGCAGATGGATACATACATTTGATTCTGTCAACCAGGGTCTCAACGGACAAGAGGAAACTTACAGACAGATGGTCAAGCTTAGTTAACTCAGAGGCACATTGATTATCCATCACTGCCCTTGATAATGGGCAGGAGACGGATATGTAGGCTAGGTACCACTTAGGATTCTACTTAGCCCTCACATTCACACAGCATTTAGCATAACAGGGTAGTACATGTTAATTCCCTGGTTACAATATGTTTGTGATAACTGATGTGCTGTTGTCATGCAAGTTGCAAACCAGGCAGAAGTAACAGAATGTTAGGCGTAGAAGCGTGTCAAATTGATACATACGTGTCTGTGTCTGAGAAAGATTCAGTATGTGTGACATTTTATGTCTCCAATTTATTTAATGTTTTTTACTAACAGAATGCTACACAAAGAACCATATCTAAATGTTGTTTATGCAAAGAAAATGGTTTATCTTACATCCGTAGTCACGCTTTGACCAGAGACTTGATCACAGTGTCTAGTTCAATTTCAAAAACAATGGGTTGTCTTGTCCTGATAAGGCATTTGATAGTGTTAAATACACATCCAAACTGTGTCTGAGATGGATTCATTATGTGCGACATTCCATGTCTCCATTTATTTAATGTTTTTAAGTAACAGAATGTTGCGTGTGGAACCATATTTAAATTTTGTTAATGCAAAGAAAATGGTTTATCTTACATCCGTGGTCGCGATTTGACCAGAGACTTGATCAGTATTTAGTTCAGTTCCTGTAATCACTCAGTGGCCATGCAAAGGGGGTAGTAACGAGAAAAGGGAGGACTCCATCCTGCTTGGTGTTTTCTTTATTAGGGAGTTTAATCTTCAGATCGAAGGGAAACAATAATAATTTTTAAAAAAAGGTTCACAGAACAGTCCGCAGACAAGGGAAGTAGTCTTCCTCTGTACATGTCTTTCCTTGGACACAACTGGGCTCGGCTCCTTCACCCCTCCTCCCAATGGGCTGTTGCGGGGCTTGGTAGTGTGCTTTGTGTTTTCCTCAATGACAAAAAAAAAGAAAAGAAAAAAAACAATATTAGTGTGGAAAAAGATTATTTCTCATAGTTTATGTCCCATCATACACCCTCTCAGTCACGTCTCCAAGCCCATTATGTCGGAAAACAAGCAAACGAGAACACGAGCAAATCTGGTCACGCGTACACAAAGTTGCACATGCACTCTCCTTCCTCTTAAAATTTCAAAGTTACATTCCTATGGTCAAGCCAATTCCGAGAACAAGACCCCCCCCCCATTTGTAACCATTTCCCTATAATCGGGCCGATTCCGAGAAATAGGCCCCGTTTTGCTAAACCACGACAACCAATTCCGAGAAGAAGAGCCCCCGTTTGCTGAAAGACACAACACCAGACATCCTGTCAATGACCAGTTCTTCTTTTTCTCTCTCTCTCTCTCTCTTATCTAAGGAACCAGCCTAGGATTATTTCTCAATTCTCTGCTTCTGCTGTGACTTCCTCATGATTAAAGACACAGTCACGCTTCTTCCTGTCATAACTTCTGTATTATTTTGACACAGTAACGTTGCTATGATTTCTGTAGAATTACAACACGGCTATCCGAGTTTTTCTGACTTCTGTATTGTTGCAAACACAGCTATCCGAGTTTTGCTCAAGGGAAGCTCCTTCCTCTTTTCTGTGTATAAATATCATGTCCTCTTTGATGAAAGTTAGAGATTCTTCCGATCCTCCTTAGGTGACGGAGCTCTCCCTTAACTCGAGTTAGTGAATAAAGACCCTTT
The DNA here is from genome assembly GCF_964263255.1 of Lissotriton vulgaris. NCBI lineage: Eukaryota > Metazoa > Chordata > Amphibia > Caudata > Salamandridae > Lissotriton > Lissotriton vulgaris. The sequence goes on from NC_141699.1 coordinate 867,615,571, forward strand.
ATTCGAACCACCACGGACTCTGCTCTTCATACTTGACCTTATTGATATTATAGAAATTCCAATCAAGGTAAATTACTAAAATATTTACCACAGCAAATTGGCGCCCGAAAAGGACTTCGCTTTCTCCCCACACGCCGGTGATGCGGACCCAAACCGGTCTCTTCAAGACATCGACGGACTTCAAAAGAGTGCACGCTGCAGGGTATTCCTGCATGAACTCCTTCATGTCCGAGAGAGGCTGTACCGAGGTCTGAGCATCCATTTGAGGCGGTGAGGACGACAGCGGAAGTCTCGACCCAGAGCCCGAAACCTGTGAAGATTGCCGAGTCCGAGGTCTTCAGAATCCCGCCAAGTCCCCCGATCAAGAGCGCAGCGCAACTAGGCCAGTGTCCAGATCTTCAAGATCTTCAAGTTCTCTGCACCTCGGTGAGTACTGATGGGGGTGTATCAAGACGGCTTCTGATTTTTCAGAGCTCGGTCAAGACGGGTTCTGGTTTTTTTAAGAGCACGGTCAAGACGGGTTCTAGGTTTCTAGAAAACAGTATGTTTGTATTCTGATACTCAGGATATATCAAGTTATCAAGTGTAAGTTTTTTGTCGTTTGTTGTTTCTTGTCACAATGCCTTTGTTTTCAAAGTTGTGTAAACTAAGTACAAAGAGGGGATTACTGGAACAAGATGTACCAGTCCCCCCAAAGGATACTACTGGTTTCCTTATGTACACCAAGTATGGCATAGGTGCCGTTTTGTACTTGGGTTTGTGGAAAGAGTACACTCAAGATTTAGAAATTGCGATTAGATGGCCAAAGAGTGGCACATGGGATTTGAATTGTATCATGGCAGTTGATAAGAAATGTTGGGAAAAGAAAGCAAGACCCTCGATGTTAGAGAGTATTGAATTATGGCGAAAGGAAGCACATCAAAGGGAACAGAAAGAGCAAAGGAAAGTAGAGAAAGCAAATAGAATGTCAGAAGAAAGTAAGATGAGAAAGTTACGAGAACAGAATGCGGATATTAATTTTGAACAAATAAAGAGGGAGGCCTCGGCCTCCGTAACAGGAATGTATCCTGTCCTTTCACAAAAGAGTCCGATGATAACCCTAGTATTCCCACAGTACCCCCCATGTCCTAAAACTCCTTCTGCTCCCAAAGACTTCATTACCACCTACTTAATGGAACCTCCTCCTGCTTATACCAATCAAATAACAGCCAAACGAATAGTCACCCCGACTGAAACCATCTCTGACATCTCAAGCGGGGATCCACCCATGTTAGAATGTGATTACGACCCGACCCCAGGGGAAGGTTCACAAGTGGATATCTTCCTTCGTCTACGAGAAGCTCTAGAAGGTAAACGAGAGGTGCCGAATGTCACAAATTGTTTGAACAAAATCTACGAAACTATCCGAACAGAAGAAAATTTAGAAACCCTACAGGAAGCTATTAAAAATAGACCCATAGCACATAGAAAATGCCTCTCACGATTCATGATCACTTGTTTCATAAGAATGATAGCCAGTGCAGGAAAAAGAGTTCCTGATGATTTATTACAACTAGATCAAGCAGTGGTTGCGGGTAGTTATAATAAGATAAAAGAGATAGATCTCTTTATTCCACTCTTTACAAGCAAGGTTTCTGACTTCCATCAAAAAGACACCCCAACTCAGGGAATAGAGAACGAGAGTACAGACAGGGAAGAAGAAAATCATTTTCAAGGAGCAGTACGCTCCCGTATCCCTCGTTCCCAGAATATTGAACAAATCAAGATCAAAACTAAGAAATTGTCAGCTCCTACAGATAGACTGTTCCAACGAACACAAGAAGCTCTAGATGATTGGATGGACGACGAACCTCCACTCACTACCCAAGAAAAAGAACTAGCCCGATCAAGCACCCATTGGGTATCTCAATACTCTATATATGGCCCTGATATAGTCGCTCAAATGTTTCTATCGATCCCTCTAACATCCCAAAGACTAGCAAGCATCTATATGGTTCAACACCTCATTACGATGTACGAAGATACTGGTTGCCCGCCCAAAAAGTTACATTCTCTCTTACGAGACTGCTTAGAAGGGAGGTGGGTGGCTAGGGGACAAGAATTCCTTAATATCTTCCTTGACCTACGACAGCGATATGTTCAATACTTTTCAGACAGTTATGACACAAATCCTCATCACTATCACCAAGGACAGTTCCCCCTCCGAGAATTACATCCCGTCGTAGATTCTGGAGGAAAGCTACAACAAACATTTGTCTACACACCTCTAACAAAAATAGAAATACTAGAAATGAAGAAAATGGTCCCTTCTCACGAAAAAGAACCTTCGGGTTTTCATAGGGAACTCAAGGATATTCTTCAAATGGGTTCCTTTACCTATAAAGATCTCAACATTCTCCTCAAACTCCTACTACCTCAAGGGACATACGACAAACTAAAAGGAAAAGATTGGGAGGTATAAGGGAAAAAGATAGTATGGACAGCTTTAGAGATAGAAGAAAGTACTTGTGCTGCTGGACAAGGCCTGGGACCTCTAGTCCTAGAACTCCCTCGCCTTCTCCCAAAAATACTCTCCCAGTTACTGACCACTAAGAAAGAAGATTGGGATGCTATCTCTGCATGCAAACAGAAACCTGATGAAGATATAGGGGACTATTATATAAGGTTAGAGAAATGTTTTCTCATCAACAGTGACCTCTCCTCAGGTGGAGACGCCTATAGTCGATTATTTGTCTCCAAATTCGTAGAAAATGCCCTGCCTTCGATCAGAAATAGAGTACTAAAGGTAGAGAGTACTTGGCAAGCAAGTTCCCCTTCACAAGCACTTCAGATGCTACAATATCACCAAAATAGAATTAGAGATGAACAGGAACAAGAAAAGGAAAGAACGAAGGATACTAAAATGAAGGTATTGGTAGCACAGACTAATACAATCCAACAGACCCCTCAACAAGCTCAAACGTCACAAGAAAAAGTTACTTGCAATTATTGCAAAAGGCTAGGTCATTCTGTGCGTGACTGTCCAGTATTACAACATAATATTGCCACTGGGAAGACCCAACCCCGTAACTATCCCCCACGACCGTCTGTTCCCACAACAGCTCCTCCGACTCATGCTAAACCTGCCACCCAACTCTATCAGTACCCAGTGTCATCCTCTCCTGAATTCCCCTCAATTTTATGAGACAGCTGGGAGGAACACTACAGTCGTCTACTGATCCCGGTCCCGGTCGACCAAAAGGGTCCCTATGTAAATGCTAACATCTTAGGTAAAGAAACAAAATTCCTAATAGACACCGGGGCCAGTAGGACGACAGTACAGCACAACGAAGTTCCCAAGGTACCCCTCTCTGGCTTGAATAGTATTTCCTTGGGTTTCTCAGGTACACCAGTCATCAATAAGGTTTCTGAACCAGTATCACTTCAAGTTGGTCCTCTTACAACATCAACTGATTTGGTACTTACTAAGTCATGTCTCGAAAACGTACTTGGAATCCAGACGATAAAAGGAACTAGGTGCCGTGATATGCTGTTCCCCGGAAGGAATACGACTATTCCTCCGAGATTTCAAAGGTCATTTCACCACACCAGAATTAGACATCAGACTAAGAGATATCCCTGCTACACTATGGGCGACAGATCCGACTGACGTAGGATTCATGGACGTTACACAACACATGGTCACATTGAAAGAAGGTGTTGTCCTACCTCGTGTCCGACAATACAAGTTACCTCCAGATGCAGAACAAGCCCTCATCCATATTATTGATGACTTAATACAGAAAGGAGTAGTCAGAGAAGTACCTTCCAACATATGTAATTCACCTGTCTTACCAGTAAGAAAGAAAACAGATGACGGTGCACCACCAGTTTACCGACTAGTGGTCGACCTACGTGAATTAAACAAGTGTGTGGTACCACAATACCCTGTGGTCTCTGACATCAGTACTCTGCTAACAGCTATAGATCCTGAAGCCACACACTTTACTGTAATTGACCTGAAGAACGCTTTCTTTAGTGTACCCATACACCAAGACAGTCATAGCTTCTGTTTCACAAGAGCTCCTCAAGGGTACACAGAAAGTCCCAGTATCTACAGTCAGGCACTTAAGACAGTTAGATGACATTGTTATGCCCTCAAATACAACATTGTTACAATATGTCGATGATCTACTGATCACCGCACGCTCTGAACCAGAATGTGAACAAGCATAACGGATTGTCCTAATGTTCCTTGCACAACGTGGCCACAAGGTGTCGCCCTCGAAATTACAATTGTGTTTACAGCAGGTGGCCTACCTAGGACACCTACTGTCAAAGGAGGGTAGTGCACTCACACCTGAAAGAATTCAACTCATTTTTAACATTCCTGTCCCTAAGACGCAGAAAGAAGTCTGTGCCTTTATTGGCCTCACGTCCTACTGTAGACAGTGGATTCCTCAATTTGCATACTTGGCCAAACCCCTGATACAGTTAACGACCACAACCTCTTCCCCATTGCCATGGACACCTGATCATACTTTTGCTTTCGAAACTCTTAAACAAGCATTATGTTCTGCACCAGTCCTAGCTACTACCGATTATGCCAAACCTTTTGTCCTCTTTGTCACAGAACGGGAAGGTACAGCCTATTCAGTGCTCACACAAGCACAAGCCAACAAACATCGTCCCAGTGCTTATTTTTCTAGCACTCTTGACCCTGTTGCACAAGGTCTGCCTGCCTGTTTGAAATCTGTCGCAGTCACAGCTCTAGCAATACGACAAAGTGATTTAATAGTACTAGGACATTCTCTCGAAGTACAAGTTCCACATGCAGTAGAACTACTCTTGAATATGACCCAGACACAACACTTGACCATAGCCCGCCTCACAGGTTACGAACTTACTCTGTTCCAACCCCACATCATCATCAAAAGATGCAATATCCTCAACCCAGCTACATTACTGCCTACTATTCCAGTTGACGATCAGATTCACGACTGCTTAGAGGTAGTCGAGCTAGTCACAAAACCCCGGTCTGATCTTACAGATGTCCCTCTAAGTACACCTGAACACACACTGTTTGTAGACGGTTCCTGTATGCGCCTCCAATCAGGCGAACTTTCAGCAACCTACGCTCTCACTACAGAAAACACAGTCCTCTTAGCAGCTAGGATATCTGTACATTCAGCACAAGCAGCAGAACGAATAGCTCTCACACAAGCATGTGAGTGGTCTAAAGGAAAACAAGTCAACATCTACACCGATTCACAATACGCATTCAGGGTCGTCCACAATTTTGGCATTCTGTGGAGAGAGAGAGGTTTCCTAACCTCTCATGGAACAAAGATCCAACATGGAGATCTTATCCTCCAGCTACTAGAAGCAGTACACAGACCCACAGAAGTAGCTATACTAAAATGCAAAGCACATACCAAAGTCATAGACTCTATCACTAGAGGCAATGCTCTGGCGGACGCCACAGCTAAACATGCTGTTCAGACAGGAACACTAAGCACTGAAAACGTCACTAGAACTATCTGTCCGGTTATCGATCCCACCAAAGATGTAGTAGACATCCAAAACTAAGCCACAGAGACCGAAAAGAGAAAATGGGAGGAAGAGGGAGGTATACACACAGATCAAGTTTAGCTAACCAAAGACAAGTCCAAATGGTTTCACCCTGACATAATGGTTACCGTAATGATAGAAACTGCCCATGGTCCTGCCCACCTAGGAGAAAAAGGAATGTTAGACAGTCTGAATTTGATATGGCACAACAAGCATCTACGTGCAGCAGCCAAACAAAAAGTACGAACATGTATGATTTGCTGTCAGTTCAATCCCGGGAAAAGTGTATCAGTTGAACAAGGAGGGTTCCAACCTCCAGATCACCCCTTCGAAGTTCTCCAAATGGATTATATCCAGATGGAAAGATGTCGAGGATACAAGTATGTCCTCGTAGTGGTCTGTACCTTAACCCGATGGACTGAAGCTTATCCTGTCCCACACAATGGTGCCCAAATAACAGCTAAACAATTGGTTAGAGAATTTTTCCCAAGATATGGGTTGCCCAGAGTCATCTACTCTGACAATGGACAACCTTTCTCCTCTAAATTGATGGAAGCAGTTTCCCTACTGTTAGGTTACACCTGGAAATTTCATTGTGTCAGACATCCCCAAGCAGCAGGCCTGGTGGAGCGGCACAACCAGACATTAAAAACCAAATTGGCCAAAATATGCGCTGACAAGCAAATAGACTGGGGGACAGCTCTTCCAGTTGCCCTGTTCTACATGCGAAGGGTGGCACATTCTCGGACGGGCCTGTCACCCTATGAGATCACATATGGGAGACCTCCAAATATCTGTGGTGTCCCATCTCCTAAAAAGCTAACTGATATTGACACAAATGTACTGACAGATTACTTGGCTTCTTTGATGTCTGCACTACGTTCTTGCCGTTCACAGGTGGCTGCAACTTTTCCAGACAAGACCACGCCCGACGAGCACCCCCTTGAACCTGGCCAATGGGTGCTCGTCAGAAAGTTTGACCGAACCAGCCCTCTGGAAAGAAGGTGGACGTCTTTGAAGCTGGTGCTGCTCACAATGAAGACCGCCGTCAAAATCGAAGGACGAAAAGGATGGCTCCATGTGAGCCACTGCAAGCCTTTCCACGGACCAACTCCTACGGACGCTGTTGCTGATCCCGAGACCAGAGACACTAAACCATCAGACTTTAAAGACACTGAAACAACAGACTTTATTTCACCCCTTCCAGAACTTTAGCCCAAAGAAGAGTACAAATCGCGGCTGCGATCTTATCCAAGACAGACTTGAGACTTTGTGCCTGACCTCGACCTACCAGTGGCTAATTAAGCCCAAGACGGACGCTTGGTGAAGCGGTTGCTGGGGAGTGTCCGGTCACTGGCGTATACTTTACTCAGACTAAGCAGCCGAAATCATGAAGACAAAGACTCACTGCGCAAAACTATCACAGAGCAAAGTTCACGTTTTTCTCTCTATTATGATTCTTATTTTCTGCATCATGGCTTGTCTAGGTTGGTTCCTTCATCTAGCCTTCTGTGGGGGTTCGGACGGGGTCGGTGGGTGTACAGAGGGGGTCTCGAACAGACTCGCACACACGGGTTGTCGGGGTAGTGCAGGTTTTATTACTTTATACAATCGGCGTTTTTGCACAGGCACTCTGTAAAATGGTAAGGGCGGTTCCGCCTCCTCCGTCGTGGATCTTCCTCCTCCGGATCGTCTGTCCCAAGGTCTCCTGGGAGTTGTAGGCCTTTTCCCCGCCGTCTCGCTGGTCTCGTTGCGCCGGTACACCGAGAAAGGAAAAGGAAAGTCCGTCTCAGTACAGGTGCTCAATAGAACTTCTCACAGGGAAGGGAGTGAGGGAAAACACACGTGCAACCTCCTACCCCGACTTCGGGACGTGAGCCCTTGTGCCAAGCAAAATAACAACAAGGGTGTGAAGTGGTGTTCTCGTGTCTTTAAGAGGGCTTCCCTCGTCTAGTGCCTCCCCACCCTGTGCTTTTGGACCGTACCTGGTTGAGCCACACTTCCGTGTTAGTGTGGCTGGGCGATGCGCGTTCCACAGAGCCTCCTGGCTTCCCGCGGTAGTCACCCTCAGGTTCGTTCTCCGGTCCTGCCTCCGCCTTCCCTCCTGGAGTCGCCTCGTAGCTCCGCCTCGCCTCCGGTTCTCTCCCCGTCCTCCTTCGAGGTCTCTCTCCACTTCCCTCGTCGTGCCTGCGATGATCTTGCACCTCCTCCGCCTCCGTACTACTCTCTCCGTCCTCCTCGTCCTCCGTCCTCCGATCTTCCTCTGTCCTCCTCTCGTCGTCTTCCTCCGTCCACTCCGCTCCGCTGTCTCGCCACTCGCTCCACCAACCTCCTACTCCGCCTCCGGGTGTCTCGCACACCTGGGTGGACTCCGGGATGGGCTTTACCTCTTCGGGGAGGGCGTGCCGCCATTCATACTCCGCCCCCTTAAAGGTGTAGTCCTGTCGGATCTCCGCTTCGGGCCGTCTCCGCACGACATCAGGGGGGTTCCACGCCTCTGTATGCTGGATAAAAATGGCAGACACGTTAATAGGCATACCAGGGGGCCCCTCGTCCGGGTCCCCCGTGTCACACCTTCCCACTTTCTTCCCCTACGCTTTTGAACAACACTGCTATGCATTCACACGTAGATCTTCCCCCGCATATCGAAAGTAGGAGAAAAGAATTCTTCAATAACACATTCATCTCCACACTCCATCAACACCAACTAGTTATTAACAAAACCAACTGTTGGGTCTGCGGCTTAATGCCACACTCCGTACACGGAGGTATGCCTTTTACCCCTCTCCCTTTCGGCTATGCTGGATCTACCTACGCTCTCTCTATGATATTCTCCTCCTCTGTTAGAAACATCCCTGAAACCAAGACCAAAAACACTAGTACCTGGAACGAGATAAAAACAAAGACTGTGCACGCTGTTCAAAAGATGGTAGATTTCACCGCAGCATGGGGACGAGCAGATAATAGTGAAAACACCAGTTATTCCCTCTTTAACGGCACTACCTCCTTTAGAGAAATATTCTCAGTTCAGAAGAGACAGACAGAGCAGGGAGGATGGGCTGTGCCTCATAAGGGCCTGTTTTGTGTAAGAGGTAAGAGCAAGGGTCAGAAGATGGGAGACAGTGAATGTAATAAAACATACACCCTACCTGACTTAAACTTCCCAACAATGACCACCGCCCCCAACACTTATTTTATATGTGGACCTCACGCACGTACGTGGCTACCTCAAGGCTGGTCCGGGAAATGCTACATTGCATTTCTCCTCCCCCCTACCTACACCGCCCCAGCAGTTTATCATCTAAGTGATCCTCCGACCGTGATTAATAGACGGCGGTCATGGATGCTGAAGACACAGTGGATCAAGAGGCTGGCGATTTCTTCAAAGGTATCATCCCTTTCTGAGGGCCCTTGATCAATAGCCGCCACATAAGACAACAAACTTGTGTAGTTCAGGGAGCCATAAACGAGACCGCTGGTGCGTTAAGCAACATCACGGCTGAGATGGCTTCCGATAGACTCATGACGTTACAGAACCGTATGGTCCTCGATATCATATTAGCGGACCGTGGTGGCGTATGTGAACTGATCGGATCCAGCTGCTGTATATACATTCCAGATAATGCTCCCTCAGTATATGCTGCCATTTCCCGCCTTCATGTACTTTCAAAGAAGCTAGACGCAGACACCGGAGCCTGGTCCTTGAAGGGATGGCTCTGGGGCCTCCTGTCCTCATGGGGGTGGGAGATCCTTACGATACTAGGTCTTGCTCTAGCCATTCTCTTCACTTGTTGCCTCTGTATTCAGTGTGGCCCAGCTGTCTGTAGTTTCTGTACCACTGTCTGCATTCTCAAACCCCAGTCCAGAAAGAAAGAAAAGGAAAGAATCATGTTACAGGAACAAGTAGACGGCCTAATGAGTATAGAAGTAGACTAATAATAAGAAGAATTTTAAAGGGTATATTATGGGACAAGGAGGGAATGTGGAAAAAGATTATTTCTCGTAGTTCATGTCCCATCATATACCCTCTCAGTCACGTCCCCGAGCCCATCATGTCGGAAAACAAGCAAACGAGAACACGAGCAAACCTGGTCACGCGTACACAAAGTTGCACATGCACTCTCCTTCCTCTTAAAATTTCAAAGGTACATTCCTATGGTGAAGCCGATTCCGAGAACAAGACCCCCCTCCCCCCATTTGTAACCATTTCCCTATAATCGGTCCGATTCGGAGAAATAGGCCCCATTTTGCTAAACCACGACAACCAATTCCGAGAAGAAGAGCCCCAGTTTGCTGAAAGACACGATACCAGACATCCTGTCAATGACCAGTTCTTCTTTTTCTCTCTCTCTCTCTCTCTCTTATCTAAGGAACCAGCCTAGGATTATTTCTCAATGCTCTGCTTCTGCTGTGACCTCCTCATGATTAAAGACACAGTCACGCTTCTTCCTGTCATAACTTCTGTAGGATTTTGACACAGTAACGTTGCTATGATTTCTGTAGAATTACGACACGGCTATCCGAGTTTTTCTGACTTCTATATTGTTGCAATCACAGCTATCTGAGTTTTGCTCAAGGGAAGCTCCTTCCTCTTTTCTGTGTATAAATATCATGTCCTCTTTGATGAAAGTTAGAGATTCTTCCGATCCTCCTTAGGTGACGGAGCTCTCCCTTAACTCGAGTTACTGAATAAAGACCCTTTATTCGAACCACCACGGACTCTGCTCTTCATACTTGACCTTATTGATATTATAGAAATTCCGATCAAGGTAAATTACTAAAATATTTACCACATTAGGGGAAGGCCTAAGGGATTTCAATATAGACCTCCACCTATACACTCATGTGACTGTGTGCTCTAAAGGTGCTTCAGGGCATACAGTGCTCTGGCGGTGCTTTACAGCTCCCACCACTTCCCAATTGCGAAATACCGAAGAGTGGTACTTGCTTCTGGCCACAGCCCTTCTGGGTCGTGGCAGAAGGAGTCCTGACATCCTTCTCTCTCTCTGGACGGTTGGACTGATAAGCGTTGCCATTGGGCTGACCCTGTCTCCTCGCTCCTGGGCTCCTCTCTCCTGGGCTCCTCACTCCTGGGCTCCGCACTCCTGGGCTCCTCTCTCCTGGGCTCTGCACTCCTGTGCTCCACTCTCCTGGGCTCTGCACTCCTGGGCTCCTCACTTGGCTTTCCTGTCCCCGTAGACAGCGCGTCTTCCTCCAACAGCACCTCTCCCTTTGCCAGCGCGTGTCTCTCTCTCTCTCTCTCTCTCTGCGTTCCACGCTCTTCCTGCTTTGAGTGCAGCAGCGCTCACATGATCAGCGTTCTGCGCTGCTGACACAGTAACTGACTCGCCCTCCTGATGCTCAATGACAGCCATCTTGGGTATCCCGGTCGCTGTACTACAGTTCCAAAAAACAGTAAGTTGTCTTGATAAGGCATTCTATGCTGTTAAATACACATCCAAACCGTGAAATGCCCAGTTTTAAAATGCTTTGGTCATAAATGTGCTACACAAACAAATGATGGACGGAATGATGAATATATCACATATTCACCCCAGTCAAGAGATCTAGGTTAAATCTATTGCTCTTTGCTCACCATGCCACCCCAGTTTAGACCCAGCCATATTCAAATCAGTCTTGACCCTGTGCCTCATGGGAACAGCCCAGACCGAACTGCCAAGCCAGGTCCTCCCTGGACTGGAAACAAGCATCCTGGTACCGGTTTCTGGGTATTACCCTTCATCAGCCAGGCTTTTGCTCACCACAAACTGTGGTGGTGTGGTGAGCAAAAGAATGATGGATTTAACCCAGATCCTTGTGACCACGCAACCTCAACATGCACGCGGCCCAATTTAGCTGATGATCATGTCAGCAAGCTGTCAAAACCAGTTGAAATTCGCCGCTAGCAAGCGCGAAGGAATCCCAGTCGCTCAATAGAACTATCTTTTCTTTCACATATACCCCACGGGAGAGGGAGTGAATCACAAGAAAGAAGCTTGGCGGAGCAAAACCCTGCAGGAAGAGACCAACCCAGGAGAGCCCTTCACCACGGAATCGCTTCACCTGACCAGAGACGGTTTCCCCACTCGCCACAAGAGACACTTGATAAAAATAAAAACCCTATATAGCACCATCTGGTCTCCGGTCCCTTACTTGCACCGCGCCACACTGGTGTCAGAAGTGGGATCTCCATCTCAACGCCAACTACTTAGAGATGGAGCAGGTGCTACAACACCTTATTAAGGGACAGGAAAAGCTGGAATGGACAATAGAAAGACAAATGTCATGAGCACAAGCAGACCGCGAGGTATTTAAAAACACCATCACTGCCCAGATTGAAAGTCTCCAGAAGGTCATGCACGATCCAGGCCATATCCCCCTTGGGGAACGCCGGGTTTCTGTACCTCACCCTTCAGGGGTCTCCCTGCAAAAATACGTTAATGGAGATGACCCTGACGCCTTTCTGACAAACTTTGAGAGGGCTGCATGAGCATGTGACTGGCCAGAGGAAAAGGGGCTGTTCTTCTTGGAACCACTTTTGACCGGAGAGGCACAAGCAGCCTACCAGGTTGCTAACGCTAATGGGAACACCCACTACAGTGAAATAAAGGAAATAATCCTCGATCACCTGGGACTAGACGCCGAGGCGCACAGAGTCAGATTTAGGAAAGAAAAAGGAAATCCCGGGGAGAACCCCAAGACTCTTTTCTTCAGACTTAAAGCGGCCGCAGCCAAGTGGCTGAGACCCGCAAACAGCAATAAGGAAGATATAATGAACAGAATATATCTGGAACAGTTCAGAGAAGCCCTTCCTTATGGGACCCAAAGATGGTTGAAGCAGCACTCGGGCCTCTCAGCAGAACACGCCATTGAAATGGCGGCCAACTATTCCCGAGTCCAACCACGGGCTCTGCTTTGGGATAGTGAAAAATCTATCAAGAATCCCTACAAATCTGAGAAAAAAACAAAGATTGGGGTGGACCCAGTGAAACCCAAACCATTCAGAGGTGAACCATCTACACTAAAGGGGCCTCAGTGTTTTGAATGTGGAGAATGGGGCCACATTGCCCTACTATGTCCAAGACGGAAACCAGTGGAGGGGCCAATGGAGGTCGGATACATCCCAAAAGTAATGATGTACACTGCAGAGATGGGCCCCTCATTCTACGTACGTGTCCAGGTTAACGATAAAAATGTTAGAGCCCTATTAGATTCAGGCTGTAAACAATCCGTGATTCAAAAGAGACTAGTACCTCCACATCAGGTAATCCCGGACACCGTAGTACACATTAGATGTGTACACAGGGATGTAAACCCCTATCCCCTCCCTTTGATAACTCTACACCCCCACGGCAGATCGCAATGTACGGTCCGGGTGGGAACGGTAGAGGTGCTCCCAGAGGATCTCATAATAGGAGTAGATAACCCAGACTTCCTAGCTCTATTTCAATCAGAACTAAAAACTCAAAAGAGAGGCCAGGGGGGCCCCTATACAGCACTGATTTCCTCCAAACCCTGGCTACTGGATCGTGGTTTCCATTTTGCCCAGGCCAACGATGCTTCCCTTTTTAATGCTTGGAAGGCTGCTCACATTTCCCAGACCGCCCCTTATCCGGAAAATGACCTTCTCTACAGGCAGGGACGGGTCAATGAACCACGGCAGCTCCTAGTGCCCCAAGTCTTTAGAGCCCAGGTTCTGTTTTACGCACACACCCATCTTACAGCAGGACACTCCGGGGCGGAGAAAACAACACAGAACATACTAAGAGAGTTTTATTGGTCTGGTATTTACAAGGAAACCAAAGACTATTATACCTCCTGTGAGAGCTGTCAAAAGAGGAACCTTCAACGTCCCCCGGCAGCACCCCTCTAACCCATGCCTATTATAGGGAATCCTTTCGAGACAATAGGCATGGATATCATAGGACCGCTACCTCGCATAACGAGAGGAAACCTCTATGCATTAGGCTTGGTCATCTACGCCACTCGTTTTCCCAAGGCCTTTCCTCTCACAGCCCCTACTTCCAAGAACATCGCAGAAAAACTTATTGAACTCTTTTCAAGGGTCGGATTCCCCAGAGAGATCCTGACAGACCAGGGGACGCCCTTCATATCAAGACTCATGAAGGAGGTCTGTCAGTCTCTCGACCTATGTCACATCCGAACGTCAGCCTACCATCCCCAGACCGATGGTTTGGTAGAGCGTTACAACAGGACCCTGAAAAACACCCTCAAGAAGATGCTCACCGTGGAAAAGAAGAATTTGGATCGCATCCTCCCTCTAGCCCTTTATGTATTGAGAGCACAGGGACAAAGTAGTCTCAGGTGTTCGTCATTTGAGCTGCTTTATGGAAGAAAAGTCCCTCTCCTTACTCAAAATCACCAAGGAGGCCTGGGAGAAAGAAGACGAAGCGGAACAGCGGTCCCTACTAGACTACACCTATCAGTTGAAGTCCAAACTGGGAAAACTGAGGGATTTGGCTTACTCCCACCTAGAAAAGAGCCAAGCCAAACAGAAGAAACAGTTCGATATGGGTAAGAGATGGAGGAAGTTAGCAGTTGGAGACTGGGCATTGGTGTTACACCCATCATCCGCTAAGAAATTTCAGAGTGAATGATGGGACCCTTTCCTGTTGTGGAGACCGTCGGTAATACCACTTAGCGTGTACAAATATCACCCTCACAACGCCAATGCTTCCACATTAATCTTCTAGAAAAATGGCTGGGGCCCCTACCAAAGAATGCATACTTCGGACTACCCACTGCGTCAAACGCTACCATGGTTGACCAGCTTGCCGTGAACAATGACCTTACATCTGAGATGCAAAAAGAACCCCAAGACACCTTACAACCTTTTTTGGACATCTTCTCAGACTCACCAGGAAGAACTACACTAACAGAACATTGCATCGAGACCATTGAAGGAAAATGCGTGAAACAAAGACCCTACCGCATACCCGCAGCATGGAGGGAGGACGTCAAAATGGAGGTACAAGAAATGCTACGACTGGGGGTGATCCGCCCGTCCAAAAGCCGCTGGTCGTCTCCCATTGTAATGGTTCCTAAACCCGATGGGACAACCAGATTTTGTATGGACTTTAGAGAGTTGAACGCTATCTCCTTCCTTGATGCCTACCCAATACCACGAGTAGATGAATTAATCAAGCGTAAGGGAGAAGCACGATTCATCACCACCCTTGACTTAACGAAGGGCTATTGGCAAGTACCCTTACGAGAGGAAGGTAAGCACAAGACAGCGTTTGCCACAAACGAGGGACTCTTTGAGTTCAATGTCCTTCCGTTTGGAGTGCATGGAGCCCCCACCACTTTTCAGCGCCTCATGAATAACCACACATGTCTTACTGCTCCGTATACCTAGATGACATAGTCGTATTCAGCGCCAGCTGGTCAGATCACTTGAAACACCTGCACACTATATTACAGGCCTTAAAACATGCAGGCCTACACATAAACACAAAAATATACAGAGCCGCCTATCCACGAGTCAGATACCTGGGTTATGTCTTAGGGGAGGGAGTGATTGCCCCACAATCTGAAAAAAACAAAGCTATAGTCGACTCCCCATTCCCCTCCTCCAAACGGGATCTTCATGCATTTTTGGGTCTAATCGGTTATTACAGAAGGTTTATACCCAACTTTGCCGATCTGGCTGGTCCCCTTACTAACCTTCTGAAAAAAGATACGAGACCTTCACTCCTACGCAACCCAACCAAAGAGGCAGAACAGGCCTTCCAGAAATTGAAGAAAGCCATTTCCACCAGCCAATGGTGGCTGGTGACATTTGAAAGTGGTGGGGCGTAAAAGTTTCGGATGAGCATTAAGTAGGCTGAAAATACGGAAAGGAAGACCTACAGAGACTTTAGGTGTACTTAAATTACCAATAGGCATGTGGGAGCTAAATTGTGCAGAAAAAACATAAACAAACTCCCCAGCCTGCAACACCCCTTTCTCAGTTAAGTTGAAGCAGCTTGTGAAAATCTACCGCACTTTCACAAAAAAGTAATAAACAAACAGCAGGCAGCTTTGTAAACACATTTCCACTGTTTCATTATTTGCGCTTACCTCTGGAAGGGCCGGCAAAGGCTGGTGTGTGCTGCACGCGCTCAGGGCTGATTGGGCTTTGCTGCTGCGGGGAGATCATCATGGCCAGGACCAGCGGTTAAGGGCGAGAATCAATGCAGGGGGTTTAGGACCGAAGCGGTGCAAACGAACGGCTGAAGAACTGGTGAGCCGCACCAAATGTGCATGACTCCTTGGTACTGAGGAAAAAACATTAAACCCCCTTCACACACAACTTCTTACAGCAGAATCGAAGTATTTGTTGCTCAAGGCTGCTATGGGTGCACCGACTTAAACCACAGGCAAGGGGTTCTGGGAATGCGGTACGTAACGAACAAGGAATTTCCAGGACCTGCAGTCCTTATCGAAACCTTTACCTTTGTGGGTCACTTCTGCTTCTCGGCTGGCAGCAGGACTCTGTCAGCAGACACCGGATGGCCCCGGCCCTGCCCCCTCAACCTGGCACAGGCTGTACCTAAACATACATGGACTGTAACTCCACAATCCCAAATTTAAAAAAAAATTTACCAATAGAGCTCATTCTCAAAGACCAGCGGGACACCAGACACCTAGAGAAAGAAACACGCCCCAGGGACAATATGTTCTGTGTGCACTGCGCCTGAAAGAAAGGTATATGTGACCCTCCGTCATCAGGGGAATGCAGGTGCTACTACCGTTGCATTCTCAGTAGTTTATTTTATTTGCATAGTTTGTTAAAACCATTGCAGCACAAAAATATTTCATCACAGACCAATTTTTGTATATAAAAACTCCTTAATATTATAAGGGTAAAAAATTCTATTAAAAAGACTGTACATTAAAAGTTCAGATATAAGCAGTCGCTAGTTCAGGCACGTTATATCCAGAAATGCATATCACGATTATTTACACCACGGTAATTCTTGGATATAATACTTTGTTTATAAATGCATAAATTAATTTTTAAAAATTAGATTTCAGTCATTGTTTTAATTTCCGGCAATTTCTTATGGCATGCTGTCAAAAATTTTACCAAGGCGCAATTTACTTGGGGGTCATTTGGAGCAAGGCAAGCCAGAACTGCTTGCCTCCTAGTTCGAATTCCCCGCTGGTTTAATTTTGCTTTCAATATTTGTAGCCGTTCTTGGGCGAGTTGTTTGCAGGAGCATAATAGATGCAGCAGGTCTTCTGATGCTTACCCGCATAGGTGGCACCTAGGGTCAACCTTCTCCTTCAGCCAAGGTGGAGAATGCTGAGTGCCAGGCAACAAGCCAAGTCCAAACTTCATGAAGCAAATTTTTGTATGCTTGGCATAATCCGTGTTAAAGTACTTCTGGGCTGCTTGCTCACAGTATGTGTTCAGAGTCATCCAGCCGTGAGAGTCTTGAGTACACCGGAGCTAGTAGGGGTTTCCCACAGCTGGTTCAGTCCCAATTTGTGTAGTCCTTCCTCAAGATATTTCGCTGAGGATGAGTTAGTGGTCTGCTTAACTCTTTCCACAGCTGTGCGTTTAGTGACCCTGGAGCGGCTTTTCGTATTTTGTCCCACATTATGATGTATGCCCCATGTCTCGCAAGAGATTGCTTCTGGATGCCAAACTCAAGCCTTATTTACGAGGGGGAGGTGTATTTGGGTAGTCCGAATATAATCCTAAACGGGTTTGTAACTGTGGAGTACAGTAATTTGGCGTCTCTTCCTTTCTAGGCTTCACTTCCATAAGTTATTGTTGGCAATAACTTTGCACGAATCACCTCAACTATGGGCAGAATCGACGGGCCAGTTAATTTGGAGTTCAACGATTTTTAAAGAGATTGCCAGAACGATACCTTTGTGCCTGATGCTGTTTCTCTGTGCAAGGAATTGACCTCCTTGGTTGATCTTTACACCCAGGTATTTGTATTCCGTGGTGCGTTCTATTCGGGTATTACCCCAGTACCATGTTGAGGGCTTTTCCCTTTTTTTACTCACGGTGATGGTTTTAGTTTTCTCGAGGTTTATCGATAGACCGTTTTCCTTTGAGTAATCATGAGTTGCATTTATAAGATGTTGAAGCCCTCCTCTCGTTTTACTGATCAAGACTATATCGTCTGCGTATAGGAAACATGGCACTAAGATATCTCCTAGTTTTGGAGCATGCGAGTTGCAGGCGTTTAGTCTCGGTATAAGGTCAGCTACAAACAGGTTGAAAAGTGTGGGGGCCAGAACGCAGCCTTTAAGCCCTTTATCAGTTGGAATGCGACTCGACAAGTGTGTTCCGTCGCCCAGCTTAATCTGGACCCAGGTGTTAGTATGCCGGTTTATCAGGAGGTTTAGAAGGGATTGGGGGAGCCCCCAGTTATGAAGTTTGGACCACAGTCTGTTGCGTTTTACATGATCAAAAGCTGCTTTATAATCAATACAGTACAAATGCAGGGAGCTCCTAGCGGTTTCCACTGTGTCGAAGATCATTGCCATCATTATTATATTTGTGGTCGTCCCCACATTCTTTGCAAAACCGGTCTGATTCAAGGGGATTCCCTACACACGATAATTACACAACCAGGCAATAGGCATAGAGACTTAACAACACTCTTTCGCGCCTGTTAAAATACAACCTTAAGCCGTTCACACTGACATAACATAAAGAAAAGCCGAGCTCAAGCCTCCGATTGTCCCTTCAGCAAAGCTGCTATAGTAACCATTTGCGGCTCATGGAGGGGGGGGGACAGGGAATTAAATAATAAACAGAAAACTTACCTCACAGCCGGTCCGCGCCACCTCTGCTCCCCTTGGCGCCAATTGCAAACAAAACAGGTGATGGACCGAATGTGGATCAATGTCACACATTCACCCCAGTCCAAAGATCTGGGCCCAAATCCATCGTTTTTTTGCACTCCACACCACCCTGGGTTAGACAATGGCGATATGCAAATCAGCTCTGACCCTGTGCCCCATGGGAACAGTCCAGTCCGAACTACAAAAGCCATGTCCTTCCCAGAACGGAATCAAGCATCCGAGGACCGGACCGGTTTCGAGGTAACACCTCTCATCAGCCCGGCTAGCTTGACTCCAGTGGTGTGGAGTGCCTGGGACCCACGTCTGGGCATCCCCAGCGCACCCAGGGCGGCAATTGCAAACAAAACAGGTGATGGAGCGAATGTGGATCAATGTCACACATTCACCCCAGTCCAAAGATCTGGGCCCAAATCCATCGTTTTTTTGCACTCCACACCACCCTGGGTTAGACAATGGCGATATGCAAATCAGCTCTGACCCTGTGCCCCATGGGAACAGTCCAGTCCGAACTACAAAAGCCATGTCCTTCCCAGAACGGAATCAAGCATCCGAGGACCGGACCGGTTTCGAGGTAACACCTCTCATCAGCCCGGCTAGCTTGACTCCAGTGGTGTGGAGTGCCTGGGACCCACGTCTGGGCATCCCCAGCGCACCCAGGGCGGCAAATGCAAAAAAAACAGGTGATGGACCGAATATGGATCAATGTCACACATTCACCCCAGTCCAAAGATCTGGGCCCAAATCCATCGTTTTTTTGCACTCCACACCACCCTGGGTTAGACAATGGCGATATGCAAATCAGCTCTGACCCTGTGCCCCATGGGAACAGTCCAGTCCGAACTACAAAAGCCATGTCCTTCCCAGAACGGAATCAAGCATCCGAGGACCGGACCGGTTTCGAGGTAACACCTCTCATCAGCCCGGCTAGCTTGACTCCAGTGGTGTGGAGTGCCTGGGACCCACGTCTGGGCATCCCCAGCGCACCCAGGGTGGCAATTGCAAACAAAACAGGTGATGGACCGAATGTGGATCAATGTCACACATTCACCCCAGTCCAAAGATCTGGGCCCAAATCCATCGTTTTTTTGCACTCCACACCACCCTGGGTTAGACAATGGCGATATGCAAATCAGCTCTGACCCTGTGCCCCATGGGAACAGTCCAGTCCGAACTACAAAAGCCATGTCCTTCCCAGAACGGAATCAAGCATCCGAGGACCGGACCGGTTTCGAGGTAACACCTCTCATCAGCCCGGCTAGCTTGACTCCAGTGGTGTGGAGTGCCTGGGACCCACGTCTGGGCATCCCCAGCGCACCCAGGGCGGCAATTGCAAACAAAACAGGTGATGGACCGAATGTGGATCAATGTCACACATTCACCCCAGTCCAAAGATCTGGGCCCAAATCCATCGTTTTTTTGCACTCCACACCACCCTGGGTTAGACAATGGCGATATGCAAATCAGCTCTGACCCTGTGCCCCATGGGAACAGTCCAGTCCGAACTACAAAAGCCATGTCCTTCCCAGAACGGAATCAAGCATCCGAGGACCGGACCGGTTTCGAGGTAACACCTCTCATAAGCCCGGCTAGCTTGACTCCAGTGGTGTGGAGTGCCTGGGACCCACGTCTGGGCATCCCCAGCGCACCCAGGGCGGCAATTGCAAACAAAACAGGTGAAGGACCGAATGTGGATCAATGTCACACATTCACCCCAGTCCAAAGATCTGGGCCCAAATCCATCGTTTTTTTGCACTCCACACCACCCTGGGTTAGACAATGGCGATATGCAAATCAGCTCTGACCCTGTGCCCCATGGGAACAGTCCAGTCCGAACTACAAAAGCCATGTCCTTCCCAGAACGGAATCAAGCATCCGAGGACCGGACCGGTTTCGAGGTAACCCCTCTCATCAGCCCGGCTAGCTTGACTCCAGTGGTGTGGAGTGCCTGGGACCCACGTCTGGGCATCCCCAGCGCACCCAGGGCGGCAATTGCAAACAAAACAGGTGATGGACCGAATGTGGATCAATGTCACACATTCACCCCAGTCCAAAGATCTGGGCCCAAATCCATCGTTTTTTTGCACTCCACACCACCCTGGGTTAGACAATGGCGATATGCAAATCAGCTCTGACCCTGTGCCCCATGGGAACAGTCCAGTCCGAACTACAAAAGCCATGTCCTTCCCAGAACGGAATCAAGCATCCGAGGACCGGACCGGTTTCGAGGTAACACCTTTCATCAGCCCGGCTAGCTTGACTCCAGTGGTGTGGAGTGCCTGGGACCCACGTCTGGGCATCCCCAGCGCACCCAGGGCGGCAATTGCAAACAAAACAGGTGATGGACCGAATGTGGATCAATGTCACACATTCACCCCAGTCCAAAGATCTGGGCCCAAATCCATCGTTTTTTTGCACTCCACACCACCATGGGTTAGACAATGGCGATATGCAAATCAGCTCTGACCCTGTGCCCCATGGGAACAGTCCAGTCCGAACTACAAAAGCTGTGTCCTTCCCAGAACGGAATCAAGCATCTGAGGACCGGACCGGTTTCGAGGTAACACCTCTCATCAGCCCGGCTAGCTTGACTCCAGTGGTGTGGAGTGCCTGGGACCCACGTCTGGGCATCCCCAGCGCACCCAGGGCGGCAATTGCAAACAAAACAGGTGATGGACCGAATGTGGATCAATGTCACACATTCACCCCAGTCCAAAGATCTGGGCCCAAATCCATCGTTTTTTTGCACTCCACACCACCCTGGGTTAGACAATGGCGATATGCAAATCAGCTCTGACCCTGTGCCCCATGGGAACAGTCCAGTCCGAACTACAAAAGCCATGTCCTTCCCAGAACGGAATCAAGCATACGAGGACCGGACCGGTTTCGAGGTAACACCTCTCATCAGCCCGGCTAGCTTGACTCCAGTGGTGTGGAGTGCCTGGGACCCACGTCTGGGCATCCCCAGGGCACCCAGGGTGGCAATTGCAAACAAAACAGGTGATGGACCAAATGTGGATCAATGTCACACATTCACCCCAGGATATTTATAAGGGGGGTTTACCCAGTTAGAAATACAGGGACCTGGGTTATCAATGAGTAATGGGAAGGGGTCCCAGTATTCAGGAAAACATTTAACCAAAAGAATGAAACATAATCAAACAAACAAAAATTCAGTCCACATTGTTTAATTCACAATGGGATGATACATAGAGTATGTAAACTTTTCACAATGATTAAACCGTAGTTATTGATAGTGCCCCAAAGGGAAGGACAGGGGGGTATTGTGAAATAGTGCTGGGAATTGGTGAGGGAAAGTGCAAGGAATCGTACGTGATAGTAAAATCAGTAATTCACACTTAATTTACAGGGTTACAACATCTGTACCATAGGACATGACCACCTGGTTCATGTAACTTATTTTTAAACAAAAATCATACTCCAAATGTTCCATGAATGAAAGCAATGTGGTGTGGAGTTGACAATGAAGAACCGTAAGCCGTCGACGTTTCGACCCCCTTGCGTGCAGATATTAATGTTAATCTTGCGGTGGGGTCTTCATCAGGACCAGGGTGTAGGGGACACGTGACCTATTTAGAATGCAAATATATGTATTAAAATTACGGGCGAATATCCCTAAATATTTCAAAAAGCGATGCATACCATCCACATAATGGAAAATCTCGCCAAACTGGCTGAGACGGGGTGATTAACTATCCGCGCAAGTCATGGCATGTAGTTAAATCTAGTCGAAGTGTATATATAATTTAAAGAGTGAAAGATCAATCAAAAGTCAAAAACATACGGAGATGGGCCTGATCCGCACTAGTGGACAGGTCAGCACTCACTACGAAGTATTTAATAAAATCACCAAATAGCCCCAATGCTTATTTAAGGCACAGGGTGCGTTTCCAAATGGATACACGCTTGGGTATAATTGATGCTATTAATATCGGAGTACATGTCAGATTGAGACTTACCACGGGTGTGGTATATACAGGACCCGATAAGGTGAAGATTCAGGGTCACTTGGAGGAGAATCTAATAAAGATACATTAAAGGACAGAATTCATAAAAGAGGCCATGTTTGGAAACGCATTTGTAAATTATCCACATGGTGAGTAACTCACCGTGGTGTAGCCGAGATGCTACTAGTCTGTTAGAAGATCGGAGGGGTTACTGATACCACCGGTACTGTGCAGTCTAACAAAATGAAACAATGGCACTCATTAGAAAGCTCTTAACAGCAACAAACAGCAACAAACAGTCTGACTAATTGGTCTAATGGGACCAAGTCAAACATCTCACCGGTTAGACGTCTTCAAGACACGTCCCGCGAGGATCGTGTTCTAGGATGATCGAATAGGTCTAGGCAAAAAGAAAGGTGCAGGGGCATTAGCGTAAAATTGCCTGCACGGGTAGTTGAAAAGATCTTAGGAGCCCTCAGACGATAGGAGAGCCTGCTTACCGGTTGTGGAATGAATCCGGTTCCCGACGCTGCTCTCGATTGAAATGACGAGGCAGTGTTCCGGGTGTCGGATTGTAACCAAGGAGACAGGGTCACGTGGTGACCGACTCATGCCGTAAACACAGTGGAAAGACTCCCGAGAGAAAGTGGAGTAGTGTGATTTCAGGACATATCCAAAGGTGTAATGCCCTGATGTGATAGGAGCAATATACCAACAAGCTGGAGTTATTTATTATTAAGGCTTAGTGATGTACTGAGATGAGCGGTCTATACGATATCTACACATCAAATTAGATTAACTGATAATGCCGCAATGTGACAATCCTACGTGTGGCATACATTGTTTAATGCTATATGGTTAACTTAATTTAACAGTGATATGGACCTATGCATAGTATAATTACGATGAATGTATATATGAATTTTTAAACGCTCAAAATGCGGTATAGCCTAACACATCAAGGTGTAGACCAAAATACCTCGTCACAGTCTTGAAGGCAACCTGATGGATACTGTGTGTTTGTTACAAAGTGGACTAATATATCAGATTTAGGTGCCGGAATGCCGCCTACTTAATGGAGTGATCAACATTGTGCTTGATATTGTGATTTGATTGTCATTACTATTGACCATACCTAAAAAGGTGGAGTCTTAAACACACTATGGTATTAGTGGATGTCATATCATACATACGGTGGTGTACCTCTCCCATGAGGGTAAAAGACCACATAACAGAGCCAATTGGTACTTAGTTGGGCTTGTACACTGAGTTGGATAATGTGACTTGCTTGTCATTACTATTGACCATATATAAAAGGTGAAGTCTTAAACACACTATAATATTGATGGATGTCATATCATACATACGGTGGTGTACCTCTCACATGAGGGTAAAAGACCACATAACAGAGCCAATTGTTACTCAGTTGGGCTTGAGAATAGTCAGTAACACAGATTTGGAATCGTCAGTACTACCTATTTATGACATACATTTACCTTAACTTTATGCAGATGGCGTACCTCACACATGTGGGTAAAGGACATCTGTGCCATGAAAAGGAATGACTTCAAGGTAAGGTAGCTAATTGTGAGAAGGAACTGTCCTGTTCATTGAGCCCAGATTCAATTGAGTCAAAAGTAAACATCCATCTTAGTTCTCGGGTGTTGAGGATATTTGAAATGTCCCCCCCCCGGGGGCCAAGATTGGCTTTTTCAATAATTACCCACTTTAAGCTCTCAGGTGAATGTCCGGCTGCTGAGAAGTGGTCAACCAAGGGTGCGCCTGGTACTTGACATCGGATTCTACTCATATGTTGGAGTATCCGCACCTTGGCTTTTTGCTGAGTCTGGCCAATGTATATCAGTTGGCATGGACAAATAATGAGCGCACCACGTGGTCTTTAACACTTCTTGCTTTTTTGAAAGCCTTTCAAAAAAGCAAGAAGTGTTAAAGACCACGTGGTGCGCTCATTTCTACAAACACCAGAGGACCCCACCATCGCTACTCTGTGGAATCTACCCCCGATTGTTGGCCACTTTAAATGTGGCAGCTGCAAAGCATGTGAAAGTACTATCCAGACAAAGGAATTCACATATCGTCACCACAAAATCTCAATCAAATCCCACACCAACTGTAACTCTGTGAATATCATCTACGCCATTATTTGTCCATGCCAACTGATATACATTGGCCAGACTCAGCAAAAAGCCAAGGTGCGGATACTCCAACATATGAGTAGAATCCGATGTCAAGTACCAGGCGCACCCTTGGTTGACCACTTCTCAGCAGCCGGACATTCACCTGAGAGCTTAAAGTGGGTAATTATTGAAAAAGCCAATCTTGGCCCCCGGGGGGGGAACATTTCAAATATCCTCAACACCCGAGAACTAAGATGGATGTTTACTTTTGACTCAATTGAATCTGGGCTCAATGAACAGGACAGTTCCTTCTCACAATTAGCTACCTTACCTTGAAGTCATTCCTTTTCATGGCACAGATGTCCTTTACCCACATGTGTGAGGTACGCCATCTGCATAAAGTTAAGGTAAATGTATGTCATAAATAGGTAGTACTGACGATTCCAAATCTGTGTTACTGACTATTCTCAAGCCCAACTGAGTAACAATTGGCTCTGTTATGTGGTCTTTTACCCTCATGTGAGAGGTACACCACCGTATGTATGATATGACATCCATCAATATTATAGTGTGTTTAAGACTTCACCTTTTATATATGGTCAATAGTAATGACAAGCAAGTCACATTATCCAACTCAGTGTACAAGCCCAACTAAGTACCAATTGGCTCTGTTATGTGGTCTTTTACCCTCATGGGAGAGGTACACCACCGTATGTATGATATGACATCCACTAATACCATAGTGTGTTTAAGACTCCACCTTTTTAGGTATGGTCAATAGTAATGACAATCAAATCACAATATCAAGCACAATGTTGATCACTCCATTAAGTAGGCGGCATTCCGGCACCTAAATCTGATATATTAGTCCACTTTGTAACAAACACACAGTATCCATCAGGTTGCCTTCAAGACTGTGACGAGGTATTTTGGTCTACACCTTGATGTGTTAGGCTATACCGCATTTTGAGCGTTTAAAAATTCATATATACATTCATCGTAATTATACTATGCATAGGTCCATATCACTGTTAAATTAAGTTAACCATATAGCATTAAACAATGTATGCCACACGTAGGATTGTCACATTGCGGCATTATCAGTTAATCTAATTTGATGTGTAGATATCGTATAGACCGCTCATCTCAGTACATCACTAAGCCTTAATAATAAATAACTCCAGCTTGTTGGTATATTGCTCCTATCACATCAGAGCATTACACCTTTGGATATGTCCTGAAATCACACTACTCCACTTTCTCTCGGGAGTCTTTCCACTGTGTTTACGGCATGAGTCGGTCACCACGTGACCCTGTCTCCTTGGTTACAATCCGACACCCGGAACACTGCCTCGTCATTTCAATCGAGAGCAGCGTCGGGAACCGGATTCATTCCACAACCGGTAAGCAGGCTCTCCTATCGTCTGAGGGCTCCTAAGATCTTTTCAACTACCCGTGCAGGCAATTTTACGCTAATGCCCCTGCACCTTTCTTTTTGCCTAGACCTATTCGATCATCCTAGAACACGATCCTCGCGGGACGTGTCTTGAAGACGTCTAACCGGTGAGATGTTTGACTTGGTCCCATTAGACCAATTAGTCAGACTGTTTGTTGCTGTTTGTTGCTGTTAAGAGCTTTCTAATGAGTGCCATTGTTTCATTTTGTTAGACTGCACAGTACCGGTGGTATCAGTAACCCCTCCGATCTTCTAACAGACTAGTAGCATCTCGGCTACACCACGGTGAGTTACTCACCATGTGGATAATTTACAAATGCGTTTCCAAACATGGCCTCTTTTATGAATTCTGTCCTTTAATGTATCTTTATTAGATTCTCCTCCAAGTGACCCTGAATCTTCACCTTATCGGGTCCTGTATATACCACACCCGTGGTAAGTCTCAATCTGACATGTACTCCGATATTAATAGCATCAATTATACCCAAGCGTGTATCCATTTGGAAACGCACTCTGTGCCTTAAATAAGCATTGGGGCTATTTGGTGATTTTATTAAATACTTCGTAGTGAGTGCTGACCTGTCCACTAGTGCGGATCAGGCCCATCTCCGTATGTTTTTGACTTTTGATTGATCTTTCACTCTTTAAATTATATATACACTTCGACTAGATTTAACTACATGCCATGACTTGCGCGGATAGTTAATCACCCCGTCTCAGCCAGTTTGGCGAGATTTTCCATTATGTGGATGGTATGCATCGCTTTTTGAAATATTTAGGGATATTCGCCCGTAATTTTAATACATATATTTGCATTCTAAATAGGTCACGTGTCCCCTACACCCTGGTCCTGATGAAGACCCCACCGCAAGATTAACATTAATATCTGCACGCAAGGGGGTCGAAACGTCGACGGCTTACGGTTCTTCATTGTCAACTCCACACCACATTGCTTTCATTCATGGAACATTTGGAGTATGATTTTTGTTTAAAAATAAGTTACATGAACCAGGTGGTCATGTCCTATGGTACAGATGTTGTAACCCTGTAAATTAAGTGTGAATTACTGATTTTACTATCACGTACGATTCCTTGCACTTTCCCTCACCAATTCCCAGCACTATTTCACAATACCCCCCTGTCCTTCCCTTTGGGGCACTATCAATAACTACGGTTTAATCATTGTGAAAAGTTTACATACTCTATGTATCATCCCATTGTGAATTAAACAATGTGGACTGAATTTTTGTTTGTTTGATTATGTTTCATTCTTTTGGTTAAATGTTTTCCTGAATACTGGGACCCCTTCCCATTACTCACACATTCACCCCAGTCCAAAGATCTGGGCCCAAATCCATCGTTTTTTTGCACTCCACACCACCCTGGGTTAGACAATGGCGATATGCAAATCAGCTCTGACCCTGTGCCCCATGGGAACAGTCCAGTCCGAACTACAAAAGCCATGTCCTTCCCAGAACGGAATCAAGCATCCGAGGACCGGACCGGTTTCGAGGTAACACCTCTCATCAGCCCGGCTAGCTTGACTCCAGTGGTGTGGAGTGCCTGGGACCCACGTCTGGGCATCCCCAGCGCACCCAGGGCGGCAATTGCAAACAAAACAGGTGATGGACCGAATGTGGATCAATGTCACACATTCACCCCAGTCCAACGATCTGGGCCCAAATCCATCATTTTTTTGCACTCCACACCACCCTGGGTTAGACAATGGCGATATGCAAATCAGCTCTGACCCTGTGCCCCATGGGAACAGTCCAGTCCGAACTACAAAAGCCATGTCCTTCCCAGAACGGAATCAAGCATCCGAGGACCGGACCGGTTTTGAGGTAACACCTCTCATTAGCCCGGCTAGCTTGACTCCAGTGGTGTGGAGTGCCTGGGACCCACGTCTGGGCATCCCCAGCGCACCCAGGGCGGCAATTGCAAACAAAACAGGTGATGGACCGAATGTGGATCAATGTCATTGTAGTTCGGACTGGACTGTTCCCATGGGGCAACAGGGTCAGAGCTGATTTGCATATCGCCATTGTCTAACCCAGGGTGGTGTGGAGTGCAAAAAAACGATGGATTTGGGCCCAGATCTTTTGACTGGGGAAATGTGTGACATTGATCCACATTCGGTCCATCACGTGTTGTTTTTGCAATTGCCGCCCTAAGTGCGCTGGGGATGCCCAGACGTGGGTCCCAGGCACTCCACACCACTTGGAGTCAAGCTAGCCGGGCTGATGAGAGGTGTTACCTCGAAACCGGTCCGGTCCTCGGATGCTTGATTCCGTTCTGGGAAGGACATGGCTTTTGTAGTTCGGACTGGACTGTTCCCATGGGGCAACAGGGTCAGAGCTGATTTGCATATCGCCATTGTCTAATCCAGGGTGGTGTGGAGTGCAAAAAAACGATGGATTTGGGCCCAGATCTTTTGACTGGGGGAATGTGTGACATTGATCCACATTCGGTCCATCACTTGTTGTTTTTGCAAGTGCCCCCCTTGGCGCCTTCACGTCGGCACTGGAGTAGATTGGCAGCCCCTCTCATCCAATCCTGGCACTGCCAGCAGCACCAGGATTGGCTTAGGGCACGGTTACTCTTCGCCCGCCGCCCGCTCATTAGGAGACCGAGGGGCTCCTGATGGGCATGTGCAAACAAGTGAAAACACAAGTGCGCAGTACTGGGCACGGGCTACAAATTTGCCCTCCGTCCCCGCTCATGCACACTTGTGCTGCTGCCTGTTGTCCCTGGTATGACAATCATGTCAGTCAACATGATGCCAGACCACCCACCCCCTTCAGTCTCTGAAGGGGGTGGGCGGTCCGACGTCATGCTGACTGACATGATTGTCAGTTCTCTCTCGGCGTCTTTGAACTTAAGTAAACTGATTCAGTTTACTTACGTTCAGAGACGCAGAGGGAGCTGCTGTAATGGTTTCCAAGCCGGTACTGCAGGAGCGTCAGGTATCCGAAGAGTAGTCCTCAGCCTTCCCCTACGGCTTTCCGACTCTATCAAACACTAGAGTATCGAATGGCTCGCCAGGGGAAAACAGGGAAACAAAACAAGGAAAGGTGGGGAAAACAATAGAACTTGACTGTGCACTTCTGAATGGATGCTGGATAACAGGTAGGCTGGAAAGGAATAAAAGTGTTACTGTCTATTTTTGCCAACCACAACATCAATGTGCACCATGTCTATAACACATATAATACCACTACATACCACACTAGATTTTCTGGACGGTAGAACATATAGTAGGGTAGAATTAGGTGTTCGTTGTTTCTATTGTAAATAAGACAAGAAAACAGTAAAGAACTCCTTCCCACTCTATGCTGTGAGTATCAAAATCTAAAGGGTAATTCTCACTCTGTATGTTCTGGAAGTAACCTGGGAGATTCCTGTGGATATGAGCTTGAGCCAATACCATGTATCTTGCAATAATATCTGTTAGACAGGAAATACATTCAGATCTTCACGCAAGGTCATCACCAAATATATATAATGAAAAGGCAGCGCACAGCGCTGTTACCGTGATTCTGCGAGGAGTCGCCTGAATATGCACCAAATTCTGGTCCACACTAGAACACCAGAAGTAATGTATAGATGGCCCAGGAATAGGTGGAGTGAAGAGGTGCACCGGAAAAACCAGCAACGAGTGAGGAGTAATATATTCAATGGCAGTGCTCAGCCGGATGGCGGGGAACCAATTCCGGCCACCGGGCGAAGTACCAGGAAAATAGGGGGAACAAGGAAAAATCTAACTAACTAAGGTAGTAGTTCGAGCGCCCAGCCGGATGGCGGAGAATAATACCCGGCTGCCGGGCGGGGCACCTAAGGACAGGGGAATGAGAGTGGAAGCTGAACCCAGCCGGATGGCGGGGAAGAACCCGGCCGCCGGGCGGGGCTCAAGGAAACGGGGAAAAGGAGTAACGAAGCAAATGCGGTAACGACCGCAATGGAGGACGTCTGTGGGAAAGACGCCACTCAACAGCGATTCCGCCGATAATGCACAAAAGGAAAGAAGCGAACACAACTCCTTCGGCAAGAGGGCAAGAAACGTACAGGAAATGACACAGCGCAATCGAAAACCGGAAGTCAGGCACAACAAGTTGGGACGGAACCCACAACGAAAGGAGGTAGACGCAAGAACGTAAAGTGTCGTACTGTTGTTCTTAGCGTCTTAAATAGTTAATGCAATTAAAGGTACAGTGTCGGAGGGTAGTCGGAGCATGACAGCTGCAGGTGGGGGGGCTACGCCCGTACGCCCCAATGGACTCACCGCGCCTGACACCAGCCCCGCGTTAGTATCACCAGATTTTCACAAAACACTCCTTTTAGCAACTGACGCCTCAAACACTGGGTTGGGGGCGGTACTATCACAGATAGGGGACGATGGCTTAGAACACCCTATTTTGTTTATTAGTAGAAAGCTGTTTTCCAGGGAATGTAGATATCCGACAATAGAGAAAGAATGCCTGGCAATAAGGTGGGCGGTAGAAAAACTCAAATATTACCTAGAGGGGCAATCCTTTGTTTTATATACCGATCATGCCCCTCTGCAGTGGATGTACCGTAATAAAGCCCAAAACCCCGAGTCCTCCGCTGGTTTTTGTTCTTGCAACCTTTTAAGTTTGAAGTACGTCACCGCAAGGGCAGAGACAATGGCAATGCCGATTATTTATCACGGGCATGTCTCCTCCCCGAACGGTAGAATCCAGGGGGGGTGGTGTGTAGCCAGGAGGAGAAGCCGACCCCCCAAAATAGCATGACTAAAGAATAGTGGACTGTACCTGCCCCGTTGTTACCTTCTGTCCCTTCCCTACAGAATGAATAGAATGACGAGAACGGCCCGTTATGGACATCACGAGAGGAGGAAAATACAGAAGGTTCCTTTAACTGGGCATTCGCATATGAGGAAGACCCACCCCCATCTGACGTGTATACAACTGAATTGGTTAAAGTCCAGGAAACACCGTGCTCAGCGTGTGACATCACAGAGGAATATCGAGAGGCGAGAGGAGGAGTGCCAGAAGCGACAGGAGAGGATCCAGAATGGCGAAAAGCAGAAGACTAGACCGAGAGAAGAACTTCAGCAGCTGTAGGAGCAGCAGCACCAGGAGGCCAACGACACCGCACACCGCCGAGCCACGCTCCCGGAGTAGCGTGGCTGTACCAGGTCGGCAGAGGGTGTTGGGTGGCAGGGTACCTCCTCTGACTAAGACATCAGGCAGCCAACCTCCAGTTATCCTTCTGCAGTTTTGTAAATAGCCTTCCCCTGATCCTCTTACTGCTCCTCTCCTATCACACGCTTCCTTCACCTTACCTTCCTCACAGTCCAGAGAGGGAAGTACCTTGTGTGAGCCATGAGCAGCGGTGACCTCTGCACTCTCCGGTTCCCTGAACAATAGCGAGAACAGGACAGAGATTCTGACAGCCTTGTATCTGGTCTTTCACATATACCCAACAGGAGAAGAGGTGAATCACCAGAAAGAAGCTTGGCGGAGCAAAACCCTGCAGGAAGAGACCAACCCAGGAGAGCCCTTCACCACGGAATCGCTTCACTTGACCAGAGACGGTTTCCCCACTCGCCACAAGAGACACTTGATAAAAATAAAAACCCTATATAGCACCATCTGGTCTCCGGTCCCTTACTTGCACCGCGCCACATGGTGTTATGCCAAGAATGCCTCTAAGGGTCTAGTCAACCCTATTTTCTGAGTAAGGAGAGAATATGGGACCCCGTCCTGGTCTCGAATTGGACACCCTGCGAGGGATGTTAGACCACTGTTAGCTGAAGCGTCTGCATTCTGGAACCTCAGCGTCTCTGGTCAGTGTGTCTGCCGGGAAGTCACAGTCTCCTCTGTCTGTCTAAGCAAGACATGATGTATATATTGTAGGAAAGTGTGTTTCTGTTACAGTAACCCCCACTACACACTTTTTGCCAGACTACTGATGCATTTATTCTTGGTGTGCCCTGGGTCTTTGCCAATCAGGTTCCCAGGGCCTGTGTTTCCCCCCCAAAACTAACCCAATTGACATTTCTGGTCACATGTCAGCCCCTGGTAAATGGTACCCCAGGTACCCAGGGCATTGTGACCAGAGAAGGCCCTAAGGTCTGCAGCACGTATTGTGCCACCCTTAGAGGTCCTGTACCCTGAAACTCACACACTGCCTTTACAGGCTGCGTGTCTTGGTGCAAAACAAAGTGAAGAGTCGACATGGCACACATCCCTGTGTGCCATGCCCACACACCACTGCCCTGGCATACATCTGTTACCCCTTTAGCTGGGTGCCCTATGCCAGTGGTGAGGGTACAGGTTCATGAGCCCTGTACCCCTACAGTGCCCAAGTCCATTACTGGGCCCCGTAAGTGCAGTGCTGCCATTAAGAGTATATGGTGCTGGGTTGTCATTACGAACTCCACAGCACCATAATGGCTACACTGAAGACTGAGAGGTTTGGTATCAAACTTCTCAGCACATTAAACCCACACTGATGCCAGTGTGGGATTTAATGTAAACTGCACAACAAAGGGCATCTTAGAGATACCCCCTGAAACCCAACCAGCTCCTAGTCACTTGACTGAGGGGCTGCTTAGGCTGCCACCACCAGACATGTTTCTGTACCCCTAGGTTGAGAGCTTGCTGCTCTTGAGGGGCTGAAACAATGCACATCCTGGGACGAGGTGCCAAGCCTCCTCCCTCAGGGTTGGCAGGGTTCACAAATTAGAAGCTTCGAAGGCATGCAGCCTTTGTGAGCCTCTCCAGACTAATTGCAGCTTTCAGCAACTGGTCCCCACTGGTTCTACCCCCCACTTTGGGCAGGAGAACCGGGGGGACAAAACAAGTGAGGAAGGGAGGTGTGCCCACCTCTGCCAACTCCACCTCTAAGGTGGGGGAGGCGAGGTGAAGCACAACCGCAAGTCCCCGCCATCTTGAGGATGGGGGACCCAGCCAACCAGGGACAGGCTCCTGCCCCTCTCCCACTGGAGAGTGGCAGAATAGCGGGTGTACCCACCCCAGGAAAGGGACCCATTGGTCCCTACCCTTTACCTACCTGTAACACCCCTAAATTTAGTATTTAGGGGCACCCTGAACTTTCCTTCCTCAGATCCAGCAACCAAACGAAAAAGACGAGAAGAAGAAGGACGAGAAGCCGTGCAGAGCTAACAAGAGGACAACGCCCACTGACTTGGCCCCAGCCCTACAGGCCTGTTTCCCCTCGAACCTGCTCCTGCAAAGCTCCGGCGGGTCCAGCGGCCAGCAACCTCAAAAACCCCGGACGACCTGCCTGCCTTCACTTTCCAAGCTGTTTCTCCGGTGAACACCTGGAACTGCAGCTTTTGGTGCCAACCAGGAACCTCAAATTCAGCCCACCTTGCACCCACCGAACCCGGCCAGAGCGGAAGAATACTATGAGGAGGTCCCCCCAGCGATCCTGACCCGAGATCTGGTGACCCCTGACCTGCCTCAAGCCTCTAGACGACGCCTGCAGCCTCAATCCAGAGGACCCCCCTACCGCAACCAGAGCGGGTAATAAAATCCGACGTCCCAAGGCATCCCGGCACCCGACGCCCCACTGCCTTGTGTGCCCAACCAGGCAGTGCCTAACCAACCCTCAACATCCCAACTTACCCCTCAAAGTGGTGGTCGCTCCAGGAAGATCCTCATCCCGAGCCTGCAGTGTTTCTTTGTCCCAGAGAATCTCTATTGAAATCAACAGGGCACCCGGCCTCAATACAGCACCCTGCACCCGGCCGCCTTACTGTCGCTGTGGGTGCCCCTTTTGTGCTAACTTGGTCCTCAACTTGCCCGGAGCTTAACCCTAGGAGCTTTCCTCCCACAACCCGTGGCCTGCTTGCCAGCAGCCACTAACCGGAGTCCTCCTATCCTCCATAGTTTAACAGTGGGCCTCAACACTCTGCACCCTGCCGCCCAAGTGCCGCTGAGGGTGCAACAACAGTGCATCACTGACCTTGGGAGACCCCTGAGTCTAACCCCGGGACCCTAACTTCAAAGACCGATTACCTACCTGGAAACCGATAACCTCTTTTTCCTCATAGAATAACATTGACACTTTTTCTCCCAAAAAGTTTGAGTCGACTTTTGAAAACTGGTACAAAAGGGGGTGGTGATGGACGGAGCATCTGAATCAAACAAACACTCACACCCAGTCAAAAGATCTGGGTTTAATCCATCACCGTTCTTTAGCCCACTCTGACACCCCAGTTCAGACATGGCTATATGCAAATCAGTCTGACCCTGTGCCTCATGGGAACAGTCCAGCCCGAACTGCCAAGCCATGTCTTCCCTGGACCTGAAACAAGCTTCCGAGGACCGGTTTCTGGCATTCCAGCCGTCTTCAGCCCGGCTTGCTTGAATCCAGTGGCAAAGTGAGCAAGGGACTCACGTCTGAGTATACGCTGCCACACTTATGGCGGCCAAAAGCGGTACAAAAGGGGGTGGTGATGGACGGAGCATCTGAATCAATCAAACACTCACATCCAGTCAAAAGATCTGGGTTTAATCCATCAGCGTTCTTTAGCCCACTCTGCCACCCTAGTTCAGACATGGCTATATGCAAATCAGTCTGACCCTGTGCCTCATGGGAACAGTCCAGCCCGAACAGCCAAGCCATGTCTTCCCTGGACCGGAGATAAGCTTCCGAGGACCGGTTTCTGGCATTCCAGCCGTCTTCTGCCCGGCTTGCTTGAATCCAGTGGCAAAGTGAGCAAGGGACTCACGTCTGAGTATACCCTGCCACACTTATGGCGGCCAAAAGCGGTACAAAAGGGGGTGGTGATGGACGAAGCATCTGAATCAATCAAACACTCACACCCAGTCAAAAGATCTGGGTTTAATCCATCACCGTTCTTTAGCCCACTCTGCCAACCCAGTTCAGACATGGCTATATGCAAATCAGTCTGACCCTGTGCCTCATGGGAACAGTCCAGCCCGAACTGCCAAGCCATGTCTTCCCTGGACCGGAAACAAGCTTCCGAGGACCGGTTTCTGGCATTCCAGCCGTCTTCAGCCCGGCTTGCTTGAATCCAGTGGCAAAGTGAGCAAGGGAATTTCGTCTGGGTATACCCTGCCACACTTATGGCGCCAAAAGCGGTACAAAAGGGGGTGGTGATGGATGGAGCATCTGAATCAATCAAACACTCACACCCAGTCAAAAGATCTGGGTTTAATCCATCACCGTTCTTTAGCCCACTCTGCCACCCCAGTTCAGACATGGCTATATGCAAATCAGTCTGACCCTGTGCCTCATGGGAACGGTCCAGCCCGAACTTCCAAGCCATGTCTTCCCTGGACCGGAAACAAGCTTCCGAGGACCGGTTTCTGGCATTCCAGCCGTCTTCAGCCCGGCTTGCTTGAATCCAGTGGCAAAGTGGTCCATCACCACCCCCTTTTGTACCGCTTTTGGCCGCCATAAGTGTGGCAGGGTATACTCAGACGTGAGTCCCTTGCTCACTTTGCCACTGGATTCAAGCAAGCCGGGCTGAAGACGGCTGGAATGCCAGAAACCGGTCCTCGGAAGCTTGTTTCAGGTCCAGGGAACCAATGAACAGAAACAACCTAGGCAGTCATTTATACGTTAAACACACACTGCGAGAAAGGACCAACACTGAGAGTGAACAGCTTCCAATTAAAAACATAAGTTTATTACATTCACATGAACAATAGTTAAAAAGTACATTTCATAAAAAGTTGAAATCCCATGAATCATAACATAAAAATTCTTGAACATAGAGGGGTGAGTTGTAAGTCGACGCGTTTCGGCGGCCAGCGCCTTTCTCAAGACAATTTTTACAACTATCTGCAAATGAAATAATGTATAGTATTAATTAAATCATTCTCAGTTATTACATAAATAAGTTTATTCTATACATTGTAAAAAATATAGCGGAAGCATTGTTCAGAATTCTCAGGTCCTAAATCTGTCCTTAACACAGTTGACAATATACAAAAAATCGTAAAACATAAATTAAAGATATCCTAACCTCTTTTTATAGCCTATTACTGATATATATATATAGGAGTCACAGTCTGTTGATATAATGACTATTGGCTTATTAATCTCATTGTTTGATTCTAAAGGTTTTGAGCATAATTCTTATACAGAACATCATTTATGACAATAACTGAATTGGAACATTCTGAATGGTTTGACAAACATAGTTAATTATCTGATGGACAAAAATTTCATGATCAATAATACAGTCAACATTTTGTGACAGTGAATGGCAATGATTAAACCTGACATTAGATCTGGATTGTTCAGGATCAATATACGGATATAAATAAGAGAAAAGTAGAAAATTTGATTATATCGCATGGATATTTCGATTCTAGTGGAACTGTTCGTATATCTAATTTATACTTACCACAAATGGGTAACGTCTATACTATCAATCGTTTTTGACATTACCCATTTGTGGTAAGTATAAATTAGATATACGAACAGATTGACATCCGTCAGCAATACCCTACCATAATGACCACGAGATACATACAGAGATACTCAGAAATAGGAACATCATTCAGTTTTGTATATAGTTCCACTAGAATCGAAATATCCATGCGATATAATCAACTGAGACCTTAATAATAATTAACAAAATATAGAAAAATCATTTAATGAAGTATAAAAAACTATGAGATCCAGTTTTCCTCTTTGTTATCTCCACTCTATCTATTTTCTACTTTTCTCTTATTTATATCCGTATATTGATCCTGAACAATCCAGATCTAATGTCAGGTTTAATCATTGCCATTCACTGTCACAAAATGTTGACTGTATTATTGATCATGAAATTTTTGTCCATCAGATAATTAACTATGTTTGTCAAACCATTCAGAATGTTCCAATTCAGTTATTGTCATAAATGATGTTCTGTATAAGAATTATGCTCAAAACCTTTAGAATCAAACAATGAGATTAATAAGCCAATAGTCATTATATCAACAGACTGTGACTCCTATATATATATATCAGTAATAGGCTATAAAAAGAGGTTAGGATATCTTTAATTTATGTTTTACGATTTTTTGTATATTGTCAACTGTGTTAAGGACAGATTTAGGACCTGAGAATTCTGAACAATGCTTCCGCTATATTTTTTACAATGTATAGAATAAACTTATTTATGTAATAACTGAGAATGATTTAATTAATACTATACATTATTTCATTTGCAGATAGTTGTAAAAATTGTCTTGAGAAAGGCGCTGGCCGCCGAAACGCGTCGACTTACAACTCACCCCTCTATGTTCAAGAATTTTTATGTTATGATTCATGGGATTTCAACTTTTTATGAAATGTACTTTTTAACTATTGTTCATGTGAATGTAATAAACTTATGTTTTTAATTGGAAGCAGTTCACTCTCAGTGTTGGTCCTTTCTCGCAGTGTGTGTTTAACGTATAAATGACTGCCTAGGTTGTTTCTGTTCATTGATTTATTCCCTGACCTAGGGGTTGTATTGTTAATTTGTATACAGGGAACCCTTGTTGTCTTCAAAGAATTCAGGTCCAGGGAAGACATGGCTTGGCAGTTCGGGCTGGACTGTTCCCATGAGGCACAGGGTCAGACTGATTTGCATATAGCCATGTCTGAACTGGGGTGTCAGAGTGGGCTAAAGAACGGTGATGGATTAAACCCAGATCTTTTGACTGGGTGTGAGTGTTTGTTTGATTCAGATGCTCCGTCCATCACCACCCCCTTTTGTACCAGTTTTCAAAAGTCGACTCAAACTTTTTGGGAGAAAAAGTGTCAATGTTATTCTATGAGGAAAAAGAGGTTATCGGTTTCCAGGTAGGTAATCGGTCTTTGAAGTTAGGGTCCCGGGGTTAGACTCAGGGGTCTCCCAAGGTCAGTGATGCACTGTTGTTGCACCCTCAGCGGCACTTGGGCGGCAGGGTGCAGAGTGTTGAGGCCCACTGTTAAACTATGGAGGATAGGAGGACTCCGGTTAGTGGCTGCTGGCAAGCAGGCCACGGGTTGTGGGAGGAAAGCTCCTAGGGTTAAGCTCCGGGCAAGTTGAGGACCAAGTTAGCACAAAAGGGGCACCCACAGCGACAGTAAGGCGGCCGGGTGCAGGTGCTGTATTGAGGCCGGGTGCCCTGTTGATTTCAATAGAGATTCTCTGGGACAAAGAAACACTGCAGGCTCGGGATGAGGATCTTCCTGGAGCGACCACCACTTTGAGGGGTAAGTTGGGATGTTGAGGGTTGGTTAGGCACTGCCTGGTTGGGCACACAAGGCAGTGGGGCGTCGGGTGCCGGGATGCCTTGGGACGTCGGATTTTATTACCCGCTCTGGTTGCGGTAGGGGGGTCCTCTGGATTGAGGCTGCAGGCGTCGTCTAGAGGCTTGAGGCAGGTCAGGGGTCACCAGATCTCGGGTCAGGATCGCTGGGGGGACCTCCTCATAGTATTCTTCCGCTCTGGCCGGGTTCGGTGGGTGCAAGGTGGGCTGAATTTGAGGTTCCTGGTTGGCACCAAAAGCTGCAGTTCCAGGTGTTCACCGGAGAAACAGCTTGGAAAGTGAAGGCAGGCAGGTCGTCCGGGGTTTTTGAGGTTGCTGGCCGCTGGACCCACCGGAGCTTTGCAGGAGCAGGTTCGAGGGGAAACAGGCCTGTAGGGCTGGGGCCAAGTCAGTGGGCGTTGTCCTCTTGTTAGCTCTGCACGGCTTCTCGTCCTTCTTCTTCTCGTCTTTTTCTTTTGGTTGCTGGATCTGAGGAAGGAAAGTTCAGGGTGCCCCTAAATACTAAATTTAGGGGTGTTACAGGTAGGTAAAGGGTAGGGACCAATGGGTCCCTTTCCTGGGGTGGGTACACCCGCTATTCTGCCACTCTCCAGTGGGAGAGGGGCAGGAGCCTGTCCCTGGTTGGCTGGGTCCCCCATCCTCAAGATGGCGGGGACTTGCGGTTGTGCTTCACCTCGCCTCCCCCACCTTAGAGGTGGAGTTGGCAGAGGTGGGCACACCTCCCTTCCTCACTTGTTTTGTCCCCCCGGTTCTCCTGCCCAAAGTGGGGGGTAGAACCAGTGGGGACCAGTTGCTGAAAGCTGCAATTAGTCTGGAGAGGCTCACAAAGGCTGCATGCCTTCGAAGCTTCTAATTTGTGAACCCTGCCAACCCTGAGGGAGGAGGCTTGGCACCTCGTCCCAGGATGTGCATTGTTTCAGCCCCTCAAGAGCAGCAAGCTCTCAACCTAGGGGTACAGAAACATGTCTGGTGGTGGCAGCCTAAGCAGCCCCTCAGTCAAGTGACTAGGAGCTGGTTGGGTTTCAGGGGGTATCTCTAAGATGCCCTTTGTTGTGCAGTTTACATTAAATCCCACACTGGCATCAGTGTGGGTTTAATGTGCTGAGAAGTTTGATACCAAACCTCTCAGTCTTCAGTGTAGCCATTATGGTGCTGTGGAGTTTGTAATGACAACCCAGCACCATATACTCTTAATGGCAGCACTGCACTTACGGGGCCCAGTAATGGACTTGGGCACTGTAGGGGTACAGGGCTCATGAACCTGTACCCTCACCACTGGCATAGGGCACCCAGCTAAAGGGGTAACAGATGTATGCCAGGGCAGTGGTGTGTGGGCATGGCACACAGGGATGTGTGCCATGTCGACTCTTCACTTTGTTCTGCACCAAGACACGCAGCCTGTAAAGGCAGTGTGTGAGTTTCAGGGTACAGGACCTCTAAGGGTGGCACAATACGTGCTGCAGACCTTAGGGCCTTCTCTGGTCACAATGCCCTGGGTACCTGGGGTACCATTTACCAGGGGCTGACATGTGACCAGAAATGTCAATTGGGTTAGTTTTGGGGGGAAAACACAGGCCCTGGGAACCTGATTGGCAAAGACCCAGGGCACACCAAGAATAAATGCATCAGTAGTCTGGCAAAAAGTGTGTAGTGGGGGTTACTGTAACAGAAACACACTTTCCTACAATATATACATCATGTCTTGCTTAGACAGACAGAGGAGACTGTGACTTCCCGGCAGACACACTGACCAGAGACGCTGAGGTTCCAGAATGCAGACGCTTCAGCTAACAGTGGTCTAACATCCCTCGCAGGGTGTCCAATTAAATAATAAACAGAAAACTTACCTCACAGCCGGTCCGCGCCACCTCTGCTCCCCTTGGCGCCAATTGCAAACAAAACAGGTGATGGAGCGAATGTGGATCAATGTCACACATTCACCCCAGTCCAAAGATCTGGGCCCAAATCCATCGTTTTTTTGCACTCCACACCACCCTGGGTTAGACAATGGCGATATGCAAATCAGCTCTGACCCTGTGCCCCATGGGAACAGTCCAGTCCGAACTACAAAAGCCATGTCCTTCCCAGAACGGAATCAAGCATCCGAGGACCGGACCGGTTTCGAGGTAACACCTCTCATCAGCCCGGCTAGCTTGACTCCAGTGGTGTGGAGTGCCTGGGACCCACGTCTGGGCATCCCCAGCGCACCCAGGGTGGCAATTGCAAACAAAACAGGTGATGGACCGAATGTGGATCAATGTCACACATTCACCCCAGTCCAAAGATCTGGGCCCAAATCCATCGTTTTTTTGCACTCCACACCACCCTGGGTTAGACAATGGCGATATGCAAATCAGCTCTGACCCTGTGCCCCATGGGAACAGTCCAGTCCGAACTACAAAAGCCATGTCCTTCCCAGAACGGAATCAAGCATCCGAGGACCGGATTCGAGGTAACACCTCTCATCAGCCCGGCTAGCTTGACTCCAGTGGTGTGGAGTGCCTGGGACCCACGTCTGGGCATCCCCAGCGCACCCAGGGCGGCAATTGCAAACAAAACAGGTGATGGACCGAATGTGGATCAATGTCACACATTCACCCCAGTCCAAAGATCTGGGCCCAAATCCATCGTTTTTTTGCACTCCACACCACCCTGGGTTAGACAATGGCGATATGCAAATCAGCTCTGACCCTGTGCCCCATGGGAACAGTCCAGTCCGAACTACAAAAGCCATGTCCTTCCCAGAACGGAATCAAGCATCCGAGGACCGGACCGGTTTCGAGGTAACACCTCTCATCAGCCCGGCTAGCTTGACTCCAGTGGTGTGGAGTGCCTGGGACCCACGTCTGGGCATCCCCAGCGCACCCAGGGTGGCAATTGCAAACAAAACAGGTGATGGACCGAATGTGGATCAATGTCACACATTCACCCCAGTCCAAAGATCTGGGCCCAAATCCATCGTTTTTTTGCACTCCACACCACCCTGGGTTAGACAATGGCGATATGCAAATCAGCTCTGACCCTGTGCCCCATGGGAACAGTCCAGTCCGAACTACAAAAGCCATGTCCTTCCCAGAACGGAATCAAGCATCCGAGGACCGGACCGGTTTCGAGGTAACACCTCTCATCAGCCCGGCTAGCTTGACTCCAGTGGTGTGGAGTGCCTGGGACCCACGTCTGGGCATCCCCAGCGCACCCAGGGCGGCAATTGCAAACAAAACAGGTGATGGACCGAATGTGGATCAATGTCACACATTCACCCCAGTCCAAAGATCTGGGCCCAAATCCATCGTTT
Source organism: Lissotriton vulgaris (assembly GCF_964263255.1). Taxonomy (NCBI): domain Eukaryota; kingdom Metazoa; phylum Chordata; class Amphibia; order Caudata; family Salamandridae; genus Lissotriton; species Lissotriton vulgaris. The sequence goes on from NC_141699.1 coordinate 867,657,084, forward strand.
TTTTGCACTCCACACCACCCTGGGTTAGACAATGGCGATATGCAAATCAGCTCTGACCCTGTGCCCCATGGGAACAGTCCAGTCCGAACTACAAAAGCCATGTCCTTCCCAGAACGGAATCAAGCATCCGAGGACCGGACCGGTTTCGAGGTAACCCCTCTCATCAGCCCGGCTAGCTTGACTCCAGTGGTGTGGAGTGCCTGGGACCCACGTCTGGGCATCCCCAGCGCACCCAGGGCGGCAATTGCAAACAAAACAGGTGATGGACCGAATGTGGATCAATGTCACACATTCACCCCAGTCCAAAGATCTGGGCCCAAATCCATCGTTTTTTTGCACTCCACACCACCCTGGGTTAGACAATGGCGATATGCAAATCAGCTCTGACCCTGTGCCCCATGGGAACAGTCCAGTCCGAACTACAAAAGCCATGTCCTTCCCAGAACGGAATCAAGCATCCGAGGACCGGACCGGTTTCGAGGTAACACCTTTCATCAGCCCGGCTAGCTTGACTCCAGTGGTGTGGAGTGCCTGGGACCCACGTCTGGGCATCCCCAGCGCACCCAGGGCGGCAGTTCGGACTGGACTGTTCCCATGGGGCACAGGGTCAGAGCTGATTTGCATATCGCCATTGTCTAACCCAGGGTGGTGTGGAGTGCAAAAAAACGATGGATTTGGGCCCAGATCTTTTGACTGGGGGAATGTGTGACATTGATCCACATTCGGTCCATCACTTGTTGTTTTTGCAATTGCCGCCCTAAGTGCGCTGGGGATGCCCAGACGTGGGTCCCAGGCACTCCACACCACTTGGAGTCAAGCTAGCCGGGCTGATGAGAGGTGTTACCTCGAAACCGGTCCGGTCCTCGGATGCTTGATTCCGTTCTGGGAAGGACATGGCTTTTGTAGTTCGGACTGGACTGTTCCCATGGGGCAACAGGGTCAGAGCTGATTTGCATATCGCCATTGTCTAATCCAGGGTGGTGTGGAGTGCAAAAAAACGATGGATTTGGGCCCAGATCTTTTGACTGGGGGAATGTGTGACATTGATCCACATTCGGTCCATCACTTGTTGTTTTTGCAAGTGCCCCCCTTGGCGCCTTCACGTCGGCACTGGAGTAGATTGGCAGCCCCTCTCATCCAATCCTGGCACTGCCAGCAGCACCAGGATTGGCTTAGGGCACGGTTACTCTTCGCCCGCCGCCCGCTCATTAGGAGACCGAGGGGCTCCTGATGGGCATGTGCAAACAAGTGAAAACACAAGTGCGCAGTACTGGGCACGGGCTACAAATTTGCCCTCCGTCCCCGCTCATGCACACTTGTGCTGCTGCCTGTTGTCCCTGGTATGACAATCATGTCAGTCAACATGATGCCAGACCACCCACCCCCTTCAGTCTCTGAAGGGGGTGGGCGGTCCGACGTCATGCTGACTGACATGATTGTCAGTTCTCTCTCGGCGTCTTTGAACTTAAGTAAACTGATTCAGTTTACTTACGTTCAGAGACGCAGAGGGAGCTGCTGTAATGGTTTCCAAGCAGGTACTGCAGGAGCGTCAGGTATCCGAAGAGTAGTCCTCAGCCTTCCCCTACGGCTTTCCGACTCTATCAAACACTAGAGTATCGAATGGCTCGCCAGGGGAAAACAGGGAAACAAAACAAGGAAAGGTGGGGAAAACAATAGAACTTGACTGTGCACTTCTGAATGGATGCTGGATAACAGGTAGGCTGGAAAGGAATAAAAGTGTTACTGTCTATTTTTGCCAACCACAACATCAATGTGCACCATGTCTATAACACATATAATACCACTACATACCACACTAGATTTTCTGGACGGTAGAACATATAGTAGGGTAGAATTAGGTGTTCGTTGTTTCTATTGTAAATAAGACAAGAAAACAGTAAAGAACTCCTTCCCACTCTATGCTGTGAGTATCAAAATCTAAAGGGTAATTCTCACTCTGTATGTTCTGGAAGTAACCTGGGAGATTCCTGTGGATATGAGCTTGAGCCAATACCATGTATCTTGCAATAATATCTGTTAGACAGGAAATACATTCAGATCTTCACGCAAGGTCATCACCAAATATATATAATGAAAAGGCAGCGCACAGCGCTGTTACCGTGATTCTGCGAGGAGTCGCCTGAATATGCACCAAATTCTGGTCCACACTAGAACACCAGAAGTAATGTATAGATGGCCCAGGAATAGGTGGAGTGAAGAGGTGCACCGGAAAAACCAGCAACGAGTGAGGAGTAATATATTCAATGGCAGTGCTCAGCCGGATGGCGGGGAACCAATTCCGGCCACCGGGCGAAGTACCAGGAAAATAGGGGGAACAAGGAAAAATCTAACTAACTAAGGTAGTAGTTCGAGCGCCCAGCCGGATGGCGGAGAATAATACCCGGCTGCCGGGCGGGGCACCTAAGGACAGGGGAATGAGAGTGGAAGCTGAACCCAGCCGGATGGCGGGGAAGAACCCGGCCGCCGGGCGGGGCTCAAGGAAAGGGGGAAAAGGAGTAACGAAGCAAATGCGGTAACGACCGCAATGGAGGACGTCTGTGGGAAAGACGCCACTCAACAGCGATTCCGCCGATAATGCACAAAAGGAAAGAAGCGAACACAACTCCTTCGGCAAGAGGGCAAGAAACGTACAGGAAATGACACAGCGCAATCGAAAACCGGAAGTCAGGCACAACAAGTTGGGACGGAACCCACAACGAAAGGAGGTAGACGCAAGAACGTAAAGTGTCGTACTGTTGTTCTTAGCGTCTTAAATAGTTAATGCAATTAAAGGTACAGTGTCGGAGGGTAGTCGGAGCATGACAGCTGCAGGTGGGGGCGCTACGCCCGTACGCCCCAATGGACTCACCGCGCCTGACACCAGCCCCGCGTTAGTATCACCAGATTTTCACAAAACACTCCTTTTAGCAACTGACGCCTCAAACACTGGGTTGGGGGCGGTACTATCACAGATAGGGGACGATGGCTTAGAACACCCTATTTTGTTTATTAGTAGAAAGCTGTTTTCCAGGGAATGTAGATATCCGACAATAGAGAAAGAATGCCTGGCAATAAGGTGGGCGGTAGAAAAACTCAAATATTACCTAGAGGGGCAATCCTTTGTTTTATATACCGATCATGCCCCTCTGCAGTGGATGTACCGTAATAAAGCCCAAAACCCCCGAGTCCTCCGCTGGTTTTTGTTCTTGCAACCTTTTAAGTTTGAAGTACGTCACCGCAAGGGCAGAGACAATGGCAATGCCGATTATTTATCACGGGCATGTCTCCTCCCCGAACGGTAGAATCCAGGGGGGGTGGTGTGTAGCCAGGAGGAGAAGCCGACCCCCCAAAATAGCATGACTAAAGAATAGTGGACTGTACCTGCCCCGTTGTTACCTTCTGTCCCTTCCCTACAGAATGAATAGAATGACGAGAACGGCCCGTTATGGACATCACGAGAGGAGGAAAATACAGAAGGTTCCTTTAACTGGGCATTCGCATATGAGGAAGACCCACCCCCATCTGGCGTGTATACAACTGAATAGGTTAAAGTCCAGGAAACACCGTGCTCAGCGTGTGACATCACAGAGGAATATCGAGAGGCGAGAGGAGGAGTGCCAGAAGCGACAGGAGAGGATCCAGAATGGCGAAAAGCAGAAGACTAGACCGAGAGAAGAACTTCAGCAGCTGTAGGAGCAGCAGCACCAGGAGGCCAACGACACCGCACACCGCCGAGCCACGCTCCCGGAGTAGCGTGGCTGTACCAGGTCGGCAGAGGGTGTTGGGTGGCAGGGTACCTCCTCTGACTAAGACATCAGGCAGCCAACCTCCAGTTATCCTTCTGCAGTTTTGTAAATAGCCTTCCCCTGATCCTCTTACTGCTCCTCTCCTATCACACGCTTCCTTCACCTTACCTTCCTCACAGTCCAGAGAGGGAAGTACCTTGTGTGAGCCATGAGCAGCGGTGACCTCTGCACTCTCCGGTTCCCTGAACAATAGCGAGAACAGGACAGAGATTCTGACAGCCTTGTATCTGGTCTTTCACATATACCCAACAGGAGAAGAGGTGAATCACCAGAAAGAAGCTTGGCGGAGCAAAACCCTGCAGGAAGAGACCAACCCAGGAGAGCCCTTCACCACGGAATCGCTTCACTTGACCAGAGACGGTTTCCCCACTCGCCACAAGAGACACTTGATAAAAATAAAAACCCTATATAGCACCATCTGGTCTCCGGTCCCTTACTTGCACCGCGCCACATGGTGTTATGCCAAGAATGCCTCTAAGGGTCTAGTCAACCCTATTTTCTGAGTAAGGAGAGAATATGGGACCCCGTCCTGGTCTCGAATTGGACACCCTGCGAGGGATGTTAGACCACTGTTAGCTGAAGCGTCTGCATTCTGGAACCTCAGCGTCTCTGGTCAGTGTGTCTGCCGGGAAGTCACAGTCTCCTCTGTCTGTCTAAGCAAGACATGATGTATATATTGTAGGAAAGTGTGTTTCTGTTACAGTAACCCCCACTACACACTTTTTGCCAGACTACTGATGCATTTATTCTTGGTGTGCCCTGGGTCTTTGCCAATCAGGTTCCCAGGGCCTGTGTTTTCCCCCCAAAACTAACCCAATTGACATTTCTGGTCACATGTCAGCCCCTGGTAAATGGTACCCCAGGTACCCAGGGCATTGTGACCAGAGAAGGCCCTAAGGTCTGCAGCACGTATTGTGCCACCCTTAGAGGTCCTGTACCCTGAAACTCACACACTGCCTTTACAGGCTGCGTGTCTTGGTGCAGAACAAAGTGAAGAGTCGACATGGCACACATCCCTGTGTGCCATGCCCACACACCACTGCCCTGGCATACATCTGTTACCCCTTTAGCTGGGTGCCCTATGCCAGTGGTGAGGGTACAGGTTCATGAGCCCTGTACCCCTACAGTGCCCAAGTCCATTACTGGGCCCCGTAAGTGCAGTGCTGCCATTAAGAGTATATGGTGCTGGGTTGTCATTACGAACTCCACAGCACCATAATGGCTACACTGAAGACTGAGAGGTTTGGTATCAAACTTCTCAGCACATTAAACCCACACTGATGCCAGTGTGGGATTTAATGTAAACTGCACAACAAAGGGCATCTTAGAGATACCCCCTGAAACCCAACCAGCTCCTAGTCACTTGACTGAGGGGCTGCTTAGGCTGCCACCACCAGACATGTTTCTGTACCCCTAGGTTGAGAGCTTGCTGCTCTTGAGGGGCTGAAACAATGCACATCCTGGGACGAAGTGCCAAGCCTCCTCCCTCAGGGTTGGCAGGGTTCACAAATTAGAAGCTTCGAAGGCATGCAGCCTTTGTGAGCCTCTCCAGACTAATTGCAGCTTTCAGCAACTGGTCCCCACTGGTTCTACCCCCCACTTTGGGCAGGAGAACCGGGGGGACAAAACAAGTGAGGAAGGGAGGTGTGCCCACCTCTGCCAACTCCACCTCTAAGGTGGGGGAGGCGAGGTGAAGCACAACCGCAAGTCCCCGCCATCTTGAGGATGGGGGACCCAGCCAACCAGGGACAGGCTCCTGCCCCTCTCCCACTGGAGAGTGGCAGAATAGCGGGTGTACCCACCCCAGGAAAGGGACCCATTGGTCCCTACCCTTTACCTACCTGTAACACCCCTAAATTTAGTATTTAGGGGCACCCTGAACTTTCCTTCCTCAGATCCAGCAACCAAAAGAAAAAGACGAGAAGAAGAAGGACGAGAAGCCGTGCAGAGCTAACAAGAGGACAACGCCCACTGACTTGGCCCCAGCCCTACAGGCCTGTTTCCCCTCGAACCTGCTCCTGCAAAGCTCCGGCGGGTCCAGCGGCCAGCAACCTCAAAAACCCCGGACGACCTGCCTGCCTTCACTTTCCAAGCTGTTTCTCCGGTGAACACCTGGAACTGCAGCTTTTGGTGCCAACCAGGAACCTCAAATTCAGCCCACCTTGCACCCACCGAACCCGGCCAGAGCGGAAGAATACTATGAGGAGGTCCCCCCAGCGATCCTGACCCGAGATCTGGTGACCCCTGACCTGCCTCAAGCCTCTAGACGACGCCTGCAGCCTCAATCCAGAGGACCCCCCTACCGCAACCAGAGCGGGTAATAAAATCCGACGTCCCAAGGCATCCCGGCACCCGACGCCCCACTGCCTTGTGTGCCCAACCAGGCAGTGCCTAACCAACCCTCAACATCCCAACTTACCCCTCAAAGTGGTGGTCGCTCCAGGAAGATCCTCATCCCGAGCCTGCAGTGTTTCTTTGTCCCAGAGAATCTCTATTGAAATCAACAGGGCACCCGGCCTCAATACAGCACCCTGCACCCGGCCGCCTTACTGTCGCTGTGGGTGCCCCTTTTGTGCTAACTTGGTCCTCAACTTGCCCGGAGCTTAACCCTAGGAGCTTTCCTCCCACAACCCGTGGCCTGCTTGCCAGCAGCCACTAACCGGAGTCCTCCTATCCTCCATAGTTTAACAGTGGGCCTCAACACTCTGCACCCTGCCGCCCAAGTGCCGCTGAGGGTGCAACAACAGTGCATCACTGACCTTGGGAGACCCCTGAGTCTAACCCCGGGACCCTAACTTCAAAGACCGATTACCTACCTGGAAACCGATAACCTCTTTTTCCTCATAGAATAACATTGACACTTTTTCTCCCAAAAAGTTTGAGTCGACTTTTGAAAACTGGTACAAAAGGGGGTGGTGATGGACGGAGCATCTGAATCAAACAAACACTCACACCCAGTCAAAAGATCTGGGTTTAATCCATCACCGTTCTTTAGCCCACTCTGACACCCCAGTTCAGACATGGCTATATGCAAATCAGTCTGACCCTGTGCCTCATGGGAACAGTCCAGCCCGAACTGCCAAGCCATGTCTTCCCTGGACCTGAAACAAGCTTCCGAGGACCGGTTTCTGGCATTCCAGCCGTCTTCAGCCCGGCTTGCTTGAATCCAGTGGCAAAGTGAGCAAGGGACTCACGTCTGAGTATACACTGCCACACTTATGGCGGCCAAAAGCGGTACAAAAGGGGGTGGTGATGGACGGAGCATCTGAATCAATCAAACACTCACACCCAGTCAAAAGATCTGGGTTTAATCCATCAGCGTTCTTTAGCCCACTCTGCCACCCTAGTTCAGACATGGCTATATGCAAATCAGTCTGACCCTGTGCCTCATGGGAACAGTCCAGCCCGAACAGCCAAGCCATGTCTTCCCTGGACCGGAGATAAGCTTCCGAGGACCGGTTTCTGGCATTCCAGCCGTCTTCTGCCCGGCTTGCTTGAATCCAGTGGCAAAGTGAGCAAGGGACTCACGTCTGAGTATACCCTGCCACACTTATGGCGGCCAAAAGCGGTACAAAAGGGGGTGGTGATGGACGAAGCATCTGAATCAATCAAACACTCACACCCAGTCAAAAGATCTGGGTTTAATCCATCACCGTTCTTTAGCCCACTCTGCCAACCCAGTTCAGACATGGCTATATGCAAATCAGTCTGACCCTGTGCCTCATGGGAACAGTCCAGCCCGAACTGCCAAGCCATGTCTTCCCCGGACCAGAAACAAGTTTCCGAGGACCGGTTTCTGGCATTCCAGCCGTCTTCAGCCCGGCTTGCTTGAATCCAGTGGCAAAGTGAGCAAGGGACTCACGTCTGAGTATACCCTGCCACACTTATGGCGACCAAAAGCGGTGCAAAAGGGGGTGTGATGAACGGAGCATCTGAATCAATCAAACACTCACACCCAGTCAAAAGATCTGGGTTTAATCCATCACCGTTCTTTAGCCCACTCTGCCTCCCCAGTTCAGACATGGCTATATGCAAATCAGTCTGACCCTGTGCCTCATGGGAACAGTCCAGCCCGAACTGCCAAGCCATGTCTTCCCTGGACCGGAAACAAGCTTCCGAGGACCGGTTTCTGGCATTCCAGCCGTCTTCAGCCCGGCTTGCTTGAATCCAGTGGCAAAGTGAGCAAGGGAATCACGTCTGGGTATACCCTGCCACACTTATGGCGGCCAAAAGCGGTACAAAAGGGGGTGGTGATGGATGGAGCATCTGAATCAATCAAACACTCACACCCAGTCAAAAGATCTGGGTTTAATCCATCACCGTTCTTTAGCCCACTCTGCCACCCCAGTTCAGACATGGCTATATGCAAATCAGTCTGACCCTGTGCCTCATGGGAACGGTCCAGCCCGAACTGCCAAGCCATGTCTTCCCTGGACCGGAAACAAGCTTCCGAGGACCGGTTTCTGGCATTCCAACCGTCTTCAGCCCAGCTTGCTTGAATCCAGTGGCAAAGTGAGCAAGGGACTCACGTCTGAGTATACCCTGCCACACTTATGGCGGCCAAAAGCAGGACAAAAGGGGCTGGTGATGGACGGAGCATCTGAATCAATCAAACACTCACACCCAGTCAAAAGATCTGGGTTTAATCCATCACCGTTCTTTAGCCCACTCTGCCACCCCAGTTCAGACATGGCTATATGCAAATCAGTCTGACCCTGTGCCTCATGGGAACAGTCCAGCCCGAACTGCCAAGCCATGTCTTCCCTGGACCGGAAACAAGCTTCCGAGGACCGGTTTCTGGCATTCCAGCCGTCTTCAGCCCGGCTTGCTTGAATCCAGTGGCAAAGTGGTCCATCACCACCCCCTTTTGTACCGCTTTTGGCCGCCATAAGTGTGGCAGGGTATACTCAGACGTGAGTCCCTTGCTCACTTTGCCACTGGATTCAAGCCTGGTACCTCTAACTAAAATGTATTCACTCAACTATTTTCAGGAAATGCCCCAATGCTGAATCTAGGATCCAGCACTGTTAGTAAAAGTAATCCGAAAAGTAATTAATTACATTTTTACTGAAAAAGCCTTTTGATTCCTATGTACTGAGTCTACTAAGTTTCTGCATTGCATTGCAACCCCTGTTAACTCAAATTGGTACAAAGTTCTACTATATTTTGAAAGTATTTGACAACAGCATCTTGTAGCTGAAAAGTATTTATATGCTTACCTTTACCAGGCTTGCTTGGCTCTAGAAATAAAACCACAGTATATTTTTTATACAAAACAATTGGCCTAGAGTTCAGTTCTTGAGTGTGTGTATTCATTTGCTGACTGAGTGTGTACATCAGTGCTTAACACTGTCCTCTGATACTGCCTTACTGCTCGACCAAGCTACCACTTTAGAGAGTAAGGATCTATCTAAATTTAACCTCTGCCAAACCTCTGGAGACCCTTGGACTCTATACACACACTGTACCTCACTTTGGTGCAGTTTCTTACATAAATACCCACAGGTCTCCCCAGGGGTTCTACCCTGCTGTGTTACTGTGTCGGCCTAAAGGATGACGTCGGGCTTGAACTTTAACATAGATGTTATATAGGAGATGTTCATCCTGCTGTGAGTCTGGATGTGCTTCCTAGAAGCCTCATGCATAATGTGTGTGTATAGAACCAGGAAAAACCTGCGTTCTGAATGCAGTGTCGTATCTAGGTAAAAGGTCAGTCCCTATGAAGCGTTATGTATGTAATGTAGGAAAGGATATAGGTGAAAGGTTGCAGTGTTATCTGCGCCTATATAGGGTACCTATATGGAATATAACTGTGACTTCTGCAACAATGCTCGATGAGCGTGCTCCAACACAAAACGGGGAGAGCGCATCTGCTGTGAGCCATCCCCTGAACCACATGGTGAGAAACTCCTCTGAATTATTTCCTTCGCATCCCTCTGGAAATCCAATAAAGTGGAGATTATGTCTGCAGACGTGTCGCTCTGTGTCTTCTACTCGTGTCGCCAAACCCCAAGTGTGTGTTTCAAGATGAGTCACTTTTTTCTGTAGCTTGCCCACTGTGTCCTCCACATTCGAAATTCGGGGCTCTGTTTCTGCGATACGTTGCATGGCATTTTGGAGATCCTGCCGAAGCAACATAACATCTGCGCCCACAGCCCCTATTTTGGTCTCCAGCGTTTCCCTGGACTGAGTGATTGCCGCCAGCAGTGCCTCATTGTCCGGCATGGACGTCTCCGGGCCACCCAGTGAAGGTCCTGAAGCTACTGTCCCAGCATATTTGTCCATTGTACATCGTTTAGATGATGCACCAGGCGGCTTAACCTTTGCCATAGTAGAACTGTACCAGGCAAAAAAGGGGGCGATCCAGAGAATGAGACACAGCAATCCCTGGCTGCGTTTATAGGAAGGATTTAGATGACAAGTTCCAGGTATGGCGCTCACAGTGGGGGGAGGGTTAGACCAGGTGGGGCCACTGCACTCACAAGCTGCACCAAACCTCCTTTGATCGCCTCCGCGAGCAAGGCGCCCCTATGTTCCCTAGCAGGTGTCAAGGCTCCAGGCCAACAGTGCAACAGTTCGTAAACCAGGGCTTCTCCACTGCCAGCGCCAGGCACAGCATTTAGGAGATTATCAAATCCGGAGCACGGCACACAGATTGTCCACAAAACCCACACACAACGCTGGACACATCCTAGATGTCATTTTAGCAAATACTGAACTAGTTACCTTTCAAACTATAACTCCAGTCATATGGTCAGACCACCATTTGCTTGCTTTCCAACATAAAACGCACTAAGTGATGCTCCTAAAAGCACCTTACATGCATCCACCTATCGACCGTGGAACAAACTCTATTGGAACACTAAGAAACACACTAACATCCAGTACAGTTCTAGAAAAAAATATTCTGTTAAAAAATTATATGAGTGGCTACAGGAAGCTTTTGATATCCTGATACCACTAATAACCACACAACAGAACAAAAGAAAATTAGCACCTTAAAGAAATACAGAGATAAGACATAAAACAACAAATTAGACAACTAAAAAGTGCCTGGTTCAAAACGAACGCCAATCAAGACAAACATTGCCTACAGAAAATTAAAAGATTATACAAGTCAGCTATCAAAAAAGCTAGGAAAAGATACTATTTGCACAGAATTCAAAATGCACAATGTGCAATTAAAGAATTCTATAAAATACTTGATTAATTTCGTAAACCATATTGCCTAGAAGGAGCTCATCCCAATACTCAAGATTTCACAGACAAACTGGCAAATCAATTCACAACCAAAGCAGACACATTGGACTCATACTTAAAACAAAGCAGCGCTGACCCTTTTACAAAACAACAATCCAGGAATACTCTAACCTACCTCTCCGTTTCTTCCAACACACTTCACACTATAAATATATGGACCTGGTCAAAGCAGGCAGGCCTGCCCGCAGCCCTTCTGACCAGTTTCCACAGCAAACCTTCAGAACAATTCTTCTAACAATGTGTGCTGCCCCTCCAGTAAGAAGAATCATCAATAACTCATTAACTACCGGAATATTTCCAGAAGAACTCAAAAAGTCATATACACGCCCATTCCTGAAGAAAACAAACTTGGACACACTGACAGACCAATTACAAATGGACCTTTCCTCAGCAAACTGATAGAAAGAGTAGCGTTCACCCAGATGTCACAATTCATTGAAGAGAATGCCATACTTTCAGGCTTCCAAACGGGATTCCGTCCAGGAAGAGGCACAGAATCTGCCCTCCTTGCCACCTGGGATGACCTGAAGAACACAGTTGACCACAACGGGGTTGCTGCAATACTTTTCTTGGACCTCTTTGCTGCCTTTGACACAGTTGACCATGACACTCTGATACAAAGACTCTACAAAGCCGGCATAGAGGGGACTGTCCTAGACTAGATCACATCCTACCTTCGCAACAGAACTAATGTCATCCTTACCCCACCTTTCTTGTCCAAACCATACTTCACAAAAGCAAGGGTCCCCCAAGGCTCTATCCCCTCGCCCATGTTTTTCAACATCTACATGAAGTCATTACAGGTGATGAAGCAGGGTTTTCCGTAAATAAAACCTGCTCAGATTAAACCTTCCACTGTGTGAAAATCATTAACAAAGTTTTGAAATTAACTTAAAAATTATTAATAATTTTTAGTTTTGGAAAAGAACATAAGAAAGGCGTGTGAAAATGACAATAGGTTTAAGTAGACCACAAATGATTCCTGCACGAAAAAACAGCAAAGAAGGAGCAAATATTATTTTCATGAGCAAATGTGGGATTAAAATGCGTTTATCGTTCAATTAAGCAATACTAATGACAGAATAATTATTTAAAATGATTGCGTTCATATTAGACTAATGAAAGATTGAAATTAAATTTGAAATGGAGCTTTTATTTTGAGCAAATAACTGAATCTGTTTATTTCTCCTAGAGAAAACTGCATGCTTTACAAAGAAGGCCTCAAATCTACTATTAGGGTAATTTTGCTTTAAAATGTAGAAATGCAGATATTTCGACTATTGTGTTCTTGTTGTCGATGGCTGCTACACGTTTGGAGTGTCAGTGGAACGTTCTATCGTCTGAGGAAAAATTTAGTTTTGTGGATTACTATGCTAGTGAAATGTTACAACATTTGTTCTACTGCACGTGTGTCGAGGAAGGAGAAGATTTTGGTTTCCTTTGCTGAAGGATGATGAGGGCAGCGTGAATTTAAATCAAATAACTTTTCCAAAGAGAAGAGTGGCGGAAGTGGTGTGACTTAACACCCTATGCTTCTAGACCAATAAGGAGAGAGACTTTTCCGGATTTCGATACAAGAGTAGAGATGAACTTTTAACTTTGGGTATAACTATTAGTTTTTGGAGATAACAAGATAACTTTAGCTGAGAGACTAGGTGAGGTGTGGCGTTTATGTGAGCTGTTTCTTCAGATCCTTTAGCTGATGTGGTCTGTAAGCCGACTCCTTAACCTTGCATCTCATACTTTTGTGAGGATTGCCCCAGCTTTCGTTACCGGGCGGAGGAATAGCATTTCCAGCTATTAGCACGCTGTGCTATAGTTTTTTTAGGTTCGTATGAAATTCTGTACTTGCATTGGGCTTATAAAAATGCTCTTGTGTCTTTTACACTTTCCACTCAACTCATGCTCCTTAATTGGGATGTTATTCTGAATTACTGAATGTGAGTTCTCTAGTGTGATGGTTCTAATTTGATGCGGTACCTTTGTTTGACCATTCCATATGCTTTCAAAGAAAATAGACATAAAGCAAAAGTAAACGAGAAACTGAGTCTGTTGTTATTGATAATTGTACATAATGAGATATATATATATATAGTTGTATATAGTGTGGTTTGTATAAATATTGCCTTTGTCCTAGGTCCTCATGAGGGGAATTTTCATCTAAATATTTTGCCAAATCCCGGTCAACTCTCTGATCTGTCGGAAGACCTGATGTTGATATGGCCAAAATTCAGTCTTATAAAATAGAGATTTTTATAGCTGGTTCAGAGTGTGGTATGATTATTATACACTCTGTCTTAGTTAGTTTGTTGTGGTGTGGAGGCATAGCTTGTGAGACGGAGAAGTCAGAGATATTTAGGACATATGATTTCATAAATCTCCAGCGACAAGAGAGAAAGCAATGATCTTATAGTCTGAATTTAGCAGTGTTATCGGACGGTAAGGGTTCGGGTCTTCACTGTTCTTACCTTTTTTTAGAAAACTAACTATGTTGCCCTATCTAAAGGATTCTGATACTGCCCCCCCTCCAACATAGAGTTAACTAAATGAAGGAAAAAATCTCCGACAGAACTATAAAAAACTTTTTTTAAATTCAGGCGGAAACCCATCCGGGTCACATGCCTTGCCATTCGGCAGGTTCTTAATGACCTCCTCTAGCTCTTCCTTAGTAAAGGGGCTTGCCATAGATAGTTTATCTATTTCCGAGAGTGTCAGTAGACCGTTATTGAGCAAAAACCTTTTCAGAGAAGTCATATCCACCTTCTGTTGTTGACCATAAAATGACCCATGATGCTGTAGCATTATTTCACCGATTTTAACTGGGTCATCTGTGCGAAAGGCAGTTAAGGGGCATTTTAACACATTGATCTGATTAGAAGCAGCCTGCTCCCTAGCCTACCAGGCCAAAAACCAGCCCATAAAATTACTCTCCTCATATGTTTTTTGGCTGTATTGTTGAAAAAAGGCTTTACTCTGAGTGTAGTAATTTGAGCTGAGATCACGTTTAGCCTGATCTAGCTGACGATGGTTAAACACAGGGGGGTTATTAAGGAATACAGAATAAGACCCTTGGACCTTCTGCTCCAAGATTCTATTAACGTCCCTAGCTTTATTTTAACATTTTCTGCATCTTTTCCAATGATTAACCCCCGGATAAAGGCCTTCAGAGTGTCCCAGACCACACTCAGTGGTGCAGACCCACAATTTCGCGATAAAAATTCCTCGATCTCTGTCCCAATAAAACCCACCCAGTCCTCTTCATTAAAATATTGTCTGTTCAGCGACCATCTTTTAGGAGTCCTTGCACAATCTCCTACTTGTAGCTCAAGCACCAACATGGCATGATCAGAGAATCCGTTCTGTAGGAATCTCTGCTGGCTAAAACGCAATATCCGCAAGACCAAAAAAAAATCAATACGTGACGAGGTATGGAATCTACCTTACCAACAAGTATTCGCTATTTTAGTTGGGAAGGCCGCACGCCATTGTCCTGTAGGTTCAGGGTTCCTCCATAATGTTGCATAGTACTTAAGGTTTTAGGTTTCAGCTGTTTTTTAGCCCGCGCTAAGGAGTCGATTTTGGGATTCATTAAAACATTGAAATCGCCCCCCAGAATCAGCTCCCCCAGTACCTGAATTAGGGATCGAAACAAATCCTCGTAGACCTTGGAATTATCCTCAATTGGGGCGTATATGGTAACAAAAGTTATTGGTCTCTGTCTAAGAATGCATGTAACCCAGCACCAGCGACCATACTGATCTTTATCAAAGTTAATGACCTCCGCCTGAAATCTTTTACTTCAAAATATTGCTGTCCCTCTATGGGAGGCTGAGGACGAAGAGAACCCCCTATAAGCTGCCCAGGCCCTGAACATAGACAAATCTTGGAGCTTTGCGGCTGATATATGGGTCTCTTGTAAAAGAATCATGGCCGGGCTTTCTGATTTAATCCATAACTCAATTGCCCGCATTTTCTTTTTATTGTTGAAACCATCAACATTAAAAGAAACCACTTTCAGCAGTTCCTTGCTAGCCATACTTAAGGTCAAACCAGAACTTACATCCGCTAAACAGCCTACCCAGAGTCAAGCTAGAGAATGGATGTATAAAACCTGAATGAATTTGCACAAAAAAGGACTTCATTTTTTCCCTTATACTGCCATTCCACCCCTTGTGACTCCTCCCCTCAAAATGTGGAAAAACCCCCACCAACTACACTAATCACATTTCACCTCCCCCCCCCCATCTAACCTGGGTGTCATGTAATTACACCTGAGTGATCCTACTCTAGCCCCCCTGCAATTCTCAATTTTATCAAATATTATTAAAACATGCAAGCAAACGTGTACTGTAAGGGTAGAGCCCCAATTGTGGACAAATAACAGTTTAGAAAACAACTTGACCTTCCAGGGACAGAGGTAGGGGAGACTTACCCATCTGGCCCCCAATTTATGGCAATGACAAATATATTACATCAAACAATTTCAATTTCAAAATACTTTATTCGGTTTACATGATAGAAAACCATAAAAAGTCGCTGAATGCTGTGCGCGCTGCTCGCTGCTACCGCGTTGCTTTGATTGAATAAGGGCCGCGTTTGGACAAATTGAAAGCGGAATTTGTGTGAAACTTTTTAAAACTGTGTCTTTTTTAAAATTTGCCACCTCACTCACCTTCCTCCTTGAATCGCGATCCCTAAGCTCTTGCTAACACTCCCCCGCTCACTCCCCTCATGCCTCAGCCAATCGGCCTTCAAGGGCGGAGCCTGGAGGTGGGACGTTAGATAAAAGCCAGCCCCCTGCAGTAAGCCGGCAATTGCTGAATGCTGTGCGCGCTGCTTGCTGCTACCGCGTTGCTTTGATTGAATAAGGCACGCTTTTGGACAAATTGAAAGCGGAATTTGTGTGAAACTTTTTAAAACTGTGTGTCTTTTCAAATTTGCCACCTCACTCACCTTCCTCCTCGAATCGCGATCCCTAAGCTCTTGCTAACACTCCCCCCGCTCACTCCCCTCAGGCCTCAGCCAATCGGCCTTCAAGGGGCGGAGCCTGGAGGTGGGACGTTAGATAAAAGCCAGCCCCCCGCAGTAAGCCGGCAATTGCTGAATGCTGTGCGCGTTGCTCGCTGTACCGCGTTGCTTTGATTGAATAAGGCGCGTGTTTGGACAAATTGAAAGCGGAATTTGTGTGAAACTTTTAAAAACTGTGTTTTTTTCAAAATTTGACACCTCACTCACCTTCCTCCTCGAATCGCGATCCTTAAGCTCTTGCTAACACTCCCCCCGCTCACTCCCCTCAGGCCTCAGCCAATCGGCCTTCAAGGGGCGGAGCCTGGAGGTGGGACGTTCAGGCCAAATGCAATCGTCCGCACGGGAGCGCAGCGGAGGGCGCAGCGGGCGCGCCGGCGGCGCGCCGAGGGTGCGCCAAAGGCAAGCCTGTCTGCGCCCGTCCGCGCCAGGCCGGGCCCAGGGGCCAGGAGCTCTGCGCAACTCCTCTCCTACCCTGCTAAGGTACCCAGAGAGCTGCAGGCCTCCCATATACTGCTCCCCCCAGGCGTGCCTGAGCAAATTCTGTCCTTGGGTATTTCACGCAGCTCCCCTGCCAGCAGTGAATGCGAGGCTACCCTCCCTCCCCCTAACACCCCGCCACAGGCACCAAGGAACGACACGTCTCTCCGGGTACTATACCTCAACACGCGCTCTATGGTAAAACACCAGCTAGATATATTCATCTTACTGACCACTGAAAGCCCAGATGTGCTACTGGTCACTGAAACATGGCTCACTCCAGACTCCCACCCGGACATTCTGGCTGCCCTCCCCCAAAGACTACTACATCTTTAACGCCAATCGATCGTGAAGTCGTCCTGGGGGTGGGGTAGCAGCCATTATACAGAAAAACCTCAAATTCATCGCCACTGCCTCTCTGGCTTTGACAGAGGTGGATAACCTAGTCATCAACCTTGAGACCGATGCAGGTGCTCTTGCGCTTATACTCATTTACCGTCCCCCTCAGCCTATGCCCTTGTTCCCCATCTCCCTGAGTGAACAGATGGTAAACTTGATGACGTACCACACCAGAGTTGCTCTCTTCGGTGATTTCAATTACTGGTTTGATGATGACCGAGCTGGACCGCACGCCACGGAATTAATCGAAGCTCTAACCAGTCTTTATCTGGCTCAACAAATTACTGTACCCACTCATTCAAGGGCCACATTATCGACCATATCTGGACACATAACCTAGTACTCTCCAGTCCAATCATTGCCCCCTGTCTCTGGTCGGACCACCACCTGATCGATGTCACTGTCACAGTCGGGGGCAGGGCCAAGGCCCCTATCCTGGCAGGTGGGCTGTCACGTAAATGGAGCTCCTACGACTCCCACGGCTTCTTAGATTTCCTGGCCAACACTTGCCCCACCGTTAACTTCGACTCTAGTGTCGACTCGATGGAGGGAGACTTTGCTAATTGGCTAGAGACAGCTAGCGATAGGTTCACCCCCTCACTAAATTTGCGCGTGCCAGGCATGGCAACTCACATAGATGGTTCTCGAGTGACCTCAAGGCACAGAAACTGAAGCTACGCCAACTAGAACGGAACAGGAGACGCAACTACTCCAACCCAGATAGACTGCTCTTTGTCGCGGCCCGCAAAGAATATAAAAACGCGATCTCCTTGGCCAAATCCGCACATGTCTCCGATAGAATCCTCTCAGCCCGCAATAAATCAAAAGAAATTTTTAAAAACATGAATGATTTCTCCTCTGATGACAGAATTCTCCCTACCCAAATTCCCACACAGGAGACATGCAATGCGCTGAACACCTTCTTTATCGAGAAAATCGTGGATATCAAGAACACCATACTCCCCCCCACCTCTGTCAGTACTTCGGACTCTTCCCCCTCTAACCCCCTATCCTTGACTCACTTCCCCGTCATCAGCTCTAGCATCCTCTCAGAGCTCATCAATCGTATTAAATCAGGGACTCCCAACAATTGCTGCCCCCCCTGTTCTCTGGGATGTATTTTCTTCCCTACCAGACAGTATCCTCTCCCTTCTGAATGCATCCCTTAGCACAGGCACGGTTCCCAGTTCTTTTAAGGAGGCTATATTAGTCCCCTTATTGAAGAAACCGGGGGCAGACCCCGTCAACCTTTCCAACTACCGCCCCATTTCCCTTTTGCCCTACCCATCTAAGCTCCTCGAGGCCCATGTAACTATGTGCCTCTCAAAATTCATCGAGAGCTCCTGATTTCTCAAACCCAATCAAGCTGGTTTCAGGCCGGAACATTCCACCGAGACCGTTATCCTGGCAGTACTAGATTCCCTGAGGGGGAACGCAGACAAAGGGGCCCGCAAGCACTAGTGCTCCTGGATCTGTCTGCCGCGTTCGACACGGTGGACCATAACATCCTCCTACACTGTGTCGGACAGGCTGGCATCCAGGGCCCCGCCTTCAAGTGGATTAAGTAATTTCTCTCGGGCAGAGTGCAAATGGTCCGTCTGGGTCCCTTCACGGCGACTAAGGCACCCACGACATGCGTTGTCCCCCAGGGATCCTTCCTCTCACCCTTACTATTTAACTGTACCTTCAGCCACTGATCCACTCGCTAAAGAAGTGGAAGATCACGGTGTTCAATTACGCAGATGATCTGCAGATCATCTTCCTTCTCGATTCCCCCGATGCAGCAACAGAATTCCAAGCAGTGATGCTCCACATACAGCGATGGATGAATCACAACCAATTAAAACTCAACCCAGGGAACACGGAACTCATCCTGCCAGGCAATAGTGTGGTATACTGGGGCCCACAGTTCTGGCCCCATGAGCTGGGCCCATCCCCCACACCCTCTGGCTCGGTGAAGAGCCTTGGGGTGATCATCGACTCCGATCTTTCCCTCAAGGCTCAGGTGGGGGCAGTGATTTCATCCAGCATATTCCAGTTGCGAAAAATCCGGAAGATCTCCCACCTGCTCTCGCACGCGGCGCTGGTACAAGTTGTGATCTCCCTGGTACTATCCCGTCTCGACTTCTCAAACTCCCTCTACTTAGGCCTACTACAGTTACTGCTCCGCCGCCTTCAAATTGTGCAAGATCAGGCAGCAAGACTAATTTACAAAACTCCGAAATGGCAATCAGCTAGACCCATGCTGCGTAAACTGCACCGGCTACCAATCGAACAGAGGGCCGCCTTCAAGACCGGCTGTCTTATATTCAAAGCCCTCCACTGCAACACCCCAGACTTCCTGAAAACCCTCATCGTGAAACACTGCCCAGCTCGCAATCTCCGGTCGGCTCACCTTCACCTACTGGTCACCCCCACTATCAAACTCAAATAGCTAGGATGTCGCAGATTTGCACACTTGGCACCCAAGCTGTGGAATCCCCTATCCTTGGCGATCAAGACCAGTAGTACCCTTTTGAATTTCTGAAAGACCTTAAAAACCTGGTTATTCGCTAGGTCTGGTTAGCCTGCTCTGCCACATCTTCTGCACTTATTTTCAGCGCCAGGAAACTTATGGTGTCAGTGCGCTTTACAAATTCAGCCTAACATAACATAACATATATTTTATCTTAAAAAAGTACAAGGCACAAGTATACATATCTGGACACACTATACAAATATCCCAATCTATATAAAAACATATGAATGCAACAACTTCGAAATTTAAAAAGGAATTACTTCATAAAATACAACAGCCATCTTTTAGGGATCCAGACAGTTTCTGTACCTTAGAGAAGATTTCAGAAAACCAACCACAAATGGGATACATTCTGGCTTTAATAATAGCAAAAAATAGAGAGCGGCGGACCTGTATAAAATTTAATTTTTTTTAAGTGATTTTAAAAAGAGCCTCCGAGGGGCTTCATAAAAGCTACAAAAAAACACAAAGTGCAGCAAATCCTGTGGAGACATTCTGTCACAGCCACAGGGTGCTAACACTTGTCCTTTATGACATCCCCTCGGTGCTGCAAGTAAAAGATGGAAATAATCCAATCGAAACCTGATCAGTAAAAACCATTCGTGAGCCGACAAAGGCCACGAGAGGTATGGCTCCATATCTGGGGTGGATTTGAGCATCACTTACTTACGGACGCTATTTTTTACAATTCCGTCTCATCCCTTTTTAGTTTCTTGCGCAAAATAAAAAATTGTTTCACAAAAGCCACATCTGATCTAGTAATGCGATCAGGTCTTAAAAAAAGGTCTGGGCGCCCCAGTTCTCCAAAGCAGCCCTTTAGGTTGCAATACATCAAGCAATTCCCTCTAAGCCCTGGAGCCCTGCGAGGTCTCTTTTAATAATTCCTCGGCTTCATCAGATCGGAGAACCTGAAAAATGTGCCCTTAATCGAGACTCTCAATTTGGACTGCTGGGCAATAGAAGCTTGCGCCCCATTAGCTTTAAACAAGTGGAGGATCTATATAATTGTAACTAAGTTGTCAATTTGGTTTAATCAACATGCTGCGCAATTGATCCATCCGGACCAGAATGGTTTTATTGCTGGTAGACAGCTAGCCACCAATACACATTATTTAACTGAGGCGTTGGATTATTTCAACACTCAGAGGCTACCCGCATTAGTCCTTTTATTAGATGCCGAGAAGGCTTTTGACCTTGTTGTGTGGGAGACATTGTTTATAATTGTAGGTCATTTTGGTATTTCCTCAAAGATCACATCCCTGATCCATACTTTATATCTTAACGCTGAAGCCAATGTAATCATCAACACTTCAGTGGTCGGGCAGGTTAAAGTAAAACGAGGCACAAGGCAAGGGTGCCCTTTATCGCCGGTTTTATTCGATTTCTTAATTGAACCACTGGCGATAGCAATAAGGAACTATGCTGATATTCGTCCTCCAATTCCATCTATGGCGAAATTGAAACTATACACCGACGATATCATGCTTATTATTAAATCTGAGATAGAGGTTCAGGCTAAGGCTTTCCAGGTCTTTGAGGATTTTGAGGTTTTAGGTGGGTAACGTATCAATAAAAGGAAAAGTGAGATTTTACAATGTGGTGGAGCAGACTTTGATGTGCACCCCGATATTCTTTCTTGTGTCAACACCAAACCCAAGAGATATCTGGGGTTATATGTTTCTGAAAATGTCAGGGACCTATTTCACCTGAATTTTGCACCGCTCCTTCGAAAAACTCAGGCCTTGTTTTTACACTGGAACTCTCCCCCTTTATTCATCCTGAGACGGGTGTCCCTGATTAAAATGTCTGTTCTTTCTTTGTTTAATTTTTTGTTTTCAACCATCACCTGTAATTTATCAGGCTCCTTTTTCACTCAAGTAGAGTCTATGTTTACAACCTTTCTTTGGGCAAAAAATCATTGCGTATTGCACTTAGCACTTTGTAGGAAGGTGTATACCTGACTATGGTTACCCCAGATTTTTTGCCTTGTGTTGAGCTGGTTTTCGACTTAGTTGGCCTGGGATCCTGCTAATCAGGGTCCCAGGCTATCTGCTCTCTCTTTAAAATGGACTCCATGCACCCTAGGTGCATAACTAAATAGGCTTGGGTCACCTGATCAGCCCCTGTACAGTGCACTATAGGTGCCCAGGGCATAGGTGTATCCAAGGCCTACCAGGGGCTGCAGCATATCTTTTGCCACCCCTGGCTGGCTATCCAAACTGACAAACTGGCTGATCACTCAGCTGGGGCAAGGTCGTGTAATCACCCCTTGCTTAGATATAGTATACCTATATCTAAACCTATATCTGGACATATATATACCTATAAGTCACTCCTATGGCAGGCCTTAACAATCCTGGAGGCAGAGTGCTTGGTTTTATGTGAGATGGTGCTCTAGCATGAGCTGAGCCTGTCTGCAGCTGTCGGGACCAATTCCCTTAGCTGTTCCGGGATATTGCAATACCATATACTCTTAAGTGCATTATAATCCTCGCGGTTACTTGCTAACTTTGGTTTGGCTTTATCAAAACATGTCGTGTAAGGTGTCATGCGCTTTGGAATACTACCCCCTCGCTAGTCCTGGCGACGGGGGTAGCATTCCACCCTTCTAAAGGGAGAAGACATGTTACTTTGCTTAAACACGGTTAAATCTAACCAAAGCCCCAGCATCACAAAATGGATGCTGCTGCCACAGACACGAGTCTGGCCTCCTGCTGCTGACCGAAACTCCGGCAGGAAAGGCCTGGACAATAGATATCCTGTCACAGGGAGGTGTCACACCACCCCAGAAAGGAGATAGTGGATTGTAGCAGGGAGGGTTGAATGAAACTAGACACTGCCTGGGGAGCACAAGGTTTCCCATGCATAGTCCAGTTCAAACCGGTGCTGGGGCACTCCAGCCCCAGCTCTGGTGCTTAACTGGACAAAGGGAAAGGGGTGTAACCACCCCCTTCCTGGGTCCCACCCATAGGAGGGACCTAGCAGGTAATCCAGCCCCTTGATTTGGAATAAAGGTAGGAGCTGTGCTGATGCACATCGGATTATCCTGACTGAAACTTATGAAACGAGACTTTGGACCCTTCGACATCCCAATCGACGTGGAAGACTGAAGAATCTCCCTTGTGGTCAAGGAGTGACCACCCTGTGCAAACAGGCACCATCCAGCGCCTCACCGTTTGCTTTGTTGCAGTTCCCGCCGGAACTCGCGTGACAGAGATTGACAAGACCCAGGGTTCCCGCCTTCCAACAGCCTGATCCACATCCCAGTGAGTCTGAGACCTGTGGAGGCGACCTGAAGCATGGGGCCGGCCATGTTGGAAAAACTACGAAGTGCTGACCGTGCAGCTCCCGAGGCTCCCTCGATGCTGTGCATTGGGGTTTGAGAAGCCCCAGTCCCGAGCAGCTTTTGCACCAAAGCTCTCCCCTCCACACTCACCGAGTGCTGCGTGGGGCCCTTTTGCATCTTTCGGCTCGACGCGTTGGTCCGGTCACTTGCCCATTGGCTAGCGGCCCCAGTACCGACGAACCTTTGAATTTGCTCTGATAGTCTGGTTGCTCCAGAATGACCCTCGCTCCCCTGAAAAGGAGCAATCGCTCTGACCTTGCTGGTCCGAGTAAGAAGCGATCTTCGAATCCTGCGTGGGTTGCACTTGCCAAGGTTTGTTTGCTCCAATCCGGAAGCGACACGGCCGACAGCGAAAGCCTTCGTGGGACAGCTTGTGATCCACTCCTGGACATCCTCGGTGCCCCAGAGTCCACGTGGCAGCGGAGACAAGCTTCTCAACAACCACCTGATTGCGACCGACATTGCCTGGTTCCTTCCTGGTTCCACCCTGGTCACTGCTGAGTGACCCAGACTCTGTCCCCTCTGCTTTCAGGTACTCTACATCTTCGATCCACCCTTGGATCACACAAGACACTTCCCTTCTGGCCGCCTGCAGCATCTTCATCTCCAGGCTCCATAGATCTACACGACGAAACCCGACACGACTTTGCACCAGTGCACCCGCTTCCTGTGGGTGAGGTAACTCTTGAACACTGGTGCTCCTGTAGTGGTTTAAACCTCTAGTGTCTAAGTCTAAAGTTTTGTACTTCTAGTCCAGTCGGAAGACTCCTAAAACTGTAACTCGATAACTTTTACGCACCATTGACTTTGCATTGGTGCATGCGTGTGCTTTTAGCACTGCACCCGAATCCCGCTGGCTTTTCCCGACTTCATCATTGCTAGTCCCGATTAGTCCCAGCGATTCCCAAGGCCCTAGGCCTTACCACTGTTCAATTAGTGATACTTATACCACTTATTTAGTATATGGTTTGAGTGGCCCCTGGCCTCATCCATAATTTTGCAACTGTCATATGTTTTACTGTGCTTTTGTTTAAACGCTTGTGCTTCTATACTCATAAAGAGTACAGGGGATTATTCTAGTAATAAATACATATATTTTTATAATATATAACTTGTGTGGTGTCCTTTCACTTGATATTACAGGATTGCATATGGTAAAACAGCTGGCTTCACATGCCCTCTTGAGTTTAGCCTGACGGCTGCTTAGTCCATGCTACCCCTAGGATAGCTTGTCTATAAGGTTGACTTACAACCACCACCATAAGGGATTGTTTGGACTGATACAAGGTGCCCCCAGAATTGGAGACATCATATATCAGGCCAACTTCTCACAACTTTGTATGAAGAACTAGATTAGGGAGTCTTAGCTCTTCCGAATCTCAGGGACTACCAGTATGCTTATTTTGAACAATTTTTATCTAGATTCAAGCCTCAATTACAATCACATCTCTTTATTAATAGTTTTATCAATTTAATGTGTAAGGAAAGTCAGAGTCACTCCCCTTTGACAATCTTCAAATCCCCTAAACTGGTCTGCTATAAGTGTCTTCAATGGCTTTTTAAAAAACGACAGGCCTTTTATAAAAGATATTCCATCCCTGTAATTAACTCAGATACTTCACTATCTGGCATTTTAACATTAGTAGGGATTGTACAATCCTCAGATCTTACATCAAAGTGGGCCTCGGCAGGATTTCGTAATGTCTCAGACTTTCTGAGGAATGGAAGATGGTTGACTATGACTGAAATGTCGCAGTTGATTGTTAATGATTTTATTCTTTTGGGGTCATAGAACGTCTTCCATAAATTCCTTGCTGAACTAGACGTATCTCAAATAGCCGAACATCATCAGCTAGTCCATGAACTTTTAGAGGACGTGCCAGGCAGGAAACCTGGGGCATGGCAAAAGTATTTAGCCCTAGCTAGGGGCCGGGATCTTGGACAGAAGGCAATTAAAAAATGGTTGGATCATGAAGATTTAGAAATCTCGGCCAATATGTGGTCAGTTATTAATAAACTTAATTTCAGTACATTAAGAGGTGCAAATTGACGTCGAATGTTGTTTTTTAGTAAATGGCTACTTTACTGAACCCCAATGGTTGGATCATGAAGATTTAGAAATCTCGGCCAATATGTGGTCAGTTATTAATAAACTTAATTTCAGTACATTAAGAGGTGCGAATTGATGTAGGATGTTGTTTTTAGTAAATGGCTACTTTACCGAACCCCCTTTTCCCTCTCGAAAATGTATGCCAATCAAACAGCACACTGTTTTCGCCGTATTAACCATCCTACAGCTAATTGGTCGCATATTATGTTGCAATGTCCTAGAATTTAGAGGTTCTAGGAGGATATTTTCTGTTATCTGGAAACCGAATGTTGTATTCAATTAGTAATGAATGATTTGTTAATTATTTTTGGTTTTGATCCAGATCTTCTCCTTCTTGATCAATTGGTCAAATTTTTATGCATTGCAATGGCAGTAGCAAGATCACTTTTGTTGCAAAGGTAGCGCACCGATGTGACTCTGTTATATCTTACTTACTAGTATAACATGTACTCTAGCCCTGCTGCCTCTAGCTGCTCAGCCAGAGTGTGCCTTGGTTTTAGAATGTTGGTGTGCCTGTGATGCGTGGAATGCCTGGGTGTCTGAGCGGGATGAATGTGGCAGTTAGAGATGGGCTGAGCAGCTAGGCAGGCTGCTCCTGGTGGGGCTGGTACCACACTAGGCTGGCTGGAGTCAAGACATATGTAACCTACAATTGAAGACTGAATAAAGAAGACCTAAATATACATCCTGGCTCCTGGTGTCTTTCTACTTAGGACACAACATATTTTTGGCGACGACTGGACTTGAACCCTAGAGACTCTTGGTACATCAAAGAAACTAAGGAACTAAGGAACTACAAGAGAAACCAAGAGATCCTACAAGCTACTACCACTACAAAGAAGGTTTTTCCAGGCAAGCCAGCGCAAGCCCCACCAGTGTCCTTCTAATAGACAGCCCCAATGAGCAGTGTCACCACCAACTGACACTACAGCCTGGAAATACTACAGCCACCTAATAGATTACAGTGAGTTGGAGGAGTAGTTCAACTACAACCGCATTGGTGTTCCAGCCACAAAAAGGATTACAGTGAGTTGGAGGAGTAGTTCAACTACAGCCTCATCTGGTGTTCCAGCCACATGGTAAAGTACAGAAATGTTTGTGAGTTGGATGAGTAGCCTCTCTACAACCAGGTGTTGGTGTTCAACCACATCGCGCAAATGTGTGAAGAGTGTCTTTAAAAAAAAGTGAAAAAATAAAATATAAAGGCACAATTTGGGATTTGGAGTCATAAAGGTGTTAGTACATATAGTGTGCAGTGGCTGGATAGATGGAGAATTTTAAAGTGATTTTTCACAGTAGCTGAGATTCAAAGTACTTCCAAGACCATAGAGACTTTTATTGAATAAGTATTGTCACAACAATATCCGTGCAGTAGTTGCATTGAAGGACAATGTTTGATTCCTGACAGGAATTCTAACCAGGCAAGTGTCAAGTATTTCTACCTAAGTCAGTACATCAATTTAATTGTATGTGCTAGTGTACAGCAGCCTGTTTAAAGAAAAGCTATTTAAGAAACATGAACCTGCCCTGGTTTTTCAACCTATGGATTTCTACTCTAGAGGCGAAGTGCATGATTGGTATCGTTGGCAATTAGGTGTGTCTGCATGTTGGTTCCCATCTGCATTGGAGCAGAGAACCACACGGATCGTTTCTAGCATGATGTCTGTATGTGTAGGATTGCTAGCGTTTCGCAGTTGGTGCACTGTTTTGGTGATCCTGGAGTCTACACACGACGCTGCACTATTTTTGGCATTTTATAGCCGAAGTGGTGTTTCAGTACTGAATCTGTCATTAGCTTATTTCATTTTTATTTTCTATTAGTTATGCAGCACATTACTGAGGAAATTGCTCTATTGTACGATTACAGCGCTTTTGAGGTGAGCTTTTCTGCAGCGTTCAACTGTTTTTTTTTTCAACCGCTGTTTGGTACATTCAAAATCTGAGGCACGCGCTACATTCATCCTGGGACCATCCCCTTCTGCCTGGGACGACTCCTGGTGGCCCCCTGCCCTAGGCACCGCACCCAAGCCAACGGACCATGCACGCAACCTGGGTTTCATCCTGGACTCCTCCCTCACGATGACCAAGCAAGTCAACGCCGTCTCGTCTTACTGCTTCAACACCCTGCGTATGCTCCGAAAGATCTTCCGGTGGATCCCCACCGAAACCAGGAAGACGGTCACCCAGGCCCTCCTCACCAGCCGTCTGGACTACGGGAACACCCTCTACGCTGGAACCACAGCCAAACTCCAGAAAAGACTCCAGCGCATACAGAACGCTTCTGCACAACTCATCCTGGACATCTCCCGCCACAGCCACATCTCTGCCCATCTGAAAGACCTGCACTGGCTCCCCGTCAGCAAAAGGATCACGTTCAGGCGCCTCACCCACGCTCACAAGGCACTCCATGACATGGGCCCGTAATACCTCAACAGCCGCCTCACATTCTACACACCCACCCGCCAGCTCCGATCCGCCAGCCTTGCCCTCGCCTCCGTCCCACGAATTCGCAAATCCACTGCCGGAGGAAGATCCTTCTCCTACCTGGCGGCCAAGACATGGAACTCCCTCCCCACCCACCTACGGCTGACCCCGGACCATCTCTCCGTCAGGAAACAACTCAAGACCTGGCTGTTCGAGCAGTAGCGACTCCCCCAATCCCAGCGCCTTGAGACCCTAGCGGGTGAGTAGCGCGCTCTACAAATTTGTTTGATTGATTGATTGATTGAGCGCGTGGAATCTTACCTGCATTGTAGAGACTCATGTGTCATTCCAAGCTTGTCCTTTTGAGAAGTTGTGACGAAGTTTCAGATGATGGACGCTTCCGCTTGTGATAGGAAGTTTAACTGCAAAGGCGTGCTGGGAGCCACCCGGCGCTAGGAAAAAAAGTGCTGCCATCTTGGGGTTTCTTCTGCCTGTGTGCCAGTCACGTCGCTCTGTCTCAATAAAGTTGTCTCATTACTCCGAGGTCAACGCTGTGCGATCTACAACTGAGCATGATGAAATATTGTCGAACTAGGTAATCTTCGTGGAGATCCTCAATTTCAAGTATGTCGGTGGAAATTTGCTTTGGGCATTTTACCTGTTTTATACTTCATTTGTCTTTCCAGAGCAAGTCTGTTCTAAGCGCATTTAATTACACCTACAACGTGTTATATAAGGAGCTTGAGTAACGTTTTTGCTGCACATGTTTGGGATCATTTTACAGAAGATCTGTTTTATTTTGTGGGGTTCTACATCCATCTTATAGTTCTTGATGCCTACATTACTTACCATATTGCCATGTGGTGTGTGATTTAACCCTATTTACAGGTCGCTCTAATAGGATTTGCTCTGGGGCATTTTGTTCATTCTTGCGTTACTGTGAGATTTATTGTGATGCAACATGGACGAATTTGAAAATGTACCAAGTGCACTTTTTGGCACATCTTTGGTTGTTTTGTATTTCTTGCATAATGTGCATTGTTTATTCACAGGTGTAGAAGAAACTAGTCTTGCAGTTTTGTTTGTGTTGTTCTGTTTTCTCTTCTTTGTGCAGGGGAAGTGTTTTCTTACCACAACTCAGGTGAGACATCGTTCACCGGCTTGGGCACAGTTCAGCAGTGTACCCCTCATATTCGTATTTTAGGTTTTTGTTGTTGCAATGACACAATTTTGTGCATGTTTAGTATAAGCTTATGATTTTTCTTCTTTTGCACATACAAATGTTGTGTTGCCATAGGCTTATGTTTCGCTTAGAATGCTCTTTCCTTGTTTCTTATGGGTGGTTTTCTCATTGTTCCCTTTCACAGGGTATGGTTATGGTCTAACTCTCTTATTATTTTTGACAGTTTTATACTCCTACTTAGGGGTATGTAACCTCTACAAGGGGTTTGGGACATGGTATAGTTCCCATACATATGTACCTAAGTAAACTCCTACACGGGGTTGGATGTGGGTTTTAAATCCCTTTTACAGTTGCGCAGTACAATAGTACATACCTTTATGGTTGGTTCTATGGGTGACGACCCATTTGTTTCCCTTACACTTGGGATTGAAGTTGCAGGGTATTCTACCTTTAGCACTGTACAATGTTATGCTTTTTGGCATTTGTGTTATGGGGTCTTTTATCTTTTTTGCGCTATAGTGTTTTATGTCACTGTGTATTATTCAATATGATATGAACTGTATTTCTTCTAATTTATGCCATAGCTTACGCTTCAAAATGTTTAAATCTCTTTTTAAGGGGGATGGAGGATATTGCTTTTCAATTGAATTTATCTTAACCATTCTTTCTTTACCTAATGGTTCTTTCTCTTGCGATTCTTTGTCTTTATTGCAGCATCCTAGAGATTTGTACTTTTATTGATTGTTCTTGTTTTATGACTATCTTCTTTGATGCTTTGTCCATTTGCTGCATCTTTGAGATTCGTTATATTATTCTACTTGGGCTTAGTTCTCTGGTTTCCTTTTTGCTTTTGTTTAAAGAAAAAGGGATAATGCTATTTCTTACTTACTAGTATAACATGTACTCTAGCCCTGCTGCCTCTAGCTGCTCAGCCAGAGTGTGCCCTGGTCTTAGAATGTTGGTGTGCCTGTGATGCGTGGAATGCCTGGGTGTCTGAGTGGGATGAATGTGGCAGTTAGAGATGGGCTGAGCAGCTAGGCAGGCTGCTCCTGGTGGGGCTGGTACCACACTAGGCTGGCTGGAGTCAAGACAGATGTAACCTACAATGAAGACTGAATAAAGAAGACCTAAATATACATCCTGGCTCCTGGTGTCTTTCTACTTAGGACACAACAGACTCCTTCTGTCCTAGAGTGGGTTCATAAGATGAAAGCGGCCAAAAGAAAAGAACGCACTTATGCACTACATGTGGTGGGGCTTAGGAAGTTCGAAAAAATCTGGACTACATACCTTGATTAAGATTACGAGGGGGTCACTGCGTTATGCATGTTTAAAAGCTAATAGTATTTCTGTCTTTTTTTGTATCTGTCCCTGATTTTTAAGTGCTTGGTCTACTACTTATTTATTCTTGTAAGTCTAATTTTATGCCTAAAGGTAAACTCTTTTTAGGGATGTATTGTGCTAATTGTATTGTAATTTTTGGACTTCAATAAAAAATTAAAAAAAGAGAGAAAGCAATGGTGGTTGCCAAGTATCTGAAAAGCTGGCCATAGCGTTCGATAGGGAGGCCTGTATGCGTTCCATTCCTATAATATACGATAATTTACGTAGCCATCCCAACCTGGGCGGTCTCATGGGGGAGCCCCAGTGTGATAGGATGTTCTGTGTGGCGGCTGCTAATGCAATCCGTATTAGTCTGCCTCGTTTAGACTTAAATGAGTATGTTATGGGGTTGGGCAGTCCCAAAATCACATAGACAGGGAACCGTGGAATCTCAGTATCGAAATGGCGGTCAATATCATCCAAAACAGTTCAGTTCAGTTCAGTTCAAAAGTCTTTATTTCGAATATCAATTCATAAAAGACAATACATAGCAAAACACCATTATTTTATAAAACCATTGCATCAATCATTATCTTAAAAGAATACCTCAGTTTAAAAAGATATTAAACAACCAATTCGATAGACAGTTTAATAAAGACTTCAAATTATAATAACAGTCCACTGTGTAAATAGTAGAAAAGGATAAACATTTAAGAGACAATAGGGTTTCTAGTTCGAATAATCCAGGCCCAGCCTAGATACTTGGCCACACCAACCACCACCATCTCAGATGTGTTTAAGCGAAATATCCTTATGGCTTCTAAGAACCCTTTGATTTCAAGATTGTTACATATGGGTTTAAGCCATTTCAGCCGCGGAACACGGTAGGCTGGGCATGCAAAGAAAAAGTGACCCAAGCTTTCCGGGTGATTAGGGCACCAAGGACAAGTATGGTTTGTGTTCCCAAGCCATTTGCCAGAAAAGGAATTAACTGGGAGTGATCCGACACGGAACTGATGGTATAGTTTCCGGTCGAGGGTTTTAGTGATCACATCCCAGTAGGATTCTAGAGCAGGGGACAGTTTGTGAACCAAAAAATGCCCAGTTAGATTAGAAGCATCGACTGGGCCACAGCTAGATGTTTTATTGAGGCCCAGTATAAATCCTTAAAGTCCTGTTTGGAGGGAAAAAGGGAAACCCCCGGTTTGGACCAAAGATGGTTAAGACCCATCTCTTCCAGTACAGATTTTACTTCCCTTAGCCAGGGGATTTGGGAAGCCCCCCACAATGACCTAACTTCATCCAATTCCTTGGCGAATAGGCTAAGTTCTGGAGTAGTCCAGAGCCGTCGCCATAGGGCCACCAGACGGAACCGAGCCATGTCATTGAAGGGTTTGCAACCCAAATCTAGCAACAATGGTTTGGTGGGTGTAGATTGAGGTAGACCAACCAAATTACGCAAAAATTTGTTTTGTGCCTTAACGAGGAGAGACAGATCTTTATACCCCCACACATCAGCGCCATATAATATGGCAGTATTAATTTTAGCTTCATAAATTTTTATCGCCGGGGCAATACGTTTGGTCAGTGACTTTTTTTGCTCCTGTAATAAGCAGCCCGAGAGGCGAACGAACTTTAGATAAAGGGCCTCAATCTGGGGTTTCCAGCTAAATCGATAGTCCAGGGTCACACCCAAATAAGTCATTGAATCCACTTGTTCAATCAGGGTACCATTCAAAGTAATAGAGGTTTTAATGGGACTTTTATTACTAAATACCATGAATTTTGTTTTGTCAGTGTTGATCTGCAGATCATTAACCCTGCAAAACTCAGCAAACCTGCCGAGGGCTAATTGCAACCCTCTACGAGTTTTTGAGAGAAGCAGGGTGTCATCCGCAAAAATCAACATCGGGTATTTAAACCCACCCAGAGATGGTGCATCGGTCGGGGTATCAGAAAAGAATTTTACAACCTGATTGATAAACAAAAGGAATAAGGTGGGTGCCAACACGCATCCCTGTCGCACACCGCGTGTAACTGGAAAGCTGTCAGTCACCTGACCTTGTTTTCCCCATCTCACTTTGGCAAAATTTTCATCGTGAAGTCTAATCACTAGATCAAGAAGTTCAGGTGGTAAACCCATGAGTCTAAGGGATTTCCACAATTTCTCTCTGGGTACTAAATCGAAGGGCGATTTGAGGTCCACAAAGGCGGCATAGATGACGCCTCCACCCAGCTTGACTACCTTCCAAAACAACATATTAAGTCTAAAGACCTGATCTAGGGTACTGGTGCCTGCTCTAAACCCAGCTTGCATAGGGGACAGAATATTTTCTTGCTCCATCCACCCCTGGATTCTCACAAGTACCATCCTGGTAGCTATTTTTTGGATAGAATCTATCAGGCTTATGGGGCGATAATTCCCCGGGGCTGAGCGGTCTCCTTTTTTATATACTGGTAAAATCTCCGCCCCTTTCCAGGAATTCGGAATCCTTGCCCCTGCAGCGATTGCATTCACAAGCATTGTTATGTAAGGAACCCAAATGTCTAAATTCATTTTAAAAAGATCAGAGGGTATTGCATCCATCCCTGGCGCTCTACCTGAGTGGACTGTACCCAAAGCGTACTTTGTATCAGAGATATTAAAAACAAGTGAACAATCAGGATTAGGGGGCAAAACTACGTCCATCTCTTGATGGAGATCCTGATTCACATCCGGAGCTCTAAACTGCGATGAGTAGAAAGCCATCCAGTCTTCCACTGAGACATGATTCGCGGGGGTTCTAGAATCTTGGTTCATACCCCACTTAACAATTTCCCAAATCTTAATTTGGTTTGATGTTAGGCATGCCGAAAGGAGCTCTGACCAATGGCGGTCCTCCCACTCCTTCTTCGCGGCCCATAGCGTTTTTTTATAGGATAGTCGGGCCGTTCTGATAACTGCAATATCTCTAGATTTGATCGTTAGGATCAGTCTACTATGAGCTACCCTACAGCTTTTATTGTACCATTTGGTCCGAACTTTATCCTTCCGTACTTTTAAAGGGGTTGTTAGTAACGTTTTTAATTCCGCGAAGCACTGATCGTGAAGATCACTAATCTGGGGAATGGTCTCCTGGGAGGATGATGCGACTACCATAGCGGCCAGGGTCTTTGCCACTTCTTCCTCTAAGCCTTTAATTATGGAGGGGTCTGCAACTACCCTAGACCACTTTACTCTTTTTCTGTCATTACACAGGAAAACATCTGACGTTGAGCAGGTGGTAATAGAAGGCCCATCTCCAACGTCAAAAAGTTTAAGGCTCAACGAGAGGGGGTTATGGTCGCTCTCTGGGCGTACCACAACCTCCATATCGATAACCTGGGACCAGAGCTCAAGTTTAATGAGAAAATAGTCGATACGACTTTTACAGACCCCATTGTTAAAGGTCGGTTGGCCTGATTTATCGGAGGGCGTGCGTCCATTAGCAGCTCGCAGCCCCCACTCTAAACATAACCCCTGCCAGTGAAGTGCTGCCTCGGTGCCCCTGACGCCCATTATTATTGATAAGGGCGGAATGTCCCATACCATATCTTCATCAGCCCCTAGGTCCTCCCCCACACTGTTCAGAGGCTCAAATGAACTGTTCAAGTCTCCAGCGACCAAAACCAAACTGTCACTGCCTATTCTCCTAAAGAGTGAGTCCAAGTCATCTATAACTGACTGTTTGCGACCTCCAGGGCGTCCTCTAGCATAAATATTTATGAGAACTATGTCCTTATTATTACCACTACTACATTTAACACACAGGAGGTCCGGATTGTCTACCGAAATCTCCAATAGACTAAACCCCAAAGACTGTCTTATCCATACCACTAACCCTCCTGAGGGTCTACCCTTAGGGCCCTGAATAGCCGGCTTGTAAAAGTTAAGGTACCCTACCCTATGAATCGGGGTAACTGCCCAACTTTCCTGTAGGATGACGATATCAAAGGAGTCAATAAAATCAACCCAATCTTCACTATCTATACGACCCCTTAGTCCTGCCATATTCCAGGAAACTATTTTAGCTATCCCCACTTGATTGCTAGATGGGGCTACCACTAGGGTACATTTATCCTCTAACAGTTCAGCATTCACCCTCAACAGGGGACCAGATCTCTGGGGAGGTGAATTAAGGTGTACATCTGCATAGTCCTTACTATTACCCTCCTCAGTGGTCGGTTGGCTACAACCCATAGAATCCATACTACTGGGACTATCTGGACTATAGACATACCCCAGTCAATCAACACATTCCAACCCTGACAATGGATCAAACCTGTTTGAGAGACACGGGTAAAAAGGCGAGTTGAGAAACCTCTCCTCCACATTTCTCCCCACCAGTCTATGAGGAGGAAAGTTTCTGGTAGGGGGCGGGCCATGCCGTTTTGGGTAGAAGTAAGACAAGCTTAAGGACTGTACATCCCCTGTTCTTCCAAATCTTGCCTCTCTACGAATGTAATCAACTACCCATGGATCCCGGAAGTTTATTAAAATACAATCGCCTTCCAAATCCTTTGGGCAATAACCCACCCAATCAACTCTACGGACTGTCAGTATCTTTGTAGAAGATGAGGGTGGAAGGGGACGATTTTTGTTAAGCCAGAAGGCTACTTTATTCATAAGATCTCCATGTGATTCTGATTGTCTATCCCTTAAGGGTGCAACACCTGTCAGGACAATGGTGTAAGGTGTGGCATCAAATGGTAGATCTGCTGGGGGAGGCCCTCTTCTAGTAACTCTCTTCGAGGGTTGGAGGCGCTAGGGGGCGCACAGCGAGATGGCTGCCTGAGCTGCAGCTCCGCCAGGCGATCAGTAACTTTGGTGGATCTCGCCGGTTTCGCCCCGGCCGCCGACTCCCCGAGCACCTCAGCGGATGGGGAAGTGCTGTAGCACTACATGCAGTGGAGAAAGGCCCCCGGCGGACATGGATTGCTCCGTAATTCGACGGTGAAAACAGCGGAATGTCCGAGTGCCTGACAAGATGGCCGCCGCTGGGGGACATAGGCACAGCGACGATGGAGCAGGCAGTCATCGATCGACCATCCATGCTCACCGCAGCATTTCGAAGGTAGGGTCTTGAAGTCTGGCCCTTCCGCTGCCGCTGCACTATCCTTTGTCGCGCTGCAGAGCACCAGGGACCCCCGTAATAGCGCCGAAGCGAATGCCTGACAAGATGGCGGCCGTCTCTCAGAAAACGCGGGCATAGCCGACCCCTCTCCGGACCCAGGGACTGTGCCAAGACCTTGATGGCGGTCCGGTGCAACAGAGAAGGTGACTGCAATCTGCAAAGTGCCCAGCGTGGAGGGCAGAACTGACCGCAGGCACGGGAGGTGGCATGTACACACGCCTGCCGGATGAATAGCGATGGCTGGTGGCAATGCGCGTTGAGGGTGGCGGACAGTCTGCGCTCGTCTGTGCTGCCTGCTGCACTACGGGAGCTCGCCCTTGCTCCAGGAACCTGTCGACATCGCTGCCCTGCCCCCTCAGCCCACGAGAGCACGGTGCTTTTCTTCTGTGGCGCCCAGGTCAGTGGCTGACAGAGTAGCGAGGGCTGACTAGCGACCACGTGCGTGGCTGCCCCTCTCGGCTCGGCGCACACAGACCCCGGCATTGCTAGTCCACCAAGGCGGGAGCGGAGGGTTGCAGCCTGTCATGCATTTGTGCCTGCGGGGAAGGCATACCTACTGCGATGGCTGCCTAGAGGTACCCCATGCGGAGGGAGAGTGAAGTGCCTACTGCGACCACACGCCACCTGGGGGGTCGGTAAGGCCCGAGAACTCATCTACACAGCGAGCTACCACACCGGATCGCACATTCTGCACGGCTGAGTGGCCACTGGCCGACTGCATTGAGGGGGTTTGCTGGACAGCGGAGCAATCAGCGATCAGCCGGCGTTCGGCCAAATCACCTCACACCCAGGAGAGTGTCACCTTCACCCTTTACGTACAGCGGTGGGACGATCTTTTCAACGGCGAGCATCCCACGGGTGGGGATCACCACGGCGTCAGCGACCAGAATTACGAGGGCATCGGGGCCCACGTGCAGGAAGACAGTTTCCCCGCCCGCCATCATGGGCAAGCCGGACAAACACCAACAGAAGCTGTCCTTTGAGGCCAAAAAAACGCAGAAGTCCGCTGACGAGGTGGTGGAGGATGAGGCAGGGCCTGCGCCCAATAACAACATAGAAAAGATCCTACTGGCGATTCAATCGAACCTACAGGACATTAATGGCAAGCTGGATAACTTAACTTGCAGAATGGACAGCATGGCGGCACGGCAGGAAAAGCATGGCGAGCGACTGGATGAGGCCGAAACACGCATCTCCGCGGTCGAAGATGAGGCGCGAGCCTCCACCTCAAAATGCGCGGATATGGAACGGCTCCTGGAGGTGATCAGGGCGAAGGAGGAGGATTTGGAGGTGCGCTCGAGGCGCAACAACGTACGGATCGCGGGCCTGCCGGAGTCCACCAACACAGGACGAATGGAGACCTACGTGGAAACGCTATGCAAAGACCTGTTCGGGGCTGAGGCCCTATCGCCCCTCTTCATCGTGGAGCGTGCACATAGATCACTGGCCCCGAAACCACCACCCGGCGCCACGCCAAGACCGATTGTAGCGCGAATCCTCAACTACCGCGACAGGGACACGATCCTTCGGCTAGCAAGAGAAAAAGGGAAGATCCAGCATCAAGGGAACTCCTTGGAATTTTATCCTGACCACACAGTTGCGGTCCAGCAGGCCCGGAAAGAATACACCGCAGTGAAGGCCAAATTGCGTGATTTGAACATTGTGTATTCCATGATGTATCCGGCGCGCCTAAGGGTGGTATGGAGGAGAAAGCGACTGTACTGACGTCACCGAAGGCAGCACAAGAATTTGTCAAGAAGGTGCAACGGGAGATGAGAGACAACTCGCAAAATGAACAACGCCGTGACTCGGACTAAAGGCATGGGGTTGATTCTTGGTCTGCCACTGGTGAGTTTATTGTTCTGTCCAAAAGCATGCGTTTTAGCATGGACACTGTTGTCCACACTTGGCTGGCCTGCATGATCCTGTTCTCCTGTGTGAACGATTGTGGTGTTGGTACAACGTAAACTGCGTGTTTGGATGGAGAGGGCCCACTGGAGCTCGGAGACTGCTGTTCGATAATGCGGAATACTGCTAACTTTGGTTTGTGAATGCCCCGCGATCCATGCACTCTTGATGGCACAGTATTGGCCAACACTGACAAGCGATACTGGTACCATATGGCATTTACTCTATGCAGGCTAGTTCACGTATAGCGGACAACTGCCCCTGGTGTGATGTACTCGGCTCACTATGCGCTAACTTTGGGACGCCTCAATCACTGACTGCCAGCGGTCTCCGATGCAATATGTGTGGCGATCAGTACAAGTGGGAGGCGAAGGGTTCTGCTCTTTGCTGTTTAAATGATGTAACTGCATTGGGGTCGCACTGTTCCAGGCATGTTGCTCAACCAGTGGCTCTGTTGATGGTTCTTCGGGGGGTGGGCGGCGAGTATTCACCTAAACTGCGCTTCATACAGCTTCTTTAGCATCGCCCACACCTGTACACCGGGTGGAGAGTTGTGCCCCTGGCGGACCTCTATAAGGGTATAACCCAGTAAGAGTTTGGTTCTGGGCACTGTATTTATGGTTGTGAAAGTTACAGATTGGTGCACTGGATGGGAATGGCTTCGGCAGGTTGGGGTTGCTGGAGTGGGTGGGTTCAGGGGGGGCGGGTTGTTTGGATGTACTGTTAGACCGACAGAGTATGAAGTGTCTTTTCGTGCTGGTTCCCCGTTAGTCCTGGCTACTGCTGTGCCAAATGGGACTCCTAAAGGTGAGGAGCTGGAAATACCTATGCAATTGATTGGAAGTATGCGGTCATGCCTTATGTCACTCAAATTTGATGGGGACCAGGGAGGCGGGTAGGCGCAGCTTAAACGTTCTCACATGGAACATTAGAGGTTTCTCACAGCTACGTAAAATACGGCAGATATTTGCCAGCCTGTCAAGGTGGAATGTGGACATAGCATTCCTACAGGAATCTCACCTGGCCCCGCACTCACACGCACAGCTGGGGTCAAGGTGGGCGGAAGAGGTTTACAGGGCCTGGTACTCTTCTTACTCTAGAGGGGTGATCATTTTGGTAAAACGGGGGGTGGGATTCGAGACTCGCACTGTAACACAGGACCCATCAGGTAGATTTTTGCTGGTATCAGGTACATTGAGAGGACAGAAGGTGACGTTGTTGAATGTGTATGGTCCTAACACAGACGCCCCGGACTTCTTCCGGGAGGTGTGGGGACACTTGCAGAAGCACAATAGCACGCACATATTATGTGGGGGTGATTGGAACGTGACCCTACGTGACGGTTTGGACCGATCAGCTAACTCAGTAGAACAACACAAACAGTCACGCATACTGGTGGGACACATGATGAAAGACTTGGGTTTGGAGGATCTTTGGAGTTTGAGGAACACTGACGCAGCTGGGGCCACGCACATTACGGCTTCCCACAACAGCTGGTCCAGGCTGGATTAGTGGCTGGGCACCAAAGACCTGGCGCTATGGGTGCGGCACCTGCAGGTGCTCCCTCGCACACTTTCAGACCACAATCCCGTCCTCTTGCAACTAGACATTCCAAGATACACACCCCCTCCCTTCCAATGGCGCTTTAACTCGCGTGCTCTAAATGACGCGGTACGCAGACACGATCAAAAAGGCGATTAAGGATTACTTTGACCTTAATGCCCCATCGACTGATGACCCTTGCGTCCTTTGGGAGGCATTCAAGGCCACGCTAAGAGGGGTCTGTATTAGCACCACAGCGGGGGTTCTGAAGGATATTAGAGCCCAGATACGCAGATGCGAGCAGCGGATGAGAGACCTGGAATCCCTATATGAGTCCACTCAGGATGTCCTACACCTAGCTAAACTCCGGGAAGTACACACAGAGCACGCAGACTTTCTCGACTCCGAAATGAAATATTTGAACCGTACGCATGTGGCTAGAGCCTTTGGGGAAGGAGGTAGACCGGGGGCTTTTTTAGCTCGGAAAATATGTACAGGTCGCGGTCCTACTGCGATACTTAGAGTGAAGAACGGGGAGGGAGACACACAGACCCATGCTGCAGACATATTGAAATGCTTTGTTAATTCTTTTGGGTCCCTCTACAAGTCCCAGCCCACTGCTCGGGCTGCTGACACCTATGAATACCTGCACGATGTGGCGATCGGATGGCTGTCAGATGCGCATAGGGAATACTTAGCAAGGCCTATCACGGCGGATGAGGTAACTGAGATCATAGGCTCACTTCCGAATGGCAAGGCGCCTGGCCCGGATGGGTTTACCTCGGAATTTTACAAACAATATGCAGACGTCCTAGCGCCACACTTAGTGGATATGTATGGCACCTCCTTTGAGAAAGCGGTGCTCCCCCCCACACTACGCGAAGCTATGATTATCGCTCTCCTGAAACCATCTAAAAATCCGGAGGAGTGCGACTCGTACCGGCCGCTGTCATTAATAAACGTGGATTCGAAAATTCTTGCGAAGCTTATAGCCAAGCGGCTGTCACCACTGATGACCAGTCTGGTCCTGCCGGACCAATCTGGCTTTGTGCCCTCAAGATCAACAGCACATAACACCAGGACTCTATTTGCACTCTCGCACTACCTGCAACCTTCGGTCAAAGCAGTAGCGGTCATGCTAGACGCGGCAAAAGCATTTGACTCCATTGAATGGCGGTACATGATCACTGTCCTCAATAGAATGGGGTTTCCTAAGCGATTTGTGCAATGGGTCTCCCTGCTTTACACGCAACCACGTGCCAGGGTCAGAATCAATGGCTACGCTTCGGATCAATTTGCAATTGAGCGAGGGACGAGGCAAGGCTGCCCGCTCTCGCCTCTATTATTCGCGTTAGCACTGGAACCCCTGGCATGTCTGATACGGCAGAACTACAAGGATTCGGCACTGCACTTCATAGCCAGGCCGCTTCACATATCATTGTATGCGGACGACATGTTACTGTATGTCCGGGACCCTGAGACTCACTTGAACGCCCTACTCCGGGAATACATCAGATTCGGGGGGCACTCGGGTCTGGCCATAAATTGGTCCAAATCCTCTATAATACCCCTCACTGACACCACTTCCCCCTTTGTAGTGGATTTTCCGCTAGAGTGCCAACAGGACCTTATCAGATACCTAGGGGTCATGTACCATAGAGATCCGGATGAGGTGCTTAGGGCGAACTATGGTGTGGTACTCTCGAAGCTGGAGGACAGTATAAAACGTTGGATACATCTGCCCCTTTCGCTAGCCGACAGGATAGCGGTTGTTAAAATGAACATACTGCCCAAGCTACTATACCTGTTTAATAACATTCCAATCACACCACCGCAGGCTATATTCTGTCAAATAAACTCCCTGGTGAGGACCTTGATTTGGGCGGGTAAACAGGCCCGTGTGGATCTGCGGACTCTTACACTTCCACTTGCACGGGGCGGCTTCGGGGTACCTGATTTCCTCCTATACTACCTATGCGCGCAGGCTCAATACGCGGCGTATTGGTACCATGCAGTTCCATACCTCACTCACACCGCTATAGAGGAGAGCGACGCACACCCTATTCCCCTCACAGCAATAATCTCACACACCCGCCCCCCGCTACATGCTAGGGATATCAACACAGTGGACGCTACGGTCAAAGCCTGGCATAGACTGGGGCACCTAGCACACAAGACCCCACTATATGCACCGGCCATGATGCTACACCACCATCAGAAGCTCTCAGTAACTGGGGAAAGCGTCGGAATGTCCCTACTGACCAGAGCCGGTATTGATAGGATGGGGGACGTGTTTCAGGGAGGCGAATTCGTAGGCCTCGACAAACTGGGTTATGTTCACAACCAAACATCCATGTTTCGCTTCACATATTTCAGACTCACTAGAGCCCTGAGGGAGCACTACCCTACGTTCCCTTCGGAGCCGGAGTGCCTTGCACCACTGCAACTATTGATCACAACTAACGATTTATCACACCTGGTGTCTAGGCTTTATTCAGCTACACAATCGGAACTGGATGGGCATGAATTGAAGGCAAAGGGGCGGTGGGATGCACTACTCGACACACCATTGTCTGATGAAGAATGGGCTAGCGCCTGCGCCCTGACACAGATACTTACACCCAACGGTAATCTGAGGATAATTCACTTTAAATTCCTTCACCAAATTTATTACACACCAGCGAAACTGCTAAAATTCGGGTTTCAGGAGGAGGACAGATGTAAAAGGTGTAACCAGGAGGGTGCGGGCTTTGCACATTTGGCGTGGGACTGCGCCAAGGTAGAGAGTTACTGGGTGGAGGTAACTGCCACTTTGTCTGTTATGCTGGAGGAGGAGGTACACTGTGCACCCAAAGTCTGCTTGCTGGGGATAGTACCACAGTTCAGGGCTTTGAAGCGGAAGTTCTGTGCGGTAGCATTATTATTAGCTAAGAGACAAGTGGCACAATGCTGGCACAGTCGTAAAGTGCCGAAGTTAAAAACATGGTTGCATGAAATGTCCACCTGTCGAGACAAGCTACAAACTTATGAAGAGTTGTTACCAGCAAAGACGAGACCAAAAAATATGTGGGTTTATTTAGAGGATTACCTTGCTTCCCTACAGGATGATGAGGAACTTCAACCCTTGGACTGCATGGGTTGAACGACTGAATGGGTAATCACGGGGCAGGTGCAGGATGACGGCGGGAAGAGGGGGGACCTATGAATGCCACCACAACTGCCATGTAGCACGATGAGGTTACACTGTACGGTCTGCGTTGGGGTATGTTGTTATATTGTTCTTGTTATCAAAAGAGAAAATGTGAGACTCAGTTCTATTACCAGCTATTAGCCATACATACGATAAACTACAGTATTCTGCGTCATATGTAACATTCACTCACAATGTTGGTTAATGGTATTAACGTAGTGAGCCGGCCCCAGGGTTGAAGGCTCATGCTGTGTTAACTGCTTTGTTTTCAATAAAGGTCTTACGCAAAAAAAACCAAAAAAAAACTCTCTTCGAGGGTTGTGAACGCCCTGCTGCGACACTAGTACTGGATTTTTGGTGGGGGGTTGATTTCTGAACTGCCTACCCCTGAGGTGGAAGCCTGTGCGGAACTCACAGGTTTAGGGGCAGATAACAGCGGTAACCCATGGGATTTAAAGCTAGCCTTCTTGGGTAAAGCAGTTTAGATAACCGGGGTGGAGGGTAAATTTGGTGCACTAAGCGTCTTCGAGGTCCTGGCCTTAGGGACTGGTCTCGAGTCGCTAACATTTGACGGTGCCCCCGTAGAAGTAGCCTTGGTAATAATATCAGAGTGGCCTGGGGGTTTTGGGTTAGTAAAGCCAGAACCACTAGAAGAGACCGATTGCTTGGCCTGCTGGCTAACCAGTTTTTTAAGTAGACAAGAATTATCTTTAATGTTGGTCTCTAGGTTGTCAATTTTTAAATTCATAAGTCTAGTTCTCTCTAGTACCGGGAGTAAAAGTGTCTTAATTAGAATTACCATTTGTGCTAGCAAGTCAGCATTATTCACATTCATATTTACTATGCTAGTAAGAGGAACCCCTGTAGTAGTAGAAGCAGATGTGATGGTACCACCCGATGGGATAGTGGGTAAAGGATCATCCCTTGAAAGGAGGGTTTCAGACACACACAATGATGGACTAACGGTTTTGGGTGCCTTTGAAACTCCCCCTTTCTGCCGTCATTTATTACGCTTCCTCTTACCAGGACGATTCACCTCCAGAGTCTCCTCATCAGAGGAGGAGTCTAGTAGTGAGGGTGTAGCAGAAAGAGCACTATCCTCTACACCACTCACGGATGAATCTGAATCACCAGGGTTATCATCAGAGATACAATGCAGTAAAGGGGAACCTTCAGTATCATTATGTATCTCAACAGGTACAAGAACCAGATTAGGGGGAGGTAGTTGGTTAGGTGTGGGGCTTGGAACTGTAACAATGTGCCCCAAAGAAGAACGTTTCCCATTTATTAAATCTAGAGACAACCTTTTTTCAACGAAAGCAATTTCTTTTTCCAATATACCCGTAGCTTTTGTTATAAAGGCATCTAATGGGCCTGAAACCACCCCCTTTGAAGTCTGAAGTGCAACAGAACGATCTCTCCCCGAACGTAGGGGCATTTTAGTAATTAAGCGAGGTATGCAGCCAAAATACAAAACTTGCAAACCCAGATGACACCCAACAGCAACAACAACAACAACATGGGCGACTGAGCCGCTTGACCAACTAATAGTCAGAATCACCAGGGCTTGTCCAAGACCAAAGGGGGTGGCCCAGCCCGGCCTCCTTCGGCCCCTGACGGCCACAGACGGTCCCACCCTTCTCCCGGGCTTCTCCCGGGACGCTCCCGCGCGCTCCCGCGCCGCGGGGATACCACTTTACTTAAGTACGTGATCTGTCAAGGTGAAGGCCGGGCGTGGCTAGCAGGGAGAGCGGCCAGGTGACGGGAGGCGTGGTTAGCCGGGACTTCTGGGATTCGAAGTCCGGTCCCAATTGCTCGCAG
This sequence comes from Lissotriton vulgaris, assembly GCF_964263255.1. Lineage (NCBI taxonomy): Eukaryota > Metazoa > Chordata > Amphibia > Caudata > Salamandridae > Lissotriton > Lissotriton vulgaris. The sequence continues at coordinate 867,700,572 of NC_141699.1, forward strand.
CCCTGCAGCACGGAGATTGCCTTTCAAGCTAGTCCAGAGTCCCCTCAAGGCAGAGAGCAGCGCAGCGGGACCCGCGAAGCGGGTTCCACAAGTTGTAAACGAAAAAACGGCTAGGAGAGCCCACACAAACTGCCAGCAAGGTCCTTACAGTGTCCCACGAAGTCCAGCGAAGGCGAGGCTTTACCAGGTGGAGGCTGGGCGTGGCTAGCAGGGAGAGCGGCCAGGTGACGGGAGGCGTGGTTAGCCGGGACTTCTGGGATTCGAAGCCCGGTCCCAATTGCTCGCAGCCCTGCAGCACGGAGATTGCCTTTCAAGCTAGTCCAGAGTCCCCTCAAGGCAGAGAGCAGCGCAGCGGGACCCGCGAAGCGGGTTCCGCAAGTTGTAAACGAAAAAACGGCTAGGAGAGCCCACACAAACTGCCAGCAAGGTCCTTACAGTGTCCCACGAAGTCCAGCGAAGGCGAGGCTTTACCAGGTGGAGGCTGGGCGTGGCTAGCAGGGAGAGCGGCCAGGTGACGGGAGGCGTGGTTAGTCGGGACTTCTGGGATTCGAAGTCCGGTCCCAATTGCTCGCAGCCCTGCAGCACGGAGATTGCCTTTCAAGCTAGTCCAGAGTCCCCTCAAGGCAGAGAGCAGCGCAGCGGGACCCGCGAAGCGGGTTCCGCAAGTTGTAAACGAAAAAACGGCTAGGAGAGACCACACAAACTGCCAGCAAGGTCCTTACAGTGTCCCCTCCTTCCAGTGTCCATCCAAAACATCTTTCCAATAATTCTGCAGCTCTCTGCAGTCCCATAATATGTGTGCCAGAGTGCCATCCTCACCACAGCCACGCCAGCACAGCCAACTTCGTGTTGGATTCCCTTTATGCAAACGGGCCGTGGTCAGATGCCAATACATCGTCACCTTAACCGGTGACTCCCTACTAGCTATGTTGCGTGCTGTATGATTCACACTGTAATAGATGTCCAACCATTCATTGCTCGTCAGTTCTCTCCCTAGTTCTCTCTCTCATCTCCGCTGAACTGCAGTGTGTTCCCTGGGGGTCCCACCTCTAAGCATATCGTAAAGCTCAGAAATCATTGCCTTATCAGTATTCTTAGTGTACAGCCACTTCTCGAACTTAGCTACCCCAGGGTGAACGTCGACATGAAGGAGCCAGTGTTGAAGCTGGAAATAGCAAACGCGTTCTGTGTCCGGGAGCCCGTAGTCAGCTTTCAGGTCCCGAAAGAGAATGATGCCCTCCAGGTCGAAAAAATGACCTGCTGACCGACAATCAGATGCCCTCGAGACTAATAATGCCTATGTGTCCGCGCCTGGGGAGAACTCTTTATTAATAAATAGAGGTGTCATGGGGAGGGAAACGTTGTCAGACCCCTTTTTACTGCCACCCCATCCCAGGCCCTCATTAAAGTCCTTGTGGTAGGGGAGACCCGGAGGCTGGGTGGTCTGTGTATCTGTTTAAGCAAGGTGACCTTCCATAGATCCAATTGAGCTATCGCCCTATCTTGGAAGAGCCAAAGTTTCTCGGATTCAGGGCGTATCCATTCCACAAAGTACCATAACTGTGCCGCACGGAAATATTCTAGGATATTAGGAATCCCCAATCCTCCCTCGTCTGGTCTCAAATAGCTCAGGTCTTTGCGTATTCGGAGTCTCTTCCATTTCCATATGAAATGATTGATTGCTTGCTGTAGAACCTGTAGAGTGTCTGTGTTAGGGAGGGAGTTACCCTTTTTATCAGGAAAAAAAGATTGGGTCAGCAATCATAAAGAAACAAAAACTCCTTATCCTGAACTTTACAATCAGTTTCTATTGTTGTGTCTCATGAAGAGACATTTCCCAGATGGGAGAAGGGGTCTTGTCTATGCGCAGGTTACCAAATTTACAAGCTTTATAAATGTCAGACCTGGTTCAACATGAATGTATTTCCAAACACAATTTTTTTTTAAATTCTCTTTCATTTATTAAAAATATTTTGTTAAAAAAACAATATATTATCTCATTTACATTATACATCTTGTTCTACATAGATCAATTTAAAATATTGTTTGAGTTAGTTTAAAAACTTGAATTTCTAAACTTTGCTCATCAGCATAGTTCAAAAAATCTCACTGTAGCATATTTTATAAAAACAGAGAACAAACAAACTGTCGACGCGGCGTTTCGGTGCCAAAGACAATCTTGCACCTTCTTCAGGACATGTTCATTACAGTGATATCTAAAAAAGACATGTTACAATAAATTCCATTAGATCCTGTTTCAGTCTGACAATTGCACATTGAATGTTTTTAAAATTTTTATTACATTTCCCCTATCATTTGGTAACCCAGCTAGATAAATTGGGAGTATTTTCAGGTCCCAATTATACTAAGATCTTACACCTTAGCATTATTAATAAAAAACATACCTAGCAACTTTTCACTTGTCACCAAGATGATTAGTCCTCAACTTGCTTGATGGGACACGATTGTAGTGGGCTGCAATTAATTTGCAAAGAAAGGGGAGCAGTTCAAACCTCTATTCCCTCTTGGTCACAAAGTTCCACCCACAAGGAACACTGTTCTTACCCAGGTTTCTATTTTCTTCCTGGCACACCTTTTCGGTCTTAGGAGCAAGTAGTCTCCAGTTATATCAGCAGAAGATGTTTGTTGTTTTCTCTTCTGTGTACTAAGGAAAATCAAAATAGGGGGCACATTTGCAAATTTCCTGAATTTAGAGTATATTTGCTGGGTTTTTTTCTCTTTCCCAATTTTTTTATAAATGATAGATTTACCTTTGATATTTTATTCACTAGGTTTCAGTTAAAGTTGATTTATAGGGACCATTTTCAATCCTATGTGAGAAAGAAATGTCTTATAGTGCATTTTTCAGACTCAAAATGGGCAACTCTACCAGTTTGTCTTAAAAATTGGGCCTTACCGATCCTTCCTTTTGATGTCATGGGAAATTTGGGGGACGCCTCTAGGAGCTACCACTTGCTGCTTTTTTATTGTTCTTCTCTATAAAGCAATTTTACAATTTAAACTTAAAAAAGCCCAATGTATACTGCTCAATTCATTTTTTCAGGACGATCTTACCTTCAATTAATAAGTAGTAGTCTGCTGATGAGTTAATTTCCTCCTTTTCTTTTGTTAAATATGAAACCACTATTATGGAGTATTATCAATCTACTGCCAACTGTGGAGAGATATTAAACAATATACGTATCACTAGTAAGGCAGTATTCTGTGCCTGTTGCTACTTTTGCAAAGTTCAACTATCTAAACTTTCCTTACTTGTTTGTGGTAGATGATCTGCACGGCGTCCTCCCTCTTCATGCGTTTTCTGTGAATGACTCCCTCTCTGAGATCGCTAGTTTATATACCCCCTTAATTGGATAATTACTCACACCTGGCCTCATTGTCAGTATCCTGAGTCTGAACCTCTGTGCTCATTGCAAACACGGCGGCCATTTTATAGTGGGTTTTTACCTTAGTGTTGTCTTTAACTTGTACACTATTGTGTGAATATTCTATTCGATTACTCATATGCCTCATCTTCTCTCATAATATACCTCTTCAGGATATTATTATCCCAGCATTTGCAATTTACCGGGAATTCGCTAGTCATGATAATTACTACTAGTCGAACTTGGACCTCAGTGTTCGTTGTAAACACGGCGGCCATTTTGTAATGAGTTTTTATCATGGGTTTTGTTCATAGGTTCTACTTTGTTGTTAAGATATACTGTTTATAACCTCATCCCTTTTTTCTTTTATTTTAGATCTTCTGGGAGTGTTATTAACCCTGTTTCTATTTGAGAAAATAACAAAATATTTTTAATAAATGAAAGAGAATTTTTTTTTTAAAATGTGTGTTTGGAAATACATTCATGTTGAACCTGGTCTGACATTTATAAAGCTTGTAAATTTGGTAACCTGCGCATAGACAAGACCCCTTCTCCCATCTGGGAAATGTCTCTTCATGAGACACAACAATAGAAACTGATTGTAAAGTTCAGGATAAGGAGTTTTTGTTTCTTTAGGAACCTGTAGAGTGGGCAGCCAGACTGGAATAGTCTGGAAGAAGTACAGCGCTCTAGGTAGAAGAGACATCTTAATAGTTGCTACCCTGCCCAGCAGGGAGAGCGAGTGGCACTTCCATTCATTCAGGTCTTTTCTGGATCGCTGGAGGAATTTAGAGTAGATGAGGTGGAGCGTCTGAGCCACCGACGCTGCCAGTTCAATGCCCAGGTAGGGGATAGAAGAATAAGTCGGTATGCCCGCATACGTCGGACCTACAGTGGGAAGCGTTTGGCTGTCCGCCAGAAAGGATCGAGGACTTCCCCACATTAACTCGCAAACCTGACCGTATTCCTCCAATTCCTTCAAAAAAGTGGGGACCGATCGAGCTGTGGACTCCAGAGAAGCAATGATATCATCTGCGTATAAACTACCGGTGTTTTGTTCTCCCCCAAAGGGGATGCCCACTATCTCTGGATTGTCCCTGATCCTCTGAGCCAACGGTTTAATATAAAGGGCGAAGAGAAGAGGCAACAGTGGGCAACCCTGTCTGGCCCCCCCGTATCTTAAAGTGCGTGGAATTCACCCCGTTCACTCTAATTGAAGCCTTGGGGTTAGTGTAGCAACTTGAGACCCAGACTCTAAATCTATCTCCAAAGCCAAAGTGTACTAGGGTCCTATCTAAAAAGCGCTGATCCACCCAATAGAAAGCTTTTTAAGTGTCCACTGACAGGAGGAGAGCGTCCAACTTGGTGCGGTGAGCCCTGTCTATAAGATGAAAGATGCGCTTAGTATTATCGCTACTCTGCCGGGACTGTATAAAACCAGATTGATCTGGGTCGATTATACCCGGCATAAGGGGGCCCAGGCGTTTTGCCAGTATACCCGTAAACAATTTTAGGTCGACATTAAGCAATGAGATTGGCTGGTATGAGATGGAATTTGAGGCATCCTTACCCGGTTTGGGAAGCACCACTATCGAAGTTAATAATATCTCCTGGGAGATCGTGCCCGGGCCAGTGAAGGAATTAAAAAGACGAGTAAGTATTGGAGCTATCACAGAACAAAACTGTTTATAAAACCCAGCTGTGAAACCATTCGTCCCAGAGATTTTAGGGGTTAAAAGCGGGAGATGGCTCCCACCACCTCCTCTATGCGGTTGGGGCTGTCGAGCATCTCTCCGTTATGTTGGTTCAATGCGGTCGTGTGTGCGTTACGGAGGTAGGCATCTATATGTGGAATGGACAAGGAGTCACCTGCATATAGAGTAGCATAAAAATCTCAAAAACTCTGTGCTATTCCCATGTCATTGGCAAGCGTATCACCCATAGGGCTTATAATCTCCTTTACTTTACACCGTTGCGTCCTCGCCCTCAGTCTACTATCCCCCGCTATGTAATATGAGTGAGGCAGAGGGCTGAGGGCTGCGTATTCTGCCCTGTCCAAGTTGAGCCCTGCCAGCAGGGCTCGCGCATTTTTCAATTTCCACCAGATCCTAGGCGCTCCCGTTCGGCTATGCACCTTCTCCAGCTCTAGCACTTTGGCTGTAAGTTCCTCCTGTTGAACCTTGTGTTCCTTATTCTCTGCTGCTGATATAGCAATCAGCTCGCCCCGTACTACTGCTGTAAGTGCCCCCCACAGCGTAGCAATGGATGTGTCTGGGGTTTCGCCTGCACCGCCTGTTTATGGAGCATAGTCTCCCCCAACCTCCAACTTCCGGCTGGCCTAGCTATGTGGGAGACCCCCATGGTTACCACTACCGCATCATGATCTGACAGGGCAGCTGCTGTGATATAGATGCCTTTAATAGCCGCCTGGACCTCTGTGGAGCCAAGAAAGTAGTCTAATCTAGCATAGGTGTGGTGTACATGTGAGTAGTAGGAGAATTGGGAGGCTCAAGGGTGCGACTCTCTCCACAGATCAAGTAATCCCCTTTCCACCTACCATCGTTTGCCTACTTCAGAGACCTCCCCCACTTGGGAATTTCAAGTGCCAGATCTGTCTGCAGTTGTGTCCATAACTAGATTCAGGTTTCCTCCCACCATTATGAAGCGGTCTTGCGACTCCAGAACTGCTGATAAGGCATTTCTAAGGAATGTCTCCTGTCCTGTGTCTGGTGAGTATACAGTCCCAGTCGTTAAAGCTAGGCCGTTAATCCAAAAGCGATATGCTAATAACTGCCCTCTCATTTCGGTTATCTTGTCCCCCACTGACCCTCTAAATGTCCGTGATACTAGGATTGTCACCCTCGCCTTCTTATCTGGCGTAGAGGAAAAATATTGAAAGGGGAACGCCCTGGATTTCATTCTATGCCGGTCTTGTGCAAGCAGGTGAGTTTCCTGCAATAGACAGATATCCGCTCCGGAATGCTCTAAATAGGTACTGTTATTTGGATTCAAATCCTTTGGGTTAAAACGCATTATACCAGTAATCTACCCTGTAACCTTGAGGGAGCTAGCCTACTTGATTGGGCTCTTGCTGCTTTATTTTATCCCCACCCAGTACTACTGATCCCCTAAGAATGAGTAAAGCGGGGAAAAAACACAAACTCCTGCAGCTACACGACCAAACACTAGACTGCAAGCGGCAGTACCACCGCCCCTTCCTAGCTTAACAGCAATCGACAAGATGCTACAAAAAACTATTGGGGTTGTGGTGACAGCAATCCAAAACACTGAGAGAAGGTTATCAACAACACCCTCTCTATTACTGCAAAGACAGGATGGTGAATGCTCAGTTATTGCAACTGATTTTCCGGACCAAAACTCCTATTTAACATCATCTTATGTACAATTGCCTTGTGCACATGTATCCATAGAGACCCCTGAAGTTGTAGAGGATTCACCTATTGTTTCGACCCCCCCTCCTAAGGAAAACTGCCCCAGTAGGTAAACCACGCCCCCGGAAAAGAAAGAGAGCCCTCCAAAAGAATCGGGCAAAAAGAACTCGACTAATCATAACCTGGTGACCCCAACTCCCAATACCTCCCATCCGAATCTCGGAATTCCGTGCTGGGTCACTAACTTGGTGGCTGATTTGCAAGCATGCCTGGAGCGGACTATTGTTACCCACATTAAACCGCTGGTGTCAAAGTTAGATAGATTATCCTCTATCTTAAATAATAAGGGGGCAGGAATACCAAATCAAGTAAACCCATTGGGAAATCCTGCATCCTTACCCGATTCTGGCTGTGGTGGTAGACCTAACAGTATGTCCAGTGATAGGGTCGCTCTACAAAAAAACACCTTAAAACAGACTAAAAACCCAGTAACTTCAATAACCCACACTGAGTCTACACATATCGTACCATCCCTTCCACCTAATAGTAATACACATGTCCAAACCCAAGTGACAGTGGGAAATTCCACTGCCAACTTGGATAAAATTGATCCAAAGCCAAAGGGGGATAAAAATGAAAGTAAAACTAGTATTCCAACAACTAGGAATGTTCTACCCAAAGCCCCTTCCTGCCAGCTACCAACAATTAACCTACTCCCGGAAGCACAACCATATGTGGTAGCCCTTACAGGAGTCCCAGTCCTAGGTGATGGGAAAAGATAAAAAGACATTGACCTTAAAAATAAGTGCATTCAATGGTTAAGCACAAACAGAACCCTACCTCCAAATGTCTCAGGGGAAATAATGGCAGTAAGAAGAATAGACTGGATAGGGAGGGGACCTAAAACAGTGTCAGGAGACATTGTAATAATAAATGTTAGGGTCAACTCTGCTGTGGATTTCATCTGTAATGCCCCCTATCGCAGATCAAACTCCCAAATATGTCCATTACATTTATCATTCTTCTACCCTACCCCAAAATGGAGATTAACCCACTCCAACGGGACTCACTATAACAGGGGAATCCACCCACCACCAAGCAGAACCCAGTATAGGCCAACATTTAGGGAGGACTTGTTTCCACATAATCGTACACACCTCCTTCAACCCCATTGGAATAGGTTTAGTGTGCTTGAGGAGGTGGATTGACTTAAAACGAAGGGGAACTCCCCACTACAAACCACTAATAAAGAGACCATTGGGAGACGGACATTGGAGGAAAGGGTAACATCCACCACCACAGGGGACGACTTAATATTTTACTCTTTGAAGAAGGAGGGGACCAGAGAAAAGGGGAACCTGGACGCCCCCCCTGTAAATGGAGGGAGGGAAATACAAGGCTTAGATAAACCATTGGAAGGTTGCTTAAAAATTATCTCCTGGAACATTGCCGGGCTAAAAAATAAATGCTCACACCAGAGTGGCATTCTTTTATGGCTGCTCATGATATCTGCCTTATGCAGGAGACCTGGGCAATGGAGGAGAGCAAAAGCCCGGCCTTTGCAACATATGATATTCTAGCAGTATCAACAGGAAGAGGTCGCCCTTCTGGGGGACTGTCAATATGGATAGGTACCCATTTGGGCATCCAGGCAAAACAAATGCAAACTAATTCCCTGGATGTCCAGTGTGCCCTACTAACACCCCAAAGTAACCCACAAGTAGCCATAATAAACATCTACTCAAGGCCAGTAAAAAAGGGTCAGGAATCAAATACAATTAAGGCACTTGATCAATTTATCCAAGGTCTGGACCCCTCCATAGCGATAATTTTGGGTGGAGATTGTAACTGCCAATTTGAGCCTCTGGGTAGTATGGAGTCTTGTGAACAAGATGAGGTAGACTCATTCTGGCATATCCCAGATCCTAAGATCGCCCCAGTTAGAGCATGGACACCGTTGGTGCTCCAGATAAAATCTTTCACCCTTGCAACTTATATGCGGTCGTGCAATGGGAGATTGGACCCCGACTGTCCAGGAGTAGTCACCTATAACAGGGCAAACCATACCTGAATCATAGATTACATCATGATGGAGGCAAAACATTGGGATAGGCTGAAGGAATTTAGGGTTGTCCCAAGGCATGATAGTGATCATAATGCCTTGGTTCTAACTCTCAAGCCTGGGTCTTTTGGTCTTACAAATCCTCCCCCAGACCCAGCCATGGCAAGAACACCTCTCACGGTAACTAATAATAGGAAAAGGGTAAAATGGCCGTACTTTGCAAATTCTCCCACCAACCTCGCAAAAATATACCAGATTGCAATACCGTGCATAAGCGAGATGGGTGAACCGGCTCCTTGCCGGCAACCCGTACAAATACACACACATTTAGCTACGACAATAGGGGAGGTACTTTACCCAGTTAGTAGAAACAAACGAAGTACTCCTAGTTCGCACCCTTGGTTCGACTGTACCTGCAGGAAAATCAAGAGGGATCTCTCTGCAGCAATAAAATCCAAAGATATTCCATTAATTAGGGCAACTAGATCGCGGTATAAAAAGGAGATCACCAGGGGCAAGAGAGAGTGGGAGGAAGCCAGGTGGGAAGAACTGAGACAAGCTCTCCTTTTAAAGGATGCTAGACTATTCTGGGCTCTAATTAATGCTGGTACAAAAGGGGAGGGTGAGAATAATTTCCCGAATATTGCCCCCTCAGTATAGGAGTCACACTTTGCAGCCCTTTACACAAGCCCAGAGACTGGTGATGATGTGCTTTATAGACAGGCCCAGTTGTTAGGGGCAGATAGGACCCTTCGGACTTCCCCGGCCCCAGACCCCCCGCACGAACATCAACTGTCGGGGGCCTCGGGCCTGGGTCGTCGGAGGGGCCCATTGGGCGATCAGGAGATGACTTCCTTTCAAAACCTAGAGAGTATTTCCCTAAAGGAAGTGGAGTCTGCCATCGAAAGATTGCTCCCAAACAAAGCCCCAGGCCTTGACAAACTACCTGGCGACCTCTTTCGCTCCCAGCCCAAAATCTGGACTCCGTATCTTGTAATCCTGTTTAACTCGATCCTTTGGGGTCCCGAGATACCGGAAACTTGGTTGGGAGCTGAGATCGTCCAAATTTACAAGAAGGGCTGCCCGTTATCCCCGTCCAACTACAGGCCCATTAGTCTTCTAGATACTACCCAAAAACGAATGGGCCGGATTCTATTGGATAGGATACTGGGTTGGATAGAGGAACACAAAATACTGTCCACCCTCCAAGCCGGATTTAGATCAGGCATCTCGACCCTGGACCAGATTTTTAGGCTGCAGGTCCTTCTTTGGAAAACCACAAGAGTAGAGGGTGGCAGCCTCTACCTTGTTTTTGTGGACCTGCGGGCCGCATTCGATCTTGTGCCCAGAGAGAAATTATGGAGAGTAATTGAAGAACTAGGCCTCCAGTCTTACTTACTAGATGTCTTGGTCTGACTCCATGCGGGGAACTAGTCCCAGGTTAGGTGTGGAAGGAATGGTGAACTTTCGGCCCCATTCCCAGTAACCAGGGGTGAACGCCAGGGTTGTGCCCTTGCCCCTACACTCTTCAGCTTTTACATCAATGGCTTATTAGAAGAATTGGATGGAGTTAGGGACAACGATGCCCCGAGATTGGATACTGGAAGGGTGACTGCTCTGATGTTCGCGGATGACACTCTGCTATTATCTCGAACATCAACAGGCATCCGGCGGGTTCTTGATGGGTTCTCAACTTTTTGTGCCACAAGGGGATTGGAGGTTAACTTGGATAAAACTAAGTTTATGGTTTTCAATCCCCCATGGCACACCCGCCCGAACCCTGTCTTGAATGGCACTCTGCTCGAGCGGGTGAAAACCTTTGTTTACCTGGGTGTCACAGTAACTGAAGACTTTGACTGGGGTCACCAGGTGTCTAGATCTGCCCTGAGATTTTCACAGATTACAGGGGGGATTGGGAAATTTCATAAAACTTCACAATTTAAACCAGTCTCACCAGTCCTTGAAACTTATAGAGCCCAGACCAGGTCAGCAGCTACGTATGGCGCAGAATTATGGGGGCACAAGAACGCACTGAGTCTGCTCAAGGTGGAACAAGCTTTTATGAGAAATTTGGTAGGCTTACCCCAAAGCACCCCTCTTATACCGTTGCGGCTAGATATGGGCCTCAAGTCCATAAAAGATCTGATAGCCGCACGTCCTTTGCTCTACTGGAGAAGGCTCTGGACTGTACCGGAACTTGCTGACTACAGAGCGGAATTTGTAGCAGTCTGGGGAAGCTCAAGAACAAAAATATACCCTGGCTATCCCACATCAAGGTCCTGCTTCACCAAATTGGCTTGCCTCAATGTGGGAGTCCCCGGGGGAAAGCCGTCATAGGTTCCAGAAGTCAGAATTGTTGGCTATTCTGAGAAATTATAGCCTCAACTTACTCCATAGATCGCCAACTCTGGGCAGGCTAACAACCGAGTTCCTGCACGTGAAAACTGGGCCCAAGAAGGAGGAATTCCTAGATTTAGTGCAGCCTCCCCTTGCGAGAAAATGATATACTCAACTGAGACATGGCTGCTTGCCCATCAGGGCGCTGACCTCTAAATGGACTATTTCAAATGAGGGAACTTGCCCAGCCTGTAACAATAGCATTGAAGATATCGCACATGTCCTGTTTTTCTGCCCGGCATATAACATAAAACGGAAATGCTGGTTGGCTCCACTGTGCAGAAACTTGGGACTTAGACAATGTGTACAGGCTTGTAGAATTTTAACTTATTATACCTCCCCTCCCACTGTGTTTGCTGTTTCCCGCTTCTTACATGACATGTGGCGTAGAAGGACCACCTTTCTCATAAGGACTAAACTGGAGCAACCCCCCGCTATTAACCCTTTTCTCATTTTACTTCCCCCTTTTTTTGATAACTTTTGATAAATCTCATGTTTAATAACTTTTTAACTGTTTGTATTTATGGATTTTATCATCGTGCTTGTATGTATTTTATCTGCACTTTTATGGTCAATGACCACTCAAGTTATCAAAAATGAAAATGGTAGACCCAAATGTTTGCTTGCTTCACGGAGGGAGTGTATTTGATATAATCTGCCATGCCACTTAAATATAATGCGGAAGGAGTGCCCCCAAGAGTATGCCACCCCGTTCTCCCGTAAGTGTGATGTGACATCTTCTTTTCTGCAGAGTGCTAGCCACGATATTGGCCTTGATATTGCACAGGATGTTTCAGTCTGGCTTCCCTAATGATGCGCTCCTTCCGCAGATAGTCCGGGAGGAAGGCCAGTATGTCTGGTGGTGGTGCATTAGCCCATTGACGCAAGCCCACCCTGTGAGCTCTGTCGATGTGGATCTTCATCTCCGGAGGGGCTGCTGGAAGGTCTCGGAATAGGCCCTGCAAAAACCCAGGAGTGTCAGTCCCTTCGGCATCCGAAGGTAACCCCCGGACTCGGATGTTCTTGCACCGAGAACAGTTCCCTAGGTCCTCGGCATGGGCCTGCAGGTCGAGCTGTTGGTCCTTCTAGCGGATCACCTCCTGTCGTAGTTGTGTGACTTCCTCTTCTTTGGCCCGCTCCTGGTCCTCGATAGCCGCCACCCTGTCTCCAAGGTTATCTACCTCACTCCGGAATTCGCACACCTCTCCCGCTACTTCGCTTTTCAAGGTGTGAAAGTCTTCAAGAAGTGTATTAAATAGTGTCCCCATGAAGGATTTGGTTATGGGAGTGTCCTAATCTTCGTGTCCTGCACTGGCTTGAGGGCCTTTGGTGAGCATCTCCTTCAGTGTGCGCTCCTTTCTACCCCTTTGGTTGGACATGACGTCTCCTGGGCCGAAGGGTCACTGGGTGCTGGTCGGTTCAAGGCTCTGTGCCAACCAGACGAGGGCTACGTTGTGGTCGGGGGGGAGTGCGCCCCAGAGAGATTCAATAGTCGCCCAAGGAAGTATCTCAGCCCCCAATGGTCGTAACAGATGGGCAGCCAGTGTTGCAATCTTCAGCAAAGCCCCCTGTTGCCAATTATGGTTGGGTTCCTAAAATCGAAATGCAGGGCCAGGTTCCACTTGCTGCTTTTAGTGATGATGGAGAAGCCCTCGCCGACAATCCAGGACCTTCAAATACCAGCCGCATCACCTCAGATCAATGTAATGTGAAGGGTTGTGTAGGAGAGTGGGGTCTGCAATTCTATGGTCACCCCCGATTTTTGCTTTTTCTTCACTGGTTTACGACTTTCCCTGGCTGTGGGCCTGCTAATCAGACCCACAGCCTAGCTGTCTCTCTCTAAATTGACAACCATGTACCTTCGGTGCATATCTAATTGGATACTGAGTCACCTTATCAGTCCCTGTACAGTGTACCCTAGGTACCCAGGGCATAGGTGCACTCAGGGCCTACCAGGGGCTGCAGCATGTATTATGCCACCCCTGGCTGGCCATCCAAATCTGACACAACTGGCTGATCGATCAGCTGGGGAAAGGTGGTGTAATCACCCTTTGCTATAGATATAGTATCCCTATATCTAACCCTAAAATGGACACTTATCCTCCTATCAGTCACTCCTATGGCAGGCCTTATTAATCCTGAAGGCAGAGTGCTTGGAATTATGTGAGATGGTGCTCGAGCATGAGCTGAGCCTGTCTGCAGCATTCGGAACCAAGTCCTTTAGCTGTTTCCATGATAACGCTATACCATATACTCTTAAGTGCATTATAATCCTCGCGGTTATTGCCAACTTTGGTATAACATTATCAAAACATGTCGAGTAAGGTGTCATACGAATTGGAATACTACCCCCTCGCCAATTCTGGCGACGGGGTAGCATTCCACCCTTCTAGAGGGACACGACATGTATGTAACTGTGAACCCCGGTTAAAGTTAACTCGAGCCTCAGCATCACAAAATGGATGCTGCCACCACAGACACATGTCTGACCTCCTGCTGCTGGGAGTCCTTCCAGCGAGGGAGGCTTGGACAAAGGGTTTCCTGCCTTGGGAGGTGCTAGCACCACCCCAGGCAGGATTTTGTGTATTAGGTAGGACAGGGCTGAAAGGAATGAGACATGCCTGGGGCACACAAGGTGTCCCTGTGCATACACCGGTCTAAACCAGTTCCTGGGGCACTCCAGCCCCAGCTCTGGCGCAAGACCGGACAAAGGATAGGGGGTGTAACCACCCCCCTTCCTGGTCCCACCCAGAGGAGGGACCTAGTCGTAGTACAGCCCCCTTTAGCCGGATAAAGGTAGGAGCTGGTCCCATTCCAAATTAGATTATCCTGAACAACTTTACAAGAAGAAACTCTGGACTTCGACGTACTGCTCCACAGAAGACTGAAGAAATCTCCCTTGTGGGCAAGGAGTGTCCACCCTGCACCAGCAGGCACCATCAGCGTCCAGTGGCTTCCCTTTGTCGTCTTCCTCCAAGGATCCAGACTTCAGACCCGGGTTTCCAGACCTCTCCGACCTCTACCTACATCTGCAGCTCAGCTGAGATCCGTGGGTGCGACGAGACACGTGGGACAGGCCATCTTGAAAGAAGCAGCACTTCGCTCCAGCACGACTTCTGAGGTATCCTCGTCCAAGTGCTTTGGGGACTGAGAAGCCCCGACCCCGAGCAGCTCCTGCACCGAAGACCAGCCCTCCAGCATCCACGAGATCTGCGTGGGGCCCTTCTGCCTGTTTGCTGCTCGACGCGTTGTCTGGTCACTTGCCGGCTGGCTAGTGACATCCTAGACGACGAACTCCGAAATCTTCACTGCTGGTCTGGTTGCTCCAAACTGGCCCTTGCTCCCTTCCAAAAGAGGAGCACCCCGGACCCTCCTGGTCCACTCCAGATGCCGTTTCCACTCACCGCGTGGGTTGCCTTTGCCAAGGCCTGTTGACTCCGAAGCCGACACCGCCGACAGCGAGAGCCTGCGTGGGACAGCTCGTGCCTCCATCCTGGTCGTCGAAGACACCACCTGGTCCACGTGGCTGCAGAGACAAGCGTCCACCCTCACCTGATTGTGATGACGACATCTGGTTCCACTCCTGGTTCCACTCCAGACACTGGCTAGTGACTTTGAACATTGTCCCCTCTGCTTTCAGGTTCTTCTCTTCACTGATCCACCCTTGGATCACACAGGACATCTTCCTCCTGACCGCCTGCAGCATCTTTTCCTCCAGGCTCCATAGACTTCAACGCCGGAACCCGACACGACTTGGCACCTATGCACCCGCAGCCTGTGGGTGAGGTAACACGAGCATTTCAGTGCTCAAGGGTAGCTTGACTCTCCTAGTGTCCAGTTCCACAGTCGTTTTAGTTCTACCTAGTCAGGATTGTTCGTACTCACCCTTTTCTTGAACTGTACTGTCCATAGACACTGTTACGCATCTCGCGTGTGAGTTCACACTCTGCACATGCGTTCCGTGGGCCTCCTAGTACCTACCTAGAGTTAGTATAGCGTGGTCCCAGCGATCCTACAGCCTCTGGACAGCTCCATTCCTTTTATCGACTTTCACATTCCACTTACTTAGTATATGGTTTGTCGTGCCCCTAGAGCACCTGTCGCGATCGCTCTCGCCACCACGGCGAGGAGAAGGAGAAAAGGTAGAATAGCGCGATCTCTCCAAACGGACTACATGTCCCAGAAGGCAAAGCGGCTCTGGAGAACAGGAAAGAAGGCTGAGCCTATATAAGCTCCTCCTCTGCAACAGGGCAGCGCTTGACAATTGTTATGGTGGTTTAGGTATTGGCGGATGGTGTTGTCCCCGCCGGATGTATACCCGAGAAACCCAGCGCAGACGAAGAGCCTGCGTGGTCAGAGAACATTCAAGCCTACGCCGAGGAAAAGCCTGCGTGGTCAAACGGATCCAAGTCTACGCCGAAGAAAAGCCTGCGAGGTCAGACACTCAAGTCGACGCCGAAGAAAAGCCTGCGAGGTCAGAGGAGTGGAGAAAACTTCCGACAAGTCGCAAGTATACCAAAAGAAGAACTGGATCGTTCTTCGTTCCCAGTATTATTCTTTCTTTCAAGTTTCCCGCGTATTACGCGTTCTGATTTCATTTCATCCCCAGAAGTTCCCAAGTTTCGTAAGACAGAGTTCTTACTTGAATTCATTATTATTGTACCCTATGACAAGAAGATTGTTCCCAAGAGTTATTGAGAACAAGAGTCTACAAAGTAAACATACTCTTCTGTATCCAAGAGTAGAAGAGCCTCATTGGGAAATACGGCATTGGAGAAAGTGACGGTAACTTTCTCTTCACCTATCCGGTTATCTCGGATTGAGGAACTGATTGTTTTCATTTTAAAACAAGAGAGTCGGGGGGCGTGGCCAAGATGGCGGGGTGAGCGGACGCTTCCTCCCGTAGCTCCTCCGGCCCGGCTCAGCTCGAGCCCCGTTTTCTACGCTTCTCTCCCCCCGCTGCTGTTCAGCGGACGAGAGGAATGTGCCGGAGTTCCTGGTGCACACATTGATACCACTTTGGCTCTCATCGCCTCGGAGGAAGCACTTCGAAAGTTTGTTCAAAGATCGAAGCACGGAGGAGAGCCTAGGAGGCGGAGCAAACTGCAGTGCTGTCCAGGCGCCTCGGCTGGGCCTGGTGCTGAAAGCTGACGATCCGGAGGGGATCGGACCCGCCGCGCTCCGAGGAATAACAGAGCCCTCCGGCCGGTGTCTTGGTGGCCGGTGTCTTGGTGGCACAGTCGACTTCGGACTTGAGTTGGCGCCTTGGCCCTCCGCTAGCGACGGCGATACACAGTGTGGTGCGGACCCCGGCCCCTGGGGCGATGGCCGGAGGCCTCAACACGGGGGCCGGCCTAAATGGGCCCTTCGGTGAAACTGTGTGACATTGGCTGCGGTCTTTCCTTGATCGCTGTATCCCGGGGGCCGCCGGTGGTCTTGCCAGCCCAGGCCGCTCTCCCTGGCCCCGCCCTGCCGCCATCTTGCCCCTGAAGAGCTGGCGCTGGTGACCTCCGTCCGTGCCTCTAGTTGGCGGGTGCCTGCTCTTGCCTCTGCTACTGGTCTAACTTCCAGAGGGGCGCGCTGCGGAGAGACCCTTGCTTTGGCTCCCGGTCGCCACCGTGGTCTGGTGTCGCTACTGCTTGGGCTTGGGCCGGACCGCCATTTTGTCGCTTGTGACGCAGCACCCCTGCTTTCGGTGCGGTCTCCACATCTGGCGCCCACGGGCGACTGGACAGCTCTGAGGCAGCCGGACTTGGGCCTTGTCTACTGCAGCGGCCACGATGTCTGGAAGAGGCGGCTCGAGGAAGGGGGACCGCACCCTGCCGGACATGCTTGGCAGGGCCCAGCAGTTGCGGGACAGAACACAACCGTCGCCGGGGTCCTCCCGGGCCTCGGCGGATGTGGCTGGGGGCGAACCACCGGTCACGAGGTCCTTTATGGAGGAATTATTTAGTTCCCTCAAGGAAGACTTTCAAACATTGAAGAGGGAAGTGACCAGCGAAGTCCGCGAAGTGCGCAGGGAGGTGGAGGGCCTTGGCGAGCGAGTTGAAACTGTGGAGACGGCGGGCCAGCGCCGAGATGAAGAGATAGTCCATCTTCAACAGGACGTTCTCCGCCTCCGGGAGCAATGTGTCGAGCTCCAGGCCCACTCCGAGGACCTCGAGAACAGGTCCAGACGGAACAACATCCGGGTGCGGGGTGTCCCGTCCGCAGACGAGGGGACCGATTTGGTGGCCTATCTACAGGACTTGTTCCGACTTGTCTTGGGGGAAGATACAGATTTCCCAATCCGCATCGACAGAGCGCATAGAGTGGGCCGACAGCGCCAGTCATCGGCGCCCCCCCCGGACATTTTGGCGTTCTTGCCCGACTTCCCTTTGAAGGAGCGCATCATGGCGGAGGCCCGAAAGAAGCAGCCTTTAACTTTCAGGGAGCGGCCTGTGGCACTCTACCAAGATCTGTCCGCCTCAGAAGCGCAGGTCCTTCAGGATTGCCACTGACTTTCTGCGCGAACACGAGACGCCCTACTCCTGGGGACACCCTTTCCATCTGATCTTTAGATGGAACGGGGTGCTACACCAACTGCGCTCCCTCCAAGACGTCTGCGGAGTGTTGGGACTCACGGCCACGGAGGAGGACGGAGCTACGCCGACGTGGAGGCTCCCAGAGAGACGGAGCCGACGGAGATCGACGAGGAGGCAGTCACCGGCGAGTGCGAGTCGCCCTGATTCCCCCACCATCAGGGCGGATATGGCGAATGCTTTGAGAACAGCGGCCAGGAACTTGTCCGACTCTAATGGCGTGGCCTTGACGGCCTGACTTCACTCCGGGGGGAGAGATTCTTAGCCTCTACGATGCTGAGTTGGGGCCGGGGGTTGGGGGGGGGACGGTTGGAGGTGAGTGGCTGAACATCCACTTTGTTGGTTTCTACGGACTTGCCCGATCGGGCTTGACTGAGACAATGGGGTGTTTCCATTTGTTTTTGTTTTTGGCTAGTTGCCATGAGTACGTTTTGGGAGGGTGTAAGGGTTGTTTTGTAGTTGGGGGGGTCCCGTCCGATGTTGCCCATGCTCACGCTCGGCCTTTCCTGGCCTTTCCCGCGCGCCTGCCCCATGCGCCCCGCCCGCTGATCCCTTGCTTGCTGCATAGCGCTTCTGTCCCCCGGGTGGAATGCCGTCCTTAAAGGTAGTGACCCTTAATGTTAAGGGTCTGAATAACCCTGTGAAACGTAGAGCGATCCTATCCCTGCTGGAGGGGACGCAAGCGGATATATGCCTTCTGCAGGAGACCCATTTACTGCCCAAGGATTGCCATAGGCTGCGCTCTGCCAAGTTTCCCACTCAGTTCTTCTCCTCAGCAGCGACCAAGACTGCGGGCGTAGCCATTCTTTTAGCTAGCTCCTTTAGAGGCGAGGTCCTGTATAAATATGCCGAACAAAAGGGGAGGCTTCTTGCATATCGCATGCGACTGGGGGGAATAGCTTTTACGGTTGGTTCCGTTTATAGCCCGAATGACCACCAGGACCGCTTCCTGGACTCAGTGTTGGTGGACGTCACTGCCTCGCCCGATTGCCATGTTGTCCTGGGGGGAGACCTTAACATCGTCTTCGACTCAGCTATGGACAGGTCGGCGCAACGTTCCCGCAGACGGGGGAACTTTCCCGCGCGGTGAAGGACCGGATTGAGGAGATGGATTTGCACGACCTCTGGCGCGCTATGCACCCCACCGATAGGGACTATTCCTATTTCTCCCATGCGCACCGCACTTACTCGCGGCTGGACTACCTCCTGGTGAGTGGCCCGCTACGCACTGCCGCCACGGCGGCGGACATCGGGGTCCTGTCCCTGTCCGACCATGCGCCAGTTTCCGGCGTTTTCAAATGGCCAGCGACCTCTCCCTCTCGGGGGACGTGGCGGCTTCGTGATACTCTTTTACATAAGAAGTCTGTTGTGAAGTGCGTAGGAGAGGTCATTCAGGATTATTTGGTTCACAATGGCAACTCCGACACGTCTCAAGCAACGCAGTGGGCTGCCTTAAAAGCGGTCCTCCGTGGGGAATTTATTTCCATCTCCTCAGCCGAGAATAGGGAACGGCAGCGTAAGAGGGACAAACTGACTGCGCAGGTCAGGGAGCTTGAGCAGGTTCACCGCCGCACAGGGGCTCCTCGAGTTTGGAGGCAACTGAAGGCGGCGAGGAAGCTCCTGTCGGCACTAGACCTGGATAGGGCGGAGTATGCCGCTTTGAGCCTGAAGCATGCCTTTTACTCAGGGGGGGACAGGTGTGGTAAGCTCCTGGCCCATCGGCTCAGGGTTGCACAGCAACGTAATGTTGTGAAGGAACTGGTGGGTGCGGACGGGGTTGCTGTTTCTGGTGACGCGGAGGTGGCGGAATCCTTTCGTAGCTTCTACGAAGCATTATATGCTGCGGAGCCCTCCTCGCCGCGAGACGCCGAGGACTATTTGGAGTCAGTGGCCCTCCCGGTGCTAGAGCCCGCCCAGGCGGACCACCTAGAGAGGGACATCCATGTGGAAGAAGTCATCTCCGCTATAGCGTGACTGAAGCACGGTAAGGCCCCGGGCCCGGATGGCTACACGGCCTTGTTCTATAAGACCTTCTGCTCCGCTGTGGCACCAATCCTGGCTCGACTGTTCAACTCCTTCTCCGAGCCTGGCGTTATCCCACCGGACCTTCTTACCGTGACGGTCTCGGTCATTCCGAAACCCGGGAAGGATCAGACCTTGTGTGGTTCGTACAGGCCCATTACACTCTTAAATGTTGACCTCAAGCTCTATACGGGGATTCTAGCGTCCAGGCTTGGTCTACACCTACCGGGACTGGTAGAGGCGGACCAGGCTGGCTTTGTACCCGGTAGACAGACGGTGGACAACACCAAGAGAGTGACGCACGTACTAGAAAAGGTCTCACGTGTCCCGGGGGAGCGGATGTTGCTATCGGTTGAAGCGGAGAAGGCCTTTGACAGAGTCCATTGGCCGTACCTCGAGCTGGTTCTCAGGAAACTGGGAATCGGCGTGAAGTTCCGCACCATGGTCTTCAATTGTTATAAAAGACCATCGGCGTTGGTGCGGGTCAATGGGTGTAGCTCTGGTAGTTTTGCCATCGAACGCGGTACGAGACAAGGTTGCCCCCTCTCGCCGCTTCTGTTCGCCCTCTACATGGAGCCGTTTGCCCAGAGGATTCGCAATAATCCTGACGCTATTGGGGTTAAGATGGGCCAATATGTCCATACTGTCAGCCTTTACGCGGACGATGTCCTGCTGACCCTGGATGACCCCAGGAGGTCACTCCCTGCTTGCGTCCAGGAACTGGACGCCTTTGCACGTGTGGCCGGCTTTAAAATGAATATGACCAAGTCGGCGGCATTGGACGTGTCACTAGCCACGGACACCAGGAGAGACCTTCAGCGTCTTTTCCCCATGCAGTGGTCCTCGTCTACGGTGCCATACCTGGGGATCCTGCTAGCGCCCTCGCTGCCTGAGATGGTGACACCCAACTACACTTCCCTCAGCAGGAAGATCAAGGAGGAACTCGGCCGATGGAGCAAGGGCCTGCTTTCGTGGCTGGGCCGTATCGCGGCGGTGAAGATGACGGTACTGCCCCAGATCCTGTACCTCTTTCGCGCTCTACCTCTCCAGCCCCCTGTGGGTTGGATACAGCAAGCGCAGGCTGACATCTCCCGCTTCGTTTGGCAAGGCCGCAGGCCACGGATGAAGAGGGTCCTCTCCACGCTCGCTCCGGAGGCGGGGGGGCTTGGTATCCCGGACCTCCGGAAGTACTTTCAGGCGGCGCAACTGCAATACTTGGTGGAGTGGAGCAGGTGGGAATCCGACAAACACTGGCTTTTTCAAGACCAGGAGGTTCCGTTCCTGCGCCGCACGCATCGCCCGGCTAATCTTTACGCTTCTTTTGTTACGCGGGTCCCCCTGCGGGTGTGGGATGCGGTTTGCGAGGCCCGTGAACTGACTACCTTCCCCTCGCCGTTCACGCCCATAGTGGGTAACCCGGACTTTGCCCCGGGCTTAGAGCCGGGTGCCTTTTCCCATTGGGTGAGTGCGGGCTGCAGCGCACTTTTCCAGATTTATGGGCCGGAGGGCGTGATTCCTTTCCAACAACTCCGACAGGAATTCGGCCTGACGGAGATGGACAGACTGCGCTATATGCAGGTCCGACACTGGGCTCTCCAACCCCAGGTACGTGACGTCGCAGCCCGCCAGATCACACCATATGAGCGGTGGCTGGTGACCCGGGCCTCGGACGCCAAGCTCATTACCGATTTGTATAAATTCCTTCAACCCCCGACGTTCCACTATCATAACCCGGGGAGGGAGCGCTGGCACAGAGAATTGGGCAGGACCCTAAGCCACAAGGAATGGGACGGGATCGCATATCGGGCGAGGCATTCCGCATACCACACTGGGCTTACGGAGACCTTTACTAAGGTGTCTACTTATTGGTATTACACCCCAGAGAGGCTATATGAAATGCATAAACATACCGACAAGGGGTGCTGGCGGGGTTGCGGACAAGAGGGTACCCTTTCACACATTCTTTGGGCTTGCCCGGTGCTGACTGCTTATTGGAAGGAGGTCTTGGATGAGGTAGATAGACACTTTGAAATTGAGCTGCCGCGCTTCCCAGCGTATGTTTTGTTAGGCCTTCCCAATGACCTAATGTACCCGTTGAAGTCTCGCAGGGGTAGACAGATTGCTATTGCGCTAGGCTCAGCGGTCCAGAATATTCTTGTTCACTGGCGCACCGCCACTGTCCCCTCCATTACTGGTTGGTTACATAGACTCTGGCAGGTATTGGGTATGGAGAAGATGTCGCTTACAGTGGCTGGGAATGTAGATCAGTTCGAGGAGCTATGGCAACCTTTCCTGGCACTACTCTCCACGGAATTCCGGGAACTCACCTGCCCGAGGTACCTTCGTCTTCTTAGGCTGACGCCACCGGCGACCCCGGCGGATTAGAATGAATAGGGGATAGGATCTTAGGGGATGGGGTGTGGGCTGTTTGGGGCGGGTTATTCTAATGCGAGCCATTGGACGGGGGAGTTGGGGTGTTGTTTCCTTTCCTTTTTTCTTTCATGGGGGTGAGGGGCTTGGAGGGCCTGGGTTGTGCTTTGTTGGATCGCTGTTAGCCACTCGCGCTCAGCTTTGGGTGGGGGGTTGGGGTACATGAGAGGGTTATGTGAACTGCCTTATTGCTTTACATTTGATGTTTTCCCCTTCTGGACCACCGACCTCCCTTTTGACCAACGCTTCTGACTCACGCTTCGTTTCTTCACTGTATTGTATGTAACCTTAACCTCCTATTCCCCTTCCCCATGTTTCTTTTGTCTTAATAAAAATGCTTTAAACCTAAAACGAGAGAGTCTTATCTCTGGTAAGTGTCATTACTCGGGGCCAGGGGAGGGAAGTGACCATAAAGAGACAAGGTACTCATACCTGTCATTTGTCTCTCCACGCTGCAGTACGTCCCTCAACCGAGTTCTTGCGGATCACCCAGACCCAGAAGGCAGCATCCCAAACTCCGGCTCTCCTACACCTTTCACCTCCCGGCTTCTCGCAATACTCACTCAGAAGGTGATTCCCACGTCACCACTGGGTGAGGTGTTTAGACAAGTCGAGGGGACTTTCATCCCATCGTTCCTGCTGGCCAGCTTCCTCAGGTTAGTGGCGCGCGACTGTACTTGCGCCGCTTGCAATCCCGACAGCACCATTGTAATTTGTGCAACTTAAACGTATTTTTCCTAAGAGATTGTCATGTGCTTAGCCCTCTGATCTCATAAAGAGTTCAGAGGTGTATGTTAGTTAATAAATATCTTGTTTATTTTCATAACAACCTGTGTGGTGTCCTTTCACTTGGTATTCAAGGGGGTTATATGTGGTAAAACAGCTGGCTTCACAAGCCAAAAGAGTTTGGCCTAAGACTGCTTTGTCCATGCTACCATTAGGATAGCTGGTCTGTAAGGTTGACTTTCAACCAATCACCATAAGGGTTGTTTGGACTGATACAAGGTGATCACTAGAACTAGTGAACATCATATATCAGGCCACCTTCTCACAGGTTGGGCTCAGGCTGGTGACTGTCTCGCTGCCGGGTCACCAATCCTGCCGATTGTGTCACCTCCCTCCTTCACAAGTGCCAGCTGGGAAGCATCGCCAGTGTCGCTAGGTCGGGGGAATCTTTCACCAGTCTCGGCTCCCACTGACGGTACCTGGGCCTATCCTTGGGCCCGTGCCAGTGCTGGAGGAAATCGCGCCCCACTGTGGCTTCAGGGCGCTTGCGGCTGTGCTGTGGCTCTCAGTCACTTTAGCTGGCTTACAAGGGGTAGTAGCTCCAGAAGGGCATCAGGCAGTGTAAGAGATCTCACTCCCCCTTTCCATATGCTGGGCCCCTTGAATCGATTCTAAGGGCTTCTTGCTGCCGCCTGCGTCAGGATGGAATGCCTCTGCAGGTAATCAGGGCTTTCCTGAAACAAAATGCGGTCCTCTCTGTGGGGAACTGTGGGGTCAGCGACTGATGGAGCGCCTCCAAGACCCCTCAGTGCCAGCCGATTTGCCCTGGCCGATACCCCCAGCAGCTCAGCGCTGTCCAGTCTCCTTCAAATGCGCCAATCTGCCTCACTGCTACGCCGCACTGCTTTGCAGGCCCTGTGTGCTTTGCAGTCCACCGGACCTTTTGCGCCAGTGTCAGCTTAATTCTATGTTCTCGGGGCAGCAGGTGCTCGGGAAGGCCACTCACTGGATCCCCCTCCGGGCAGTAGGCCCTGCCTACCGTTACCCTTGCCGATCCGGAGGGACGCCGCAAGTCTCAGCGTCCCTCTGCAATCCCAGTCTCCTCCGTCCCTCGGGGTGATGCCTTCGGAATCCTAGATGAGTGCGGGGGCTCCCAGGCCGGTCGCACCCGCAGCACCAGAGCGACAGCTGGTCCTCACCAGCTGCCTGTCTCCAACCTGTGCCGCCCGCGAGGAACACAGGCCTCCGCACCCCACCACTCCAGGACTTCTCCCGCGTTGCAGCCCTGCGGGCCTCATGCGTAGCTGGCTGTGTCAGGAGCCCCCCTCCGAGCTCGTCAGGGATCTGCGGCACTGGTGCTCCTTTCTGGTGTCTTCTGGGTCACTGTCAATGCCGCTGCTGGGGAACATCCATTACGACGCGGTATTTACACCGCACTACCATTACAACAATGGTTTTACAACGCAAGTCTTGCGCTGGAGGGCGCTCTAGGCTAAGGAATAGTAGATTTACTATTCCAACACCTTCCCTACTGTACATAGGCTGGTGTTGGAATAGTAAATTCTACTATTCCTAAGTCCAGCACCCTACAGCGCAAGTCGTGGTAACGACTTGCATTGTAAAACCAGCACTGTAATGGTAGTGCGGTATAAACACTGCGTTGTATTGACATACAACCCCGCTGCTTGGGTCTTCCGGCAGGAGTAGTCGCAGAAGACCAGCCCGGCGTACCTTTTGCCAAGATCCAGCAATACTCAGGACCCGGCCGCCATCTTGGCCTTCATGCTCGCTCTGCTGCTTCGCTCCGTAAAGGCTCAAAAGTCAGCCCCCAGCCGCAAGATCACAGTATTGAAGCGTTAGTTCCGCTGCTCCCTGGTTGCTTTTGGGGGAGGAATAGGTTATGTTCGGGCCAGTTGGGCATCGGCGGGCGGGGAGATAAAGCAACACACGTCCTACCCGCTCGCAATCTTGGCCACGCCCCACCCACGGATCACCTTTAACCATCCTGAAAAGACTACAACAGATTCAAAACTCGACTGCCAGACTACTCTTACATATAAAACCGGAAGACCACAACTCCCCTGTCTTGAAAGCTCTGCATTGGTTGCCAGTTGCCAGAAGATCCACGTTCAAGCTGCTTTGTATCACCCACAAAGCGATACATGGAACAGGACCGCTTTTCATCAGGTATTAAATCACTAAACACATTCAACAAATGAACCTCTGCTCTAGAGTGGCACCTGGCATCAAAATCAAAAGATACAAGAAAAAAACATGGGTGGCACATCCTTCTCTGTTCAAGCAGCCAAGCTATGAACTCTTTATCCCCCAAAACAAGATCCACAGATAACCACTTTATCTTCAGAAAACTACTCAAGAATTGGCTCTTCCTCACAAAAGCACCATATGCAAACAGAAATATACAGCATATCCCTCTGTATATAAGCATTTATTTGTACTATAGATACGTACCTATATATGTGTATTGCTTTGTATAAATGTGTAGAATAATTATGTTGAAATATATATGTGTGTATATATATATATATATATATATATATATATATATATATATATATATATATATATATATATATATATATATATTACCTACTGGCGGTTGCCAGTAGGTAGGACCTAGTTTCCATAGAAAATCCGCAACATTCTATTGGGAATAACTTTGGCGCCGGTTGATGAATCTCCGCGAATTTCTCAAAGAAGATGGCCCGCTACGCTACGCTCCTTCCCTGAAAGTTTCGGGAAGATTCGTCAAGCGGGGGCCGAGAAAAAAGGGGAGTCCCAAAACGTGTTTTCCCCATGTTAATTTCCATAGGACATTTAGACACGGCTACAGCCCGAACCGCTGAACGGAATTACACCAAATTTGGGAAAATGGCAGGGTCTGATACGCAGATCACGCTTTTGTTTAAATGGTGTAAATCTCTCCAGTAGTTGCTGAGAAAATTAAAGTTGAAATCAATTATATATCTATAAGCGCGCACCTTGCCGTGCACGAGCTTCATGCTGAATAGCTGCCACTGTCTGTCAACACTCTAAAACAGAAATTGTTGGCAGCCATCTTGTGCCTCGGTAGACTGAGGCACAGGAAAGTAGAAAAACCAAGGTGTAGAACTCAAAAAGGGGGCAGGGTAGAAGCACCCTGACCCCCTAGGCCTGCTCGGGGGGTCCCACAGGGACCCCCAAGGCAAACAAAAAATTTTTTGGGGGGGGGTAAATCGCAGTGTGCGCGCACCCCATGATTTTCCCCCCCAAAATTTTTTTTTACCTTGGGGGTCACTTACCTCCCTTTTATCATCCTCAAATCCCCTTCCCTCACCATCTTTTCATTTATTTTACCTTCACTCCCCTTACTACTCTATGTATCTCTCTTTGTCCCTTACTCTCCTTACATATGTCCATCCTCACTCCCCTTCGGTCACTCCTCCTCATTTACTTTTTTTTTCCATACTGCTCTTCCCATAATTTTTGATTTCCCTTAACTCACTACCCTACCTTTAGACACCTTGGGGCAGATTTACAAGCCCCTTACACCTGTTTTGCGCCGCCGTTGAGTCACTTTTGTGACGCAGCCGCGGTGCAAAAGATGCGCCATGGTGCGGGCTATTTACAATGTGATGCATCTGGTTCCGTCATGGCCCCGCCCGTTCTTCAGATCGTCAGCGCAGGCGCGAATCTCTTTGTCCCTTACTCTCCTTCCTTATGTCCATCCTCACTCCCCTTCTGTCACTCCTCCTCATTTACTTTTTTTTCCATACTGCTCTTCCCATAATTTTTAATTTCCCTTAACTCACTACCTTACCTTTAGACACCTTGGGGCAGATTTACAAGCCCCTTACACCTGTTTTGCGCAGCCGTTGCGTCACTTTCGTGACGCAGCGGCGGTGCAAAAGATGCGCCATGGTGCGGGCTATTTACAACGTGACGCATCTGGTTCCGTCATGGTCCGGCCCGTTCTTCAGAACGTCAGCGCAGGTGCGAAATCAGCGCCGCGCAGGCGTGCCAATACAGAACCGCTCCGTCACCAGCGCAGCCCACCCGAGGGCTATGACGGAGCGGTTCCCTCATAAGCGTGGGGGGGTTAAAGGATTGTTGTACATCAAACAACCGACGTCCATCGTATATCAAGAGAGATGAAACCATGCACACATTCGACCACAATTGTACAACATGTTAGGAAATAGGTCTAGTCTGTTTTCCATGGCCATACTCCACCATCACATGATCGGCCCTGAGGGGATTATAGGACCGCCCCTCCCCTGATTCAGTGCTTGGTAACTTTTAGTTTTGGGTTCCAGGTGCTGGGTTGTTGTCTTTAAGCTCTCAGTCTGAGTTGGGTTCACGGGCTCGTGTTCCCTTGTTATTGGATCCCCTTTTTGCTTTGATTCTATTTTCTACCCTGCCCTTTCCATCCCTCGTTGCCTTGTTTTGTGTTTGGTTCCTTTCCGTGTATTTTGCACCTTGCCCCTGGAGCACTTTGTGCAGTTACGTTTTTGGGATTACCGAGGAGAGACTGGGGCTCCAGTCCCCTCGGGTATCAGGAGGAAGAGGAAGCGCTTGTGTGCGAAGTGAGAGACTCTTGCCGGATACCTGATGGATCGTTGTATGGACTTCGAGCAGCGCACTCTGCTTCCACATTTGTTGTAGGCTGTCCGCCTCATTGTGTGCCGCTTAGGCGTTTTCTGCTGCGCTGGAAAGAGCAGAGAACGCTGCAGATCCCAGAAGAGGGATTTTTTGTTTCGTTATACCCTACCTGTCCTAGGACTGAAATAATACTCGTGGGCAATCTTTTGGGGGGTTTTTGTGCCCAGTTACATGGCTTTTTCCCCCTAGTTTCCCGTATTAGAGTTTTAAGAGTCCCCGAGTGCAGGCTCCCTTATCGCGACCCCTTCCTGGAACTGGAAGCTCCTAGTACTGTGGAGTTTAATCCTCCTTGCTGCCGAGACCTCCCGAGGCTGATCCTGTATAAATCACAAGTAAGGAGGTCGTGTTTTATTACATGGTAGAGTATGGTTGTGGGATGCGGTGGAACAGGGGGTGCACATAGGAATTGGACTCAGGAGTAATTCTGTGTACCTTGTTCCATAGATACAGAGGCGTGGAGGTGGTGGTCGGATATCGTTGTCCAGTCCAGCTTGGGGTGAAGCCTTTTGACGTCCATTCCCTTTGTTTTGCTTTCCAGTCCCCTGTCCTGGACTTGAGTGTCTTCTCATGGTTCTCTACCTCCTGAGTGACATTTGAGTCAGGGTAGTGGATTGGGCCATACATCGTTCCAGCAGTGTCTGGGCCAGCGGAATCCAACAGAATACCAAGCCCACGATAAAATACACTGCCTGGACGAGGTATGGACGAGGACTTGGGTGGTCCCTTGGGGGAGCTGAACGGGTGCCTACTTTGCAGGACATAGTGGGGCTGTAGCTGCCTTACAGGCTCAGGTGCAGGATTTACAGCAGGAGAATGCTGGACTCAAACAGGAGCTTGGGGCAGTGAGAGCCAGAGAACAGTTGAGAGATAGGGGACATGGTCCTGTCATACAGCCAGCCACTTTTCAGTATGGAGGTGGGACGGGTCAGAGAGCGGAGGGGGGGAGCCCCTGTAGCGGTTACAGTTACGACGCCTGTTCCTGTCCCCTTGGCCCCTCCTGAGAGGTTTATGGGAGACAGCAATAAGTATGGGACCTTCATGACTCAATGCCAACTGCATTTTATGTGCAGGCCGACCGCTTTTCCGGATGACACGGCCAAAGTGGCTTTTACTATCTCGTATTTGGCTGGCACTGCTGCTCAGTGGGCTATCCCTCTTGTGGATAGTGATGATCCGGTATTGCACGACTATCTCGCGTTTAAGGAATTGATGAGAGGCCTGTTTGCTAAACATGCTTTTATGCAGGCAAGCGACGCAGAGCTTCTAAAGTTAAGACAGGGCAGACAGGATTTGCTAACCTACGTTTCAACATTCAATAGGTTGGTGTCAGAGACACACTGGCCGACAGATAAAAGAACCTCCTTATTTTATCAGGGTTTGTGTGACGAACTAAAAGATGTGGTATCTCAGGTGGTTGATCCTCCAGACGACTGTGCTGCCTTTATAGATCTGGTGGTGAAGTTAAACCATAGGTTGTCTGAGAGGCGTCGTGACCGTAGTCGGGCTCAGGTGCCCAGGTGGAGTTATACGAAACCGGAAGCAAGATCCACTGGTGAACCTAAGCCCGCTCCTGAGCCCATGGAGATAGGGGGAGTGAGAGGCCCGTTAACCAAGGAAGAGAAAAGGAGGAGGAGGGAGCTGAATTTATGTTTGTATTGTGGACAAGGTGGCCACTTTGCCCGAGAGTGTCCTGTTAAACCTTCAGGTCTGGCCTTCAGTAAAAAGGTAGCGTGTGTGCAGGTGGACCGTAGTCCAGTCATGAGTAGAGGAGCAGTGGGGACCTATGATGTTCTGGGTGCAGTAGATCAGGTGCCAAGGCATTTTATCATACCGGCACATCTCCTGTTGTCTGGAAGTAACCGTGTACCCGTGTCAGTATTGTTGGATTCCGGGGCAACTGGGAATTGTATTGACATCTCGTTGGCGGATAAGTTAGGGATTCCATGTCAGTACAAAAGACAGCCAGAGCCAGTGAGAGCTATCGATGGAACAGAATTAATTTCGGGTTCCATCACATGCCAGACAGAACCATTGACGTTGTTGTGTGAGAACGGTCACTCGGAGTCAGTAGTCTTTGACCTCATTGATGCCCCTTCCTTTGGTTTAGTGTTAGGAGTCCCATGGCTCCAGGAACATAGCCCTAAGATAGACTGGGTGCAACGTTTGGTGACTCTGGATTCCAAGCATTGCCTCAAACATTGTTATAAGGAGGCCAGTGAACAGATTCCTCCTTTGTCGTGTGCTGGGGTGGAGGTGACGACAGTACCTTTACAGTATTCTGCCTTTCGGGGTGTGTTCGATAAGATCCAGGCGCAGGGTCTCCCTCCTCACCGGTCTTTTGACTGTAAAATCGATTTAATACCTGGTGTCCCTTTACCTTCTTGTCGCATATATGCGCTCTCAGAACTCGAGGAGTTACATCTCAAAGAGTATTTGGAGGAGATGTTGAGGATGGGTTTTATTCGTCCCTCCTGTTCACCTGTGTCATCAGCGATTTTTTTCATTCCGAAGAAGGAAGGGACATTGAGGGCATGTGTGGACTACAGGGCTCTGAATAAGGCTACTGTGAAGAATAGGTACCCTCTTCCACTCATCCCCGTGTTGTTGGACCAGCTCCGCAAAGCAACCATATTTACTATATTGGATTTGCGGGGTGCTTACCATCTCATTCGAGTCCAACCCGGGGATGAATGGAAGACGGCGTTCAAGACCAAATTCGGCCTATTCGAGTATTGCGTGATGCCGTTTGGCTTATGCAACGCGCCAGCAGCCTTCCAATACTTCATTAATGAGGTTCTCCGGGAATACCTGGACAGAAGTGTTATCGTCTATTTAGACGACATATTGATTTTCTCAGAGACGGGGGCTGAGCACCAAGAACATGTATCGAAGGTGTTACAGAAGTTACAGGACCATCATCTGTACGCCAAACTGGAGAAATGCCATCACAGCGGAGGGCATTCGAATGGACCCTAGAAAGATAGAGGCTATTATTACCTGGCCCATACCATCCACTGTCAAGCAGATCCAGGCCCTTTTGGGGTTCGTCAATTTCTATTGGCGCTTCATTCCCCATTTCTCTGATATCATGTCTCCCATGACCGATTGCTGAGGAAGGGGGTTCCCTTTGTCTGGTCAACTGAAGTCCAGAATGCTTTTCATCTTTTGTTAAGGTCCTTTACATCAGCCCCCGTTTTGGTGCATCCCGATACTGCCTTACCGTTTTTTGTGGAAACGGATGCCTCATTGTGTGCGGTGGGAGGGGTGTTGTCCCAAAGGGGTGCTGAAACGGGCCAGATGCATCCCATTGCCTTTTTCTCTAAAACCTTGTTGCCTGCGGAGCGTAATTACACGGTGGCTAAGAGGGAGTTGTTGGCGGTGAAGTTGTCTTTTGAAGAGTGGCGTCATTACCTATGGGGCGCTAGACACACAGTCACAATATGTACAGATCATAAGAATCTGGAATTCTTTCGGTCTGCACGGGCGTTAACACCACGCCAAATGCGTTGGGTCTTATTTTTTAATGAGTATGACTTCGTCATTACTTATCGACCCGCCGCACAGCAGATAAAATGTGATGCCCTTTCCCGGATACATGTGGAAGGTAGGGAGGAGGGACGAGTGAAAGAGGATAGACCTATGATCAGTGGGGAGAGGATTGTAGGCGTTACGCACTCTGAGGATTTTCCCTCCTTGGTGAAGGAGCAGTTGAGACTGTTGGATTTGGTCCCTTGGATGGCTCTACCCCAGGTGTTGGTGCAGGATGGGTTGTTGTACCATGGAAAGCGCTTGTTTGTTCCCCCTTCCTTAAGGGAGATGGTTTTGAAGTGGTGTCATTCCTCCTCGCTGGTGGCACACCCGGGGATGCAAAAAACGAGGGAGATGTGTTTGCGGTGGTTTTGGTGGGATTCTCTGATTAAGGATATACAGTGTTACGTGGCAGCGTGTCCCGTTTGTGCCACTAGCAAACCTACCCATGCCAGGCCATCTGGTCTGTTGCATCCCTTGGAGGTCCCTCCTGCTCCTTGGCACACCATTAGTATGGATTTTGTGACGGATCTACCTTCGGTGTCAGGGCATACCGCCATACTGGTGGTAGTAGATCTGTTCACTAAAATGGCACACTTCATCCCGTTACCCAAAATTCCCACTGCCAGGGAGATGGCTTTGGTATTCATGTCATCGATAGTTAGGATCCATGGGTTACCATCCGCGATTGTTTCCGACAGGGGGGCACAGTTTGTGTCCCATTTTTGGACTGAATTGTGTTCTGTGCTCCAAATAGAAGTACGTCTGTCGTCAGCATACCACCCGCAATCCGATGGTCAGACTGAACGGACGAACCAGACTATGGAGCAGTTTTTGAGGTGTCTTGTGTCTTCTTTGTCCTGTGATTGGATGGTGGCTCTCCCTATTGCGGAATTTGCCTACAATAACAGCCTGCATTCCACATTGGGTATGACTCCTTTTTTCTGTTCATTGGGTTATCATCCCAGGGCGTTAGCCATCCAGCCTACTGGGCATGTGCCAGCCATAGACGAGATTTGTAGGTCCTTGGGTGGAATATGGGACAGAGCACGAGAACAGTTACAGGCACCATGAAGGCTCAGGCAGATAAACATCGAGTCCCTGCTCCATCTTACAAGGTGGGTGATCGGGTGTGGCTAGCTTCACGCAACCTTAGGTTGCAGGGGTCTCGTAAATTGCAGCCTAGGTTTGTGGGGCCGTTTGCCATTATGCAGGTGATTAATCCCGTGGCCATGAAGCTTGTCTTGCCTGATGACTATAAGGTCCATCCGGTGTTTCATACATCACTGTTGAAGCCATATATACCATCAACACAGGTTCTGCCACCACCCCCTCCCTTGTTAATTGACAGTGAAGAGGAGTTTGAGGTTCAGGCTATTGTGGATTCCCGGCGGAGGAGAGGTCGGCTCTTCTACCTTGTGGATTGGAAGGGATATGCACCTGAGGATCGGACATGGGAGCCAGCTGGAAGTGTGCATGCGCCACGGTTGGTTCGTTTGTTCCATAGACAACACCCCTCTAAGCCCCGTCCTGTGGGGAGGATCATTGGGGGGGGATACTGTTAGGAAATAGGTCTAGTCTGTTTTCCATGGCCATACTCCACCATCACATGATCGGCCCTGAGGGGATTATAGGACCGCCCCTCCCCTGATTCAGTGCTTGGTAACTTTTAGTTTTGGGTTCCAGGTGCTGGGTTGTTGTCTTTAAGCTCTCAGTCTGAGTTGGGTTCACGGGCTCGTGTTCCCTTGTTATTGGATCCCCTTTTTGCTTTGATTCTATTTTCTACCCTGCCCTTTCCTTGTTGCCTTGTTTTGTGTTTGGTTCCTTTCCGTGTATTTTGCACCTTGCCCCTGGAGCACTTTGTGCAGTTACGTTTTTGGGATTACCGAGGAGAGACTGGGGCTCCAGTCCCCTCGGGTATCAGGAGGAAGAGGAAGCGCTTGTGTGCGAAGTGAGAGACTCTTGCCGGATACCTGATGAATCGGTGTATGGACTTCGAGCAGCGCACTCTGCTTCCGCATTTGTTGTAGGCTGTCCGCCTCGTTGTGTGCCGCTTAGGCGTTTTCTGCCGTGCTGGGAAGAGCAGAGAACGCTGCAGATCCCGGAAGAGGGATTTTTTGTTTTGTTATACCCTACCTGTCCTAGGACTGAAATAACACTCGTGGACAATCTTTTGGGGGTTTTTTGTGCCCAGTTACATGGCTTTTTCCCCCTAGTTTCCCGTATTAGAGTTTTAAGAGTCCCCGAGTGCAGGCTCCCTTATCGCGACCCCTTCCTGGAACTGGAAGCTCCTACTATTGTGGAGTTTAATCCTCCTTGCTGCCGAGACCTCCCGAGGCTGATCCTGTATAAATCACAAGTAAGTAGGTCATGTTTTATTACATGGTGGAGTATGGTTGTGGGATGCGGTGGAACAGGGGGTGCACATAGGAATTGGACTCAGGAGTAATTCTGTTATCTTGTTCCATAGATACAGAGGCGTGGAGGTGGTGGTTGGATATCGTTGTCCAGTCCAGCTTGAGGTGAAGCCTTTTGACGTCCGTTCCCTTTGTTTTGCTTTCCTGTCCCCTGTCCTGGACTCGAGTGTCTTCTCATGGTTCTCTACCTCCTGAGTGACATTTGAGTCAGGGTAGTGGATTGGGCCATACATCGTTCCTGCAGTGTCTGGGCCAGCGGAATCCAACACAACACACGGTATAGTTAGGAATTCGCATTTAAAAAACCTTTGAAATTCACTGAAAAAAACATAGGTTTAACACATGTTATAGTTAGGAATTAGCATTTAAAAAACCTTGCAAATTCACTGAAAAAAACGTAGGTTTTACACACGTTATAGTTAGGAAGTAGCATTTACAAAACCTTTGAAATTCACTGAAAAAAACGTAGGTTTCACACATGTTATAGTTAGCTGGACGTTTCACTCATATAAAACCATTGAAATTCCCCCGTTATAGTTAGTTCAGCTAACTATAACTCGCGCGCCCGCAATGCACTGCTGATGAGGTCATATATTACATCACTCATGACATGGTCAGTGAAATCACTCCTGACATCACTGATGACATCTCAAATGACATCACTGAATAGTATTCCAAAAGACTGCACACAACAGCCCAACTGACTTATTTTCAAGAAGCCAAAATACACTGAATTCACTAGCTTTGGCTGGCAGAACACCAAAAAAATCGCTCTGCACATCTCCATTTATAAAAGTGCGCAGAATAGGATCCTTGTTTGTTTTATGTTCATATTTTATTTCCATGGGGGTACAGAATCACCAAGGAAGAAATATGTTTTTATACCTAAACCTATTTAGGTATTCCCTGTAGGGGAGCCGGCTAATTTACTTCACATCTCACTATGGTACCTCCAAAAAGCAACACATTGTTCGATGTGTGCTTGAAACAGGCATGCCAAAAATATTGGAACATATGCAAATATTATACGCAAAGTGGCACTTCAAATCAAATCAAACATATCTTTATTCGGCACTTGAAAAGATACCATAAAAGCACATAAAATCAGATAAAAATAAATTTAAAAAAATAAACAATTCATTTCATCCTAACATTCCAATTCATTTTGTCCAGAGTCTCGATATACAGGTATTATATTCCGCTCATCTGTCTTGAATTCCTTAGCCTCACTGCCATCTTAATAAAGCTCAAAATACAGGTCAGAGTATATGCATCATTAGCCTTCTGTAAAAACATTAGTGCTACCTTGGCATGTTTAAACTTTAGTTGTTTCAGTAATCCCACCTGGAACTTTCGCCTAGGTAGCGAACAAAATGAGCATAACAAAACAAAATGAAGGGTATCCTGCGGAGACCTATTGTCGCAGATACCCTTCTGCTCAACCATTAGGGTAAAACCAGGGGGATCGGACAACAGGTGGTGCAACAGGTTAAATCTAAATCGTGTCATATAAAATCTATCCTGTTCATTATGGATCAGTGAAAGATAAGGTTCCCTTCCACTCTCTGTTTTCAATAATCCATAAGCCGCGACTGTGGGTTTACACTCTTCAGTTGCCGCCCTACTTGCAGTTGTCCATTCCCCAAACATTTTTCTAACAATCATTTTATTCTGGGCAGTAAGTGCTTCAGGCTCAGTAAAAAGCTTCTTACAACCAATGACCTCTAGAGTGCACTTTACATACTGTAGCCAGGGGATAGAACTCCCTTTGTCTCGTTTCAAACAGTCCAAGATAATTTGTCTACTGAGGCCTGCCTCTGGGTTGGACCAGATTTTC
Source organism: Lissotriton vulgaris (assembly GCF_964263255.1). Taxonomy (NCBI): domain Eukaryota; kingdom Metazoa; phylum Chordata; class Amphibia; order Caudata; family Salamandridae; genus Lissotriton; species Lissotriton vulgaris. The sequence continues at coordinate 867,736,012 of NC_141699.1, forward strand.
ACCCAGGCCAAAAGTGGCCTGATCTTAATCTGATCTTTAATATAAGGTTCTCCCAGTTCCTCATGTAAAATGTAGGCAGATGTACTATGTGGAACTTTCAGTATCCTTCTGAAGAATTTGTTTTCCTCTACCTGGACCTGGTGTATGTTCACAAAATCGAAGACTTCCGCCCCATAAGCTGCCTTAGCGCAGCATATTGATCTGTACAAATTCAGCACCTGTTCGGGAGACCATCTTCCCAGCCTTCTCCCATAACCCATTAAAGCCCCAGATGAGGCCACCAGTTTTGCAGAGTGTTTGTCCACTAAAGATCTGAACTTTAAGAGCCCGTCAAATAGAACACCTAGATAGGAAAAAGACTGGACCAGACTAATTTTGTAGGTTCCTATCTTATACGAAAATGTCTTATCTGGTCTGGCCCTGTTATCCTCTCCGTCCTCAGAATCAGCTTGTGGTATTAATAGGCCACCTCCAGATCTATCCAAGCCCCGAATGCTGTTATAGCCGTGGGCTAGGGAAGGATCAGGTGAGGGCAAAACAGGAAGGAAAGGGAGGGGACTGCGGGGAGGGAGAGCTGTGGAGACAGAAAACACAAGGATTGGTATCAATTCTAATGAATACTCTCCTAACACTATGGTCATAAATATCGACAGGACATCACAGTTTATATACCTGTAACTTGAAAGCAGATTGCGAAAACTCAGGAGATACTTCTCTTCTACTGAGAACATATACGTTCAGCTCGTGTCTGTCTTCCCCTGTAAACACAAACCTTACTATTGTAACAACCCATAAGACCCAGGTAATGACAGATCTATGCTATTAACGAAAGGATACTACATACCCTAATCTCTTTCCCAAAGAGCCTTGAAGAGGCGTAGGCAGAGCTTTAAACCAAAAATCCAAGTACACAGTTTCTCCCTGAAATGATATGAGGGTTACGTCACCCAAAGATAAGGAAAACCAAGTTTTACCTGGATAGTTGTTCGGTAAGGTCAATGAATCAAAACAATTCGTCCCAGCCTGGGAACTAAGTCTGGAATCCTCCGCAATAGCTGGTGCAAAAAGGCTCGCCAACGGAGGATCCCCAGGGGTCACGAACTCAAACAAAAGATGTTTCCTCCGCAATAGCCGTTGCAAGAAGGCTCGCCAACGGAGGAAACAGAATCGGAATGAACCCCAAACAGGTGTTTAGCAAGCGTGTCCTCCGCAAGAGCCGATGCAAGGAGGCTCGCCAACGGAGACACGCGAAAGGTAATCAGAGCACAAGAACGTCTGTCCTCCGCAATAGCCGATACCAAGGCTTGCCAACGGAGGACAAGGAAGAACTACAAAGCCGGAACACGATTCGATAAACTTGCTCCAACACGAAGAGTCGATACGAACACTGGCGGTCACCATCCAAAATATCCGACACCGGATGGCGGAAGTGGCGTCCAATTTATACCCCGCCTCCTATATCGCGGAGCTTTCTGGGAATTGTAGTTCGTTTCCCCGTCTGTACCCTTTGTTTCCAGCGGGGCCGACAGGAACCTGACAGTACATCCCCCCTCACCTAGAGTGCCGAAGCGGGCCAGGACGCCCAGGATGACGGCGATGATACGCAGCCACCAGGCGAGGAGCATGGACACCAGCCGCCGGCTCCCACGAGTTCTCTTCGGGACCGTAACCCTTCCAAGCCACCAGATAACTAAGGCCACGTCCCCTCCACCTGGAATCCAGAATGCCCTCCACCTCGTACTCTAGTCCATCAGGAACCAGCAAAGAGGGAGGAAGGCGGCGCACCACCGCTGCCGCAGGCTTGAGCAGGGACACGTGGAAAACAGGATGAACACGCAGATGCATCGGCAGCTGCAGCTTCACCGCTACCTGTTGGATGTGTTTCACCACACGGAAAGGACCGATGAAGCGAGGGTTAAACACACTGTAGCGCCTGAATCTAAAGTTCCGGGTGGACAACCATACCCAATCCCCAACCTGATACATAGGACCTGGACGTCGTCTCTTGTCCGCCGTACTCTTATATGCCGCCTTGGAAGTCTTTAGTGAGTCTTGAACCTGTTCCAATACTCTTTTGAGATGGGAAACCCTCCTGGCAGCTTCAGGCACTGTCTCCTCTATGCAGGGCTGCACGAACGGAAGAAACCTGTGATGATGTCCGTACGTACTATAGAAAGGCGAGACTCTTGTGGCAGAATGTGTCGCATTGTTGTATGCCACCTCCGCCAGCAATAGATGCTCCACCCAGTTGTCCCTACCTTGGGACACATAGCACCGCAGAAATTGTTTCAATGTCTGGTTGAGACGCTCCGTCTGGCCATCAGTTTGAGGATTGAAGCTCGTGGACAAGGCCGTCTTTATATGAAGAGAGGAGCACCATGCCTTCCAAAACCTTGCGGTGAATTGAGAGCCCCTATCTGACACGATGACAGTCGGTAAGCCATGCAGGCGCACAATATGGATCATGAGAAGATGCGCCAATTGACCTGCCGTGGATACCTGCGAACAAGCAATGAAATGCCCCATCTTAGTCAGATAGTCAATGACTACCAACACGGCCGTACAACCTTGATCTCTCGGCAGACCCACCACGAAATCCAACGAGATATGCTCCCAAGGAGCAGAAGGGGTAGGCAGAGGCTGCAGAAGCCCCGCAGGACGACGATGATCTGACTTGGCTCGGGCACAAACATCACACTCAGTCACCCACCTCCTTACATCTCCTCTTATCGTTGGCCACCAACATCTACGCTGGATTAGGTCCATAGTCTTATCCCCTCCAACGTGTCCAGCACTGGGGGAATTGTGACACCATATGAACATCTGTTTCCGCAAGGATTCCGTAGGAATCAACAATCGCCCCTGGTTTATCGGAAAGCCATGTCGCAATTGCCATTCAGGATGCATTTGCAACCATCTCTTCCAGGGATCCATCTTCATCCCATGCCGTATGCCCTGCAAAAAGGCATCAGGTTGGATAACACAGATCACCTTAACAGGGTCCACTATAGGTGTTACTAACCCTTTCTCAGGTGTTTTCGTGGATGATTGCCGGGTTAAGGTATCCGCCTTTCTATTGTCTGCTCCGGGCCTGAAAGTAATGATGAAGTGGAACTCTGAAAAGAAAAGCATCCACCTAAGCTGTCTAGGGGTGAGATGTCTAGCAGCCGACATGAACTGGAGGTTTCGGTGATCGGTATAAACCGTCACTACGTGCTTGGCCCCCATGAGAAAATGCCTCCATTCCGTGAATGCGTTCTTAATCGCCAAGAGTTCTTTTTCTGCGATACAGTAGTTGAGTTCCGCCCCTGTGAGTTTCCGTGACATAAAAGCCACTGGATGTAATTGCCCTGTGTTCTTATTCCGTTGTGAGAGTATGGCTCCTATAGCAACCTCTGAAGCGTCAGCCTCAACTATAAACGGGATGTCTGGATTAGGATGAGTCAATACTGGAGCAGTGACAAACGCTTCTTTTAGAGACACAAACGCCTCCTGTGCCTTCTCGTCCCACCCAAACCTTTGGTCTTTTTTCAGCAGTCTTGTTGTGGGAGCCACCACCTTCGAGAACTGGTTGATAAAGCGCCTATAAAAATTGGCGAATCCTAGGAAACATTGAACATCCTTGATATTTCGAGGAATAGGCCAGTCACGAACAGCTTGGATCTTTCGTTCAGCCATTTCCTGCCCCTGAGGGGTGAGCATAACCCCTAAGAACTCGACTGTGGTGACATGGAAGTCACATTTGGACAATTTGCAGTATAAGCTGTGTTGTTGTAGGATTCTCAGGACAGATTTGACATGTTGTACGTGCATCTCCTCAGACTCGGAATAGATGAGAATATCATCAATATACGCTATGACATGTCGATCCAGTATTTCTCTTAGTACGTCATTTAAGAAAAACTGGAACGCAGCAGGGGCATTACAAAGCCCGAAAGGCATGACCAGGTATTCGAATAACCCATACCTGGTCTGGAACGCGGTCTTCCATTCGTCCCCTGATCTCATTCGTACGAGATGATATGCTCCCTTTAAGTCTAATTTGGTGAATATAGTGGCTTTTTTCACCTGTTCCAAGAGTACGTTAATTAATGGCAAGGGGTATCTATTTTTCACCGTTACCGCGTTGAGGGCTCGAAAGTCTACACAGGCTCTTAATTCCCCGTTGGCCTTGGGAATAAAAATTAAAGGGGATGCCGCCGGTGATCTGGATGGGCGGATAAACCCCAATTCCAACAGCTTGTCTAAGTATGTTCTCAGGTAAGCGTTTTCTGGTTCCGTCAACGCATACAGTCTACCCTTGGGAATCACAGCCCCAGGAATTAATTCTATCTGACAATCGTATGACCGGTGTGGGGGTAACTCTTCGGCCAATACTTCATCAAATACCCCTTTGTAGTCCTGATATACCTCCTATTTCCATGGGTTCCGGGTTGTGAGATACGGAACTGTCAGTGGTTTTCACCGGTACTGAAGAGGGAATAGTTTTGTTCTTGGATCTGCTATCGCCTTTGCGATTCTTAATCCTATGATCTAAACGTAATACCAAATTGATCAAATCTTCACATGACACTGGCTGAGGGTCTATTTGAGCTATGATGTCTTTCATTTCCTCAATTAAACCCTGATGGAATAGTGATGCTTGCTTAGCTTCTGGCCACTTTGTTTCCGTAACTAACCTTCTGAAGTTGTTCAAATAGGTCACAATGTCTTGATTCCCTTGACGCAATTCTAACAGCTCTTTATCAGCCGTGTACGTGTCTGCCCTCCTGTCGAACACTTTCCTGAACTCTGCCTGGAACGCATCCCAATCATGTAACAATGGGTCATTCCTTTTAACAATCGGAACTGCCCATTGAGCCGCGTCCCCCACTGAAATGAAATGAAATGAATGAAATGAAATGAAAAAGAAATTTCTAAAGCGCACTGCGGCCAAGCGGCTTCCTGGCGCTGAATATGAAATGATGAAGGCAACCTTTGACTGATTGGTGGGAAACGATTGGGGTTTGCAAGAAAAATGCATCATTGCTTGCATCAAGAATACTTGTACTGACCCAGCCTCCCCGTTGAATCGTTCTGGATTAGCTAGCGGAATGCTAGGGGGTATTTCTACCACTACCGGACCGGCCGTGCCTGACCCTGAAGCCCCGGCACTAAAGGGGTTTTTCTGGATGTTATCTAACCGGTTCCTTAATTCAGTGCTTTCCTGCCTGGATGCAATCAATTCAGATTGCACTACTACTAATGCAGCCATCACCTCGCCCAGAGTAGCCATAACCTTTCCGCTGATCAGGAGGACTACAACTCGTGAGTCGGATATTCTGTTATCCTCTCTGTCCTCAGAATCAGCTTGTGGTATTAATAGGCCACCTCCAGATCTATCCAAGCCCTGAATGCTGTTATAGCCGTGGGCTAGGGAAGGATCAGGTGAGGGCAAAACAGGAAGGAAAGGGAGGGGACTGCGGGGAGGGAGAGCTGTGGAGACAGAAAACACAAGGATTGGTATCAATTCTAATGAATGCTCTCCTAACACTATGGTCATAAATATCAACAGGACATCACAGTTTATATACCTGTAACTTGAAAGCAGATTGCGAAAACTCAGGAGATACTTCTCTTCTACTGAGAACATATACGTTCAGCTCGTGTCTGTCTTCCCCTGTAAACACAAACCTTACTATTGTAACAACCCATAAGACCCAGGTAATGACAGATCTATGCTATTAACGAAAGGATACTACATACCCTAATCTCTTTCCCAAAGAGCCTTGAAGAGGCGTAGGCAGAGCTTTAAACCAAAAATGCAAGTACACAGTTTCTCCCTGAAATGATATGAGGGTTACGTCACCCAAAGATAAGGAAAGCCAAGTTTTACCTGGATAGTTGTTCGGTAAGGTCAATGAATCAAAACAATTCGTCCCAGCCTGGGAACTAAGTCTGTAATCCTCCGCAATAGCCGGTGCAAAAAGGCTCGCCAACGGAGGATCCCCAGGGGTCACGAACTCAAACAAAAGATGTTTCCTCCGCAATAGCCGTTGCAAGAAGGCTTGCCAACGGAGGAAACAGAATCGGAATGAGCCCCAAACAGGTGTTTAGCAAGCGTGTCCGACGCAAGAGCCGATGCAAGGAGGCTCGCCAACGGAGACACGCGAAAGGTAATCAGAGCACAAGAACGTCTGTCCTCCGCAATAGCCGATACCAAGGCTTGCCAACGGAGGACAAGGAAGAACTACAAAGCCGGAACACGATTCGATAAACTTGCTCCAACACGAAGAGTCGATACGAACACTGGCGGTCACCATCCAAAATATCCGACACCGGATGGCGGAAGTGGCGTCCAATTTATACCCCGCCTCCTATATCGCTGAGCTTTCTGGGAATTCCCCGTCTGTACCCTTTGTTTCCAGCGGGGCGCGACAGGAACCTGACAGGCCCCCGCGAGCATGACATATGATTTGTCCAGATTTGCTGACAAATCGAGAGTGGACATAAAACTCACAAATCCATCAATAAGCCTTTGTAACCCCCGCGGTGTCCGGGCTAACAACACTGCGTCGTCAGCGTAAAGCAGGACGGGGACTGGGCGGGTACCTACTTGAGGGGAATCCACTCCAAGTTTACATAATTCCCTGTCTAAATTATTAATATAAAGTGAAAACAAAAAAAGAGCTAAAATACAGCCCTACCGCACTCCACTAGTACATGGGAATGATGAAGTATTGCTTCCATCTTGGTTAAAACGGACGGACGCAGTTGTGTTCCAGTACAGGGCCTTAAGGATATTAACTAAATCCTGGTTCACCCCTAGGCCTATCATCAAGGCCCATAACTTCTCCCTATTCACGTGATCAAATGCCGCGGAGAGATCCATGAACCCCAGGTAGACTGCCCCCTTGCTGGCTATGGTATACTTAGCGACCAGCAGGTAGAGGTTCAGGCATTGGTCCGTGGTTGACCTTCCCTCCCTAAACCCATTGTTAGAGGGGCGACTGGCGCAGGAGTAATGGAGTCTGAAGCTTTAAGAAGTGCTTTTAAAGAGGGCTTTATTTTTAGATATGCTCTTCTTTGTCTGCTGGTTAGTCTCTCTCTTGCAAAGGCTGCCGGGTCCGTCTTGGTAAACTTCGGGGACGCCAGGTTGATAATGGTCCGGTACCAGGAACGCTCCGGTCCGTTCGTACCCCAAAAGCAAGAGAAAAACACAAGGGCAGAAATTAGGGGGATTGTTCGGGACGTTACTGATGCGAGGGACCGGGGAGCAAGGGACACCGAGTGCTCAAGTGTATACACAGATGACTTCCAGTGCTCAAGTGCTCGTGAGGGGGTACAGGGGAGTAGAGACTGTACAGGTATTTACACTATTTATAAGTGTGCGGCGGTAAGGCAGACTGGCTACTCAGACCCACCCAGCCCGCAATCTTGCCCCATACCAGTTCGAGCCACGCTCCTCCCGCGGGAACGTGGCGGGGTGGCTCGTGGGGACGTGGGGTCCTGGCGTGATGTTGCTGCACCGGTCCTCTGTAGCCGGTCCGTCCCGTCTTCTTCCTCAGCTCTCCTTGTTTTCTCGGTTCTCCTTCTCTCGCACTCTCCGTCTACTTCCTCCAGGGAAACGCCGTCCGACCAATTTCGGGTTCTTCCTCCTTTTGACGTCCCTGCCGTGATGACGCTTCCGAGGGGAGGAGTCTCGTTCTCCTGGATTTTCCAGTTAAAGGTGCCGTGTCTGTTTACGTCTTCGGGTGTCCATAGTGACTCCGTTTCGTCTTGCCATTCTTTGGGGAGATAAGGATTGTCCTGGTGAGAGGAGACAGAAGCGGGTGAGAGGGGGGTAACTGCCCACCAGTCTATTATGTCCGTTTCCTCTGTGGGCTGCCTGTCCCCGCTACACCCATATTGCGTGTCCGTTATTACCTGGTGGGTGTCTGCCCATTCAGTCAGGCGATTTAAAACCACCCGACCCAGGACCTTCGCCGTAACATCAATCAAGGATATCGGGCGGTAACAATTAGGGTCATCCTGATTTCCTTTTTTAAATATTGGAACAATGGTGGCCGAGGACCAAGAGAGCGGCAGACCCGCCTCCACTGCCGCGTTCAGGACCCTCGTGAGTATAGGTGCCCACAGCTCCACTTTACTAAGGTATAGGTCGGGGGAATGCCATCCGGGCCAGGCGCCTTGTTTTTGGTTAACCCCAGGATTGCCCCTTCTACTTCGGCCAGGGTAATCTCTGGCCCTACGGTCAATTTTAACCTCTGATCTTCATCATTGTTCATTTCACACGTGTGGTTATATAGATTTTTAAAGTGGGAGTGCCACTGCTCCGGTAAAATAGTATTTAAAATTTGTGGGGCATTTGAGTCCTGGAAACAAGGTTTATTTAAAATTTTCCAGAACTCTGTCAGGTCTCTTCTTTCCGCCGCCTCCCTTAGGTCCGCCCAGGCTTGCATTTGTAGGCTAGTTTTACAGGCTTTTAATGCCTTCTTATATGTAAGCATACATTGGGCTACGTAAATATTATTTCTTGGCAGTGATTTTAAACTAGATTTAAGGTCCTTGTGTGCCTTGGAGCATTCTTTGTCAAACCATCTAGGTGTGGAGGTCGGTGATATCCTGGTCTTATTGGTCTTTAATAGTCCATCAATGAGGTGCGCCATCTTTTCAAATGCCGCTACTACAGTAGCCCCCTCAATATTGGGGTTGAGACAAACGTTTAGTGCGTCTGCCCCTTTGGTTATTAAACTTTTGTAAAAACTATCCCCATCTATTTTAGACCATCTCAGTCTTCTCCCTTGGTCTGATATTGTCTCCACCATTCCTATCCCACATGATGCATTTATGATAATTGTGCCTTTTAGCTCTATCACCAGGGGGTTGTGGTCGCTAAATATGCTAATTTCTATGTCCGCCCTACTAACCCAGTCCTTGAGTATAGATGAGACCATAAAATAGTCAATATACGACCGACATCCTCTCCCCTTGAAGGTGGGATTAAGCTCCCCGCTGCTGCCCATTTCTACCAGGTCCATTGTGTGGACCACATTGTGGCCTTTCAGCACCTTATCTAGATCCAACCCTTCCGAAGAATGCAAGAAGTGTGGCCCTTTCTCCAGAGTGCACCGTGACCAATCCTTGTTAAATGGTCTTAGATTTGCACACAGGTGACAATTAAAGTCCCCTACCAGGACTACAGATGGAGCTACTACCGACTTTGTCATTGGCCCCATCGTTAACTGGGCGTTTAGGCGGGAGTCCAGTTCTTTTATCGTATTTCCCTTACCATTTTCTCCCACCGCGTTGTACCAATTGACCAAGGTGATGTTTAACTCTTTTGAGCGGAAACCCACCGCCTGCATGTTCTGTGATGCCCAGTTGAAGTTGGTCAAAGCCCCTTGTATACGAAGGTCTACATATATGATCAGCCCTCCCATAGCTCTTCCTGAGGCTGACCTTTGGGCGGGGACTGAGAAACACTTAAACCCTTCCAGGGAGAAATGGTTACAAAAATAATCATCCAGGTCTCCTGAAGACATATAACATGAAACCCAGTAATGTATTGCCTCCAGTCTGTTACTCATATTTGGCGGCAAGTCCTGCTACATTCCAGGATAATATTTTTAATCCATCCCGCCCATCTGTTCTTCCTCTCCTGACTATGGGGGGCTGGGTAAACACATTTCCCTCAAGTATGGTGATTTAGTTGGGGTCAGCTACATTGTCTATGTGTGTTAATTGGGTACCTAAACCCGTGATGTCTGGCCCCGTTAGCTCGATCTCCTCTACAGTACATGGTTGGGAACTCTCCGCCCTATTTACCCCCTTGTCTTCCCCTCCCTGAAGTAGATCACATTGAGGTGTTTTAATCAGGGGTGTCTTAATCTGTTTGTGGTTCTTATCCCTCGCTTGTATATGTCTAGGGTTTATATCTATCCCTAGTCAGTCCACTCCTTCTAGGGTCGACAGAGGGTCAAATCTATTCTGGAGGTCAATCCCACCCTGATTCCGCATGACTACATAGTAAGATATGCGGCTATGCCCAACTAAGTTCGACTCCCTGCCCTTCGAGCCAGCCATGGCACTCCCCTGGCTATAGATCCCTTAGGGTAAAAGAAGCTAAGGGGCATGGACCTGATGTTACTAGCCTCCGTAATTGGGCCCCAACTTAATATCTGGTCCACCACCTCCGTGTTTCTAAAGTTTACCACCACACAATCCCCGGTGTCATCCTTGGGCCTGGTTCCCACCCAGTTCACCCGCCGAACCATGATTATTTCCCCCTGTTCTGTGCCTACCAATGGCCTACACTTATTTAGCCAGAACATGGTTTTGTTTTTAAGTTTGCCATAAGACTCCACCTGTTCTGGTCTCAGCACTGGGACTCCTGTAAGGATAATTACATAGGGTGCTGCGTCAGGAGGTAGATTGAGGGTTACTGACGTATTGGAGTGCCCCTTAGTAGCGGTATTCTCTGGTAGGCTCTGGTTTGCGGGGGGGTCGGGGCTTGTCTATGAACCATTACTCGATGTGTGCCTTTTGGCACCTCTTGGGTGACTTCCCTACCGGTGGCGGGCAAGCTGGCAGGAGCCTGTATCAAGCCTACTCGTTGTGTATTCAGGGGTGTCAAGGACTGTGTGATGGTGTTACTTTTGTCATTTCGGGGCCCGTTTATAGGTGATATTTCAGAGCTATTACTAGTGTCCTCCCCCATTGGCTTATTACCTGAGGGGGCAGGATTGCTGCCACCAGATGGCCCTTTTGTTTTAACCAAGGTTATTACTTTATCCAGCCTACTAAGGATCAATTTGGTCTGGTTGGCGATAAGTTGTTCTAAATGGTTCTGTAGATTGGATATTATTTGGGCTACCCACACTGGGGGCACTTGTGTGTTTAAGTCGGCCCCCCCCAGGAGACCTTATTTCTATGATGGAGCTATCTAGCGAGGTCTTATTCGGGGTGACTCTCTTACACCTGGACTTTTTCCTGTTAGTTTTCCTATTAGTTTTCCTGACCTCACTCCTTTGTGGGGTTTCCTCCCTTAAAGTTGTCTCCTGTACCACTAAGGCCCCATCTTGAGTGCAAGGGATATCAAATATCCTGAGGTAAGGGGAAGCCAGTAGGGATGTTTTGACTTCAGAATCCTGCTCCAGGGTTAGTAAGGCAGGTTGGGGGGTTAATGAGAGATGTCTCTGTTCGCTCGATCTCAGATGCTACTTTCCCTAGTGCTTGTCGTAGCATTCTATCAATGGCAGTTGGTTTATCTGGGATCGATATAGGCATACCTTTAGATTTACTACCATTTAAGGGGAACAAGAGGGGTACATTTAGGTAATTTTGACGACCTTGTTTGCACTGTGCTTGCCATGTCCATGTGCAAATTAGTTTTGATGAGTGGGACAACAAGGGGTTACCCAGGTTCACAACGCTCTGCGCACTAAATATCCAGTCAATAACCCTTGCCCGCTATTACTCCCAAGCGTCTCTAGTTCCAATGGTGACTCACACAATCACCCATTGATAAAATGACAGAGGGTATTTCACGTACTGACCCGAGTCTTGTCCAATAGTGTTCCCATGCAGTTCCTGAACCACGGGGGTTAGAGACCGGGCCCGTACCGTCCTCTTCCGTCCCCGGACGGCCACAGACAGCCCGCCCTCTGCCTGGGCTCTGCCTGGCGCCGTCCGCGAGGCGGAGGAAGCTACCGGTGTTTAGGCGCCTCCGGGCGCGCTCTGGCGGAAGTGGCCGGTGGTGTTCCCGTGGCAGGCTGGGAGCTGTAGTCTCCCCCATCGCCGGCCGAGCGATGGAACCAGCACGGCGGTAGGGGAAACTGACAGCGTTAGGGCCCCAGCGATGTCTGGAACTGGAGAGCTGAGGTGAGGCTTGTGGGTGCCCCTTGCACTTAAAATTCGCTTATACGTTGTGCGTTTCAAATCTTATACAAAGTAGAGAAAAGTCTCCTCATTACCTGCCTACACAAATTGCAATTCATATATTCTCAATCACAGATTCCAAAGTTGGCCAATACAAATTCCACACCAACAGTAAGCCGCATCAAACGATCTTACCAATCTCTGGTAATCAAACCAACAGCAAGTACAACCAAGATGGATCGCACACCACTAGCCTCTCCTCCGGGTCGCCCCTTAGCACTCTGGTACATGTAGTGCATGTAGATGGACGAGTAAAAAGTAGTTCACCACAGTTGGTGCGAGTAGTTACTCATTATCCCCAAGTTCTCTGGACCCGAGACATGGCCCGGGTTTCGGGACAGTTTCCCTCGTCAGCAGAGCAGTGTTTGGGGTGGATGAGAAAGCCGCCAAGTAACCGTCACAGGCCCTGATGCCTCTCCGGCGCGCAGGTGCGTCTCCAAGAGCTCGTCAGCTCAGGGCTCACGGGAGCCGTTTAAGTACAACCAAGATGGATCGCACACCACTAGCCTCTCCTCCGGGTCGCCCCTTAGCACTCTGGTACATGTAGTGCATGTAGATGGACAAGTAAAAAGTAGTTCACCACAGTTGGTGCGAGTAGTTACTCATTATTCCCAAGTTCTCTGGACCCGAGACATGGCCCGGGTTTCGGGACAGTTTCCCTCATCAGCAGAGCAGTGTTTGGGGTGGATGAGAAGGCCGCCAAGTAACCGTCACAGGCCCTGATGCCTCTCCGGCGCGCAGGTGCGTCTCCAAGAGCTTGTCAGCTCAGGGCTCACGGGAGCCGTTTAAGTACAACCAAGATGGATCGCACACCACTAGCCTCTCCTCCGGGTCGCCCCTTAGCACTCTGGTACATGTAGGGCATGTAGATGGACAAGTAAAAAGTAGTTCACCACAGTTGGTGCGAGTAGTTACTCATTATCCCCAAGTTCTCTGGACCCGAGACATGGCCCGGGTTTCGGGACAGTTTCCCTCGTCAGCAGAGCAGTGTTTGGGGTGGATGAGAAGGCCGCCAAGTAACCGTCGCAGGCCCTGATGCCTCTCCGGCGCGCAGGTGCGTCTCCAAGAGCTCGTCAGCTCAGGGCTCACAGGAGCCGTTTAAGTACAACCAAGATGGATCGCACACCACTAGCCTCTCCTCCGGGTCGCCCCTTAGCACTCTGGTGCATGTAGTGCATGTAGATGGACGAGTAAGAAGTAGTTCACCACAGTTGGTGCGAGTAGTTACTCATTATCCCCAAGTTCTCTGGACCCGAGACATGGTCCGGGTTTCGGGACAGTTTCCCTCGTCAGCAGAGCAGTGTTTGGGGTGGATGAGAAGGCCGCAAAGTAACGGTCACAGGCCCCGATGCCTCTCCGGCGCGCAGGTGCGTCTCCAAGAGCTCGTCAGCTCAGGGCTCACGGGAGCCGTTTAAGTACAACAAAGATGGATCGCACACCACTAGCCTCTCCTCCGGGTCGCCCCTTAGCACTCTGGTACATGTAGTGCATGTAGATGGACGAGTAAAAAGTAGTTCACCACAGTTGGTGCGAGTAGTTACTCATTATCCCCAAGTTCTCTGGACCCGAGACATGGCCCCGGTTTCTGGACAGTTTCCCTCGTCAGCAGAGCAGTGTTTGGGGTGGATGAGAAGGCCGCCAAGTAACCATCGCAGGCCCTGATGCCTCTCCGGCGCGCAGGTGCGTCTCCAAGAGCTCGTCAGCTCAGGGCTCACAGGAGCCGTTTAAGTACAACCAAGATGGATCGCACACCACTAGCCTCTCCTCCGGGTCGCCCCTTAGCACTCTGGTGCATGTAGTGCATGTAGATGGACAAGTAAAAAGTAGTTCACCACAGTTGGTGCGAGTAGTTACTCATTATCCCCAAGTTCTCTGGACCCGAGACATGGTCCGGGTTTCGGGACAGTTTCCCTCGTCAGCAGAGCAGTGTTTGGGGTGGATGAGAAGGCCGCCAAGTAACCGTCACAGGCCCTGATGCCTCTCCGGCGCGCAGGTGCGTCTCTAAGAGCTCGTCAGCTCAGGGCTCACAGGAGCCGTTTAAGTACAACCAAGATGGATCGCACACCACTAGCCTCTCCTCCGGGTCGCCCCTTAGCACTCTGGTACATGTAGTGCATGTAGATGGACGAGTAAAAAGTAGTTCACCACAGTTGGTGCGAGTAGTTATTCATTATCCCCAAGTTCTCTGGACCCGAGACATGGCCCGGGTTTCGGGACAGTTTCCCTCGTCAGCAGAGCAGTGTTTGGGGTGGATGAGAAGGCCGCCAAGTAACCGTCACAGGCCCTGATGCCTCTCCGGCGCGCAGGTGCGTCTCCAAGAGCTCGTCAGCTCAGGGCTCACGGGAGCCGTTTACGTACAACCAAGATGGATCGCACACCACTAGCCTCTCCTCCGGGTCGCCCCTCAGCACTCTGGTACATGTAGTGCATGTAGATGGACGAGTAAAAAGTAGTTCACCACAGTTGGTGCGAGTAGTTACTCATTATCCCCAAGTTCTCTGGACCCGAGACATGGCCCGGGTTTCGGGACAGGTTCCCTCGTCAGCAGAGCAGTGTTTGGGGTGGATGAGAAGGCCGCCAAGTAACCGTCACAGGCCCTGATGCCTCTCCAACGCGCAGGTACGTCTCCAAGAGCTCGTCAGCTCAGGGCTCATGGGAGCCGTTTAAGTACAACCAAGATGGATTGCACACCACTAGCCTCTCCTCCGGGTTGCCCCTTAGCACTCTGGTACATGTAGTGCATGTAGATGGACGAGTAAAAAGTAGTTCACCACAGTTGGTGCGAGTAGTTACTCATTATCCCCAAGTTCTCTGGACCCGAGACATGGCCCGGGTTTCGGGACAGTTTCCCTCGTCAGCAGAGCAGTAGAGAAAAGTCTCCTCATTACCTACCTACACGAATTGCAATTCATATATTCTCAATCACAGATTCCAAAGTTGGCCAATACAAATTCCACACCAACAGTAAGCCGCATCAAACGATCTTACCAATCTCTGGTATCAAACCAACAGCAAGTGTCGCATCAAAACGACCCTTACCAATCCCTGGTGTCCAGATTCTAATTACCAAGTTCTGAATGACCTAAAGGTCGTTTTTAGAATACTCACACCAAAAAGGTTCTTAGTCAGGAGCGGTAAACATGTGGAGGATCAAAATTAGGAAGACCAGAAATATACCGGGCTGCAGAGACAGAGAATCCCCAGAATCTCTGTGCACAGAGTACCTCCTTAGTAGAGTCCTGTCCTGTCCTCCTCAGTAGATTCCTGTCTCCTGTAAAGATCACTCCATTGGATAGCCACTTCTCTGATGAGGTCCACATTGGAGCGCCATTTGTAGAAAATAGAAACCTTCTCAGGGATCTCACTGATAAACCTGGTTCTTTAAACCAACAAAGAAGAGATTGGCACAGAAGCTGAAATATAAAGAATTCATTGATTGACCTCAGATGAGGGAGACTACATCACACAGTACCCTCAGAAACTGTATGAGGCAGTCTAAGGAGTACAGAAAACAGGGGCCTTATATATGCTTAGGGTTACATAGTCTGCAAAAAACCAAGGGGAGGTCCTGACTCATGTAAGCATGCAAAATGACTAAAATGGGCATGCAATATCTGCTTGCTCAACAAAGTGGGAGGAGAGTTAGTTTTCCATACATCAGTAAAAATAGCCTGACAGTTCTATAAGAGGAGCAGGTGCATTCTACTAGCTAGGCCTCTCTGAGCATGTGCAAGGCTCTGAAGAGGGAAACAGCACATGGTGAGCACATGGCAATCCAAAATGGCTGCCAAGTACAAATGGCTTTCAGCTCATGCGAACAAATCCCTGCAATCTTTAACAAAATGTGCACGGTGTCCAGGAGTTCCGGTTCCACGTCACTTGTGAGGGCTGCGGGTCTCAGCTTTGCTGTGATTTTGTGTCGGTCTTCCGAGAAGTCTGGGTCCTGTGTCGCAAATCCTTCGGGATCCGGCAGGAGCCTTGGAAATGCAGACCGGCAAGATGCTTCTTTAGTGCCTGTTTGAACAGGGGAGTCACTTGTTGACCCCAAGGGAGATTCTTCTGTCTTCTAGTCAAAATAGAATGTTGAAGTTCCAGGATATATGTTGCAGAGTTTCGTCCAGGGTAATCTAAAGTCCTAAGGACTGGGTTCCTATACTTATGCTAAGTTTAGGGGTTGGACTTACTCTAGGGTCCCATCTATGGGAGGACCCAGGGTGGGGGTGGTTACACCCCTTCCTCTTTGTCCAGTTTCGCGCCAGAGCAGGGGCTGAGTGCCCCTGCAACCGGTTTCAACTAGGGTGTGCACAGGGATACCAAGTGTGCCCCCAGCACTGTCTGAAAAGCATTCACTGAATGCACCCAACCAGCCCCAATACACTAAAGCCTTTCTGGGGAGGTGGTTACACCTCCCTGTGACAGGAAACCTATTGTCCAGGCCTCATCTGCCGGAGTTTTGTCCAGCAGCAGGAGGTCAGACACGTGTCTGTGGCTGCAGTATCCCTTTTTTGAAGCTGGGGCTCTTTTAAACTATTACTGGTCAGGTAAGTGTGTACGTGTCTTCTCCCTCTAGAAGGATGGAATTATACCCCCGCCGCCAGGACTGGTGGTGGGGTAGGATTCCAAAGTGTTTGACACCAAACATGACATGTTTCCATGCAGCCATTCCAAAGTTAGCATTTACTGTGAGGTTATAATGCACTTAAGACAGGGGCGTAACACAGGCCCACGCAGCCCCCGCGGTGCGGGGGGGCCTCGGGCCCCCCAAGCTCCAGGGAGGCCCTTAGCAGAGTACTCCGGACGGAGAGCCAGGGCCGTAGCCAGGACACAGGCATCTTGTGCAGTATTATTACAACGCTTTAAATTAAAATGTGCACAGTGTAAAAAGAAAATATTCAACCTTTGAAAAGCAGCCTTACTAAAGAAAAATAACCTCTGCAATGAGGCCCCTTCGAAAACACAGCAGTTGTTGTGTTGCTGATAACAGGCTGCGGACGCAGGAAGGTGGTTTGTCCAGGGTATGACCTCTGAGAGAGGCGGAGGCAGATAGATCACATGCATGAAAAGTTTAGTTAACTCCCCTCAGCATTGTCTCTGCATGCATGCTGGGAGTCTGACCTGACTAGAGAAAAAGAGCGGGCAATTCCAAAGAGGGACGGAAAGTCTCTCTCTTTACCTGTAGCCTGAATCTTTCCGACAAACAGGAAATGGAACGGAATCTTTCCCCAGACTTGACATCCTCTTTAAAACTGTGGTGTGGGTAAGTTTTGCATTTCTTTCACATATGCACTCTCTGGCAGAAAGGGAACCACTGGACAACTTTCCTGATATATTGCAATGAGCAGTAAATACATCAAAAGTAAGGTTTGAAATGCATAGTTAGTCCTGCAGGCGCATGCCAGAAATCCTTGCATGTTATAGTTTTGAGCGCTAATGTGCATTTTAAATAACAACAATCGACTTCACTGTCTGGATGATAACTGCAATTGGTGTTTTAATGTATTCTCAAAACATCAGGTATTACTTTCACACTTCAGAATTGATGCTTGCACACTTATAAATGGTGCCTGTGGGCCCTATTATGTGAAACACAATCAACCACTCAAACTTTTAATCCAATCGCACTTTGAATTTCTGTTTTACCACAAAAATCATGCCTGTGAACATCAGTTCATGTAAGATAGTTACAGGAAATCAAGGACAGCTCTAAAGCCTGCTACATGACCTAATGCTTCTTGGTAGATGTGCACACCTGTCCCTGCTAGCAGTATGTACATGTTTTGTGAAGGAGTCTTGAAATGATGATTGCTCCCTGTCTCTCTATTTTGTAAATGTTAGTGAGGTTTGCACAGTTGTCATCTAGGGTATTTATTTTGTAAAGTGAGTTTCAGCACCTGAAAACCCTGAGGTAGTGCGCTCTACAGATATGCATGATATAACATTTACTTCCAGTGACTTACCTGTTTTAAGAGCTGCTGCCCATGCTGCTCATGTTTTGTGCAAGTTTTTCACTCATCTCCTACCATTCTCTACCTATATTGTGAGGGAGCGTTCTCCTGCTACTTCATTTAACTATGTGAAGGACACTTGCACAACTCCTTTCTGTGATGCACCATGTTGTGGGAGAGTTGCCTGCCCAACTAATTTCCACGGATCAGCTGCTTTTCCTGAGAGCAATTTTTAGGGTCCAGCCTGCGAGAGCATGCACTTCGCTTACGAGACACTCTTGTCTAGAGAAAAGTGCTTGAAGCCTGCCAGTTTCTTACCATTTGGCTTGTGTGGCACTCTTCCTTACAGCCTAGTAATTCATCACTGCATACCTAACATAATTTCTGTTCATCTC
This sequence comes from Lissotriton vulgaris, assembly GCF_964263255.1. Taxonomy (NCBI): domain Eukaryota; kingdom Metazoa; phylum Chordata; class Amphibia; order Caudata; family Salamandridae; genus Lissotriton; species Lissotriton vulgaris. The sequence continues at coordinate 867,754,271 of NC_141699.1, forward strand.
TGTGGAGCAGGGACCAAGCACTGATTGATTCAACTTAATCAGTGTCTGTTGATGCTCCTGACCTGATTGAGGTACTGTTCTGTTCTTTTTAACTTTTAGTGCCCTGCAAACAAACGGCGTATGACTGGCAAAACAAAATACTCAGTGTAGGAGAGTAGGGTCTGCAATCCTATGATCACCCAGATTTTTTGATTTTGTTACACTGTTTTACGACTTTCTCTGGCTGTGGGCCTGCCAATCAGACCCACAGCCTGGCTGTTCTCTCTCTAAATTACGACATGTACCCTAGGTGCATTTACCAATTGGAACTGGGCCACCTTATCAGACCCTGTAACTCAGGGCATAGGTGTACCCAGGGCCTACCAGGGGCTGAAGCATGTATTATGCCACCCCTGGCTGGCCTCCTAAATCTGACACAACTGGCTGCATGACAGCTGGGGCAAAGTCGTGTAATCACCCTTTGCTGTAGATATAGTATACCTATATCTAACCCTAAAAATGGACACACAGATTCCTATCAGTCACTCCTATGGCAGGCCTTGACAATCCTGAAGGCAGAGTGCTTGGAATCGTGTGAAATGGTGCTCTGGCATGAGCTGAGCCGTTTGCAGCTTGCGGAACCAAGTCTTAATAGCTGTTCCATGATGTTGCATACCATATACTCTTAAGTGCATTATAATCCCGCGGTTAAATGCTATCTTTGGTATTGCTTTATCAAAACATGTCGAGTAAGGTGTCATACGAATTGGAATACTAACCCCTCGCCAATTCTGGCGACGGGGTTAGCATTCCACCCTTCTAGAGGGACACGACATGTATGTAACTGTGAACCCCGATTAAAGTTAAACGAAGCCTCAGCTCCACAAAATGGATGCTGCCACCACAGACACGAGTCTGACCTCCTGCTGCTGGGAGCCCTTCCAGCGAGGAGAGCTTGGACAAAGGGTTTCCTGTCCGGGGCGGTGCTAGCACCATCCCAGACAGGGTTTTGTGTATCCTGGGTAGGCAGGGCTTTACAGGAAGGTGACTGCTGAGTGGCACCCCGGTGCTCACTACGCATAGGCCGGTCAGAACCAGTTCCAGGGGCACACCAGCCCCTGGCCTGGGGAAAGTCCGGCATGGGAGAGGGGTGTAACCACCCCCCTTCCTGGTCCCACCCATAGGCAGGACCTAGTCACCGGGTCAGCCCCTTTTCTTAGTATAAAGATAGGAGCGGGCCCCCTGTTCAAATTAGATCATCTTTGGAATCAAGACACGACTTTCTACGAAAGGACTTCAAGATTTCTTCTTCAAGATTCTCCCTTGTGACTAAGGAGTAGTCACCCTGCATCAGCGGGCACCAGCTTAAGAAACACTGCGGTCTGCTGCAAGTCCTTCCTCCGGAATCCGACTGCCCAGCTTGACGAGAACCGGCTTCCCTGGCACCTCTGACCTCTACTCACCTCTACAGCCAAGCTGAGAACCGTGAGTGCGACGAGACCTCGAGGGACCGGCCATCTTCAAGACTGCACGACATCTTTCCAGCACGACCGCCGAGGGATCCTCTGGTGAGTGCTTTGGGTCCGAGAAGCCCCGACCCTGAGCAGCTCCAGCACCGAAGTTCAGCCTCCCAGCATCTCCACGATCTGCGTGGGGCCCTTCTGCTTTTTGCTGCTCACCGCGTTGTTTGGCTACTAGCCCGCTGGCTTGTGGCCTTAACGACGCCCGACGACATCACTGCTGCTGGTCTGGTTGCTCCAGACTGGCCCTTGCTCCCTTCCAAAAGAGGAGCACCCCGGACCCTCCTGGTCCACTCAAGACGCCATTTTAGGTCCACCGCGTGGGCTTGAATAAGCCAAGGCTTTGTTGCCCAATCCTGGGTCCAGCGACGCCGACAGCTTCATCCATCGTGGGACAGCTCGCTCCTCCATCCTGGTCGCCGACAACGCCTCCTGGTCCGTGAGATCTGCAGACCCCAGCGTCGCCCACTCACCTAGTCGAGGTGACTACCATCCGGTGCCCTCCTGGTGCCACCTGACTACTGGCTAGTAGTCACGAACTTGGTCCCCTCTGCTTTCAGGTATCGTCCATCTTCAAGATCCAGGCTTGGATCACTCCGAACTCTCTTCACTGGTCGCCTGCCAGCATCTTTCTTCCAGGCTCCTGGTCCGTCTACGAGGATTCCCGACGTCTTTTGAGACCTATGCAGCTGCAGCCCCTGGGCTAGGTAACTTCGGCATTTCGGTGCCCCAGCATAGCCTCACTATCCAAGGGTCAGAATCCACTTTCGTTTTCCTTCTACCAGGTCGGGTTCGCCCGAGAACACTAACTCTGTGAAATCTAGCTACCATAGACTTTGTCCCGCATCACGCGTGAGAGTGCACACTCTGCACCTGAGTCCCCTGGGCCTCCTAGAAGTAATCTAAAGATTCTATAGTCAAGTCCTAGCGATTCCAAAGCCTATTAGTACTGTACTTACCTGCTAGTAGTTTCGCATTCCACTTTCAGAGTATATGGTTTTCCGTGCCCCTCGGGCATTTGTATATACTGTGCTAACTTAAGTATTTTCGTAAGAGTTTTGTTTTGTGCTTAGTACCCTGTCCTCATAAAGAGTACAGGGCTGTTGTGATTCTAATAAATACACTGTTTATTTTCATAACACTTGTGTGGTGTCCTTTCACTTGGTGTTCAAGGGGTATATGTGATGGTATAACAGCTGGCTTAACACGCCCTCTCGAGTCTTTAGCCTTAGACTGCTCGTATCCACGCTACTAGGATAGCTGGTCTATAAGGTTGACTTACAACCAATCATCAATAAGGGTTGTTGGACTGATACATAGTGTTCACTAGAATAGTGAGCACTGCATATCAGGCCACCTTCTCACATTGGTGAGCGGCGGTTGTGATTTGAGCTTGCTGTTGTTTTACCACACGTATCCTAAGAATATCTTGTGAAAGATCACATAAGTACTTCAGGTACATATAACTTAGCTTAGAATACTCTGAGTTCTACTGAACCAGCTGTTGTAGCTCTTCAAGGTCTAGCACACCTTGGCTACAACTCTTAGCAAGGGATCAGTAGGCAAACACATAGTGTAGGTAGGTGCATCACTTACACCACACTAGAATCAGCATGTCAGACAAAGGTGGAAACACTGAGTCTCCCCTTGTGTCAGTAGACCTTCCACAGGTCACGTCCAGATATGCTGCTCTTAGCTTCCAGGAGATGAGACAAGTGTGTACCTCCAGGAAGCTAAAACAGGGGTCTAACCCCACAATTCCTTTTCTGATTGGTCTCTTAGAGACTTATGATACTAGGAGGGCTGGTAACACAGACCCTTCTCATCCAGATGGGAATATGCCTCCCCTAGAGGGAACCACAGGTGACCCTGACCTTATCCATCTCTCTGCAGAAGGTGAAGAGGAGGATGAGGATCTAGAGTTATCTGGGGATGAGGCAGAAAAGGGACAGGTAGAAGTCAGTAGACTAACCAGGTCCAACTTAAGCAGGCATGAGGATGGTACTAGGAGACCCCTGGGGCCCCTCTCAGGCCAGCTTAACATTGGGAATGGACGAGTTAGGTCTCTATCCAGAGGCTCTAACAGATTCATTCGAATCAATGGCTCTCGAACCTCTTCTCACAGAGGGATGACATCCCCTCAGAGGAGAGTGTATGAAGCTAAAGAAAGGGAGGTCAATCTGAGGATTGAAAGGGAAGAACTTGCCCTGGCCAAAGAGAGACTTGCCTTTGCTAGAGAGCAAGAATTGAGTGGGACAACTCCCACTGGTGGCAGCATTATACCTAGCAATAGGGAAAGGAGTTTTGATACAAGACACCTGAGTAAGATAGTGCCCCCCTTTAAACAAGGGGATGATATCCACAAATGGATTACTGCTTTGGAGAGGGCCTGCACTGTACAGTGTGTCCCCCAGAGTCAGTGGGCAGCTATCTTGTGGCTCTCCTTTGAAGGTAAAGGTAGAGACAAGCTCCTCACTACTAGAGCTGAGGATGCTAACAATTACCAAGTCTTGAAAAATACACTGATTGATGGGTTTGGCCTAACCACTGAACAGTACAGGTTGCTGTTCAGGGATACCCAGAAAACTCAGTCTCAAGATTGGTCTGACTTTGTAGATTGTGCCACTAAGGCTTTGGAGGGCTGGTTGCTGGGCAGTAAGGTTACTGATTATACAGGATTGTACAATTTGATCATGAGAGAACACATTTTAAACAATTGTCAGAACCAGTTGTTGCATCAGCATCTTGTTGACTCAGATCTGACCTCTCCCCAAGAATTGGGAAAGAAGGCAGACAGATGGGTCAGAACAAGAGTTAAGCAAAACCAGGGCCAGAACCAGGGTGGTCAGAAGAAAGCAGACCAGAAGGGTAAAGATTCTAAGGGGGAACAAAATGACCAGAAGTCTTCGACAGGTCCCCAACAACCCAAAGAGGGTGGGGGTCAGGCTCCCCAGAAAAAGAAGAATCAAGAAGGCCAGTCCAAAAGGTGGTGCCAATACTGTAAAAGTAAGACTCACTGGTTTAGTGAGTGCACCAAGAAAGGAGGAGGGCAGACTCCTGCCACTGCAGCCCCTAAGGCACCTGTGCCCCCTAGTACAGTCAGCAGTGGTAGTGCACCTCCCAAGGGTTTAGTTGGGTTAACCTTGGGTTCTGAGGGGTATGACAACTTAGTTGGCACACTCACTCAGGCTGTCCTTGTCTGTACAGGGGATGTGGATATATCCCCTGATGTCAGTCCCAATACTTTGGGCAAATACAGACAGACACCTTTAATCAATGGAAGAATGGCTCAGGCCTATAGGGACACTGGTGCCAGTGTCACAATGGTGACACCTAACTTTGTGGACCCTGGACAGATCATGCCAGGTACAGATTTCCTGGTGACCAATGCAAGCAATGTCACTACCAGTCATAGTATGGCAATTGTTTCTTTCTCCTGGGGAGGGGTAAATGGCCAGAAAACGGTTATTGTTAGTTCAGACCTCCCAGTGGATTGTTTGTTGGGCAATGGTTTGGAGTCATCACAATGGTCAGAAGTGGAGCAGAGGACTCACATGGAGATGTTAGGCTTGCCAGCACATGTGCTTGATGTGACTAGGTCACAGGCCAGAAAATGCCCCACTGAACAGGTGCTGGATCCTGGAACAATGGACAAGACACCTTCCAAGAAGAAGAGCAGTAGGGTTAAGGCATTGCCTTCCCCCTTGCCCCAGGTTTAGGATCAAGTCTCAGAGGAGGCTGACCTACATGAACTGAGGGAAACTGAGCCTAAAGAGTTCGAACTTGATCAAGTTGAATTCCTGGGCTCAGGGGGACCCTCAAGAGAAGGCCTGGGGGAGGAACAATTAGACTGCCCTTCCCTTGAACCCCTCAGACAGCAGGCTGCTGCTGAGGCTGCTGGGAACGCCACAGGTACCCACAAGGTATACTGGGATGATGGACTCCTGTACACTGAGGCAAGAGACCCCAAGCCTGGCATGACCAGGAGGCTGGTTGTACCCTTGACTCAGAGAGGTTTCCTTCTCACCTTGGCCCATGAGATTCCCTTAGCAGGTCACTTAGGCCAGACAAAGACTTGGGACAGGCTTGTCTCACACTTTCACTGGCCTCACATGAATGAGGATACCAAGGAGTTTTATCGCTCTTGTGTCACTTGCCAAGCCAGTGGTAAGTCAGGTGGCACAACAAAGGCCCCCCTTATACCAATGCCTGTGGTGGGGGCGCCCTTTGAAAGAGTGGGGATTGACATTGTTGGTCCAATGGAACCCCAGACAGCATCAGGGCACAAGTTTATACTGGTGGTAGTGGGTCATGCCACCAGGTATCCTGAAGCTATTCCCCTTAGGACCACTACAGCACCTGTTGTGGCAAGAGCCCTAGTTGGAGTGTTCTCCAGAGTGGGCTTCCCTAAGGAGGTTGTCTCTGACAGAGGTGCAAACTTCATGTCAAGCTGCTTAACTGCTATGTGGAAGGAATGTGGTATCATCCACAATGCAATGGGCTTGTTGAAAGGTTCAACAGGACCCTAAAAGGGATGATTCATGGACTACCTGAAAAGCTCAGGCGTAGATGGGATGTCCTGATACTCTGCCTTCTGTTTGCTTACAGAGAGGTCCCACAAAAGGGGGTTGGCTACAGCCCTTTTGAACTTTTGTATGGGCATCCTGTGAGAGGCCCCCTGTGTTTGGTGAAGGAAGGATGGGAGAGACCTCTCAAAAAGCCTGCAACCAACATAGTGGACTATGTACTTGGTCTCCGCTCCAGGATGGCTGAGTATATGGAGAAGGCATCTGAAAACCTTAAGGCCAGTCAAGAACTTCAAAAAGCTTGGCATGACCAAAAGGCTGTCCTGACTGTTTACCAGCCTGGACAGAAGGTGTGGGTGTTGGAGCCAGTGGCCCCAGCAGCACTCAAAGACAAATGGTCTGGGCCCCACACAATTCTTGAGCAAAAGGGAGAGGTCACCTACCTGGTGGACCCCACAGGGAACTCCATGTCAACAGGCTCAAAGCATATGTCGACAGGAAGGACATGAGCTTGCTCATGGCCATTGATGAGGGACAGGAGGAAGAGAGTGACCCTCTCCCAGACCTGCTCACTCAGAATCCTGATGATGGATCAGTGGATGGTGTTGTCTTTTGTGGCAGCCTCTCTGAACATCAACAGAAAGACTGTAAACAGGTTCTTCAGTCTTTCAGACATATGTTCTCTCTAACACCCAGTCAGACCAATTGGTGTACCCATGAGGTTGACACTGGTGACAGCTTGCCAGTTAAGAGTAAAATCTACAGGCAGCCTGATCATGTTAGAGACTGCATCAAAACTGAAGTGCAGAAAATGTTGGAGTTGGGAGTCATTGAACCCTCGGATAGCCCTTGGGCTAGTCCAGTAGTTCTAGTGCCAAAGCCTCACACCCAGGGTGGTAAGAAAGAGATGAGGTTTTGCGTAGACTACAGGGGTCTCAATGCAGTCACTAAGACTGATGCCCACCCAATACCAAGGGCAGATGAACTTATAGATAGATTGGCTTCTGCCAACTACTTGAGTACATTTGACCGGACAGCTGGGTATTGGCAAATCAGGTTAGCTGAGGATGCCAAGCCCAAGACAGCATTTTCAACCCCTGGTGGGCATTATCAATTTGTGGTAATGCCCTTTGGTCTGAAAAATGCACCTGCCACCTTCCAAAGGTTGGTGAATCATGTTCTCACTGGGCTGGATGACTTCTGTGCAGCATATCTAGATGATATTGCTGTCTTTAGCTCCACCTGGGAGGATCACCTGGTCCACCTGAGGAAAGTGTTAGAGGCACTGCAAGCAGCAGGTCTCACTATCAAGGCCACAAAGTGCCAGATAGGGCAGACACAGGTTGTGTACTTGGGCCACCTTGTAGGTGGAGGCCAAGTTCAACCACTGGAGAGCAAAATACAGTCAATCAGTGACTGGGCTCCTCCAACTAGGAGAGGTGTGGCTCACTGGTTAGAGGCGGCAGACCCGAGTGCAGAGAACGGCCCGGGACCAGGGTTCGATTCCCGACGCGGCAGGGTCTTGGACCAGGATCAGCGGACTGATAATTCTCGCATCGGTGCCTACTCCGACCAGGGAGCACACTCGGCAACTCTGGGCATTAGCTTGCCTCATCTCCACAACGGCCCCACACAAACGCCGGGGATGCCTGGTTTCACCTTGGAGACCCCCAGGAGGGACTATCTCACAGGGAAAGCCAGGACGGGTTCCCCAGCGGTCTATAGCGCTACGAGGCCCCCGGGTAGCAGTGCGCTTTACAAGACACAACAATTTACAATTAACTACCCAGACTCAGGTTCGAGCTTTCTTGGGCCTGACTGGTTACTACAGAAAGTTTGTCAGGAACTATGGATCAATTGTGACTCCATTAAATGAACTGACAAGTAAGAAAATGCCAAAAAAGGTTCAGTGGACAGCAGGCTGTCAAATAGCATTCGATGACCTAAAGCAGGCCATGTGCACAGCACCTATCCTCAAGAGTCCAGACTACTCCAAACCATTCATTGTCCAAACAGATGCTTCTGAGTTGGGTGTGGGAGCTGTTCTATCTCAACTGAATTTTGATGGTCAAGACCAGCCCATTGCTTTTATAAGCAGAAGGCTGACCCCCAGAGAGAAGAATTGGTCAGCTATTGAGAGGGAGGCCTTTGCTGTGGTTTGGGCCCTGAAGAAGCTGAGGCCATACTTGTTTGGCACTCACTTCAAGATTCAGACAGACCATAAGCCCCTCTTGTGGCTAAATCAGATGAAGGGTGAAACCCCAAACTGCTTAGGTGGTCCATTTCCCTACAGGGGATGGACTTTACAGTGGAACATAGACCTGGTACTGATCATGGCAATGCCGATGGGCTCTCCAGATATTTCCACTTAGAACAAGAAGACTCACCTGGTCAAGGTTAGCTTATTGTCCCAAAGTTTGGGGGGGGGGGGGTCATGTAGGGTCTGCAATCCTGTGATCACCCAGATTTTTTGCTTTTGTTTCACTGGTTTACGACTTTCTCTGGCTGTGGGCCTTCCAAGCAGACCCACAGCCTGGCTGTTCTCTCTCTAAATTACGACATGTACCCTAGGTGCATTTACCAATTGGAACTGGGCCACCTTATCAGACCCTGTAACTCAGGGCATAGGTGTACCCAGGGCCTACCAGGGGCTGAAGCATGTATTATGCCACCCCTGGCTGGCCTCCTAAATCTGACACAACTGGCTGCATGACAGCTGGGGCAAAGTCGTGTAATCACCCTTTGCTGTAGATATAGTATACCTATATCTAACCCTAAAAATGGACACACAGATTCCTATCAGTCACTCCTATGGCAGGTGTGAAATGGTGCTCTGGCATGAGCTGAGCCGTTTGCAGCTTGCGGAACCAAGCCCTAATAGCTGTTCCATGATATTGCATACCATATACTCTTAAGTGCATCTTAAGAGTATTGCTTTATCAAAACATGTCGAGTAAGGTGTCATACGAATTGGAATACTAGCCCCTCGCCAATTCTGGCGACGGGGTTAGCATTCCACCCTTCTAGAGGGACACAACATGTATGTAACTGTGAACCCCGGTTAAAGTTAAACGAAGCCTCAGCTCCACAAAATGGATGCTGCCACCACAGACACGTGTCTGACCTCCTGCTGCTGGGAGCCCTTCCAGCGAGGAGAGCTTGGACAAAGGGTTTCCTGTCCAGGGCGGTGCTAGCACCATCCCAGACAGGGTTTTGTGTATCCTGGGTAGGCAGGGCTTTACAGGAAGGTGACTGCTGAGTGGCACCCCGGTGCTCACTACGCATAGGCCGGTCAGAACCAGTTCCAGGGGCACACCAGCCCCTGGCCTGGGGAAAGTCCGGCATGGGAGAGGGGTGTAACCACCCCCCTTCCTAGTCCCACCCATAGGCAGCCCCTTTTCTTAGTATAAAGATAGGAGCGGGCCCCTGTTCAAATTAGATCATCTTTGGAATCAAGACACGACTTTCTACGAAAGGACTTCAAGATTTCTTCTTCAAGATTCTCCCTTGTGACTAAGGAGTAGTCACCCTGCATCAGCGGGCACCATCTTAAGAAACACTGTGGTCTGCTGCAAGTCCTTCCTCCGGAATCCGACTGCCCAGCTTGACGAGAACCGGCTTCCCTGGCACCTCTGACCTCTACTCACCTCTACAGCCAAGCTGAGAACCGTGAGTGCGACGAGACCTCGAGGGACCGGCCATCTTCAAGACTGCACGACATCTTTCCAGCACGACCGCCGAGGGATCCTCTGGTGAGTGCTTTGGGGTCCGAGAAGCCCCGACCCTGAGCAGCTCCAGCACCGAAGTTCAGCCTCCCAGCATCTCCACGATCTGCGTGGGGCCCTTCTGCTTTTTGCTGCTCACAGCGTTGTTTGGCTACTAGCCCGCTGGCTTGTGGCCTTCTTAACGACGCCCGACGACATCACTGCTGCTGGTCTGGTTGCTCCAGACTGGCCCTTGCTCCCTTCCAAAAGAGGAGCACCCCGGACCCTCCTGGTCCACTCAAGACGCCATTTTAGGTCCACCGCGTGGGCTTGAATTAGCCAAGGCTTTGTTGCCCAATCCTGGGTCCAGCGACGCCGACAGCTTCATCCATCGTGGGACAGCTCGCTCCTCCATCCTGGTCGCCGACAACGCCTCCTGGTCCGTGAGATCTGCAGACCCCAGCGTCGCCCACTCACCTAGTCGAGGTGACTACCATCCGGTGCCCTCCTGGTGCCACCTGACTACTGGCTAGTAATAACGAACTTGGTCCCCTCTGCTTTCAGGTATCGTCCATCTTCAAGATCCAGGCTTGGATCACTCCGAACTCTCTTCACTGGTCGCCTGCCAGCATCTTTCTTCCAGGCTCCTGGTCCGTCTACGAGGATTCCCGACGTCTTTTGAGACCTATGCAGCTGCAGCCCCTGGGCTAGGTGACTTCGGCATTTCGGTGCCCCAGCATAGCCTCACTATCCAAGGGTCAGAATCCACTTTCGTTTTCCTCCTACCAGGTCGGGTTCGCCCGAGAACACTAACTCTGTGAAATCTAGCTACCATAGACTTTGTCCCGCATCACGCGTGAGAGTGCACACTCTGCACCCGAGTCCCCTGGGCCTCCTAGAAGTAATCTAAAGATTCTATAGTCAAGTCCTAGCGATTCCAAAGCCTATTAGTACTGTACTTACCTGCTAGTAGTTTCGCATTCCACTTTCAGAGTATATGGTTTTCCGTGCCCCTCTGGCATTTGTATATACTGTGCTAACTTAAGTATTTTCGTAAGAGTTTTGTTTTGTGCTTAGTACCCTGTCCTCATAAAGAGTACAGGGCTGTTGTGATTCTAATAAATACACTATTTATTTTCATAACACTTGTGTGGTGTCCTTTCACTTGGTGTTCAAGGGGTATATGTGATGGTATAACAGCTGGCTTAACACGCCCTCTCGAGTCTTTAGCCTTAGACTGCTCGTATCCACGCTACTAGGATAGCTGGTCTATAAGGTTGACTTACAACCAATCATCAATAAGGGTTGTTGGACTGATACATAGTGTTCACTAGAATAGTGAGCACTGCATATCAGGCCACCTTCTCACACCCAGCAGGACAAATAAAATTGCAAAAGTTTAATTTGTATAGTTAACTTTATTTTATTTTGGCAAGTCTTCTTTTCTCACTTTGCACTCATGTTTTATTTTATTTTTGATCATGGGCGCTATTCTAAAAAAAATTGGGATTATGTTATTGCAAAGCAACATCCTTTCTTATGTGAAATTTCTGAAATGATGCTTTAACACATAATCGTGCAGGACACCCAAAACCACCCCACTCAAATCCGCCCCATTCAATTCAATCCACACCAGACCAATCCAATCCAAATCCCTCACCCCAATCCAAACCACTCACCCCAATCAAAACCACTCACCCCAATCAAATCCACTCCATACCTCCACACTCCAATCCTCCCAAGCCGCCCCACTCTAGTCTGCCCCACTCCAATCCAAAACAATCTGCCCCACTGCAATCTGACCTATTCCAGTCCCAAACAATCTGCCCCACTGCAATCTGCCCTATTCCAGCCACAAACAATCTGCCCCACTTCAATCCAAAACAATCTGCCCCACTCCAGTCCAAACCACCTCACCCCAATCCGCCCACTCCAAACCAATTCACCCCACTTTAATCTGAAACAATATTTCCCACTCCAATCTGCCCCAATCCAAAACAATCTGACCCTCTCCAATTTGCTCACTCTAAACTGCCCCACTGCAATCTAAAACAATCTGCTCCACTCCATTCCACCCCAATCCCAAACAGATTGCCCCACCAGTCTGCCCCACTCCAATCCAAAACAATCAGCCCACTCCAATCTGCCCCAATCCAAAACAATCCGCCCCACTCCATTCTGCCCCACTCCAATCCAAAACAATCTACCCCACTCCAATCCAAAACAGTCTCCTTCATTCCAATCTTCCCCACTCCAATCCAAAACAATTTGTCCCACTCAATCCAAAACAATTTACCCCACTCCAAAACAATCTTTCCCACTCCAATCCATTGCACACCAATCCCAAACAATCTACCCTGTGCCAATCTACCCCACTCCAATCTAAAACAATCTGAATCATAAACAGTTTTTCCCACCAGTCTGCCCCACTCCAATCAAAAACAATGTGCCCCACTTCAATCCAAAACAATGTGCCCCACTTCACTCCAAACAATCTGCCCACCCCAATCAGCCCCACTCAATTTCAAACAATATGCCCTACTCCAATCAGCCCCACTCCAATGTGCCCTACTCCAATCCAAAACAATCTGCCCCACTCCAAATTCTAAACATTCCACCCCACTGCAATCCAATCACTTTACCCTAATACAATCCACCCCGATCCAATCTAATCCATCCCACCCAAATCCAATTTACCCCACTCCAATGTAATCCACCCCACTCCATTTCAATCCACCTCAATCCAATCCACCCCAATCTGTTCACCCCACCCAATGCAATCCACCTCAATATAATCCACCCTCTGCAATCCAATCTAATGCACTCCAATCCACTTAATCCAACCTACTCTATCCCAATCCAATCCACCCCAATCTACTCCAGTCCACTCCACCCTACTACCTCAGTCCACTCTACCCTATTCCACCACACTCCACTCCACACCACTCTACAGTAGTGCACTCTGACACTGCACTCTACAACACTCTCTGCCACTGAACCAGTGAACTCTACTCAACTCTATGACACTCTACTTCCCCTACTCCACTCTACTCTAACAAATCCAGCGTACAGGACTCTACTCCCCCACTTCACTCTAGGACACTCCATGCCACTAACTTGTAGCCAACCTGGACAGCAGCCACACTGGCGTAAAACATGGCAAAACCACAGTAATGGACTGCAGAGACCAAGTTGTGAGAGAAGGACAAACAAAATGCCGTCAAGGACGAGGCAGGACAACAGGCAAAGATGGGAGGAAATAAATGAAAGTGGGAGAGGAAAGGAAAATGAAGTGACCCCTTAATACGATAGACCTTTGCAACTACTACACTATTTCTCTCTTTCCCATTTCAAAATAAGCTTTAGATTGGGCATCTTTGTCTCAAATCCGTATTGCATAGCACAGCATGGCCTCCCCCGTCATGTATATGCAGACGTTCTTCTACACCATAGAATGGGGCTGATAGTGCTGTTGAATCTGGGTAACATGAGAGGAGAGGTGTATGCTGGCTGTCAGTGTCCACATTCTTTTCGATCTGGTTGCATCATTCACAATTAACATCTGTCATAATGGATTTTACAGAGGTGGGTATTCAAGGCAGTCTAAACCAACATTGCTAAGACAGTGGTGGAGAAGAGTCTTGCCGGTGGCAGTGGCAGGCTCTATCCGCTCGCGCTCTGTGTTTTAAAAAGTGCCACACTGTGCTAGCGAAGATTTACAGCGGTGCATTTTAACTTTTAGCGATTAGGCTAATTTTAAAGTACTCTGTGTGCTGATTTATTTTCTGTGTGACTCACTTGCCTGCCGTCTCCCGCCCCGGTCCGCCGCGTCCATTTCTGGGCGTTTGCTGCGGAGGGCGAGGAGGAGCCTACCACTTCCGGGCTCGGGCGGCCAAGTCAGCGGTCTAGTTGCGCTGTAGGAGGCGTGGGTATTTATTCAGCAGCCTCTCACAGGCGCGCTGTGGAGAAGAGTCTTGCCGGTGGCAGTGGCAGGCTCTATCCGCTCGCGCTCTGTGTTTTAAAAAGTGCCACACTGTGCTAGCGAAGATTGACAGCGGTGCATTTTAACTTTTAGCGATTAGGCTAATTTTAAAGTACTCTGTGTGCTGATTTATTTTCTGTGTGACTCACTTGCCTGCCGTCTCCCGCCCCGGTCCGCCGCGTCCATTTCTGGGCGTTTGCTGCGGAGGGCGAGGAGGAGCCTACCACTTCCGGCCTCGGGCGGCCAAGTCAGCGGTCTAGTTGCCCCTACGTCCTATAAATGTGTGTTGGCCTGCGTCCGCGCCGGAAGCGCGCCGAAGTCGAGCCAAAGTCCAGCCCGTCTGCGCCCGTCCGCGACAGGACGGGGCGCGGGGCCACACACCCTGGTCAACCTAAGCCCCCTCATATAAGGTATGATAGACACACTTTGCTGAATTTGCGTTCTGCTCCTACGCTGCCATGTTTGCACTCTATGAATGCACTATCTCTACAAAGCTGTTCTGCTTGCTCTTTTACTCCTGACATTGGCCCCATAAAACGCCCCTCTCAAAATCTGATAAAAGCTGCATTGCTTAACTGTAGGTCTCTCAGTAAACACTGCATTCAAGTGTATAACCTTCTCGAGGATGAAGCACTCGATGTTCTGTTACTAACCGAAACCTGGCTTGGCGAACATTCTGACCCAGATGTCATAGAGGCGTTGCCTCCAGGCTACTCACTCTCTAGACTTGATAGGCAAGACGGCAGGGGTGGAGGAATAGCGATTGCTGTTAGAACCCCTCTGGAATGCTCCCTATCCCCCTTGACAATTGATCACAGCGAAGCTGCTTCATTCACGATCATACTGGGGCCCCAACACTCCCTATCAGGGATTCTTATATACAGACCCCCTGGCAGACTGTTTGATTTTACATCTAGCCTAATAGAGGCGACAGCACATCTCGCCTTGAGGAAATCTAGACTCCTGGTGCTTGGCGACATGAATATTCATTTTGACGATGCCCAAGACAAGGATGCCTCCTATATAAAAGCAGAATTTTTCTCTTTGCAGCTAGCTCTAAAAAACCAGGACCCTACGCACAGACACGGTCACTTGCTCGACCCTGTCTTTGGTAACTGGAATGGAGTTGAAGCTCTTCCCCCTATACCCGTTCCCTGGTCTGACCACTTTGTTATTCCCCTACAAATATGGGTGTCCGAGTCTACAACTAGGAGTGATAGCACGCAGATTTATCAAAGTCGAAAGTGGAAAAATTTTAATTTAGACACCTTCATTGACAATCTTGAAGCAGCAGGTTCTCCTGGAGGGTCTGACTGTGAGACTGCCTATACCTGCCTTAAGAACTGTGTACTAACTGCCCTAGATAAGACGGCTCCAATTCGTAGGTCAGTAATCAATAAGAAGAGAAGGAAACCCTCTCCGTGGTTTACCTCAGATCTTCAGGTTGCAAAATCTGCTTGCAAGAAACTAGAACGTGAGTGGCGCATTAAATTCTGCCCCATAGCTAAAGACCACTATAAAAAAGCGCACGCGAGCTACTACAAACTCATCCGTGCCGCTAAAGCACTTCATTACAAAACCCGCATTGGAGAGGCTGAAAACTCCTCTAAGGAGCTTTTCAAAATCTTCAAAGAAATCTCAGTGGTTACTAATGAGAGCATTGCTCAGAAGGACTCGGTTGAAACATGCAACAATATTGCTAAATACTTTGCCAGCAAAATCACCAACATCTATGCTAACTTTGCTAATGATGTGCCTCTGGGATCTGACTTCACAGAGAACTTGGAGATCACTCACACTAAGACATGTCTAAACTGCTTCTCTGTCCCTCCCACAACCATTTTTAATAGTATCTGCAAAAGCATTAAATCAGGCTCCCCTCGTGATCCTGCTCCTCCCAAGATACTAGCAGCCAGCCTTAAAGTCTTAGAACAACATTTTAGGCACATTCTCCAACTCTCCTTCTCTACGGCTACCCTCCCTGCGGAGTGGAAAAAAGCCATTCTACTTCCAATTAAGAAAAAACCTAACATAAGTCAGGATATCCTTGAAAACCTGCGGCCCATCTCGCTGTTACCTTATCTGGCGAAGGTGGCCGAGAAAATAGCTAACTGCCAACTCATGGCCCATCTTGAGTCAAATAATGGTTTCCACAGCTCCCAATCAGGGTTTAGGGCAGGATACTCCACCGAAACCGCCCTTCTGAGAGCGACCGAAACCTTAAGGGCAGGCGCTGATGAGGGCCAGACTATGGCACTAATTATGCTTGACCTTAGTGCCGCGTTCGACACTGTGGCACACTCCATCTTGCTGCAGTGTCTGAACAAAGCCGGGGTCACCCAGGAAGCACTGGGCTGGCTTAAAGCCTTCCTTGCCAACCGCTGCTTCCAGGTTCAGAGAGGTATGTACCTCTCTGATAGCATAGCCTTAGAACAGGGGGTACCTCAGGGCTCGGCCCTGAGCCCTACCCTGTTCAACCTGTACATGGCCCCCTTGGCTGAAGTGGTTCAATCGTTCGGCATTGAATTAGTTTCATATGCCGACGACACCCAACTTCTCATCTCCCTGTCCCAAGCCCCCTCCATTGCTGCAGATAATTTTAAAACATGCATGCAGACTCTGGCAGGCTGGATGACCCAGCACTGTTTGAAGTTAAACGGTTCAAAAACGGAGGTGCTGGTAATTGGAGGCAGAGATACTAGTTGGACCAAGGAGTGGTGGCCATCTTGTTTGGGACCGTTACCCACTCCCTGTAAAGCAGCTAAGAACCTGGGGATCTGGGTTGATCCCAGGCTCTCCTATGACAGCCATGTGCACAAAGTGGTTGGGAAATGTTTCGGGGTGATGAAGGCCTTGAATCGCACCCTAGACCTCCTTCCTCTTGAAGCCAGGCGCACTATGACCCAAGCCCTGGTGACCTCGAGGATTGACTATGGAAATGTGCTTCTGCTCGGAACAACACAAAAAAACATCAGGAGACTCCAAGTACTCCAAAATACGGCAGCACGCCTAGTCCTTAGACTCCCTAAAAGAGCAGCCTCCAAACCAGCCCTAGCCACTCTGCACTGGCTCCCAATAAAAAAAGAGAGTCCTATTTAAAGCACTCCTTATGTGCTACAGGATCATCTCTCACAAGGCTCCCTCCTACTTGACTGATCTGGCTATCCCCTACGAGCCTAACAGAACTCTCCGCTCCGGGGGAACTGGATTGCTTAAAATTCCCCGCACCAAGACAGCCAGAATGGGAGGCTGTTCCTTTCGTGTAATGGCTGCCAAGGAATGGAACTCCCTCCCCATAAACATCAGACTAGCGGACTCAGAGACCTTGTTCAGAAAACGTCTGAAAACCCATCTGTTTTCCCTCTAACTCCCTCTCCTGGCCTTGACCCTCTTCTCCACAGCGCGGGGACACGCCGGGATGGCGTAACCATGCGCTTTACAAGCCCCTTTATTATTATTATTATTATTATTATTATTATTAGTGCCTTGAATACCTACCCATGCTTGAATTTAGCAAAATCTCAGCAGCCGCGGTTTCCCAGTTTTGCTTGCTGTAAGAACTTGGAGTATTGGTTGAGAGAGTGAAAACCCACCTCAAATAATATTCACAAGCCTTATCAACATAAACCACTAGAGTCACTAACTAAACCTATGCTTAACTCTCTGGTAGCTTGCCACACAACAGTCAGTCTTACCTTTGAGGTAATGTGTAAATTATTTATACAGTTCTCAAACAGTAATAAAGTGAAAACACAACAAAACAAAAATCCCAAGCCAATTTAGGAAAATGTAGTAAATTTTAATGAACAAGACTATACCAAAGCGATAAAAATCCAATAGGTAGAACAGGAGATATCAATAAGCGCCAATCGTGGCCATCTGATCGTGTTAGACCAGTTCAAAATCAAAAGTTAAGGATGACAGTGATGGAGCGAGGGTCGGATGCAGGGACTAGGTTCCTGCCAGTGGAAGGTTTACGTGGAAGGTTTACCTTCTGACTTAGAAAGTGTTATGGGGAAAATGTGGTCTCTGAAGAGGCAAGCTGGATTTGAAGTTGTGTTTCATGACGGTGGGTTGCTTATGAGCGGAATCACGGTGTTGTTGTTGACGAAGGCGGGAAAGCGAGTGGGTGAAGTTTGAAGTCCATGCCTCGGATGTCCTCAAGGTTGATCGGATGCTGTTTGACATGGATCCTGGTGTGGCCCTCTCTACGTTCAGCATCCCAGGACGACTGGCGATTTTACATCAATGACAGGAGCTCTGAGTCCCACTTCTTGTAGTTTAGGGACAGGAGAAGTTGACTTTAACACCAACCAAGGGTCTGTGTATAATTAAATTGATTTACTATTGCATGATCACCATTTGTGAATGCTTTGCACTTGAAAATGAAGCCATTTACCTATGTACGAATACCAGTCTGGCTTCAGATCATGCTGTAGCTGGGAGACTACTACCTTACACGTCGTAAACAATGCCCTCCAGATGAATGTTACCACTGCCTCCTGATATTTCAAGACCTCTCTCCTTCCTTTAACACACCGATGATACACTGCTTTACTTGAAAGTCTCCTCCACTTCTAACATCCAGTGCCTCAAACACTGCCTGCATACCATGCAAACCTGGATGCCCAGCCCCTAGCAGAAGCTCAACCCCACCAAGATAGAATTTCTGTTGTTTGAAAAAGCACCCACACGCAGTGTGCAATTTCAAATCTTGCATACTGTACATTTCCCCTACAAATACTACTTTGGAAAGAATATACGTATTGTGCACAGCTTTATGTTTCGTCATAGCTGAGGGCCAGGCCCCCCTAAAAATATCATTCTGGCTACGGGACTTCGGAGAGCTCCTGATTTTGTCCAGAGGGGCCCCCTCCACGTACCTTGCAGGGGGGCCCCCTCCAAGTTTCGTTACGCCACTGACTTAAGAGTATATGGTCTGGCTGCATCACAGAACAGCCTCAGAGAATAGATTCTGAAAGCTGCAGAGGGGCTCAGCTCCTGCTTGGGCACCCTCTCACACAAAACAAAGCACTCTGGCTTCAGGATTGATAAGGCCTGCCATAGGAGTGACTTACAGGTTTATATGTGTCAGTGATTAAAGGTAGATATAGGTGACCTATACCTCAGTAAGGGGTGTATGCACCACCTTACCCAGGCTTCAGTTGTAGACCTGTGGTGTCATTTTGGAAGGCTACCCAGGGTGGCATAATACATGCTTCAGCCCCTGGTAGGCCTCTGGGGTACCTATGCCCTTGGTACCTAAGGTACCATATACTAGGGACTCACAAGGGTAACCCAGTAACTAATCTGGAATGTGCCTAAAGTACTTGCAATCAATTTAGAGAGTGAGCAGCTAGGCAGGGGTCCTGAATAGCAGGGTCCCAGCCAGACTAAGTCGAAAAACAGTGAAACACCAGCAAAAAGTGGGTGTAACCATAGTAAGCAGATCCTACTCTCCTGCAAGAATTACATCACTTGAAAGCTGGAGTTTATTTAATGCATCTTTAATCTGGTAGACAGTCAAAATATCGAGTTGGAAATATCGACTTACCATAATATCGAGTCTGTAATATCGAAGGAGCATAATATCGAAGGCAAGAATATCGTAGGACAGAATATCGACCCAAGGTAAGTAATATCGAAATACTTAATATCGATGTAAGTAATATCGAAGTTGGTAATATCGATAGCATATATATCGATGTTAATAATTTCGATGACACTAATATCGATATTTGTATTATTTTATAGTTTTTTATTATGTATGTGTTATATGTTTAATTTAAGTATTTAAAATAATTACTATTATATGTGTATACATTTTCTATAATAATATAGAAATTTATAAGGACATTTGATGTTTTAGTACCGGAGCGGGTTGTGGGTTTATAGGGGAATAGGGTGGGAAGTAATTTAATTATGGTAAGTTGATTAGTAATTAGTAGGATTAATTAATTATAATTAATTGCTAATTAATATTGATAATTGGGAAATAATTAATTGATTAATTGATATATATTTTCTGTAGCGGGATGTGGGTTTATAGGGGAATAGGGTGGGGAGTAATTTAATAATAATTAATTAATTAATATATGTTTTTAAATATTTATAACTAATTAATTGGCAAATAATTAATATTAATTAGTTAATTAATTAATATAATTTGGTACATATTTTAAATTAGTAATTAATTGGTAATTAAATAATATTAGTTAGTTAATTACATTATTAGAGTAATTTATTTATATATATAATTTTTAGTTACTGTTAATTAATTAATTGGGGAAAATGATATTAATTATTAAATTATATTAATTACAGCTTATGTGCTAATATATTTATTTTATTGTTATTGTTAATTAATTATTAATTGCTAATTAAATAATATTATTTACCTTTGGGTTAAGGAGTATTTTTAGGGTTCAGGGTAATTTTTGGGTTTTTGGGTAAAGGGGTATTTTTAGGGTTCAGGGTCAGTTTTCAGTTCATGGGTAAAGGGGTATTTTTAGGGTTCAGGGTCAGTTTTCAGTTCATGGGGAAAGGGGTTTTTTTAGGGTTCAGGGTCAGTTTTCAGTTCTTGGGTAAAGGGGTATTTTTAGGGTTCAGGGTCAGTTTTCAGTTCTTGGGTAAGGGGGTATTTTTAGGGTTCAGGGTCAGTTTTCAGTTTTTGGGTAAAGGGGTATTTTTAGGGTTCAGGGTCAGTTTTCAGTTCATGGGTAAAGGGGTATTTTTTAGGGTTCAGGGTCAGTTTTCAGTTCATGGGGAAAGGGGTATTTTTAGGGTTCAGGGTCAGTTTTCAGTTCATGGGTAAAGGGGTATTTTTAGGGTTCAGGGTCAGTTTTCAGTTCATGGGGAAAGGGGTATTTTTAGGGTTCAGGGTCAGTTTTCAGTTCATGGGTAAAGGGGTATTTTTAGGGTTCAGGGTCAGTTTTCAGTTTTTGGGTAAAGGGGTATTTTTAGGGTTCAGGGTCAGTTTTCAGTTCTTGGGTAAAGGGGTATTTTTAGGGTTCAGGGTCAGTTTTCAGTTCTTGGGTAATGGGGTATTTTTAGTAAATTAATTATTAATACTTATTGTTCAGTACATATATATTATATCTTTAATGTATATATTTTTATTTATTAATTTTAAACATTATTAGATACTTTTAAATATGTATATTTTATTTATTAGTGTTATATACTTACTTTTACATTTATATATATTAAAAAAAAAAATCGATATTTTTAACATCGATATTTTTTACAACGATATTATTTTTTCGATATTTTTGTACTTACCATGTTGTAGATAGGATGTCGATATTTTTGCCCTCGATATTGTTGACTCGATATTCTTGTAGGTCGATATTTTTGTAGTCGATATTCTGTCATAGATCCCTTTAATCTACATATACTTCCTTCCGTAATGCAGCTATATACCTTCCATGTACTTGTGGATCTATGTATTTATTACTTTTCTTCGAATTCAGCATGTCAATGCACTACCCTATTTCTCACCCCATACCAATCTCAATATGTCCTCTAATTCTATTACAGGACCGGAGGCTTCAGATTATGCTTCTCAAACTTTACTGCATCAACACAGCAGCCAATGAAAATATATTATTTTCACAACAAACAATAATTTACTACAGTTCCCATGAACACCATGGTTATAGGCACGCCCCCATAGTCCATAAGAACCCTCTGCGTGCGTTACACATCCTCTTTCTTTGCTGCTCAAGTCAGAGTTAAGTGCACCTCCCCTGGGTCCCCTCACTCTGCTTGTGTTTGGGTTGTTCCTTTGGGCTTAAATTGTATTGATCTAATATGTGTTGTATGATTGAGCCATAGCCCCGAATTGAATTGTTTTATTATTTCTGTTGGAATGGTTTTGGTAGCGTTTGGGCGGCGCGCCTCGTTCTGATCCCTTGGCTTTCTGCGAACGCATTGCACACGCGTTCCACACACCGGCGGGTCCCCTTGTGTGATCGCCAGCGCTCTTGAGCCTGTTGGTTGGAAAATCTGCGAGGCCCAGAGTGTGCACACGCTCTCAGAATCAAGGGCCCAGGTCTTTGACCTTTGACTACAGCTCTGCTGAGGGGGTTTGGGAAACGTTGCCGTCGAACTTGTTCAAGTGTGCCCGGGCTGACCCCCCCCGTTACCCCCCTTTGTACCGGCAGTCGGCCGGCGTTCCTTCACGATGGAGGGCTGGGTTCACTACCCAGATGAGGAACATCAGGATGAGGAGGAGATTGTGGATGGACAGCGAGAAGCTGTTCTAGAGGACAATATCGTGGAAGCCCTGGATGCCTCGGTCCAGGCTTCGGTTTCGAAAGCTATGGAGACGCAAGTCCCGCAGACGGTGCATCAGGCGCTTGCAGAGGCTCTGCGCCCTATTCGGAAACAGCTCGAGGGTTTTGCCAAACGCCATGGCTATGGGAAGAAGCAGAAATCAAAACACGCAGCCACTTCTTCCGAGACGAGCTCGGCGGGTCAGCAGTGGCCGCATGCTCAGTCTCTGGCTTCCCTGCCGGCGAAAGGGCCATCGGACCAGCACTACGTGGGTGGAAAGGCCAAGTCTAAACGCCCGATACCTGTGGATACGGACACGGCTACCACGAATACGGACACGGGTACCGACACCGACACCTCGGAGGAGCACCCTCCTCCCTTTAAGAAGGCCAGAACCGAACCGAGTCCGGCGGAGGAGAAAATCGGGACATTCAACTTTGACCCGGCGGATATCATCCACCCCCGGTCCTCGGACTGGATCCCTCCCCCGGCGGTCGCTGAATATCTACATGAAAACCTCCGCAAGACTTTCAGCAGGGAGGTCCGCAATCGTTTAAGGTCGGAGTGCCCCCGGCCTGAGATTCAAGATGGCGTAGCAGACACTCCGAGAGATAGACGCGAGCATGCTCACGTTCTTACGTAAATTCTCCAAAGACCCGAAGAGGGGGTTGGATAGGGCCTGGCGGGGCTGCCAGGATAAGATGTTGGATGTCATGGGGCCCCTAGCGAAAATTCTGGAAATGGCGCTAAAAGCCAAGGAGGGTCCGGACGCAGTGGACCCGGACATTCTGGCGGGCTGGGCCCAGCGCTCCTTTTGCCTCGTGGGCAACGCAAACTGCTCCATCTCTTCCGAGAGGCGGAAATCCCTACTCCTTCGGATGGACAGCAACCTCACAGAGCTTGTCGAAGCGGAACCCGGGCCCCTGGCGGGGGGTTTCCTCTTCGGCGACAAGTTCGTGAAGGACGTTACTAAATATGTCGGCACCTTCACCGCCCTTGACAAAGCCCAGAGCGGTATCAAGCGAGCCCTAAGCCAGGGGGTTTTCAACAGGGCCGGACGAGGCGGGCCGCTCGTCAGGCCAAGGATTCCAGCAAGGCTCCCAGCGTGGAGACTTTGGCCGTGGCCGTGGAGAGTGGGACTCCACCCGCGGTGGGACTTTCTACCCTTCCAAGCGAAGATTCTCGAAGGGCCGTTTCCAGTCGGGAAACACCAGGGCCAATTTCAAGTCCAGCCAGAACTCCGGTGAGTGTTCCAGATCTTTCCATTCTTCCGTTGGGGGGACGGACGCAGCATTGCATGGTGCAGTGGCGAGCTTTGACGCAAGATGCATGGGTGCTGAAAACGATTCAGGGATTTCACCTGGAATTTTATTCCCGCCCAGCGCAGGGTTCTCCCCCTCCGCCTCTCCATTTTTCCCTACAAGATCACAATTTTATAAACGAAGAGGTGGAACAATTGCTGAAGAAAGGGGCGATCGCAAGGGTTCAGAGGGGCCCTCGGTCTTTCTTCAGCAACGTCTTCCTTGTCCAAAAGAAAGGAGGCGGCAACAGGTTGGTTCTCAATCTCAGGGATTTCAACCAATACCTTACCTACAACCATTTCAAAATGGAGGGGATCCACCTCCTGGCAGATTTGCTGCAGGAAAGGGATTGGTTTGTCCGCCTGGACCTCAAGGACGCTTACCTGTCTATCCAGATTTTCCCGCCACATCGCAAGTTTCTACAATTCATTTGGGGCAACCAATGTTACGAATACTTGGCACTTCCCTTCGGTCTCTCCTCGGCTCCATGGTGCTTCACGAAAGTGATGAAACCGGTGGTCGCCTTCCTCAGGGAAAGAGGGGTACGACTGTGTTGGAGAGTAGGGTCTGCTATCCTATGGTCACCCCAATTTTTGCTTTTTGCTTCACTGGTTTTCGACTTACTGAGGCTGTGGGCCTGCTAATCAGACCCCCAGCCTGCTGTTCTCTCTCTAAATTTATAATACATGTGCTATAGGTACATACCACAATTGGAAATGGACTCCTTGTCAGCCCCTGTACTTTGCACTATAGGTGCTCAGGGCATAGGTGCCACCAAGGCCTACCAGGGGCTGAAGCATAGCTTTTGCCACCCCTGGCTGGTTCTTAAATTGACACAACTGGCTGATCACTCAGCTGGGGCAAGTGGGTGTAATCACCCCTTGCTTAGATATAGTATACCTATATCTAAACCTATATCTGGACACATATATAGCCTGTAAGCCACTCCTATGGAAGGCCTCATCAATCCTGGAGGCAGAGTGCGTGGTTTTATGTGAGATGGAGCTCTGGCATGAGCTGAGCCTGTCTGCAGCTGTCGGGAACAACTCCCTAAGCTGATCCGGGATAATGCCATACCATATACTCTTAAGCGCCTTATAATCCTTGCGGTTATATAGCAACTTTGGTTTGGCTTTATCAAAACATGTCGTGTAAGGTGTCATACGAATTGGAATACTACCCCCTCGCCAGTTCTGGCGACGGGGGTAGCATTCCACCCTTCTAGAGGGATAAGACATGTTACTTTACTGAAACGCGGTTGATTTAAAATGAGCCTCAGATCCACAAAATGGATGCCCCTGCCACAGACACGGGTCTGGCCTCCTGCTGCTGACCGAAACTCAGCAAATGGTGGCCTGGACAAAAGGTTTCCTGTCGCAGGGCGGTGTTAAACCACCCCAGACAGGAGATAGTGGATTGTAGTAGGGAGGTTTCAAAGAAACCAGACACTGCCTGGGGAGCACAAGGCTGCCCCTTGCATAATCCGGCCAAACCGGTTCTGGGGCCTCTCAGCCCCTGTCCCAGCGCGGCCTGGATCAAAGGAAAGGGGTGTAACCACCCCCTTCCTGGGTCCCACCCATAGGAGGGGACCTAGCAGGATGTCCAGCCCACCAGATTCGAATAAGAGTGGGAGCAGTGCCAATGCAACTCAGATCATCCTGAAGAAACATAAGAAACGAATTCTGGACCCTTCGACTTTCTACTTAACATAGAAGACGGAAGAATCTCCCTTGTGGTCAAGGAGTGACCACCCTGTGCAAACAGGCAACATCCAGCCCTCGACCCTTGCTTTGTTGCAGTTCCCGCCGGAACTCGAGCGACAGAGATCGACGAGATCAAGCTTGCCTGCCTTCTCCCAGCCCGATCCACAGTCCCTGTAGAGCTGAGACCAGTGGAGGCGACCGGAAGCGTGGGGCACGCCATCTTGAAAAGGCCACGAGACGCTGACCGTGCAGCCCACGAGTGACCCTCGAAGCTGTACACCGGGGTTTGAGAAGCCCCAACCCTGAGCTCCACTTGCACCAAAGCTACCCCCTCCACACTCGACGAGTGCTGCGTGGGGCCCTTCTGCTTGTGTTGGCTCGACGCGTTGGCCCGGTCACTTGCCCGCTGGCTTGTGGCCCCTGTGCCGACGAAAACTTGAATACAACTCGCTTTTCTGGTTGCTCCAGATCTGCACCAGCTCCTGTGAAAAGGAGCCCCCACTCTGACCCTCCTGGTTCGAGTGATAAGCAATCTCCCGGTTCCGCGTGGATTGCTTTTGCCAAGTGCTGTTTGCTGCAATCTTGAAGCCGACGGTGCTGACGGCGAGAGCCTACGTGGGACAGATCGTGACCTGCTCCTGGACGTCGCAGATGCCCCAGAGCCCACGTGACAGCGGAGAGAAGCCTATCAACAACCACCTGATTGCGCCCGACATTGCCTGGTTCCGTCCTGGTTCCACCCTGGTCACTGCTGAGTGACCCAGACTCTGTCCCCTCTGCTTTCAGGTACTTTTCTACTTCGATCCACCCTTGGATCGCACCGGACACTTCTGCTTCACATCGCCTGCAGCTGCAACAGCTTCAAGCACCAAGTGCCTGCGTGTCAAAACCCGACGCCACTTCGACCCTGTGCACCCACGGCCTGTGGGTGAGGTAACATTGCAACGCCGGTGTTCCCACACTGGTACACACCTCTAAGGTCTGTGTCTAAAGTTTTGTTCCTCTAGGTTCAGCGGAAGTATCTTTTAACTCACTTTGTGTAACTTTTACGCACAATTGACATTGCATTGGTGCAAGCCGCACTTTCCGTGCTGCACCCGAGTTCCGTGGGCTACTCCCGACTTCAGCATTGCTAGTCCTGACTGCTCCCAGCGATTCACTAGGCCCTAGGCCTAACCACTGTTCGATTGGTATCTCTTATACCACTTTTTTAGTATATGGTTTAAGTGGCCACCGGCCCTTATCCAAAATTGTGCAACTTTGTATGTTATACTGTGCTTTTGATTTAACGCTTGTGCCCCTTTCCTCATAAAGAGTACTGGGGAGTAATTTAGAAAAGGGTTCTCCCCCTCCGCCTCTCCATTTTTCCCTACAAGATCACAATTTTATAAACGAAGAGGTGGAAGAATTGCTGAAGAAAGGGGCGATCGCAAGGGTTCAGAGGGGCCCTCGGTCTTTCTTCAGCAACGTCTTCCTTGTCCAAAATAAAGGAGGCGGCAACAGGTTGGTTCTCAATCTCAGGGATTTCAACCAATACCTTACCTACAACCATTTCAAAATGGAGGGGATCCACCTCCTGGCAGATTTGCTGCAGGAAAGGGATTGGTTTGTCCGCCTGGACCTCAAGGACGCTTACCTGTCTATCCCGATTTTCCCGCCACATCGCAAGTTTTTACAATTCATTTGGGGCAACCAATGTTACGAATACTTGGCACTTCCCTTCGGTCTCTCCTCGGCTCCATGGTGCTTCACGAAAGTGATGAAACCGGTGGTCGCCTTCCTCAGGGAAAGAGGGGTACGACTGATCATCTATCTAGACGATATATTAATTATGGCGCAGGATCGAGTTTGTCTCCTGCGGCATCTGAACATGACCATGTCTTTACTCCAAAGCTTGGGTTTTGTAGTCAACTCAAAGAAATCGGTACTGGTTCCGACACAATCGGTGGATTTTCTGGGGTTCACGATAGATTCTCTGTCGGCTCAACTATTCCTTCCGCAAGCCAAATTGCGGGATTTGAAAACAGAGATACGGAAGTTGTTGGACAGTCAGGTAGTGACACTCAGGACGCTGGCCAGAGTAGTGGGCATTCTGGCATCGTCCATTCAAGCGATCTTTCCAGGGCCGTTACATTACAGAGCCCTTCAAAGGCTCAAGATACAACATCTACGGAGGGGCCTCTCATACACAGACTCGGTACCTCTCTCGGAAGAAGTACGGACAGAATTACAGTGGTGGTTAAGTCACGTAGATGCCTGGAATGGCAGGGCGATGTTCGGGTCACAACCAGAGGTTGTGATCGAGTCCGACGCCAGCAGGTGGGGCTGGGGCGCGCGCTGTGGAGAAGTTTCTACAGGCGGCAGATGGTCGGCGCAAGAACTGGAAATGCACATAAATTGTCTGGAACTGTTAGCGGGGTCATTTGCGATTCGCACTATGTCCCCGAAACAGACGTCTTGTTGCATCCTCCTCCGCTTGGACAATGTGTCGGCGGTGAGGTATATCAACAAGTTGGGCGGCACGAGGTCGTCGATGCTTGTTCAAATAGCCAAAGATTTTTGGCATTATTGTCTTCAGAACCAGATTTCGGTGGTGGCGGAATATATTCCGGGCCAGGCCAATCAAGTAGCGGATTGGAATTCCAGACATCTCAGGGATTACAGCGAGTGGAAGCTGCTCCCTCGTGTCTTTCGGTGGCTCCAGGCCACATGGGGCCCGTTTCAGACGGACCTGTTTGCCTCCAGACTCTCGTTTCAGATTCACCGGTTCTTCAGCTGGAGACCGGACCCAATGGCGGCGGCGACGGACGTCTTTCTCCAGGACTGGTCTCAGGGAACGCAGTATGCGTTTCCTCCCTTCCTCATGATTCCCAGGGTGATGACACAGGTAATCAGACAGAAAGCGGAGATAGTCATGGTGACTCCGTGGTGGACGTCTCAGGCTTGGTTTCCCAAGCTCTTGCAGTGGAGCTGCGATTGCCCACGAATGCTTCCGGACTCGAAATGGTTGCTGCAGGGCCCTCAGCAGGAACAGCACCCGTTGCTTTTGGAAGGCAAGCTGTCGCTGATGGCATGGAGGCTTTCCGGGAACAGTGGCAGTTGCCGGGAATTTCGAACGAAACTGCTGAGTTTATCAGACAGGCATGGGCGCCTTCCACCAGGAAACGTTATTCCTCAGCCTGGAAAAACTGGGTGGATTGGTGCGTGGGACGACGTTTAGATCCCGTGGGGGCGGAGTTGTCCCAGGTTCTGAATTTCCTGACGGAAAAGGCCGGGTTAGGTTTAGCGTACCGGTCGGTTAATAATTTTCGGTCGGCTATTTCGGCGGGGCATGCCCAGATAGACGGGAAACCGGTGGGCATGCACCCGATGGTATGCAAGCTGTTAAAGGGCATCAGGGCTGCCAAGCCGCCCGCGCCCAAATATACAGGTTTGTGGGATGTATCCTTAGTGCTTTCTTTATTCAATACATGGCCGAGTAATGCTCTTCTGTCCAGAAAGCAGCTATCGGCAAAACTGGCTATGTTATTGTGTTTATCGTCTTGCAGACGGACTTCGGATGTGAGAGCGCTCGACGTAACAGGTAGAGTGTTCACCCCGGAGGGGGTTTCCTTTCATATTACAGGTCGCACTAAAACTTTGTCACGTCACATTTCATATAATGCTTTTCCTTCAAATGACAAATTGTGTGTGGTTCATTGATTGAAAGCTTACGAGGAATGTACTAAGGCCTTGCGGCCGCAGGGTTGTAAACAATTGTTGATTGCCATTCAGAAACCCTTCAAACCTGTGGCTGCGGCCACGATAGCTAGATGGCTTCGTTATGTATTGGCCGAAGCTGGTGTAGATACTAGAATGTTTGGTGCTCATTCTGTGAGAGGCGTAATGGCGTCGAAATCGTTTGGGTTGGGGTCGAGTATCCAAGATATCATGCGTTGTGCAGATTGGTCGTCTGAATCGACTTTTAAAACTTTTTACTACAAGCCGGTGGGAGATATTACTTCTGTTGTATTTAATCAAGCTTTGAACTAAGCATAATCTGAAGCCTCCGGTCCTGTAATAGAATCAAAAATTTGCTAGCATTCGCACCAAGAATTTTCAATTCTATTAAGGACACGGAGGCGAATATTATCCCACCCGGCTTAATGTCTGTATATCATACGCTTGCCCACCCTGTATTTCAGTGATTACGGTGGTGTTATCCTTTTTTCCAGGAGCTGAGAAAAAGTCGGATTAAGAGACGATGGCCGTCAAGCTGTTGAGCTGAAGTTATTCTTCCATGTTGGAGTTCGTGTTGGTTCATGCAATGGACTTTCGCCTCAAAGAAAGAGGATGTGTAACGCACGCAGAGGGTCTTATGGACTATGGGCGCGTGCCTATAACCATGGTGTTCATGGGAACTGTAGTAAATTATTGTTTGTTGCGAAAATAATATATTTTCATTGGCTGCTGTGTTGATGCAGTAAAGTTTGAGAAGCATAATCCTCGCCTCTGTGTCCTTAATAGAATTGAAAATTCTTGGCGCGAATGCTAGCAAATTTTTGACTCTGCTGTCTCATTCATCCCAAACCCCATACTACTACTCTGATACCCAAAATAACCCTTTCTAAACTCTTCCCTACTCTACCCTTCCTTGCATCATCTCATACCTCTTACTATTCCGTTCCCTCAAAACAAGCCTTTCTAAAGCCTTCCCTCCGACTCCTGCAGCTATGACCTCCAAAACAAAACAAAAAGGTCTAAATCCTTCCCTCTTCTATCCCTCCACTATCCTTTTCAATCCAAATAACAGACTAACATGTCCACCTCTAAAATGTATTTCATATTTCAATATACTAACTCACCACTAATCCTTTCTGGGTTCCGGAGTAGTGTACTACTCGCTGAAAAAAGCGCTTTGGCGTCTCGTCAGGGATAGTAGGCGCTATATACATACAAGTACAAAACAGTCCGATACAATAGAGTACACAGAGTCAGCTTCCTACAGTGGGGTAATGAATGTGCTAAGTTTGAAGCAATACTTTTGTGCATGCTCGTCGAGATGTAATGATTTTAATTGCTCGAACATCAATACACTTAAATATTTATCTCTCTTTTATAACACATTCCCATATACAAAGTATATCTTTGTTTTTCTCTTCCGCTCCACCCGACACGTCAGTTTCTAAGCGCTATAGAGGAGGTGTGATTGTTAATCGATTTAATAGTGCTTTAATTTCAAAAACTCAGAAGGTATCTCACCAATATACAAAATACCGTAAACAAGAAGCTTCTGCAACACTGGTAAGAGGAGTCATACCAATAAAGTATTTTTTTATACTGACCTCCGTCTTGGGGGTGTTTAGATCGCGAGCTCTGTTATCAGTGCAGGAAAAAAAAAAAAAACAGTCACAGGAACAACCCTAAGGAGAATTGCAGGCTGCCGCCTCAGGCGGCTGGGTTGACCCGTGGGAGGAGCTTCCGCGTTTTGGGGCCGCCCCCATTACGGAGCTGGGAAGATGGTGGGCGGGCTCTTGGCGGGGCGGACTTTGCACTCGGGGCGGGCATAAGCAGCGTGTTCTTGGGGCCGGCCTGACGTGTCTCTCCGGGATTGGCCTCCACCTTCTCCCATATACCCGGAGCAGGCCGCGGCCCTGCTTTCCAGCACGCTCAGCTTTTCCGAGCGGTAGTGGAGCCCGGCCGAAGTGAGTACAGACCCCCGGGAAAATCAAGGGCTTAAGGTTTCCTCTCCGAAGGTCTTGGGTGGGTGGGGAGATAGATAAGAGGACTCGTCGGATAGAAAGAAGCGAAGGTCACTCCTCCCCTCAGCGAAAAGACTGACGGGAAAGGGTATGATCTCCCCTCGTTACAGCACAAGTGGGGGGTTCGTACGGAAATCTTTATAGTTAACACCGGTTGGGGGCGGGCAGCGATGGTATTGGGGTGCGTAAAGTTGTGACAGTGAAAGCCTCTGACATCCGTGTCTGTGATCAGGGTGTCAATATGTGTCCCCGAAAGATGTGTTTATGGTGCTATAGGACTATGTAAACCTAGGGGAGCGGGCTGGAAGGAATTCTTGTTTCGTCGAGTGGCGAGATTTAGTACGCTGAGCTATTCACCCCACAAGTTCACCTCCTCCCGCCGCCTATGCAGGAATGGGACAGCAGGCCACGAAGGCTGCCACATCCCCGGATGAAGAACCTTGAGGGTGGAGTGTAGCGGTTCGTAACTCTAGCCCCCCGCCGCCTCCTTACTCGAATGCTTGTGCCTTCGCCTCTAAAGGCAGAGTGCTGCTGTTGCAGATGACACTACCTCCTAGTCCAGAAACGCACGTTGGGAATGGCCTCCCTCAGACTAAGACCAGTGCACCTCCACCGAAACTAGGTGACCGAACACTACTCCATGAAGGCTACGAGTGTTCCTTTCTGCATGAATGGCGTTATCAAATAGCGTTATAGGGGCATTTGAGCTGCTGCTGAAGACAGCACTGTTGTATTAAATTGGATCCAGGGTGTCTATATCGATCTCTACATTCACAGGTGTTTTATGATGTAAAGGAGTTCTACCCATGCCCACAGAAACTGCATCACTCGCATGGAGGGCCTTTTTTACGTACAATGCTGGGAAGCTCACTCATCCTCCATGGAAGTAGTCTTTGGTGCACACTAGCTGCTCACCCGAATAATACTAAATCACTATCTCTGGAAAAGTGCAAGTTTACTCCCCTAGAGTGCCGACCCTGGGCTATTTCTGAACTCTTGGTAGGTTAGTGTCCTCTCTTGCTCACGTCAAAGTCTTTTATTACCGTCTCGGAAGCTTTTTTTGTAGTCGAGATGTGGCTACAATTCCCTTTTCCGCATTCTCTGTCCATAGAGACATGATAATCGCGATTCCTTCTGTGTGCCAAGGTTCATCCGCAGAATTAATGCTTGTTAAATGCAGATTCGAAGCTCAATGTAAAATGACTGGTCTTATGATAAACCGTCTGTCCCTCACCACTAGGGGCACTAACCCCACCATCCCTCAATACACCCTCTGATTGAAATCTCAGCTGTAGAGAATTACCGGTAGCGAGCTGTACTCCTCATACCCCTACGAATCCCAGAACAGTCTAATTGCATTTCCAAAGTCGACATTCTTCTTTCCTGGGCAATGCAGCCACTTTGTATAACAGGTTGACTTCCAAATGGCTGCACACCAACAAGTGCGGGTACTAAAAAGTTATTAGTAGTTTGAACTAACCTGGGTTTGGAAGTGGTGACGTTGGCAAAACCGCGGAAGGAGGGATTGAGAAGAGGGAGGATCGTTTCTTAAAATGACTTTTTCGCCCCGCCTTCATTTGGCTAGTTTTGCTTTTCGTTAGCCCCTGCAATCGAACACACTTTCTTCAACAGAGCCACGTCTTCTTTAGTACATCTTTTTATGCCATCGAGTTTGTTTTAATAAGGAAGTTTAATTACGTACTTTAAACTGTAATCGTTCGTTGTGAAGAGTGGCGAGAAAGGCCGTTCACGTGGCTTTTAAGTTTATAGGACTTTACCCGTTTTGTTACGTGATATTTTACGTAGAAAGTATGGTGTTGAGAAGTTATTCACACTCACTCACGTGATTGTTTTTTTTCTCCAGATATTTAAACACGAGGGAAATTTGTTTGATTAGTTTGTCATGTTCGTTATCAATGTTGCAGATATTTCTGCAGATTTCGGAAAATTAAATGGTTTATTGGCATTTGGAACCACCTATTTCACGAGGGCTGTTTACGTCAGTGGTGGATCTTCCACGTGGTCAAGCGTTCTAATCTGTGCCAGTTTATGCACTTATGTTATACTACAGTTTTTGGGCTGGCATAGAGATCGCTTTAGTTTAGTTTTAACCTCGCGATTTTTTTTAGTTAATACTACGTAACCATTCAATATACCTACCCAGAGGAGCTTTACGTCAGCCCTCTTCACCCGTGAGTCTTAGTGTGTTGTTCACATCTTGCTTTCCTTAAAAACAGTTTAACACATGGGCAAGTTGATCAGTCCACTTGAGGCATTTGCTTTATTGCACTCTTAATATTTTTATTTTTATTCCGTATGCTTGGCAAAAAAGGTATTGTTGCCAAGTCCAGACCTACTGGCCTTGTCAATAGTTGTGGCTTTTTGCAACAAATGTCATAACCTTAATAATAATAATTCCTTTATTTAGATATAAAACCTATCTTTAAAAGGTCGCACAAATCACATTGTATACAATTTTATGAAATAAAAGAAGGATTAAAAGAGAAGCGAACAATAAAATGTGGCTTAAAGCATGCCAGTTAAAACATTGCAATTTGAGGTTTAGCCCTTCCGGTCTTTGCAAGTTCTATTAGAATGCATATTCAGATTTAGCGATGAGCAGAGACCTCAGCAGTGTCCATTTTATCTAGGTTACGGTATACTTGCTGAATAAATTTGGCCAAATTTATGTTTAAAATAATATTATCTAAAGACAAAGCAGCAGTAATGGCATGCCTACAGGACCGACCCCCCCCCCCCCCGCCTGTTCCATTCTGGCTTAAGCAGACGCCTGCGTTGAGAATTAAATGTAGGGCAGAGGCAGACCGCGTGCAAAATTGTTTCAGTTGCTAACCCGCATCCTCTACATGTTGTGGCCTCCTTCTTGCGGCGCCAGGTGGGTAGATTTTGAAGAAAGCGCCAATCTCCCATTCTTAGAGCAATCAGACAGCGCTTTTGGATGAAGTGAAAATGTCGTGGAGAGGTAGGCAGCAGGGGTTAGTCGTTTGTAGGAATTGACTACTGCCCAGGAATGACTACGCTTTGTGACTAGAGCTTTGTCTGCAGCCAGAGATTTCATTCTTACACATTAACTGATTATATTTTTAAAAACGGTCTGACTGGGGTTAAGGGCCCAAAGTTCGGCAGCTGACATTTGGTGAATATAGTCATTCAAGAGGCGGCCGAATGTTCCCCCTGGGTTAGTCTCATTGATTTCTTTCCAGGTTAGAGATTCTAGTGTACCTGGTTCGGCCTGTCTTAATTTGTGACACAGCTTAAGATAGGTGCCATTTTTTGCACTTATGTTATACTACAGTTTTTGGGCTGGCCTAGAGATAGCTTTAGCTTAACACATGGGCAAGTTGATCAGTCCACTTGAGGCGTTTGCTTTATTGCACTCTTAATATTTTTATTTTTATTCCGTATGCTTGGCAAAAAAGGTATTGTTGCCAAGGCCAGACCTACTGGCCTTGTCAATAGTTGTAGCTTTTTGCAACAAATGTCATAACCTCAAGGTTATGGTGGTATTCGAAAGCCTTTGCGCAAAACTTTTTTTTAGAAGGGGCTGAAATTAATTGCACATACTGACCTGAATTCCACTGGAGCCTTTCTCAAGAACTGAAACCGCAAGAAAAGTCGATCCTGTCTTTGGAGGGGTGGGGGGCTAGAGGAGGACTCTACACCCGTTCATTGCCTCCTGAAGCCTGTGAGAAATGCTTTGGGCTGGGTTCTGGTGTAGATGGTTGTAGGCCAGCAGCGTAACGAAATTTGACCCCCTGCAGAATGTAGAGGGTCCTGTCAGGGCACAAGTCCTAAAAAACAAGCATTTGCAATGCAATAGGTCTCGCATTAGGAAAGTGTGAGCTTTTGGTATTGTAAATGACAAATTTTTAATGTGTTGGCTTTGAAAATATATAAATTAATAGCATTGTTATTCACAAAGCCACTAGCTTACACTTTCCTAATGTGAGTCCTATTGGCTATGGCAATGCTTGTTGGTAGCAAGCAAGGACAGTGATGTGGTTGGGCTGAGTACTGTGGTGGTGTCCCTGGGTGATGTGGTGGTGTCCCTGGGTGATGTGGTGGTGTCCCTGGGTGATGTGGTTGTGT
The DNA here is from genome assembly GCF_964263255.1 of Lissotriton vulgaris. Lineage (NCBI taxonomy): Eukaryota > Metazoa > Chordata > Amphibia > Caudata > Salamandridae > Lissotriton > Lissotriton vulgaris. Next base: position 867,789,114 of record NC_141699.1, read on the forward strand.
CCCTGGGTGATGTGGTGGTGTCCCTGAGTGGTGTGATGGGGTGTGGGGGTCCGAAGTAAATGGTGGGAGGGCAGACATCATAAGACAGAGAGAAGAGACTGCGTTGGTCAGTTTCAGAATCAGGAGGGGCAGAGTCAGCACAGTCTGCAAGGGATCAACGTGTCTAGAGGCAAAGCATAGGGGATGTAGCATTGCAGCTAGCAAGTTGAGTGTTTTCAAGCACAGTGTCCCTAGAGAGATGGCAACACCGCAACAGCATTTGAGGAGCAAGGCTACTGTAAACAAGCACGGTAGGCTTTCACTTTTGTCCCGGAACAAGCACTCTGCATTGCTGTGGTGGGGGAGCGGCAGCCTTTGAAGTCTGATGCCAAGGCACAGACAAATGGTGGTGCGTTATATGGCTGGCGATGGTGTGCATGCGCATAGATCACATGAACTGTATGCGATCCGCAGCCGTTTTGGTAGACTTTTCTTTTCCGCTTACTATATTCTCGCCGGAGCAATCTGCAAGCGCATTGGCTCAGGCGAGACTTGAAAAGTGGGGGGGGAACGTCACGACAGGAAGTGGCGTCACAAAAGGTGGCTTGCACCATCGGCTCTGGTTCACCCCTTAGATGCGATTGCATCAGAGAAGCCAGCACAGTGAGAAGCGTTCTGAATGAGGTCCAATCTCGCCCCAGAGAGGCCAAGGAGTGAATGTTTGGCTTGATTTGCTCCAGTTATCTAGCTTCCGGTAAAATAAGTGGGGGGACGCCGTCCACCCGCGTGGTACCCTGACTCGAGTCCTAGGTCCCGTAGTCTCCCCCGTGTGGTACCCTGACTCGAGTCCTGGGTCCCGTAGTCTCCCCTATACTTGCAGTATTAATTTGCCTTAGGCTAAATAAGAACCCCTTAAAAGGTTGAGCGGCCCCTCCTGTGCCACCAGGTCTTGCATTGCACCCCTGTATTTAGACCTTGGGATTTCATTAAGCCTGTTTTTCAATAGTTCTCAGAGGAAAACATTTGAAGTTGTGTAATGCACACTGTTATTGCTCAGGTTTTACGGGGGGATATTATTCACTGGCCCTGCTGTTTCTTTCTAATAGTAAGGTAACCTAAATGTTCATATTAGTCTACAGTGATCTCTGTTTACTGAGCGATCAGCTGACCAATGTATATTTTTTCATATCCATAAGTTTTATGCTGGCGGCTCGCTGAAGGGTTTCTGTCTGCCCTTCTATTGAACCGATCTGAAAATCACATATATGTGTATATATATTAAGCTTTCTGCTAGTATTTCTGCAGCCGAGAAAATAACGTTTTTTTAGAACTTGCCTGGTGTTAGCAGTGCGCATGCGCTGCTATCGCCATGCAAGGGCCTTTTGTAATCAATACAGTTTCGGAAGGGGCCTCGGAGCCCACACCTCTTTTCCATTGGTTTGCATCAGCGCTTGTTAAATGATCGCGTGTGATTGGCAATTGGATTTTTGTTCCCGCCCTGTTAATTTTCGGACGTCCCATCTGGACAGGCCGACACCATCTTGGTTTCCGTGACATGATTTAATGCTTGTTTGTTTTAAAAAAAAAAATTGTTTAAACCAAGAACTCTCTCCTGGTACTTAAGTAGTCGTTTCAAGGGTAAAAATAAAATGTGCTTTGCACGAAACTGGTTGTAAATACATTGTTTTCTGGCTAACGTTACTAACCGCTTCTTTTCCAGCATTCAAGGCTGATTCTGGTAAACTCACTAGTCTGCGCGTTTACTGTCTTTAATTCATTGATCCGCACACACTACAAACCAAGTTGATTCTGTGAACTTTAAATACAAAATCTTGCTGTAGCCTAGTGAATGGTGCTCAGTGTCCTCTTCAGTAGGATGAAATGCTGAGCTGTGCATGCCAGGATTTCAATCCCTCACGTGCAGGGTTCCAAGAGGGTTCCAAGAGATCTCTGCAGAAGGCTCCCAACCCACCGAGCTATCTCGCTCTCGTTCGATGTCCCAATAAGAGGTGGGCTCGACTGTGATGGCTTGAGTTGCCAATGGAAGGGATTTTACTGCGGGAGGCGGAGTCTGAGATCTCACAGCTGCCAGACACAGGAGGACAAAATGCGCCGCCAAGAGACTGAATGGTCTTTTGCAGCTTCACCCGCCACAGGCACCGGGACAAAGTGTGTTGCCTTACACGCCTGCTAAGTCACAGCCCATGGGCTTTGTCGATCCTGTGTTCTGAATGGATTCTAGTTTTTTTGGTATGGCGCACACTAGAGTGCAATCAGGGTGACTAGACGCTTTGCAGTATAGTTGGCAGCTATTGTTACTGTTGGGTAGTGATAGTTACAGAAATGGCAAAAAAAGCAAAACATAAAACGACAGAGTGGAGAAGGGACAACCTTAAACTGCAAAAAAACAAATGATGGGGAATAAATCTCGAAAAATGTCACACCGTGTCCTCGAGGCACGCGCAGTACTATTATAATGCTCTTTTATGGCGCAGTAATATTTTGTTTGGGACTGCGCCGCGCTCTTCCTTCTTGCCCAGATTGGACTCAGCAATCCGTTATGGGCTCAGATTAGTGGCGGAGGTTAACGCACCCGCTGCAACGAACTGCAAGTGCCCATCTACTGACTCTGCTTCAGGCCCTCAGACTTCTGAGGTTTGTGACATGAATGTAATGCATGTTTAGCACGTGACCTGCCAGTCTCGTGTATCATGTAGGTACTCTGCTGTAGTCATCAGACGTGGTCTTCTTACTGTACGGTGGCCTAAAACATATGAATCGTATTTCCCTTCAGCAACCACAACCCATTTCTGAAGAAAGTGTGACACAACATTTGAGAACCCATGACTAGGTGCGAGCACGGCTGAAGTTCACCAAACATACCACCATGTTTAATTATGTTTGAACATGCTTGAGAATGTTTCATGTTTAGCATGCTTGATGACCCGTGTGGCTATATTTGACCTTGTGTCAGGAAGGAAGGATGGATTTTGGGGGTCCTGGCCCAAACATATTTCGGGGACCCTGTTCTGAACAGCTATGAATTTCTGAGCCAGTTTCAGCTCTTTCGTGCCCTCTTTGGCTGGGTCAGTGACCGTGCTGGGCACACTGGGCTAGATTCTCAGTAGTGTACACAGCAGCAGCGCACTAATATTAGTGCAAATAATCTGTGACACCCTTCCGTTTTTGTATATGAGGTCCTGTTATGATCTAAAAAAACATTGAGTTTCATGAAACAAAACAAAACCTTTCTCTGAAAAATGACAGCAATAGACTCTCACATCACCCACATAAAAAAAATAAGTTAAAGGAAAACCGTAAATGGCTTTAACTTAATAGAAGGGGAGACCTATTGCATTTTTAGTGCTTGTTTGTATTGGTACGTTGTCTTTTATTTTATTTTTGTAGCCTTTATTGCCGTTACTAGATTTCAAAGGAAAAAGACTGGAGTAAATTGTCAAATTTGCCATAGGATGATTTGAGTTTGCGGTTGCCACAATATATGGTTTAGCTGTCATCCAGGTCAGTTTAAAAGCCTGCAATGTATTTCCCTGTGAGAATAGGGAGTTTGGTGTAGGTGTAATTTGTTATATGTACCTACTGTTTGTTATCAGCAATTTCTTCTGGAAGATCTGTCTCGCATCCCATGGCGTTTTAGTGGGTCTGTGGTGGTTTAGTCTATCTTCCACCAATTGATTTTTTAAAAAATACTTACAAGCTTTGTTGAAGGATGCAGTGCTTTTCAGAGTAAAGTGTAGCACTGCCTCCTGTGGCACATGAGCAGGAATGTTAAACTGATTTTGCTGACACAGATGATATGAATACATGGTTCTATGTTTAACCCAAATAAGTTTTCACTTTCAGTTAGGTTTCACAAATGACCAAAGCCACCGTGAAACCCAATTACAAAGTCAACATCTACTTGGATTGGAACAATTAAAAAGCCCATTCATAATATTGAATACGGTATTGCACTTCTTATTTCTAGTTTTGACCTGGGCAGTTAACCACTAGATAGATTTTACCTTCCCTTAAAGCGTAAGAACTCTGACCGGTAGTTGTAGAAATTGCAGCTGTCTTTGTAAATTGTTGAGAATATTTTGCAGAAGAGACCAAGTGCTGCAGCAACTTTCAAGACTGTTTGTACATGAATGTTTAATTTCCCTGATTAATGCACCGAGTGGACTGTTAATTTAGTGATGGTTGTTGGCACGCAAGGCGTGTCATGAACCAGATAGGTTTGACAGCATACCCCAGGAGGTTTTTATGAAGTCCTTGGTCATGCTCCGTGACTGAAATTGCATGTTGATGTTGTAATACATCCTCTGCGCTGAATCTTCCAATTTAGAAAAGCAAAATATTTTCCACTTTGTTAGATTCCAACAATAGTTTTCTTGTAATTCTACTATTGTACCAATTGGGCAGGCAGAAGTCTCAACCATTTAATTTAGTCAATGTAAATAATTTAGTGGAAAATTATTCTCAGTAGGTTGTGGATAATGAATACTACGAATTTGCGTGCAAAATTAAAAGCTACCCTACACGGGCTGTGGGATGGTCCTACTACAATCTCACCAACGATTGATGTGATTTTAATGCATCTTTTCGAATATCTGATAAATTCTGCAATTGTTTTTGCACCCTTTTCTCCATCCTAGTCAATGAAAATAAATGAAAACATTTTATTAAAAAGAGACGCCACACATTTTAAAAATGGTTTACAAATGTATTCAGCTAAGCAAAAAATTTCCTCCTGAATAATTGACTGCGGTATTGTTACTTGTCCTTCCAGTGTGAATTTCTTATGGTCCTTTCTCAACCTGCATATCTTCTGATAATTTGTGGTGAATGTTAATAGTAGATACTGTCTCTGGGTACTTCAAACTAGCCTGTCTTTAATTCTCCAACATACTGTGCATTTTGCTGCTTGTCTTGGGCACGCCCCATTTCTGATGAGTCCATGTCTTCAACTTTTCTCAGTAATCCCCTGACTTACCAACCTCCTCAGGTAACATTTTGTAGCTTTGTGGGCCATGTAAAATTGTATTTATCACAATCTCTTCATTAGGTGGTATGAATAAGGGCAAAGTTAATAGCAATGCAGGGAAGGCTGCTGGTGCCATAGAAATTGTCTGGCTTGCTTAAAATCCACTAAACCTTGAAACAAAGCAGTACATTTCTACAAGAGCCTTTTAAAAATGTAATACATATTGAATTAGAATTACATGCATATACCACTGCATGCATGTGATCTTGGTTAAGACCACTGTATTATGACCTGATTTTATATAGGGTTTTAATTCCCTATGTGGAGTGCTTACCTGCATAGCCAGCTGGCCACGCTGTGTAGGGCCCGTGGTTCGTAGGTAGGATTTGTTTTGTAGTCCTATGCGAGTAGTGTTTCCATATCATGTGTAATGATTAAAGGTGCTGTTGTGTTCCATAAATTTCTCTGATTGACCAGCAATATGTGACTTATGTCTTCATTTATTTCGACTCCTGTTCATTTGATGATGTCTGGTGTCTCTGCTGGTACAGTATTGGTGATGGACTTGTTGCAGATGTCTTACATTAGTGTAATGGGGATGTGCTACATTTGCTGAATGCAGAGTGTTTTAGTGTCTGGTAGAAATGTGATGCTTAATTTGACCATATATGTATGTAAGTGCAGGTAAACCAAGAAGGATTGACCTATGGTTTGCCTGTTAGTTTTTTTCCCATTTGTGAGTTGTAATGAAATGAATTGGATTTATATAGCGCACTTCTACCCTCAGGCCTCGTAGCGCTGTATTCATACCGCAGAGGAACCCTTCCGGGCTTTCCATGTGCAGTGTCCACTCCTGGGCACCCCCAAGGTGAAGCCAGGCATCCCCTGTGCTGCTGGGGCCGACGTGGAGATTAAGCAAGCTATTGCCCAGAGTCGCAGCGTGGGACCCATGATAAGAATAGGCGCTGAGGCGAGAATATCAGGTCCAAGGATTTTTTGAGCTTGAGACCCGCCGAGGCGGGAATCTAACCCTGGTCCTGGGCCAGAGCTTCGCATTAAGGTCTGCCGCTTCTAACCATTGAGCCACACTTCTCCACTTGTCCACTTACGATTGATCTTGAAGGGATGATTCTTTCTAGGATCTATCCCGGGGATGTGAATGTTTTAGCTATGTTGGAAATAGCTGTGTTTTTAACGGTCTTCTAGAGTGTATATGCTTCTGTGAGCTTAAATTGTTTGCTGGTAGTGGACTCAAGAGCTTAGTGGCTTGTACTGAGAAATCGGTGCCTCCAATAGATTTTTTATGATAAGGTGATTTATAAGTCTTGTGAGCCTTGAGCACAGTGTCCTGCAGTGTTTGAATTTACCTTGAAGGTATAATGCTCCTTTTCCTTGGAAGGCTCTGTTGACAGAGCACAGGGCACTGGACATTGTCCTTTTCACTTTAGGTAGCCAATGGAGTGATTGCAAGACTGGGCTGGTATTTTTTCACTTGACATTTGAAGTGGTGAGCTTTAGACGGTTATTCTTCACCCCTATGCTTATAGTGTGGAAGCAATCATCACGTTTTGAGATGTAGAGATATTCCGGGCCATCAGTTTTTAGAACGATTTGGGTGACGTCTGGAATGGATTTAATTGTGTATGGTAAGGTTGATGAGGCTCTGTTAATGCAGGTTTCTGCGTTAATGCAGGTTTCTGCAGATACACTTCTGTCTAGTCTTCCGTCATGAAGGGCTGTAACATGCCTGAAAACTCATGGCACTTGGTTTGGTCTTAAGAAAAATGAATTATTTATGAAATCAGAAAACTGTTTATCAAGCACACGAGTTATGTCTGTTTTTAACCCATGACATTTAACAATGGGGTCGGTTTTATCTTCATGCCCTTGTATTGTTGTTGGAAACTACATTTGATCATCGCTTCATCACTTGTGGTCCTGCTACACGAATTATCGATAAACAAAGCATGAATGTTAGTAGTTGTTACCATCCTTTTTAGGTTTCGCTGGGGAGCGGAGCCGATTAGGCTCCGCCTCCAGAGAAATCTAATGAGTATAGTAAGCACTATGGAACACGCCCCCCCGTCCGATTGGCTAGCTCCATAAATGGAGCCTAGCCATTGGACGAGGGGCCTGTCCATCAATGCCGGACCAGACACGGGGGCGTTCCCGAGATTCTTTGGCTTTGGCGACGTCACGCGACGCCGGGAACGCCCCCGAGTCTGGTCCGGCCGGGCCGTGCTTGCTGCTGTCCTGCCTTGTGTCCCTCCTCCCGCCGTCCCCACGTTTCCCGCCTCCCTCCCGAAGTCCGCCACGTTTCCCGCCTCCCTCCCGACGTCCGTGACCTTTCCCGCCCCCCTCGTCCTCTCCCGCCCGCGCCCCCCCCCCCCCCCAGCCCTGTGGGAGGCACTAGGACCCAGGGCCTGCTCGATCCCCGTTCGGGGGTTTCTTCAGCCGGCCGATCCTATTTTTAGAATTCTCCAGCATTCACATTTCTTTCTCAGATAACAAATCTCACCACTTGAATTGAAGTATTAATTCAGACAGTCATTCGTCTACGAGCACTTACGGGGAGTGTAGCAAAGTAAAACCGCAACTTACTAGGTGGCACTTCAATCACCTCTCTGTTGTCCGGGCTACAGCAGCTCTCATCCTACTACGGCCTCATCACCGCACGTGGCCCTAGCCCTGCCTCCTCAGCACCGTCCAGGAGACTTGAACCACAGCAAGAGGGGGGGACTTGAACAACTGAGGGTGCGGTGCAAAGAGGAACTGCCGGCAACGCTTCACAGGTAGCCACCCGCATACAAGACAGAAATGAGGGTGCAGGAGTTACGTGGTGCTCGTGGTAATCACACACTTCCGGAACACACAGTCCTCACGAGACGAGGTAATAATACTGGGCACTGCAGTTAATACACCAATGCGTGGACAATTGGTAGCTCCCTCGGGCTGCTTCACACCCTACAGCTGCAGGGCTTGCACAGGTGAGGCTGCTTTCTCCGCCATGGGCGAAGAGGTGCACTCTCCGAATCACAAAGCAGGGCCCTCAGAGAAATCTGCGCAGGGACTGCAACCACTCACAGCTGCGGCCTCTGTAACGTGCGCCACCCTCCTAGCACACAGGCAGCACGGGTACTGGCGCACTCACCGCATCTCCTTCTCACCAGAACGACTCCAAGCAGTGCAGGACATGAGAATGCGGGTGCAGGCATCCTGGAAATCTGATGCGGCATCTGGCCCTCGCCTTCCCAGCTGGCCAGTCGTCGTACCTCCCTGCACCTCACGCTTCATGGCAGGAAGAAAGACATCACCCCTGCACCGCGACTGCCGGATACAAGGCTGCAGAGGCGCTTCAAGCAATCATGCATCGGCGCTAGCCAGCACTCTGAGCTGCACTTTACAGGTGGCACGGCAACTCCACTTCACATGAGGCAGGGTCAGCGCGCCCCTCCTCCACAGGAAACGGCCGCAACGGCAGCACAGAGCCCACGAGCACCTCCGGGCCGGCCTCATCGAGCTGTCTCTCCTCTCCTGCCAGCAGAAACACCGTCAGCTGCAAGCAATCACAGGCACCCTCCCCAGCAGCAGACCGCCGCAGGCAGCACAGTGGAAGCACGGCCACAGACCGCCCAGCAGGAACGCCGCAGGAGGCAAACAAGAACAGACCCGCTTCGTCGCCAGTGTTATATCGGTGGACTCTAGGCCCACATGCTGTTGAAAGCAACATAAACCGACACCGGAGACCTAGTTGCTGGTAATGGCCACAAGTACGCGCACTCGGGCTTCTTTATTAGCAGGGCCCCTAATTGGTAGCACCTGTGTTGGATGGGTGTAGGTGAGTGTGGGGCCAACCCTCGAGGGAGTGGCTAGCAAAGCATTCAACCGTGTCCAACAGGACACAACACCCGTGTTTTAGTAATGTTGCCATCACCAGACTTCTAGTGCTGTTGTAAACAGGGATGTAAATCATGTAAACTCGTCACATCGCTTTAGACAGCGCAGGAAATCAGTGGCTGCGCAACACAAAGAACGTGGGGGGGTAGGTAATCAATTGAAAGTCCCATTAAGAGAATCCAGTCTTAAGAAAATAACATAAGAGTGTGGTTAGTATGACAGTGTACCAACTCCATTCTAAATTGGATGTGAATATATTTTATGTTTTATTATACCTGGACCTTACATTGAAATTTCTTTGTTACCCTATTTACTTACATTTTCTTTCAAAGGCAATGGTTCTGTTCACTTTTAGCAGCAGATGTCGATGGACTACAGTTCGCTAAATGTCCGGAATGTGAACATTTGGCTTCTAGTGCCCTGTAGACCGTAGTTCCCACAATCTCTTGTGCAGAGACCCTCGTCCTCCAGTGTCAAAGAGCTCATAAATTCACAGGCCCGGAGATTGCCCTTTGTACAGTTAACATCATTGGGACTCTATGCCTGTTGTTCTAATTTGCATAGATCATTATTCTGATTTAAAGGTAGAAGCTTTTGAAAGCATCGGGGAAGTCATCGCTGTAGGCACTCGATTACAAGTATTCCGTTAATATTCGGCATACTTTAATTATGTACTCGGCTAACGACCATTAAAGTTTCCCTATTACAGAGGCAGTTGATTTATTATAGGAGTGAAGAAAGCAACATCATGGAGTCTGCTTTTTAGGTTTCGCTGGGGGGCGGAGCCGTTAGGCTCCTCCTCCAGAGAAATCTATTGAGTACAGTAAGCACTATGGAACACGCCCCCCGTCCCATTGGCTAGCTCCATAAATGGAGCCTAGCCATTGGACGAGGGGCCTGTCCATCAATGCCGGACCAGACACGGGGGCGTTCCCGAGATTCTTTGGCTTTGGCGACGTCACGCGCCGCCGGGAACGCCCCCGAGTCTGGTCCGGCCGGGCCGTGCTTGCTGCTGTCCTGCCTTGTGTCCCTCCTCCCGCCGTCCCCACGTTTCCCGCCTCCCTCCCGACGTCCGTGACCTTTCCCGCCCCCCTCGTCCTCTCCCGCCCGCGCCCCCCCCCCCCCCGAGCCCTGTGGGAGGCACTAGGACCCAGGGCCTGCTCGATCCCCGTTCGGGGGTTTCTTCAGCCGGCCGGCCAATCCTAGCGCGGCCGGCCGGAAGTGCACATGGGAGGGGAGAGGGGCCTGGACCCCGCCGTCCTCAGCGTCTTCGAACCGTTCTGGGGCGCAGCGACATTAGAGGTGTCCGAGGGCGAGCCGAGACCCGCTGCCGAGGTCACGGGGGCAGCCGCAGCCCCCGAGGCCGGGGCCTCGCCATTGGAAGACCCGCTGTCCTGCCCTAACACCAGCAGGGCACACACGAGGGCGAGCAGCAGCGCCGGGATGCAGGAGTGCGCCTTCATGCTGACTGACAAGTGTCTTCCCTCGTGGGGAGTCGTGAACTGCGGCCAGAGGTTGAGAAACTCGCAGCTGGGGCGAGGGTGCTTACATGGAGCCTGCTTCCAGCCCGAACCTAGACTGAGAGACAGACAAAACACGCATCAGCACAGCCAGACTCAGGTACACTGCCAAACAGGGACGTAGCTAGCATCGGTGCAGCCGGTGCGGTGGCACCGGGGCACAGGCTCTGATTATTTTTTACACTGCCAGCCTGGGGCCTAGCTCTGTGTTTACACTTTGGTGAGGGCTCGTGGTTATAGTGGGAGTGGAGGAAAGATGAGAGGTTTGAAAGAGAGAGGAATCAAAAGAAAGAAGAGAGTGAATTGAAGGTAAAAATGACAGAACTGGAGAAAGAGGGGAGAGAAAATAGATAAGGACGACCGTAGGGGGCACACGAGAAATGTGACACACAAAGATGTCAGCGAGAGAAGGGACAAGGGAGGAGGGTGTTATGAGCAAGTAGGAGACAGAAGAGGGGAAGAGAGTACAAAGAAAGGAAAACGATAGGAGAGAGTGGCAGGTAGAAAGGAAAAATAGACAATAGTGGGGAGGAAAGGCAGGTAGAATGAGAAACCTAGAAAACCTGTGTAGAGGTACACGCCTATTTGATTAGCGAAAACAAACACCAACCGGATCCCGGGCAGGCTCTTTCCTCCATAATGCAAGGGTTAAACAGACATGAAGGAGCTGGCATGTTAAAGACACACAGGAGCTAATGTCCATCTGCCAGCGACCTAACTATCTTTCAAAATGCAATTTTGTCTTGTCCAAGTCTATTTAAAATATTTAGAACAGAAATTGATATAAACGCTTGCTTCACAATTTCAAAGCACCATCCATACTAATGTGCAATCTTCCCAAACAAGAAATGGCACGAATTACATTCTACTACACGTGACACGCATGTTTAGATGTCATTTCCACTCAGTCAGTACACGCCGGTGCTTTCAGCCAAGGTAAGGTGCTTTCCTCCGGTTTACTCTGCAGTCTCTCTTCTCCTGATGTCTGTGCCTATTTGCATGCTGTACTCTAAAGGGACTCACCTTTCACACCGTCCGGACGAAAGCATGTTGCTCTGTCTGCAGTGGGGCTTGCTTGTAGGACTCTGGCGGGATCCCAGCAGTTCGGTTGCTCTTGGCTTGCACTTTGAGCCCCTGGTTTTGTTTGGTCTTTCAATGTGTTATTTGCTAATCCAACAGCCACGTTGTCGCACGTAGAGTCCATTGAAATTGGGTCTGGCCAGGCCAGGGAGGTGCAAATAACCTCTGTTGTCTCCTGACGCAAGTGATATGGTCTAGGGAATAGCATATCTACAAGACCTTTAATGGAATCCGAGGGCAGCCAGTGGTTACTGGGAATATACCTCTGTATCCTTTTCCACTGGTAGCCAGAGACGCACTATTGCTGTATTTCACTGAGATAACCAGGTTGCTGGTGTTCAAGACTATCCTAGTTATCATGGGGAGGAATTGAGACACTCTTGGAGGTGGTAGGGGATTTGAAGAGTTGAAAAGACATCTTCTTGACGGCTTAAGAAATGTTTTCCAAATCGCCTAATCTTGTGGTGCTAGGAGTTTCTGCTGTGGTGGCCGGTATTGGAGATTTTTGGCTGGATCTGCAAGCCCAAATGAAAGTACTTTACTTAGCGAATTGTAAATTTGTATTTGAAGTAGCTGGAGGCAAAATTTCTTAACCAGCTGTTTGTGCTAAGAATGCCTTTTATGTTCACTCGACCCATGGATAGTGACTTTGCCATGTCTAAACCTTCGTATAGAGGTCCATTATTAAAAAAAACTCGCACAAACAAAACATTTTGGAATCTGAATTAAGTTCCAGCCTTTTATTTGCTGGCTCTTGGGAAACTAATGCTCAAGTGTATGTATATATACCGGTTTAGGTGCTTTTATGGCATAAAATACAGTGGTAAAAAAACACGTATTTCACAGCAAGCCATGAATTATTCAAAATAGGTTAAATTCTGTGTCCATTTGGGGTTATCACAGTGATGGCTCCCAATCCCTCTGCAGATCTTTGCCTTCGCTTTGTCAGTCCCACTAGGATTTTGACGCATGGTGGGCCAAATTATGTCACTAAATCAGAATTATTTGTCAAAAATGTAAATGATGCCGCATTGTCATTTCCCCTAAGCGTAACTTGTGCGTGTCCTTCACTGCTAGCTTTTAGGGAGCTACTTAATTTTTTTTTTTTATTAAGAACCCCGTGATGGCGCATGTTTTTTGTTCTCACTCGTGCTTCTCTCTGCTCTGTATTTTGTTCTTCCATCTGTAAGTATGCACCCACCATGCCATTCTGTTGCTCTGTCGCTTGTACTTCTTTCCCCTGCGCATTTTGTTGCTCTCCATTGTGCTCCGTGTTGCTCCTCCACCCGTGTGTGCTTCAGTTCCTTTCACCAAAGTGCTGTGATATAAATGAGTGTGTGTGTAAGTTCACTTGCTCACTATTTATTTTTGTTTTAATCTCAAGACCATTTTCGGATTGGTAAATTAAAAAAAGAAAAGGGGCTCGTATATTTTTAGAGTCGCACTTGCGCGATCGTGCCTGTGAAGACTAGGCATGAGTGCAGACAGGGGCTGTTCACACCAATATGGCATTGTTCTTGATACTTCATTCACTGGGCTGATTGACCTTGGCAGGTTGGACACGTCCATCCCACAGCTGTTTCTGAAATTGGAGCCTATGATAAGTGCATTTCACATAACGGGAGCAAATGGCTCCCCTGTAATGTTGGAAAGGATGCATGAATTAGTGGTATTGATTGAATTTTGTTAGTGATTCTGGCTGCATAGCCATATTGTTAAAAATATACGTAGCTTTGTATTGATCTACAAGTGTTTTTCTCACCACATGCCATTGGCTGTGTCCTGCTGCATTCCACTCTAGAAAGTGCTTCCATTGGGATGCACGAGGCATCAGAAAAGTGCAAATACTGAAAAGTATATTAAATCATTGTTTTCAAGTTACCTCTATCTCCTGTGTGCGCTATATGCAAAAACCCATCCTTTGTTTTGTTCCAGTATTGGCAAATCCAGAAGGACTAGCTTTAATGTGCTGAATAGCATTTGTGTATGCAACGCATGCAAACTGTGTTTGTTCGGGCCTGTATTGGCTCATTTAAGCCAGACCTATTGGTGTTGACAGTACTTATTTTTAGTTGCTTCTGCTACACTTATGTTCACAACTCATCCTGTACTAAGATGGTTTTAGGTTTGCACTGCTCCAACAATTTACCTTCTGCTTCATTGCTGATCTGCTTTCTCCTTGGGCTTGATGTAGTGGTTACAGTATAAAGCTGTTCTGCTGGCACAATAATAGTTTTCTTTGAGCCGTATAAATTAATCGAATGGAATGTCGCCTTAGTAACTATAGATCACTTTACTCCACTCAACGTACCTTCACACAAACGAGGCAAAATGAGATGGAAACATTAAAATAATCGGTATGGGGGTTCATATGTCATCTTTAATCTGCCGAAAATTTTTCACTTTTTCGGTGGTACTTCCATAGAGGGCAGTGGGGTGCTATGTTTGTGTACAAATGGTGTCTCTGCAGTAATATGCCCTGATTAGGGTGAGGTGGGGTGGGGAGCAAGAAGGGGGAAGGAAAGGAGAGAATCAGGTGCTAGAAAAGTTTACGCTATATAAAACTGCATTAAGTAAAATAAATACTTGCACCCATTCACAGCATTATCTGAAAAAGTGTGGGCAGAAGGTGAGGTGGGGAGCTAGAAGGGGGAAGGAAGGGAGAGAATCGGGTGCTAGAAAAACTCGAGGAAGATTACTTCATATAATTCTTTTACACATTGTTTTATTTTATTTTAATTGAAACGGATCTTTGTGCAGTGTGCAGAGTAGTGAGTGTGCAGAGTAGTGAGTGTGCAGAGTAGTGAGTGTGCAGAGTAGTGAGTGTGCAGAGGGAATAGGGAGTGCAGAGGGAATAGGGAGTGCAGAGGGAATAGGGAGTGCTAGGCACTGCAGAGGAACTGCAGAGATTAAGCTAATGGCAATGTAAATGACACTGCCATTTATTTATCCATTTTCAAAACCAACACATAAATACAAATTTTGTCATTTACAATGCCAATAGCTCTAACTTTTCCAAAGGCGAAACCATTGCATTGTAAATGCTTGTTTTGGTGGCTGTTAATCTTTTCAAGATTTGCTGTTCCGAATTTAAGGAGAGTCCCTGAAAAAGTTCGACAGGTATACTTTTGAAGAGTGATTCAGGATCAAGGCAATCTGGAAGAGTGAAAATAGTAATATTAAGTTGTTGATGGTTCCATTTCATGGTGCCAAATATTAAAGTGCCTGAAATAGCTAAGAGACTTTGAAGTGTAATAACTAAGTCCATTACCAGCCAATTAAGCCAGCACTGTCATGCTAACATCCAGAATTAAATTATTTTGTAATCGCACTAATTTATTGGTTTTATATCGTAACAATGACACAATAGTTATCACATACCATTCAGTTATGACCAGTATTTGTCCCTTACGAAAAAAAGCGGTTAATCAAAGTCACAAAGTGAGTGATGGGTGCATGGGATATCCCACTTAGTTTGCTTAAAAATACCGAAGGTTGGATTAGAGATGTGTAGGCTTGCACTCTGTGCACTGTCGTAAACCTAATTACCTTTACCACTAGCAAGCCAGAGTGAGTCGTAAGGTTTACAGCTATTAATTGTAGGGTAATAATTTAGTGCACGGTCCCCGTTCAAAGTGCGGCAAACGTAGAGCATTGTTCCTTAAATAGTGTGATATTTTTGTTGCATTTTTTTAAATTCTAAAGCCAAGCCACCATGATTAAAGTTAAAGTCAAATTGGCTTGTCTTCTGAATTGCTTGCATTCACGTGAGCATGAACGTGCACAGCTGCCAGCGCCCAAGGCGCCATCTGGAGCGCGCTTACTTTCACGGTTGGCAGTGCTGTGTGCGCACCACTCGCGTGTTTGCGGGTGCGCATGCGCACCCCTGCTTTCACTTCTGCCTTTTTTTTAAGCACATTTTATTGATTTTTAAAAATAAAGAACAAATCAGCCAAAGTATGGAAATCGCAGACATAAATACAGTCAATTCATCTTTATACCCCCAATCAAGATCCCTTTAAAACCCTAGTAAAATTTTGTATTCCAGTCAATCGGGACCTTCCACAGCCCCCAACCACTTCCCCCACACTCTACGGTACTTCTTGGCATGCTGTATACATGCCTTTCTCTTGGATTGCACACCAGTCCACCCCTCTTCGCCGCTTCTCTAGGCCGGCAGGATTGGGGCTTATCCAGGCAGCCACAATGTCCCGTTTGGCCACCATCATAGCTGTGTTGTAAAACAACTTGTCAGACCTGGACTCATCCAGCCCAGTGAGGTACGCTGCATGTAGGTAGTATAGCTGAATCAGCTTGAGTTTGGCCGAGACAGTAACTATTCTGGGGGCCATAAGGGCATTGCGCCAGTCCACATCGCCAAGAGGACCCACCCATTCCACAATTGATCCCTCAACTTGTCTAGCGATGTGGAGATCTTATTGACTATACTACAGTAAATTCGGGAGACCCCCCCCCCCCCCCCACCTTCCCAAGTCACCGATCAACGTCTGAGCCTCAGGGGGGCTGTATTCCGGGAGCCTAGTGTCACCTGTAATGCGTGTGAGGAGGGCGTGTCAACTGTAGCTATTTATAGTTTTGAGAGGAATGTAAGGAGTAGCAGGTTTGGAGCACCTGGAAGGACACCATGTGGCCTCTTTACCACACGTCCCCTAATTGGGAGATACCAATAAGGACCCAAAATTTAAAAGCCCCCTGACTTCCCGAAGCCAGGCCCCCTGCCAAAGGGGGGTGCACTGGGTCAGCTTCCCCAACCACCCCGTGTGGCGGAGCGAGGCCCGCCATGCCAGAAGCACTGAGCGCGTCACCCCAGGAAGTCTGGTCAGAATGGGTTCTCCATATAGCATGGCTTGGACGCCAGTTATCTCCATTTCACTCGGCTCAATCCTGTAGGCTGTCCTACCAGCCCCCATTAAACCAATCCTGTATCACTAGCAGACGTACCGCTAGAAAATACAGATATAGGTGTCATTCCCATGCCCCTGTCATAAGAGGGAATCTGAGAGACTGCCAAAGCCACACTTACTTGATTAGACTGTTCAACTCCTTGAACCAGACCTTGGAATACCAGAAGGGTGTGTTCTGGAGGACGTACAGGAACCTGGGGAGAATCATCATTTTAAATAAAGCTACCCTCCCCAGGGGGCTGTCTTTAAAAACATAATTTTTTTCCTTCTCGCTCTTCAGTTCTTTTCAATTATTTTCCCATGAAGACTTAGCTGATGTTGTCTTTGTATCTCTGAGAGATTGTTCATCCTTGCCTTTGGTAAATAAAGTTTCTGCCTTTTTTTTTTTCACAACCGTCTTTATTTAAATGTTAGGCAGAGCATAGGTACAGTTCTCCACAATCAGGAGGATACCGTCCACAATAAACATATATCAGGATGAACAGAGAGCCTAAAATTAAAATTACCCCCCTCCCCGTCCCGCGTCCCATCCACCCCCAAGAACATACCCCAACTCCCGTCCCCAACTACCCACCCCTTATCCCACCCTAACCCAGTGCACGTGTTCACATTTCACCAAATATACAGGTAAGGCAAAGTAGGTATCAGGTATCGACCTAGGGCCCAAGGTCCCCTTCCAGAGGCGGCACATCCTCCGTATCAGCTGGGGGTTCAGAAGTCAGTCCCCTGTAGTCTGCCCACCGCTTCCAGATCTTATAATGTTTCCGGGGGCACCCCCTGGCCTCAAACACCGGCAGTTCCAATCCCATAAAGTCTAAGCCCGCCTTCCAGGCGGTAAGTGGGGGGGCACGGTCGCTCTTCCAGGCTCTCGCCAGACCACGCTTTGCTACAACCAAACCCAGTAACAGTAGGTGGCGTTTATAGATGTTGCCTCCAACATTCTCCAGGACATGGAGGAGGGCCAGTCTGGGTGTACGGGAGAGATCCCACCCCAACACCTCCGACAGACAATTCCACACCCCATTCCAAAATCGAGTCCGACCCACACAAGACCACACCGTATGCAGCAGCGTTCCCAGTTCAGTACCACAGCACAAGCATTCCGCAGCGGCAATGAGGCCTGCCCTCCACAGTCTCTCCCTGGTATAGTATGCCCTATGCAGGTATTTAAACTGTATGAACCTGAGTCGCACAGCAATGGCAGCCCCGCGGGGGGATTCAAGGGCCTCCCTCCAGTCATCCTCATCTAACGGGCCAACATCTGTCTCCCAGGAGGCCTTCAGTGACCGGAGAGAAGAAGAGCAGTGAATAACCAGCGTCTGGTAAATTTTGGAAACTTTTTTATCTCCCAGGTCCCCCATGAAGAGCTTGGCCTCCACTGGTCTGAAGTCGGGAAGCTGGTCCAGCCCCACCAGACTCTGCGCGAGTGCATGGCGGAATTGTAGGTATTTGAAAAATTGGGTCTTGGGCAGATCTAATTCGGAGCTGAGATCCTGAAAGGATTTGAGGGTGGTCCCTGTGAGGACATGGCCAAGGGAGTAAATCCCTATGGCGTCCCAGCCACCAAACCCCGACAGGGAGGCCAGTGCCGGAAGCCGATCGTTATTCCACAGCGAAGTTTCAGCTGTCAGCCTGCCCCACCAACCCATACGGCGCAGCGCCTGCCTCCAGATCATAAAGACCACCTGGGTGACCCGCGGCAGCATCCTCCGCCGCCCGGCCGAGTACAATAACGTGTGTAGTGTGGCACCGCCCATCAAAAAGTGCTCCAGCGCATAAGCCGGGTCGCTGTGGTCGCCATACCACCACTCATTCAGAACCAGCAGGTGTGAGGCCTGGTAGTAGGACAGGATGTCAGAAGAAAACAGACCTCCACAGTATGTGGATAGAAAGCAGGTCCGTAGTGCCACTCTAGAGGCACCCCTGGCCCACAGAAACCGGCCAAGCGTCGAGTTCACGCGACGGAACCACCGCGGGTCAATCCTATACGGGTGGTTCTGTAATTGGTAGAGGAGCCGTGGCAGAGCGACCATCTTGAAAATGGCAGATCTGCCATATATATTAAGGGGCATGGGAGACCAGGTTTTGACGTCTGATTGGACTTTATCCCACACCGGCTGTACGTTACGCTCCCATGCGACCGCGGCAGACACCGACAGGAAGACACCCAGGTATTTTAGACCACCGACCGCCACCTGTAAAGCTGAAGCCCAGGGGTATGTCTCCGGCTCGTCGCCTAGCACCCAGAGGGTCGATTTGCGTGGGTTAAGAAAGAGTCCCGAGACCTCGCCAAACACTTGCATCATGTCCAGTATGCGAGGGCCAGAGCGGTGAAGGTCAGTCATAAAGAAAAGGACATCATCCGCATACAATGCGATTCTATCCGTGAGGTCCGCTCCCCACACAAAGCCGCGATACTGTGCATCAAGACGTACCCGTGTGGCCAATGGTTCCATGGCCAGAGCGAAGAGGTAAGGGGAGAGGGGGCATCCCTGTCGGGTTCCCCATGCAATCTGGAACCTCTCCGAAATCGCTCCAGAGATACGCACCGAGGCGGTGATGTCTGTGTACAGCAGCCTCACGTAAGAGATGAACACCGGTCCCAAGTTGAGGAGCGGCAGAACGGCAAAGAGGTAGGTCCAACTGACAGTCAAATGCCCTGTTAATGTCTGCTAGCAACAACGCTGCCCGATCCCCGGTCGCCCCCACAGCATCTACCGCCGCCTGTGCGCGCCTAATGTTGTGTCGCGTCGCCCGGTGCGGCATAAAGCCTGCCTGATCCGGGTGAACCAGATCTGCAATATATGGGAGCAGACGGTTTGCCAGAGCCTTGGCCAGTAATTTAGCCTCGAAATTGATCAGGGATATGGGAAGATAGGACTCGTGGCGATCGGGGGCCTACCCGGTTTCTGGAATACCACAATTTCGGCCTGACGCCAGTCCGGCAGGCTACCCCGCTCCCGCGCTAATTCCAACGCCCGCCTATAGTGTGGCCCAAGCTGCAGGTGGAACTTTCTATAAAATTTACTGGGGAACCCACTCGGTCCCGGTGCTTTGCCCACATTGAGCTGGCCTAGCGCATCCCCCAGTTCCTCCGCTGTCAAGGGGAGGTCCAGGGCTGCCCTCACCTCATCATAGACTGCCCGAGGGGGAACCTCCGCGAGGAACCCAGCAATCGCTTCCGGCTGGAGGCACTCCAGAGGAGCATACTGCTCAGCATAATATCGTGCAAAGCTCGCCGCCAAGGTCGCAGGGTCGGTTATCGCGATTCCCTCCCCGTCTGTGAGGCCTGGCAAGGTGATTGGTTGTAGTGAATGTTGGCAGAGCCTATGGAGCATGGTGCAGGATTTATCTCCCCATTGGTAGACCCTGCTCCGCGTGGCCAGCCACGCTTGACGAGCTTCATCTAGTAACACCGAGGCGTAGGAGTGCTGCGCCTGCAGAAGTAATCTTGGCGCCAGATCATCCCTCTCTCCCTGACATCGTCCCCCCCAGCACCTCCACCCGCTCAGCAGCAGCAACAATGGTCTCCTGCCGAGTGCGACGGGCAGCCGCACACCAAGCAATGTCAATGCTTCTTATAGTAGGTTTCATGGCTTCCCACACAGTCACCGCATCCATCCCTTCCGCCAGATTCTCCTGCCAATAGTGGGCTATCGCGCTGCGCATATGTTGTGTGTAGTCTGCTCGCTGTAGGTGCCACAAGGACCTCCTCCACCTAAAGGGCCGTCGTGGCTTGCGCAAGTCGATCTGTACCGTAACAGGGGAGTGATCAGACAGTCCTCTAGGCAGAATCGCAGCCCATTTCACCCTGTCAATGAAGGCCCCCGGCACAAACACACAATCCAGTCGTGAGAAGGAGCCGTGTACGGCCGATACATACGTGTACTCGCGCGCCCTGGCATGCAAGTGTCTCAAGGCATCCGCCCAGCCCAGCCCATCAATCATTGCCTTCAGCCGCGTAGAGGAGGCCGCCGCCGCGACCCCCTGCGAACTCTGCCTGTCCAGGCTCGCATCCACCACATCGTTCCAGTCACCACCGATCACAGCCAAGGAGTCTGGGATCTCGGCCCAGAGGTCAAACAGCTTCTCAGCCAAGGACCACTGCAGCGGGGGGGGGGCATAGACACAGCCAAACACCACTGGTTCCGAGCCAATCGTCCCTTTCACAAACACATACCGACCCTGAGGATCAAGCCAGTGACGCTCATGAGTATATGACAGCCGTCTGTGGATAAGGATAGCTACCCCTCTCGAACCCCTGGAAAACCCGGCATGGAACACCTGGTGGAAACCAAATCGCTGCAAACTCAGTGTCTTTGTGCCTAACATGTGTGTTTCTTGGAGGAGCATCACATCAGCCGCGTTCCTTTTACCCCACCGCAGTACCGCCCCGCGCTTGATTTTGTCCAACATCCCCCGGACATTCCAGCTCAATATTCGCATAGTCATTAGTAAGGTCCTGCCCTGAGGTGTCAACCATAGTCACAAGGAACAAGTCTCTGAAGCCTCCAGGGCCCGACCCAGGCCTCCCACACCATACAAGCCAAAACAGCAAAAATCACGTGCACCCCCTTCAGAACATTTCCCCCCACCCCTATACCTCAGAAAACATTGAAGTACCTGTCGCGGCATGGGGAGCTTCAGGCCCAAAACAGAGCGCCTAAAACCCACCATACCAATGGATCCCAACTATTCCCCCCCAACTAACCGAGCCGTTCCCTCAGGGCCACCCCCCAACCAAGGGAGGGTCAGGCGGCCCAAACAGAAAGTACCCCAAACCCCCATTGTACCAAGTACCCAGATCTCATGGAGAACGTAGCAGTCCAGTGCCACCCAGCTGAAGGCCCCATGTCCCACCATGACCCGGGTTATACTGCACCAGTCGTCGTCTGCTCCGCCACCCAGGCCTCCGATCAAGGCCCTCCGCCTGGTTCCACCAATGGAACCAGGCGAAGCAATAAAACATGGATTCACCCCATGCTCAGTTTTCTTTTCCCCGATTGGTCAGTGTCAGGTTGCGTCTCGTTCAGCAGTCCCTGTCTGGACAGGGAACGCCGTCGTGAGCGGGACTTCCGATGTTTACCCTTGCCGGCGGAGTCACTCCTTTCCTGTGATGATCCACGCGATGGCCCAGAGCCCAGTCCCGGCTGGGCGTTCGGTCGGATCCTGACTGTCTCATCCGTCCACTTGAAGACGTCCTCCGGGGAGTCGAAGAAGTGAGTCTTGGAATTGAAGACCACTCGAAGGCGGGCTGGATACAGCAATGAGTATTGGATCTTTAGGCCGCGCAGTTTGGCCTTCGCAGCCAGAAAAGAATGTCGCTGCTGCTGCACCTGCCTGGTGTAGTCCGGGAAGATCATGATCCTGTGGTTGTCGAACAGCAAAGTTTCTTTGGCCCTCGCTTCCCGGAGTATGGTGTCCCTGTCGTGGAAGTTTAGGATTTTTGCTATGACTGGTCGAGGCCGTTCCCCCACCGGCGGTTTCTGTGTCAATGCTCTATGTGCGCGCTACACCACAAAGCAGCGCGACAAAGCGTCCGGGGGAAGCCAACTTTCCAGCCACCTCATCAGGAAGGTGTCCATGGACCCTTTCTCGCAATCTTCCGGAAAGCCTACGAAGCGCAGGTTATTCCTTCGCGCTCGCCCCTCCGCGTCCTCCACACGAAGAGCCAGTCCCTTCTGGATCTTCTCCATCTCCACCACTTTCCATTTCAGATCGCCAACGTCTCCCTCCACTCCCGTGATCCTGGTCTCGGTCTCCGTGATGCGGGCGACAGCATTGCGGAGGTCTTGGCGCAATAGCATGACATCGGCACCCACCGCACCAATTTTGGCATCTAACATGTCTCTGGACTGCGTAATGGCCGCCATCTGAGCCGCGTTGTCTGGCCCGGTGTTCTGGCCACCCCCGGCAGCCCCCGATCCCCCGCTGGGACCGGTGAATTTGTCGATTGGCCCCTGCTTGGCGGAGTTCGTGCCACCCCCGCCTCTGGTCATGGTCCGGATAATGGTAATGGGTCGCCCGGTGTCTTTGGTAGTCTCCCTTCACACCGTCACCCAAGATCAGCAGCCACCCGGGGTGAGGCCCGGGACCCGGAATCCCACAAGGCGCTACGCCACACCCGCCTGCCACCACCGAGCACGGTCACTGCGCCCGTTTCAGACAGTCAATGGCCTCGAGCAACATCCAGGGCCCCAACAGCAAATGAGGCGGTAGGCCCGGCTCCTCAACTTCGCGGGCTCCACCGGTGTCCGGTGCCCAATGAGCACTCCGCCGCCGTGGGTGGTGGGCACAACCAAACGCCGGGACCGGGGCGGCCAGGCGATGCTGTCCCTCTGGGCCTTCCCGGCCGCCCCAGCTAGGCACAGCGCCGGGGGGGGGGGGGGGAGAGAGAGCAGACGCCGAAGCTCCAC
The DNA here is from genome assembly GCF_964263255.1 of Lissotriton vulgaris. Lineage (NCBI taxonomy): Eukaryota > Metazoa > Chordata > Amphibia > Caudata > Salamandridae > Lissotriton > Lissotriton vulgaris. The sequence continues at coordinate 867,811,918 of NC_141699.1, forward strand.
AGGCCGTTCCGCCAGCAAGGCGGGAAGACGAGGCGCCCCCAACAATGGCGCGGGCAAATCTCCGGGCTGACTACCCCCACGGGTCACAGCATGGGGTCTACAGCATCAGGACGTGCCCCCTCCCTGCCGGCACATTGGCGCCCGTCCGGCCACCGCTCCGTCTCTGGCAGCCCAGGGGGACCCGACCAGTCCCGGGGTCCACGGAGCCCTCCTTCAGCGCCCCCTCCTCACCGCCTCCAGTAATGTACACAAGCCTGTCCGCAGCAGGAGATTCCGCCGCCTGTGCTCCGGCCGCTAGACCCCTGCCTCCCTGAGGCCCAGGAGCCCGCCAGCAATCCAGCCGCCCAGAGACCAGCGCCAGCAGTCGGGGTGCAGCCGAAATCGAGGCCCCGGCGTCCCACGAGGCAAGTAGGCCCAGCGGGTATTGCTGCGGGTATTATCTGCAGCCGGCGACCGGGGGTCTCAAAAGTACCATCGGAGGGTGTCTTTGGTCACCAGCAGCCGCCGCCGTCGTTATGAAGGTGATTGTGGGTTTGGGGAAGGATAACTCGGCAGGATAAGTTGCGGGCCGGCGGGAGCTCTAAGGAGCCACGTCCGCCATCGTCGCCCTCGAAGCCACGCCCCCAAGTTTCTGCCTTTTTGAAGTCGTTTGGTTGCTCTTGCCTCCATATTTCTTATTTATTAATCTAGATAGTGTATGATATGCCTTTCTCTTATATATCCTGTTGCACAGACCTACACGGTTGGTGTGCTTTCAATTAATCTCAGTGTGTCACTTCCTTTCCCTATTCGTTCCCTTTCTCGCTATCCAGTACTGCTGCTTGCAAACGCCACTTGCTTACAGATTGTTCTGCTCACCTGGGGGATACTCCTGCTCAGGCGGCGCACTCTAACTCCACTCGTTCGGCGCTCAGCCTTTGTGTCGATTAAAGCATCTTGGTTGTTCTCTATACCCGCTGCTGGCTTCTGCTAGCATCACGACTTTCACGTGAATGCGGGCTTTTAGTCTTAGTCGCAGATCTTGTTTTACTGGGTCTCTGGCACCATTGTTTTTCATCATTTGTACTGAAAATTGGTTTCCAGCACAGCGTGCTTGCTTGAAAGGTGCAGGCGTTCAGGGTGTAACCATGTCCTGCCAATGTTAATCATCAAAGAGGTATATGCTGCACTCCAGGGGTCATTTGCAAAATCGTCTTAAATGAGTGGTCATTTGTTGCCACAAAGCACATCAACTCTTTACGACTAACAAGTCTTGTTCACGGTTAGAGGAAAACAACAATAAAGCAAGCATTGGCATAGCCTAAAGGTCTCGCCTTTGGGACCTTATAAGTGTTTAGCCATGCAACATTTAATGTTGTTGCAGTAAGGATATTGTGCTGCATAACTTAATACTTATATGGTCCCAAAGACGAGACCTATTGGCTATGCTAATGCTTGTTTTCCCTGGTGGTAGATCCGAGATCTGCTAAGCTGGGGCCCTCTTGGTCGGCAGCTGGCCACCCCCCTCCCTTTAAGTCAGTGAACATTTCTCTAATTGTGGGCAGAGGAAATTTGTCCCCCACTACTTTGTTCAGTGTTCTTAGATCAACACGTAAGCATGCTTGTTGCCTGCTGTGTGTGCTATCCTAATGGGAGATGACCATTCTGTGGCTTCGACTGGTTCGGTAACATTCTCATCACGTATCTCAAAGTCTATTCTCAAAGCATCTTGTATGTTCACTGGTAGTTTTCGGACTTTGGATAACATAGCGGTTGCGTTGGATTTTAGCTTTATTTTGTGGATGTAGGATTTGAAGCCTCCTAGTTTTCCACTGAAATAATTTAGGAACCTGTTTACACAGCAGTTCTCCTGGATTGCCTGAACTTTGATTTGTGGTCCAGAACTATTCCCAAGGTTTTTTGTACTGGCAAACATAAGAGGTCACCTTGCTCAAACTTACATTTAAGTTAGGGTTTTCTTCCGGCCATACTGGAAGTAGCCTTCGTATTGATGAGTTGGCCCCCATATCCACTGGATTGTATGTCCATGTTCACCAATAAGACCCCTATCAACTTGTCTCTGAATACCTGGTCGGAAATAATGGTTAGTTGGGAGCACAAATCAAACCGTGCATCTACCTTCACATCTATTTTTAGATTGTTCTCTGAATTACCTTTATCATTACCTGTATCTTTCATTTGCAAGACAACTTTGTCATATATGTTAGAGCCTTTTTTCTTCTCACTTTACCTGTATCTGCAGCACCCAACAAAATGCCCCTTCTTGCCACATCCCTTGCAGGGCATTCCTCTAGTTGGCCATATGGCCGGACATGTCACACCTGAAGCACTGCCCTTTGACGCTCTAATCATTAGTTTTAATCATCTCCTTCTCTCACATTGATTTCGCCCCTATTTTTATGTGATTTGCTTTTATTAACTTTTAGTTCTTTCACAGAGGACAAGATGGGTTCCACTTGCTTTGAAACTATTAACACGTCATTAAGGGGGATAATACCGAGCCATAATTATTTGCTTATTCTATCTGGTATAATTAATTAAGACTGATCAAACACGTTAATCTAAAGTACCAAACATACACATCACTGCTATATTACTTGGCTCAGGCACAAATAGTTTCCATGGTCTCACCCTCTGTCTGGCTCCTCTTACCAAAGTGTTCTCTTTATAGGATGGTGCTTTATTCTAGGTAAAGTGTTTATCCAATTTCTTTAACACATTTCATAAGCATTAGAATCATTAATCAACAGATGGATCTGATAGGTGTTCTAGAACCACCTGCTTCTGCTCCTAGGCAATGTGGTGGCAACGCTACTTTTCTGTCAACATTTATAATCTGATGACACACTGTGGAAGAAACATGAAAGGAGTTATAAAGATTAATGTTCCACAGTGTAATTTGTATAGTGAGTTGTTACAAGATTGCAAATACAATACCAGGTGCTATATCATTTTGAGCCGTACACTGTTTTAAATAAAAATTGTATTTATTGGCATTTAAGATATTTACATTACAAGGGCCATAGCCTAAACAGTCCACTTCAGAGCAACATGAACAATCAACAAGGGGTGGAGGAAGGGAAACGGGGCTGGGGAAAGGCTTGACAGCGCAGGATCCTTAAAGCTGTATAATATCCCATACTGACATTAGATTGAGAAGCGAGCTGTATGAATGCATTAAATCGAAGGAGCAAAGGTGAATATCCGCATTCTCTATCCACTTCAGGTGCTGGGGTTCACTGCATGCCATGGGCTCGAACCCACTCAATAGTCAGACAGAACATAAGGTTGTATGTGTGTTTAAAGGGATTGTCTCTGCTGTGGACTACGGGGTGCGGTTTTGTCCAAGAGGGGATTTGCCTCCGTAGTTTGACAAGGAGAGGAGTCATGTAAGTACAGGTACTACAGTAGTAGTTCCCAAATATCGTTGTTGAGACGTCAGGGGCATTTGTTCCAGTAACTTGCCAGTTGTTCCTGACAGTGTATAGCATCTTTTAGCCATGCCTCAGACTTGGGTGAAAATTTTCTTCCCCAGTGCATAGCCACTAGGTGTTTTTCTAGCAGCAGAAGGATGGACGTGGGGTGGCGAGTGTCAGGCTGAAGTTCCTTCACATAGCCCAGGAGCTATACCATTGAGGTCTGTGGTATCGGGTGACTAATAATCTGTTGCAATGTATGGTGTATTTCCTGCCAGTAGTCTCGCTACCCGCTGGCAGTCCCAGGTAAGGTGTAGGAAAGGGGCCTGACGGGCAAGCCATCTTACACACCGTGTTAGAGACCAGTCCCATCTGCTGCATTTGCGTCAGTGTTTCGTATAATTGATGAAGGAATTTGAAATGAATAAGTCTCCGCTTGTAGTTGGGCAATAGAGCTGTGGTCTGTTAGTAGTAATATATCCACTGCTCATCTTGGGGGGCAGAGGGTCTATCTTCGGCCCATTTATCACAAGTTGTTGAGAAACTCTGATAGGTGCTTTGTCGTGCATTATCGTATAAAGTCTGATTAGTTTACGAGCTGAGGTATTGGTCCGCGTATGCTGAAGAGCACGTAACCGGGTAATGTCGAGTAGTAGTGATCAACATGTGATGTGCATCTGATAGTACAGCAGGGTATCAATTGCTATAAGCCGTGGGGAACTGTCAGGTGTAAAGGCTGGAGGAATGTGGTCTTCAGGGTAAAGACCCGTGAATGTGATAAGTTTCCTCTTAGGCACTCGTGCTTTGCTCCATCGTCTTGGGTTACGTGCTAGGGAATGGACGTAACCTATAAGCAATTCTTAGTCTTGGTGACTCATTCCATCCCACCCCCATCTGACACGTTCAAAGTGTCTAGCTCTCTGCGCAGGGTTTATATTTTTGATAGAGCATGGTAATTAGTGGCCAGTGAACTGGTATGCATGCCTCCCCTGCTGTGGGTGGCTGAAATTGTGTGGCAGAACCAGTAATGAAGATATTGAGCTTGCATACAGTGCATATAATGACCTATCTGGTGTATGGAGACCTCTGTCGCAAAGGGAGTGTAAGTATTTCTCACGGAATGCGCAGTTGTTTCCTGGACCATGCTAGTGAAATCAAAATAGACCAAAGGCGTTGGAGGAAGTGAGATGTGAGCGGAAGGGGAAGATGAGATTGAGAAATTTGGGCAGCGCAACCGTTTTGACTATTACCAATTGTCCCGATGAGGCTAAAAGGGGTGTATTCCATGTTGGAATTTTCTCCTCAAGCTCTTCATTGCTCTTGCATAGTTAATGACCCACAATGACTCTACATCTCAACTCTGCCATATACCAAGTCGGCTCACTGGCTCCTTTGCCCAATCTAATTTAAACTCCGATTCAACCTGAGTCATGCTATCAGTGAGTGGGAAAAGAATGGATTTGGCCCAGCTTATATGGCTGCAAAATCTTATGACTTCTCGGTTGACGGGACCAAAGTTTACCTGTGGGTCTCGAACCTAGAGTATGGTATCATATGAGTACATCGAGATTAGGATTTTACGTGCCGTGAAATTAAGCCGGTGTGCGTGTGAGAGTATGGAGACTCCGGTTCGCCATATACGATTGTCAATGAGGATGTTTGGCTTAACTCCTTCGTTGACAGAGTTGGATCGAAATTATCTCCTCCTGATATTGACCCGGAGGGTTATAATGGTGGAAAGATTGATATTCTTGGTTTTCGTTGGTTGAAATTTGAGTTTAAGAATCACAAATCTTTTGGCAAGTTGTATGTTTCTAAGAAAGGACCATCAGTATTGGGATGGAGTGATCAAGGGGAATTGCATATAATTCTTGATCCTAATTCGGTGGAAAAGGTTCTGGTGATGGATGAAGGGACCAAGACTGGTGAGGTACTTTTTAAGGAAGTTTCCTTCTGTGTTTCAGAAAAAAATTGGCAAATTAAAGGATTTTGAGCATAGGATGATCTTAAAGGATGATGCGGTGCCCAAAATCCATAAAGTCAGAAGTGTGCCCATTGCTTTAAGAAAGGATGTTGCGTCTGAGCTTGATAGATTGGTCTCCTCTGACATAATTGAGCTAATTGAAGTATCTGCTTGGGTTTCTCCCTTGGTTGTGGTGAAACGTGCAAACGGAAAATTGAGATTGTGTGTGGATTTGCGCCATTTAAATGATAATATAGTGGTGGATCAATTCCCTTTGCCAAAAATAAACTAGATGCTGGCTTTGCTTGATGGAGTTAGGTGGTTCACCACAATTGACTTATCTGCCGCATACCACCAGATTCCATTGTTTAAAGACAGCAAGCAGTACACTGCTTTTATAACTCCGCAAGGTTGTTTTCAATTTAAAAGCTTGCCTTTCGGCCTGGCATCTGCTGCGGCTGTTTTTCAGCGCTTAATGCACAGGTTGTTCTCCACCTTGGTGAGGGAGAGGGTCGGATGAGTGTCGTCAGCGTAGGAGATTATGTTGAGGTTGTGCTGTCGGGCTACGTGTGCGAGCGGGCCATGTAAATGTTGAACAGCGTCGGGCTGAGGGAGGATCCCTGGAGTACGCCGCAGATGATCTTGGCGGCTTTGGAACGGAATGGGGGTGGCGGGCGCTCTAGGTTCTGCCGGAGAGGAAGGAGGTGGTCCAATCCAGAGCCTTGTCTCCGATCCCTGCGACGTGGAGGCGTGCGCGTAGTGTGCAGTGGCAGACGGTGTCGAATGCGGCAGAGAGGTCTAGGAGGAGTGCTGAGGTCTCGCCATTGTCCAGCAGGGTCCTGTTGTTGTCTGTGTCGGCGATGAGGGCAGTCTCGGTGCTGTGGTTGCTGCGGAACCCTGACTGGGAAGGGTCCAGGATTCTGTTTTCTTCGAGGGATCTGGTTAGCTGACTGACGTATTTCTCGATTACCTTGGCCGGGAAGGGGAGCAGAAAGATGGGCCGGAAGTTCTTGAGGTCTCTTGGGTCTGCCTTAGGTTTTTTCAGTCTGGCGTTGATCTCTGCGTGTTTCCAGATCTCCTGGGAAGGTCGTGGGCTCGAGGGAGAGATTGATGATGTAGCGCAGGTGGGGTGCAATGGAGCTGCTTGCTCTGTTGAAGACTTGGTGCGGGAATGGGTCTGATGCAGAGCCGAAGTGGATTGAGCGCATGGTCATGATGGTGTCATCGATGCTCACACTGGCCCAGGCTAGCAGGGGGTCGTGGTCAATGTTGTACGGAGGGTCTGTTGTCTTGCTGTCTGTTGGGGCTGTCTGTGTGTTGAAGCTGTCGTGGATGTCTGCTATCTTGCGGTGGAAGAAGGTGGGGAGGGAGTTGCACAGGGCTTGCAATGGCGGGATGTTGGTGTTGGAGCTGGGGTTGGAGAGTTCCTTCACAATGTTGAAGAGCTCCTTGCTATTGTGTGCGTTGTTGTTGAGGCGGTCTTTGAAAGAGGTCCTCTTGGCAGCCCCGATGAAGTGTTGGTGTTGGTGGTTGCGGATGGCGTCCTTGTGTGCTGCGTGGTTGTCCGGAGTTTGCTCACTGTGCCATTTCTTCTCTAGTTTCCGGCAGACTTGCTTGGAGGCTAGGAGTTCTGGGGTGAACCAGCTGGCCCCCTTACTGGTGTCTCTGTGGGGGGTTTCTTCAGCGGGCGAGGGTGTTGGCGCAGTCTTTGATCCAGCGTCTGAGGCTGTGGGCAGCGCCGTCTGTGTTGGGGGGTTCGGCGGGTGGGCTGAGAGCGAGGTTTGCGTGTTGTTGGCCTTCGGTGATTGTGCTCCAGCAGCGGCAGGGGATCTGTTGGGTGCGGTGGTGTGTGGTGGGTTTATGGAAGGCGAAGTGGATGCAGCGGTGGTCGGTCCAGAGGAGTTCGGTGGTGTGGCTGATGGAGACGTACAGGCTTGAGTAGAAGACCGGGTTGAGCATGTGACTGCTGGAGTGGGTGGTCGTTGTGACGAGTTGCTTCAGTCAGAGGTTGGCGAGGTTATCGATCAGGGTTGTGGAGTTGTTGTTGTTCTCAAGGTGAAAGTTCAGGTCTCCGAGGAGGATGTAGTCGGAGGTCGGAGCGTGCGTGCTCATCAAGTCGGTGATGGAGTCGCTGAACTGGGGGTGGGGTCTGGGGGGGTCAGTAGACGAGGGTGGAATTGGGGTCTGTGTGGATCTGGAAATGCATATGTTCGGCGGTGCTGAGTGCGTCGTCTGTGCTAGTCGAGACTCTGATGCTGTTCTTGTGGATGATGGTGATTCCTCCTCCTCCTCCTCCGACTTAGTTGGTGCAGTCTCTGTGGGTGATCTTGTAGCCGTTTGGGATGGCTATGGCTATGTCGGGTGCGGAGGAGTCATTAAACCAGGTCTGTCAGGAAGGCGTCGTCCGGGGATGTTGTGTCGAACAGGTCACAGAGCTCGACGGCATGCTTGCGTGCAGAGCGGATGTTTAGTAGTATGCATCGGAGGTGGTCGGTGGTCTTTCTTGGCGGGTGGTTCGTCAGCTCTGAGGCTGGTGTAGCTGCAGTTGCGGCAGGTAAAAGGGCTGTGTGTGCGTTTCTGGGTGGCCTTGAAGCCGGTGTGGCTCTGTCCGGAGTTGAGAGCGTGCAGAGTGTTGGCGTCGTAGTAGTGGCGGCGGTTGTCGTGGCGGGTGTGGGGGCCAAGGGTCCTGGCGCTGGGCGAGGTCCAGGCGCGGACGGGATCTCCTTAGGCGCACAAGTGGCGCAGATGTGCAGAGGCTGGCATATATGTGGAGGTGGGAGGGAGGAGCAGCTGGGAGGCGGGGTAGCGAATGGGTAGTCAGGGGGTGGGGCCGCAGCGGCTAGGGCAGTGAGGGACAACAAAGGTAACAGAAGGAAAAGGGGCGCAAAATCGAGGGTAAAATAAGTGGCACAGAAGGCAAAAGGGCACAAAAAACGAGTGGAACAGAAGGCAGAAGGGCACAAACTGGTGGAACAGAAGGCAAAAGGGGCACAAATACCGGAAAAATGAGGCACCGAGGCGAAATACAGGGGCAGCTAAGAACAGAAGGCAGACGGGCAGAGAGGCACGGGGGCAGCGAGGGGAACAGAAGGGAAAACCGGGCAGAGACAAGAGGGCAGCGAGGGGTAGAGAAGGAAAGACCGGGCAGAGAGCACGGGGTCACCGAGGGGGACAGAGGGAAGAAAAAGGGGCACAGACCACGTACAGGCAGCGGGGGAAGACCGACAACAGCAGTCACAGACACAACAATGAAAATGGAGGCAATACAATAAAAGCAGTAAAGCGGAGGATGAACAAGCCTACCTACGGCCTATTACTGGCCACCAGGGATGAGGTGCAGGTGGTGGAGGGCCTTTAACTTCCTCAGCAGCAGCAGCTGGGGCAGGGAGACACAGGCGGTGCTGTGTGGAGGGGGAGCGACCTACCTGGTGGGGTCAAGGGTCCCCATATGACAATCAACTCTGTCTGGTAGTCAAAAAAAAAAATTTAACTGGGCTCGGAATCGCGAACCGTTGCCTTGGACCTCAACATTGTGCCGGTATGGGAGCGGGTCCAGGCTGACATTAAAACGTGGTCCAGGATGCCTCTCACTATCTTTGGAAGATCTGCCATCTTCAAAATGGTACTGTATCAGCTACAGAATTACCCCTACCCTATTAGCCCGCAGTGGTTCCGGCAAGTCAATTCGGTGCTGGGCCACTTTCTATGGGATGGAGGTGCGGCCAGAGTGGCGCTAAGGACGTGTTTCTTGTCTACCTATTGTGGTGGCCTGGCCACCTCCGATCTGCTGTCTTACTATCAGGCTTCTCAGCTGCTCCTCCTTAATGAATGGTGGTATAGTGACAGGGGGGGACCCGGCCTATGCCTTGGAGCGCTCGCTTATGTGAGACAATACGCTGCACACAATTCTGTACTCGGCCCGTCTGCGGCGGGCACTGCCGTCGGTCACAAGGGTGGTCTTTGCGGTGTGGAGACAGGCCTTGCGCCGCATGGGCTGGTGGGGCAAATTGACGGCGGAGACGCCATTATGACTCTAGACGGGTTTGAGGGATGGGAGGCCATCGGCATTTCACTACTGGGCCAGGTAATGTCTGGCACTACACTTAAATCGTTTCAGGAGCTCCGTACGGAGTTCCACATGCCTCAATCCCAGTTCTTCCGTTACTTACAACTGCGTCATGCCCTCACCCCTAGCATTGCCAATCTGGAATCTCTCCCAGAGTTCAGTCCGGTCGAGGTAAAGGTCTTTATGGGAGACCTGGAGGATAGAAAGGTCTCCCGTATCTACCAGACGCTGGTCACTCACTGCTCCTCTACCCTACTCCCCCTCCGGGCGGCATGGGAGGTGGACGTGGGCCCTCTGGATGAGGACGATTGGAGGGAGGCCTTGGAATCCCTGCGTGGGACTGCAATCGCTGTGCGACTTCGGCTTATCCAATTCAAGTACCTCCTTAGAGCCTATTACACCCGAGAGCGGCTGTGGAAAGCTGGGTTGATTGAGTCCCCGGAGTGTTTGCGCTGTGGAGCCACACCGGGTTCTTTGCTGCATACAGTGTGGTCCTGTGCTCGATTGGCTGGCTTTTGGAGGGATGTGTGGAGCTGCCTGTCCGAAGTTCTAGCTTGGGATCTTCCCCGCACTCACCGATTGGGGTTGCTGCATGTTATGGAGGGTATTGGTGGGAACATCTATAAACGCCACTTACTGCTATTAGGACTTGTTGTTGCCAAGAGGGATCTGGCCGGAGCGTGGAAGGGAAAGAGGCCCCCCCCCCCCTTGTCTGCGTGGAAGGCAGGGTTGGACAATTACATGGGACTTGAAAAACCGATATTTGAGGCAAGGGGCTGCCCCCGCAAGCACTTTAAAATCTGGAAGCGGTGGGCCGACTACAGAGGACTGTCGTTGGATCCCCCAGTGGATCGAGAAGAGGACATATGAATGTGCTAAAGTTGCTGGCCCGGTTCTGTGGCATGCCCGCCACGCTACACCCAAAACTCTACTAGCTGCTAATTGCACACGTGCGCTGGGAAGGGGGGGGGGGGGGGGTGGTTCTAGGGGGTAGGGGGTAGGGGGCTCTGGGAGTTGACGGGACGGGATGGGGTGGGTTGTGGGACTGGTTTACGTTGAGCCTTTTTTCTTTTCCTGATTGAACATTAATGCACATTATTGCATATGTAACACGCTGAGTCCTGACTGTTGGTGGTGATCTCCGACTTGTGGGGTGCCACGATTTCATTGCCCGATTTGCTCAATAAAATTGTTGTGAGAAAAAAAAAATTTAACTGGGTACAAAGAGGACTTTGTGGATCTACTTCTGCAGCAAGACCTGTCACACTTTAGCCAAGAAAGCCTCCTGAAGGATCCTATCCCATTCCACCAGGGATAAATCCATCACTTCTGCACTGGATAGAGAAGCCCCAATTGCAGAGATCTGTACTGTGGCAAAGTGGGCTTCTTATATCGCCCTTTAAAAGCACAATTTGATTTGGAGGCATTGAGGCATGGACACTTAGACAAGGAAATCCTGCCAGATGGACATGGTAAACCTTCCATCAACTCTCACCTTGGCAGGCTATTGCTGTGAAATCTGTTTTACAGGTTAGAAATCTGTAGGAAGAAGTTTCCATCTGAAGTTACTTGCCTGCTGTAACTATCTTTCATGTGGATACATTAGCTTCATATTCCTCACAGACTCGACTGCCTCCCAGTTTGATAGATGAGTTATAGGGCAAGGTAATTGGGTCCTATGTTCTATATTCTGGTACTGCAATCTTTCATCTATGTCAGTCTGCCCTGTCGCCTTGAAATAAATGTGAGTAAACTGTGATCCATGCACTGAGACTGGCTTTCTGTAGCCTCCGTGACTTCGCCTCATGTTGCTTCAGGCCTCGACTGGGTTCAGTGCACTCCACCAATGAATTAACAGCTTTGAAGTTGTCTGGATCCAGTCTGATACCTGGTGATTGTACTATATGTGAGGAATCTGCGTGTAGAGTATTCACTAGACAATTGTTACCGCAGGTAAGTAACTTTTTCCCCCCTTTCCATTTCCGCCACCCCCTCCTCACTGAGTTACTGATTGCAGATACAAGTGGTCTGATGCAATATCCTCACAACGTTGTAGAAGCCATAGTAGTTTCTCCACCAGCCCCATATTTAAATGATTTTTTTTGGACAACCCTTGCTGCATAATCAACTATTTCAGCCTTCATGTATATATCCATTCCATTTTGCTGCTCTTACTTTTGGGGGTCCTCTAGGTGCCCCGGTATCTTGCTAGGTCTCGCCTTGTCACTATCCTTGCTAAGAAATAAAACACTACCTTTTGTCTTGGTTGTCATTTTGGTGTTTCCCAATGATATTGCGCAAAGTGCAGGAGCGCTGGTATTTGAAAATCCAAAACCCTAGATCCAAGCGTATACTTCAACAGTCTTGCTGTACTTTGCTACATGACCAGACTGAATGGGAAACGGTGCCTTCCTCCCTCTCACATTCCAGGCAGTTTGGTGTGGGGGTGCCATACTAATTTACATTTTTCCTATTACAGTAGACGACATTGAGCATTGTTTTTTTATAACTCTTTTTGTTAAACAGTTGCTCAGATCCCATTAGCATTTATCGTACAAAGGATAAACCTATATCAACACTTGATACGCCCCCAATCCAGAGCGCCGTTGTCTTTATTGATTCGCAGAATCCAGTGACCCTTGTTTTTACCTGCATGCACTCTCATCCTTCTATCCCCCTCCCTTTCTATTGACCTCTAACTCACTCCAAATACCCCAAACTCTGCCCCATTTCTGTGGACATCCTCTACCTTTATAGATGACTTTTTCTGCCCCAGAGCACCAATCCAAGTCTGCCTCCCACTGCCTTAGGTCTGGTATTTGGCACTGCCCCATTTTAGCAATATTTCTTTTTGCCACCATTGCTGCTAATTTCAGCAAAATTAATGTATACTTTGGCCAGATTTCATCTCCTGTGAGACAAAGTATTAGCCATCTTTGGTCTGTTCGGGATCTCTGCCTTAGTGACTTCAGTCATGACTCTTGCCGCCTCTCTCCTGAAGTCGTGAATATCTTTACATTCCCATAGGATGTGAAAAAGGAACTTATTTCCCCACATACTCGCGCAATATTTAGACTCTTCTTGCCTCATTTGGTGCAGTAGTGATCTGGTTGCATAGGGTATATGGAGTATACGCAGCTGGACCAGGTTAAACCGCGCCCTTATAGCTACCTCATGTGGGCTCTGTACTACCTCTTCCCAGTCAGTGTCCTCCAAAAGTCCCAACTCTATATCTCCCATGACGCCCGCAAGGCATCTATTGTATTGGGTGAGTTGTACATTATTTTCCTATGTTAGTGAAGTGAGTTGTGCTGTCATTGGGTCCATCAACAATCTTTCTAATGGAAAGCAGTCAGAGCTTCCCTTTCCCTTAGGTACTGTCAAATAGCATGGCTCGATTGCATATATCATTCTGTCTCTGAAGACTTACAAAAGGAGTACCAAATGGCAAAGGTGTGTTGACTTTGTCCCCTCCAAATATCCTCCAACATCTCCATTCCCAGCATTTCCCATTGTGTAAAGAATCTCCGTAGTATTCCCACTTCTGCCTGCTGGTCGCTATCCCAAAATGGAGTCTTCCCCGTCTGTTTCCTTTCCCAACCTTAATGTTTTTGTACTTCTCTCCAGACTCGTACCACTGTTTGGGTGTGCGGTGGGAGTTGTTTTTCCATGTGTCTATTGTACAGTGCTGCTAAATATCCCCTATCGCCCATAGCTCAGTGATCAGTACTGAAAGCTGGATCTTTCGGTCCGTAAATGCCCACTAATTCACTATTAATTGTGGGGCCCAGTAGTACTTAAGTCCGGTTCCTCTCTGGAGCTTACCAGGCGCAATTCTAGAACTGCCCCCATCCCATAAGATTTTTCGTAATTCGCTATTTATATCCTGGAGCACCTTCTTGGGTATTTCATATGGGGTATTCTGCAACATATATATATAGTAACCGAGGCAGGGACATCATTTTGAAAATAAGTGCCCTGACCTTCAAGGACACCACCAGTTTTTGCCAATGCTCCATCATTTCCAAGTCGTTTTATTTGAGGATATAAAGTGTCTGTTAGGAAATTGTCTTCCATTGTGGACATCTGTTTACCCATTGTGGACATCTGTTTACCCAAGTATGTAAATCTTGTTTTGGTTATTAGTTGCGTGAAACCCTCAGACTCATGCTCTGTGAAATTGCTCTCCCTCCCTCGCAGCTCCACCGTTAAGTGAGGCCTTCCCCTGAGCCCCTGCACTCTCGAGTGTTGGCGTTCGAGGCCCTCCTCCACCCGTAGGTTTCACCTGCGCCTCATCCCTGGTGGTCCAGAATTTGAGGGTTTGTTTACCTTTATTCCACCTCGAACAAGGCTCCATTGCATTTATGTTCTACCGCTTTAAATGATGACTGCCCTCAACTGCATCCCAAGTTTTATTCCCCTCGAACAATCCTGCCTTTCAATTCTTGTTAGATAGCTTTAGTTTAAACAATAGTTGTGACTGCAAAATAAAAAAGCAGAATGTGTGCAAGGTACGCAGGAAAATGATGGACCTTGGTTTATGGATGTCTAAAAGGCGACCTAGGGGGTAACATTAACATTAGCTTTAAATATACCTTTATTCCACCTAGGATATTGCTGACTTTTATTTGTTAAGTTAGACTGCTGTAAATTACATTTGCAACGGCACCTCACCCCCAACCCAAGTTTTATTTTCTACTTAATTGTGCCAAAAAACAGCTTTAAGGGTACACTTTTGGCTGTGCTTTTAAAAACGAATAGCATTTATTTTGTAGCTCAAGCACACGTTATTCAGGAAACTGCTTGCCTGTTGTATATACAAACTGTCCATTCGGTTTCGTTTGACATAAGAAAATGTGCTTCCCACCTCTATTCACTTGTAATGTTATGGGGACAATTTCTTTAAACTTTTATTGCTAGTGCCTGTTAATTAATTTGCACTGTAATCGCAATAATTTCCATCAAATTATTTACAAAATTAAACATTCCTTTCCACTGTAAAAGTTATATTCAAACTACCCATTATCCACCCTACCCATTACCTACCACTACCCACCACCTACCACTACCCACCCCATTCTCTATATTAAGCACCCCAACCTCCATAAAAAAAGTGGTGTTCACTGTATCAATACTTTGACGGCCGTAGTTTGTGTCACTAATTCCTTTCCATTTCCCATTTTAATTCAAATCTCTCACGTTAATGAATAACAAAAGAATGACTGTTGAATAGCTATTTAAATAAAACTTTAAACATACTTTACATCCACAGTACTGTACAACATACTAAAATTGTTCTATTTTGATGTAAGTCCATTAAGTAGTTTTGGAAAAATGTAAGGTGTCAAAAACATTGTGGTTGATCCGCAGAGCAGGCAGATCTCCTCCTGAGGTCTAATTGGCGGCCACCACATCAACCAGGACGTGGTGGCCGCCATCTTGGGACTCGGATTGGGGCCCCAAAATGGCTTTTTCATTTTTTTTTTTTTTTTAAACTTTTGCAACTAATCCTGCTTTGCCGAGTGGGATATCTTTAAAGAGCTGCATAACCACTCCTCAAAATCCGTTTGGTCTGTGATTTGCCCTACATTTAACAAATCATCCTTCAATTTACCAGACAGTCTCTGGTACCAAGTTCAGAGTGGGTGAACCCATACTATGGGCATGAATTATGTTGACACATTCTGCTTAACTTGCGCCCAGGACATGTCAGAAGAGCCATACACAGAAATCTGGACCCGCCATCATTTTACTGATGTTGTAAATCTTGTAGTTATCCTGTTTCGATCTCTCCATTGGTTTCCCAGGTTTCTTTCAGTTTTTTTAACCAGCTGGGGAACATTTGTATTGCTCTGCCTTTTGTTGATTGGTGATGCTATCTTCATTAGCATTGACCTGAATTCTGATTGTTTGAATACCACTTGCTGTGTCTGACAGTGACTTTGGTATCTTTCATTGTTACATGCAGATATTCGGTCCCTTTCTTTTGGTTGCTTTTATGCAAGGCAAGCCATTAAGTCCTTCTTTGTTAATTGAAACTGTTACTTTACTCTTTTGGAGTTTGCCATTGTGCCTTATGGGTGAGTTGGATTAGCCTGTTAAGAAACGTGCGCAGTAGGCACAAGTCTGTGCCCATTAATATTTTTTGAGCAGGATGTTTGGTTGTGTTGTGCCTTGGCTGTTCTAGGCTTTCCTTTTCCTGTTTTTGACCGCTCTCGTTAAACACTAGCAGCATCGCTGATGTTTTGCTAATGTTTCTCCAATGCTTCCCTCAATTTGTGAAGTGTATCGGGCATGTTGTTGTTAAGTATCTTGTAGATCATTGAGTACGCCCCTGTACTCTGCTCCTCCGTCAGGAGCCGGCCCAAGGATACTTTTTTAAAACTTGGACTACCACTTCTACTGGGATTTGTCCACTTGTAATATCCAACCAGGTCTTCATTGCAGTCGTCCTCAAATCATGCCTCGGTCCCGGTCTACCTCTTCTACAGCCCATCATTTGTTTTTTATGATATTTGCTGCTATTTTCACTTAAATCTTGGAAAAAAAATCTGCTCTGGTTCTCCTTATTGTATTTTTGTAGTTTTACTAAATTCCTCTTCATTTAAAAATGTGTTGTGGAATTTATTTTGTGGTGATCCACTTTGTATGCGCTACTTAAATACTTAACACTTTGCCTTTAATTCAAGCCTCACTGCTAATGTGTCTGTCACAGTACCGGGGATTGAGCACTGGTTTATATTTAAAATGTGTGACATCAATCAGGTGATGGACATTTGCCCACCCCAAGTAATCTAGTTTTCTGATATATGTATGGGTTGTTTATCTTTAAATATATTTTATATTCGTTTCTGTTTGGACTTCCCCCTGCTCATTGGGTATTATGTCCGTGGCACCTGGGTGTTGCACATTTGTTTGCAGTCTTATTATTGAGATGAAGTGGTACTCCTCAATGTATATTAGTTTCCCTCAACCTTGAAATGGATCTAATTCAAAGCTCCTTCACTGTGGCAACCCGCAGGTTTAGAAGTCCCTCATAGAGTTAATTTATGGCCACTTGTCCCTTATCCTAGTAATACCATCTTTGATGGCTCCCTGGCTGTGTTTTAATTATGTTGTCTGTAGGTTATGTGCATCTGTAGTCTGTCTTGGTGAGACTGAACCAAGGCATTTGAATGTTTTATAAATAATACAATTAAAGTGCGAAATCACTCAATTTAATAGCAAACTGTGGAATGTGCCCACGAGTGACGGAGGAGCAGGCTGCAGTTTCCACTGACTGCAGACTTTTATGGCAGATAATAATGTACTTTCTGGTGTCACATGGGTAGCCACAGTATGCACTGAATGTAGTCTGCGATTGTAAATTATCCTAAAATCTTAATGAGTGAATCATAGGTGTTCACAGTATAAACTTAGCCATAGTCCTGTTCTATAGTTATCCCAAATGTATTCTTTTTATTTTGCTAACAAAACGTAGGATATGGACAATTTCTAGGTTAGTACATAAATGGTGGCTAAATACACCAACAACCTGTACAGCCTGCAGGAGCTGCCTAACCCAGCCGTAGTCTCAAGTATGCCCACTTCTTGACCCATATCTTGGGGATTATGGTTCTCTGGTAAACCTGCTGGTCCGTCCTGGCATACCAGTCTACACCCATTCAGCTAGGATGAGGGCAGTTCCACCTATGGGCAGTTTTTCTTCTTTGTGACCAGAGTATCCACCCCCACCGAGATCTGTTCAGCACAGTGGTCTCCCAAGTCTTCTCTGATGCCCAGAAGGCCAACTCAGTGACCGGACCACCTCTTTATCCAGGACTTGGGGAAGGGTTCCCTAAATTCTATTTATTTACCAAAATCCCTGCAGTTGGGGACAGGACCAGACCACGTGGATAAAGTCAGTGGTTAGAGCAGCGAAAGCATGCACCCCTGCTGCCACAAGCACTGAGGTGTGATGGGAGGCATGCAAATAATACAGCTGAGTTAGCAGTAGCCTTGAGATGTTGCAATCGCCAGAGGTGCTGCATGCACATACCTCCATTCCACACCCCCAAAGGGACCCACCAACCCCTCCCACTTATGCCTGAGGGAGAGGAACTCCTAAGGGGTATTCATGACTAGAATACTATATATACAGGAGATCACCCCTTTACTGAGAAACCCATAAGCACCTTGGTCTGGAGAGGATTGTGTTCGGGGAGGAAGGTTGAATCTCGCGAGTGGTTGGATAGGGCATGGTGCAGTTGCAAGGATTTGTGAAATCTGTAACGTGCTATGTAGAATTAGTTGTTGCAGATATTAAAAGGAGCAAAGATGTCTGCCATGCCATACGTCTGATAGTGATCCCAATCCTGTCCCATACACTAAAGCCCTCAATCCGGGCCATGTGATGCAGCAAGCGTCCACCCCACTTGTGGGTAAGTTTTGTGTGAATGTTTTATCCCATCCTGTAAAGCGCAATGCTGCTGCCATACCCTGAATAACCACCATGGTCCGGCGCGGAAAGTGATGGCGCACAGGGTTGCCCTCCAGCAACCCCACAATAGTGTTTAGGCCCCCACAAGCAAGTTCCAACTGATATGCCTGATCATTTCGACCCCTGGTCAGTCAGTCGTTCATGCCCACCAGTTGACTCACAATGAGCTGGAGATCAGCTATCCCGAGACCACCATTATGTGGACTGCCTGCCTCAACTGAACGCCATAAAAGGTTGGTGCTTTACCCACTAAGTTGCAGATTATAGCGTGAAGTGTCTGAAACCATTTATGTGGGTTATCATATGGGAATTGTTGGTGGGTGTAAAGGACCTGAGGGAGTATAGTCTTAAATAAGGCCACCTGTCCCAGTCCGCTGAGCGGAAGCCGGAATACATCTGAAAGTTGCACTTCCTGTTACCTACGAGGGGCACAAGGTTGAGGTGCCAGGTGAGATCTGGGTCTGTTGAGATCTGACAGCCGAGATATTTGAAACTTAGCCTCCCCATGGGGATGGACACCTGCCAGTTACTGTGAGGCCGTCCTTGTGGATCGGAACCAGGATAGACTTGTTCTGGTTTACTCGAAGTCCAGATGCCACGTCTTAGAGGGAGAGGGTCTCCAATGATCTGATTCCTGACTGGCGAGAAGGAGGATATCATCCAAATGTTGTGGTTTCGTTTTCATTGCCACCCCCCTTATCTGTGTGCCAACACAAATAAGGCAAAGTGGGGTGAGTGGGCAATCCTGTCTGATGCCTCCACCTATCGGGTACATATTGGAGAGCATTGTTAATGTGCGACTATGCCATTGTGCAGTGTAAAGCAAACAAGACCGCAACCTGGGGCCAAAACCCATCCCTTTGAGGACATCAAAGTGGAAGAACCAATATACCGAATCTAAGGCCTTCTTTTTTAAATTGACCAAGAGAAAGCGCATAACTTCTGCTGGCCTGCAGCCCAGGCTAGGGGTGCCTGGATCCGCCAAATGCAGTGTCGAGTGCTACAGTTGGGCATACATCTGCATTAGACGGGTGGATCAGGGCTAGTAAGGCCTATTACAGTATAGTAGCCTGTATTTTTACATAATTCTTTGGTTCTGCGTTGATCAGGGATATGACTGGTGCGAGGAGCACATAGACTGCTGCCCAGTCTTGGGAACGACCACTTTTGTGGCGGTATCATCCCTATCGGGAAGTGCCCTTTGGTAAGCACCTCTGCGTACACGTCAAGTAGAAACAGGCTAAGCACTTCACTAAATTTCTAGTAGAACTCCAGTGGAAACTCATGGTAGATACTGCAGTCACAATTTCATGAAGCTTCAAGGGCTCATCTAGGTCAGAGTGAAGTGTAAGGGAAAGTAGTGGCATATCACTGAGGGTTATCACGCTCAACCAGTGGTTGGAGGCGGATGCTGGGCATAGAGTTTCTGGTAATATGCCGCAAATGTTGCTGCAATCTCCAGTGCGGTATGCTGTTTAAGACTAGCAAAGCCCATTATTTCAGCTTCCAATTGTAGGTGGCCAGCCACTAGATCAATGTGGCTCTTTTGTCTCCAGGCTCATAAACCCGTTGCACTGAAGCCCTCAAGCACTGTTGCACTGTTGCGCCTTCCCATTTGAGATATTGCGCATGGAGGCCTGTGTCGATTACAGCTGGCATTCTAGAGTCAGATAGGTCCTGCAGGAGCTGCAGCCTAGTATCTATTATGTGGGCCTCAAGTCTAGTGATCTGGGCCAGCTTATCCTGGTTCTGGCGGCGGAGAAAGCTTTGAGCCAGACTCCTGGCTGGAGCCTTACCTGATGCCCATAGGGTCCCAGGGAACCTTACCTGATGCCCATAGGGTCCCAGGGAACACAACTGCCCTTGTTCTGGTCGAAACAGGGCTGGATTTCAGACTGCAGTAACTCCGAGCATTGGGCATTCACCAGGCACCACATGTTAAATCGCCATGCAAGACATTGTAGACGATATGCGTGCCCAAACTGAATTAAACAGGAGAGTGGTTGGAAATTCCACGAGGAACACTTCCATGGCTGGCAGAAGTAAGGCTATACGAGAGAAAGTTCTGTGGGCAGCTGAGGAGTGGGTGTAGTCTTGGTTCTCTTGGGTGAAGAACGCGCCAGACATCGCACAACCCCAGGGAGTCTCTCCATGAGGAGAGCTGCCGGGTGCAGAACTGTAGTGTACTTCCTATTTTCCTGTAGGCCCTGCGCATTGGAATAACATAAACAGCAGTTTAGACGTAGGACTGAGGTCTTCTAGGTCTCTACTGACTATGTTAGACTTAATTTAGGTTTGCGCCAGCTAGCTCAGAGGTCACTGGAAACTTTCTTGACTGAATAGGAAGTGATCAGCTTCCCTGGCTTCAGACAAGAAGGGATTCAGCTTCCGACAACCGCATAAACATGACAACTTTGCTCCCTCAGAATAAGAGTCAATCTCTAGAGTCGTGTGAAACAATAGACAGCTATTTCACTCAGTCAGTTGTGCATATTTAATTTCACCAGGGTGCAGAGAATAGAGAGACAGGCGTTTTCAATAAAAGGTATTCTTTATTGAGCAGTCTTCCTTCTCATGCAAGAGAAATGAATTGCCACAATTGCAATACTTAATGTGAAGTAAAGTACGTACAGTCAAAGGAGTATTATGAAACAATACTGTAAAAGCATTGATATGGTTTTTTTTTAGCTATAAGACACTTTAAAATGGATAAAACATATATACATTGGCTAACATGCTCAACTAGTGCGTCTAAAATACGCCTACCCCGGTGTACCTGACCTAAGCCTAATACGTGGGAAGGAGTAAGTAAGTAGCAGTTTGAGTTAAGTAGGTTTGTTGCCAAGGATCTGTTCAAGAATTCTCTCTAAGGGTTTAGTCGGCACTGTACCTTGGGAATAGAATGTAGGAGGTCTGGTATCTCCCTCACAGGACCCGATATCCCAATCACCCACAAGGGTAGGCTGGAAACTTGGAGCTTGATTTTCTTGGCAGGAGAAAAGACAGCGTCTTTCTCAGCGCGTCAAAGAGGAGCAGCAGCGTCCGTGGGCTTCTCGCTTCTGCTGGGCTCTCGGAAAGTAGATTAGCTGCTCTGCGCCAGAATCACCACCGTGTGTTTGCTTAAGGCAACGTTGGTATATTTATACCTGAAAGGTGCCGAGTTTGACGTAAGGTTTGGACATAAGACGTCAATAAAGATGTCACTAAGAACTGTCCGTTCTTACAGTGCTCGCAGGAGTTCTATTACAAATCAAAACAAAGCAAGCGGGGCTTTCCCAGGTTGCTGGAGGTTTGGTGTGTAGATGGAACTCTGTGTGCTCTCTTGGAATCTAAGGAAGTAGCTTCTGCCATGCCTTGGGCTGCAGGGGCGATTTACTGAAATATGGATCTGATTATTAGGCCATTATAGGGATATTATCGATTATAGCCGTATAGGGGCATAAAGTCACAATATTGAATTGGGTTCCTAGATAAAACACATCAGAACAGTGTGTTGTAAGTGGGTAGGAACATGCAAGGAGTGGATCAGTTGGGGCTTTACAGTCTGTACTGATGATAGTGAACCCAACGGGAAGGTTAGACGCACTCCCTTGAGTGCAGAAAGAGCCTGGGCTGGGGCATGTGGTGGTATATAAACAGAGATGGTTGTAGGGGACTTTCCACACACACAACTTCCATGGTATGAAACGGTGGAGGTCATTACCAATGGGAAAGACCAGTGAAGGAGCAGTGCCTACTCTCTAGTCAGTTTAATGAAGCCTGTATTAAGGCTTGTCGTTAAGGTTCGGTAGTTCAGTTGCCCACTCATGGCAGCCTCCCTGAGGTGTCAAAGTACGTCCTGGAGTCATGAATCACTTTGGCTTCCGGAGAATATGAGCATATATTGGATGTTCATGACCTTTAGTTTCTGCTTGACCTCACCCTAGGTTTTCCTTCTATGTTGAACAACCTGGGTATAGTCATGGGGGGGGGGGGTTTATTATGATACGGCTGGGGGCCTGTTTGTCGGGCATCACGGAAAATCAAATACCTGTGATTAATGACTCTAGCTATAATGGGTCGAGGGGGTGCCCCTGGGGGAGGACGATGGACCAAGGAGCTGTGCGCCCTCAACAAACAGCCAGGGTGGTCCTTTCCCTTCTGGCACCCAGGATGTGAGCTAGGCTTCAAGGAACTTATAAAGGTGCCGATTTTCGAACCACTTCGGGAAAGCCAAGAAACTGCAGTTTATTCCTCCAAGATCTGTTTTTGGCATCTTTAGCACAAGAGTCCATGGTGGTAGGAACAGAACGTTTAAGTGAGTCCACTTTCTTTCAGGGTGAAAACCCTACCCTCCGCTTCGGAGACCTTGCTGACCACATTTTGTAACGGCACCACATCAATTCCCCACCTCTCTAATTTTGGCGCCCACCGCCTCCCTAGAGTATTATATTTCTTGTAGGATGGTGGGCAAATCTGCAGATTCAGGCCATGCTGACACGGAGGGGAGATCCACAAGTTCAGTGTTCAGGGGGCCGAAACCGTGAGCTTTTCAATCTCCTTTTTGGCATGGGTACTGGAGCTCTTATCCTAGTCTAAAGCGTGAGGCTCCCAGATGGTCCGGAAGGATGTAGGGTGTTTGTTGATTTTTTTGGGGGGCACATAGGTAAATGCCCCCCCCCCCCCACCACACACACACACACCCTCGCTGCTCCTATTTGATGTGTTACGCAGTGCATGATAGGGTTTCTGGGCGGGTTCACTGGGCTCCAAGAGCGTGGAGGCCCCAACCACCCATTGTCCACTCCTGCTTAATTAGAAAAATGTCCCCTCAGCTTACAGGATTGTGGAGTATTAAGGAGGTCCTGTTGCGTACTGAGGATACGTCCGCCATCTTGGCCTATTCAGCCACATCCCCCCCCACCCCACAATAGTCATGTTCTTAAGTGGGATGACCAGGGGAGACTGGAGCTACCTACGATAGTGCACTTGTTATGTAGTACACCACAGACTAAAAAGAGGGCGGCCTATTATCATGCACTCAATATGTTCAGCCTTGGCAGATTAGGTTGAGCTTTCCAAAAGTGACAAATGGTTTCCTACAGGAATGAGCAGTAGAGAAATGGCTGATATGAATTTCCATGTAGAAGTAAGTTATTCAGGCGGTGAATGTGCACCCAAGGAAGTAACCCGCTTTATTGGGGTCTTTTGTTTTGCCTCTAAGGTCTGAGGTGCAGCCAGAGGATTTATTTGGAAAGTTTTATAAAGTGCGAACATGACCCTTGTGGGTACCGGAGCGCTGTACACCGAGGCAAAAGCATGAATAAACTCAGTACATTGGAGGTCAACACTGTGAAACAACAAAGAATAAACCAGTCAAGTTCAAGGTCGTAGCCCCCCCGCTAGTTCAGTTTCTCAGAGTGCAAAAGATTTCCTGTAACATTCAGCAAAACAATCAGTGTCTCGTCACAACATAGTAAAATAAATGACAAATCTGTAGTCGGCCCATCTAGTATAGTTCCGGAAGGGCCCCAGTGTAAAATAACTTACCAACCAATCGTAAAATAGAGAACTATAAGTTGGGATAAATGTCAGATCAGTAAACCAGGGATCTTAAAAAAAGAGTACAGGATGATGCAGCTAATTTTCACTCGGGGGGGGGGGGGGGGGGGAAGAGGATAGCCACTTAGCCTGTTTCTTGAAAGAGGCAGTAAAACGGAGAGTCTGAGAAAACGGAGGTGCTGGTTATTACCAATCAAGAAAATCCTTGGTGTGAGCTGTTCTAGCCTCCAGAATTGGGGACTATGCCAACTCCCGGAACAGTTGTAAAAAGTCTAGGCCTGAAGATTGATGCAGATCTATCTATGGCCCCCAAGTCTCGGCAGTGTGTGGGAGTGCTCAGGCAACTCCGGAAGCTGGTACCCATTTTGCCCACCTCTACATTGCAATCTATAGTGTCCGCCACTTTCATCTCTCGGCTGGACTATGGTAATGCTCTGTACCTGGGCCTCCCGCAGAAACTCCTGAGGAAACTGCAGGTTGTGCAGGACGATGCAGCCAGATTGATTTTTTTTCTCTGCCAAGGAGCTCTCATGCGACCCCCCCCCACCCCCTTCTTCTGAAGCTGCACTGGCTGCCCATTAAAGTTAGAGTGCAGTTTAAATGTCTTTGTATGGCCCATAAAGCCATTTTTGGAAAGGCTCCTAATTATATCAAAGAGCGCTTGAAGTACATCCCGGGTAGAGCTCTGCGCTCTGGCAAAGTCTGCAAATTAATTCAACCTAGATTTAAGCTGAAATCTAAAGGTGGCAGAGCTGTCGGTCCTCCTTCCGCAAATCTGGAACGAGCTACCTGCAACTTTGCAGGGAGACTCAACATTACTTCCTTTTTAGAAAGAATTTAAAGAACTATTTGTTTAAAAAGATAACATCCACACCCTAATCGGGGTCTGATGGTGGAATGGCGTCCTGGGTTACAGCAGGTTATGTACTTTTTCTGTGAAAGCGCTTAGAGACCAGTGGTGATTTGCGCTATACAAAAACATTGTAACATAACATAACAGTAGAAGGATTGGCTCCAGAGCGTTCCAAATTCTAGGAATAAGGCCGAAGAACGCACGTTTGTACGTACTTTTCTTTTTCAGTTTGGGAGGTTTCAAGAGTAGTGTGGACTTGCTTCTTATGTTACGAACCGTTCCAGAAAGAACAAGCTTGTTCGCCAGATAGGCCGAAGTGTTGTAATGCAAGGCTTTATCGTGAGGCAAGCTGTTTTAAAACAAATCCTAGCTTCAATAGACAGCCAGTTGACCTGCAAAAGGTCAGGTGTGATGCGATCCTGTTTTTTGGAGCATGTGATGAGCCTGGCTGATGAGTTGAGCTGTCTTTGAGAGGGGCCAAGCTCGCTTTAGACCACATACCTCCATATGTATACCTCTGAGGTGGGGACACAAAGATAAGTGCAGCGAAGAGGGACAAAGACCCACTAGGCCCATGCTGGAAATCTATAGGAAGATTCTGCTAACTGACTTTTATGCCTTTATGTAATACTTAAAAAATATTGGATAAGTAGGCTGTTCAGGCACATCATTAAGTCAGCATCAGAATCCAGGCACTCTAGGAGTTGACCGACCAGACACAGTGTGCGAGTCTGATTCAGCGTCCAATACATGGTTTAAGTTGCTGAAATACATGTCTGAAAATGACGTGATGTAACTGAACTTCCTTTAAGGAAATCGTTTTCTCCACAGAATACACCAGAAAGTGTCACTTCCAGCCCTAGGCCAACTCCTGCATTGCAATTACCACCTTTGTGTAGCTTTTCTCTCATTCGACTACGAGACCTCTTGGACATGGAAACCAATAGGTATTGCTTTAGCTTTATATGCTACGATCAAAGAATGGATTAGTTGATTTCTGATTCTTTACATTTAACACGCCCCCCAATAATGTATCTAGCTGTGGACAATTTACTGCCAAAATAGATTTCCAGACAAAACATATCCTCTGTAATGTGTACTTCTAGACTGACTAAATCTGTTCTACTTGACCATGCAGACATATTTTGCCTTCTCTCCCTAGTTTTTGATTTAACATAGTTTATTTGAACAGAACTAGTGTTGTAAATGGCATGACCTTTTATTAATCTGGCATATTTTTTTAGTTTGTAACTGAGAATAACGATCATTGGTGTACTTTCTTGCTGGTATACAGGAGTTTGACTTTTTGGCCTAACTCCTATACTTGTTCAGCGCACACCTTGGATGTAAATGGCATCAGGGCTAAAAAAGCATGCTTGCTTAACTCTTTGCATGGTTTCATTCCCCCAGCCCCCTCTTTTATAGTCAGAAGTCCCTGATGTAGTGGTAGGTCCCCATAAAGTAACTGAATACCAGATATTTCTTGTGATACCACAATTCATGAAATTTGTACCAAAGAAAGGGAGCTATATATTCGCAGGTTTCTTCCATATCTGTGTAGCTGCAATGGAAAATCTGAACTTTCTTTAGCAGATTGTTGCTATAGCACAACTTAAAACTGGACTGATTCTTTAGAAATTCTGAAATTGAATCGTTAGGAAACGTTCGTATCATTCTTGGTGGGTAGGATCCGTCTGTGAAACATGCTTTTTCAGCTTAAAATCAAAGTGATAATTTGAATAGATTACATTATTTTACTGTTCGTACACCTGTACCAAGAGGGCTCCATCACACATAAGCTGAAGCCCATGGATCCTATTGCTTAATATACCAGTGAAAGAATTTGAGTCTACCATACAGGAAATTGTTACAAACTATGTCAGTCACACCACAAGGATCTAATTTTGTAGGTCATTTAATTCATTGAAGCCAAGCCGGTTCTTATAGACTCTAATGACATGAAACATTTACCGTGGCGCAATCTAGTCTGTCAAGACAGACCATCGCACATCATGTTTTACTTAGCACACTTGATGTCTCGCACTCTTTTGAGATGAATCTTTGTCTTATAAAGCAACTTCTTATGGAAACTCACAATTTAATTTTACTTCCAAAAATGCAATCTTAGTGGTTTTCAAATTATAGAAGACCTCTGAATCCTACATTTGCCCAAGATGTTAGTTGGCAGTTAGTTTCCCTTGATCTTATTTGAGGCGATGTCATTGTTTCTGCTTGAAGAGAAATTACTCCAGGCGTATGACGACTCTTTAGTTTAGTGCTTATTCTGAAGTCCCTGCCCCATACTATTTTTTAATTCAGTAATTTTTATTGAAAATTGTATTTACATGGTGCAGAGGATATACATGGGAGAAACGCTAGGGGGATGATGAGAAAAGACATCCCAGAGACTAGATACTGCTGCAAACATGCCACCCCTGCACTTAATCCTTGTAATTATCACTTTAAAGATAATGTTGTACACCAATCTGCTTACTAGCTGCTACCCCCCCCTCCCCCCACCGCCCCACCCCCTTCCTCCCAAGAGTTTTAGAAAACCGATTGAGACGGATTGGACGGCTCCAGGGCTGAGAAGCTCTTCCTCAACACTGCGTTGGTGGTTGCCAAGAGGGACATCGCTGGTCACTGGCTAGACACTGCCCCTCCTGCTCTAGGGCGCCGGGGGGGGTGGATTGGTGTGCTGCGCGGGAGAGGCCTTTATACGTAGCCAGGGGGTGTCCCCGGAAGTTTCATAGCATGTGGGGGAAATGGGTCGGGGTACTTGACGACTGAGATGGTGTGGTCTGCTTTTCAGGTGCACGTGGGTATGCTATTCTTGCTTTCTTTGTGTAATCTTGATGTCACCGCAATGTGTGTTCTTCCCCCTATTACGCCAACGTAGAATGTAGCTCTGAATGGTGCTGTTGTCCACTTTCAAACTCAATAAAATTGGTTGTCAAAGAAAGCAGATCGAATTTGGGCTTTAGAGGAATGTGGTTATCTAATAGTTTGTGATGTAGAGTAGCTCTTGCCATAATCCCTGCAACCTCTCACCTGGCTACTTGATTGTATTCCCACCAGGGTTTGTTCACATGGCACCATTGTTGTATTCCTTCACACCAATCAACTTCCTCTTTATCAATTGATTTGTAGTTTGGGCCTCTTGGCTCAGACCAATTGTAACCTCTGGAGCTACTTTGTTAAGGTACTTCAAAGTAGAAAACTGCATCGACCGAATGATGAGACAGCCTGGGTATCCATTCCTGTGATGTGTTCATTACGAGGAGCAAGACGTGTTCTGCAAGTGTTTCCCCAAAAAATTAACCCTGGGTTCAACTGACTTTTGGGGAGCTGATGGATGTGTAAGACCATTGCATATATTGTGTGTATGATGGTAGAGGTGAAATCCATCCCTGGGCTAATGTATGTGTAGCCTTCTGTCTAAATTCTGTGGAGTTATGTGGGGATCATTTTGGAGCTAAGCAACTAAACTAGTGGTGAAGGTAAAAGAGGAATTTGTTGAAGGCAATTTAAGGATCTTTTTAGGGCTACATTGGGTTCCGATGAGAGGCGTATAGAGGGCATTTGGTGGACCAAATGTAGTGTTGTGGTTGCGCCTTTTCTTGTAAAGCACTTCTGCTGCACTTAGGCTGCTAAAAGCAGGCTGGAAAGAAGATAGAATTGGAGTTTTGCTGTTCTGTGCTGCACTGTAGCTGTGACAATTATTTTCTTTCTAGTACAATGTGGCAGATATGATGCATGCTTGTTTGTAATATAGCAGAAGTGATGTTTCTATTTACACTATATGAATACTATGTATAAATAACAGCAAACTGATGCTGTCTTGTCTGCCGTCTTAAGTCAAATGTATAACTTCTTGCAGCAGAAGGTGTGGTTTTTTTCTTTGTTTCATTGTAAAGCAGTGGGTCTCAGCCATACATACCCTCGTGCTGTAAAATAACCAGTGATTCAGTTTTCACCTAGGGTTTTCAACCTGACAGTTGATCAATCCCCAAAATGTTTTAATCTTTTTGTAAAGAATAGTATTTTTACTTCTCCTTTAGCCTATTGTAAAGAATGGATGGGTTTCTGCTTGTTGAGAATTGTAAATTCATGTAGTGAATTTAAGCTGGAATGAAATATTGAGAATTAACTTTTTTACTGTATTTTTCCCCTGAATTCCTTTTAAAAGAAGAAGCTGGCAGGCTGACGCAAACGGGCAACTTACAGGACGGACTTTCTGGCTATTGACCATTTAGCTGGTGAGTATACTTTCCAGTTTCCAGCCCCTCCAACCGTCCAAAGTTTTAAGAGTTTGGCTTTGCAGGATCTTTTTTGTCTCCCCCTCTCAGAACCCCAGGGTTGCCATTGATGCTCATTTTATACTGTAAGAATTGATGTTAGGTCGTGGTGTTTAACAGTTGCAGGGCCTCCTGCCACCTCACTTGCATCTTAAGGAATGAGCTAATATATGAACTCGAGTGTTATGAAAGGAAATTGTTTTTTTTAAGTAGAATGAAAAATGTCCTAGCTATTGTAACAAAGTTTCAATTCCATTAAGGACTCGGAGGAGAGGATTATGCCTTCTTTTTTCACTTTATTTTCACAGCAGCCATCTGATTTTGAAACCATACAAACCACGTTTCTCATGAAGCCTTGGGAAAAATATAGTACAACATACAATCAGGAAACAGTCCTGAACATCCAATCGGGAGGCCCCGAGAGTCCTTCACTGGCTCTTCACCCTCTTTCGTTGTGCGAAGTCATCCGCTGGATCACCATCATGAATCCAGTTTTTTTGCATTCGATCCTACAAAGATGAGGGACATCGTCACCACCTAGGCATTTAACCACTAAAGCCTCTGGGAGAAATTACAGCGAAAGCAGTTAATGTGCAATTGAGTCAAACGCCTTCAACTAGATCATTTTAAACTGTGTATTACTTACCCCAATACGGGGAGGGCGATCTCCTGAGGGAATCCCTAGGGTGGGATAGTCCTCACCTCGGAGTCCTTAATAGAAGTGACATTTCTGTTATGATAGCTAGGAAACTTTTCTTTCTTTGTCGGGACAGGAGACGAGGATTATGGTAGCTTAAAGCTTGCTCACCACGAGGTTAGCTATGTTAAGCACCAGCTTGTAGTAAAACCTCTTCAAGGTAGAGTCCGAAGACCAATCTGCAGCGTTGAGGATATCCTCCAAACGGGCACCCCCGCCAAATGCTTTAGCGGCCGTAGCTCCTTATGCCGAATGTGCCCCAAAAATCCGAAGGTCAATATTAGCTTCTTTCATTATCCACCTAGCTATGGCGGGGGAAGAAACCGCCTTGAATGGCTTATGTAATGCAATGAGGAGTTATTGCTCCCCGGGAGGACAGATCTCTTCAGTCATTTCCTCATATGCCTTTAAGCACCGGACAACACAAGCTTTGGAGAGTCTGGGAATTCTGCTTAAGTGATGACTGTTGTGTGACACTTTGTTCTTCTGTTCAGAGTGAAAGTTACTCCGGTTGGGGAGAATATCCTGCCTGTGATATCTAATGCTTTCATGTTCAAGGCGACTGCAAGAGATGTGGCAGAGCAGCTTAGCCGACAATTCCTTACTAGACGGAACATGATTTGGTTGACAGGAAAGGAACAGATTGAGAACTTGGTTAACGTCCCAAAGAGCCGAGTAGTGGGGGCTCCGTCCCAAAGAGCCGAGTAGTGGGGGCTCCGTCCCAAAGAGCCGAGTAGTGGGGGCTCCGTCCCAAAGAGCCGAGTAGTGGGGGCTCCGTCCCAAAGAGCCGAGTAGTGGGGGCTCCGTCCCAAAGAGCCGAGTAGTGGGGGCTCCGTCCCAAAGAGCCGAGTAGTGGGGGCTCCGTCCCAAAGAGCCGAGTAGTGGGGGCTCCGTCCCAAAGAGCCGAGTAGTGGGGGCTCTGTCCCTAAGAGCCGATTAGTGGGGCTCCCGAGGAAGGTAAAGCCTGATAACTCACAAGACTGCATACCAGTGGGTGTGCCCTCACCGCCGCCTCATTTTTCGGACATGCCCGGCTGAAATGGCTTACTGGCAGGTGTTAATCGATCTATAAGCCAAACCGCCGTGAGCTAAGTGAGCTAGAAAATTCAGAGTGTGTACTCCATCTGCGTCCAGCAGGTTATGGTTTCTTCCGATACTCCAACTGGACCATCTGCCCCATACAGATTTGTATCTCTTGACAGTGCTGTCTTCCCAAGCCTTGGACATGCCTGGGGCCTCCCAACGTCTTCGGTAATCCGCCACGCTCCACAATCAATTCCTGTGAATCAGTGGATGCTGAATTTGGTTGGGATTCACAAGGAGAGTCTGAAACTGGGGGAGTAGGATTGGAGAGTTCCAGAAGAACTGGAAATCAAAATTGTGATCTCCAAAGGGGGTCGGGTGGGGGTTGTGATCAGAGCCATTTGCGCCTGTTGTCTCCTGACCTGCGCTGTCACCCATGCGATCATTACAAAGGGTGGGAAAGCATACCCCTTCTTTGACTCCAGTCCTGGATGAAGGAGTTTGGCTACTGCTAGTGGGTCTGGACTCCAGCTGAAGAAACTGGGAAGCTAATGGTCCAGTCTTAAGGCAAACAGGTCCACCGAGAAAGGACGGTCATTCAATGTTGCTAACAGCTCTGAGTTGAGCTTCCAAAGGCTGGAATTGCAGGACTGGAAGTCGCCACTTGGTTCTCTCTGCCGGGTCAGTACTCTGCCATGACTGAAACCTGATGGTACAAACAATGCTGCCAAAAAACTGCCACAAGGTCCGAGAGGGCTTTTGACAGAGTACCCCCCTAAGTGGTTGATATAGCGGACTGCCGAAATGTTGTTCATCTTCAGAAGGATACATGACTGGATAGAATCTCTCGTCTAACAACGTACTGCGTATGAGCCTGCTTGAAGTTCTATGCAGTTGATATGTAACGGTCGTTTGTGTTGAGACCACAAACCTCTTGTAGAAGTAGCATTGCATTCTGCCTCCCCAGCCTATCCTGCTGGTGTTGGATTCTATAACCAAGTCTGGGGCCGATCCGAAGATTGCTTGGGCATTCCAGGACTCCATGTGGTCTGACCACCATTGGATTTTTCTCGAGCCTCCTCGGAAAGGGACACCTTATGAGAGTAGGAGCCACCTCTGCGTAGGTGAGCCTCCTTCATACCTCAGTCTTTTGTGTGTCTGCAATGTTTGTGTGTATGCCTGTTTTTGTAAGAAAAAAGTGAGCGAATCAAGACACTCAGGAGGTATTTTAAAGAAAAGGGGTGGCACTATGTGTGTACATGTCTGCTCGGTGACAAAGATTTATAAATAACGTAAAACGGAGAGTGAGTGGATGGATGAGTGAGCAAGGGTGGATGTATAGATGGATGGATGAGTGAAAGCATGCATGGAGGAAAGCGGGTGGATGATTGCATAAAAGGGCAGATGATGGGTGGATAAGGGAAAAATTGGATGGTTGACAAAGGTAGAGAGGATGGATGAAAGGGTGGATGATGGATGAGTGAAATGAGGGATTGAGTGAGGGTGAATGGAATAAAGGAATAAAAGGGTTGATGGATGGATGACGAAAGGATTGATGGATGAGGGAAAGGGTGGATTAAGAGAAGGATGAGTGAAATGATGAATGGATAGGTCAGTTATGTTACCTCAGTTTGCCACAATAGTGCGTGGCATCATTAAACTTGCAGACCTACTACGAGCGCTGCTTGTGCTGCTCAGGGAAAAAGGTTTGCCCACTATTGTATTCCAAACAAATCAGTACTCTTCAACTCATTGCCCAAGATAGTCTGCTACCTACTATGCTGTTAAAAGTCCGGGATATCTTACACCTACACTTAGTTGCCGTAGCTGCTTACTTGCGAAATCGAGAACATAATTCATTATTTCGAATTCCTGTCATTAAAGATTTTATGGTAGGCCTAAAGTCATTCTATAGTGTCCCATGTGTTCTCATTCGGAATCTTTTTGGACTTTACATTTCTTCTCATGGAAAGTGGTTTTCCTTGTGGCCGTTTAATTAATTAATTTAGATTTTTTTAGCGTAATATGACACACAGACATGTCAACCACATTCTCATTAATTTCAGACATACCTATAGAGTATTGTTATATTGCTCCCTTTAAATATTTCAGTCTTATCCGTCAGTACCATCTTATTACATAGTGCTGTGATCGACAAAAGTTTGCTTGTTCAGATAGTCCGTTATGGGGCCCGTATGTCTTTGGGCGCAAGGCCTTTGGAAGTTTTTTTGCATTCATTTCCTAGTTGGCTTCACAGTACACCAAGACCTGCAACCTTTGTTCATGTTTGGGTGCCTATCTCCCCCCATGCCACCTTGCTTTGTGCCAATAGAAGCGCTATTGCAATAAGCTTTCCAGACTTCAGCAGTGGATCATTCCTAATAGGCACATATGTGGGTGCAAAGCCCTGTCTCAGACAACATAGATCTCCAGTCCCGTACCCAGGGTCTGATTGGGATCACAATTTGGCCAGGGCACTGACGCTAAAAGTGGCCCACATTCAAGGGGCGTGGCTCACAATTAAGAGGCATGGCCCACATTCAAGGGGCGTGCTCTTTCACGAAACATTTGGTTACTCTTGGAGGTCTAATTTGTAGCGAAATATTTAGTAAATTAAGCCTTTTAAAGCGTACAGAGCAAGTAACATTGGTAAAAACTAGGAGCACTGCAGTTCTGAAAACTAAATACTTACTTGCAGTCTTAACGCTCTGCACAATGTTGTTAGATACTCTTTCCCAACCAGCTATGTCCTAGACTCTAGTCATCACATAAATCAGTAATCTAGTACAAAGTCCAGGAGAAAGGGGTAAGACTGGAATCTCTGGTAATAGAACATGTAATAACAAAAGTAAGAATTCACAAACGAGGAAAAGGCAGTCTGGGGTGTAAAGAATGCTGAAAAATGTATCTGTACAATCCAGTCATAAATTTATTTCACAGCCAGCAGGTGATGTCCATATACAAAAAAACCTGTTTTATTCATATCTGTTGCTGCCTTTAAGTCTTGGCCATGGGGAGACTGAGGATTACTCAAGAATCTTGCCCTAATGACCATGCATACTCCTTAAACAGATTGTTTTAAATACCATTTTTTCAAATTTATTTTTAATATGGGCGATGAGTAAGAACCTATCACAGCGATTTTGCAGAAAAATGTTTGTTTCATGCAACATCCATAAAAAAATGTCTTTGAGATCAAACAGGCCATCACATATGAGAAATGGGAGGATGTCACAGATTATTTTCAGTAATTTTAGTGAGCTGTTACTGCGTTGTAATATTGAAAACACACGTCAATGTCCTTGAATATTAGAGGTAAATGCATTAAAAATTTGGACAAGTATGGAAGTGCACTGTCCAGTGATCAGCTGAAAGAGGGCATCAAAGAGCAGGAATTGGATTATAAATTCAAATCTGTTCCGAACAGGGGCCCAAAAATATGTTTGGCCTGAGGCCCCCAAAATCCTTAAGATGTTTGGCTCAGACATGGAATGAAAGTGAGAGGATACTGTTCTTGCACAGGACACAGGGCCAAGGTGACAATGGCCTACATGCTGAGCAACTAAAATAACAGCAAGGCCCCTTTCTGTCACAAATGTATTTGAACCCGTCAGGGAAGGAGCACCTAATAAGCAGCGAAGCCCCTGCTATTACTAAACTATTCAGCCCTCCCCAGACCTTCAGCTCAGGAGCACATGAATTAGCAGTAAGGCCCCTGCAATTAGTAAATTAATCAGCCCTCCGGGCAATGTCCTGGCAGGGGAGCACAAAACACAGCTGCTGGGTCATCCATGGCAGCCAAGGGGAGGCTGAGGTGAAGATGGTGCAAGTTGCAAAGATCACCTGGCCCCCACAGCGAGACCCATTCTTCCTCATCCACTATGCCCTGAATGTGAAGGGCTGTGGGCGAGGTGTTAAAACCAACACTGTTTATGTGCTGCGTGGGCCCCAGGGGGGCCGAGGTGAGAATGGCTCAAAGGCCTGAGCAACTCCTGGCCCCCAGGGAGGCCGATTTTTTTGCAAAGAATCAACCCCTCCCGAGCCACCCTCAGCGTGATTGCTTTGCAGGGCAGGGGGTGAAGGAGAGGCGACAGCGGATAATCGCTGCGGGCGACAGTGAAGCTGCATTTATTCTCTTTCTCTGTCTCCGTGCCCTCTGTGGGCTGTTTTTTTTCCTCCCCTTTCCTAGTCCACAGAGAGCACGAAGACAGAGACCGAGAAATGAATGCAGCTTCACTGTGTGGCTGGGAAAGGGGAGAAAATAAAACGGCCCACAGAGGGCACGGAGACACCGGCCCTTCGGCCAATGCCCGAATGCCCGCATTGCCAATCCGCCCCTGCCCGTACCACAGTGTTCCAGAATCTTTGTATTTGCTCTCAATCCCATGCTAAATGTACAAAGTCTACTCCTCCCTCGCATCTTTCACAGTTCCCATCATCTCTCAACCCATATTTGAACAGCCTAGCAGGTGTAGAGTACATTTGTTGTATTAATTTGAAATGGATAATGCTTAGATTGCAATTTGATGTTCGCATCCCAGTCAAATTACAACAGAATTCCCATTCCTCCGGTGATAATTGGGGGTCTAATGTGGTGTCCATCTATCAAGCACTTTAATTGGTGTCTGCGGTCAGTCCTCTTGAACTTCATTATATAGTTTATTTACCAGATGCCTACGTTTAGGCGTAATTAGTTCTGTTTGTAGAACACAAAGCCGAAAAGGGGGGGGGGGGGCTATATCATCCGGAAACTTAGGATATAACTCTTGTATGGCTGACCATGGACCGTATTATGTAAATATAAAGAGCAGTAAATTTTTTAAAATATATTTGTAAATTTTTCTTTGTATGTTGGTTCAAATGTCTTTATTTTTGCATAGTTGACTGAATCAATTGCAATATAGCACTTAAAGGAATAAAATATGTAACCAAACATTCAATGTTATTTCGTCCATCATTGCTGCCTATTTAGGCACTGGGGTTATAAAACTACCATCTTCTAATGAAACCAGATAAAACCCAGAGATGGGAAGAGTTTTACAGCGTGAATCTTTCTGGATTCACTATGCTGTGCATTATTCCGCAGTCTAGTGGTTGGATCCGGAATCCTAGTATTTAAAAAAATAAAATAAAAAAATAAAAATTATTTTTCCGTGGCCCAGGTGGGCGTCGACGTCTCACCCTTTGGTGTTCTCCTGTGACGTCAGCGCCCTTCCTCCGGAAGCTCCCACCTTTGGTAGCCATCTTCAGATTCTTTTTTCCGCTGTTGGGTTTCGATCGTCACCGAAGGGTTCCAGAGTTTTTGGAGAAGAGAATTAGAAAATCAAGCAGAAAACATCAAAAGTGAGTTTTCAACAGACCGATTGGGAGCACAGAGCCGGGACGACGAAGAGGGTGAGAAAATAAAGAACTTC
This sequence comes from Lissotriton vulgaris, assembly GCF_964263255.1. Lineage (NCBI taxonomy): Eukaryota > Metazoa > Chordata > Amphibia > Caudata > Salamandridae > Lissotriton > Lissotriton vulgaris. Next base: position 867,847,668 of record NC_141699.1, read on the forward strand.
GGCGTCCAACGGAGAATGCGCACACATTGGGCCCCCTGAGCGCAGGTATGGACAAAACCCCATTCAAATTCTGCCGTAATTGTCACCACAAATACGCGCAGAAGGACCAGCACCCAGTCTGCAACCTCTGCCTGTCACTCAACCACCAAAGCAAGGATTGCAACGCCTGCTCGGCATTCACTCCCAAGACCCTCCGAGTGAGGGAGAGACCGAGGAGAGCGAACTACACCATGCAGGGACCAGGACAACCCCGGATGCTCCGGGACTTGGGCCTCTTCAGCAGAGAAGAGGACAACATCGCCAAGGACCCAGAAGACTACACGGTTGCAGAGACCGAAAAGAAGTCGACAAAGGAGGTAAGAGACGTCGACCCTTAAAGCCCCGACAGACTCTCGAAAAACAGAGCCAAATTCTGCAAAAGGAGCACTGGCATCGAAGCACTCAACGGCCACAGCGGTGTCCACGGACAAACAGCCCAGGGGATCTTTCGAAAAGTACTTCCGAAAGAAAAAGCGCTGAAGGCGACTTTGACATCAACATCGACCTCTAAGAGAAGCACCGAAACTCTCGATGCCGAACAAGCCGCCGAAATGGAGAGGGAGAAGAAGAGCAGGCTCTAAGCTGAAATGGACAGCATCCTCCAGAGGAGAAAAGACTTTGACGAACGGATGAGCAGATACACCATCCCTCCGAAGCCCACAGCTGTAGTAGAAACAGAAGTCAAGAAGGAGTTAGACGCCGGCAAGCCACAGGAAACTCCTGAAACAGCAGAGCAACAGTACGAAGATGGCCTGTATTATTACAAAGGAGAAGTCCAGGACATCCTCTGAGGCTCAGGACCTGGAATGGCAGAACCTTGACACCGAAAGCCCTGAGGAGGGCGTAGTCCTATCCGCCGAGGCGTTCACCGCCAGACGACATTGGCATCTACAGCATGGTCCTCAAGAACGCTGCAGCAACATATTCAGTTAAATTCGAGGAAGAGAAACCAAAAGCTTGTTTTCTCTTGGATACTCTGCTCTCCACTCAATGTAGGAGCCAATCCCTACCCATCCTCCCAAGTGTGCTGGACCAGGGCAGGGAAGCTTTCAATGAGTTAGCTGCCTGCTTATCTGTCCCCCCTAGAACTGAGAAAAATAAAAGCATTCCTCGAAGGACCCACCATATATCCAGGGATCCGTGCCAGCTGACTCCATTATAACGTCATCAGCCAGGAAGATGGCCACTATTCCCACAAACTCAGGGCCATCTTCAGACCAAGAGTAAGAGAATAGAACTCATGGGGAGGAAAGTAAAGAGTAATGCAGCGGTTCACTGGCTCATTGCGAACTCCAATGCCCTAATAAACAGGTATGCGTACCAACATTGGGAGGAGGTTGGGCAGCTGCTCAAACATCTCCTGGAACAATGCCAGCAGAGGGCAACATACCTGGTGGAGGAAGGCAAAAACATGGCCAACACCTGCCTAAAGTCGGCCCTGGATGCAGCAGACACATCCAGCAGGCTTATGATGATTGGAGTAACTGAGTGAAGGCATGCCTGGCTGTGTATCTCCGGTTTCAAACCGGAAGTCCAAAACAACATTCTGAACACGCTCTTCAATGGGGAACAACTGTTTGGGACCCCAGTTGACGAAAAGCTGACGCAACTCAAAAAGGATAATGAAACTGCAAGGTCCATGGGGGCACTGCAGTTCAGAGGGATGCGAAGGGGCACACCCTCAAGGAGACCGTGTGGCAGAGGTGGAAACCAACCGGAAGCATCGCACCAGGCCTTCCAGCAGGCTTAGCAAGTAAACAACCAGGCGCAACAGCAGGGTCAGCAACAGCAAAGCTGGCACTACCAACCAAGAGGGCAGTTCTTTTGGGGGCACTCTAACTGATGGGGACAAACGAGAAGAGGGGGACAGCAACCCGCCTCAAAGTTACTCCGTGCCCACCCAGACAACACCTCTAGAGGTGCGGCACAGCAAGACTCAAACACACACAAAAAAGATCCTCGAACATGTAGGAGGCCGGCTAAAACACTTCTTCCGGGAGTGGAAGAAGATAACAATGGACAAATGGATACTCCACATCAAACCGTTCGGCTACTGTATAGAACTGGAAAGACAGCCACCAAACAGGAGGCCAACCAACAAAACACGCTCTCCAAAAAAGCTTTCGCTACTTCTGCAGGAGGCACAAGAACTCCTCCACAAGGAGGCAATAGAAACTGTGTCGTACAAGGAAAGAAAGGGGGTAGTGTACTCAAACTACTTTCTCGTACCGAAGATAGACTAAACGTTAAGACCCATCCTAGACCTACGGTTCCTAAACAAATGCATAAAAAAACAAAAATCAAGATGTCCCTACAGTGAGTTCTACCACAAATAAGGGATGGAGACTTCATGTCCACTATAGACCTCAAAGATGCCTACCTACACATTCCCATGAACCATATACACAAACATCTAGTAAGATTTGCCATCAACAAAGCGCACTACCAGTTCACAGCCCTAACCTTTGGAATAAAATCCACACCAAGGGTCTTCACAAAATGCCTAGCAGCGGTAGCGGCGCACCTACGGAGGCAGGGAGTACATGCATATCCCTACCTCTATGACTGGCTGGTAAAGGCGAACTCCTACAGCCAATGCCCGTGTTTTTTTTTTTTTTTTTTTTTTTTTTTTTTTTTTTTACTGCTACGTTCCAGAGTGCTCCCGTTGACCGTGATAGCTGTATTTCTGCTGTTGATTTTCTGCCTATGTGGCTTGCAACTTAGGAGTTGTTTGAAATGGGACGTCCACGCTGCTCGGATGTTTTATAGGTTCAACAGTGTTACTTATTGCACTAGCTTATCCCTTATCAAGTGGTTTCACTTATCTTACTTGTAGACCTCCGCGGGATATAAAGACCATTTTCATGAGGATTTGTCTTGAGCATCATCACTACTTAGCCTGGTGATATTGGACATCACTACTGTGGGACGTGTCTTTTAGTTATTATTTGGTTGTGGCAGTTATAAACTGCTCAATCTTTGATTTAAAAACATACCGGACGTGAAACTGCTTACTAGCAGGGAATCCTATGACCTTTCAGCTCATGGATTTGGGTGACTCTACCATCTAGTGCCCTGAAGAAGTCCTGCACTAGGATGAAACTCGTCGGCTCTGCTGTGTGTTAAGTCATTAGAACTGGACTGTTTTTTATCCACGTGAAATGGAATTGGAATAAAAAACTGAAGAATTCTCTGTTCTACATATGTATTTCATAACTGTTATTATTGATCTAGTTCTGTTGGGTGGTGCACCTGTGCTTTTGTCCTGAATTGGCAGGTTCCTGAGGGAACAAGCACTGTGACGGTGGGTGCCATTCAGTGTGCACACAAACTCCATCTAGAATAGAGGGGACAAGACTGATGGAGTGATACCAGGTTAGTTGCTGGCAGCTGGAAGGTTCCACTGTTAGTTTTTTAGGTCTCGCAGAGAGACCTATTGCGGTGAAACCAGAAAGTTAAACCATCCGGATTGCGAGTGCGGATTTTCAATAGTTCACGTGACCACAAGCACGCACATTTCCCCACCTCAAAGCCAGCCATCAGCCTCCCTCCCACAGGCTTCCCCAGCGTGCGCAGTGCCGCTGGCTTCCCTTCTCCTCCCCCTAATTGTTTGTTTTCACGGCCGCCAGGCTGTGAGCTACATCAAAGGGTTCGGCTCCCCGCCCCCTGCTTCACCAACGCTTCTCTCCTCCCCTAATTATTCACTGCATGGCCGGCTGGCACATCAAAGGCTGCTGCTCCCCCCCATGCGTCTCGTCACCCTTCCTCCCTTGTAATTAAAGGCATTGAATGTGGCTGGCTGAGGCTGCTGATCGCATCGGCACTGACCTGGCAGCTAATCTGACATCAGAATCTACGACTGACACTGAGGAGCTTTGAGTGCCCTTCAGCTGCTCCTGCGAAGTGCTTTTTTCCACCTTTTCCATACACCACACCCACCCTGCACAAAGAGAAAACTGTACCTGTCCCCTCTGTACTGTACTTTCTGTCGCTTTCCATTTTCCAACGTTTCTCATCTTCCGTTTGTCTTTTTTCTCCTCTTTCAGTCCCTTTGCCTTTGTCCGGATGTATAGCCATTTCCTCTTATCTTCTTGTCTGGCCATTTGCCTACTGTCTCCTCCCTTTCCTATGTCCTCCTGTCTGCCTCTTTCTTTCCTTCCTCCTCCTGAATGTCCTTTCCCCACTCCTTCTATCCTTTTGCCAGTCCTCATATCTGCCCTTCTATTCTGACCCACTGCCTGTCCCCTCTAAGCTGCCCTCCTCCTCATTCATTTCACTTTATCCTTCTGCTTACTGCACGTTTAATGCTCATTTGTTTGTATTCTCGAGCATAAAACGGAATAAAAGAGGAATGCCTTTAGGTATTTACAAACACCTATACAGGAGCTCTCCCCACTCGTTGCCTGGTCAATTACCCCATAACAACTGTATTTCTTGCCACTATATTTTGTTCTATTTTCTCATTTTAACTTATGTTGTTTGGGCAGCTGGTCGTTTTTGATATGCCTCGGTTAGGCAGAGTGTGCCATCAGTTCTGCAGCAGGGAAGCAAGCTTGACGCTGATGTTACTTCTACACTTCTTTGTTCCTGTGACTGCCCCTGACACCGGGACGATTCTGACTTGGAGTAGCTAGTGTACAGCCTCCACTACCAAGCTATATACTATACACTCTATACCCCCTAGGCAAAATGTACACATCCCATTCCATCTACTATTTTTATGTGTGCAGGTGCACTAATAAGTCTACGTGTAAATGCGTAGTGTCTGTGTGCATGCAAGATGCTTAGAATCTTTTGCTGTGAGCATATGCAGTAAACCGCACAGTGGCCACCTGCACATTAGTGCTTCTTACAGGTACCGGCAGAGTCTAAGCACATGGTACAAGCTGACAGCGGCTGGAAGCTTAGATACTGATGCGTAGACATCAGTGGCCGGCCCGATGAGTAACCTGATGTGGCAGAGCCGGAGAGAGTGAGTACCACCATTGGCCAATTTTAGATAGCTAAAAAGACAGCGAGTGCAGGTGCTAGTTTTTAATCCTATGGTCCGTCTCCCAGCTTGCTTGTTTTGTCCCAACTTGTTTGCCCTGTCACTGCTTACTTTGCCTGTTCCAACTTTCTCACTCCTGCTTGCTTTCCCTGCTCTAATACCCTGTCCCATATTCCTTTCCCTACTTACTTTCTGTGACCCTCTGTCCCTCCTCCCCCCCCCCCCCCCCCCTCCCCCCAGCAATGCCAAGATATTGTCTTGAACAATGCCAACACTGCTGAGCGGAGCTTTTACTGCTATTACTGGGACTGCCCATTTCTCACCCGGGATGTTATTCTGTAATGGGACAACAGCAGCACTTCCCGTAAGAGCTTCTATTCATTATCCCCTTCGATGCTTGTGACATGGTCAACTCGTCATGGGTGTTACCTGCGCTGTGCGTTTGACGAGTTGACCTTGTCACATAACAAGGGATTTTGAAAATTGCAGCACAGCACGGGAATATACAGCAGCAATGATGTGGTTAAAAGGGACACATCCAGTTATTTCAGAAGGCTGTTGTGTGTTTAACTGGACGGTGCCAGCTTCTACACTTTTAATAGTACTATCCTTTCAGCGGGGTTGCTTTAATGTTTCAATTTTATTAGCATATACTTTATTTGTAATAGAACTGTACTCGCGCTTCTCAGTGGTGTGCTTTTAATGGTACTGTTAACAGAGGCTCATGCTAACATGGCCTCTATTATTAAATGTCATATTTTTAATGAAACATTCCTCAGCTGGGAGGTTGCACCTCACATGAGGCACTTCTGGCACATATCAGCAGGCTGCTATATCTTTAAATAAGAGAATACTGGCACTCCTTAACGGAGCTACTTTGTCTTTATTGGGCTAGTACGGGGATTGCTTACTGGGGTTACTCTGGGAGGGGGAAGTATCGGCTGATCTCAGCTGCCTGCTTACTATTTCTCCAGTGGGACAACACTTTTCAACATACTGACATGCTGCAAGTAGGAGGGACAGTACCAGTACCGCCGAGCGGCCTGCTACACTCTGTGTGACAGTACCGGCACTTCTCAACAGAGCTGCAATGTCTTTTATAGCAAAGTATGCACTTCTAAGAAGAGCTCTTACAAGTTCACTGGCACGGACCCAGCACTTCAGCTCTTCTCAGCGAGGCTATTTTTTTGCTTTTTTCTGGACTGAAAGGGTTTATTTAATACATCTATTGATACAGAACCGGTACTTCTAAGCAGTGGTGATGCTCTGTTAACCATCTCATGCTCAGACTGATCTCCATTTCTGCATTTTATTAACCCTTTAAGTGCTGCCGTCGGCTAACGATTGTCGCGAGCACTAGCTTGCCAGCGCTGCGCACGACCGTTGGCCGACGGGCCAGCACCCGTTATTCGAACGTTCAGCACTGGGCGCTGAACGTTCGACGCTGCTACGGTGTTAAGGAGGCTCTCTAGTTTCGTGTGCCACTTTCTTATCGTAATATTTACTCAGGAAATCCATGTGATTTACAAAGCCTCCTCCCAGCGTGTGCTCGGCCTCAGGCATTTCTTCTCCCCCCTAATTATTCACGGCCTCCAGGCCGTGTCTTGCGTTTCTCCTCTAAGCAGGCTCGAGGCTTCATCCTGCCACTGATTACCCGTTCCCACCCAGGCAGGGGGCCTCGGCTGGGTGGCAGGTTTTGTTGGCCACCTCAAAGCGTTCACGGTTTCTCCTGGTCCGCCGTCGCACACAACAGCAGTATCTGACAAGCGACTCGCCCACCGAGTTATCAGACTAAATAACATTCCTTGTGAACCTTCCACATCACTTTGTATGGGCACAGTAATGTATTTAGATTAGGTGAGTGAATAACACTGCTTGTTAATATAGTGCATATCCCAAACTGAATTGTTTCTAGATGGTTAAATATGAGTATTGTAATTTTCAAATCATGCAACCAGAATTACAGCAAGGGGTTGGGAGGCTTTCGAGATTTGTTCGTGTTACTTCTGTTCTGTGACCTTTTACACTATCCAAATGGTTTTGGAGGCCTGGATGGTGAATACACATGCCTAGTCTTTTATTGTAAATGAGACCCTTACTGCCTCGCTGCCCAGCAACCCTCTCACTCACGTTATCTTTACCGCCGCACAGGCGGCACTCCACCCCATGTCTGCTCACTCCGATGGGATCATTCTAGCTTCCGCTGCCACTTGTGCCTTAGGTGGTTGCCTCTTTCCCCCTTTTGGGCACTTCTCTAGAGCTGTTCTGACCGGCAGCTGGCTTCACGCTGTCTCTCATTTCGCTCACACTGCGTGGGGGCTGGAGCTGGCGCCGGAGACTGCTGGCTCCAATCTGGACTGAGTTCATCTTCCTTGCGGGAGAGTGGGCTGCTACACCACTCCCTGTCCTCCCACGTTAGGCTCTCTTCACTGCTCGACACAGCCCCACGATATTTATAATCTAATTACAAGGCTCCCGCCTCCTCAGACTCCCTTTGCCTTGAAGAGAGGTCAGCTTACTGAAGCGAGCAGATCACCGGCACCAGCGCACTCACTGTGACACACTTACTGGACCGCAGGAATATAAAATGTATTTATTTAATGCATTTTTATAAAACGCGGACTTTACCCGAAGGTGTCAGAGCACTGTACAATAGAACCAGCACACCAAAAAGGAAGCACAAGCTGCATCGCCAAGAAAAGAGTAAACTGATGCACACAATTCCGAAATAAGAAATCAAGGAAGGCACAGCACACCACGGTAAACACCGAGGTGCAAAAAGCATCAACAACTCCGCAGACAGACTCTGTTTCCGAAAGATACACAATACACATACATGGAGACGGCCAGAAGTACATGCCCGCTCAGAGAAGTGACAAAACATTCCACATTAGCTCAGAAATACGCAAGCACATCTACACAGACCACTCAGAAAGCTTGTTTACCAGTTTCTTCTTTTCTCTTATCTGCCCCATGGACCTTTCTCTCTTTGCCCGCAGCGTCTTTTTTGTGTGCTTCTGACGCCCGTTCAAATTAAACTCTCCTTGTAAATGTTTTTTCATTTCCACGCCATCTGCGTATCTCAACTGTCCCATTGTCACGTTGTCTGCATTTCTTTTCCTCTCGCTTCTTTTCTCTGCCCTGAGAACTTTATGCCCGCCTCGCATGTACAGCCAAGCCCACTGGACACCCTGGGCAGTCTTGCTGCACACGTCCGATGTGAATGGCTCACTAGCAGAGCGATCTCATGTCTGTGCAGGTCAGAGAAACTCGCCGCCGCCCTTGGGACAGGAAATATCCCGTGCACCAAAATAACAGCCGCCCCATTAGTGAATCGCATAGTAAGTGAAAGTGGCCCATATTAGCAAACAGGGCAGTTTTGAATATGTAATGACACGTTTTTATAGGTATATGGGGTACTACATGCATTTTTGCTTGCCACAGGTGATGTTTGTCGTAATATCATGGATTAAGGGTCTGAGATGGGGGCTGTGGCATGTGAGGCTCTCTGTGAGGGGGCGTGTTCCCTCCGCGTCACCCCAGGCAAGCACCCCGCAGGCGGGAGAGATGGTGTAAACCTGCGCATGCCTTGACATGTCTATTGTGGGCATAAGTCTCACTGGGAAGGGGGTGTATGTCGTAGGGCCCAAATCCATACAGGGGGGATACAGTTAACAGCTCTTGCCCCCCAATGGGTTTCTGGAGACTGACAGTCAGAAATGCCCCCCAGGCAGAGAGGGAAAACGGTGTAAGGGGGATGGGGGCTCTGTGATTGGTCTGTTGTCTGTGAATTCTTTAAACAGAACAACCCATGTTCCTTTTGTCTTTTACAATTTTCTCGGAAAACAAAACGGTGTTAGGAGGCTATCGATGTCTTGCCTTTGGCTTTATTAGGTGGGTGAGCACTATTTGTCAATCACGTGTAGATCTCTTACAAGAGAGAGCATGGGTTCACGTAAAGCCAAATTCTGTATTTACATATTATAAAGAAATTATTGCCCAGCGCAACGAGTTTGTTTCCTGTCCCATTTGATTGAAGCCGTCTCCCTTACACAGTCCGAGGATGTATTCTGCCCCTTTCTATACTCCAAGCCCTCATCCTGGTCCTCACACACTGAGGACCTCTCATGCCCCCTACACGCTCAACTTGCCTCCTTCTCCACATCCACTGAGCCTGTCTCCGGGCAGCAATTTCCAAAAGCTTTCATGCTTGGTGACGCGAGTGGACTGCTCAGCCGGCACCAGGGCTGCTGGAAGTTTTACTGCCCACTCCCTCTCTGCAGGAGGCGGGGGATCTTTTTAGCCCCTGAACCCTTTCCCACCAGAAGCAAGGTGACACCTCACCCCTTGGGCTGCAGAGGCACAGGCTCCGCGTACTGTGGGTGGGCCTGCATGCCAAAAGCAACAGATTAAACAAGACCGCCCGGAATTCTTGTGTGAGATCAGATGGCACCAGGGCTTTAAGTAGGATGAAAAAACTGGGGGGTCTCTCAAAGGGGTGTGGCCAGTGTAATTGGGGGGCATAGCTTTTAAAACACTTACTTTAAAAAATCTGTGCTCAGAATGGTATGCTGCCTGACTTGTTTTTTGTTGTTTTTGGCATTGCATCCAGATATTTGATACAGCAAGTAACATACCTACAACAAGTCGGGACTATTGTCTTTTTGTGCCCTTCTGCTCTCTGCATCACCACATTACCACTCTGCGCCACCATAGCACCACTCTGCGCCACCATAGCACCACTCTGCGCCACCACAGCACCACGCTGCGCCACCACAGCACCACGCTGCGCCACCACAGCACCACGCTGCGCCACCACAGCACCACGCTGCGCCACCACAGCACCACGCTGCGCCACCACAGCACCACGCTGCGCCACCACAGCACCACGCTGCGCCACCACAGCACCACTCGGCGCCACCACTCGGCGCCAACACAGCACCACTCTGCGCCACCCCAGGTTATAGGTGTCACATTTGCGAAAGTTATAACTATCGGCATTGTAAATGACAAAGCTATTAATTTAGGTATTTTCAAAATCAACACATAAATAAAAAAAATGTCTTTACAAGACCAATAGCTCAAACTTTCCTAATGCGAGACCTATTGCATTGCAAATGCTTGTTTTTGTTTATCCTGCAGCCAATGCAAATTGCATGCTCAGCAGGTCACGCACACGCTTGCAGAGCTAGGTTTTTCAGTACATTGGGGAAAGTCCTCGATAGAACAGGAACAGGTGAAAATCTTTCTGGGCGCACAGATCAACACCATTCAGGGCAGGGTGTTCCCCAGTGAGAGGAGAACCTTCGCCCTACTGAAGGAGACACGTCCATACTGGAAAGGGGCAAGCTCTGGCAGTGAGGACAGTGAGCAAACTCATGGGGATGATGGCGTCCTGCATACACCTAGTCCCCAAAATTCGACTCCACTTGAGACCAATCCAGGAATGGCTCCAACAGCAATGGTCACAGGCAACAGGGAGTTGGGAAGATCTAGTGGTTGTTACACACGCAGTGCAAGAGAAGATAGCGTGGTGGAGCAAAGAAAACATAACAAAGGGGGAAGTTTTTTACACCACCAACAGTGACCATCACAACAGACTCCTCCCAAATGGGGTGGGGAGTGCACATGAACCAGCTCAAAGTGAGGGGTTTGTGGACACAAACGGATGCAGTCAAACACATCAACTACCTAGAACTGAAGACCGTGTTATCAGCCTTCCAAAAGCAGCTGTACGGGCAGAGGGTGTTAATTCAAACAGACAACACCACAACAATGTTCTACATCAACAAGGAGGGAGGAACACAATCAGTGGTGCTATCGGGGCTAGCGCAGGAGATATGGAGATGGGCCGTCCTACTACAAATAGACCTCTTGGCGATGCATCTACCAGGGAAGGACTATGTGGAAGCAGACGGACTCGGCAGACCGACATCAGCATCCCACGAGTGGGAGCTCAGACCATAGGAAATGCAAAAACTGTTCAAAAAGTGTGGGACCCCACAAATAGACCTGTTTTTGCACACACCAAAATGCAAAATGCCAATACTTCGCATCCAGACAGCCAGGTCAGAAATCCCAAGGGAATGGCCTATGGATAAGCTGGTCGAAGACATTTGCCTACGCTTTTCCCCCGATACCGCTGATGCACAAGGTGCTCAGCAAGTGCAGAACCAGCAACATGACGCTAATACTGGTAGCACCAAAATGGGCAGGTGTTTCTCACAAATAGTGGAATTGGCCCAGGGGCTACCACACAAGTTCCCAAAAAGAAGAGACCTGCTCTCAATGCAAAATGGAAGGGTGCTCCACCCAGAACCAGACAGCCTCTGCAGCTTGGCTCTTGAAGACTTAGAGTTAAAACTCCCGGAGAGCAAACCTGCAGTGCTACGGGAGGCAAGGAGGCCCACGACACGGAAGTGTTGGGTAGCAAAATGGAAAAGGATACCCCAATGGGTGCATCAGGGAAAAGCTCCAGAAGAGAATCACCAGGGAATCAACAGTGCTAAAGTACTTAACACACTTTCCAAGGAGTAACCTAAGCTACACCTTGCTAGCAATAGTAGCCTATAAAAGTGGAGAAACCGGGAACATTTCCTTTACATCCCAAGTGGTAAAAAGATTCCTGGAGGGGGCAAAACTAATTCCCCTAAACCCCCCCCCCCCCCGACCCAATTGATGCCACCGCCGACATGGAACCTCAATGTACTTCTAACGCAACTCATAACAAGCATTTACAATGCAATGGTTTCGCCTTTGGAAAAGTTAGAGCTATTGGCATTGTAAATGACAACAATTTGTATTTGTGTTGGTTTTGTCATTTACATAGCCGTTAGCTTAATCTCTCGCAATGTGAGACCTATTGTACCCTACGGACGAGCTCAGCAGACATCAATTACTACCACACCCACACCCACACACACACACACACACACACACACACACACACACACCCACCCCCAGAGCCACACACACCCACCCAGAGCTCCCCCCCCCCCCCCACACACACACACACACGCCAGGCGAAACCTAAAAAGTATAACAAATGAAAATACAGAAGGAATAGGCAATATACAAAATGTACAACCTCTTTTTACAAACTACTGTAGCAGAACCACAACAGTGCTAACCTGAACATTACAAAAAAAGTGCAGTCTATTCTACGGACTAAAAACTTGCTTTCGACTGTCTCATTGAAAGAATATAAGAAGCGTGTACACATAATCACAAATTGAAGGAAAGCAACGTTGGGCTGTTCTTTAAAAATGTATGGGAGGCTCCATGCATGGATCTGTGTTGTCTGCGGCCAATGTGTTGTAATAGCAGGGGATCATCGCTAAACACGTACCCATCACGCCATAAATAGGCCTACAAACTTGAAAAAAAAAAAACGGCCCTCATACTGATCTGTCAGACCAGCCAATCGGGCCAGTCCGATCCTGGTGGTCTGTGTACACGGATTGAGACTGGGCCGTGTGGTCAGGTGGCACTTGAACCTGGAGCCTCTGTCTGCAGGGTCACTGTTCTACCCGGGCCCCTGGCTTGATGGAGGAATCCTGGACGGTGGGGCTTCCGGAAGTGGCAATCCATGAAATGGAAAGAAGGGCTGGCAGAATGTCAACAAGGGTGTGTGGGCAGTGATGTAGAAAGAGCTTCATGGGCACTAGTTTAAGGAGGAAAATGGGCCCCAATTACGAAATAAAGAGGAGCACTCAAATTTGTAACAATCTTTTTGTTAGAAGTAAACCAAGGGTGCAAACTGCTAAACTATGTTGGCTGCATAGTGCAAATGAAACATGAGAATGCAAGCTGAGCCTACATGCAGGATGCACTGTTCCTAGGAGAATGATTATTCTCACAAAGTATACTGATTATATAACTCTATTAACTCAAAAGTCTGTAAAGTTGTATTGCCAACATTAATTTTATTTTTCAAAGAAATTATTCAAAAACTTTACTGAGTTCTTAGATCGTTGTGAATCATACGCTAAGGACTCTTCATAAGTATTTGTAGTTCATAACGTGAAAGAAAATACAAGTGTATATATGTCCATATGTGACACTATATTACATGGTTATCAATTTGGAACAATCACATAATGACTGGTCTCTTGTTGTCGCCCGATGCATTTCGGGAAGCCCTGTTCCCTTCTTCAGGGGCGAATACCTAGACATAAGTAATACAAAGAAATATCTGTATCAAAATCATACTCCAACAGCAAATAAATAGTCATTATACACAGGAAGGAACAATGAGAATGCTCTTTTGATTAGACAAATGATGAACTGAAAAGAACATATCTAATATATTGCGCAATAGAATCACTGAACATAACCCCTGCATAAGGTGACAAAGACTTCCTCTTATATTGGTGAGATACTCACATCCATGAAAAAACAGCAAGAAATATGTGCTACCACACGTAGTTTAAGAACAATGCCTTAAGTTGAAACAAGTGAGTAAATTGACGTTAAATAAATGCAAAATTAAATCACTGGTCGTGTTTAACTCGTTATGATCCAACACTCCATGCTATAAAAAAACGGGAGGGATGAACCAACATTTATTCATGTGACCGCTCAAATATGCGTGATTTGGAAGATAAGGAAAAATAATCAACCTACCAGGTGGTCGATGGTGACAAATGCGCTAAAGAATATTCGCTGGTATTTATGCCGTTTGGAACTGTGAAAACATGGTAAGAAGGGACACAGTATGAGCTTTAGGGTACTGTGAAAGAGAGGTCTCTTTTAGAGAGTAACCAGACTTATTTAAAAGGGATGACATTAATACTGCGGGAGGATACCGAGTCTAAACCAATTAATAAACCTATTGGTGTATGCGCAAAAGAACAACACTGTGGTACAGTTACTACTGCTGGAGGATACCGAGTCTAAACCAATTAATAAACCTGTTCGTATATACGCAAAAGTACAGCACTCTGATCCAGTTGATAACTTAACAATCAGGTTCTTTGAATTCTAATTAACAAGAGAATACCACACTTGGTGTTGACGATGTTAAAATAAATACCTGTTGCCGAAAGGGAAAGTATTTGAAGTGGAAACAGTGACTCGCGCTTTATTTAGAGTAGTTCAGCCAAATGCGTTCAGTACTCCAGGCTGTAAGTATTGCCGACTTCTACGGAAAAATTAAATGCAATGCTCAGGAACTAAACCGAGTCACTGGAGAGAATAGATAACATAGGCGCTGTGCTGGGTCTTACCGATAAGGTCTCGCGTAGCGGCGTGTATAGAGTAGGTGGAATCCAAAAGCGGAAATTTTCGCGGAGGGATACCATACGGGAAATAAAAATAGTTCCCGAGTGGGTCACGTGTGTGAGCCTTACGGGCATGTTGGAAAATGTAGTGATAACTAGCCCACGAGCACTCATAGATAAAAGTAACCGAAACCCTAACATGCTGCGACAAATACCGGATTTCTGATGTTACAAAATTAAATACATACTGAAACAAAAAACATGTGAGTCACACGAGTAAAATTATACTGCACAAATGGAAAAGAAATCAATGTTAATGATATGTAACGCAAACTAACTAATAGTCTGTGGATGGATAAACAAACTAAGTTATCAATAGTCAAGGCTAGTCGACATAAAAACCTGAAAGGTAGCTAAACATTCAACAACTAATAAAAACAACACTGTATGATATTAATGAGAGTAGTGCTGACTACAAGAAATAGATGTTGGCCCTCTACGAAAAGTAGTTACATTCTATTAGATTGGCTGGACCTCCCTGATTATTACCATATGGTACAACTTGACACAAATACAATAGAAACCTCTACCTGGGTAGTTACATTCTGATATGGGTACATGAATAGTTCTGTTGGTAAAACCAATATAGGCTCCAAATAGATGTATCGAAAATCAAATTGCTACTTGAAATGAAACCTGGATTGCAACAAAAGTGTGGTGGTCATGGAAAATAGGTGAGAAAGACTATAACCCTTCTGGGATAAATATAAATACGCTAGGGCTGAAATGTCACAGTGCAAAAGCAACCAACACTGAAAGTGCTGGTAGAAAAAATTGATAATACTATAACTATAAGAAACAGCTATAATCAACCCTGTCATTGAGGCCTGTGGGTATCAACGTGGCTAGATATTCAATCCAGAACACCTCCCTCTGCAGTAGTTTGGCGTCGTTATCTTGGCCTTCTGGTTTGGGTACAACTTCAATAATCTGAGCTCTCAGTTGAGAGATGTTATGTTTAAACTCTAGCCAATGGGTCGCTACTGAGGTGGTTCTGTTTTTACATCTGAAATTGCTTTTATGCTCTGTGAGCCTGGTTTTGAATTTGCGAGCGGTTTTGCCTATATATAATTTGCCACATGGGCATTTCAGGCAGTAAATGATATTCATAGTATTACAGTCTCCCGAATGACGTAACTCAATCTTCTTGCCTGTTGTTGGGTGTGTCATGCTATTACCAATGATGATGTTATTACAGTGCACGCAGTTATGGCAACGCATAGTGCCTGTATGGGGTTCTGTGGTGGTTTTGCTGGTAGGAGTTCGCAACTTATCCATTAGATTCCTGCCTCTGGTGTAAGCAAAAATAGGTTTATCAGCAAAAATACCTCTGAATTCATTTTCATTTTGTAACAGTTCCCATCTATTCAAGATTATTCTTTTGATTTTACTAGAAGCAGTCGAAAATTTTGACACAAATGTGATTCCTGCCTTTTGAGATTTGGGTACAGGGTTAAGCAGCGTTTCCCTATCAACAGTTGACAGTCTGTCAATTGTGTGATCCATCACTTCCGAAGGATAGCCTCTACACTCAAATTTATTGCGGTGCTTGGGGATTTGAGCATTCAATGCTTCATCATTTGAGCAAATTCTTTTCAATCTCAAAAAATGAGAGTAGGGTAGATTGGTGATGAGACTCTTAGGGTGGAAACTTGTGAATAGTAATGTGTTGTTGCGGTCTGTGGGTTTTGAGAAGATGTCTGTATGCAACCTGCGTGTTTGGTCATCTTTCTTGATCAGTACATCTAAATAGTGTGCCTCAATGTTACTCATGGAATGGGTGAATTGTATTCTAAGGTTTCTGGTGTTGAGTTCAGTTATGAGTCTATGGAGTTCAGTTGTGTCTTTATTCCAAATCAAAAAAATGTCGTCAATATATCGACAATATTGGACAAGACCCATCTGCCATTCTTCGTTGGTAAGAATGTGTTCATCCTCAAACTTAGACATAAATATATTTGCATAGGCTGGAGCCCCAGAAAATCCCATGCTAGTCCCTGTGAGTTGACCATAGAAATTGTCATTCCATCTGAAGTAACTATTGTTAAGACAAAAATGCAATAGTTTCAAGATGAATATACTCTTGTCCTTTGGAAGATCTAGTTTAAGCAGTGCCCATTCAGTCGCTTCCATGCCTTCCTGGTGATTTATAGAAGTGTATAATGCGGTGACATCGATGGTACATAATGTCCATTTGCGACTGTACATGCTTTGGATGATCTCAATTTTGTTGAGAAAATGTGTAGTGTCTCTGGTGTATGTGCACCATGATTGCACAAATTTTTGGAGATAAAAGTCCAAATATTTCCCAACGGGGTCAAATATGGATCCACACCCAGCCACGATGGGGCGGAAAGGGGGATCAGTTGGGTGTTTGTGTATCTTGGGCGTCATGTAGAGACGAGGTCTTTTGGGATTAGGTGTGGTTAGAAACAATTTTTCTTCATCAGTAATAATGCCATCTTGTATGGCTTTCTGTAAATATGTTTGCAGAATACTTTGTAGGGTGTTGGTGGGGTCATTAGGCAGGATAGTATATGTATTGAGATCATGGACATGATCATCAACTTTCCGCTCGTAGTAATCTGTATCCATAATTACGAGGGCACCTCCCTTGTCAGCAGGTTTAAGGGTAAGAGTGTCGTCTTGTGCAATTCCCTGGATCGTTCTGTGTTCATATTGATTAAAATTCGATCTGCCAGTTGATTTATACCGGATCTTGATAAGATCTCGTTTGACAGTTTCTTCAAAAAAATCAATAATCTTGTGGGACACAGGAGCTTGGAAGGTACTTTTGGGACGAAAACTACTGTTGTGAGTATCCATATTCACATCTTCACATACTTGAAGGACATTGGAAAAATAGTGTCGAAGTCTTAACTTCCGTGTCAGTTTATAGAGGGCAACCTTGGTGTCAAGTAACGTAGTGTCATTAGTTGGTACAAAGCTCATTCCCTTGTTCAGGGTCATGAGTTGTTGTTTAGTAAGATCCTTAGTCGAAATGTTAATGATCAAACTACATTCTTCCCACTTCTTAATACTTTTCCCCTGTCCTCGCCTGGTTGGCCGTTTGTTGGTTCTGATGTTGGTAGTTCCTGTAAGGTTGGCGGGGGCGGTTGTCCTGATTGTGGCACCTGGGATAAAAAAGACATCGTGGTGGTAGAAGGACCTGATGTTGTGGTGGCTCTCACTTGCTTTTGGGTGGATGGTTGACTCCCTATGTCTAAAGTGCTGGTCGAGACCGGCAATCTGGTTGCGGCGATATCTTGATCTGTAGTGATACTCTCTTCACTAGATGTGTTCCCTCTGGGTTTGGTGAATCTTTTTTTAGCATAGATTTCGGCCCACGTATAGACCTCATTAAGTTTATAATCAATAGTATCTCGTCGATACTTCCTAATTTTGCCTTCTTGCAATTCTTTGTTGTATTTGTCAAGTTTGGCGTTGAGGTCTTCTAATGTTTTCGACCAAATTTGTGGATCAATACATGTTTCCAAATCTTTTTTTAGATCAAAGATCTCTTCATCCAGATCTCTAATCGTGTTGGACAACTCTTCTATGATCAGCAAAATTAAATCAAGCGAGCACTTATTAAGAATAGCAAACCATTTGTCCATGAACTTGGAATTTAAGTGAAACCTAAAAAGCATAGGTCTTAACGCTATCCTAAGGCCTCGTGGGATTCTTTTGGCTCGATGGTATTGTACCAAAGTTGAGGCATGCAGCCTTTGATTGAGCTGTCTACGAGTAAGGTATTCTAATTGTTTGAGTCTTTGAATGGTGGATCCTCCCTGTGTGTCAACTAGTTGAATTTCTTTGATAAGCGCATAGATGCCCGTAGCCTCTTCGTTGGAGTATGTCATGGTCTCGGCTCTGTTCTCTGTGATGCGTGTTATATTATCAAATGATGCCATACTTATATCAATTAATGAAATGTTTAGTTGGGTGTGGTGCTGCCTCTTGAGGCGCCAAAATGTGATATCCAATTACGAAATAAAGAGGAGCACTCAAATTTGTAACAATCTTTTTGTTAGAAGTAAACCAAGGGTGCAAACTGCTAAACTATGTTGGCTGCATAGTGCAAATGAAACATGAGAATGCAAGCTGAGCCTACATGCAGGATGCACTGTTCCTAGGAGAATGATTATTCTCACAAAGTATACTGATTATATAACTCTATTAACTCAAAAGTCTGTAAAGTTGTATTGCCAACATTAATTTTATTTTTCAAAGAAATTATTCAAAAACTTTACTGAGTTCTTAGATCGTTGTGAATCATACGCTAAGGACTCTTCATAAGTATTTGTAGTTCATAACGTGAAAGAAAATACAAGTGTATATATGTCCATATGTGACACTATATTACATGGTTATCAATTTGGAACAATCACATAATGACTGGTCTCTTGTTGTCGCCCGATGCATTTCGGGAAGCCCTGTTCCCTTCTTCAGGGGCGAATACCTAGACATAAGTAATACAAAGAAATATCTGTATCAAAATCATACTCCAACAGCAAATAAATAGTCATTATACACAGGAAGGAACAATGAGAATGCTCTTTTGATTAGACAAATGATGAACTGAAAAGAACATATCTAATATATTGCGCAATAGAATCACTGAACATAACCCCTGCATAAGGTGACAAAGACTTCCTCTTATATTGGTGAGATACTCACATCCATGAAAAAACAGCAAGAAATATGTGCTACCACACGTAGTTTAAGAACCATGCCTTAAGTTGAAACAAGTGAGTAAATTGACGTTAAATAAATGCAAAATTAAATCACTGGTCGTGTTTAACTCGTTATGATCCAACACTCCATGCTATAAAAAAACGGGAGGGATGAACCAACATTTATTCATGTGACCGCTCAAATATGCGTGATTTGGAAGAGCGGTCACATGAATAAATGTTGGTTCATCCCTCCCGTTTTTTTATAGCATGGAGTGTTGGATCATAACGAGTTAAACACGACCAGTGATTTAATTTTGCATTTATTTAACGTCAATTTACTCACTTGTTTCAACTTAAGGCATTGTTCTTAAACTACGTGTGGTAGCACATATTTCTTGCTGTTTTTTCATGGATGTGAGTATCTCACCAATATAAGAGGAAGTCTTTGTCACCTTATGCAGGGGTTATGTTCAGGGAAAATGGGCCCCCTCACATTCATTTGCACTAATGAAGGTGAAGTTGACCCCTCATGCCCACGGGTCCTGGCGTAAATAAGCCCCTGCTGGTGTGCTCGGCTGCTCTGATGTGCACCCTTCCTGAACCGTGCGCTATTGGATACTATTTGCAGGAGCCCCTTTGTATTGGCTGGTGGTCAGCCAATCCGCCGTGCCGAACGGAATCTAGGCACTGCTCGGCGAGGGAGGGAGACCAGCCAGGCAGAAAGATGCTATTGCGTCTGAGCGTCTTGTGAGCACCATCACTGTACCAAGGGAGGAAAATTGTGTTAATAAATCAAGGTTATATTTACTTTTTAGGTTCAGTGCTGGGCTCAAAGATACAGCACTGGGATCTCTCCCGAATGCAGGTGAGTAAATTCGTTTGATGTTCGGACAGTTTTTAAGGAATATTTGTATGGTTGAAAAAATCGACACTTAAAAGAAATTCTGAGTGAATCCCAGCCAGTGTTACCCTATGGAGAAAATCAA
Source organism: Lissotriton vulgaris (assembly GCF_964263255.1). NCBI lineage: Eukaryota > Metazoa > Chordata > Amphibia > Caudata > Salamandridae > Lissotriton > Lissotriton vulgaris. The sequence goes on from NC_141699.1 coordinate 867,867,643, forward strand.
GTTATCGGTCTTTGGGTAAATACTCGGCTGGCACAGTTAAGGTTCTGGGGGTAGACTCAGGGGTCTCCCAGGATCAGGTAAGTACAGTTGTTACACCCTCAGCGGCACAGGGGCAGCCGGTGCAGAGTGAGTAGGCCCAGTGTTATCTTATGGAGGATAGGGGGCCGTCGGATGCTGGCTGGTAGCAGGCAGACCACGCGGCTGTGGGAGCTGAGCTCCTGGTCCCTTATACAGGGCAAGTGAGGAGGTAGAGTAGGGTAGTTGCTGCACTTCCAGCGGGCTGGGTGCACGGTACTTTTGGGCCTTCTGGCACCCAATGTTATTCAATGGGAGACTTGGAAGTTGAACAAAGGCTGCAGGCTCGGGGACTGAGATTCTTCAGGTGCAACCACCACTTCGAGAGGTAAGTTGGGGTCTTGGAGGATAGGTAGACACCCAGGAGATAGGCACAGGGGGCCGTGGGGCGCTAGTTGCAGGGGTGTCTTTAGACGTCGGAGAAATCATACACTCACCTGGTCGCGGTTGGAAAGGTCCCTTGTTGTGAGGCTGCAGGCATCATCCGGATCATCGAGGAGAGGGTCCTTGAGCACTGGATTTGTGGTCCCAGTCACTGGGGGGACGTCCTCTGGGTCTTTGTCCACTGAGGCACGGGCCAGGCTCGGCGGGTGCCGAGTGTGCTGGATTTGCGGTTCCTGGCTGGCACCAGGGGTTGTTGCTGTTTGAGCAGAACCACTGCTCATGGGAGTCCCAGTCTTTACATGAGCAAGGCAGGCAGGTCCTCTAGGGTTTTCGAGGTTGCTGTCCGCTGGAGACTCTGGTTTCTTATTATTCTTTCAAATCTGGATCTGAGCAAGGAATGTTCAGGGTGCCCCTAAATACTAAATTTAGGGGTGTTGCAGATAGGGCAAGGGCAGCGACTAATGGGTCCCTGCCCTGGGGTGAGTACACCCCGTATCCTCCCACTCTCCAGTGGGAGGGGGGCAGGGGCCTAGCTCTGATTGGGTAGGGCTCCCCATCCTCAAGATGGCAGTAGCCCGGAGTTGTGCTTCACCTTGCCTCTCCCACCTCAGTGGTGGGGTTGGCAGAGGCTGGCACACCCCCTTTCATCACTTAGGGTTTCCCGCCTGTCTTCCCGCCAAAGTGGGGGTCCGAACCGATGGGGGCCTGTTGCTGAGTACAGCAAGTGATCTGGAGAAGCTCACAAAGGCGGCATGCCGTTGAAGCTTCCCCTGCCCATCCTGGGGGAGGAGGCTTGGCACATAGTTTCAGGCCCCCCAAGAGTGGCAGGCTCTCGACCCAGCGGTCCAGAAACATGTCTGGTGGTGGCATCCTCAGTAGCCATGCAGTCAGGACTCTGGGAGTTGGTTAGATTTCAGGGGGAATCTCTAAGATGCCGTCTGTCGTGCATTTGGCATTAAATCCCACACTGGCTTCAGTGCGGGTTTAATGTGCTGAGAAGTTTGATATCCAACTACTCGGTCTTCAATGTAGCCATTATGGTGCTGTAGAGTTTGTAATGACAACCTCCCAGCACCATATACTCTTAATGACATCACAGCACTTGCAGTGCCCAGGAATGGCCCTTGGTACTGTAGGGGCACAGGGATCATGCACTTGTGCCCACACCACTGGCATAGTGCACCCAGCTGGAGGGGTGAATGATGTATTCCAGGGTAGTGTGTTTGTGGGCATGGCACACAGATGTGTGCCATGTCGACTCTTTGTCTAATTCTGCACCAAGACACTCAGCCTGCAAAGTGTACAGGGCTCCTAAGGGTGGCACAATAAGTGCTGCAGCCCTTAGGGGTCTTCTCTGGTCACAGTGCCCTGAGTACCTAGGGTACCATTTACCAGGGATAGACCTGTGGTCAGAGATGCCAATTGGGTTTAGGTTTCAATACAGTTTCAGGGAAGGAACACAGGCCCTGGGTTCCTGATTGGCAGAAGCCCAGGGCACACTCAGTCAAAGCACATCAGCAAAAAGTGGTGCCACACATTGAAGAAAGATGGCACTTTCTCATAGCGATGGATCGCACAATCAAATTCTGCCGCAGGCAGGTCCAGAACTACAAGGAGCAGCACAAGCTCACTGTACCAGAAAAAAGGGAGCAACAATAGCTTCCCTTCGCATACACACCCATCCAAGATATTTGCCTGGCGGCAACATGGGCTTCAGTGTATACCTTCACTAAGCACTATTGCGTGGATATACAGATGAACAAGGAAGCACAGTAGGACAAAAAGTGCTTAAACATTTTTTCAACAACCAACGTTGATCTTCCACCACAAACCTAGCAAACCGCTACAAAGTCTGTACACAGCATAGTGAATCCAGAAAGATTCATTCTGCAAAACTAATAGTTTACGTGTCGGTGTAGTTTTGCAGCTTGAAGACTTTCTGGATTCACTAGCAAACCCACCCTCCTCTGCCAGAAAGATGAGAAAGGAGGAAGGGAATTAAAAATTGGACAAAATTAAAGGAAAAACAATAACGCCAGAAAAGAAAAAAAGAATCAGAAGGTGGGAGCTTCCGGAGGAAGCGCGCTGACATCACAGGAGGACACCAAATGGTGGAACGTCGACACCAACCCGGGCCACGAAAAAAAAGAGAAAAAAATACTACGATTTCGGACCCAACCACTAGACCGCGGAATAATGCACAGTATAGTGAATCTAGAAAGTCTTCAAATTACACAGACTGGTAAACTATTCGTTCCTTACAATTTAGACCAACGTAAGTGTGACTAAGCAGAACTACGTCGTCTGCATACATGAGATTGGTTAATGTTTTCCCTCCTATTTGGGTGAATGGGAGTTACAGGCGTCTAGTGCCTTCGTAAAGGTCGGCCATGAATAGATTGAACAGGGTTGGTGCAAGCACACAGCCCTGTTTCAGTCCTTTTGTTGTGGGACCTTTCCAGGAGAGGTGGGTTCCACCACCTAGTTTCACCTGCACCCAGGTATCCGTGTGTAAAAGCGACCATGGTTAGGGTGGGCTCTGGTATGCCCTATGTCACCAGTTTCCCCCCACAGTCTGCCCCTCCTCATTGTCAAATGCAGCGCTAAAGTCAATGTCGATCAGTAGAGAGATTGTGCGGATGTTTGTTGTTGTGCTGGCCATTTTGCGAAAACCAGTTTGGTTCAACTGTGTCATATGATTCGCCTCAGCCTAAGATGTGAGCTCCTCTATTATGATGCCCGCAAAGTATTTTGCTTCATTATTTATTAGAGCTACTAGGCGGAAGTTGTTAGACTCGGCCGTATCTCTTTTTAGGTCGAGCTCTCTCGACCTATTGTCACAGAGTAGCTCCTCAAGGGAGATAGACTGGTGCACGAGCGCCGATTGCACATTGTGGACGCGCATGCCCAGCCAGCCAGCCAGCCCCTCCCTTCCCCCCACCCCCCCAGCCGTGCACATCACAATCACGCACGCACACAGTCACACGGAAGCACACACACGCATACACACACACACACACCCCCCTCTGCCCCCCACCCACTCACCTGGCTCTCTCTGCGTGTCCCTCTCCCTCTGCAGCTGGTCAGTGTTGGCAGCAAGCAGCCTCGGAGGTCGGCGTGTCTTCTCCGGCGATCCGATGTGCACGCTCACGGCGACGTGCACTCCCACTGCTTTCGCGCCCGGCATTACCATTTCTGCAGTTGCACCACCTGACCAAAAAGCATAATGTACCGAGCATCATTCACGGGCCATTCTTGATTTCCTCATCAGCAATGCCTTGTGAAATGGTATTATGCACACTGGCCAGCAGTTAGAGACCGGTCAGCAGAGACGGGCCTGTCAGTAGTGTGAGAACAGTACATCAGGCACTCAGACTGCCGAGGTCACCTTCGCCTGTCGAAGGTACTGCCTCTTTGGCTAAAACATTTTCTCTACCTTTCCGTGAGGGCAGGCAAACAAAACCAGCAGATAAACAGGTCCAACTGCCTGCGCCGGTACTTTTCTGTCACTCAGACGCTCTTTTTGAAGCGGACTATGACTTCAGAGGGTAACCACGGCACCGTCGCTACGTCACCCCCAGAACACTTTTAAAATCGTCTGGGGATCATCACCGCTGTAGACGGCGCCCAAAAAAATGTGTATGAAAAAACATGGAGGGCGGGTTTAGGGCGTCACGTGACTGCACTGCTACGCTTGCGTCAGGCTGCCGGCGAGCGAGAGCTGGAGAAACTGCTGGGAATCAGTGGTGCTGCGAAACGTGGTACATACAGGCTGCTGGATACCTGGGTTCAAAGGCAAAAGAAAAACGTGGTAGCGGGACACCCAAGAGGCACGGGAGCCAATGCTAAGAGGACGTGAACCCCAGGCAGCACGCGCGAGGTAAGACGCGGCTGTGCACTCACGGTGTGCGCTGTATCACTCCCAATGTGGTATGTGTGGAAACCCTTCAGCCCTTTTGTGACTGGAGCGCTGCCGGCTTCAAGGGGGTGGGGAAAGGACTTCTCCCGTTTTTGGCTGCAGTCTGTTTCGGAGCCTACTCGTTCCTGTACAGGGCTTGGATATATATTTTTATTTTATTTATTTAGTGCATTTTCATAAAGCGCGGACATTACCCGAAGGTGTCAGAGCGCTGTACAATAGAGCTAGTCACGTTACAAGAGAAAAGTGGTACAAAATAGAACATTACAAAGACTAAACAAAATGAAGGGTGCACAAACACAACACTTAAAAATACCCTTTAGTAATTCTTGTAGTCTCCTTTTCTATTGACATAATAGGCATTTTTATTGTCATGAAGCAAAATAAATTAAAAACATGTTAACTTAGTTCTCCCATAAATCATTTTTCCTAACGGATGTGGTCGCATCGAGATATTAAGTCCACCTTAATCTTGCTTTCTCTCTAGTGACTTTTGATGAGACAAAGTGTTCAGTTTTAAACCTACAACTGCCAGTTGTTTGAGTCAATTTCTGGTTTCTTAATCATTTGTAATTTGGCGCTTCCACGTATGCAGAGGCAGGACAGATTGAGATAAATAAATTGTCAGATTTGCAAGCCAAAAGTCGCTGTCTTTAATTTCATAAATGTGCTCAAAGCCTCGCGAAAATCAATCATCTGCCTACTTTTTGTTAGTGGTATTAAGAGTTGTTTTTCGTTCAGTGCTCAAATGTGTGGTAAAACAGAGCATGTATCTTAATGCTCACCTTTAATGAACGACTAAATTGCAAGAAATCCCACTACAAAAGGTGTACTAAAGCATCAGTGCTAAGTAAATGCACAATCTTTCGTCTGTTGTTGTGTTTCATTAAGTGAAGAAAAATTAATAAGAACGCAAACACTAAAATGATTATCGTGTTTACATTGCGCAACAAACTGACTAGAGAGTAGAAACAGACCTATTAATTTGGGAACTACACACAGATGTCAAATAGAGCATTGGATCTTTAGTCTGGGTGCAGTGGCCCGATTTTGGGTGGGGGGTGTCTGTGTACGAGTTCTACTTAGGGAATCCAAAACTGTTTAGAAAATAAAACCTCAGAGGATTATTGGTGTGTGTAGTATGTATGTATGTGTGTATGTATGTGTGTGTAAAAAAATGTGAAGGAATTCGGAACTGGATGTTGAACATTTAGATGAATCCTTTGACTTGTATAACTACCAGTACAGCAAACCGCATCTAATATGGACGATTGGTGGCCGCCGTTTAAACACTGGTATGTGCCAAAAACCAGAATTGATTTTGATGAAAAAACTGTTCGATATTATAGACTACCATATTGCTTCCTCTTTTAGAAATAAAATCCAATTTTGAAACGCTCCAATCATCCCAGTAAAATCATGAACATTTCCATTTTTGTGTACGTTTTGTTTGTGAATTAAATAAAACATTTAACAGTTTGTACATTCATAGTTTGTACATTTGTTTGATTTGTGCTTGTTGTGTATGTGTGTTTTTTGTTTTTGGTATTGCTTTGTTTCTGAAAGTGTAAAAACTGCTTAGGATGGTCTTCCTTGCTTCCACTAGTTATTCAGTGGTGGTCCACATTAGTCATTTGGTTAAGAACTACAGGGTGTGTGGGTGGCTGTGGCTCTGTGTGTGGGTGGCTGTGGCTCTGTGTGTGGGTGGCTGTGGCTCTGTGTGTGGGTGGCTGTGGCTCTGTGTGTGGGTGGCTGTGGCTCTGTGTGTGGGTGGCTGTGTGTGGGTGGGTGGCTCTGTGTGTGGGTGGGTGGCTCTGTATGTGTGTGTGTGGCTGGCTTTGTGTGTGTGGCTCTGTGTGGGTGCAAATGCAATAGGTCTCACATTTGCGAGCGATTTATAAGCTATTGGCATTGTAAATTACAATGCCATTTATTTTTGTTTTAAAACAAAAATAAAAATGTCATGAGCAATGCCAATAGCTCTAACTTTAAGAATGGCGAGACCATTGCATTGTAAATGCTTGTTTGTGGATTGGCACAATTGTCGAGCCCTTCCAAGATTCTGTTAAACTGTTTAGCAGCCTGACTTCCAAAAAGAGAGGTTGTAGAATGTAAGCCCACTCCTCCGGCTTTGCTTTAAACATTGCAGGTGTTATGCCATTCAGTCCCGTAGGCCCTTCTTTCCTCCCTTTAGAATCTGCTCTTTAATTAAGAGTGACAGGGGGCTGCTAGCTGCCCTTGGTGATGTATTTCCTGTAGCTGGTAGCTTCTGCTCTCATCTCAGTAGTGCATGCTCCAGCTTGTTCTTCTTGTATCCAGCTGTTCAGAGTTTGTGCTCCTACTGTTCCTGTTTCATTATTGAAATGAGTAGAGGGGAATTTTACCCAATTTGCTTCGCTGATGTTTCATGGAATGCTCACATGTTGAGGGTTGATTATCCCGTTCACGGTTTTGCAGAAGCGGGAGCTGTCCTTGCAATTTGTATAGTGTCCAGGTTGCGTTCTATTGGTCTCTGCTAATATTCCGTTTTAGTTTAATCAGTGATGACCTTTGATCCTTCAAGAGGAGTCGTGCACTGTGATTTCCTGCGAGTCTTCTCCGCATGCGTAGAGTTGTATTTATTGATTTTATTTGAGGGGCTTAAGCTGTGTTCTTTGATATTTCGGTATTCTATTTTTTTGATATGGTTTCTGAAAGTTTTATTTTATGGGGAATTTGACTGCGTGTTGTAATAGTGTAGCAGTGAACTGTACCCAATGGGCAATTTGATCTTCTTGACTGAACTTGAGTTCTATCAAGTTGAATTGCAGCTTCCGCCTGAAAATGTATGTTTATCGTACATTTGATCCTTCTTATGTTGGACGTGAAAATAGGCCCCAGGGTGGAGTCTTACCTAATGGATCTAGGTGCTGTGGCTGTTAGCTGAAGTTCTGAGGGCGATGGTCACTGTTGCCCCTGTCCCCCCATTCTGAACCCAAGGATTTGTGGGAACAGAGAGGCTTACAAAGGTGTAGTCCAGTATTTAACTTGTTAATGTTGCAGTTGACATTGAGCGCATGTCGGTTGCTGAAGGTATACTAGTCGTAGAAACATAAGTGACCAGCCCCCCCCCCATGAGGGATGACCAAACCTGCTCCTTGTTACTAGTGTAGTAAAGCACATGTAGCCCTGAGTTTGCAGAGTATACATGAGCCAAATTTCTTGCCGCAAGATTGTCAAAGGATCTTCTGTAGCTCAGGAAATCTGTATAGTCTATGAGCCATTGATGTTCCACGAGCATAGTCTAGGAGGGATCCCCTCTACCTTGCTGTGGGCTTCATCCTGTAAGTAGCGCCAGTCTTCCTCTGTGCGTATTATTATAGTGCAGGATATTACTCCCCTGTTAAAACCTTGGCTTGTAGAAATGGGTACCCTCCGTGGTGTTTCTTGTTGAACCCTTTGACTCCTAGCACTCGATTGCTGGGATCTGCCCGAGCACCTCTGAGTACACAGTTCGAGTGTACGTGGTGTTATCGGTCGGGGCTTGCGTTGTTTAATAGTGTAAGCGGATAGGCTGGCTTTTGGGTACGGGTTCATGTCAATGCCCCAATTATGAAATATCTCCAGTTTTGCTAGGATTTACTCTGCAATTTTGCTTGTACTCCACATTGTTTTTGTGACCTCCGGTCTTTGAGGGTTGGCGGTATGTATGAACTCTATGGAGAGTAGATCTTCTGACCAGATGCTGGCTAGATTTGGAATGGCCTTCATTAATCTTAGTATATTGCCTCAGTTTAGCGTATCCTGGTGGCCCTTAGAAGTGTATAAGGGGTAGAATACCAGAGCCTATATTTCTTGCTGCCTGGTACTTGGTGTTTTTGTTGCCGGCTGATGTTGGATTACGTTGGCTGTCAGTGCAGGTTGGTTTATGGAGCTGGATTATTCTTCAAGCTGGGTATTCGCTTTGTTGCTTAATGATACTTCCATATCGTAAATTATGCAGATGACACACAGCTGATTCTCTCCTTGGAGGGAGATCAGTCGACGTTATTGGAAGTGTTTCATGGCTGCCTGCGTGACACGGCTCATTGGTTGAAGGAAAACTCTTTGCAGTTTAATGTGGGTAAGACCGAGGTGCTCTACTGCTCAGTGGGTAAGGTTCCTTCTGTGCTGCCTAGCAATTTCTGGCCCTCCGATACATCGACCGCAGTGAGGCCGGTAGAGACGGTTCACAACCTGGGCATCATGTTTAACAATAAACTCACTATGGCTGCTCAGGTTACTAAAACGGTGGGTTGCTGTTTTGCTATTAGATCTCTACGGAAAATCTTCCCCCTGCTGCCCCCTCCTATGCATGCGCACGCGCTAGTGACACAAAGTACTAATTTAAGCCGATTAGACTACTGCAAAGTCAGTCAACGGCAGCCAAGCTTGCCCTAGGTTGGCCTAAAAGATCCTCATCGGCCTTGGCAGAGTTGCATTGGGTCCCTTTGAGACAGAGTTCAGTTTAAGTCCCTCTGTGTAGTGTTTAAAGCTCTACATGGGTCGGGTCCTGCTTCTATGCGGAGAAAGTTTGAATGGTACATCCCAGCAAGAAGCCTCTTTTAATCGGCAAGATTGGTTTAAATACAGAGAGCCAGGAAAGTAAAATCGGGTGGCAGAACCTTTGGTGTAGCAGCTGCTAGACTTTGGAATGAACTCCCTCTGGAACTGAGACAAGTCAGTGATCTCTTTCCTTTTAGAAAGAGACTAAAAACCTGGCTGTTCCCCAAAGTCTAATCTGGCTGTCTGCCTTCGGGCACACTTTTATACTGTACTCTGAGTATGCCAGCGCCAAGATGCCTGTTGGGTGATAAAGCACTTTATAAATGAAATAAATAAATAGAGTTCCTTGGATTTGCCTTAAGTGTTGTTAACTTTGGGTGTCTTGAGCCCCATCCTGAGGCCCTTTGTCCGGGAACCTCCAGCTGGGGCAATCATTAAGTGATATAGGCCATTTACACTATGTGTAGTGGGTCCTGGTTTGAGCTATTTTTCCGATGCATTCTCTTCTGGGCCCGTTGTTCGAGGTAATGTTGGTGACTTTTGTCTTTATTTCAGTCGGCTTTGGGGCCTCCGAAAAACCCTTCTCTCCCCTTGGCTGTTGAAGTGTTGGACTTGGCCCTTTTTCCCAAAATGTTTCGCTTTTCATCCCCCTATTTTAGGATGTCTCCCCCGTGGTAGAAAAATGTATAGGCCATGTGTGGTGTGGGATGCCATGTTAAATGTACTGCAATGTTGTGCGCACCTATAATTCCTCCATCATAAGAATGCACCCTGGTGAAATGTCGCTTTTAAAATGGATGCCATGGCTGTGTGTGGTACCACCTGACTGGTGGGTTAGCAGTCTAGTTGTTCAGTTCCCAGCCATCCCAGCTTTTGGAGGGAAAGCCTGGCACCTGTCTGCTCTACTCCTCACCCTGAGTCAGTTAGAACCAGTTCCCCAGACGCTTCTAGAAGCTTCTGGCACTGTCTGGTAGGTGAGGGGCGTATAAGTAAGGGGGCTGTGCCACCATGTGCTCAGACAGGGCAGGGATACGAACGTGAGGGGACCTGCTGCCAGGAGGTACTGCCACATAGGCCTGTGTGCTGGACCCTGCACCCAACTGAAACCCCTCTGCTGTCCACAAGGCTAGTGAAAGCCCCACTGCAGGAGTCAAGGCTGCTGTACAGGAGGAGTGCCACGCTACAGAGGAGGATGGTTCCGAATAACTACTGCCCTGTCCTGATGAGTGCCCACTGACTGCTGACCTTGCCCATTAGTGCCAGCTGCTCTGCTACCTGGCCCCTGAAGAAGGAAGGATTGCTACATCTAAAAGTTCCAGGAGAAGAGGAGAGTCTGTCCTCTGCAGCGCTGGGCTGAGAAAGTGCTATACCCCCATGGACTGTGCCCAGAAGGAGGTGAGCAGCGCTACCATGGCTCCCTGAGGCTGCTGGTGGGCCCTTACGCCTCGAGAGCGCTATGTGTGGAGTGTCAGGGTAAGTGAAGCGCTAGGGTTGGAGTGCCTGTGCCCTCCCCGCCTGCTGGCTAGCCTCTCCCAAGAGAAGAGGCAGGAGCCAGTGACTGCAGCGCCGAATTGTAAGTTTTAACCAACCCGAGAAGAGGGAGTGGGGATTTGGTAGCGCCGGGTGGCCAGGAAGAACTGTTTGCTTAAAAGCGCAGTGGGAGCCTACCCCGCGTTTTGGTGCGCTTTTGACTAATTAACACTGGCCCGTGCCTACTCCGCCTTATGCAAATTCTGCCACGCGGGTGCCCACCCTGCGTAGTGGAGCTTGGTGTGCTTTCAAATCAAGCGGGTGCCCACCCCGCATAATTACTGCTATGGAATAAATCACCACCGCGACCTGAGGTCTTGTCCGGGCCGCTGCGCTGCTTACGGCGGCCCGGAAGAGGAAAGAGTGACTGGAGGCTTTACCTGGAGGTGGGCGGGGCTTCGCCGGCATCCGGAAGCAAGAGGTGGTGTTGTGGGGCTCCCGTGGTGACGAGGGAGCCCCGTGTTGACAGAGGAGCCAGGCGGGAGCCTACCCCACGCTGGCCCAGCAGCCCCGAAGACGCCGGCAGCCTCGCGGACACTGCCTCGCATCCCGGGTCCCAAGGGGGGGCCTGGGTGAAGCCTGGATGCTTGCTGTCTTCAGTGGGGCTCTCATAGTGTGAGAGAGAGCCCCTCGTGTCTGCCAGGAAGTCGAGCAAAGCCCCAGATGTGGGTCTGCTCGAGGCACAGGATCTGTGCCTGAGGGCCCACTGGAAGAAAACTGAGGAGGCGGCCAAGGAAATCCTGATGAGCAGAGAGGAGCCCCGGTGAGTGAGGACTAGAGTGGGAAACTGTCGGTTGAGGGGGTGGTAACTGGGCACCGTGTCGGTGCCCGCCCTCTCCCGTTGGTCCCTCCCAGGAGCCACAGAAAGTGTCCAGGCCGGCCTGGTTCCACCAGCTGCCCCCACTTGACAGGGGGCGGTTTCAACGATTTTGGCCGCACTGCAATGAGGGGCCAAGGGTATCTCCTTTGAGTCCCAGTAAGGAGGGGGGCACATTTTGATTAGTTTGAGGCCCCACATACCTGAGAACTGCTACCTGAATGTGGTTGCGCCTAATTTGAATATAGGCCTTCCTAGGAAGGGACAAGGATAGTGACTGGACATCTGCGCCATGCTACCCCATTTCTAACATGAAGGTATTCGGGTTTATTGGAAAAGACCCCTGTATCTTTCCTTGGGTCTTGGCAGAATGTTAGTTGTTGACTATGGTCTCGAGCTGGATTAGATATTAACGAGACGGTTGTAATACCTTGTCTACTTTCTTCTGTATATTTTGAGCTTGCCCCTGGTCGATATCCTTGTCCATTTATTTTTCCAGTTTCCATGTGGGCCAAAGCTGCAAGTGCCAGTGTTGGGGTGCTTCCTTGTTCCGGAGAGTTTTTTGGGATGGTTGGAGACTGGAAACTGCCACTACAACGCGGCCATTTCCACGCTTAACCATAACCACGCATGCATTACAATGCATGCGTAGTTACAACGAAAAGCCTTTACCACGCATACCTTAACTACAAAATACGTAGTAAAGGCATTTGTGCTAAAGTTAAAAAAAAAAAAGCGTGGCTTTTAAAAAGGGGGCTTTAAAAAAAGCACTTGTTTCCGAAGTACAAAGAAAGACGTGGAGGCAATCTGCGTCGTTGGAGGAAACTGAAAGACACTTCCACTTCCTACAGGCAGGTGGGTGAGACAAATTATCCCGTATGGTTACTGCCTGGAACTCATTTCATTTCCGCCCAACATACCACCCAAACACCATCCAATGTAAAAGGAACACATCACAATGTTAAAACAGGAGGTGCTATCCATGCTAGAAAAGGGTGCCATAGAGCCAGTCCCATTGCAACATCAAGGGACATGGGTATATTCACTATACTTCCTCATCCCCCAAGAAACCCTGCTCCCTCAGACCAATATTAGACCTCAGAACTTTGAACCAATACATACACTCGGATCATTTCCATATGATCACTCTACAACAGGTACTCCCACTTCTCCAGCAAGGCGACTTCCTTGCCACATTAGACCTCAAGGATGCATACTTTCACATTCCTATACATCCAGCTCACAAGAAATACCTCCGGTTCACAATAAAGGGTCAGCACTATTAGTTCAAAGTTCTTCACTTCGGAGTAACTACGGCACCAAGGGTGTTTACAAAATGCTTGGCAGTAGTAGCAGCACACCTCAGGAGGCAACACATCCATGTGTTTCCCTACCTCGACGATTGGCTCATAAAAGCCAACTCGTACACACAGTGTGACAAACATGCTGCACAGACTAGGGTTTTCAATAAATTACCCAAAATCACATCTGCAATCCACCCACATACACCAATATCTGGGAGCAACAATAGACACCTCCACAGCAAAGGCATATCAAAAAAATTCAGCCAGGATAGCCAGCATTCAATCTTATTCAAAAATTTCTACAACACCACTCCCTGCCAGCACGAGTGTTCATGCAGCTTATAGGCATGATGGCCTCCTGCATATTCATCGTCCCTCATGCTCCACTTCAAATGCGCCCCTTACAGGAATGTCTAGCACGCCAGTGGAACAAAGCTCAAGGACAATTAAAAGACCTAGTGTTGGTAGACAGTCTCACTTACCGCTCTCTGCAGTGTTGGAACCCACAAAACCTTTCCAAGGGGCGACTGTTCCAAGAGCCGGTTCCACAGGTAGTACTAACAACGGACGCATCACTGACGGGTTGGGGAGCCCATCTCCTTCAATATACAGTCCATGGTCTCTGGACAGTCCAACAAAAGACACTACATATAAATAACTTAGTTACTGGCAATTTTCATAGCAATTAAAGCCTTTAAGAAATACTTGCACAACAAGACTGTCCTAATCCGAACGGACAACATGACAGCCATGTACTACATCCGAAAACGGGGGGGGGGGGCGGGAGGGGGGAAGGGGGGAAACACTCTCTGCAACTATCTCACCTAGCACAGAGCATTTGGAAGTGGGCAATCCCACAAAACATCTATCTCATGGCAGAACACCTCCCAGGAATAGACCACCAGATAGCAGACCTACTAAGCCGTCAGTCAGCAAGTACACGATTGGGAGATTCATCCTCAGGTTCTCCAGCCATTCTTCCAGAAGTGGGGACATCCATACATAGATTTATTTGCCACAAACGAAAACTCAAAATGCCCATCCTTCGCCTCCAGGTTCCCACACCCGTTGTCACAAGGCAATGCGATATGGATGAACTGGTCAGGCAGATTTGCGTACGCCTTCCCACCAACCCCACTGATCCCATTAGTGGCACGCAAACTGAGACAACAATCGCTCACTATGATCCTGGTTGCTCCCACATGGGCAAGGCAACCATGGTACACAATGCTCCTAGAACTCTCAGTAGTTCCACACCAAAGACTGTGTGCCTCTCGCAACAACTGCTAACACAGAACCATGGAGAAATCCGACACCCAGATCCCAATCAGATGAACCTAGCGATCTGGCTCCTGAGGTCTTAGAGTTCAGATATCTTAACTTGCCTCCAGACTGTATTAACATTATCAAGGAAGCAAGGCGTCCCACTACCAGAGCATGCTATGCAGCTAAATGGAAAAGATTTGTAATTTATTGTAATAACCAAATCAATCCATTGGATGCCTCTAACCTGCTACATCTTCAGAGATGTAACCTAGCATACTAGTCCATAAGGCTACACCTTGCGGCTATAGCAGCATATCTTCAAAACAGACAACATGTGTCCCTATTCAGAATCCCACCCTTCAAAGCCTTTATGGAGGGACTCAAAAGTTATCCCTCCAAGGCATCCACCCTCTCCAGTCTGGAACTTCAACGTAGTACTTACCAGACTCGTGGTTTGAAGGGTGGTCCCATTTCATTCATGTGAACTACAATTCTTAACATGGAAGGTGACCTTGTTAATTGCGATTACCTCCCTCAGGCGAGTGAGTGAGTTACAGGCACTAACCATTCAGGAACCTTTCATGCAAATACACCACAATAAAGTAGTGCTTCGTACAAACCCTAAATTTATGCCCAAAGTCATATCCACTTTCCACATCAATCAGTCCATAGAATTGCCAGTTTTCTTTCAAAATCCGCAAACCGTGGCTGAAAGAGCTCTACACACACTCGACGTTAAGAGCTCTATCGTATTACATTGACAGAACAAAATCATTCAGAAAGACAAAGCAACTATTTGTAGCTTTTTCACTACAACATAAGGGCAATCCCATTTCCAAGTCACGAATAGCCAGATGGCTAGTTAAATGCATTCAAAAATGCCATCAAAAGGCAAAGCGCACTTTAACAGTTCCCCCAAAAGCACACTCCCTGCGTAAAATGGGGGCATCCATGGCTTTGCTAGGAAATATTCCCTTAGAAGACATATGTAGGGCAGCTACATGGTCTACCATACACACTTTCACTAAACACTACTGTGTTGACATGCTAAGCAACAAGCTGCTGTGGGCCAGGCTGTCCTTAAAACTCTTTTTCAAACCACTGCAGCTGGTACAGGCGACCACCGCTAGAGGAGAAACTTCTATACAGTCTATGCTAAGATGAATTCAGCAGCCCACATGCCTCCAACTTGGCATGTAGGGCTGCTGACATTCATATGCATGGGGATATTCGCGTTGTAACGCATGCATGGTAAAGGCATGCGTTATAACTGAATGCTTTGTAAATTCATACAACCATTGGAGACGGTTGAGCTTGATCTAGAAAGCTCATGTCACCTGAGTTTATATCATGTTTGTTGTGGGAACCTGAGAAGATTGGAAAATAAGCTATTGCATTTGTCGGGGGCTTTTGCTTACGTCCTTTCCTCTTCTGTTGGCGGCGTTGTTTAGCGTTTAGTATTGGTGATCCTCCATTACCAGATCCTCATATCCATGTATGCATTGGTGTTGCCTGTATGTGTTTTTACTTTCTGCCTGTCCATTGATTATTCCTTACACTTTGTTGGGATTGTCCTGGCATTTTGCTTTGATTCCTGCTGTTGCGCCTTTGACGTCCTTTAACATGCTGCTTAACATTAAGGGGAAGGTGGATAACATCAACAATTTGCTCGCAGTTGCAGCGAAGATGTGTGTCCGATTGCACTCCTTTTTATCAAGCCGTTCAGGTTTCCCAATTTCATGTTGATGCCTGCCGTGAAGACTGCCAATTTGTTCAGTAATGTCCGCTGGATCTCCATCTTTTCTGACTGAAATGTCAGTGCTTCGACGGACAGTTGTATTGTATTTAGTAAGGAAGACCAGGTGCCAGTTATCTGTTCCTTTGTTTGCGCATTCTCCTTTGCCTCGTTTTGATTTTGGTTTGTACGAAGTGGAGTCCGGAGAGGCTAGTGGGTCGGGTGCTCCCTTTATGCCTGATTTGGTGAGTACATGGCGAGCAGGTCTTCCCATTCTTGTGAGTTTAGGTAGGAAATAATTGCCCTCCCATCCTCTTTCTAATTTGGGTCTGAGATCCCTGCACTTGGACCACCTTGTTTAGCAGGCGGGCTCCCTTGGGAAAAGAGTGGCAGGGTTGTTGGAGATTTTGTATTTGCTGAGAGGGTTGTTTGGATTGGGGTGCTGTGAATACTGGTTGTCTAGTTCGTTTTGGGACTAAGGATAGTTTCTATAATTTGTTCCTGGTTTTCTCTCCGTTTGGTTTTTGTATTCTCTCTTGCATCCTCTGTTTTCCTGGTTGCACAGTCCCAGCCCCCGACACCAGTTTGTTATGGTGGTACAGGGGTCATTTGGGTCTTGTATTCCATGATCTGAGTCCCCTGTGTATAGCCCTCTTGGCTTATATTTATTGTATTTATTGGTGAGAGTCCTGAAAGCATGGGTGCTCCTGTGAGGTCCGGAGGGGATATGCTGCCTGCTCCCCCGTTAAGTGCCTTGGAGATTGAGGCTTGGTTTGTGGTTGCTGATATCCCCCCCCCCCCCCCGCTATCTTGACCCTAGATCCGGCGAACCCTGACCTGCCTCAATCCTCCAGACGACACCTGCAGCCTCAAACCAGAGGAACCCCCTAACGCGACCAGAGCCAGTAAGAAAATCCAACTTCCAAAGGCATCCCTGCACCTGACGCCCCATGGCCTTGTGTGCCCAACCCAGCAGTGCCTAACCATCCCCCTACATCCCAACTTACCCCTCGAAGTGCTGGTCACTCCTGGAGGATCCTCATCCCAGAGCCTGCACTGTTTCTTTGTCCCGGGGAATCTCCATTGAAATCAACAGGGCACCCGACCTCAAAACAGCACCCTGCAAGCGCCCGCCCGAGTGCTGTTGAGAGTGCCCCTTTTGTGCTAACCTGGTCCCCAACTTGCCTTGAGCTTAATCCTAGGAGCTTTGCTCCCACAGCCTCGTAGCCTGCTTGCCAGCAGCCACCAACCGGAGTCCCCCTATCCCCCATAGGATAACATTGAGACTCCACACACTGCACCCGGCCGCCCTAGTGCCGCCGAGGGTGTAACAGTGCATCACTGACCCTAGGAGACCCCGGAGTCTAACCCCTGAACCCTAACTCAAAAGTCCAATTACCTACCTCGAAACAGATAGCTCATTTTTCCTCTTGGGATAACATTGACTTGAAAACTACAAATATTCCTTATAAATCAGCCGACTAACAAACTCCTTTTCTCAACTGTTTTCAGGAAATGTCCCACTGCTGAATCTAGGATCCAGCACTGAGTAAGAAAGTATTGATAACATAACTTACCTGCTAAGTGAATTTCCTCTTCTAGGATAACATTAGTGATTCTATGTAAAAAAGTTTCTAAGTGTCAACTTTTGAAATGCAATAATAATCTTAAAAAATCGTACCTGTAACCAAAACTCATTTACTCACCTGTTTTCATGAAATGTCCCAGGGCTGAATCTAGGATCCAGTCCTGTGTTACCAAAAGTTATCTGAAAAGTAATTAACTGCATTTTACTTAAAAAGCCCATTCAATTGAATGTAATATAGCTGCAATGTGTTGCAAACTGCTTACTTAAAACTGTAACCAAAACCAGTAAAAGTTACACTGCAATTTTGAACTGTGTTCATACAAGTAATTTACTACTGAATTTTTATGCTTACCTGTACCAGGATTGCTTGGTTCTAGAAATAAAACAGTACATTTTTGTGTACAAAACAATTGGCCTAGAGTTTAGTTCTTCTGTGTGAGAAGTAATTTGCTGACTGAGGGTGTGCATCAAGTGCTTAACACAGTCCTCTGATACTGCCTTACTGCTCGACCAAGCTACCATTTTAGAGAGTAAGGTTCTATCTAACTTTAACCTCTGCCAAACCTCAGGATACCCTTGGATTCTATACACACTGTACCTCACTTTGGTGCAGTGTATATATAGAGCTAGTTTCTTACAGCAGTTGGCTTAAAGTCTTTAAAAAAAATAATACCCTGGTCAAGGAACCTGCCATATTAGAAGATTCCTTCTCCATCACGGTTCCCCAGTAATCGATTTGACCCTTGCCTTGGATATTAACGATAAGCTTTCTGGATTAAACCAATAAGGCCTCTAAAAGATTTGAACCAGGTAATCGATTTTGATCTGTGAATAGTGCCCAAGACCCATCAATGGTAATCTGTATGGGACTAACTCATCAACTCACTACAGACTATGCCAAAACAAACCGTTTGTAATCAAGCTTGAGTCAATTTTCTGTGGGCAAAATCCAGATATAAAGCAGTCAATGGGATGCTAGGTGGCAATGAGACAGTTTGTATTACCATTAATATATAGTTCTGCCCCATATAGAGGCCCCCCAGGGTTTCGATGTTGTAAATCTTCAGTGTGGGAGCCACTTTTCTTGATTGCTTCTGTATTTTATAAATGTGGGCTGTCTGCTTAATTAACATAACCTTTGCCTTGTCAATGTGTGGGGCCCAGTTTAACCTAGGTATGAGGCAAATACCTAGATAATTAAAAGCAGACACTTGCTCCAAGGGGGTGCTTCCTATAAACAGACTTGTATTATTAATTTTTACATTTCGCTTGGTAAAACCATATATTTGGTTTTGGCCTCATTTTAAAACCAAACCCCTCCTTTTTTTTTTTTCTTCTTTTTTTTCCCTCATTTTTCTTGCTTCCACCCTTTGTCTTTCTATCGATACCAGCCCTGGGTTATCTGACCTCATTCTCTATGATAAGGGAAAAATAAGGCTCCCCGGATAGCAACTGTGCTACCTATTAACGAGAGCTCCTCCTTCTATCCAACATAGACCCTTCCCCATATCCTTGTGCTCGCGCAGAAAAGACTATACACTGTAGAGGCAGAGAAAGGCTTAATCATTGGACCATTTCCTCTAACCATGTAGCTCCCCTAGACACAAAGGAAGTCCAACATTTATATCTTATTTTCCCCTGATCCGAAATGTCCAAATTAGCAGTAAAATGCATCGATTTTTAACTAGTCATCCAAAATTGAAGGTGTCGGAAATACCCACAGTTTACATATCTCCCTACATGCTAAAAGTATAGCATAAACTATTTTTGCATTATCTTTAGTAATACAACTTTGTCATTCCAAAACTCCAAAAATAACGGAAACCGCTCTTACCTTAATCTGCAGGTTTAGGGCGCTAGCCAGACATTTACTTACTGCCTCCCAGAAGGGCCGTAACTCCGGACAGTAGAAAAACAAATGTAAGTCATCGGCACTTTGACTGCTGCATTTTTAACATACCACTGTTTTTCCTGACCCAAATTTAAACTGCCTTCGTGAAGTCCAATATGCCCTATGTGCAGTAAAAAAAAGGATTCCTCCTGAGAGATGCAGGTTTACCCGTTTTATAAAATTCAGTCCTAGGTACTTGCCATTGGTCTTCCAGCTTGGTCTCTGGCAAGCATCTTCCCCATAGATCCGCCGGCAAGGTAAAAACACCAATCTCCATCTCCAGGATCATCCAATACCATGGAGCGATTTCGTTTTTAACAGCTGGAGTAGAGAAGTTTTTCCTCTAGCTTATTTGGTTCTCCTAACTTTTCCCCCATAGTCTGAAACCAACTTTGAATCTGAAGGTATTTAAACCTTGAAATTCTTTGGCCCACCGCCTGCTCGCACCAGTTCCACGTCACCAGCTGACCATCCAGCAGCAAGTTCTTCCATCTTAGAATGCCCGCTTCTCTCCAGGGTAAAGCCAGTGAGTCTTTTGCCCATTCTGGGGAATCTGGGGCATCCCAGATTGGTCCCAATGACTAAAATATGCTATATTTAAATCTTTTCTAATTTTAAACCATTTTTCCGCCATCTCCCTCAGAATCGTCAACCTAATCTTCTTAAAGTATTTCGGATCGGCAAATTTAAACATAAAGCCAACTCCTGCTCCCTTCTCCTTAATAAGCATTGCGCCAAACCTCCTACCTATTTCTGAATCTAAGGGGATATCCAACAACATTCTGCCATTTTTTTAGAGAAAAGGCCCAAGGATAAAGTCTAAAATCACCCTTCTGCAGCCTCCTCCTTAGTTTGCGCCAGGAGATTCGTGGCCCTTTTGATGCACATATAAACAAGTTTATATCACTCTGTTACTTAACTAACCACTCTTTTCTAAACGATAAGGGGATAGTCAAATACAAAGGTTAATTTTGGAAGCAGGATAATTTTTACTAAATTCACTCTGCCAAACCGAGTTAGTGGAAGATGCATCCAACCCCGAATATTAGCCCAAATCTCTTTTCTAACCCAATCAAAGTTAACTTTAGTAAGGTTGGCAATATTTTGTGCGATTCTTACCCCCAGATATCTCATTTCTCTTTTAACAGCAATCCCCCCCCATGTTCCAACTCATCACTTCTTTCTTATCTCTATTAATATCGTAACCTGACACTTTGCCAAACTCTGTTAATTTCATTACAGCCTTCATGGTTTTTGCAAAGTGAGTTGTAAAAATTAAAGTGTCAGCGTACAACACAACTTTCTTTGTCCAGCCATTAAACTCAAAAGGCAAAAATTTGTTACAACTTCTAATTTTACTAGCCAATGGCTCGATATTAAGATCAAACCGAAGTGGTGGCAAGGGGTGGCAGATCTGTAGGGGCTCTTTATGTTTAGAGCTTATTAGGTGGGAGTGAGTTGGTTGGTATCCGAAATAATCAGGAATACTCGTAATATTAAATACGAGCAGAAGGTCGGTCTACGATCGTCAATCACTTCTCACGGGGTATTCTCTCTGGCTCCAGTTAAGTTACTTTCTCAACTCTAAACATAAAGAAGATCCCCAACAGATCTGCCTGGCTAATTTTATCCAATTGGAACCAGTGCCCACTCCAGAAGATTAGCCCTCCACATTTGATGCACCTAAGTGGTTTTTTATTTGATGAAAAGTTAAGTCCTGATGATGGTCTTATAGATGACTACATACAAGACCGAAACGTCGACCTAAGACATCAACTCCTCCGCATTGTTTGCACTGAAGGATGCCATGACACATTTATGATTTTGGGGTTTCCTTTTTTATGTGTGGAGCTGATGTATTGGTATGAACTGACCAGTTAACACAGATATACTGCTTTTCATGACTTTTATGTTTAGAGTTTTGTTCTATGCTTTGTCCCCATGAAATTTTCTTTCTGATTAACTTCAATACAACTCATTTTGAATATAACCTTTCTTTGCTGTGTGTTTCTTCTCATGACTGTATTGGTTTACCTTTTTTGAAATTGGTGATTAATATCAGAGTAATCCTGTGGATACATTAGGGTCAATTCACTGAAGAACCTAGAAGTAATAACCATCTTAGTCAAGTCAATTGACCCTCAAACAAAATCCCTTGTAGTCATTTCTCACTTAAACTATTCATTGCCCAAGCCTACAAGGGTATCTTGGGTTTTCCCACTTTTTTGATACTGGTTTGGTGTAAAGCAAGACATTTGAGGTCTTTTTAGGTCGAGCTGATGTGGCTTTCATGCGAAGCATGAATGCATCAGCTAGACAACTTATGCTGCCCGTATTTAGGAGAGTGGACAGCAATCAGACGCGCGCTTTCCCATTGTCAGATTTCACCTCGGGAGCGCGCGTCTGATTGCTGCGCATGCGCGGTGCAAGCCCTGGCTCTCACACAGACACAGGCAGCCCCCACCCCTCTGCATGCACGCACGCACTCACACACACACACACACACACACACACACACACACACACACACACACACACTCACACAAACACGTGCATGCACACGCAGGCACACGGCACACATACACGGCACACTATCCCCCGCCTCGCATTCTCTCTCAATCACACAGTCACGCATGCGCACACACATTCCCTCGCGCACACACACGCACACACTCCGCCCCCCCCCCCCCCTTCCCTCCCCTCCCCCACAGGCATACACACAGGCACGCACGCACTTCACATCAGCCCTGGGCCCCAATCACCGACTGCGCTCTTCCGGCGGGGCTCCTCTCGCGCTCCGCTCCTTGCGTCTCCTCTTCTAAATCTGGGCTCCCTCAGGTCAGAGGAGCCCCGCAACAGGCGCCACACTCCTCCTTCTCCCTGGCCCCCTCCTGGGGACCCGGGCTACCCCGGACCGGCAGGGCGCTCCATGCGCCGGCAGCTCGCGGACCTTGGGAGGCGGGACTTCCGGTCGGCTGCGAGCGGATTGGCCGGCCGGCCAAGAGCTTCCGGGTCGCCGCGGGCAGCGCTGCGGCGCCCTATAATATTTTTGTTTTGTTGCTGGCTTGTTAACAGACGGGTCCATATGCATAAACGAGATTTAAACGTACCTAAAAAGATACATTTCTATTTCCATTTCAAGATGGCTCCTAATGAGACACATTGTTTCTAACGACATCAAATAAGTCCGTCTTTTATTACGTTTCAGCTCTTTTGTTTAGAAAACTACACTTCCCAGCATGCCGATAAGTTGAAACGCAAACGGAGGGGTGTCTTCAGTGCATGCAAGGTGAGGGGACTGAGTGGAGATGGTGAGAGGTCGGAGAAGCAGGTGTCCCTGAAGAAGCTTTTGGGGCCCTTATGGGTCATATGGCTTGTGACACCTGGTGGAGGAGGAGTGTTACCCCACACCATGTGGAAGGGGACAGGAGACCTAGTGGTGGATGACAACAGGCGTTGTGAGTTAGAGGGCTAGTGAGGTGTTTTTGGAACATCTTCCGTTATCTGCTCCTTCTACAACTGCGTTCATGCATCCTGGCAGACAGGTGGCTGTCTTGACAAGGCTGATGGACTAAGAAGGCTTGGTCTGTGATAGGCGTAGACTAGAACATTTTATATTAGTCTACTAATGTTAACACAACTTGCGATCTTGCTATTGTGACAGTATTATAGCATTTGCACAGTATTTCACACCCATGATGGTGCATCATTTCCTGCTATTTCGATGGGTGGTTTATTGCTGTGGAGTGGTACAGACCTAGGTGATTGACATGACCCATAGAAGATTTGTTTTATGGGAGTGTGAGTGTCAAGCAGTATAAGGAAATTATTATGCAACCTTTGTGGACTACGGTTGAATGCCCAGCCGCCGAGTGTTATAGTATTAGTGTGTGCAATATATTTTATTGGAACTGCACTTAATATAGCACTTACTGCTCCTTAAGAGGTATTGTAGTTCTTTACTTGAGGCAGCAAGTTTTTGGTTTATTGATGGTTATTGGATTAGTCTTGCACTTTTAAGGTACCCATGCATTTTCCTATATTATGGCAGCAACTTGAAATACATCACTTATCCTGTGTGCTGCATACAAGCAGAAGGCTATAATGTTTCTCCAACTAAAGTAACACTCTAAGCCACGCAAAACGAAGCTGTCTTTCCTTTTGGTTCCTTATTAGCATTGTTGTCGGGGCTGTGGTGTTGGGGGGCATAAATGTTTCTCAACCTTGCCATTATAAATTACAATAACTTTTATTTAAGTATTAATTATTTAAAAAAATTAAAAGCCATTGTTATTTGTAATATCAATACAACTAAGTCACGTAAATACAACCCATATTGCACTACAAATGCTATAGGTGTCACATTTGCGAAAGTTAAAACTATTGGCATTGTAAATGACAAAGCTATTAATTTAGCTATTTTCAAAACCAACACATAAATAAAATATTTGTCATTTACAAGACCAATAGCTCAAACTTTCCTAATACGAAACCTATTGCATTGCAAATGCTTGTTTTCCCTTCATTCTCCCCACCCTGTGCTACCCCCAAACTGCATCCCCACCCGTGGAAAACACTAACCAACTTCCCATGGCCAATAGAGCCTTATCTGTGAACCCCAAGGTGTGCAAGAGGGTTCTAATCTAGTACATGCTAACATACACAACAGGGAGCAGATTAAACAGGATATTCTTACTAGACCTCCGATTGGAGCTCCTCTTATAAATTTGTCCACCTCCTCCACAAATCAGAGAGTGCATTTTGTTGTTTAACATCACCTAAAGCAAAGCTTGAAACTTCAGGTGAACTGAAGCCCCCATCTTTCTCAAGGGTTCCATTCTTTTACCCAACTCCCATTGCCTGTTGGATGTTACTATTGAGAGGTCTGATCTAATTTCAATTTTTACCTCCTCTAGATCAAACTATTTATTCTTAAGGCCTTTGCTAGGATCTTTTCTTTTAAGGAGTAGGAAAGGAAATTAACTAGAATTCTCCTTGGTTTAGACCTGTTTGCGTTTAACCTAATGGGTCTCTAAATCCTTTGGATATCTCTAGCTATTCCTCTTCCGATTCCACCAGCTGAAGCTCCTTTTTGAACAATTGTACCACAAAACTCTTGATATCGCTGCCTTCCTTACCCTCAGGAATTCTTAGGATTTTTAAGTTGTTTCTCCTTTGAAAATTCTCCAACCTCTCCACCTTTTTGTCCTGATCTCTCCCCCTTGCTTTCAGAATTTCTTTCTCCTTTCTGTTTACTTGCAACGTTGCCTTAAGGTCGCTCACTTCTGCTTCTAAAGCTAGAGTCTTCCACTTAGGTCATCTATTTTTTTCCCTTAGCTTCACAAGCAGACTTTATTTCTCTCTGGTTCAGCTCTGAGACTTCAAATCTATTACGAATCTCGAGCGAGAGACGCAATCAAACTACTAATTGGGGGAACTCCATTTTCAGAATTAACAGCTGCAAAGCCTTTCTCATTCTGCACAAACCTATATTGGTCCCCAGATAGTTGTTTTGGCTGGCTCGCTTTACTATTTCAAGATCCACCCTGTATATCATGGGGCGGCTGAACCAGAAGAGCCGAGCCAGTATCTACAGAACCTTCCCCATCCGGAGATTCCCCCAACCCCCCGACTCTGAGGTCGGCAACTAAAAACAATTCGGGCTCAAGTGCTCTGTCAATTCTGTTGAATTTGGAGCTTAATCTGTGAGTCCATCTCCTGCTGATTGTTGTTGAGTGGGGTGGGATTCCATTTCTGCCATATTAGGATTACTCCCTAACACTAGGGTTTTTGGTATTTTTAAATAAATCTTTTTATTAACAAAACCACAAAGAAAAACATCCGGTGACATTCGATGCTCCCACATTTGTCATAGATAAATTTCCATACTGCAGAATAATACTTGCAGAATAATGTTGAGGGATCACAGGGACTCGTGCACCTCCACTTCTTCCCGATCCATCGGGGGTACACCAATATCTCAACGATAACGATTCCAGGTTTCCCAAACCTTCCCCCACATCTAAGCAATGTAACGCTTGGCTACCATACATGCCAGGGTCACCCATTGTCTCCCATACGCACTCAAATGCGTGGGTTTCCAAACATTCAAAACACACCTGCGGGCCTCCGGTGCCATCTCCACCCCCAAAACATCCCGCATCGTATCTTGTATCTTAACCCAGAATTCTTGTATCTCCACACAATGCCACAAAATATGCATGAAGGTTCCAAGCGCACCGCACCCCCTCCGACACTCCCCACTTTCCGCACGACCCATGTGAACCAGCCGGTTCCCCGTGACCTATGACCTGTGGAAAATCTTTAGTTGCACTAGCCTGAGTCTCGTTTGAATAGCCACCACCTTTTGGGGGAGGAGACAGCCTCTTTCCAGTCCTCGTCATCCAGTTCCAACCCATTGTGTCCTAATTGCCATCAGGTCCTTCATATTATTAATACGTTTCTTATATAATAATGAAATGGTCTTCTCCGGGAGGTGACTGCCTAACACCCGATATTCCAGAGCGTAGTGCCTCTGGGGATGTGTGTAAGTAAAGCAATTTGGAGGTAGCGGTAATGCTCTCTCTCCCGAAGGCGGTATTTTTGCTGGAGGGTACCGAACATGTGAACCGTGTCCTGTTCCCAAACATCCTTGAGCTGCGTGATCCCGAGAAGATCTCATTTGTCGAATCCCTTTGATTTCCACCTACTTCCCAGCTTCTCTGAGTTCCATAATGGGGTGGTAAGTGTGAGTTTCCCCTCCCACTTGATGTCGATGAGCTGCATGCCACACCTGCACCGTGTGCCACGACTGCCCAGTGTGGGGGAATCTATTAGATCTGGCATATAATGCCCTCGTGAAGTCGCCCCCCTGGAACCTGTCGGCGGTCCATAGCGTACCCGGGGTCTCCGGGAGGCCCATATATGGCGTGGTTCACCGCCTCCAACAGGGAGGCCCAAAATATTTCCGCAGATCCGGCACGCCTATCCCACCATCATACCAGGGGAGAGTAAGCTTAGAGAAAACAATGCGGGGCTTGCTGTCCCAGAGCAGCTGCCTCTGAAGGGCCTCTATTTCCCTAAAGTAGGATGAGCGTACCGGGTCCATTGCGTTCTGAAGTGCATACATGAATCTGGGAAGGGCCATCATCTTGAAAAGCACCTCCCTACCCAAGAGGAAGAGCAGGAGTGCCTTCCACCTCATCACATCCCCCTTAAATCGGGTCGGGGGGGGGGGGGGGGGGGCAAGTTTCTAACGTATCTCCACTTCGGGTTTAACGTGACATAAATGCCGAGATATCGGAACCCCGCCGATTCGATCTGTATCGGGCAGGTACTCTGGATTACTGGTAGATCTCCTCCAAGGATAAAGAGCCCTGATTTCGACCAGTTAATATCAAAGCAAGAGTATCTCCCGAATACAGCAAGCACGTCAAGAAAATTTATCAACGATCCCCTAGGATTGGTGAGGTAAAGCAGAATATCATCTGCGTATAGCGAGATCTTGTCCTCCCATTCCAGCGTCCCAACGCAGCCCTCTGATCGACCGGTCCCACCTGACCCACGCTGCCAATGGCTCGAGAGCCAGGGCAATTAGGAGCGGAGACAAGCGACACCCCTGTCTCGTGCTTCTGCCAAGAGGGAAGTCGGCAGACTTTCGATTATTCACCACTACTCTGGAAAGGGGATCGGCATACAAGAGACGGACCCAGTTAATTAACTCTGGGCCGAAGCCCATCTTTCCCAGGACTGCGAGCAAGAAGGGCCACTCCACCCGATCAAAGGCCTTGGTGGCATCCAAAGATACCAGCACCGCCGGCTCCTGTATCGTTTAGGCCCTACCCACTATCCTGTTCAGCCTCCGTAGGTTAAGGGCGTGCTGCGACGCGGCATGAATCCGGATCGATCAGGGTGGTGATGACTTTAGCTAGCCTCGTAGCTTTGCCAGAATTTTAGGCTCAGCGTTCAGCAATGAAATGGGCCTATAGGAGTAACAGAGCGGCCCGGGCTTACCTACTTTATGAATGACGACAATATTCGCTACTCTCTGGTCGTATTGGAGTTGACCTCTCTTTACTCTCTACAAACATGGTGCGAAGAAACTGGGCAAGCTTGTTTGCACTCTGTTAATACAGCTCTATAGGGATGCCCTTTGGGCCCTGGCCTTCCCGGAGTGCACTCCTCTGATGGCCTGTGCTACTTCATCATTCGTGAGTGGGGAGTGTAAGTATTTCTGATTATCGTCAGATAGCGTGGGCATCTGAATATCCTGGATCATGTCATCATGGTCACCCTCTGTGTATACCCCTGCGGACGTATACACCTCCCCATAGTATTCCGAGAACTCTTCTGCAATGATTTGCGGGTCAGTTATTGTCTCTGAATCACCTCTCTGCAACTCCGGTACAAGCCGCGACGCCCATTCTCGCTTCTCGAACCACTCTATCAGTTTGCCTGCTTTATCACCATGTTCATATATCCTGCTCTGAGTCTTGCCATACTGTGATTTGGCCCTGACTCTAGCTAAGCCCCTATGTTCATCCTGGAGGAGTTTCAACCGGTGCATACCTTCCGGAGTCTCATCATTAAATACCTCAATCTCCTGCCTGGTCACCTCCGCCTCCACCCGCACTATTTCAGCCTGGCGTTTCCTCTTTTTCCCAGCGACCAAAGATAAAACCTCCCCTCGGATGACAGTCTTGTACTCCTCCCACAGGGTCTGCGCAGAGTCCACAGAATCCGTATTCTCCTGGAAGTACCTTTCAGTACTTTCAATGATTTATTTCTTGATAGCTGGGTCTCTCAGGTACCATGCAATTATAGGAGCTACTCTACCTAAGTCTGATTTGCCAGTTTCCAACCAGAGCCAAATCTGTGAGTGATCAGATATTCCGATACCCAGGTGTCGCACCTCCCGGACCGTCGCCACCTGGGCCGCTGGTCCGAGTACATAATCTATTTTAGATGGACAGTGGTGTGCTGCGGACACGTGTGTGTGATGTACCCCGCTTGGGTTGTACAACCTCCAATCGTCAATAAGCCCTGCTGCTTCTAAGAAGTCGGGAAGCCACCTCTGTGCCGGCCGCAGAATTCGGGCCGGGTGTCTATCTACCTCTCCATCCATCACTGCGTTAAAGTCCCCTCCCATCACCAGTAGGCCCATGGGAAGATTGCACCCAGGTCTCTAAAAGGGTCAGTTTGCAGGCCTGGTGGGACATAGACTGACATGAAAGTGATAGTCCTCCCCACCCACTGCCCCGATACGCCGATGTATCTGCCTCGATCAGCCCACGTGGCCTGTATTGCTTGGGGAAAGGAGTTCTTCACCAGGATACCTACTCCCCTAGAGCCCATGGTGAATCCCGCGTGTGCCACCAGCTTCTAACCCCCTTTGTGTAAGGCCATGCAACGATTACCAACTAGATGTGTCTCCTGTAGTAGCACTACAATCAGGGAATGCGGCCTAACCAACTGATTCACCATTCCCCTCTTAATTTTGTCTCAAAGACCATTCACATTCCAACTAACCACATTTATCCCCGATCCTCGTCTAACCGTTGCCATTATACTGGTACGGAAGCAGCCCAGTCATAGCTACGTCACCAGATGCGGAAAGAAAAAGAAAACAAATTGCAAGCAAAACTGCACACAATACAATCCCAAGATTGAAAAAACCCCATCCATCGCACCCCCCCCCCCCCCCCCCCCCCCCTGCACCTCTGCATATGGCTGTCTCCCATCCCCAACTAGCAGTGTGCCTGACGCCCAAATACTAACCTATAAACTAACTAAAAGTAGTAAGGAGGAGGACCGATACCCCGCCCCCTCCTCTCCAGCCCCCCCTAATACATTCCCGGTTCCGGGGCAAGCCACAGCAAATCTGCAGTTAAACAAGT
This sequence comes from Lissotriton vulgaris, assembly GCF_964263255.1. Taxonomy (NCBI): domain Eukaryota; kingdom Metazoa; phylum Chordata; class Amphibia; order Caudata; family Salamandridae; genus Lissotriton; species Lissotriton vulgaris. The sequence goes on from NC_141699.1 coordinate 867,896,572, forward strand.
CTAGTCAGAAAATTGGCTGCAGAACCACCCCGCCCCCTGACGTTTCAATATTATGCCTGAATGCCCACGGCCTTAATTCTTGTTTCTGTTGCTCCTCTTCTCCACCATGGTCTCGTTCCTCCGGCCTGCTGGATGCCTGTTATCCAACCAGTCCGATACCACCTCTGGGTTAACGAAGAACCAGGCCTTCCTGTTGGCCTCCACACGCAGGCTGGCTGGGGACATCATGGCATATTTCAGTCCCTTGTCCTGAGTTTTTTTTCACCGGTAGAAAACTGTTGCTGCTTCTGCACCATCTGAGTAATGTCCAGAAAAAAGGAGAGAGTTGTATTTTCGAACTGCATGGGGGTCCCCGCTCGAGCCGTCTGCAAATCACATCCCGGTTTCGCAAATCCAGGACTCTGGCAATCATCGGGCGAGGAGCCCGGGCCTGGGCCTTCCCCACGGTACACTGTGCACGCTCGACTGTGAAGAGGTTACTCAGTCCCTTTTGCTTGAGGTGGTTGAGGACAATGTCTAAGACAAACTGATGCGGCGTCGGGCCTTCTGATTTCTCAGACACCCCAAGAATGCGAATATTGTTACGCCTAACCCTTCCCTCGTATTCATCTCACTTGCGATCCGTCAGGTTCGTGAAGTCTTCAGGTCTTTAACTCTTGCTGCAGCAATGCCATATCGTCAATCAAACTGGTAGTCTTCATATCAAGTGACTTGACTTTCTCACTTGCCTTCGTAAGATCCGCTCGTATCAAGTTTACCTCAATCGTTACTGTATCCAATTTATTATATAATGCTTGCATTTTTTGGCCCAAAGATGCCTGGACCCCACTTATGGCTGCCATGACATCCGTGAGTGTTTCAGTAGGAGAGCCTGTATTGTCTCTAACCCCCCCCCCCCCCCCCCCAAACCCCCCGTCGACTGGGCCCTTTTCATCTCTATAGGGGAGCCTTTAGGGATGGTATATCGGTCCAACTTATTAGATTGAATGGGTTTAGATCCCTTGGAGGATCTGGGCAGGGATTTTTCGGTATTGGGCTTGGTCGCCATCTAAACGCCGTTACGTGGTCGCTACCAGTCCCGGATCTTAAGAATACACCCAAAGGCCAGGGTCTTAGGGCTCACCGTGTGCCTTCCGGCTGCGCTGCGTCCAGTCGTTGTCACTGCATTCCGAGGAGTCTTAGCCAGTCGATATTCAGGCCCCCTAGCCAGCAAGCAGGGGGGGTAGGTCATTGCGACAGCTGCATCTTCAATGGTGGTCATCCAACCATACAATGGCCAGGTTGCCACACACTAGTGCCCGCACCTCCCGCTTCACAAAGAAATCAGTTTGATCTGCGTCTGACTGCGGGGTGCAGAAACTGCAGCTATCCCAGGTCCACTCCTCTCCAGTTACACCGCGTTTACCAGCAGCCCGACCCTTCACGCCATCCCCAGAACCAGGGCTCAGGATTGGAAGGTCCGCTGGGGGCTTCACCCACGTTGTGGTGCCACGCTTCCTCACGCAGCTCCCTGCAGCCATCTGTGCAGGAGAATCGCGCGATAGGGGTAAAGCACGCCCGGCCGGGTCACCTCTCCAGTCACCTCTCCAGTCACCTCTCCAGTCACCTCTCCAGTCACCTCTCCAGTCACCTCTCCAGTCACCTCTCCAGTCACCTCTCCAGTCACCTCTCCAGTCACCTCTCCAGTCACCTCTCCAGTCACCTCTCCAGTCACCTCTCCAGTCACCTCTCCAGTCACCTCTCCAGTCACCTCTCCAGTCACCTCTCCAGTCACCTCTCCAGTCACCTCTCCAGTCACCTCTCCAGTCACCTCTCCAGTCACCTCTCCAGTCACCACGCCTCTACACCCCTCAGATCTCTCCTCAGGAGTTGGGCGTCTCCGCGGCCATTGCTGCCCTTAGTTCCATGTGGATACTTGGCACTGTTCTCCGGCCACTGGATTACTGTACCGGCCCCTCCGTGCATGTGGGGCGATGCGGGACAGCTACAGCTGCTTCAGGGGGCCAACACCACTAGTCCACTTTGGTATTGTTTTTAAAGTACGACCTTAAAGGAGTCACTTTGATCTTATACTCTGTACTATTATCTCCCTTTACATTTGTTTTCCGACCTCTAACCTCTTTACTCAATAATCCTCCCTGAAGTTTTACTTTTACTTCTCTCTTGTACACCCTCTGCTCTTTGGCACAATTAACAGAGTTCTCCTGTGGCTCGGGGACTTCCAAGCTACTCCTCTTTTTCCCACCCACACTTCTCAACACATATCGAGAGATAGCAATAGGTTTTAAAGCAGTCTCATTGCCTCTTGCTTCGCTTTCTGTGTTTACTTTTAGATACTGACGTTTACCCTTGACCTTTTATTTTCACCACTGGAGCCTGTTCAGGTTCACGCGGTTGCGCCTCCGTTATGCCAGAGAAGGGGGACTCCCTGTCCTCCACCCCCTCTTGCCTCTCTGCAGTCTTGCAAACCTCCTCTCCCCCGAAAGAAAACCCTTGCCGCTGCGCTCTGCCATGACTGCTCTGTCGTGACGAAACCCCGCTTGTTGCAAAATCGTATGTTGTTTAACCCCTTCGATGCTATTGACGGAACGGTTCTGTCATGAGCGTCGGTTGGCCTGTGCTCATGACGGAACCGGTCCGTCATGAGCCCGTTGGCTCATTAGAACGTTCAGCACAGCGCTGGAATCTGCGCCGCGCTGATGGGGTTAACAGTAATTGGAGGCCTGAGGGGAGGGGGGGGGGGGAAGATTTAGACATTAATAGAGTATAGTCTACAAAGAGGAGCGCTGGGACTCTTTTATCTGCTTTTTTTGGGAGCATCACACCGGGCTGATCTAGAAAGCCGACCACCTCCTGTATAAATGGTCACTTCCTTCCAGTATAAACGGAGGAAGTGGAAAGCCTGTTCCACCGTGCTAACATTTGCCCGGAACCCAGCTTGATAGTTGCTTAAAATACTGCACTCTATGGTCAAGTCCTGGATTTTTGCTACAACCTGCTTGCAAAAGATTTTCTGGAGAGAGTCAATGAGGCTTATGGACATATAGCGAACAGGGTCAGCTTGCTCATCCTTGTGAATTGGCAAGATTTCAGCTAATTTCCACGCTGCTCGAATCTCCATGCCCAATGTAATGGCGTTCAATAACATTTTAATGTACAAATCCCAGATAATTGGGTCCTCCCTGTACATAGCATTTAGGATTTTTATCCGGGCCAGGAGCTCTAGCTGGGACACATGAGTAATTTGCAACTAATGTTTCTTCCAGAGCGAAGACTAGAGCATCATCCGCTCCTGATGAGCCCCCCCCCCCCTTTCTTTAAGAACATCAGTCTCTAAATTGCCCACTGCATAGACGTTTAAAGTGAGACAACCATTCTTCAGGCTGTACAGTGTACTCAAATGTTGTCCTATTGCCATTAAGCCATTGGGCCGCCTTTTTCCTAAAGGTCTTGGCATCTCTACTGCTAATGCCTTGTGCAGTGAGGACCATAGGGAGTCTTCCTAATTTCTCCTGGCTCGCTTAATAGCTTGTACAAAAGGTGGTGGTTATGGACGGAGCATCTGAACCAATTGAACACACACCCCGTCAACAGATCTGGGTTTAATCCATCACTGTTCTTTAGCCCACTCTGCCACCCCAGTTCAGACATGGCCATATGCTAATCAGCCTTGACCCTGTTCCTCATGGGAACAGAACAGTCCAGCCCGAACTGCCAAGCCATGCCTTCCCTGGACCAGAAACAAGCTTCCTAGGATCGGTTTCTGGCTATCAGCCGTCTTCAGCCAGGATAGCTTGACTCCAGTGGTGTGGAGAGCATGGGACTCACGTCTGAGCATACCCATCCCACTCTGGGTGACAAATGCAAAAACAACAATTGATGGACAGAATGCAGAACCATGTTATACATTCACCCCAGTATAGAGATCTTGGCCTAGATCCATCGGTTTTTTGCACTCCACACCACCCCAGTTCAGACATGGCCATATGCAAATCAGCCTTGACCCTGTGCCTCATGGGAACAGTCCAGCCCAAACTGCCAAGCCATGTCTTTCCTTGACCGGATTCAAGCAAAAAACCGACGGTTTTAGGCCCAGATCTCTGTACTGGGGTGAATGTATGACATTGTTCTGCATTCTGTCCATCAACTGTGGTTTTTGCATTTGTCACCCCGAGTGGGATGGGTATGCTCAGACGTCAGTCCCATGCTCTCCACACCACTGAAGTCAAGCTATCCTGGCTGAAGACGGCTGGAATGCCAGAAACCGGTGCTAGGAAGCTTGATTCCGGTCCAGGAAAGACATGGCTTGGCAGTTCGGGCTGGACTGTTCCCATGAGGCACAGGGTCAAGGCTGATTTGCATATGGCCATGTCTGAACTGGGTTGGTGTGGAGTGCAACAAACGATGGATTTAGGCCCAGATCTCTGTATTGCGGTGAATGTATCACGTGAATATTTATCAAGGACCCCCTGAGTGCATGGAAATAGAGTTCCTAGACCAGGGAAAAGCAAATGAATTGATATGTATCAATCTAGGCAACACAGCAAATTAGTTGGTCGAAATGAACTGAGCTAGAAACATAGGTATTTGTAAAAAGAGGGGAGGTACAATTTTATTCACAAAGATTCTTTAAAAACACATAGAAAAAAGTGTACATTTCACAAATTATATTTAACACATATAACTTAATAAATCAGAAATATATAACACCATCATTAAAAGAAGCAATTAATTCAACAAATGGGGTTTACATAAAATACACAAAAAATGTAATGAGAAAAATGTGGCTAAATTAATCTCTACGCGCGTTTCGGCGAACCAGCGCCTTCTTCTGGAGCAGCCACGATAATATCTACAAAAGAGGGGTGAAAAAATACCTTAAAAACAGAATATTCTGTACATTCTTTCATTGCACTTTTTACAAAAAAGCAAAAAAACAGTCCAATGTTATTCTAATAGTCTCAGACTTTCTATTTTCTTTTGACCAACCTTATTTTATTACAATGACATTTTTAAAGACTTCATTGACATTTTTAAAGATTTCATTTCCTTGCCCTAATAATCCATCTGACAAATAAGTGAAAAGTAAGAAGAGACATTGTCTCATGGTATAGATACGCTCGTACTGGAATATCTGAGGATTGAAGGGTATTTATGTTGGATGTCTAATCCAAGATTTCTGATATTTGTATCTCTCTATCTAATCATGTAAATGACATTGGTGCTAAAGAGGTAGAATACATTCTAACTAATACCGGTTATATAAAGGTTATCCTACCGAGGCCTGAAGATTAGTATATAGAGTATTTGTAACTTAAATACGATCACTTACTTTAAGAACACGAATAATTTTAGTGCAATTCGACGCAGCAGTCTGGTTTGTCAGTATATCCAGAATCCTTTCTTTGAATGGTAGATGAGGATATTCTAAACCATAGAAAACAGCACATAGACAATAGTTATTATTCTTGCCTCCTTTGTAGTGTCCTTATGACTGATATTCAATATAGGAATTGGTATATTACCTATTATAATGGTTGATACCGATGGAAATTCTGTGGTTATTGATGCGTTTAGTTCATCTCGAGTGTTCAATTTAAAATATTTTTTCTAATATTTCCTAGAAAGATATTTAGGAGATCTTTTACTTTACAGGTTCTATAGATCTATAGGGTTCTATTAACACTTGATAATAGACTGGGATACAATATTTACCAAAGAAATCGAACAGTTATTTCAAAGGATTAAAAGTACCTTATTTTACAAGTTGAAGTTCGTTTAGACCCGCCGACCGGAAATTAAAATAATGGCCTCAATGGTGCGTATTTATATTGGGACATCCAGATATGGTCCACCTGATATGGGGATAGTAAGTGGCGATGGTAGCCTAAAGAGTGGGTGAAGAAAATTCTAGCATAAAATTCTATGTAATGGAGTTGAAGAATACCAACTTCTTAGCCTAGTTATTTCTACAAAAGAAGGAATAATAGTTACCCTTTTGTTTGTGTTTCCAAGCGATGGTCAATTTCAAGTAATTTAAAATAACTCCCTGTCTGTGAGAGACAAAAGATAGTGGGGAAGTTAAATTATTTACCATTTAGTCAGGGTCTAAAGGTTAAAAGAGTAACTAGATTAGTTGTATCCCACCAAGGGTTTCTGCAGAACTTACCCGATTTGGTGTCAACAGGGCTCGAAAATTCCGGCGGCGGGACTCGGGGGTTCTATGCTCCTTCCTCGAACGATAGCGGTAAAATGGTCTCTCGGCGCGCTGTTTATATATTCTACTGAATTGGAGGAGTGGATTCAGGTGATTTGTGTGGGAACACAAAAGAAGGACCACGGATTATGGGGAGAGATGGAGTGAAGACCGATTTCTCTTAAAGTGATATCGCCAATAGTTACTAAGAGAGCAGTCATTGCATGGACATAGAAGATGTTCTGCAATGCTTAGATAAGACTGTTTAGACAAGATGAAATCAGAGGGGCCATTTTTAAAGAGACATTCGAAATCAGTAATTCCTTGTTCATTGCGGTTGGGGAGATTGAATGTCTATAGCGCAACTAGATCTAGGAAGAATATCAAGCGGTTTATAGACTGAAACGCAATTAGGAAATATATTTAATCAACACGCGGAGGTCTATATGATGGGGATCTAAGTCATATGCAATTTTTGCACATTGTCGAATATTTTTAGATACTTGAAAGGACAGTTCTGTTGGTAATGATTAAGAATGAAAGAAAAAACTGAATCATATAAGATGTGATTCCTAATATCATCAAAAGGTAAATTATTATAGAGCATTATTATCATTCATTTAATGGCACTCAATTTGTATATAACTACCAATCTGGAATCTGAGGGGCCATCTCTAAAGAGGCATTCGAATTCAGTCAATCGTTTATCAATTTCGGTTTTGGGGGATTAAATATCTATAACGCAACTGGATCATGGAAGAATATTACTTGGTTTAGAAACTGAAACGCAATAAGGAAATATAATTAATGAACCCACGGAGGTCTACATGATGGGGATACAAATCATGTATGATTTTTGCCCATTACCAGACACTATTAAATGACTGAAGGAACATTTCTGATGATGATGGTTAAGGATGAAAGAAAGAGAACTGAATCATATAAGTTAGTAATGACAGCAGAAATATTTATACTTGTGATCGGAAGAATACAGTATTAGCAAATTGCATGCTCCCATGGCAATTCGCTGTTCATTCCTTCCCGGAATGTATTAAAAACAAATATCCAGAACACCTCTCTTTTTTCTGATGGCACAACCACCATTGGAGTCTGGAGTATGAATTTTTTCAAGAACTCTCCATTTGAAATCTTCTGCTTGGTGGCCCTTTTCTAGGAAATGTTTTACCATTGGGGCAGCAAGTTTGCGAGTTCTGATCGCTGAACGATGTTCATTTAACCGTATCTGTATCGCACGGGATGTTTCTCCTATATACCCGAGTGAACACGGGCACTGTATAAAATAGATCAGATTTGAGGTTCTGCAATTCCACATTTCTTTTGCCACTGTTGTGTGGCCATTATGTGTGAATTCTTTGCCTCTTAGAATATTGGCACAAGAAGAACACGAAGAACAAGGGAATGTTCCTTTTATTGCATTGCCTGATACAATGGACCTCTGTATAGAATAATTTTTGTCAGATACAGGTTGGAAGCGTGAACGAACGATATGTTCCTTGATATTTCTGTTCCTTTTATAGGCAAAGAGTGGTTTAGCTAGTCTCACAGTTTCTAAGAGTCAGGCGGAACTGTACAAGCTTAGCAGACTTTGACAAACAAGCCATTGTGATGAGGAGTAAATTTATCGAGAGAGGCTACCCTCACCGATTAGTGAGACACTCCTATAAGCGGGCCCGCTATTATGATCGCAACCACCTGCTCCAACCAAAGCCTGAGAAATCCACTAACCAGGTTGTATGTGTAACCAAACACTCTACTCTCGATACAAAAATTAAACAAGTGATAAACTCAAACTGGCACATTTTAAATAGCAACTGTACTCCCGAATTGAAACTAGCTAAACAACTCTTTGCCTATAAAAGGAACAGAAATATCAAGGAACATATCGTTCGTTCACGCTTCCAACCTGTATCTGACAAAAATTATTCTATACAGAGGTCCATTGTATCAGGCAATGCAATAAAAGGAACATTCCCTTGTTCTTCGTGTTCTTCTTGTGCCAATATTCTAAGAGGCAAAGAATTCACACATAATGGCCACACAACAGTGGCAAAAGAAATGTGGAATTGCAGAACCTCAAATCTGATCTATTTTATACAGTGCCCGTGTTCACTCGGGTATATAGGAGAAACATCCCGTGCGATACAGATACGGTTAAATGAACATCGTTCAGCGATCAGAACTCGCAAACTTGCTGCCCCAATGGTAAAACATTTCCTAGAAAAGGGCCACCAAGCAGAAGATTTCAAATGGAGAGTTCTTGAAAAAATTCATACTCCAGACTCCAATGGTGGTTGTGCCATCAGAAAAAAGAGAGAGGTGTTCTGGATATTTGTTTTTAATACATTCCGGGAAGGAATGAACAGCGAATTGCCATGGGAGCATGCAATTTGCTAATACTGTATTCTTCCGATCACAAGTATAAATATTTCTGCTGTCATTACTAACTTATATGATTCAGTTCTCTTTCTTTCATCCTTAACCATCATCATCAGAAATGTTCCTTCAGTCATTTAATAGTGTCTGGTAATGGGCAAAAATCATACATGATTTGTATCCCCATCATGTAGACCTCCGTGGGTTCATTAATTATATTTCCTTATTGCGTTTCAGTTTCTAAACCAAGTAATATTCTTCCATGATCCAGTTGCGTTATAGATATTTAATCCCCCAAAACCGAAATTGATAAACGATTGACTGAATTCGAATGCCTCTTTAGAGATGGCCCCTCAGATTCCAGATTGGTAGTTATATACAAATTGAGTGCCATTAAATGAATGATAATAATGCTCTATAATAATTTACCTTTTGATGATATTAGGAATCACATCTTATATGATTCAGTTCTTTTTCTTTCATTCTTAATCATTACCAACAGAACTGTCCTTTCAAGTATCTAAAAATATTCGACAATGTGCAAAAATTGCATATGACTTAGATCCCCATCATATAGACCTCCGCGTGTTGATTAAATATATTTCCTAATTGCGTTTCAGTCTATAAACCGCTTGATATTCTTCCTAGATCTAGTTGCGCTATAGACATTCAATCTCCCCAACCGCAATGAACAAGGAATTACTGATTTCGAATGTCTCTTTAAAAATGGCCCCTCTGATTTCATCTTGTCTAAACAGTCTTATCTAAGCATTGCAGAACATCTTCTATGTCCATGCAATGACTGCTCTCTTAGTAACTATTGGCGATATCACTTTAAGAGAAATCGGTCTTCACTCCATCTCTCCCCATAATCCGTGGTCCTTCTTTTGTGTTCCCACACAAATCACCTGAATCCACTCCTCCAATTCAGTAGAATATATAAACAGCGCGCCGAGAGACCATTTTACCGCTATCGTTCGAGGAAGGAGCATAGAACCCCCGAGTCCCGCCGCCGGAATTTTCGAGCCCCGTTGACACCAATCGGGTAAGTTCTGCAGAAACCCTTGGTGGGATACAACTAATCTAGTTACTCTTTTAACCTTTAGACCCTGACTAAATGGTAAATAATTTAACTTCCCCACTATCTTTTGTCTCTCACAGACAGGGAGTTATTTTAAATTACTTGAAATCGACCATCGCTTGGAAACACAAACAAAAGGGTAACTATTATTCCTTCTTTTGTAGAAATAACTAGGCTAAGAAGTTGGTATTCTTCTACTCCATTACATAGAATTTTATGCTAGAATTTTCTTCACCCACTCTTTAGGCTACCATCGCCACTTACTATCCCCATATCAGGTGGACCATATCTGGATGTCCCAATATAAATACGCACCATTGAGGCCATTATTTTAATTTCCGGTCGGCGGGTCTAAACGAACTTCAACTTGTAAAATAAGGTACTTTTAATCCTTTGAAATAACTGTTCGATTTCTTTGGTAAATATTGTATCCCAGTCTATTATCAAGTGTTAATAGAACCCTATAGATCTATAGAACCTGTAAAGTAAAAGATCTCCTAAATATCTTTCTAGGAAATATTAGAAAAAATATTTTAAATTGAACACTCGAGATGAACTAAACGCATCAATAACCACAGAATTTCCATCGGTATCAACCATTATAATAGGTAATATACCAATTCCTATATTGAATATCAGTCATAAGGACACTACAAAGGAGGCAAGAATAATAACTATTGTCTATGTGCTGTTTTCTATGGTTTAGAATATCCTCATCTACCATTCAAAGAAAGGATTCTGGATATACTGACAAACCAGACTGCTGCGTCGAATTGCACTAAAATTATTCGTGTTCTTAAAGTAAGTGATCGTATTTAAGTTACAAATACTCTATATACTAATCTTCAGGCCTCGGTAGGATAACCTTTATATAACCGGTATTAGTTAGAATGTATTCTACCTCTTTAGCACCAATGTCATTTACATGATTAGATAGAGAGATACAAATATCAGAAATCTTGGATTAGACATCCAACATAAATACCCTTCAATCCTCAGATATTCCAGTACGAGCGTATCTATACCATGAGACAATGTCTCTTCTTACTTTTCACTTATTTGTCAGATGGATTATTAGGGCAAGGAAATGAAATCTTTAAAAATGTCAATGAAATCTTTAAAAATGTCATTGTAATAAAATAAGGTTGGTCAAAAGAAAATAGAAAGTCTGAGACTATTAGAATAACATTGGACTGTTTTTTTGCTTTTTTGTAAAAAGTGCAATGAAAGAATGTACAGAATATTCTGTTTTTAAGGTATTTTTTCACCCCTCTTTTGTAGATATTATCGTGGCTGCTCCAGAAGAAGGCGCTGGTTCGCCGAAACGCGCGTAGAGATTAATTTAGCCACATTTTTCTCATTACATTTTTTGTGTATTTTATGTAAACCCCATTTGTTGAATTAATTGCTTCTTTTAATGATGGTGTTATATATTTCTGATTTATTAAGTTATATGTGTTAAATATAATTTGTGAAATGTACACTTTTTTCTATGTGTTTTTAAAGAATCTTTGTGAATAAAATTGTACCTCCCCTCTTTTTACAAAAACCTATGTTTCTAGCTCAGTTCATTTCGACCAACTAATTTGCTGTGTTGCCTAGATTGATACATATCAATTCATTTGCGGTGAATGTATGACATTGTTCTGCATTCTGTCCATCAATTGTTGTTTTTGCACTGGACTTAAGATAGCCTGGCTGAGGGTTATGAACCCGAAACCAGTCCCAGGATGCTTGTTTCCGGTCCAGGGTAGACATGGCTTGGCAGTTCGGGCTGGACTGTTCCCATGAGGCACAGGGTCAGACTGATTTGCATATGGCCATGTCTGAACTGGGGTGGTGGAGTGAGCTAAAGAATGATGATGGATTAAACCCAGATCTTTTGACTGGGAGTGAGTGTTTGATTTGCTCAAACGCTCCGTCCATCATCCCTTTTGGTATAGCTTAATATCTTGTCTATATCTAGCTCAACAGGCAACTACCTCAGGGCGCATATTGGATTGCGTACCAAGTCTTCCACCCATCCCCTGCAATATCTTGTCATGACCTTCAATAAATAATCGATCCTGTCCATAGCTTTGTGACAGACAGCACCCATAGCCTTCTTTTTGGGGCGGCGGGACTTTGTGCTGTCCCTTTATATTTCCCATAGTCTAATAAGTGCGTAGGTGTTACAGGCCCTCAAAGAGCACCTGAAAATGTCTAGGTTCGGCTTTAAAACAGAAACCGTAAACCAAAAATAGCAATACTTTATACATCAATATGCCTGGTTTAAATCATCCCTACTGGGATCAGTGGCATATTCATAGTGCCCCATACCAGACTTCACGTGAGACCACTACAACAGTGTCTTGAGGATCAGAGGATGCAGTCCTCCAACACATGGGAACAGAAATAAACTCTGCCACAGTCTTCACTCCAGTCTCTCCCATAGTATACCAAGTTGAAAATTCTCACGGTGTGAATCCTCTTCTCTACCAGGATCTCCCAACACAAACTCTTGTCTCAGATGCTTCCCTTCACGAATGGTGTGGTCATATACAGAATCGGAGAATGGTCACTCACAGAAGCCTCTTACCATATCAGTCTCTTAGAAATGAAAGTAGCCCACCAAGTTTTAGTCCTTCCTTCTTGCTTTAAATATGAACTCCCTATTCGTTCAGACAGTACCACAATGATGCATTATCTGAACAAACTGAGAGGAACACACTCCAGACCTTTCCCATGAATGTCCGACCAAATGAAAATGGCTCATAGCAAGGAACCTAACAATTAAAGAAGTGCACCTTCCAGGTGTTCAAAATACAGAAATAGGTTCTCCTAGTCACATTATTAACCTCATAGCTGCTATGGAACGTCCAGCTCCAGTGCTGGACGTTCCATTGCGCAGGTGCAATTCGAACGTTCACCGGCCGACGGCAGCACTCCCGAGGTAGTGGTGCCGTCGGCCGGTGAACGTGCGCAGCACCTAAAGGGTTAAGAAAACCATGACTCCTTCCTAAAAGACTATGTCCTGGATGACATTTTTCAAGAATGAGGCTATCCGCAAATAGACTTGTTTGCAGACACATGCCAAAAAATGCCGAAACTAAGCCTCCCGATTTTAGAAACCGGGGATTAAGGGAAATATCCTTTTGATCGACTAATCATGGACTTTTCTCTCTGCTTTTCCACTGATCCCTCTTACTCCAGCTCTGATAAAGCTGTACAAATCCAAGACCAGAATGATGCTAATGGCACCAGAAGTCATTCACGGACCACCTTCACCTCTGAGCGCTCACTTAAGATGTCTGTCACAGGATCTTCTTGTACAAGTTAGGAGGTCAGATTCTCCACCTCGGTTTTATTGCTGCGAATCACCACTTTGCTCTTTAACTCTTACAATATTTTAATCTAAAACTGTGTGGATATTTTGAGACTCCCAAGTCTCCACCCACAAGAAAATCATATGCTTCTAACTAAGGTTTTGCTTTTGGTGTTTTCAAAATCATTTTGATTCATTTACTTGTCATGTTGAAATATTTCTTACCTGCTTTATCTAGCAAAGTGTAATTTATAGTACTCTTCTCGTAAGGTCTATGCAGTCTAACTTTCGTCCCATCTCGCTGCTTCCGGCTATTTCTAAAATTCTGGAAAAGCATGTAAATGGTCAGCTTACTGCTTATGTGGAGTCTCAGAATTTTCTACATACCTCTCAATCAGGTTTTTGTGTTTGTTTCTCTACTGAATCAACTATTTGGAGTTACTGAAATGCAATGACACCGGTAAGATGAGGGTGACACAGAGGCCCTTATCTTGCTGGATCTTAGCGCCTTGTTTGACACTGTGTCTCACTCTGTCTTGTTGAGAGCCTTGCAGGCCGTGGGCTTACCCAGTTTAGCCCTGCAGTGGCTCGGATCTTTAACTGACCGATCTTTCCAGGTCCGCTTTGCTTTGGCCAATTCCAACTCTTACCCGTTCCCTTATGGAGTTACTTTGAGTTCTGTGCAGAGCCCACTGCTGTTTAATGTGTATGTCTGTCCATTGGCAAAGTCTATCCCTTGCAAAGTCAGGACTTTCCCACTCCACTCTTAAGGTGTTTTTGGCTGCACTTTCCCGCTTCCGTCATGATGGTTCCACCTCGCTGTTTTCATCTAACATCATCCAACAGTTTTTCAAAGGCCTCTTCCGTATGTTTCCACCCATTCGTCGTCCTCCACCAGCTTGGCGCTTAAATCTGGTTTTGTCTCGGCTCCTCCTACCTCCTTTCGACCCCATTCACTCAGGAAGCTTAAAATTCCTCACGTGGAAAGTTGCTCTATTGCTCGCCTTGACATCATCTAGGCGTGTCAGTGACATTCAGGCATTCACAATTCAGGCTCCTTTTCTCCAGTTCTCCAAGGAGGCTGTTGCGCTACGTACTAATCCTAAATTTATTCCGAAGGTCCCTAGTGATTTCCATCTCAATGAACCAGTCATTTTAAAGACTTTATTTCCTGATCCACAAACTCCTGCGGAACGTTCATTACATTCCTTGGATTTGAAACGTTGTCTCAAGTTTTACATTCAGCGCACTGCATCATTCAGGAAATCGGTTCAATTATTCGTGGCCTATGGCCCGATCTGCAAAGGACAACTGGTTACCAAACAGACTATTACTAGGTGGATTTCTTCTACCATTACTTTTTGTCATCAACGGGCTGGCAAGCCTCTTCCGGCTCCAGTACGTGCTCATTCAACTAGAGCGGTGTCTGCTTCTACTGCCCTCTTTGTGGGGGTACCTCTGCGGCACATTTGCAGAGCTGCTACGTGGTCGAGCAGCCATACTTTTACGAAGCACTACTGTCTGCAATCTACAGACACCGCAGATGCAGCGGTGGGACAAGCGGTGCTGCAGAATCTTTTCCATTAAAGGTGAGCCTCTGTTGCTACCCGCCTCCAGTCATAAAGGTTTTTTTCTCTTGAATATTGATATATTACATATTTATGATATATTCTTGTATGCTTGAAGTTTAATGTTACCTTTATGACTTATATAATTTACTGCTTTCTACTCTTATTTAAGCATGCGAATCTATGAAAGACACCCCGAATACTGGAGAAGAACATAAGTTACTTACCTGTAAACTGTTGTTCTCCAGTATTGGTGTCTTTCATAGATTCACATGCGACCCTCCCTTCCTCCCCTCAGAGGCTCTCTTCTCCTCAGGCACTTTTGGTTACTTTGTGCTACGAAAATCTGAGGACTTGGGCTTCTGAGTATATAGGTTCTTGAGGGAACTACAGCCTGATTGGCTGGAATGTGGACCAAAACATAATGACACTAAGTTGAGTTTCTCCCTCAGGCTTTCTATGGGCCTATTCTGTTCTATGGTACTTGAGTTTTTTGGATACTTTACTGTATTTTATGTATCTGTGTGTGTGTGTGTGTATATATATGTGTGTGTGTGTATATATATATATATATATATATATATATATATATAGTGACTCCAAGAAACAGCAGGACCGGCGAAGCAGGAGACAGACCACAGCATTCGGGTAAGTATTTTTTATTTTCCAGGTTTTCCGCTACCAACCAAACATGACGCGTTTCGGGCTATGCAGCCCTTGTTCACATGCTATATAAATATATATATATATATATATATATATTCACAGAAAAAACCATAGGTTATAGACCATATATAGTTAGGAATTTGCATTTACAAAACCTTGAAAATTCACTGAAAAAACCATAGGTTATAGACCATATATAGTTAGGGATTAGCATTTAAAAAACCTTATTTTACTCGCACAAAACCATTGAAATTCCATATATAGTTAGATGCACTAACTATATATCGCGGACCCGCAATCCACTGCTAATGATGTCACATATTACATCATTCATGACATGGTCAGTGACATCACTGATGACATCACTGATGACATCTCAAATGACATCACTGATGACATCACTGATGACAACACCCAGTGACTGTATGTTTCTGTAAAGTTAAAATATGTCTTACATATTGAAGAATGAGTGGATGTATAAGTGTCTGGATGAAGGATTTAGTAGGTGCATGACTGACTGTATGAGAGAATGATTAAATGTGTCTCACTGAGTGCATGGGTTAGTGATTAAAGTGTCTTAATTTGGCAATCATTATTTATGTTCTTCTGTAAACTGCTGCATGTTTAAATCAGTAGCTATATCAGTAACTATATGGGTTATTGAATGGTTGCCCAAGTATTTGTATGAGAGACTGAGTATGTGTGTAGGTGGCTGGGAGGTGTATAACTCTGTGCATAGATGTGTCAGCAGTTGATTCCCTAGGTGTATGGGTTCAAAAGTGCATGTAGAAACAGCTGTATGGACAGTTGACTGTGTGCATGAGTATATTGGTGAGTGAATGGATATCTCAGTTCTACATGTCAAAGTAAGTACATATGTAAAACACACTCCATGTGAGAGTTGACATATATAAATAACTGAACATAAGAGCCAGTGAATGTGAGAGTGGCTGTATGAATCATTGTGAACTTGTATCAAGGATTGTATAAGAGAGTAAATATGTGTTAGTATATGTTTGAATAAGTAAAGTGTGTATAACTGTATAGTTGAGGAAATGGAGGTGTGATTGATTCTTTGCATGACTGACTAGGTGTGTGGGTAACTCCATGGATGTGTGACAGTCTGTGAGTGGATCTAAGGTTATATTAGAGTCTGAAGATGTATTATCACATAAATGATATCATCAGTGATGTAATCAGTAATGTAATCAGTGATGTCATTTGAGATGTCATCAGTGATGTCATTTGAGATGTCATCAGTGATGTCATTTGAGATGTCATCAGTGATGTCACTGACCATGTCATGAATGATGTAATATGTGACATCATTAGCAGTGGATTGCGGGTCCGCGATATATAGTTAGTGCATCTAACTATATATGGAATTTCAATGGTTTTGTGCGAGTAAAATAAGGTTTTGTAAATGCAAATTCCTAACTATATATGGTCTATAACCTATGGTTTTTTCTGTGAATTTCATTGGTTTTTTAAAAGCTAATATCTATAGCTGTAAAATATATTCTTTATTAAGTGACGTATCACGTAGCCCGTGAGACGCCTCATGATGCATCGCATAACCGTGACGTATCGTCTCTGCAGCGCAAACCAAACCCAAAACGTAAGCGCGCCAGAACACGCTTAAAGATATATATATATTTTTTTAACCTTAATTAGACAAAATCCACACGTGCACATATCACAAACGCTCAAAAAACACAATATGTCGGACTCCCGTTACGCTGCCGGTTAGCTGCCCGGTTAACGTACCAGGAAGCACCTTTACCGCGAAAAATCGCAATTTTTTTTTCACCCCCCAGGGAACTTTAATAGCCCCCTCATCAATCCTAGGGGTTCAGGAGGGGTTTGCCTTACCCCTTTCATTCATTTACACCTTTTTTTTTTTTTCCACCTGTTGTCTCTCGATCCCACAGAGAGACAAGATGCGTCTCTACGGCGAAAAAATCGGATTTTTTTTTTTTTTTTGGGCCCAGCGTGGCTCTATAATATCCCCTCATCAATCCTAGGGGGTCAGAAGGGGTCTACCTTGCCCCTTTCCTTCATTTCCCCCTTTGTTTTGGCCTCCTCTTGTCTCTCGATCCTACCGAGAGACAAGATGGCGGCCGCACCAGACTGTTTAGAATGTTGACAGACACCGGAGAGCCAATCAGCTTCGCTTCGCAAAGTTCCGATAAGCGGAAAGTACGCGAACCGGAGCGCTGCCCGGAGCGCTGTTACAGATATATATCTTGATTTAAACGTTAATTTCTCAAAATCCACTGAAGCACATATATTGAGACCTAGCAAAGGCACATCGGGCTAACAGTCCCTACAATTTTGCCAAGTTTCGTGGAAATCCATTCAGCCGTTCGGGCTAAAAGTGAGTCCAACCGCCCTATGGAAATTAACATGGGAAAAACGCGTTTTGGGACCCCCCTTTTTTCTCGGCCCCCCCTTGACGACCCCCCCCCAAATTTTCAGGGGCTGCTCAGAAACAAAATGTGCCATTTTCCTGAATTTCAGCCGATTCCGTCCACAAACGCCAAAGTTATTAGACATAGAATTTTCAAAAGTTCCATAGAGAAAAAATCCTAACTATATATACCTACTGGCTATCGCCAGTAGGTAATATATATAAATATATATATATATATATATATATATATATATATATATATATATATATATATATATATGTGTGTATATATGATGTAATATGTGACATCAGCAGTGCATTGCAGGCGCGCAAGTTATAGTGAGTCCAACTAACTATAACGTGGGAATTTCAATGGTTTTATGTCAGTAAAATTTCCAGGTAACTATAACTGGTGTGAAACCTATGTTTTTTTTCAGTGAATTTAATACGTTTTTTAAATGCTAATTCAGAACTATAACTGGTGTGAAACCTATGGTTTTTTCAGTGAATATATGTGTATGTATATGTGTATGTATATATGTATATATATCTATATATCTATATCTATATCTATATATATATATATATATATATATATATCTTTCAGCAAAAACGTTTCACAAGAGAAACACGCCGCACACTACTCCGTTTGTTGAGTTATTGGTTTATTTTCTGTAGGTTCCCCACCTACGCGTTTCGGACAGGAAGCTGTCCCTGATCACGGTACAAACAATTGTCCATCATTGCTGTTTACATTAAATACCTGTAGACACCACTTGGCGGTTATGATGCATTGTGGGCTCAGTAGTTTTATGGATCAGTATAATTCCAACCCATACAGTCGGAGTTACCGGATCCAAGCATTACCACGTCACTAATCAAACTCTTAGAGTATTGATGCAGGTGAATGCCAGTGCGCAAATTATTTGTCCGAAGGACTGTTAGTTATAATGTGGCTAGTATGGCTCACATTGCGTGGCGCAAATTATCACCTCTGAGAAAGAAAGTGTGACGGACTGAGTGTCCATATTCATATTGATGGCTAAGTGCCTCAGAGTTTTCTCCGACGGGTGTCTCTCCAGAAGCGAAACTGACTTTGGGCACGCCAGCGAAAGGAACCCGTGTTTTCACCGGTTGAGCGCCGACTGGAAGTGTCGGAGGACACCGCCAGCAACGGGAGACTCCCGGGTAAGTGGAAAACCCTGTTTTGCATGTGTATGCGTGCCCAAGAGCTGCAGCGAGTGATTAACAGTGCACGCCTTTAAACTATTAAAGCGTCCTTCTGTTGTTGTTTCCGAGCTGGAAACAGAGTATCACTTACTCCGTGTTGAAACCTATTTTCTGAAGTGGAAAGGAACAGACATGTTCCCAATCATACCAATTCTCCATAGAACAGTTTAACATTTCAGTGATTTTGAATGAGGTTTAGAGGTAGTCTGGGGAAACTTGCATGATCAGGAGAGTCTCTTTTTTTTTTTTTTTTTTATATTGTGAATTTTTATTATACATATGCTTAAATGTACAACAAGCTGGTCATTGTTTAAAACTGCCAGTAACATGCTGCTTTCCAACACAAACTGATTCTCTGGAAGGTGCATAAAATCCATTCTATTGAATTCACATTGTGGCGTGTGACATCTCATCGTATTTCAATGACTAATGCCCATTTTTTACCCTTCCGGAGGTGGCGCACAGCCACAGTCTTGTCTACCAATGATGTTGCAAAAAATTATAACTCTGTATAGCCCAGTTCTGGGATGAAGGTACTCTACCCGGCCTGGAGAATCAGAGGTCTACTGTCTTGCCTGGTTATATTTTTCAGATTAGCTCAGTGGTTTTCCTGCAATGAACAAAATCCACTTGATTCTATCTTTTTCTTTATTTCCCATTGTCAAATGTGTTCTCTTCTAACACATACAGCATAGCTCCATTCTACATGAGGGTGGCAACTCTCTCCCTCACCCCAAGCTATATGGTGACCGGCAGTGGTTTCAGTCACTTAGTGTTTGGAGGGGGTGCTGGTGTATGTTTTGTTGTGTGTATCTGTATCCGTCTCTTCCTGGCTAAAATATTTACATCCACATAACATGGATTCCTTGCCATCCCTGTGTGGAAGCAGTCTACGTGTGTGATGTGGATACTTAAGTAATGTTGCGTTAGAACCCCGAGTGTGCTATGTGTGATGGTGGGTTTCCTTCATACAAACTTTCATTTTTTGTGTCATTTCCCTTCCTTTGCTTGCCTCATGAAACGTTTTAAATAACGTTTTGTATTGTATTAGCTATTCTTGAACTTGGTTTTGCGCAGGGATGTGTCAGGTTCATTAACCTTTTCTCTGCCAGATGTTATCAGCCCCCAAGGCTTTACCTGGGTAACAGTTGGTACTTCTGAGCATTTATTAATGAGTCTTTGTACCTCAAGGAATTAACCTCAAACTTAGTCTTGACTGCTCCAAACATCAGGGGAGTCCAATTGCGTGTAGTGCCAGAAATTATGGTTGGGGGGGGTGGGGGTGGGCAAGTCTGTGTAAATGCATATTTGTTTGCTCAAGTGACTTTATTCTTTGGCCTTTTTTGCATTCTTAATGGAATGTGTCCACTACAGTGTTGCTTTGGATTTCTTGCTTTGGTCTTTAAAGATATTCCATTTGAGTGCTTGCATTGATCTTCAGTTGCACATTCACGATCCACCGTAGGCTGATACGAAAATCAGTGATGTTTATGTAGCATTCAGGAAATAGATTAGAGGGGCCGTAAGAAATGTTAGAGTCCTGTTGACAATCAGTGGGTATTCCTTATTTTACTCCTTTGCTCTTCTTTTTAGCTCCCGCGTGGCGTACTGCGCACATGCGCAGTCGAGCTCGCAAGATTTTATGTTTTAGTGTGTACATTAGTGAGGGTTAAGCCCCACCCCTCTTCTCCATTGGCTGGCCTCTAAAGGGTGGCCAGCCATTGGGGAAGAGGTCGCCATGACTTCTTTCTCTTTCAGACCCGTCCTTTTCAGATTGGGGTCCTTGACTTACTGCTATGGTAAAATATTTCTTATCTTTTTATGGGTCCAGATGGCCCTATAAAGGAGATAAGGAACCTTTTACCCCAGCAGGAAGTCAAGGAGGCCAGTCTGAAAAGGACTGGCTAGAAGAGAAAACTTGCGTCTGGCGAGTGCTTGTATAATTATATAGTACTGTTACTATCAAAAGCCAGGTCACAGCACTTGTGGATGAAGATTGCACAGATGTTGCTGGTACTAAGCGAGCATTACAAGGGGATGTAAATATTCAGTAAACAAGACCCTCACATGTTAGTAGTATCTGAAGAGCGCCGGGAGAATTGGGACAAGAATGAAAGCATTTGGAGGTTATCTTGAAGTTAAGCGTCTTCAAACTCCTCGATTGTTTAAGGTCTGTCAGGCGCCTAAAACCGAGGCCCGTGTTTCTCCACAGGGTCGCTCTTGGTAACTCATTGGTTAGTTCACTGAGCGGCATTGGAAGCTGGCCTTCTTGAGTTAAGGGACTGCAGCCTCTGCAAGACTGTAGTAAGACAGTTTTCCAAAGTGCCCTTCGATGGACACAGAACTTTGAATGTGACACCGCTTTTGAGAGCTCGTCATTGTAGGGCCGTTACTATGGATGGGTAAGCGTGATAGGATATACAATTGTTGATTTGGGACTGTATAGATCTACATGATTCTTTAAAAAGAGAACTTAATTTCTACAAGTGTTTCGCAGGAAGACTCAGCGGGGGAAATTGTAATAATCTCGTCTAGACCTGGCAATCGCACTTTCATTATTAAATTGAAAGCAGCAGGTTGCCTTCGCTGCCCAAGCCAATTTGGTAGCCTGTGCTTTTGATCATTGTTTCAGCTTGAGGGATTGAAAACAAGGTTGTATGCAAAGGTAAGACCAATGTTCGTTTTGCCATGAAGCGGGGGCTGGCGACTGACCTAGTGATTCGGCACCACATCCTCCACATCCACCACCAAAGCTTCAGAGAAAAGAATGCACACCCCGCCAGCCAGCATGCATCCATTTATCAGGGGCCACCGTCTCGGGCCACGGCACAATGATCACAGTATGCAAAGAGTAAACGCCACGTGAAGGGCATGTATGTTGCAAACGATAGAAGCAAAGGCACATAATAATGGTACTCTGTAATGAATAAGGTTGCAAAGTGTTTTTTTTAAACATAGAAAAATTCAGCAGCTATAGATATCACTCTTTCAAAACCCTGCATAATTTATGCGGCACTCCTGATTTGGCATAATGGGGTGCATTAATCTTGCAGCTGCAGGCGTTACTCTTTCAAAGTAATGATTGTTTTTGACTCTCGTAGCTGTAGACGTCACACTTACGACACTTTGAGGCTCTGTGTGTGTATGGGGGGCTCTGTGTGTGTGTGTATGTGTGTGTGACGGGGGCTCTGTGTGTGTGTGTGGGGGGGGGCTCTCTGTGTGTGTGTGTGGGGTTCTGTGTGTGTGTGTGGGGCTCTCTGTGTGTGTGTGTGGGGCTCTCTCTGTGTGTGTGTGTGTGTGGGGCTCTCTGTGTGTGTGTGTGTGGCTCGCTGTGTGTGTGTGGCTCGCTGTGTGTGTGTGTGGGGGGGGGCTCTCTGTGTGTGTGTGTGTGGGGGGGCTCTCTGTGTGTGTGTGTGTTTGTGTGGGCTCTGTGTGTGTGTGGGGGGGGCTCTGTGTGTGTGGGGGGGGGGCTCTGTGTGTGTGTGGGGGGCTGTGTGTGTGTGTGTGTGTGGGGGGGGGGGCTCTGTGTGTGTGTGTGTGTGGGGGGGGGCTCTGTGTGTGTGTGGGGGGGGCCCTGTGTGTGTGTGGGGGGGGCTCTCTGTGTGTGTGTGTGTGTGTGGGGGGGCTCTGTGTGTGTGTGGGGGGGCTCTGTGTGTGTGTGTGTGGGCTCTGTGTGTGTGTGGGGGGGGGCTCTGTGTGTGTGGGGGGGGGCTCTGTGTGTGTGTGGGGGGCTGTGTGTGTGTGTGGGGGGGGGCTCTGTGTGTGTGTGTGTGGGGGGGGGCTCTGTGTGTGTGTGGGGGGGGGCTCTGTGTGTGTGTGGGGGGGGCTCTGTGTGTGTGTGTGGGGGGGGCTCTGTGTGTGTGTGTGGGGGGGGCTCTGTGTGTGTGTGTGGGGGGGGCTCTGTGTGTGGGGGGGGCTCTGTGTGTGTGTGGGGGGGGCTGTGTGTGTGTGGGGGGGGCTCTGTGTGTGTGTGTGGGGGGGGCTCTGTGTGTGTGTGTGGGGGGGGCTCTGTGTGTGTGTGTGGGGGGGGCTCTGTGTGTGTGTGTGGGGGGGGCTCTGTGTGTGTGTGGGGGGGCAGCTCTGTGTGTGTGTGTTGGGGGGCTCTGTGTGTGTGGGGGGGCTCTGTGTGTGTGTGGGGGGGCTCTGTGTGTGTGTGTGTGGGGGGGCTCTGTGTGTGTGGGGGGCTCTGTGTGTGTGGGGGGGCTCTCTGTGTGTGTGTGTGGGGGGGCTCTGTGTGTGTGTGTGTGTGGGGGGGGCTCTGTGTGTGTGGCTCTGTGTGTGTGGGGGGGGGGCTCTGTGTGTGGGGGGGGGCTCTGTGTGTGTGCGTGTGGGCTCTGTGTGTGTGTGGGCTCTGTGTGTGGGGGGGGCTCTGGGTGTGTGGGGGGGGCTCTGGGTGTGTGGGGGGGGCTCTGGGTGTGTGGGGGGGGCTCTGGGTGTGTGGGGGGGGCTCTGGGTGTGTGGGGGGGGGCTCTGGGTGTGTGGGGGGGCTCTGGGTGTGTGGGGGGGGCTCTCTGTGTGTGGGGGGCTCTGTGTGTGTGTGTGGGGGGCTCTGTGTGTGTGTGTGGGGGGCTCTGTGTGTGTGTGTGGGGGCTCTGTGTGTGTGTGGGGGCTCTGTGTGTGTGTGGGGGGGCTCTGTGTGTGTGTGTGTGTGGGGGCTCTGTGTGTGTGTGTGTGGGGGCTCTGTGTGTGTGTGTGTGGGGGGGCTCTGTGTGTGTGTGTGGGGGGCTCTGTGTGTGTGGGGGGGCTCTGTGTGTGTGGGGGGGCTCTGTGTGTGTGGGGGGGCTCTGTGTGTGTGGGGGGGGCTCTGTGTGTGTGTGTGGGGGGGGCTCTGTGTGTGTGTGTGGGGGGGGCTCTCTGTGTGTGTGGGCTCGCTGTGTGTGGGGGGGCTCTCTGTGTGTGGGGGGGCTCTGTGTGTGTGGGGGGGCTCTCTGTGTGTGGGGGGGCTCTCTGTGTGTGGGGGGGCTCTCTGTGTGTGGGGGGGCTCTGTGTGTGGGGGGGCTCTCTGTGTGTGTGTGTGTGTGGGGGGGGCTCTCTGTGTGTGTGTGTGTGTGTGGGGGGGGCTCTCTGTGTGTGTGTGTGGGGGGGGCCCTCTGTGTGTGTGTGTGGGGGGGGCTCTCTGTGTGTGTGTGGGGGGGGCTCTCTGTGTGTGCGTGGGGGGGGCTCTCTGTGTGTGTGTGTGTGTGGGCTCTCTGTGTGTGTGTGTGTGTGGGCTCTCTGTGTGTGTGTGTGTGTGTGGGCTCTTTGTGTGTGTGTGTGGGCTCTTTGTGTGTGTGTGTGGGCTCTTTGTGTGTGTGTGGGGCTCTGTGTGTGTGTGGGGCTCTGTGTGTGGGGGGGCTCTGTGTGTGTGTGGGGGGCTCTGTGTGTGGGGGGGCTCTGTGTGTGTGGGGGGGCTCTGTGTGTGTGGGGGGGCTCTGTGTGTGTGGGGGGGCTCTGTGTGTGTGGGGGGGGCTCTGTGTGTGTGTGTGGGGGGGGCTCTGTGTGTGTGTGTGGGGGGGGCTCTCTGTGTGTGTGGGCTCGCTGTGTGTGGGGGGGCTCTCTGTGTGTGGGGGGGCTCTCTGTGTGTGGGGGGGCTCTGTGTGTGGGGGGGCTCTCTGTGTGTGGGGGGGCTCTCTGTGTGTGGGGGGGCTCTGTGTGTGGGGGGGCTCTCTGTGTGTGTGTGTGTGTGGGGGGGGCTCTCTGTGTGTGTGTGTGTGTGTGGGGGGGGCTCTCTGTGTGTGTGTGTGGGGGGGGCCCTCTGTGTGTGTGTGTGGGGGGGGCTCTCTGTGTGTGTGTGTGGGGGGGGCTCTCTGTGTGTGTGTGGGGGGGCTCTCTGTGTGTGTGCGTGGGGGGGGCTCTCTGTGTGTGTGTGTGTGTGTGTGTGGGCTCTCTGTGTGTGTGTGTGTGTGGGCTCTTTGTGTGTGTGTGTGGGCTCTTTGTGTGTGTGTGTGGGCTCTGTGTGTGTGTGGGGCTCTGTGTGTGGGGGGGCTCTGTGTGTGTGTGGGGGGCTCTGTGTGTGGGGGGGCTCTGTGTGTGTGGGGGGGCTCTGTGTGTGTGGGGGGGCTCTGTGTGTGGGGGGGGGGTTCGGTGTGTGGGGGGGGGTTCGGTGTGTGTGTGGAGGGGGGGCTCGGTGTGGGTGGGGGGGGCTCGGTGTGTGTGGGTGGGGGGGGCTCTGTGTGTGTGTGTGTGGGGCTGTGCGTGTGTGTGTGTGTGGGGGGCTCTGTGTGTGGGTGCACATGCAATAGGTCTCACATATGTGAGAGATTAAGCTATTGGCATTGTAAATGACAATGCCATTTATTTATCTATTTTCAAAACCAACACATAAATAAAATCATTGTCATTTACAATGCCAATAGCTCTAACTTTTGCAAAGGCGAGACCGTTGCATTGTAATTGCTTGTTCTTTCATATACTCCCTTTCCTTAATTTGATTTTCCCTTATTTGCTGTATGTACTTTACTCTTGACTGCCACAATTGGGTAACTCTTCTACCCAGCCCCCAATGTATCAAGCCGTCTCCCTTAATTTATGTTCTGTGTTATTGCATCTTACTTGATGAAATCATGAGGTGTGTAAAGTGTTCAGGGCGCTACTGACGACCAGACTGATTATTTATTTCCAATGGTCCTTTTGTGAATAACTTTAAAATGGATAACTCCTGTTGTGATTAGTTTTATCTGAAAGAAACACATAGTGATAGATTCCTTACCTTAGAATAACCGCCAGGCGTTAGACTGGATCAATCAGCAGTACCCCTGTGCGTCACTAGGCATTGTCGTGCGGCTCTGCCTGCGTCGTTGGTGCCGGAATGATGTCACTGGAGCTACTTGGACGCGCCCACGCACGCTGACGCCGGTTCTTTCTTTTTCCACGCCAGCAAGCGCAGATCCGGGAAGAGCAAGTACCCCCAGCCATTTTTTGACTGAGTTTTATCGAGGCCTTTTACCTCATTTCTTCGAGTCGATCGACTCCTGGTGTTGTAGGGATGCACAGCTTCAAGAACTGTGGGGACTGTCGCTGCATGATGTCGGTGACTGACCCCCACCGTGTGTGTCTCTACTGCCTGGGGCGTGACAACGACTCGAAGTCTTGCCCCAACTGCCGGGCTGTGGCGCCGAAAACTTTGCGGGAGCGTCCCCGAAAGTTGCAGGAAGTCCTGCAGTCTGCTCTGGGCTGCTCAAGGTCGCGGTCCCGTCGGAGTTCCTCTGGATCGAAGTCTTCGCACTCTGGGTCAGGTAAGTCCAAGCCTGCACAGGTGCAAGAGTTTCTTACTGCCATGGCACGACTCTTAGGGCTCTCTGGCCCAGACGGCGAGCCTTCAGGCCCCTCTGGCCCGACTGGAGGTCCTGCCCTTCCGACGCCAGTGGTTCTGACCCCGGTGCCACCATCGGCTCCGGCCCCGTCGCCGCAGGACCTCCCTGGATCCGGGCTTGGATCCCGGGCGACACCGGTTGACCTGATCACACCTCCACCTAGGTCGACCCCACCTACGTCGTCTGGTACCACCGCCTACATCGTCACTGGTTTCAACACCGGACGCGGCGCAGGAACGGAGTTGATGCAGATTCCTACGCTGATTGGGCCTTTCTACCCCTACGTCGGTCCTCCCTATTTTCAGCCTTTTTCACAGATTTCAGAGGAAGGGGAGGATTGGGAGGGGTCTGAGGACCCACAACAGTGCGGTGATTACCCGGACTAGGCAGAGGATTTGGGGGATGCCAGTGGTCTAGACACCTCGCCTGACCTTGGCATGCTGTCTCCTCCTTCCGTGGCTACGGAGGAGGTAAAAAGTTACACAGTGGTACTGTGTAGAGCGGCCGAGGCGCTCCACCTTGAACTCCCTACATTGGCCGTCAGGACTAACCGCCTGGCAGAAGTGCTTCAATCGGCTGCAACCTCTTTGGAGCCCTTGCTGCCTTTTAATGATGAGCTGTCTGACGTTCTTTTGGGCACTTGGTCCAGGCCCAACACAGGGGCTCCTGTGGACAGGAACGTGGTCCATCGCCTGGCCGGGAGACCCCCACTTTCTTTCCCAACACCCCACCCCTGAGAGCTTGGTTGTCCAAGCCTCAGCATCCCAAAACGCATTCCCTTCCCCACCCCCGGATAAGGAATCCGCTGTTTTCATCTACCTGCTTAGGGCTGCGGTCGGTGAACACTGCATGCCTCTTGTGCCTTTCCTTCCACTCTGTGTGGGACACAGTTGCGCAAGTGCTGCCCAACTGTCCGGAGGAGACTCAGAAAGTACTAGCCCAGGCTATTGCAGCTGGGAGGTATGCAGCTAAGTTCACCATCCGTTGTGGGCTTAATACTGCCGACTCTGGGGGCAGGGCGATTTCCACGACAGTGGCGCTTTGACACCATGCCTGGCTGAGGACAACTGGCTTTTGGGGGGGGGTGTACAAAACACTTTGATGGACATGCCCTTTGATGGCTTTCCCTTTTTTGGCAATTAAGCAGATAGTGCGTTGGAGTGCTTTAAGGATTCACGGACTACGGCCAAGTCCTTGGGCCACTCTGCCTCCTCTGCCTTCTGCTTTTCGCTCCTTTCGTGGCCACGGAAGGGGTGCCCCAACCTATTCCTTCCAGAGCCACAGGCCTGCGCAGCAACAACCTCAGCATGGCAGTGGACGTGGGAACTGCCGAGGCAGTTCTGGGGACCAGCAGGCAGTTCAGTCCACCTCCGCAGCATCCACTTCAAAGCCTTCCTAGTCCGACCTTTCAGGCTCAACAAACGCCAGTGGGCGGCCGAATACGCCATCATCTCCCCCACTGGTGCAACATCACTTCGGACAAGTGGGTGCTGCAGATAGTCCGAATGGGCCACTCCCGCTGCTTCGAGACTACTCTTCCAGCCATGCCACCTCGGTACCACCGCATGTCGGGGGACCGTCTTGCGCTTTTTCAGCAGGAAGTCATGGCCCTCTTGGGCAAGGGGGCCATTGAATACATTCCTGGGCCAGAAGTTGGTCCTGGTGGTTTTTCCCACTACTTTCTGGTCCCTAAGACAGACAAGGGCCTGCTTCCTATCTTGGACCTCTGTGACGTTCACTGCTTCCTCCGGAAGGAGAAGTTCAAGATGCTGATGCTTGCTCATGTCTTATCTGCTCTCGACCCTGGAAACTGTATGGTAGTGCTGGGCGTTCAGGATGCTTACTTCAACATCCCCGTCCTGCCACCCCACCGGAGTTGCCTGCGGTTCACGGTAGGCCACGAGCATTTTCAGTTTACTGTGCTCCCCTTCAGCCTTACCAGCGCCCTTCGGGTGTTTACGAAAGTGATGACGGTGGTCCCAGCTCATCTGCACAGATCAGGGGTTCTAGTCTTCCCTTATCTCGATGACTGGTTGTTGAAGGTGGGCTCGTCCCGGGCAGTCATCTCCCACCTCTAGACTACGGCCGACCTCCTGCATTTGCAGGGGTTTTCCATCAATATGCCGAAGTCATACCTGATTCCCTCTCAGAAGCTCCTCTTCATCGGAGCGGTTCTGGACTCTGCGCAGTTTCTGGTTTAACTTCCTGAGCAGCGAGTCTGGGATTTTCAGGCTATGATTCTGATCTTTCAGCCTCTATCCTGGGTTTTGGTCAGGATGCCCCTTCGGCTACTGGGCCTGATGGCCTCCTGCATCCTGCTGGTGGATCATGCTAGATGCGGGCTCTGCATTGGGACCTGAAGTTCATGTGGGCACAGCTTCAGGGCAACCTGTCCTATCGTTACCAGATCTCGGAGGGCACTGCATGACCATTGCAAGGGTGGCTCACGAATCGCAATTGGGTCAATGGCAGATCCCTCTCCCTTCCCCAACTGGAGCACAAAGTGGTGACGGACGCGTCCTTCCCAGGATGGGGTGGCTACATGGGAGAGGCGGAGATCAGATGCCTCTGGCCACCGGCGGAGTCCCAACTCCATATCAGCCTTCTGGAAATTCGGGCAATCCTCTGTCATGGGGAGAGTAGTGCAGGTGTTCGCTTCATAAAGCTTCAGTGGGACTTGAACCTCGTTCCAACTTATCTGATGTGTGCTCCCTTTGAGCCACTTCATAACTGTCCTCTTTGTCTTCTCACTTTAAAGACTGCTTTCTGGTGGCCATCACCTCTGCCAGAAAGTGAGCAGCAGGCTCTTTCTTCTAAACCTCCTTTTCTCTTTGTCCATCCGGACCAAGTTGTTCTAGGGAGTCGTCCATCTTTTCTGCCAAAGGTTGTCACTGTCTTTCACATCGGCAGACCATCACTTTGCCCATCTTCTTTCCGAATCCCTCAAAAGAGAAAGCGAGGCTCCACAGTCTGGACCCAAAACGTGCACTTTCTTTCTATCTGAACCGCACACAACAGTTCCTGGTGGATGACCAGCTCTGTGTTGGCTATGTGGGCGCCAAGCAAGGTCGGACTGTGCACAAGCGGACCATCTCTCGGTGGGTCATTCTGTTCATTAAGGCTTGTTCTTCTTTGGCTAAAAAGGAGCCTCCGGTGGTGCTATGTGCTCCTTCTACCAGGGCGACGGTAGCCACTATTGCTTTGGGACGGGGAGTTCCCTTGCATGACATCTGTCATGCAGCAACGTGGGCCTCGCTGTGCACGTTTACCATGCATTACTGCCTGGACAGCCAAGTCCGGAGAGACTGCTTCTTTGGCCGTTTTGTTCTCCAGGACTTCCTGGTGTGATCCTGGTTCGCAGACCCACCACCGGGGTTGCTATTGCTGGGGTATCTATTCTAATGTAAGGAATCTATCACTACGTGTTTCTTTCAGATGCACAAGTTACTTACCTTCGGTAACGATATATCTGTAAGAAACATTAGTAGTGATAGATTCCTTACCGCCCCACCCATCCTCCCCGTTCTACGAACTGATTTCTAGGGTTAAGGTCATCCATTTCAGGGCCCTAGCTTCGTCACCAGTGGTCAGTTTCTTGCATGGCTCTGCATTCCTGGCGCGGAAAGTAGGGTATAGAACTGGCGTCTGGGCGTGTCGAAGTAGCTCCAGCGACGTCATCCTGATGCCAACAACTCACGCGGAGCCGCACGACGACGCCCAGGGGTACTGCTGACTAAACTTTCCGGATTCAGTCTGACACCTGGGGGGTAATTCTAAGGTAAGGAGTCTATCACTACTAATGTTTCTTACAGATGTATCGTTACAGAAGGTAAGTAACTTGTGCATCTTGTATGCTACACCCTATAGCAGTATAGACACTTAACTATAGTAAATATTATAGAACACCATATATTAGAATTGTAGTGCAAAGATCGAATGTTGATGACTTATCAGTGACCGGAGTTCAAGAGTTTGCTTGTGAGTGGATTTGTATTTTCTGTTCTGATTTAGGATTTTTGGCTAACCAGAGTAAGGAGGAAACTTGCTATCACAGATGTTAGTTTCATAAACATGCCTTGCAAAATAGTAATCTGAGAGGTCCAGCTAGATATTTATTCGAACATCTGGAAGGCAATATGATCTATGTGACAAATGATAAACCTGTTTAAGCCCTTTAAATTAATGAATTGTGTTAAGTATATACTTGCCTGTTGTGTAGCATGTATCTCATATGTATTTGCATGCTTCATTGTCTGCCGTCTGATGGCTTGGTCTTGAGGCTTACATTTACTGGGGAGGATCCTGGAGACCTCAAGATCTTTCCTAGGCAACGAGTCCAAGACATTTGGGCTATGATACCTATGTTTCAGGCTCTGTACTGGATCGTTCACAATGCCGGGTGACGCATGCATTCTCTGTAATGGAATTTGAGATGCCAGTGCCCAAGCATCAAGACAGCATTTCCTATACCACCCCAGTCTTGGATAATTTGGCTCCACATTTCCAGTGGTACCTGCTCAAAGACAGTTGATCCTACTGCAACCCCTTTAATTCCCTATCCCGAGCAGACTGTGATTGACAAAGTCCTGCTGAGTGGGAAGGTCTGAGGACTCTGGCAGCTGCAGGCAATACGGAAACTCTGAGGCACTTCCTGACGTTGATCAAGGGGAGGCTGGCCTAGGTTCTTATAAACAGCACCACTGTTATGTGGTACTGCAACAAGTAGAGTTGGTGGAGAAGGGCGGGGGGGGGTGGGTGGGCCCTTTAAGAAGAAGTTTTACATCACTGGAGGTGGGTGGAGTGCCAGAACACTTTCCTGATCGCAAATATCCATGCAGAGTTTTTAATGCTGGAGCTGACAAACTGAGCAGACATCCTGTGGCATATTACAACTTGCATCTGCATCCAGAGGTGGGGAAAGTTAGCTCTTCAACAGCAGGGAGAACTTTGGCTTGATGTGTTGCCACTCTCGAATGTACAGTGTGAATAGTTTTGATTTGAGTATTCACAAGAACGCTCGTAAGGACTTTTTCTGGCTGGAATAGAAAACTGGACTCTGTACACTTTCCCGCCTCTCCAGCCTTAAGCCTGGTTGATTTTGATCATCTTTAGAGCTCATCCTAATGGCTCCACATTGGGTCAGGAGAGTGTGGTTGTGGGAACTTCTGTACGTGAGCATCTGCCCTGCGATCAGAGTACCACTTCATGAGGACCTCTCGTCACTGCAACAGGCCAGGGTCTTCCACCATAACCTACACAATCTACACCTACAGGTTTGAACATTGAGTGGTGGCAATTGACAGTGTAATTTGCTACCTAAAGTAGTGGTTGTCATGTTTGTGTCCAAGTGCTCTTCCACAAAATCCTTTAATGTCAGGTGTTGGGACTAATTTGTTACCTCGTGAGGTGTTCACAACACTGACACCTTACAGACCAAGTGCTTTTACGTCCTTTTGTTTTGGTCTTTAGCCCAGGAAGGCCTTGCAGTTAGCACATAGTAAGGTTGTTTGTATTGCCTTAGTACGTTTCCCAGTCCAACTTTTGGTCTTTGTTCAAATAACTTGTGTAAAGGTTGTTAATAGGTTTGACGCTTGCTTCTTCCCAAGATGTTTGTGATGCCACCGTGGAACCGTAACTTGGTCTTAATTTTTTTTCACGTGTACGATCTTTAAACTGATGCATTGCTGCTCGATGTTTCTCCTGCCCTTAAAGACTCTTCTTATTGTGAATGTTGGCGTGTTGTGTGAGTGAACTCTGGCACTTTCAGTGCTGCCCTACACTATTTTGCTGAGCAAGTTGGTGCTGAGGACTCTGGTCTTCATACTGAAAGTCACAGCTCCCTTCCATGTTGACTAATCTATCCAGTTCAGTTTTCAGTTTTTAACGTCTTTATTTCGATTTTTCATCATAAAAGACACATATATACACAAAAAATTACATTGAATACAATTAGTGCAACAAAGTCATAAAGACATAAATATTTAAATACACGTATTAAACAAAACAAGAATAGTTGAGGCAAGACAAGTGTGGTTAAGATCTCAATTAAACATGCATATAAAGACGTCAAGAGAAATTGTAAAATCATTTGAGCATATATAAAAATAGCAGATCATCGATACTAATAGAACCATAGGCCAAAAGATCAGTGGGATAACATAGTATACAAGTTATTTAGATCATGATATTATGAACTGACTGACTTAATCCTTATCAGCCAAGCCCACCCAAGGAATTTCGCCAATCCTATAGTTAGCCATTCAGATGTGTTAGTTTTCAAGATGTACAGTGCATCACTACTCACTCGGGTGTTTAGTCTAGTACATATAGGTTTCAGCCACTTATTACGTGGTTCGCAATAAGCAGTACAGACAAATAAAAAATGACCTAGTGTTTCTTTACAGACGGCACAACAGGGACAGGAGCTTGACTCCGACCTCTGCCAGCCGCTAGTAAAAGCCCTCAAAGGCAGTGTGCCTACACGGAACTGATGGTATAGTTTCCTATCTAATGTTTTAAGGATAACATCCCAGTATACTTCTTTGTTAGGAACTGCTTTGTGGAGCAAAAACTGGCCTGTCAAGTTCACTTTCTCAGAAAGTGCCACATGTTCCGTTTTTACCATGGACCAGAAGAGAAGTTTATATTCATTCTTGGTAGGAAAGGTTTGGGAACCCGGCTCTGACCATAGCAAAGGAAGGCCCATTTCAATAAGAGTGTTCTTAATTAGCTTTAGCCACGGTATGTCACCTGCCCCTTGTTGCATTCTCACATCCTGAAGCTCACGGGCAAACATGGCCAGTTCCGGGGTGGACCATATGCGTCTCCATAGCGCCACCATCCTGTACTGGGCCTGGTGTTTAATGGTGTGCATGCCCATGTCCATCAAAAGTGGAAGGACTGGTGTTGAGGGGGGGAGACTAACTAAGTTACGAAGGAATTTATTCTGTATCCTATCCAGGACAGCCAGGTCCACACATCCCCAAATATCTGCCCCATATAATATGGCTGAGCTGATTTTAGCACTATAAATTTTAAGTGCGGGCAGTACTCTTTTAGTCGGGGAACGCCGCTGCTCTTTTACTAGGCAACCAATCTATCCTTGTATACGTATTCTTTCCTCTCCCAGGTCCCTTGATGGAGGAGGCCTCCCGGGATGGACCCTAAAGTACTTTAAGCTTCAACATAGATGGTCCCCTCGCTGGTCATTTGTACAGTCTGCTTTTTGTGGGGTTCTCTGGAGCAAAAAAGGGAAGGGTTTGCAGAAGCGTACCTTGTTGAGCAGGATAGTCTTCTGAATTAAGTTCTGCTACGCACTGGCTAAGAATCAGCCTCTGAAAGGTCTTATTTCCCATTCCACAAGGGTTAAGGCTTCTAACACTGAGTTAACGTGCATAATCCTTGACCTTGACATTTGCCAGGTTGTAATGTAGGTGTCGGTGCATACAATTTTTGTAGCTTGTCTGCCTTGAACTCCAGGTCTGGCGGGATGACACTTGGTCTGAGCAGACTTCCCAGACCCTTCACCTAGGGTAATACTGTTTGGGGATCTATCCTAGGGTGGATGGGGGTCTGCTGTGCCCTCCCACCTACCTATTCTGTGGCGTGACTTGTTTTTAACATTTAAAAGAAAAAGGCCCTGTGTTTGTATTCGGCCCATTGTAACCGATAGGTTCAACCTCTCTATTTAAGAGCATTGGAAGAGAAAAGACAAACTGATGTCTGTGCAGGGTGGCTGTTATATGCAGCTTCTCTCCGTCACTTTAGGAAGGTATGGAGCCAACACTGAGTTGTATGGCGCCACCACGCTGCACGCAGGAGCACTGCTTTGCATTCAGTCTTGCAGCTGTGGGAAGGGGTGGAATATTAAAAGGTGAGCAATCTAAAGGTAGATGGCACAACAACGAGAATCCGTGTTACTAAAGGTCACTAACTTATTTGTCGAATACAGAGCTTTTTTACCTTAACCCTTGAAGAGGAATGCCATATCAGTGTGATGGCTGTGTAGCTTCATTAAAAGGGGATTTCATGTTGGCTATGAGTCTGGATTGGCTGCACACACTTACAGTTCCCTGTGTATTTGGACTGAATATTGGTGCAGTCCTTTGGCTCAGTTTTGTATAGGTTAAGATTGTTCACCGCTTTGTTTGAGACTTTCAGTGTCTTTCTGCGACAGGGTCTATTGATCAAGCTGGCCCATGTATGTTTCAGCAGCAGGCCTTTGCTGGATTGTGAGGTAGGTCCCTATCCTGGAAGGGGAACAAAAGCTGTTCAGCCGACAGTATTGTTTCTGCACAGCTTCAGCGATGTGGCTTGACAGATGTTCCTCAGATTTGGGTTTGCTATAAAGTGAGAGTAGGAAAACTTCACTGGGGATTCATTGCACCCACTGCTTAACATGAGCTTTGTAACTCAAATTTGCTTGCTTTCCATTTGCTGGCTTTATTTGTTTTAGGCTGTCCAGCTTAAGTTTGTCCCTCCCGTGGAGCTTAGCCTGTTAACAGAAAGCGAGCACTTGACTAGAAGGAATATGGTAAACACTTTAAATTTTGTTCTGATCTTGCCCCATTACCTGCATTCAAGGACAGTTCAAATGTCAGGATCTGTGTTCCGATGGAGATTGGTGTTTACTTTTCTTTCTATGACTTCAAAGTGAGAATTTATCTAACGGAGTACTCTGGATGGGAAAGGTACATTTTTTTTCCCCTAGCGCATATTTTAATGTTAATGAAGTGCAAATATATTAGAATATATCAGTTAGGAAAGCATAAATGAAGCAACATTTTTGTAATTCTGAATCAAAACTATACATCACCTAATGTATTTATCAGTAAAACTGTCAGTGCAAGTGTAATGGTCATTACAGTTAATGTCTGTAATGACCGTGCACATCCACACCACTCTGCGCCAAGCCAAACCGCAGTCGCGCTAGTTTATTAAAATGGCTAAAACGCATTGGCAAAACCAATAGCTCTTGCATGGACCAGACCTATTTGCTTTGCAAATGCTTGTTTATGTGTATGCACTTTGAGCATCTAACCTCTTACTACTCCTTCAAATTAACCTTGACTACACTATCCCAGTACCCTGACAGTGACGTTTGAATTGCTATTGTGGCCATGGGGCTGGTGAGAAATGGCTTTCATTTTTAAAATCAATGACATGACATCTGCTTCAACCATTTCTAACCAAGACTATTCTATATGCAAAGGAGTGTTGAATGACATTTTGACTAGAAGTGTTAATGTCTTTCTCTGTTTTCTCACTATAAATTGCAGTGGCATTCCCGG
The DNA here is from genome assembly GCF_964263255.1 of Lissotriton vulgaris. Taxonomy (NCBI): domain Eukaryota; kingdom Metazoa; phylum Chordata; class Amphibia; order Caudata; family Salamandridae; genus Lissotriton; species Lissotriton vulgaris. The sequence goes on from NC_141699.1 coordinate 867,932,006, forward strand.
ATTGGTTGTAAGTGGGAAATCGACAATGAGCTCCGTGGCAGTTTTGACCCAGGAGAGCTTTGCTGAACATCGCAGTGGCTTGACTACTCAACAGGCGAAGGGTGAGATCACAGCCTCATTGTGCATTTGTTTCTCTTTAATTGTACATGTACATTTGTGCGCACTCGTTCATCTTTCTATTTCTACTTTGTGATTCAAGTGGCAAGATAACTCCAACTTGCTAATGACATTGGCCAAGTGATGTATGAGATAGGGTTAAAGCTTTTAAACTTCCACGTGGTAAAGGTTTTATTTTTGATGTGCCTGGTCCCTAAGTTTCTAACATCAAAGTCACAAAATGAAGTAAATTACAGATGAATAATTACATAAAATCTAACTAAGTTAGCAGGTTAAGTGGTGATGCTGTAGAAGGTCATGACGCACACACCGCCATCCAACTCCACTCTTGACCCCTTGCAACCTTTATTGCTAATCTCTTCATATTGTGGCAATTAAGCCAAAAACCTGTTTCACTAAACCCAGCATCAGAGGTAAGCCCCAATTTACTGGCAATTGAACTATTCTCAAGACCATTATTCTATATTAAAGCATTTAAGATCTATTAACAAGAGATGTGCTTTGCCAAGCTAAGTAATTTAGCCAAGCACTGAATATGGCCAGTTACCTGCCCAGTTATTGAAGATCATGCAGCCCCACGGGCCAATTTCCAACTTCACAGCAACTCTTTAAAACTCCTTATTTCATTTGTATTGACCAGATCATTAAGCAAGGGCCCTTGGTAGACTAAGTTTATCATTGCAATTTAGAGACTATCACCTTCACTCTCCAAGTGTACAACAAATGCTTAACACTACCCTCTGATACAGTCTTATTGCTCGACCACACTACCACAAATAGAGAGTAAGGTGCTATCTACTTTTACCTCTGCCTACCTTTGGTGTTCCACTGGACTCTGTGCACACTATACCTTACTTTTAGTATAGATTAGGGTCTTCCTCAAATAGATTTTTTCGCCACACACGAACGCAAAATGCCCACTAAGAGAAGGATTCTCTAAGTGAGACTTGATAGGCAGTTTGAGGCTAGGGGACCTATATACGGGAGCCAAGATCACGTTTGAACAATTGCAAAAAACATATAAACTGGCACGCACTGAATACTTCCGTTACCTGCAGATCCGGCATGTTATGCAGACAGCAGTCCCTCTGGGTTCTGAACTCACGGAGTTGTCTCCCCTGGAATGTAGACTCCTCAAGGAGCACTTGCACCGAAAGCTGATCAATAATCTGTTGGACACCCTCACTGCCCTGAAAAACCGCTGGTGTCAAGACATAACTGATTTACAGGAAGACTGGCTCAAAGCTTTAGCCTCCCAGAGGGAAGTCTCCATTAGAGCCAGTTTAATACTAGTCCAGCTCAAGATACTACATAGAGTATACATCTCATGCACAACACTTGTGAAAATATGATGTAGGGCAGATCCAACCTGTAATAGGAATTGTGTGGAAGCTGGATCGTTTTATCACATACTTTGGGCATGCCAAGTGATCCAGAGCTACTGGTGAGCAATAGTGTCATGCATGTCTTGGGAGTGGTGGGAGAGTAGCTTAAACTTTCGCCTAAATGGTGCCTTTTGAATGTCCAAACCTTGGTGACACTAGGGCTAATGCTGGCAAAAAAGCTCAAACCCCCATCCCCCCCCCCTGGCGACACTACAAGGCTGGAAGAGAGACACAGCCTGCTTTTTCTGCCAACATGTATCAGTCTGTGTGAAAAGAAGGTGCCCAACAAAGTAAGGAAGGATCTGGAACAAATTAAACAAATTCAGGGGAAATCTTTGCATGCCTCCAGTGGGTGAAACAATTCTTAAGGTGTTTCAGAGTGTGAGTAATGTCAGATGTGCGTGTGCAAAGTGGGTGGGGTCCTCAGCAATGTTTAATCTTGTAGACCCATGGCTTTGTGTACTACTGCTTGGTTGTGTACTTAATCAAGATGAGATCAAGATGTTGTACTGCTCTTTTGTTCTAAAAAAACCGCAAAATGCCCAAGTTTCTATTCCACACCCGCTCTCAAAAGGCAGTGCACTTGGATGAACTGGTCAGGGATATTGGCCTACAATTTTCCTCCTCTCCCACTCATTCCATCAGTGGTTCGGAAACTCGGGCAAACATTCCTCACACTGATTTTAGTAGCTCCCACATGGGCTTGTCATCCTTTGTTCACAACCCTGCTGGAGCTATCGGTTGTTCCACATCAAAAGCTGCATCTCACATCCAAACTCCTCACACAAAGCCATGGAGAAATCAAACACCCAGATTCCAAAGAAATGATTCTAGCGATCTGGCTCCTGAAGTCATAGTTTGGTTATCTAAATCTTCCGCCAGACTGTATAAACATTATTGGAGAGGCCAGAAGACCTACAAGAGTTTGTTGCGCAGCTAAATGAAAGTGTTTTGTTTTTTATTGTAATAATAATCTCATCAATATTCTTGATGCTTCCATGCAAAAGATCATGTTATTTGTTAAACTTGCAGCGGCCAGAATTAGCTTACACTTCTAATCGTTTACATCTTGCTGCGATAGCTGCGTATCTCCAAAACAGGCAACACTTATCTCTCTTTAGAGTACCAGTTATCAAAGCTTTTATGGAAGGACTAAAAATAGTTATACCACCAAGACTTCCACCTGCCCCAGTGTGGAATCTCAACATAGTCCTCACACCGATTAATGGACCCACCTTTTGGACCATTGCATAAATGTGAACTGAAATTTCTCTCGTGGAAAATCGCCTTCCTCATTGCAATCACTTCACTGAGGAGAGTGGGTGTGCTACAGGCACTAACCATAGAAGAAACTTTTTCCAGCTCACAAAGACAATGGTTCTTCGTATCAACCCTAAATTTGTACCTAATGTAGCTTCTCCCTTTCACATCAATCAGTCCACCAGATTCAGTGGCAGAACGAGCTCTAGACACTTTAGATGTCGGAAGAGCCCTTGTATACTACATAGACGGGACAAAGTCATTCTGTAAGACTAAACCACTTTTTGTTGCTTTTGCTCTACCTCACAATGGCAATCCTATTTCCAAATCCAGTATTACCAGGTGGATTGTTAAATGTATTCAAACATGTTATGCAAAAGCAAAAAGAACTTTACCACATACCCCTAGTGCGCATTCCACTCGCACAATAGGGGCTACTATGGCTTTCTTTGGGAAACATTCCCATAGTTGACATTTGTAAAGCTGCAAAATGCTCTACACCACACACATTCACCGAGCACTATTGTGTAGATGTGTTGGCAAGACTACACGCTAATGTAGCCCAGGCAGTACTTGGAACACTTTCAAACAACTGCAAGAGCTGCATGTTAGCCACTGCTTTGGGAGAATACAGCTGTATAATCTGTGCAAAACATGTGATCTACAGCTAACATGCCTCGAACGGATAATGTTACTTCTCCAGTATTAGGGTGTCTTTCATAGATTCACATGCTTGAATGTTCCCCGTCATTTAAGTGTGAGTCCCCAGTAAATAAAATAGCAATAACATACCAATAACATATGTATGTAAATACATAACACATGAAATAATACTAGAAAATACAGAAGTACTCAAAAACAATTCCTACATAGGAATACATGGTAGAGATAGAAAACACTTGTAACTTATTCCTGTCATTATGTTAGTCCAAACTACAGCCAATCAGGCGCCAGCACCCTTCCAGAAACTTCTCCTCGGAGCTCAGACCCTCAGATTTTCTACCGCACGTCGTGTGAAGGGAGTCTCCCTGAGCTTTGCTCAGTTTTCTCAACTTCAAGTTTTCCAGTCTTCTCAGCATGTCGTCAAGTAAGAAGTCTTTATTTAGACCTTGCTCTTCTTGTGGGAAATTGCGTCTTTACTTTTACCCCCACAAGAAGTGAATTTATTGTCTTTATCCTGACCATGAGGTTGGTAAATGCAAGTTTTGCAGGACTTTCTCTACAAAGACCCTTAAGGACAGAGAAGGCAGTCTCCTCATTTGGCTTCAGCGACTTAAGGATAAGGATTCGGCACTGTCAGATGCAGAAAGTTTGCAATCTGGACCATCAAAAGCAGCCTCCAAACGTAGTAGTGTGCAGGATATGCCTTCACCTTTTCTAAAGAGGAAGAAACTTTCCCTGTCTGGCTCCTGCGGTGTCTTCACCACCTCCTACTACCTCTACGCCCACGAGACCTGGCTCTTAGGCGTCTTCTGCTGCCTCCCATCATGTTTCTGCTACGAAACATGTTTCATCGTCGACTGGAGCGTCGACGATCGTCCCGATGACGAGATCAGCCGTCTCAGGATTGGCGACTGTGACGACGACATCAGCCTCCTGATCGTCATCGCCGGCTACGTCGACGTCTTCCATGTCGACTAAGGGATCGCTTAGCTTGAAGACTGTCTCATCGACGATACCTATTGCCTCGTCGTCGACCAAGAAATCTGCTTCGTCAGCAAAGTCATCGTCTACGAAAGCTCACAGGAAATCTTCATCGTCGGTCCCGTCGACGACTGCTCCGTCGACGGCTGATTCATCAACGCCGACTACTTCGTCGACTACCTAAATGTCTACGATGGTTCTGTCGACGGTCGATCTTTCTGTAACAACTACGTTGACGCCTCTGCCAGCGTCGTCGACGACACCATCAGCGGTGGTTCCTTCATCGTTTGCTTCATTGCCTTTGGTGCCCTTGTCTTCCACCGGGTCTGGCTCTTCAACCGCCGACCCCTTGCACCATCGTCGTCCACGACCAGTTGACCAGCTATCCATCCCAGATCCACAGCCTCCTTCGCCCATTTTCGCCACGGGCTCTCAGCAGGATTCTGACTCTGACAATGATGTGGGTGATTCCTTCAGAGTGGCACGCAGTCCTTTGGATTTGATTATTAAGTGCCAGGATTACAGTGATGATGATGATGACGACTACCAGTATTCTCAGGGAGAAGAACAATCTTTACAAGTTCCAACTGCGACACTGACTTTGTCGCTCATCTCAAATCTCCAACATATATGTTGGACGACTACAACCGGCGTTTCCCGCCTTCTCCACAGGGTTCGTCTATGCCTCATGTGCCTGCGGCTGCGGCGGCTCCTGTCCCTGTTCCGCCACCATTGCCACCAACGCCTTCACCACAGGTTCAGACGTCAGTGAAGATATACACTACGGTGTACCCGGTTGATGATGATGATGATGATGATGATGAAGTCATTCCAGAACTGGAAGATGGAGAAGTCTATGATAATGATGCCGCCACCCACATGGCCGAGTGGGACGACTACCAAATCTAGACGCCTTCCCCTCCTCCGGTAGAGCCCAGGGATTCGCCTTCGGTGGACATTGCAAGTTTCCATCAGCTGATGGATAGAGCGGCCCAGCGCTTCAAGTTGCCCAGAGTCCAGAGGGAGGAGGACTGTTTCCTCTATGATTTTAAAAATCAACCTTTCAAGCAAGTCCACATTATACCTGTCATAGACTATATATGGACCGAAGGGGTGAAGCTCATGCAAACTCCAAATTCGCTGCCAGCTCAACTGTCTCGCCTTGAGAAAAAATACAAGGCGCCCATAGGTTCTCCAGCGTGCCTTGTCGCTCATCCAAAGCCTGACTCAGTGGTCACTCAAGCTGCACAACGTTGTTCACGTAATCCGGCATCCAATTTCAGCTCCTCCGGATCGGGAGGGTCGTTGCCTGGACTCTATTGGACGCAAATTCTCCACTATGGCATCCAGTACGGTGAGGGCTGCTAATGCTTTAGCCATCTTAGGCAGCTACGACCGCCAGATGTGGTCGGACTGGTCTGCCCTGGTGAACCTAATCCCTGACTCTTCCAAGGCTGAAGCTTTAAAGATTCTGCAGGATGGAGAGAGGACATCGGAGGAAATTATTGATTGCGCAGTTGACATTGCGTGCAGTGGCTTTTCGTCAGCTTGCTGGGGCAGCGGTCTTGCGGAGGCAGGGTTGGTTACGGTACACCTCTTTCCGCCAGGAAGTACAAACCAAGATCCTGGATTTGCCGTACGATGGTGAGCCGCTTTTTGGAGCGCACATAGATGCGGCTTTGCAGTTCATTAAAAAGGACACTGATACTGCTCGCTCATTGGGGACTTTACAGTTTAGGAAGCAGCCATTTCAGGGTGCACCCGGACGCGGCACCTCCACCTTTCGTGGAGGAAACGCTCAATATCGCTCCTACCACCAAGGTAACACGTTACTCATCCAACCAACAGCAGTCCACCCGACAGCAGTCGTCCAAATCCTACAGGGGAAAATCCTCATATAGAGGATCCACTCCCAAACGACAATGACTTGTGTATCCCCCCTAGTGTTGGAGGTCGCATCTCTCGGTTCTTTTCTCAGTGGTCCTCAATCACCTCGGACCGCTGGGTTCTGGACATATTGGCAAAGGGCCATGCTCTAGAGTTCATCAAGATTCCTCCTCCCACTCATCCGTCTGGCCCGCCTCCTCCCCACCTCAAGGAGCATTTCCATCAAGTTCGTCTTCTAATTCAGAAAGGTGCCATCGAATTGGTTCCCAAGTCTCGGAGAGGAAAGGGTTTCTATTCCCGTTTCTTCCTTCTACTCAAGAAGACGGGAGATTGGTGACCGATTCTGGATTTGCGAGCGCTCAACAGGTACCTCAAGAGCCAATCCTTCTGCATGCTTACACTAGTAGAGATCCTGCGTCTTCTCTCCATTGGCGACTTCATGACCACCATTGACCTTCAGGATGCTTTTTTCCATGTTCCAATTCTTCAAAAGCATCGGAAGTACTTGCGCTTCCGGGTGGGACGGAGAGACTTCCAGTTCAAGGTGTTGCCCTTCGGCGTCTGGTCCGCCCCTCGTGTCTTCACGAAAGTATTTGCTCCAGTAGTGGATTACCTGCGTCTCCAAGGCGTCCAAATCTTTCCATATCTGGACGACTGCCTCCTCAAGTCACAGTCCCGCAGATAGCTGCTTCGACACACTCTTCTTTGTCAGGATGTGTTTCGATCTCTCGGCCTAGCCATCAATGCCGACAAGTCTCCGGTCGAACCGGCTCCCCGTAGGAATTTTCTGGAGCCACTTTAGACACAGTGCTTTCAAAGGCATTCGTGTCCCAAGAGCGTCAACAAAAGATCCTCCGCTTGGTGTCTCTGATTCGGGCAAGACTGTCCGTTTCAGTCCGGATCTTAGTCATTTCTGGGGATGGCATTGTCTTGTATTGCACTGATCCCAAATTGCAGACTACGGACTCGCCCCATTCAGGAAGAATTGGACGTACAGTGGCGTCAGGTCACCGGTTCTTTCAACGACCTTGTGGGTGTCAACTCTCGCATGAGAACAGCTCTCCAATGGTAGGCGCAACCGTCCAACCTTGCGGCGGGAACTTCTTTCCTCTCCACCACACCAGAACTCACGCTCACAACAGACGCCTCTTTAGAAGGCTGGGGTGCTCACCTTCAAGTCCTCTCCATCAAGGGCAAATGGTCTCTGCTTCAACGTTCCTGGCACATCAACGGGCTGGAGTTGATGGCAATTTTTCTGGCACTCAAGTTGTTCCTTCCTGTGATTCAAGGGGAATCAGTGCTCATTCAGACGGATAATACCACCAGTATGCACTTTGTCAACAAGCAGGGCGGAAGCAGGTCTCCACTCTTGTCTCAGCTGGCTCAGTCGATCTGGGATTGGGCAATCCGTCATCGTTACCCTGGCGGCGGTGCATCTGCTAGGCGTCTCAAACATCCTAGCGGATTCCCTCAGCAGGTCCACGTCATCGACCCAAGAGTGAGAGTTGCACCAACCAACTCTCGACCTCGTTTTTCAACGAAGGGGTCGTTTGTCTCTGGATCTCTTTGCAACCCCGGAGAACCGGAAATGCCCATCTTACGCAAGTTGGCATCCCCATCAAGGGTCGTGCGGAAATGCCCTTTTGATGAATTGGTGCGATCTATTCGCCTACGCTTTTCCTCCGATTCCGTTGGTGCCTCGTGTGCTGTGGAAGATGCGGAGGCAGCCCTGCCACATTCTCCTGATCGCCCCCAGATGGCCCCGACAGGCGTGGTTCTCGGAGTTGCTCCTTCTGTCCCAGTGCGAGCCCATCCTCCTTCATCCTCGACCGGACCTCCTCACGATGGACAAGGGTCAGATTTGCCATCCGAACCCCTCCTCTCTACAATTGTCGGCCTGGAACCTGAGCACCTTGAATTTGCGGATTTAAATATCTCGCCGGAATGCAGAGACCTTCTTGCTCAGGCCAGAGCTCCGTCTACCATTAAGACTTACAAGCTCAAATGGAAGAGGTTCTGCCATTGGTGCGTGGCTACTAATAGCCATCCTATCCATTCCACTCCGAAGCAGCTACTTCCGTTATTTTTGCACCTGGCTCAATCCGGGCTTTCCCATGCTACTTTAAGAGTTTTCTTGGCGGCAATCTCTCGTTTCCCGCAGGATGGCTCCTCCTCTCTGCTCTTCCAGGGTTATTCGTCAGTTTTTCAAAGGACTGTACAGGAAGTTCCCACCTCTTCGGCATCCTCCTCCCACTTGGCATCTCAATGTCGTCTTAGCCCAACTAATGAAGGCGCCATTCGAGCCTATCCTTAAGGCGGACCTAAAGTTTCTGACCTGGAAGGTAGCCCTTCTCCTTGCTCTGACATGTCGTTGCGTGAGTGATCTTCAAACTTTCATTGTTTAAACCCCTTTTTCTCCAATTCAAACCTGACTGTGTGGTGCTTCGCACCAACCCAACTTTCCTGCCGAAGGTGCCTACGGATTTCCATCTAAATTAACCTGTTTTCTTAAAGACTTTCTTTGCCGATCCTCAATCTCCGGCAGAGCAACGATTGCACTCTTTGGACATCAAACGATGCCTTAAATTTTACATCAGCAGGACAGCCCCTTTTCGCAGGTCCGATCAACTGTTCATTGCCTACGTGCGTAAAGGGCGCCTTGTTACCAAGCCAACTATTGCATGTTGGATTTCATCAGCATTGTCTTCTGCCATCAGCAAGCCGGCAAGCCTCTACAATCTTCAGCGAGGGCTCATTCCACCAGGGCGATGTCATCCTCTACCACCCTTGTTTGCTGGTGTGCCGCTTCATCAGATCTGCCGAGCAGCCACGTGGTCCAACAGGCACACGTTCACGAAGCACTACTGCCTGTTTGCCATCAACGAGGCGGACACAGCAGTGGGACAGGCAGTTCTTCATCATCTTTTTAACTAAGGTGAGCCTCTGTCTTCCCTCCTCCACTATGGTTTTATGATTGCTATCAGTACTTACATGACCGTATTCTTATTGTCTCATTGGTTTCTCCATGCTGTTACATAGCAATCCGGCCTCTTCGGCTGTTACTGCTCTCTATTTTATTCAAGCATGTGAATCTATGAAAGACACCCCAATACTGGAGAAGAACAATTGTTACTTACCTGTAAACAGGTGGTTCTCCAGTATTGGTGTCTTTCATAGTCACATGCGACCCACCCACCTCCCCTCAGAGGCTCGCTTCTCATCAACTCTGGTCACTCTTGTACTACGAAAATCTGAGGGTCTGAGCTCTGAGGAGAAGGTTCTGGAAGGGTGCTGGCGCCTGATTGGCTGTAGTTTGGACTAACATAATGACAGGAATATGTTACAAGTGTTTTCTCTCTCTACCGTGTATTCCTATGTAGGAATTGTTTTTGAGTACTTATTATGTATTTTCTAGTATTTCATGTGTTATGTATTCACATACATATGAAAGGACGAAGGAACACAGGAAGACAAAACAGTTCTTAGTGTCCTTCGCAAACAGTTTCCTGGGTAGATCAGATCTTTTCAGTCCTTGGCCTGACTGAACGGAAGTACAAATTCTCCTCCCAGGACCCTCCCTACATCAAAGGGTCCGTCACAGCAGACTCCATTATCGCTGCAACAGCCAGGAGAAGGGCCAACGTCCTGACAACATCCGGGCAACCACCTGACAAGGAAAGCAGGAGGGATGGACCTGACAGGCAGAAAAATCGAAAGAAACGCTGCAATTCACTGGCAGATGGCAAGATCCAAGGCCCTCCTGAACAGGCACCAATATCAGCATTGGGACGAGTTGGGGCAATTGCTCAAGCACCTCCCAGAGCAATTCCAGCAGAGAGCCTCGCACCTCGTGGAAGAGGGGAAAAAAATCGCAAACTCTTGCCTGAAGACAGCCTTGGACAGAGTTGAAACCTCCAGCTGACTGATGGCTATAGGGATCACAGAGAGAAGGCAAGCCAGGCTCAAGATCTCAGGCTTCAAGACAGAGGTTCAGAACAACATCCTGAACACTCCATTCAACAGAGAATCGCTGTTCGGCGCCCCGGTTGACGAGCAGCTCACCCAACTGAAAAAAGATAACAAGACAGCAAGGTCCATGGGGGCCCTGCAATTCAGAGGGATGAAAAGAGGCACTCCGGAAAGGAGGCCCAACACAGGAGGTGGTAACCAGCCAGGAACATCACACCAGGCGTTCCACCAAGGTCACCAGGGTGACAATCGGGGCCCGCAGCGCCAGCAAAAACAGACCTGGCACTACCAGAACAGGGGCCAGTCCTTTCGCGGGAGAGGAAACTGGCGAGGGCAAAGAAGAGGTGGTGAGCAACCCCCCTCTAAGTGTCTACGCACAGAAGGATGTGCTCCCCCACTCAAGCCCTCCGAGGGAAGAGCACAGAAAAGCAAAGGGGAGAGGGTTACACAAACAAGACACAAAAGAACATGTAACACCAGTGGGCGGCAGACTAAGATTTTTTCTCCAGGAATGGAGAAAAATAACCACAGACAAGTGGATACTCAACATCATACAGTTCGAATACTGCATAGAGTTGGAAAAGAGGCCGCCAAGCAGAAGACCAAAGAAAGAAGAGCACTCGGGAAGGGAGCTAACGCTGCTCCGAGAAGAAGCTCAGGAACTCCTCCGGAAGGAGGCCATCGAACCCGTCCCATTCAGAGAAAGGAACAGGGGAGTGTACTCAAACTTCTTCCTGGTACCAAAAGTAGATGAAAGCCTAAGGTTTAAGGCTTTGTGCATCATATACAAAGCACTGAACAATACTGGACCAGACTTCTTAAAAAAATCAGTGTCTACAAACCCAACCGATCCTTACGTTCTTCGGCATCTCAGCTGCTTAACATCCCACGCACAATGAAAGCAACATGGAGAAACAAACGCTTCGTGGTTGCTGCCTCGAAATTATGGAACAAGCTTCCCCCTCATATTAAATCCAGTTCATCTTTATTAATATTTCGGAAACACCTTAAAACTTGGCTTTTTGACCAGTAAACTTAGCAGGATCCCTTTGCAATCTCAGTGAACTCCAGCGCCGAGACACCGGAAGGTATTTGTGCGCTATAGAAATTTTTTAAATAAATAAAATAAATAAATAAGGCCCATCCTGGACCTACGCTTCCCAAACAAACCTATAAAGAATCAAAAAGTCAAGATGACGTCCCTACAGGAGGTCATCCCACAAATAAGGAGGTCATCCCACGAATAAGGGACGGGGATTTCATGTCCAACATGGACCTCAAAGATGCATACCTGCACATACCAGTGAATAGGCAGCAGAAGCAAATGCTAAGATTCACAGTAAAGGAGGATCACTACCAATTCACAACCCTGGCATTCGGTCTAAAGTCCGCTCCAAGGGTGTTCACAAAATGCCTCGCAGCAGTGGCCGCACATCTGCGAAGAGAGGGGATCCACGTGTACCCCTACCTCGACGATTGGCTGATTAAGGCAAACTCTCGCAAAACATGCGAGGAACATGCACAGCGAGTCACAAAAACGCTGTTGGACCTGGGATTCTCCATACACTGGGGAAAATCCTCAATGGAGCCGGAGCAGATGAAGATCTAACTGGGGGCTCAGATCCACACAATTCAATGCAGGGTGTTACCCAGTGAAAGGAGGACACTCTGCCTACTAAAGGAGACACGCCACTACCAGAAGGGGCAAGCTCTGACAGCGAGCAAGATCATGGGGATGATGGCCTCATGCATACACCTGGTCCCCAATGTACGCCTACACATGAGGCCACTCCAAGAATGGCTGCAACAACAATTGTCACAAGCTACAGGAAGTTGGGAGGATCTAGTGGTGTTAACGCACGAAGTGCAGGAAGAGATGAGGTGGTGGACCAAGGAGAACATTACAATAGGGAAGCCTCTAACTCCACCAAACCCAACAGTGACCATCACCACAGACGCATCCCAGAAGGGATGGGGCGCACCCATGAACAGGCTCAGTGAGGGGTCTGTGGGCACCAGCGGATGCAGTCAGACACATCAATTACCTGGAACTGAAGACAGTGTTACTCGCCCTGAAGGCCTTCCAGAAACAGCTGTACAAACAGAAGGTGTTGATACAAACGGACAACACGACAACGATGTTCTACATCAACAAGCAGGGAGGGACTCAGTCATTCCCTCTGTCCAGCCTAGCACAGGAAATATGGAGGTGGGCAATACCACTCCAAATAGACCTGCTGGCCAAACACCTACCAGGGAAGGACAATGTGGAGGCGGATTGGCTCAGCAGGTAGACTTCAGCATCCCACGAGTGGGAACTCAACAATCAGGAAACAGAGAGACTATTCAGGAGGTTGGGCACCCCAACAATAGACCTGTTTGCAACACGCCAGAATGCAAAATGCCAGTACTTTGCATCCAGACAACCAGAGGAACAATCCCAGGGGAATGCCCTATGGATAAGCTGGTCAAAAACATTTGCCTACGTTTTCCCCCCCCCGATACCATTGATCCCCAGGGTGCTCAACAAGTGCAGGATAAGCAACATGACCCTGATCCTGGTGACACCTCAATGGGCCAGGCAGACCTGGTATTCACAGATTATGGAGATGACGCAGGGTCCACCCCACAAGTTCTCAAAAAGAAAGGACCTACTCTCCATGCAGAACAGAGAAATTCTACACCCAAAGCCGGAGGGCCTCAGCCTAGCGGCTTGGCTCCTAAGGACTTAAAGTTCGCACACCTAAAGCTCCCAGAGAGCACCCTGCGGGTGTTGCGGGAGGCAAGGAGCCCCAGCACACTCAAATGCTATGGGGCAAAATGGAAAAGATTTACTCAATGGTGCAGCAAGAAAAAGCTGCAGAGGAAGCTGACCAAAGAATTAACGGTGCTAAGATACCTCCCGCGCCTACTAAAAGCAAAACTAAGCTCATCCTTGCTGAGGGTACACCTGGCAGCAATTGTGGCATACACAAGAGGAGAGACAGGGAGAAGCTTCTTCACATCGCAGGTAGTAAAAAGATTCCTGGAAGGGGCAAAGAGAATAGCGCCACCAAAAAGGATGCCGCCGCCGGCATGGAACCTGAATGTGGTGCTGACAGAGCTCATGAAAGCACCTTTCGAACCCATCCACAAGGCATCACTACAAATGCTGACAATGAAAGTGGCCTTTCTGATAGTAATCACCTCGCTACGCAGGGTGAGCAAGCTGCAGGCACTGACACTGCAAGAACCCTACATCCAGATACAGTGACAAGGTTGTGATGAGAACAGACCTGCACTTATGCCAAAGGTGGTGTCAAGGTTCCACATGAATCCGAGTATTCAAATTCCTAGCTTCTTCCAAAGGCGCGGAGAGGGCGCTCCACACTCTAGACGCAAGGTCAGTAATGCAATACATTGAAAGGACGAAGGAACACAGGAAGACAAAACAGTTCTTAGTGTCCTTCGCAAACAGTTTCCTGGGTAGACCAGTGACTAAGAACACCATCGCTCGATGGATCGCACAAACAATACAATTCTGCCACAAGCATGCAGGGCAGGAACTAACAGGAGGGGCACAGGCCCACTCGACCAGGAAGAAAGGAGCTACAATTGCCTTTTTGGCCAACACACCAATTCAGGACATATGCCTGGCGGCAACATGGGCTTCAGTGCACACGTTCACTAAGCACTATTGCGTGGATGTACAGATGAACAAGGAAGCACAAGTAGTACAAAAAGTGCTTCAACATATATAACAACCAACGCTCATCTTCCACCCAGCCTCCACAAAAGTAACAAAACGGCTACAAAATATATACACAGCATTGTGAATCCAGAAAGATTCACGCTGCAAAACTAATAGTTTCTTACCTGTCGGTGTAGTTTTGCAGCTTGAAGATCTTTCTGGATTCACTAGCGAACCCACCCACCTCCGCCAGAAAGATGAGGCTGGAGAAGAAGGTGGAAACACATGGAATAGAAAGCACGTTGAAGCTTACAAGATATGTGAAAAGAATTACCTTGGGAAAAGGATTAACAAACATAGCCATGGATTCACTACAAGAACACAAAAGAGAAAAAAAAGAATCCGAAGATGGCGCCCAAGGGTGGGAGCTTTCGCAGGAAGCATGCAGACGTCGACGCCCACCTGGGCTACGAAAAAAAAGAGAAAAAAAGACGATTCCGGATCAAACCACTAGATTGCGGAATATGCACAGCATAGTGAATCCAGAAAGATCTTCAAGCTGCAAAACTACACAGACAGGTAAACTATTCGTTTTCTTGTTATGAATTACTTTGCAAAGGAGCAATGAAGTTCATGCACACACTTAATACAGTATTGAGAGTAAGCAACACAATCCTAAAACACACTATAGCATTGAGCTTAATGGGTTTTCCACATGTAAGTACAGTTGGTTACTATATAGATTACTTTAGTAGTCCCAGGACTAGATCTTCGATTCAGTCCTGGGGTCCAAGCTGAAACCAGGTTAGCAAAAATGTTTTAGTTACTGTAATGAATTTTCATGAATATAAAGCTGTTTAAAAAGCTCACATTTCGAAACTTTTCAAAGGAAATCTGACAATGTTATTTAATGGGAGAAAATTCAGGTTGCAGGTAAAGTATGATCGCGTTACTTTTGTAACCCAGCACTGGTCTCCTAGGGCCAGCACTGGGGTCTTAACTCAAAACAGGTAGGTAATTGTGTTTTCAGTATTTAATGTGATTTTTAAAGAATATTTCAAGTTTTCAAAAGTAGACACAGAAGAAATTTCATAGAAAAGCAGAGGGTTCCTATGGAGAAAATACAGATTACTAGTAACCCCGCTAGGGATTACTTTTGCGGTTCAGTACTGGGCTGAAAGGCTTCTCCCCTGATCACAGGTGAGTACTTCGGAATTCGGACTTTGGCTGATTTTATGTGAATATTTTCAGATTTCAAAACTTCACACTTTGAAAATTTTCGAGTCAAAATGAGTCAGTTATCCAATGGCAGGTAAGTAAATTACCGATTTCCAGGTGAGTACTTGGTTGGTGAAGTTAAGGTTCTGGGCATAGACTCAGGGGTCCCCCAGGGTCAGGTAAGTACAGTTAGTTCAATCCCAGCGGCACATGGGCAACCGGGTGCAGAGGTAGGTAGGTCCAATGATATCCAATGAGGGAAACAGGGTCTTCGGTTGGTGGCTGCTGGCTAGCAGGCCACATGGCTCTGCCAGCTGCGCTCCGGTTCACTTGCTCAGGGCAATGGGGGTTGGGGGGGAGAGGATAGGACAAAGGGGTCACAGCCAGCGGCTCTCGGACGGCTGGGTGCAGGGTGCTTTTGAGCCGTCGGGTGCTCAATGTTATCCAATGAGTATCTTGAAAAGGGAACAATGGCTGCAGGCTCTGGGACGGAGACTCTCCAGGGGCGACCACCACTTCGAGATGTAAGTTGGGATCTTGGAGCACAGGTAGGTACCCCACAGGGGGCTGTAGGGCGCCGGGTGCAGGGGTGTCTTTGGATGTCAGAAAAGCTTACCCTCGACTGGTCGCGGTTGGGGTGGCCCCTGGTTCTGAGTCTGCAGGCGTCGTCTGGTTTGTCGAGGAGGGTCTTTTGGCACTGGACCTCAGGTCCCAGTTGCCGGGGGGACGTCCTCGTGGTCTTGGTTCGATTTGGCCCGGACTCGGCTGGTGCAAAGTGGGCTGTCCGGAGCTTCCTGGTGGGCACCAGGTGGGTTTTTGCAGCAGAGCCTCTGCTGATGGGAGTCCCAATCTTCAAGAGGGTCAAGGCAGGCATGTCCTCTGGGTGTCCCAAGTTTGCTGTCCGCGGGGGTCGCCGGGTTTAGGCAGGAACAGGCTCCAGGATCAACAGGCCGGTAGAGCTGGGGCCAAGTCAGTTGTTGTTGTCCTGTTAGCAGCTGCACGGTGGGTCTTATTCTTGATTTTCTTTCTAAATACTACATTCAGGGGCGTTATCGGTAGGGCAAGGGCAGGGACCAATGGTTCCCTGTCCTTGGGTGAGTACACCCCCTAGCCTGCTCCTTTCCTGTGGGAGGGGGGCAGGAGCGTAGCTGGGATTGGGCAGGACTCCCCCTCTACAAGATGGCCAGAGCCCGGGGTCGTGCTTCACCTCGCCTCCTCCACCTGAGGGGTGGGGTTGGAAACCCCCCGGGCATAGTTTTTCCCGCCAGAGTGGGGACAGAACTGGTTGGGGTCAGTTGCTGGGTACAGCAAATGGTCTGGAGAAGCTTTCAGAGGCGGCATGCCTTTGAAGCTTCCCCAGGCCTCGCCCAGGATGGGCTTTGTTGCAGGCCCAGGAGAGCGGGGGCTCTCCACTCAGGGGTCCAGAAACATGTCTGCTGTGTGGCAGCCTCTGCAGCCCAGACGTGTATTGTAGGTTCGGGTTTTGGAGGGCATCTCTAAGATGCCCTCTGGTGCATCGTACATTAAATCCCACATTGGCATCAGTGCAGGTTTAATGTGCTGAGAAGTGTGGTACCAAACTTGTCAGTCTTCAGTGTAGCCATTATGGTGCTGTGGAGTTTGTGATGACAACCTCCCAGCACCATATACTCTGAATGTCATCACTGCACTCGCAGTGTCCAGGAATGGCCCTGGGTACTGTAGGGGCACAGGGCTCATGCACCTATGCCCACACCACTGGCATAGTGCACCCAGCTAGAGGGGTGACTGAGGTATGCCAGGGCAGTGGGTTTGTGGACATGGCACACAGGGATGTGTGCCATGTCGACTGTTTAGTTCTGCACCAAGGCACTCAGCCTGCAAAGGCAGTGTGTGTGTGTGTTTCAAGGTACAGGGCCTCGAAGGGTGGCACAATAAGTGCTGCAGCCCTTAGGGGTCCTCTCTGGTCACAGTGCCCTGGGTACCTAGGGTACCATTTACAAGGGGCTGACATGTGGCCAGAGATGCCAATTGGGTTTAGGCTTCAGTGCAGTTTTTAGGGAAGGAACATAGGTACCTGATAAGCATGAGCCCCAGGGTACACTCAGTCAAAGAATATTAGCAATTCAGCAAGAAGTGGGGGCATACCATGCAAGAAAGAGGTCACTTTCTCACAAAGTGCCATTTCTAAATCGGGAACTTGAAGATGGATAGTTAAATGCATTTGAACTTAATCTGCTAAAATTAAGACTTTTACATGTCACTTTTACATGTCACCCCAACCCCCCCCCCCCCCCAAGCTCCCTCTACTCGTAAATTAGGAGCTTCCATGAAATCTCTCTGCTCTGGCATTTCACCCTTTCTGCTGTTGCCTGAACAGCAACCCCTCTTCAAATCCCCTATTGCACATAGGTACTTGATAGGTTTGCAGTATGTTTTCTCCTTCACCAGTCATTCCTCAGTGGGACCTTCATCTTGTCCTGATGTTCCTGATGTGTGCTCCTGTTAAGGCCTTGTACAACGTCTCTGGCTCCTTACTATTAAGGTGACCTTTCAGGTGCCAATAACATCTGCCCGGAGGATCAGAGCTTCAGCCTGCTCCACCACATCCCACTAAGGAAGAAGAACCATATCACTGACTGGAACCAAAAAGAGTGTTTTCGTTTACCTAGACTTCACAAATGTTCCAGGTGGACGGCCAACCTTTCGTGGGGTATGTCAGAGCGAAGAATCAATCGTACTTTGGAAATGTGGCTAATCATCCGTGAGGGTATCCAGGCGCTGAGAACCCTGCTGCTAGGGTGGGATCAGTTGAACAGCCAGGTCTGGAGTCCGATGCTCAATTCCAACAGAGGATGTAGATGAGGTCTGGAGATCTGCAGGAGTCTGGAGGGTTGGTGGAAGTTCATGTGGTTGATATATGCTGGTCCTTGGTTGTGTATGGCTTGAATTGACATCTCTTCTGAATGTGGAGCCAATAGAGAATCCTGAGGTTGGGATGGAGGGTGATGTGTATTCCCTTTGGTACTTCGAGGAGGAGTCTAGCTGCTGATTACTGTATGGTCTGCAGACTCTTTAGAAGGTGTGAGGTAATTTCTAGATAGTGTGCTGCCTTAGTCCAACAAGCTGGTGACCAGGGTTTGAGTGATGTTTTGTCTGGTGTTAATGGGGAGCCATTTGAAGATTTATGAAATATTCAAAGAGTGAGGGAGCAGGAATAGGAGACAGTTGATCTAGCTTTTCATGGAGAGCTTTCTGTCTAGGAGGATGCCAATGTTGCGGGCATGTTCTGAGTGGGTGTGGGTCCAAAGTCTGAAGGAAACCAAGCGTCATTCCACAGGGAGGTGCTGTTCCCAAAGGTCAGGAATTCTGTTTAGTCTGTGTTCATTTTTAAGCAGAGGGCTTTCATCCTGTCGGTGATGCTAGTCCTGCATCTGCGGAACTTGGCCATCATGGTGGACACCGACTAGTGAAAAGATGGGCTTGGTGTCGTCTGGGTAGGATATGATGTTTAGTCCTTGGGTTCTGACTATGTTGGCCAAGGTTGTTGTGAAAAGTTGGCCTGGTATATGATGATCACTATTCAAGCACCTTGCACCAGTCCAAACGACCCTTATGGTGATTGGTTGTTAGTCAAACTTACAGACCAGCTATCCTAGGGGTACCATGGACAAAAGCAGTCTTAGGCTAAACTCAAGTGGGCATGTGAAGCCAGCTGTTTTACCATATGCAATCCCTGTAATACCAAATGAAAGGACACCACACAAGTTATATATTATAAAATATATGTATTTATTACTAGAATAGTCCTCTGTACTCTTTGAGGGCAGAAGCACAAGCGTTTAAACAAAGACTTCATATAACATATAAAAGTTGCACAAATATGGATAGGCCCGGGTGGCCCCTAAAACCATATACTAAAATAGTGGTAGAAGAACCAAGTCACGAAAAATGGTAAGGCCTAGGGCCTTGAGAATCGCTGGGGCTACACTGGACTAACAGCAGTTAGGACGTGGGAGGCCCACAGGATGCGGGTGCAGTGTCTAAAGGCACACTCATGCACCAATAGAAGTCAATGGTGCATAGAAGTTAGAAAGTTATAGATTTGGGAGCCTTCCGACTGGACTAGAACTTAACCACTTAAAACTAGGACACTAGAGGTGTAAACCACTACAGGAGCACCGGAGTACTCGTGTTACCTCTCCCACAGGAAGCGGGTGCATAGGTGTCAAAGTGCGTCGGGTTTCTTCATGGAGTTCTATGGAGCCTGGAGGAAAAGATGCTGCAGGCGACCAGGAGAGAAGAGTCCGGTTGGATCCAAGGGTGGATCGAAGACGTAGAGTACCTGAAAGCAGAGGGGACAGAGTCTGGGTCACTAGCCAGTGACCAGGAAGGAACCAGTCGATGTCTGGTTGCGATCAGGTGATGTCGTGAAGCTTGTCTCCGCTGCCACGTGGACCAGGAGGTATCGACGACGACCAGGAGGTGGACACTGACTGTCCCACGAAGGCTCTCGCTGTCGGCGGTGTCGGTTCTCGATTCGGAGTAAATGGGTCTTGGCAAATGCAACCCACGCAGGAATCGAAGATGGCTTCTGGATCAGACCGGCAAGGTCCGATGGGCAGCTCCTTTTCAGGGGAGCAAGGGCCAGTCTGGAACAACCAGACCAGCAGTGAAAATTCATAGGTTTGTCGTCACAGAGGACACTAGCTAACAGGCAATCGACCGGACAGACGGGTCAAGCAGGAAAATGCAAAAGGGCCCCAGGCAGCACTCGTGAGTGTGGAGAGGTGGTCTTCGGTGCAAAAGCTGCTCAGGGCTGGGGCTTCTCAATCCGCAATGCACAGCTTCGAGGGTGCCTCGGGAGCTGCACAGGAAGCACTTCGCTGGCTTTCCAAGATGGCCGGTCCCACTTCTCACGTCGCCTCCACGGGTCTCAGCTTTGCTGTGGCTGTGGATCGGGTTG
Source organism: Lissotriton vulgaris (assembly GCF_964263255.1). NCBI lineage: Eukaryota > Metazoa > Chordata > Amphibia > Caudata > Salamandridae > Lissotriton > Lissotriton vulgaris. The sequence continues at coordinate 867,952,101 of NC_141699.1, forward strand.
TTGGAAGTCTGGAAGTCCGGTTCTTGTCGGTCTCTGTCGTTAAAGCTCCGGCGGGAGCAGCAACAAAGAAAACCTTTGAGCGCTGATGGTGCCTGCTTGTGCAGGGTGGTCACTCCTTGACCACAAGGGAGATTTTTCAGTCTTCTACGTCGAGTAGGATGTCGAAGGATCCAGAGCTATGTATCAAAGTTTCAGTCAGGATTATCTAAAGTCTATGGACACAGCTCATACCTTAATTCCAAATCAAGGGGCTGGATTACCTGCTAGGTCCCTCCTATGGGTGGGACCCAGGAAGGGGGTGGTTACACCCCTTTCCCTTTGTCCAGTTTCGCGCCTGAGCTGGGGCTGGAGTGCCCCAGCACCGGTTTGAACTGGGCTATGCATGGGACACCTTGTGTGCCCCAGGCAGTGTCTAGTTTCATTCAGCCCTCCCTTCCCCAATCCAATATCTCCTGTCTTTGGTGGTGTTAGCACCTCCCTGTTACAGGAAACCTTTAGTCCAGTCACCCCCTGCTGGAGTTTCGGTCAGCAGCAGGAGGCCAGACTTGTGTCTGGCAGCAGCAGCATCCATTTTGTGATGCTGAGGTTCTGGTTAGTTTTAACCGCGTTTAAGCAAAGTAACATGTCTTCTCCCTCTAGAAGGGTGGAATGCTACCTCCGTTGCCAGTACTGGTGAGGGGGTAGTATTCCAAAGCATATGACACCTTACACGACATGGTTTGATGAAGCCAACCTAAGTTAGCAAGTAACCGCGAGGATTATAATGCACTTAAGAGTATATGTTATGGCAATATCCCGGACCAGCTAAGGGAGTTGTTCCCAACAGCTGCAGACAGGCTCAGCTCATGCTAGAGCACCATCTCACATAAAACCAAGCACTCTGCCTCCAGGATTGTAAAGGCCTGCCATAGGAGTGACTTCTAGGTGTATATGTGTCCAGATATAGGCTTAAACATATATATAATATAACTAAGCAAGGGGTGATTACACGACCTTGCCCCAGCTGAGTGATCAGCCAGTTGTGTCAGTTTGGATGGCCAGCCAGGGGTGTCAGAAGATATGCTGCAGCCCCTGGTAGGCCTTGGATGCACCTATGCTCTGGGTTCCTCTAGTACACTGTACAGGGGCTCATAAGGTGACCCAATCATAATTGGTGATGTATCCAAAGTACATGGTTGTGAATTTAGAGAGAGAACAGCAGGGCTGTGGGTCTGATTAGCAGGCCCACAGCCACATTAAGTCGAAAACCAGTGAAGCAAATAGTAAAAAGTGGGGTGACCTTAGGAAAGCAGACCCTACTCTCCTACAGTTGTTGAACAGTGTAGGAATGAGTTATGTCTTGAGGAACACTGCAGATGATCTTATGTTTAGAGTTGAAAGGTGGTAAGCAGATTCTCTGGATTCTTCCGGTGAGGAAGGAACTTATCCATTTGAAGGCATCTTCTTCGATACCAATGTGGTGAAGCCTCTTGAGTGTATGGTGGTGTAGTGTTGAACGCTGCTGAGAACTCGGAGGATCAGGGCCAGTTTCTGCCCAGTGAAGGAGGGATATAATGTGGCAGCGATCAGGGTGGGTTTGGTGCTGTAACTGGTTTTCAGTCTGGATTGGGATGTGTGCAGAAGATGGGTGTTCCCAGGTGTTCTATGAGTTGTGGTTGATGGCTGGTTCAAGGACTTTGAAGGGAAAGGGGAGCAGAGAGATGGGTCTGTAGTTCTTGAGTTTCCTGGGGTCAGTGGATGGTTCTTTGAGGTGGTTTGACTTTTGCGTGTTACCTTCTTCTGGTAAGGTGACTCTGGTGATTGATGCGTTGAAGATGATAGTGAGGGAGTTCTGGATAATGTTGCCTCTAAGACTTAGTTTGGTTTGAACAGGGTTCTGTGGAAGCTTCCGAGTGGATGGAGTTCATGATGGCTGTGGTGTTTTGAGTGGTGAGTAGGTGTTCCGGCTTCGCATCTGTTAGACCGAGGAGGCTGAGGGCGTCTGTGGCAGTGGGTTGGGGGTTCAGAGTTTTCGTAGATGGCTGAGAGGGTTGTGGAAGAAGTCTGCCAGGGTGTTGTGTATTTCCTGTGAAGAGAATGTTTTGGTGGCTGAGGGGCTGAAGAACCCTCTTGACTATGCTAAAGAGTTCTTTGCTGTGGTTGAAACTAGCTTTGATGCAGTCGCAAGGGCTCTGCTTTTCGTCTTGTTCAGGAGTTGGTGGTATCGGTTGAGGGATGTCAATGTTTCTCGGGCTGATGGTTTCTTGCTAGGGTACCATTTCCTTTCAAGTCGCTTACAGTCATGTTTAGTGGTTTTGGGGAGGAGTAACGGGGCTCAACGGGGAGACTGTTGGTGCAATCGGTGAATCGGGTGGAAAAGTTATTGACAACCTGTTTTAGGTTGGTTGTGGTATAAGGGAAGAAAGTGTAGAGGGTGATGATTTACTGGCCTTCTGATACCTTGTCCCACCTACTGTGTGTATTGCTGGGTGGCTTGGTGATGGTGCTAGGGGGGTCCTGTAATGGAGAAGCGGACAATGGCATAGTCTGTCAAGATGCGCTCGGTTACATGGCTGTGCTTGACTTAGTCGCTGGCTGAGGAGATGGAGTTGTGTGTCCGGCGATGTGTGTGGGGTTGGTGACTTGGGTGAGGCAGAGGTTGTACATGTTTCGAGTATGTTTGCAGCATTAGTGTTGGGATGTTTGCGGTGGAAGTTGAGGTCTCGTAGGAAGATGTAGTATTTGGCATGCATGACGAGTGGGGTGATGAAATCCAGGATGGGGTTGTAGAAGCTGGGGTGTGATCTTGGAGGTCTTTAGACAAGGGGGCCTCTGATGGTGGTCTTGCCATCTGTTTGGAGTTGAAAGTTGAGGTGTTTTTTGATTGGAGTGGTGTCATCGTCTGTAGTGGCACAGTGGACCATTTCTCTAATGCAGATTCCACCTCCGCCATCAGTCATTGCTGAGCTGATGTGTGGCAACAGGTGCCGGGTTGAGCCAGGTCTTGGAGAAAAATGAAATCGAGGTTGAGAGGAGATGGTGTCCCAGATCTTGGTTGCGTGTTTGCAGAGTGAATGTGCATTGAGCAGGAGACAGTGGAGATGTTTTAAAGTGGTTGTGGTCGGCATGGTGGTGGTTGTCCTGCGTGCAGTTGTTTCGGTGTTGCAGGAGAAGAGGTAGTGCCAGCAGGGAACCGGTCCTACCATTGAATGTGGAGAGGTGCAGCAGCAGCTGTTGTAGTCCGGGGTACTGTGCTCTGATCTCCGTGGTTGTCTATCTGCATTTAGCGGGAGAGCTAGGGTTCCTGGCTCTGGGTGCAGATGGCCTTGCTACTGCTGATGCTGCCGGACAGGGTTTTCGCGGACACACGCTGATACCCCCAAGTACATTACCTATCTACACTGGAGGCTCATTTGTGCCACAAGACCTAGCTCTTCTCATAGTTGACTAAAGATAGTAAAATTGGACTGAGGATATTTGAATACTCGCATAAGTTCATGGGCTTCATGAATGGAGATAGCGTCCAACAACGGGGACTTTTCTCAAATAACACATATTGATGAGCTCTGTTATCCGACAAATGAATTTGGCCATCTTACTTTTGCCCTGAAGAAACCCTTGTGAAGGGTGAAACGTGTTGCCTGTTTGTGTACAAAGGACTCTCTGAAAATAAAGACTTACTTTTAAATTTAATGCGCCTGCTGAACTAACTTTGTTTTGTATGCACTACACTTTGTTGCTCTTGTGTGTTGCCTCTCATCAATCTTTCTCTTGCAGATGGTCTTGCCTCTGACATGCCAGTGGAGCGCGTCCGTGCTGCAGTATCCAAGTAGAACCTGGGTAGAGGGAGAGGCACTGGGAGCCGGTGGGCGGGGCCAGCGAGGGGAGGAAGCAGGAGAGACCAACAGCAGAAAAAACAGCAGGAAAGCAAGCGGAAAAAAACTCCGCAGTCCGAGGCAGCGAAGCAGCAAGGGGTGTGCCATCACGAAGGACCCGCTCAATGGGACTGCACTGAAAAGGCCTTGCAGAATCAGACTTCTCTCAATGGATCTTGCTCTGCATTAACATGTGCTATACATTGGACAGGAAACCACTCACTGGGGCTAAATGTGCTTATTTCACCGGAGCCAAGGCTGCGCTGCGACCATTGTGTCGCAGAGTCCCTGCTCTGGACATGTGCCAGGCAACAATATTGGCTTGCTTCACAAAATACTACTGCCTGGACTGTCCGGTTCATCGGGATGGGCACTTGGCCAGTTCGGTCCTGCAGGATTTTTTGGGTATGAAATGGTTTTCCTAACCCACCTCTGGGGAGGTATTGCTTGGGTATGTATCCCAAGGTATGGAATAAGTGGCTAGAAGTTTCTTATCAAAAGAATAAGTTACTTGCCTTCGGTAACACCGTATCTTGTAGATTATCTAGCCACAGATTACTTACCGACCCCCCCCCCCCCCCCCCCCCCCCCCCCCTTCCTCCCAACTCAGCGAAAGGTTTTCTAAGGACAAGACGTTCCTCTTTCTGGGCCCTAGTTTTCCACATCCATGGTCAATGTTCTTTGTAGCTCCACGCTCCTGGTGTGTAAAGTTGCTGAAAGAAGCGGATGTAAACGTGCTGGGGTGCCGCCTATATAGGCACCATGCATGTCCTATCCAATGCAGACCACCTCATGCGGAGTAAATTGACGCGATCTACCGGCGCACAGAGGTACTGCTCATGGAATATTTCCGCCTACAGTGACCGCTGTGGATAATGCTACGGTTAAGAATCTGCAACTAGGTAGTCCCTACCAGATAAGAGTTTAGTGAAGGTAAGTAGCTTGTTTAGTCTGACTCATGGGGAATTGATTGTTGGGAATCCTCTAGTGCATCCCACCAATCAAATATTCCTAGGACTGGCACTGGAGTGAGTGTCAGCTGAACAGTTTTTGTCAGTTTATCCTATTGCCCTTGGGCGATCTTCTGTGTCCTGAATGTCACCCTAGTTGCATATGAAGTAACCATGAGGTTGGCTCTTATAGCGAAATGAACTGGAGATTGACAAACTAGTGCTCATGCTTTTGCTTTGTATACCGGGTTCATGGCCAAACAATACAGCCAATTATTAATCCTTAACAAATGTTAGGCTCTGTAAGAGGACATCGTGAGTTTGAAACCATCAACTTTAAAATGTCTTGGAAAGATCTTGCTTGTGCAGAGATCATTCTGAAGATGTTTACCAGTGGAAGACCGTGACCGCATTGCTTTTGATTCTCTTTAAGACCCCACCACCTGATAAGTCTTTTTCACTGCATGTCCTTATTTAGAGTCTAGAATGTGTTAACTACTCATATCAAAGTAATTTCCTTTCAATAAGTTTAGGACTATAAGCATTACATTAGTTTACCTGCCTGTGTAGACTGTTGTGTGTCGAACGCTAAGATCATCGCCTAAAATAAACGTTGACTTCTTATTTCCCCGCTACACTGCAACAAACTGCCCTAGGACACCAGTGGTAAATATTTTCTCAGTTAATGCCCAAGAATCTGGCAGCCCAAAAATAGTTGTCACGTTATATGATATTTGATGCTTTTATTTTTTTGCCTTTACAGTTTTAGGCTCCGAAGAGGAAAATGACCCCCCGACCTATAAAGATGCCTTTCCTCCACTCCCCGAGAAGGTTGGCAACGAAGCAGCTCAAGAACCAGCTGGAGCTTGGAGCAAAATCCGACCCATCAAAACTTCAGTTATCACTCAGGTAGGAGGAATAAGGAAGGCACTCTGGGAAGAACAGACTACTTTTGGGGGAGAAGGAAGTCAGTCTTAAGATTTGACGTAGTGAAGAAGCATGGGCTTTCACTACATTGAAGACGTTAGTCTAATTTTATAATGGCATTGAGCTTTGCGGTGTCAGGAAGAAGGTGGTAAACAAGAACTGTAAATTATAGCGACCACAGGTGCACTTGCTTCCACGCCACCATTTGCTACAGCTACGGCACTCCCAGGTGGGTGGTTGTTACTAGTGCGGCTGTTACCAGGACTATGCTGTTCCCTAATGGCACTTGGAGAATGTGTGCATCAGAGTATGCAAAGGAGAAATATGTTCATGTTTGCGCTGTTGGGAAACATTTATATGGTGTAACTGCTGCATTGCAGCTTTAGTTGATTGTAAACGTTTTTAACTCCTTTGCATTGCAACTAAATAACGCACATGGTGCTTCTAGCAAAGGTTATGCATTTTCTTTATAGTAGAGTACACAGGACTGATTCCAACAGTTGAATAATGGTATTCTGTACTATATTTTTTTTCTGGAGAGGGGAGCAGTACAGATCCGTATTCCAACAAGAATACATTTCCATAGTTGAGGAATGGTAGCTAAATGGTTTATGCCAAATTAATGTTGAGGGATGCTGGCTATGTGTATACTATAAATGAGGTATAGTGTGCACAGAGTCCAGTGGATCCCCAGAGGCTTTACAGAAGCTCCGGTAGATAATGCTTGCCTTGTGGTAGTGTGGGCGAGCAGTTAGGCTCATCAGAGAGCAGTGCTAAGCAATTTGTTGTACAGTCTCAAATGATTACACACTCAATTACTAAATCTTGGACCAATCTGTAGCAGTATCAGAAGACCGTGTTAAGCATTTGTTGTACACACTTAGTCAGCAAATGAATTAGAAGACTGAACTTCAGACCAATTGTTTTTGTATAATCTGTACCAGGTAAGGTTCAGTTCTGTAGTATGGGATCTCTGTGTATAGTCCTAATCTAGTGAATAGTCCCGCCCATGTGCGTGGACCCCGGCAATCAAAAATAATCTCTTAGGTTGTCAAAATCATGCAGAAACTGCAAAGACACTTAAGAGAGAATTTAAAGACAAATAATGCAGCCTATATCCACAGGCTACACTGTACAGTACTTCAACTAGAAATTCCACCAAATAATCACCACACCTAATACAGCCAGCCCAGTTTCTACCATAGAGAAACTTGCCTCCACCATCAAAAAGACTCTGGAATGATAGAGAGGAAGGTATGGACAGACAAGCCCCATAGGCTGCCATTATGTGGCTTAAATAGGATACTGTGCCTTTAAGAGAGCCTTCTAGAACTTTCTCCCAGTATCCCAGAATGCATAGCAGGTCCCTCTACTTTAAGTTCTTTTTTCTGGCTCCTGCTTACAGGACCCTGGCATTGAGCTCTCCCTTGTTTCAAGGGTTTATTGGATTTTTTGGCACTTTTGTGTACTAAAAGTGTTTCATTTGTCTTTCTTGGTTTTTTCTTTCTCTCTTGTGTGCTGTTTCAGGCGTTTTAGGGCTCTAAAATGCCTGGCCTTTTTGATAAGTGCCCAGCATGTGGGAGGAAGAAGGCCAAGAGTGATCCCCATGATGTCTGCATCGTCTGCCTCCCTGAGGATCATGTCCCTGAGGACTGTGTCATCTGCCAGCAGTTTACTGCTCGTACTCTGAGGGACAGGATGAAGATCAGGCTTTCTGGGAGGAGAGGCGTCTGCAGGCTGCAGGTGGGTCTGGGCAGTCTAGGAAGGTTCCCTCTGCCTCTGCTGAGGCCTCTGGGGGGCTCCCCAGGGGCAGGAAGTCCAGCAAACGGTCCCGGTCTCCGTCGATTGCATCGACGACTATGTCGAGAGGGATGACGGCGGTGTGCTCCCCTTCTCCCCGGGGCTCCGGGTCGAGACGGCGTGACGGCGAAGATCATGGAGAAGTCGCTGTCGAAGCCACCGTCGACGTCGACGTCAAGGTCTTCCTATCGACGCTGAAGGCGAAGTGACAAGCATCGACGCTCGCTGTCGAGGCGACGCCGTTGAAGCACCGGTCGACGTTGAGGGGCTCCTCGACGTCGAGAGCATCACGACGGAGACGGCGACGCTCGTCGTCTAAGACAGACCGCTCGACGTCGCGGAGGCGGCGTACAACGTCGCGGAAGAGGTCGACGTCGAGGGGTCGGCGTTCGACGTCGAAAGAGGAGGTTGACGAAGCGGCAGTCGACGAGAAAGAGGAGGTCGACGTCGCGGAGGCGGCGTTCGACGCCAGAGTCGCTGAAGCGACGTTCGACGCCAGAAAAGCGACGCTCTGCGTCGAGCAGAAAGCGGTCGGCGTCTGGAAGTCATTCAGCCTCTCTAAAACGGCGCAAGAGGGATTCTAGTCCCAGAAGTCACGCTGCTTCTAGTGGAGGGTGCAAGAGATCGCGATCACCTGCTGAAGGGGCAGGATCTCCGCGCCCTTCGCCTAAGGGGTCACCGGGCTCGGTGTACTCAGAGGTGTACACGCCATCTCGGACTCCAACTCCTCCCCCCTGTTCCGAAGGAGGATCCTCCACCCAAACCTCCACTTCCTTCAGGCGACCCACCACCACCTCCGGTCCCTCCGCATGGGCCTGCTCCGCAGCCGAAGGTTCTTCCGCCGAGGTCCACTTTGCTGCCGTCTTTGCCTGTACCTCCTAAGGGGACCCCTAAACCGAAACCCCGTGAGGAGCCAAGGAAGACCCCGCCACGAAAACCGGTGGAGTGGCCACGTGCTGGCAGGTCTCGCTCTCGCTCTCGGAAGAGGGAGAAATCGCGACACAGATCGTCCACGAGGTTGAGACGCCGCCATAGGAGGCGCGAATCTCGCTCACACACGAGGTCCTCCGGGACCAGGGACTATTCTCCTACCTTGTCGGGGTCACCGGACACGAGGGTGTCCCCGATTGATGACCTGGTGGCGTTCCATGACGTCCTTTTAAGGGGCGCTGCGAAGTTGGGCATATCCTTGACGGTGCCTACTCCGAAAACTTCAGTCATTTTTGAGACATAACATCAAAAACACCTGTCTCGGCCTCTCCTGCCTCTGGTGCCGGGCCTGGAAGAACCGGCTATGGCCCTTTTCTCACCCCTGCGGTGACGAAGGTGGCTCCATCGAGGTTGCTGAAAAAGTACCAGGCTCCCGATTCGGATCCGGCCTTTCTGAGGACGGAACCCCCTCCTGACTCCGTAATTGTGCCGGCGGCCCGCAAGCAACATGCTACCACCCCGTCATCCACGGTTCCCCCGGATAAGGAGTCCAGGTGGATGGATTCGGCGGGGAGGAAAGTCTGTGGTACTTCCGCTACCTCCATGAAAGCTGCGAGTGCCACGGCGCTGTTGGGCCGATACGACCGCGCCCTCTGGGACTCTCTAGAGCGATTTGCAGAGCACTTACCTCGGGAGAAGCGTGAGGACTTCCTGGAAGTGCTGACTGAGGGGATGCTGGTGGCGAACCAGATCATCAGCGCGGCAGCGGACTCTTCCCTGTTGGCTGCTCACGGATTTTGCCACGGAGTCAACCAACGACGCCACGCATGGCTCCGGCTTACGTCCCTGAAACCGGACGCTCAGCAGAGGGTGGCCAACCTACCTTTCTCCGGCGAGACCCTCTTCGGGAAGCATGCGGACGATGAGATGGCCTGCATGAAGGCGGAAGCCGAGACGCTCACGGCCGTGGGCCTGGAGAAGCCTAAAGAGACCAAGAAGACGTACCGCCCTTTCCAACGGCGGTTCGGTGGGCAAGGCCGAGGACGAGGCCAGGCTTCGGGACAATCGCAACATCACCAACAGTTCCGTAAGCCATTCCAGAAGCGCCAGAAGGGCAGAGGAGGCCAGCAGTCGGCTCCGGCGCCCAAGGGCCAGGCTGGGTCTAGGCCCTAGGAACCTACTTCCCCCGGATCTGTTACCCACTCCGGTAGGGGGAAGCATTCAATTTTTTCTGGCAGAGTGGAGAAAAATTACTCAGGACAAGTGGGTGCTGAATATTGTTTGCAATGGATACAGTCTTCGGTTCACCAGCCCGCCTCCAGCTATTCCACCGGTCAGCTCGCAGTTTCAGCTGCGCGAGCTTCAGGCGGAAGCGGATATTCTGTTGAAGAAAAGGGCGATAGAAGGCGTACCTCTGTCTCAGAGAGGAAGAGGTCTGTACTCCCGGTTCTTTCTGGTTCGCAAGAAGGACAAGAACAAGTTCAGGCCCATTCTGGACTTGCGGCAGGCAAACAAATGGATTCGCAGGGAAAAGTTTCACATGCTGTCGTTGCATCAGATTTATCCTCAGTTGCAACAGGGAGACTGGCTTTGTGCTATAGACCTACAGGATGCTTACTTCCATGTGCCCATTGCACACAAACACGGTTCCAAGTCGGCACCAATCACTATCAGTACACAGTACTCCCATTCGGACTGAAGTCTGCGCCAAGAACATTCTCGAAGTGCATGGCGGTGGTAGCAGCACACCTGAGGAAGAACAAGGTGTTCGTCTACCCGTACCTGGACGATTGGTTGATCAAGGCATCCTCCTTCTCGGAAGCGCGAGCACACTTCCAGAAGACGTGCGCTCTTTTGAACAAGCTGGGGCTGCATATCAACATGGCCAAGTCTGTCCCGACTCCGGTCCAATGCATACAGTACTTGGGAGCCTCCATCAATACGCTGTCAGCAAGCGTGTCTCCTTCGGAAGAGCGACGATTATCTCTCCTTCGGTAGGCTCAGGCTCTTATGACAACTCCATCTACAACAGTGAGGACAGTGTCTTCTCTACTGGGATCGATGGCCTCTTGTATCTTCCTGACGCCACACGCACGGCTGCACATGAGACCGCTGCAGGAGTGCTTGGAGGACCAGTGGGATCAGAGGAAAGGATCTTGGGACGACAAGATTCGACTGTCGCTGCATGCTCTTCAGTCTCTGAAGTGGTGGTGTTCGGCAGAGAATCTCCTCAGAGGGGTTCCCTTTCACAAGGACATTCCCACGCAGACTGTCGTGACGGATGCATCTCTCCTGGGATGGGGAGCGCATTCTGGGACTCTACAGATTCAAGGAACGTGGTCGCCGATGGAGGCCACGTATCACATCAATTTCCTGGAACTCAGAGCTGTTCACTTGGCGCTGAAGGCCTTTCTGCCGTCCTTCCAGACCAACTCTCTGCTTGTACAGACGGACAATACCACCACGATATATTACCTCAACAAGCAGGGTGGCTCGAGATCACGCACTCTGTCACAGGAGGCGCAGGCGATCTGGCACTGGCTCCTAGCCAGAGGACTGACGATAACGGCCACCCATCTACCAGGTGTGCAGAATGTTCAGGCAGACTCACTGAGCAGGCTGGTTCAGGAAAATCACGAATGGGTCATAAACGACGAAGTACTAGAAGAAGTCTTCGCAACGTGGGGAACTCCAGACGTAGATTTGTTCGCCACCGCCGAAAACGGCAAGTGCAGAGACTTCGCCTCCAGGTACTTCCAGCAAGGGACGCTGGGGAATGCGTTATGGATAGACTGGACGAACAGCTTTCTGTACGCCTTTCCTCCCATTCCCCTGATTCCGGCGGTGCTCATCAAGCTGGCCCGGTCCAGGGCTCAGATGATACTCATTGCTCCGGAGTGGCCCAGGCAGTGGTGGTTCACGAACCTACTTCACCGGTCTCTCCTTCCTCACATTCGGTTGCTGTGCAGGCCGGACCTTCTCACGAAGTTCGGGGGACGGATGTTACACCCCAACCTCTCGTCTTTTAGTTTGGCGGCATGGCTCTTGAGATAGTGCAATATGGCCATCTGAATCTGCCCGATGATTGCATGGACATACTGAAGGAGTCTAAGAGACCTTCCACTCGGACTTCATATGCTTACAAGGGGAAGAGGTTTTGTATCTGGTGCCAGTCTAAGAACCATGACCCTACGACCTGTAAGGAAGATGTCATCCTTCCTTACCTTTTACATTTGGCGCAGTCTGGCCTTAATGTTCATTCTATTAAGGATCATCTTGCTGCATTGACTGCCTACAGGAAATGCCCTTCACAGACTTCCTTTTTTCAGATCCCTGTGATCAAAGACTTTCTGGAAGGATTGAGGAAAGTATTCCCTCCTGTCAGGCTTCCTTCGCCTTCATGGGAATTGAATGTGGTGCTCTCCAGATTGATGAAGGAGCCTTTTGAACCTATCCATAAGGCTTCGTTGCAGCACCTGTCCTGGAAGGCGGCGTTCCTCGTGGCCATTACATCGGCCCGCAGGGTGAGTGAAATTCAGGCGTTGTGTTGTACTGAACCTTATACTGTGTTTCATGCTGCTAAGGTTGTTATGCGTACTCACCCGAAATTTCTTCCCAAGGTTATTTCTGATTTTCATGTCAACCAGACCATAACTTTTCCTACGTTTTTTCAGAACCCTTCATCCCCAGCGGAGAGGTCTCTTCCATTCCCTGGATGTTAGGAGGGTGTTGAAATTTTATCTGGATAAAACCAAAGATATTCGTAGGTCTGACCTGTTGTTCATCAATTACGGATCGGTCAGGACAGGTCTTGCGACCTCTAAACAGTCCATCTCTAGGTGGATTGTGTCCTGCATACAATTATGTTACCAAAAGGCTAATAAGACCTTAGGAGGTAAGCCTAAGGCTCATTCCACCAGGGGCAAAGCAGCCACGATGGCTCTGCTCCGTAACGTGCCGATTGCTGAAATCTGCAAGGCAGCCACTTGGAAGTCGGTCCATACCTTTGCTAAGCATTACTGTCTGGACTCTGATGCCAGAGCAGATGCTCAGGTGGGGCAGGCTTCGCTGCGGAACTTGTTCGCACAGTAGTGGCGTTATTTTCTTTCTCCACCGCCGCTTTGGTGTGGGGATGGGCTTGCCATTCTATTCACCAGATTATGACTATACACAGAGATCCCCTACTACAGAAGGAGTGGTTTCTGTCCTGTAACTCCAGTTCTGTAGTAGGGGTATCTCTGTTATAGTCATAAGCGCCCGCCCTCCTCCCCGGTGGAGATATGTATTCATGCACGTAATGCTACAGGTCTGGCGTGCTACGCCTGTCAAAGAACTGAAAGTAGAGGAACCTGTTATGCATTCTGGGATACTGGGAGAAAGTTCTAGAAGGCTCTCTTAAAGGCACAGTATCCTATTTAAGCCACATAATGGCAGCCTATGGGGCTTGTCTGTCCATGCCTTCCTCTATCATTCCAGAGTCTTTTTGATGGTGGAGGCAAGTTTCTCTATGGAAGAAACTGGGCTGGCTGTATTAGGTGTGGTGATTATTTGGTGGAATTTCTAGTTGAAGTACTGGACAGTGTAGCCTGTGGATATAGGCTGCATTATTTGTCTTTAAATTCTCTCTTGTGTCTTTGCAGTTTCTGCATGATTTTGACAACTTAAGAGATTATTTTTGATTGCCGGGGTCCACGCACATGGGCGGGACTATTCACTAGATTATGACTAACAGATACCCCTACTACAGAACTGGAGTTACAGGACAGAAACTACTCCATATGTGACAAAAATGCACCACCAATGGCACTGGGGCGGCCTGGATCAGAGGTCAAACTCTGGATCTGGTGCCTGTGGAAAAAGGGGGCAATCAAAGTGGTACTACTTACAGGTAAGTAGAACAGTTTGGTAACCCTGGCTCCGGGGATTAAGGTAGGAACAAGGCACCACCAAATTTGCACCCTCAGCAGCACAGGGGTGGCTGGGTGCAGAGTGCCAATACAGCGTTGAGCGCCCGTTGCAAACAAATGGAGAATCTTGAAATCAGAGAGGCTGCAGGCACGGGCCAGGAGGCTGGATAAAAGAAACCTAAAGCTGCACAGGTAAGTTTGGATGTGCTAGAGCATAGAGACAGCCGGTTGATCTCCCCAAGGCCCAGGGGCTCCAACTGAGGGGTGACCTTTGGCTCAGAAGCCAGATTCTCTCACAATAAGTGAGCTATAGAGGGAAAAATGATCAGGGCTATCTATTTTTTTCAAAAAACAACCTTTGAATTATAAGTCACTGTGTTGTAAACTAATACCCTCCACTTAAACAGGTGTATATAAAACACAAATTTGTGAAATTGAGATCGCTCCTCACGGAAAGAAGCCCAAACAAAAATTTGTCACTGTGAGATGTTAGCCTGGCATATGATGTCTACTAGTTGTAGTGGGCACCTTGCACCAGTCTAATCGCCCCTTATTGATGGTGTTTGTAAAGTCAACCTTATAGACAAGCTATCCTACTGGAAGCATGGACCAGCAGTCATCAGGCTAAGACTTCAGAGAGCATGTGAAGCAAGTTGTTTTACCAATTATAATCCCATGAATACCAAATGAAAGGACACCACACAAGGTATATATCAAATCTATATGTATTTATTCTAAACACAACCCCTCTGCACTCTTAAGGAGGTCAGATGTAAAAGCACAATACAAGTTACTCAATTAGCATACGATAAGTTGCACAGTATATGTTTTGCCCTAGGGGCCTCACAAACCATGTACTAAAATAGTGGTATAAGACCCACGACTGGAATAGAAAGTATGCCTAGGGAATCGCTGGGGCTACTCTAAACAACCAAAGGTTAGGAAGCAGGAGGCCCACTGGAGACGCGTGCAGTGTCTATACACAGCCGCGAGTTACCATTGACTTTCTATGGGAAACAAAGAAGTTACAAAGTTACTGTTTAAGGGCACTTCCGGATGGACTACGACACAACCCCTTTATACTAGGACACTTCGAGAGTCCAGACCCACGGGAGCACCGGAGTACTCGTGTTACCTCACCCAGGGAAGTCGGGTGCATAGGTGCCTTTTGGTGTCTGGTTTCGTTGTCTTTTTCAATGGAGATCTATAAAGAAGTACTGCAGGTGACCAGAGGAGAAGTGTCCGGGTGGATCGAAGATCTAAAGAACCTGAAAGCAGACGGGACAGAGTCTAGGTCACTATCCAGTTACCAGGAAGGACCAGGCGATGTCGCGATGATCTCCGGTGAAGAGGTGAAGCTTGTCTCTGCAGCCACGAGGTCCAGGAGGTGTCGATGATGACCAGGTGCTGGATTCGAGCTGTACCACGAAGGATCTAGTTTACTGCGATGTCAATATCCGGATTGGACCCAACAAGCCTTGGCAAACGCAATCCACGCAGGAGATGAAGATTGGCTTCGGTGCAGACCAGCAAGGTCTGTGGCGCTTCTCCTTTGTAGGGAAGCTGGAGCAACCAGTAAAGCAAGTTAGATTCAAGATGGGAGTCCTCCGGGGGCTCACTAGCCAATGGGCTAGGAACCGGGAAGACTCGAGCTGAAATGCAAGAGCGGGCCCCACGGGACACTCGTGGAGGGCTGAGCTTCGGTGCAAATGGTGCTCTGGGGCTTCTCGTACCCAAATGCACGACTGCACAACTGCGAGTTACCTCGGGAGTCGATGCAGTTAGCAAAATGCAGTATGTCCCGGAGTTCCGGCCCCACATCTCTCGTGTCCGCCACAGGTCTCCGCTTAGTTTAGCAGGGTCTGAAGTCTGGAAGTCCGTGTCCTGAGTCGCAGAGTCTTCGAGTTCCGGCGGGAGCCTCGACAATGCAGACCGTCCAGTTACTGGTGGTGCCTGTTTGCACAGGGTTGCCACTCCTTGACCACAAGGGAGATGTCTTCTGTCTTCTAGTCGAAATGGAACGTCAAAGGTCCAGGATATGTCTTTCAAAGATTCGTCCAGGGTAATCTAAAGTCCTAGGGACACAGCTCCTATAATTATTCTCAGTTTAGGGGTTTGACTACCTGGCAGGTCCCTCCTATGCGTGGACCTGAGAAGGGGGTGGTTACACCACTTTCCCTTTGTCCAGTTTCGCGCCAGAGTGGGGCTTGAGTGCCCCAGTAACTGGTTTGAACCGGGCTATGCATGGAGCACCTTGTGTGCCCCAGGCAGTGTCTGAAATGCATTCACTGAATGCAGCCCTCACTGCCCCAATACACATCAGCCTGTCTGGGGAGGTGCCAGCACCTCCTTGGACAGGAAACCTATTGTCCAGGCCTCCCCTGCCGGAGTTTTGTCCAGCATTAGGAGGGCAGACTTGTGTCTGTGCCAGCAGCATCCATTTTGTGATGCTGCGGCTCTGTTTAACTTTAACCGAGTTTACCAGTAACTACAGGTCTTCTCCCTCTAGAAGGGTGGAATGCTACCCCCGCTGCCAGGACTGGCGGGGTTGGGGTGTGGGATAGTATTCCAAAGCGTTAAACACCTTAGACGACATGTTTTGAAAAAGCCAAACCAAAGTTAGCATTAACCACGAGGATTATAATGCACTTAAGAGTATATGGTATGGCTATATCATAGAACAGCTATAAGGAGATGGTTCCGAAAGCTGCAGAGGGGCTCAGCTCGTGCTAGGGCACCCTCTCACATAAAACCAAGCACTCTGCCGCCAGGATTGTCGAGGCCTACCATAGGAGTGGCTTATAGGTTACTATGTGTCTATATGTAAGGTAGATATAGGTATAATATATCTAAGTAAGGGGTGTTTACAGCACCTTACCCAGGCTGTGTGAACAGACCTGTGGTGTCAGTTTGGAGGGCCAGCCAGGGGTGGCATAATACATGCTGCAGCCCCTGGTAAGCCTTTGATGCACCTATGCCCTGGGTACCTATGGTACACGATACAGGAACTCACAAAGGGGACCCAATACCCAGTCTGGTATGTACCTAAAGTACATGGTCTCAATCTAGAGAAAACAACTAGGCTGTGGTCCTGATTAGCAGGGCCACAGCCAGATTAAAGTCGAAAAACCAGAGAATCAAAGCAAAAAGTGTGGGTGACCATAGGAAGCAGACCCTACTCTCCTTCAGTTAGAATGAGTTGTGACAATACCTGTTAAACATGAAGGTTTGTTGGTGGACATCCTTTTCCTGGAGGAGTGGCAATACCAAACTCCCAGGGCATTCATTTTACATCTTGCTGAAATCACTCTTACAAGAAATTTCTTCGAACATGCGGGCACCATGTATCTTCAGACTCATGGCACCTCCATGGGCATCGTTTTTTGCACCACGTTTGGCAGGCCTATACGTTGGTGCCTTTGAACACGCAGTCCTCTACGATAGCGCTTGCCCTTGGGGGCCTCATTTGAGGCTGTGGCTTCGTTACATCGATGACGTCCTAATCCATAAGGAAGGGGGATCAACCATCGGTGGACTCTTTTTTTTTTTTTATTTTTTTTTTTTTTTATTTATTTTTTTTTAGTCTGGCTGAATGGTATTAATCCTTTTTTGCATTTCACCTCTACTGCAGGGATTAGCCTCCCTTTTCTGGATCTCGTTATTGAACCTAGAGGGGGCTTACTCCACACAAGTGTATCATAAGTCTACAGATAAGAATGCTCTATTATACTTCAATAGCTTTCATCCTAGATCGGTGCGGGAGAATTTAACTGTTGGGCAGTTTTTTCGCATACGACGCAATTGTTCAGAACGTAGCATTTTCACAAGAGGCATCCCTCGTAGCTAAGAAACTCAGTGAAAGGGGTTACCAAACCAGGACTATCTAACGTGCTAACAAGAGAGCATCAAATGTCGCCTGGGAGTTTTTATTGACCAACAACAGGAACAGAAGTGGATAAACCCGGATTTGTATCGTCATTTAATACATCCTCCCAACAAATAAGACGAGCAGTACTCAAGAATTGGAAGATCCTTAATTCCGGTAGTCTGGTGATTGAAAAACCAGTTTTTATTCCGACGTACCCAGAATCTCAAGGGTTTACTCATCCATTCTAAACCGAGATACCACGCACATTGGGGACAAGGACCACAGTCACTAGTCTTCCACCTGTGGTTGGTAATTTCAGATGCGGATCTTGTAGTGTGTGCCACCTCACTTCTGATACCAAGTGTATTGACCTGGGGTTACCCACTCCCTGGGAATAAAGAGATACACCAATTGTAATTCACAGGTTGTGATTTACTTAATCACATGCCCATGTAACAAACAATATGTGGGGATGACCTGTAGAAAGGTGAAGATCTGTGTTACTGAACACCGTAGCACAATTAGATGTGGCAGATCTATTACGAAGCGAACGTCACATTACATCGAGGCGGGCCATCCCTCAGAAGACCTGAGATGGACAGTCATCGAAAAACCATACATTGGGACACAGGCAGCAGATGTGAGCAGAGCCCTCTTTCTACGTGAACAAAAATGGGTGTTCCGCCTTAAAAGCCATCTATATAGACTCAACAAAGACATACCCTGGCTCGCTCTCAGTAGACAACCTTAAGTTCGAGGCATGTGGGCTGCTGAATTCAGATCTGTGCATAGATAGCCGCCTAGTGTTGGGTCCGAATGATCGCACATTGTTGTCCTGGAAGAGTCTTCGAAGTATCACGAGATAGGTGGCTCCTCCCCTGGACTACAGTGCGCATGGGCATAGACTCCATCCTCAGATTGTTTTTTTCCACCATTGGGTTCGGATGTCTATTTGTCAACTCAAGTTCGGAATCTATAATAAACTTTCTCTTTGGCCAAAAGGCCTTTAGTTATCGTCGGTATTGTCTCGTGATAGGTACCAGTACTTGTTCCTGATCTGTCCCGAGCCGGACTTCAAGAAGAGCCACGTGGCTTTTCGACACTAAGGCCTGGTCGACGCCAGAGGCCTTATCGACGATCCATCATGGAACGGAGCCCGTTCAAGAGATGCCCCGTTTGCAACTCCAAGTATCCTCACATTGACGTCCATCCGGTGTGTAACAAGTGCCTGTCTCCGGATCACGATGAAGCCAGCTGTATGGCTTGTTCTCGGTTCCGCTCCAAGAAGACTATTCGCCTTCGACGTGCTGCGCGGAAGGAGGCCCAGCAGACTGCACCTGACCCGGTGAACATCTTCAATGCCGAGGAAGATGAGGGAGTCTAGCAGCAAGATCAGGAGAACCTGTCTGATCCAGCTCCAGAGATCGACTCCAGTTATGACGCAGATGTAGAAATGGTCGATACTGAGGACTTCGTCAACGAGGTAGGAGACTACGATGAGGCCTTCGCGGCCATGGAAGATGGCTCAGGTGAGGAGCTAGGCCCAACCGTTGGTACGGGGGCCGTAACTGAAGCACTCGATAAGGCTCAGGTCGAGGGATTGCCACATGGCCTTACCCAAGATCGTACGCTTGGTTCTACAGCCCCGCCTCAAGGCCAGACATTTCTAAAGAGCCATCGGTTGACCGATCCAAACCGAAAGCATCGGTATCTACACAACCGAAAGCGCAAGACGCTAAATCGAAACCAAAAGTGCGTATCTCTTTGGTCGGTTCGAAGACTTCTGAACCATCGGCACGGACTACGCAGAAGAGTGTTATTGACCCGGTGAGGTCGCTAAAGGGTGTCGAACCAAAGACAGGGGCACCCAAGGAACTGGTCAAGGACGTCGACCCGAAGAAGTCTGCACCAAAGGCCGTCGACACAGACAAAGGTCTCTGAACTCAGAAAGTTCTCGATCCTAAGCGTCGACCCGACAAAGCTCGCAGCAGTACAGGCCTCGAGTCGACACCCGGTGGGGTCTTGAAGGAACCCGTCGAGTCAACACAGCCATCCGCCTCCTTTTCGAAGCAGGTGTCGGACTCGCTGAAACGTATTAAAGAGAAGGCTACTACTGTTGGACCGAAGGCTACTCCACCCCCGAAGTCAGTCAGTAAACCGCCAAAACCCATCCAGTTCACACTGCCGCCAAAAGTGGTGCCTAAGACCATCCCCCCCGAGGACGGCCGTCGAAGCGACAAAGAAGGTGTCAGTGGGGCTGAAACCTACAACTGAGGAGGTGGCCACCAAGCATCGACAGCCTCTGCCTCAAGATCAGTCTAGGCAATTCATCGACTCCGAGACGGGTAGACTTTCTATTTAGAAACGGAACATCACCCCTGAACAGCCTATGGAATCATATAGAATTCCATTAAAGAAAAAGAGGGATTCTGCTACGTCACCTTCTCTATGAACCTATAACACCACATGGTCAAGACACTGCCCCTATCTCCCCCACATACTCTGATGTGGAGGCATGGGAGGGTGACAATGCGGAGTACAGCTATCCTGTAGACACTGATCCTGAAGATCACGCTGAACCCTGGACAGACGCTCCTGACCCAGGAGATCCACAAACTGCCACAGACAGTCAGGTCTATGCTGTTAAACCCTCGCCTACTGAAGACACGGCTGTGTTTAATGCACTTATTGAAAGGGCAGCGAAAAATCATGATTTACAGCTCCATGCCGACCCTGTAGAAGAGGATTTTTTGTTTGACACCTTCTCAACCTCAGAGAGAACTGTCAAGACTCTGCCAATGCGGAAGGGTGTCCTAAAACATGCTGGGGACATATTTAAGGAGACCACAAGGGCAAGGGTGATAAACCCCAGAATTGAGAAGAAATACAAACCGGCACCTGGTGACCCTACGTATATCAAGGGGCAGTTGCCGTTGGACTCTCTAGTTGTTTCCAATGCCCGGAAGAGGGCGAACTCTCAAACAACGGGTGATCCTCCCCCTGACAAGGAATCGAAAGTGCTAGAAGCATCAGGGAAAAGGGTGGCAGCTCAAGCGGCCAATGTCTGGCGCATCTCCAACACACAGGCACTCTTAGCCAGATATGACAGGGCTCATTACGATACACTTGAAACCCTGTTACAACACTTGCCAGATGAGTATAAGGAGGCGGCAGAGATGCTAACACAAGAAGGCAAACTTATATCAAATGCATCCATCAAGTGTGCGCTGGACGCGGCAGACACCGCGGCCAGGGCAATTAAAGTGTGATGTTACGACGACCTGCCTGGCTGAGAATCTCCGGATTCAAGCCAGAGATACAAACCACCATACTGAATCAGCCTGTTAACCCGGATCACTTATTTGGCCCGGAGGTGGAGATCACCTTGGAAAAAATCAAAAAGGACACGGAGACTGCTAAGTCTATGGGAGCTCTACAGTCGCAGCAGTTCAGGGGTGGTTCCTTTCGTCGCTCCAACAATAGAGGAACTTCCAGAGGCCAGCTGTCCCAGCAGACACCATACAGTAAAGGAGGCACGCAAACCACCTACACCAAACAAAGTAGGGGTGGCTATCGTGGAAACAGCACCAAAGGCAGAGGTCGTGGTAACAGTTCCCGATCCTCCGCCACTAACAAACAGTGACGTCTTGTCACTACCACCCGACCACTCCACTCCGGTCCGGGGGAGACTGCAACAGTTCCTGCCGGTCTGGAAATCAATCACCACAGACAGGTGGGTGAGGCAACTTATCCAGTGCGGTTCTTGTCTGGAGTTAACATCCTCTCCACCCAACATACCCCCAAAACACTGTCCTATGTCCACAGAGCATTTGCAATTATTGCAGCAGGAGGTAGTCGTTCTGCTGCAAAAAGGAGCCATAGAGCTCGTGCCTGTGGAAGAAAGAGGTACAGGGGTGTACTCGCTGTACTGCTTGATCCCAAAAAAGGACGGGTCCCTCAGACCCCTAAACCAGTACATCCTATCAGAACACTTTCACATGCTCACATTACAGCAGGTTCTGCCATTACTCAGTCAGGGAGATTTCCTCGCAACATTAGATCTGAAGGATGCATATTTCCATATACCGCTACACCCGGCACACAGAAAATACCTCAGGTTCACCATTCAGAATCAGCATTATCAGTTCAAGGTCCTCCCTTTCGGAGTCACTACGGTGCCCAGGGTGTTTACCAAGTGCCTGGCGACAGTGGCTGCACACCTAAGGAGACAGAACGTTCACGTCTACCCTTATCTGGATGACTGGCTTATCCAGGTGAAGTCGGCCCAACAGTGTGCCGACCACATGTCCCACACCATTCACCTTCACGATCTGGGGTTCTCACTGAATTATCCAAAGTCTCACCTTCAGCCCGCCCACGAACGGCAGTATCTGGGCGCGACAATAGATACTCTGGCAGCCAAAGCACAGCCAAATCAAGTGAGAATCGACAGCATGCAATTGCTGATACAACAATTCAAACCACAACGCTCGCTTCCAGCACGAGTGTTCATGCAGTTGATAGGCATGATGGCCTCCTGCATCTTCATAGTCCCGCACGCGAGACTACACATGCGTCCGCTTCAGGAGTGCTTAGCACGTCAGTGGAATCAGGCTCACGGACAGTTGAAAGACCTAGGGTTGGTAACCGGTCGTGCATACAACTCTCTGCATTGGTGGAATCCACAAAACCTTTGCAGGGGCCGACCGTTCCAGGAGCCTGTGCCACAGATTATTCTGACAACGGACGCATCTCTTTAGGGATGGGGAGCTCATGTACTCGACTACACAGTGCAGGGACTATTGACAGCAGAGGAAGATGCACATCAACCTTCTGGAACTGATGGCTATCTTCGTGGCGATGAAAGCATTCAAAGTACATCTGTGCAACAAGGTTGTGTTGATCCGGACGGACAACATGACGGCCATGTACTACATACAGAAGCAGGGAAGTACACACACTCCGCAGTTGTCTCATCTGGCTCAGAGCATGTGGAAGTGGGCCATTCAGAGGAACATCTTCCTCATGGCGGAACACCTCCCGGGCAAGGACAATCAGATGGCGGACCTGCTCAGCAGGTACAGCCACCAAATGCACGAGTGGGAGCTACATCCATCAGTACTCCAGCCATACTTCCAGCAGTGGGGTCATCCAGAGATAGACCTGTTCGCCACAAAGGAAAACGCCAAATGCCAAAGCTTTGCCGCCAGGTTCCCACACCCACACCCACAGTCGCAGGGCAATGCGATATGGATGAACTGGTCAGGCAGATTTGCGTACGCTTTTCCCCCAGCACCCCTAATACCGCTGGTGGCACGCAAGCTGAAGCAACACTCGATGACACTCATCCTGGTTGCTCCAATGTGGGCGCGCCAACCATGGTACACCACGTTTCTAGAACTATCCGTGGTACCGCATCAAAGGCTGCACCTCACACCCAGGCTTTTGACGCAGAGCCATGGCGACGTTCAGCATCCAGATCCGCAACAACTCAACCTGGCAATCTGGCTCCTGAGGTCTTAGAATTTGGCTACCTCAACTTGCCTCCTGACTGTATGGATATCATAAAGGAGGCAAGAAAGCCCACCACTAGAGCATGTTATGCGGCAAAATGGAAGCGGTTTGTCGTTTATTGTGCAGACCACAACATCAACCCGCTAGACTCATCTACTCACAACAGAATTTGTTATCCGTTACATCTATACAAATGCAATCTGGCCTATGCTTCCATTCGTATAAATTTGTCCGCAATAGCAGCTTATCTCCAAAACAGGCAGCATCTCTCACTTTTCAGAGTGCCTGCCATCAAAGCCTTTCTGGAGGGGCTCAAACGAGTTATTCCTCCCAGACACCCACCAGCGCCTGTATGGAACCTAAACGTGGTCCTCACCAGGCTGATGGGCCCACCTTTTGAGCCTCTACACTCATGCGAGATTCAATTATTGACGTGGAAAGTGGCTTTCCTAATAGCAATCACATCGCTATGACGAGTTAGTGAACTTCAGGCACTAACTATCCAGGAGCCATTCATACAGATTCACTCCAATAGGGTGGTACTTCGCACTAACCCTACATTTCTGCCTAAAGTGGTTTCACAGTTCCATATCAATCAAACTGTAGAACTGCCAGTGTTCTTCCAAAATCCTGAGTCAGTGGCAGAGAGAATGCTCCACACACTAGATGTCAAAAGAGCTCTAATGTACTACATAGATAGGACCAAAGATTTTAGGCAAACAGAACAACTGTTTGTTGCCTTTTCGCCACAACACAAAGGCAACCCCATTTCCAAATCCGGTATAGCCAGGTGGATCGTTAAGTGCATTCAGATTTGCTACCAAAAGGCCAAGCGCACATTAACGGTTCCCCCGAGAGCCCACTTCATGCGAAAGTTGGGTGCCTCCATGGCTTTCCTTGGAAATATTCCTTTAGAAGACATATGTAAAGCAGCCACATGGTCTACCACACACATTTACAAAACATTACTGTGTTGATGTGCACTCCAAACAGCAGGCAGCTGTAGGGCAGGCTGTTCTAAAACACTTTTCCAAACTGCTGCAGCTGGCACAGGCAGCCGCCGTTAATGGAGGGACTGCTATGTATTCTATGCACAGATATGAATTCAGCAGCCCACATGCCTCGAACCGAATATGCTACTTACCAGTATGCATCTGTTCTTGGCATGTAGGGCTGCTGACATTCATATCGTCCACCCTCCTCCCCGGCGCCTGTAGCGGCTGCAGCACTCAGAATTACTCATAGCATGGTTATCACTTACGGTGTTACACTCCATCTTTGCCACAATGGCGAAAAACAATCTGAGGATGGAGTGGATGCCTATGCGCACTGTAGTCCAGGGGAGGAGCCACCTATCTCGTGATACTTCGAAGACTCTTCCAGGACAACAATGTGCAATCATCCGGACCCAACACTAGGCGGCGATCTATGCACAGATATGAATGTCAGCAGCCCTACATGCCAAGAACAGATGCATACTGGTAAGTAGCATATTCGTTATTGCGGAGACCGCCAGGAAGAGGGCTAATGTCCCAACGACTTCAGGGCCACCTCCAGACAAGGAAAGCAAGAGGATGGACCTAACTGGGAGAAAGATAGAAAGGAATGCTGTAATGCACTGGTGCATGGCTAACTCAAACACCCTGTTAAACCGGCACCAGTACCAGATCCTGGATGGGATCTGACAGCTGCTGCAGCACCTACCAGATGAGTACCAGCAAAGAGCTGCACACCTGGTGGAGGAGGGAAAGAACGTGGCAAATGCCTGCCTCAAAACTACCTTGGATGGAGCATACACGTCCAGCAGGCTGATGATGTTGGGAGTCACTGAGAGAAGACCGGCTCGGCTCAGGATTTCGGGCTTCAAGCCAGAGGTACAGCACAACATTCTTAGCACCCCTTTCAACGGGGAGACACTTTTTGGGGCGCTGGTGGATGAAAAGCTCACCCAGCTGAAAAAGGAAAACGAAACAGCAAGGTCCATGGGGGCTTTGCAATTCAGACGAACAAAGATGTACCCCGTCACGGAGACCGAATGGAAGGGGGGGGGGTTAACCAACCGGGAACGTCACACCAGACATTCCAACAGTCACAGCATGGCGATAACCAAACACAGCAAGGGCACCATAAACACTGGCACCAACAACAGAGAGCTGGTCCTTTCGCGGAAGAGGGAACGGACGTGGACAAAACAAGAGGGGGCCAACAACCCGCCTCGAAGTGACTCCGTCACGAGATCAGTGCCCACCCGCGCAAAGCCTCCCAGGGTGGAGCACAAAAAGACCGACTCAGGGTTACACGGAACACACATCGCAGAACATGTAACACCAGTAAAAGGCAAGTTAAGTTGTTTGTTCCAGGAGTGGAAGAAGATAACCACAGACAAATGGATACTCCACATCATACAGTTCGGATACTGCATAGAACTGGAAAAAACTCCGCCAAACAAAGCCAAAAAGGAGGGCGCAGTCAGGAATAGAGCTACTTCAAAGGGAAGCGACGGACCTCCTGGTAAACGAGGCCAGTACCATACCGAGAAAGGAACAAGGGAGTGTACTCCGCATACTTCCTCGGGCCAAAGGTGGACGAAACAATGAGGCCTATCCTAGACCTTAGTTTCCTGAACAAGTTCATAAAGACACAGAAATTCAAGATGACGTCCTTACAGGAGGTCATTCCTCAGATAAGGGACAGAATTTTCATGTGAAGAAACAAACAGGAGGTACCTGGTCAGATCACTTATCTACGTGCTGTGTCATGCCCAAAAGGCCAATATACCAACATGTCCTCACAGTGATAATACTGGGTTAGAAAAATTCCCATCAGCCCACCGTTATTGATGGAGTGTCGTCATGTGGGATGTAGACCATGAACCATAATTACTCCCAATGCACCTGTTGATGATGCGGAGATAGGTTCTGGAAGGTGTTATTCTTAACCACAGTATTTCAGAGGTAGGACCAATGGAGTGCAGTGCTTGTGAAAAGGAAAACAAAAGTGATGATAAAATTGGCTCCTGGGACAAAAAATATGTTTATTCAGTATTGTCCAGGGTCAAGAATAAAAACAACGCCTCATAGTCTTAAAGAATGGCTATGTCATGGCGTAGTGCATAGTGGTCGACCTGTTTCAGTTGGGAGGACAACTAGTCCAAGCTTTCTTCAGGACCTTAAGATGTTATGCATCTGCACTATATGAAACTAAAGGTGTAGTTAACATTTTGGATTAATCCTACCGGATCTTTGAGCCCAAAGTATTTCCTGGTAGTCATCCAACTGGTCGTGATTTTCCTGAATAGGAAAAAAGTGGGTGTGAGAGGCAATTGTGATATAATGGCACTTAGAAAACACAACACAACAAGAGTAAGCAGGGCGGCAGAAAACTGTTCTACGCCTTTCAGAAGCTGCATAAGTCTCCTGATTTACAACTCAATTAGTTACACAATGTTTATTGATTTATGTTCTACTCACCCAACAATCTGTGGGAGAACACCTCACCTCACCCGACACCCACTCGGGAAGAAGGAGGCCCCGCTCTGTTAGAGATGGAAAAGTATGGTGACCTCTAATGGAAATTCTATTGAGGTTGAGTGAATATGCTCTACTTATCTATATATATATATATATATATATATATATATATATATATATATATATATATATATATATATATATATATATATATATATATATATATATATATACACACACTAACAAAAACTAGTTGATTAAAAAGAGACTCAACCCAGACAGAAATCATGGTTATGACTAGGCTAGGGGATGATACTGGTTGTAAAGTAGGTTCTATAGGTGGGCTATAGATGCTAGCTAGACCCACATATTGGAGTTTCTAGAGAGCATAGTGCAGCAGAGACCAAAGAGAATTTTCATGGCCTCCATAGACCTCAGAAGATGTTTACCTGCACATTCCTATGAACAGGCAGCTCAAACACCTACTGAGATTTACAATAAACAAAAACCACTACCAGTTCACAGCCCTAGCGTTCGGACAAAAATCCGCACCAAGGGTCTTCACCAAGTGCCTTGCAGCAGTGGCAGCGCACCCAAGACTGGAAGGGATCCATGTGTTCGAGGCATATGGGCTGCAGATGTTACATTTATGAATACATCGCTATCTGGTGTTGGGCTCGGATGATTGCACTTGTTTTTCTCTTGGAGAAGTCTTTTGTCGTCACGAGACTGGTGACTCTTCCTTTGGGTGCTAGTGCGCATGGGCATCGGCTCCATCCTTAGATTGTTTTTTTCCGCCATCGGGTTCGGATGAGGATCGAAGCGCTCCAGATCGACTTCGAGAAGAAGTGATATTTCGGCACGTATTCCCTTTCCAATTCGACTTTATTGTTATCGAACGCGATTTAATTTCCATTCCGACGCGTTTCGACTCCAACAATAACATTTTCTTCTACGTCAACGAGACCAGGAGGCCTTTCTCGACGTAGTCCAGCCCGGAGTCCATGGAAAGGACTCCATTTAAGAGATGTCCAATGTGTGGTGCTAAATTCCCACACAAGGACCTACACGAGGTGTGCAACCTCTGCCTATCGCCTGAACACGAATCCAGGGACTGCGAAGCCTGCGCAGCATTCTCCTCTAAGTCGACTATTAGAAACCGTCGAGCCCGAAGACACGAGGTTTCGAGAATGCAGTCGGAGGCAATCCCGGAGCTGTTCGAGGCCCAGCACCTCGAAGACGAGTCGGGGTCGGAAGTGGACGAGTCTGATGTCAAAGAAATTGACGTTCAACAAACCGTGAGTGACGACGTCCCCTTACCAAAAAACCGATCCCGTGTAGTACCGACCCCGCCTTCGAGCCCGGTCAGACTTCCGAAGAAAGTTTCCGACGCCCCGCCTTCGGGCCCGGCAACGAAACCGAAACAGAAACCGACACTCTCGGCCTCCCACAATGTCTGATCCGAGAAACGGTCGACATCGACACCGAAGCTCCATACAAAGGAAAGCTCGGCATCGAAACATTCCATGTCGAAACCAAAACATGCTTCGACGTCAGACTTACTAGACACCGAAAAAATCTGAATCGAGCAAATTCTCGGTGCTGAAAACACAGAACACTGACGGTCAGAAGCAAAGGCACCTTTCGGAACCAAGAACTAAGGTACCGACACAGGAGCAGCAGACCGATCCAAAACAAAAGACTTTGTTTATCGATCCGCAAACTGGCAAAGTGGTGACAAAATCACTGAAAAAGAGGAAGAATGAACAGCTAGAGGACAAAGCTCTTCCTCCTAAAAAGAGAACAATGGGGACAAATACAACTCCTCCCCCTTCTCCTCGACCTAGAGACACACCCTCTTCTCCTATTCCTCACACTATGCCAGCTATCCCTCCACCTTCTACACCAAGACCATCTACACCTCAAACAGATGTAGATAGTGATACAGGGGAGGGAGAACCTCATGGGGATGACAACACTATCCCAGATGAAGAAGACCCATGGGAGAATTATGATGCAGGGTCAGATGATAACGACACAGAATTATACCCCTAAAAACCTTCACCACCTGATGATAATACAGGTTTTGTACAGCTGATAAATAGGGCAGCAAAATACCATAAGGTAGATTAACATACAGAACCTCAAATAGAGGATTTCCTTTTAGAAACGCTACCTGCTGCACAAAGAACATCAGGAACACTACCTATGCTAAAGGGTCTTCTCAATCACACAGCAGACATATTCAAAGACCCTGTGAGAGCTAGGGTATTAAACCCAAGAATTGATAAAAAGTATAAGGCAGCCCCAAAGGACCCAATATTTATCAAGGGACAGGTACCTCCTAGACTGACTTGTAGTCACAAACGCTCGTAAAAGAGAAAAATCATTATCTACAGAGCGAAGCTTCTCCTCCTGATAAGGAGTCCAAGCTAATAGATGCATCAGGAAAAAGAGTAGCATCACAAGCAGCAAACAGCTGGCGCATAGCTAATACACAAGCGAGACTTGCATGCTATGATAGAGTGCATTATGATGAGTTAGAGAAACTCATCACACATCTCCCTAAGGAACATCAAAAAAGGGCAGACCATCTTATACCGGAAGGGAAGATAATAACCAACACTTCCATTAAGTGCGCCTTAGACGCGGCAGACACTGCAGCAAGACCCATCGATACCGGTATCATGCTAAGAAGACACGCATGGCTTAGGGTATCGGGGTTCAAACAAGAAGTACAAACATCTTTATTGAACCAACCTTTTGATGAAAAAACACTTTTCGGCTCCGGTACAGATGAGACTTTAGAAAAGATGAAAAAACACAAACGGCTAAATCAATGGGAGCATTACAACAGCCAACTCAAAGGGATTCCTTTCGTAGGTCCACCTATAGAGGGGGGTCAAAGAATACAGGCACAAGCCAGCAATCTACCTCTTTTTCACCAACATCACTTAGAGGTAATTCAAGAGGCAGTTACAGAGGTAACAACAAGAAGGGTAGAGGTCGCGGAAATAATAGCAACCGCAGCTCCCCATCCCCAAAACAGTGACTTTATACAACTCCCCCCAGACCATATAACACCGGTCGGGGGACGTTTATCACAGTTCCTACCTGTCTGGGAAAACATCACGTCAGACAGGTGGGTGAGACAAATTATCCAACATGGTTATTGCCTAGAACTCTGCTACCCCACCAAACATCCCCCCCCAGACAGTGTCCAATGAGTCAAGATCGGACATTGTTAAAACAAGAAGTACTATCACTACTACAAAAGCATGCTATAGAGAAGGTTCCAAAACATCAGCAAGGGACAGGAGTATACTCTCTATACTTCCGTCTTTTTTGGGAATTAGGGTCTCTAAGATCAATTTTAGACCTCAGACCTCTCAATGCATACATAAACTTGGAACATTTCCACATGGTCACGCTCCAACAAGTACTTCCTTTACTGAAGAAAGGGGACTTTCTTTGTACACTGGATCTAAATGACGCTTACTTTAACATCCCAATTCACAAAGCCCACAGAAAATACCTCAGGTTTGTAGTAGGACAACATTATCAGTTCAAAGTCCTTCCGTTTGGGGTCACAACAGCACCAAGGGTGTTCACAAAATGCCTAGCAGTAGTGGCAGCACACCTAAGAAGACAACAACTACACGTCTTCCCTTACTTGGACGATTGGCTAATAAAAGCCAAGTCACAGGAAGAATGTCTTCAAAACACACAGAAGACCATTCAATTGCTGCACCAGCTAGGGTTTACGGTGAACTACAAAAAATCCCACCTACAACCAAACAAGGTTCAACAATATCTAGGGGCTACTATAGACACAGAAAGAGCCAAAAGTATACCCCAATCCAATCAGGATCCAAACAATGATCACGTTGATCCAAAAATTTCAACCACAACACTCACTAACAGCTCGAGTGTTCATGGAGCTGTTGGGGATGATGTCCTCCTGCATACTGCTAATACCATATGCCAGACTACAAATGCGTCCACTGCAAGAGTGTCTAGCGACACAGTGGAATCAGGCTCACGGTCAGATTACAGATCTGGTGTTGGTAGACCACCGCACACATCGCTCTCTGAAGTGGTGGAACACAACAAACATTTCCAAAGGGCGGTCGTTCCTAGAACCGATTCCACAAGTGATGATAACAGCAGATGCATCGCTCACCGGATGGGGAGCACATATGGAGAAATATACAGTGCAGGGAAAATGGAGTGTACAGCAAAAAAGACTGCACATCAATTATCTGGAACTACTAGCAGTGTTTCTAGTTTTAAAAGCTTTTCAAATGCAAATCCTCAACAAAGCAGTCCTGATCAGAACAGACAACATGACTGCAGTGGGATCTATGATGTTACAACGCGTTATTTTACAACGCATGCTGTAACATCGCAACTTTTACAACGCAGGTTCCATTACAACGGATGTCATTACAACGCAGGATATTACATAGCAGATGGTATTACAACGCATACCATTACATCGTAAGTATAGGTAAGTATAATTTAAAAAAAAAAATGAAATTAAGTTAATTTTATTAATTTTATTTTACTAATATAATTAAAATAATTGTAAAAATGTAATTAATATAATTTATTTAATTAAGTTTAATTTAATTTTAAATAGGAATTAATGTAATTTAATTAAATTAATATAATTTTATTAATTTAATTTAATAAATTTAATAATAGTAATTATTTAAATTTAATTAATTAAATTTAATTAATATAATTGTATTAATCTTAAAATTGTAATTAATTTCATTTAATAAATTTAATTAATTTTAATTTAATTAATTATTTTAATTTAATTAAAGTCGTACTTCAAAAAAAATAAACCCTAAAAATACCCCTGAACCCCAAAACCCAAACCCAGCCCTAAAACCTAAAAATACCCCTGTACCCCAAAACCTAAACCCAGCCCTAAAACCTAAAAATACCCCTGTACCCCAAAACCCAAACCCTGCCCTGAAACCTAAAAACACCCCTGTACCCCAAAACCCAAACCCTGCCCTAAAACCTAAAACCACCCCTGTACCTCAAAACCCAAACCCTGCCCTAAAACATAAAAACACCCCTGTACCCCAAAACCCAAACCCTGCCCTAAAACATAAAAACACCCCTGTACCCCAAAACCCAAACCCTGCCCTGAAACCTAAAAACGCCCCTGTACCCCGAAACCCAACCCCTGCCCTGAAACCTAAAAACACCCCTGTACCCCAAAACCCAAACCCTGCCCTAAAACCTAAAAACACCCCTGTACCCCAAAACCCAACCCCTGCCCTAAAACCTAAAAATACCCCTGTACCCCAAAACCCAAACCCAGCCCTAAAACCTAAAAATACCCAAACACCCCAAAACATATACCTCAGTACCCCAAAACATATACTCCTACTTATTTTAAAAATTACTTAAATTAATATATTTAATTTATAATATTAAAAAACATAAATAAATATATGTATTTATAATTAATATTAATTAAATTAATTAAATAAAATTAAAAAAAATAAAAAAAAATTATATACTTACCATTTCTTACGATGTAATGGTATGCGTTGTAATAGCATCTGCTATGTAATATCCTGCGTTGTAATAGCATCCGTTGTAATGGAACCAGCGTTGTAAAAGCTGCGTTGTAACAGCATTACGACGTAAAAGTTGCGTTGTAACAGTAACGCACCCTGCAATGTATTATATTCAAAAACAGGTGGGGGACACACTCTCTCCAACTATCCAGACTAACACAGTACATTTGGAGATGGGCCATTCCTCAAAAGATCTATCTGTTAGCCGAACACCTAACAGGAGTTCAAAATCAGATAGCAGACATCCTAAGCAGAGAGTCAGAGCAAATACACGAATGGGAACTGCAAAACCAAATACTGCAGCCATTCTTCCAAAGATGGGAAAAACAAGAGATAGATCTCTTTGCCACTCATCAGAACGCAAAATGCCAAAACTTTGCATCCAGGTACCCACACCACCTGTCACAGGGCAATGCGCTATGGATAAATTGGTCCAACAAATTTGCTTACGCTTTTCCCCCTCTCCCACTAATTCCATTAGTGGTTCGGAAACTGCAACAACATTCAATGACAATGATACTAGTAGCACCCACGTGAGCAAGACAGCCGTGGTTCACCACGCTCCTGCAACTCTCACAGGTGCCACATCAAAAGTTAACATTATTACCCATGCACCTTACATAGAACCATGGAGAAATAATGCACCCAGATCCCAAACAATTGAACCTAGCGATCAGGCTCCTGAGGTCATAGAATTTGGATACTTAGATTTACCTCCAAACTGTATGGAAATCATTAAGCAAGCAAGACGTCCTACCACCAGAGCATGCTATGCAGCAAAGTAGAAAAGATTTGCTGTATACTGTAACAGTAACAACATCAACCCTCTGGACGCATCCACTAAACAGATTATTTGCTATTTACTACACTTGCAGCAATGTAACCTTGCTTACACCTCTATTAGAGTACATCTTGCAGCTATAGCGGCGTACCTACAAAACAGACAACATCTTTCCTGTTTAAAGTACCAGCAATAAAAGCTTGCATGGAAGGCCTCAAAAGAGTCATTCCACCAAGACTACCCCCTTCCCCAGTCTAGAATCTCAACATAGTACTTACCGGACTAATGGGACCACCTTTCGAACCTATGCATAGGTGTGAAATACAATTCCTCACATGGAAGGAAGCCTTTCTCATAGTTATTACTTCACTCAGAAGAGTAAGTGAATTGCAAGCATTTATAATACAAGAACCATTTCTGCAGTTACACCAAAATAAAGTGGTTCTTGGAACAAACCCAAAATTCTTGCCTAAGGTAATTTCAGCATTCCACATCAATCACCCAGTGGAACTACCAGTCTTCTTTCCAAAACCAGACGGTAGCAGAAAGGGCCCTACATACATTAGATGTCAGAAGGGCAATATTGTACAACATAGAAAGAACACAAACTTTCAGAAAGACAAAACCACTATTTGTAGCGTTTTCTCCTACACATAAGGGCAATCCTATCTCTAAAGCGGGCATTGCCAGATGGATTGTAAAATGTATACAAATATGCTACTTAAAAGCAAAGAGGACATTAACTGTTCCTCCTAGAGCTCACTCTACACGTAAACTAGGAGCATCTATGGCATTCTTAGGAAACCTTCCTCTAGATAACCTATGCAAAGTAGCTACCTGGGTTACACCGCATACCTTCTCAAAACACTACTGTATAGATGTGCAGGCAACACAACAGGCTAGAGTGGGACAAGCTTTACTAAACTTTATTTCAGACTGTTGCAACAGACACTGGTGACCAC
The DNA here is from genome assembly GCF_964263255.1 of Lissotriton vulgaris. Taxonomy (NCBI): domain Eukaryota; kingdom Metazoa; phylum Chordata; class Amphibia; order Caudata; family Salamandridae; genus Lissotriton; species Lissotriton vulgaris. Next base: position 867,985,667 of record NC_141699.1, read on the forward strand.
CGCTAGGGAGATAACTGCTGTATAGTCTAATCATAATTGTACCATCAGCAGCCCATTTGCCTCGAACGGAATATGCTACTTACAGTATGCATCTGTTCTTGGCATAGAGGGCCGCAGAGTGGTACATGCCCTCCCAGCCTCCCCGGAAACCTGTGTCTGTTCCAACACTATCTTATTTAGATACACTTACATGGGCATTTCTATCTGTATTCTATCATACTACTCCATCTAACCCTACTATGGCAAAACAATCTAAGGATGAGCCGATGCCCATGCGCACTAGCACCCAAAGGAGGAGTCACCAGTCTCGTGACGACAAAAGACTTCTCCAAGAGAAAAACAAGTGCAATCATCCGAGCCCAACACCAGATGGCGATCTATTCATAAATGTAGCACTCTGCAGCCCTCGATGCCAAGAACAGATGCATACTGGTAAGTAGCATATTCCATACCCTTAGCTGGACGACTGGCTAATAAAGGCAAGCTCACACAACATGCAAGGAGCAGGCACAACGCGTGACTAATACGCTGATGGACCTGGGATTCTCCATCCACTGGGGAAAATCCTCTATGGAACCAGAGCAAGTAAAAATCTTCCTGGGAGCACAGATCAACACCGTACAGAGCAAGGTGTTCTCCAGCGACAAGAGGACAGTGGCACTACTGAAGGAGATGCGCCTTTACCTGAAGGGGCGAGCTCTGACAGTGAGGACAGCGAGCAAGGCCATGGGCATGATGGCCTCGTATATACATTTGATACCAAACGTACGCCTCCACATGAGCCCATTCCAAGAATGGCTGCAAGAACAATGGTCACAAGCTACAGGAAGTTGTGAAGATCTAGTGGTTGTAACGCACTCAGTGCAGGAGGAGATGTCGTGGTGGAGCAAGAAGAACATGACCAAAGGGAAGCCTCTAACACCACCGACCCCAACGGTGACCACCACAACAGACGCATCCCAGAAGGGATGGGGAGCACACATGAGCAAGCTCAGGGTGAGGGGTCTGTGGACTCCAGTGGATGCGGTCAAACACATCAACTACCTGGAACTAAAGACCGTGTTCCTCGCCCTGAAAGACTTCCAGACAAAACTGTACTACCAAACAGTGCTGATCCAAACAGACAACACAACGACTATGTTCTACATCAACAAACAGGGAGGAACACAATCCGCTCTGCTATCAAACCTAGCACAGGAGATATGGAGATGGGCCATCCCACTGAAAATAGACCTGTTAGCCATACACCTACCAGGGAAGGACAATGTGGAAGCAGACTGGCTCAGCAGACAGACATCGGCATCCCACGAGTTAGAGCTGAATTCGCAGGAAACACAAAAGCTATTCAAAAGGTGGGGAACACAGTCAATAGACCTATTTGCAACACACCTGAATGCAAAATGCCAAAGCTTCGCTTCCAGGCAACCAGGGAAAGGATCCCTGGAGTATGCCCTATGGATAAGTTGGTCGAAAACATTTGCCTACGCTTTCCCCCCCGATACCACTGATACAGAGTACTCAACAAGTGCAGAGCCAGCAGCGTGACTCTGATCCTGGTGGCACCACAGTGGGTCAGACAGACCTGGAACTCAGATAATGGAAATGGTGCAAGGTGCCCCCCCACAAATTCGGGAAAAGAAAGGACCTTCTCTCCATGCAAAACTGAGAAGTATTACACCCAGAGCCGAATATCCTCAGCCTGGCGGCATGACTCCTGAAGACTTATTATTCGCGCACCTGACGCTACCTGAGAGCACCCTGCGGGTACTACGAGAGGCAAGGAGACCTAGCACACAAAGGTGCTATGTGGCGAAGTGGAAAAGGTTTACACAATGGTGCAGCAAGAAGAAGCTACACAAAAAGATGACAAGAGAATCAACGGTGCTAAGGTATCTCCCGCATCTGCTGAAGGAAGGACTAAGCTCATCCTCTCTGAGAGTACACCTGGCAGCAATAGTGGCCTACACAAGAGGTGAAACAGGGAAGAGTTTCTTTACATCACAGATAGTAAAGAGATTACTGGAAGGGGCGAAAGAATCGCGCCTCCAAAGAGTAGGCCGCCACCGGCATGGAACCTTAATTTAGTCTTAACAGAATTCATGAAAGCGCTTTTTGAGACCATCCAGAAGGCCTCTCTGTAGGAGAGTAGGGTCTGCAATCCTATGATCACCCAGATTTTTTGCTTTTGTGTCACTGGTTTACAACTTTCTCTGGCTGTGGGCCTGCCAATCAGACCCACAGCCTAGCTGTTCTCTCACTAAATTGACACGTGTACCTTAGGTGCATTATCCAATTGGTACTGGGCCACCTTATCAGACCCTGTAACTCAGGGCATAGGTGTACCCAGGGCCTACCAGGGGCTGAAGCATGTATTATGCCACCCCTGGATGGCCATCTAAATCTGACACAACTGGCTGCACGACAGCTGGGGCAAGGTGGTGTAATCACCCTTTGCTTTAGATATAGTATACCTATATCTAACCCTAAAAATGGACACACAGATTCCTATCAGTCACTCCTATGGCAGGCCTTGACAATCCTGAAGGCAGAGTGCTTGGAATCGTGTGAGATGGTGCTCTGGCATGAGCTGAGCCTGTTTGCAGCTTGCGGAATCAAGTCCTAATAGCTGTTCCATGATAACGCCTACCATATACTCTTAAGTGCATTATAATCCTCGCATTTAAATGCTATCTTTGGTATCGCTTTATCAAAACATGTCGAGGAAGGTGTCATACGAATTGGAATACAAACCCCTCGCCAATTCTGGCGACGGGGTTAGCATTCCACCCTTCTAGAGGGACACGACATGTATGTAACTGTGAACCCCGGTTAAAGTTAACTGAAGCCTCAGCTCCACAAAATGGATGCTGCCACCACAGACACACGTCTGACCCCCTACAGCTGGGAGTCCTTCCAGCGAGGGGAGCTTGGACAAAGGGTTTCCTGTCAGGGGCGGTGCTAGCACCATCCCAGACAGGGTTTTGTGTATCCTGGGTAGGCAGGGCTTTACAGGAAGGTGACTGCAAGTGGCACCCTGGTGCTCACTACGCATCTGCCGGCTAGTACCAGTTCCAGGGGCACACCAGCCCCTGGCCTGGGGAAAGTCCGGCATGGGAGAGGGGTGTAACCACCCCCCTTCCTGGTCCCACCCCTAGGGCAGGACCTAGTCGCATACCCACCCCTTTCTTTAGGATAAAGGCCGGAGCGGGGACCCTTCCAAATTAGATCATCTTTGAATCCAGAAACTACTTTCCACGAAAGGAACTCTCGACTCTTCTCAAGATTTCTCCCTTGTGACTAAGGAGTAGTCACCCTGCATCTGCAGGCACCATCTAAGAACTCTGCGGTTTGCTGCACGTCCTTCCTCCGGAATCCGACTGACCAGTTCGACGAGACCCGGCTTCCCTGGCACTTCTGACCTCTACCTACCTCTACAGCTAAGCTGAGAACCGTAGGTGCGACGAGACCTCGAGGGACCGGCCATCATCAGAACTGCACGACTTCTATCCAGCACGACCGCCGAGGGATCCTCTGGTGAGTGCTTTGGGGGTCCGAGAAGCCCCGACCCTGAGCAGCTCCAGCACCGAAGTCCAGCCTCCCAGCATCCACAAGATCTGTGTGGGGCCCTTCTGCTTTTTGCTGCTCACCGCGTTGTCTGGCTACTAGCCCGCTGGCTTGTGGCCTTCCCGACGACATCACCGCTGCTGGTCTGGTTGCTCCCGACTGGCCCTTGCTCCCTTCCAAAAGAGGAGCACCCCGGACCCTCCTGGTCCACTCCAGACGCCATTTTGAGTCCACAGCGTGGACTCTAATTTGCCAAGACTTGTTGCCCCAATCCTGGGTCCAGCGACGTCGACAGCATCAACCATCGTGGGACAGCTCGCACCTCCATCCTGGTCGCCGACAACGCCTCCTGGTCTGTGAGACCGCAGAGCCCAGCGTCGCCCACTCACCTAGTCGAGGTGACTACCATCCGGTGCCATTTGATCACTGGCTAGTGGTCACGAACTTGGTCCCCTCTGCTTTCAGGTGTCATCCATCTTCGATCCAGGCTTGGATCACTTCGAACAATCTTCACTGGTCGCCTGCCAGCAACTCTTTCTTCAGGCTCCTGGTTTGTCAACGAGGATTCCCGACGTCTTTTCAGACCTATGCAGCTGCACCCCTGGGCTAGGTAACTTCGGCATTTCGGTGCCCCAGCATAGCCTCACTATCCAAGGGTCCAGAGTCACTGTCGTTTTCGACCTACCTTATCGGGTTCGCCCGAGAACACTAACTTTGCTTTTACTAGCTCCCATAGACTTGGTCCCGCATCCCGTGTGAGAGTGCACACTCTGCACCCGAGTCCCCTAGGCCTCCTACTAGTAATCTGAAGGTTCAGTAACGTAGTCCTAGCGATTCCAAAGCCTATTAGTCCAGTACTTACCTGCTAGTAATTTCGCATCCCACTTCCATAGTATATGGTTTTCCGTGCCCCTCGGGCATTTGTGTAAATTATGCAACTTAAAGTATTTTCGTAAGAGTTTTGTTGTGTGCTTAGTACCCTGTCCTCATAAAGAGTACAGGGCTGTTGTGATTTAAATAAATACACTGTTTATTTTCATAACACTTGTGTGGTGCCCTTTCACTTGGTGTTCAAGGGGTATATGTGATGGTATAACAGCTGGCTTAACACGCCCTCTAGAGTTTAGCCCGAAGACTGCTCGTATCCACGCTACTAGGATAGCTGGTCTATAAGGTTGACTTGCAACCAATCACCATAAGGGTTGTTTGGACTGATACATAGTGATCACTAGAATAGTGAACACTGAATATCAGGCCAACTTCTCACATTGGTGAGCAGCGGTTGGGATTTGAGCTTGCTGTTGTTTTACCACACGTATCCTAAGAATATCTTGTGAAAGATCACATAAGTACTCCAGGTACATATAACTTAGCTTAGAATACTCTGAGTTCTACTGAACCAGCTGTTGTAGCTCCTCAAGGCTTAGCACACCTTGGTTGTAACTCTTAGCAAGGGATCACTAGGCAAACAAATAGTGTAGGTAGGTGCATCACTTACACCACACTAGAATCAGCATGTCAGACAAAGGAGGAAACTCTGAGTCTCCCCTTGTCAGTGGACCTTCCATAGGTCACTTCCAGATATGCTGCTCTTAGCTTCCAGGAGATGAGACAAGTGTGTACCTCCAGGAAGCTAAAACAGGGTTCTAACCCTACCATCCCATTTCTGATTGGTCTCTTAGAGACTTATGATGCTAGGAGGGCTGGTAACCCAGACCCTTCTAATCCAGATGGGACAATGCCTCCCCTAGAGGGAACCACAGGTGACCCTGACCGTATCCATCTCTCTGCAGAAGGTGAAGAGGAGGATGAGGATCTAGAGCCATCTGAGGACGAGGCAGACAAAGGTCCAGAAGTAGTTAGCCAGCTAACTAGGGACAACTTAAGCAGGCATGAGAATGGTACTAGGAGACCCCTGGGGCCCCTCTCCGGCCAGCTTAACATTGGGAATGGACGAGTTAGGTCTCTATCCAGAGGCTCTAACAGATCCATTCGAACCAATGGCTCTCAGACCTCTTCTCATAGAGGGATGTCATCCCCTAAGAGAAGGGAGCATGAAGCTAAGATGAGGGAAGCCAATCTGAGGATTGAAAGGGAAGAACTTGCCCTGGCCAAAGAGAGGCTTGCCTTTGCTAGAGAGCAAAAGTTAAGTGGACTAGATTCCACTGGTGGCAGCATTCCCCCAAGGGAAAGCAGGAGTTTAGATACTAGACACCTGAGTAAGATAGTGCCCCCCTTTAAACAAGGGGATGATATCCACAAATGGATAACTGCTTTGGAGAGGGCTTGCACTGTACAGTGTGTCTCCCAGAGTCAGTGGGCAGCTATCTTGTGGCTCTCCTTTGAAGGTAAAGGTAGAGATAAGCTCCTCACTACTAGAGCTGAGGATGCTAACAATTACCAAGTCCTGAAGAATACACTGATAGATGGGTTTGGCCTAACCACTGAGCAGTACAGGTTGCTGTTCAGGGATACCCAGAAAACTCAGTCTCAGGATTGGTCTGATTTTGTAGATTGTGCCACTAAGGCTTTGGAGGGCTGGTTGCTGGGCAGTAAGGTTACTGATTATACAGGATTGTACAATCTGATCATGAGGGAACAGATTTTAAACAATTGTCAGAACCAGTTGTTGCATCAGCACCTTGTTGTCTCAGATCTGACCTCTCCCCAAGAATTGGGAAAGAAGGCAGACAGATGGGTCAGAACAAGGGTTAAGCAGAACCAGGGCCAGAACCAGGGTGGTCAGAAGAAAGCAGACCAGAAGGGTAAAGATTCTAAAGGCGAACAAAATGACCAGAAGTCTTCGACAGGTCCCCAACAAACCAAAGAGGGTGGGGGTCAGGCTTCCCAGAAAAAGAAGAATCAAGAAGGCCAGTCAAAAAGGTGGTGCCAATACTGTAAAAGTAAAACTCACTGGTTTAGTGAGTGCACCAAGAAAGGAGGGCAGACTCCTGCTACTGCAGCCCCTAAGGCACCTGTGCCCCCTAGTACAGCCAGCAGTAGTAGTGCACCTCCCAAGGGATTAGTTGGGTTAACCTTGGGTTCTGAGGGGTATGACAACTTAGTTGGCACACTCACTCACTCAGGCTGTCCTTGTCTGTACAGGGGATGTGGATATATCCCCTGATGTCAGTCCCAATACTTTGGGCAAATACAGGCAGACACCTTGGATAAATGGAAAAATGGCTCAGGCCTATAGGGACACTTGTGCCAGTGTCACCATGGTGACACCTAACTTGGTGGACCCTGGACAGATCATGCCAGGTACAGATTTCCTGGTGACCAATGCCAGCAACGTCACTACCAGTCATAGTATGGCGATTGTTGCTTTCTCCTGGGGAGGGGTAAATGGCCAAAAGAAGGTTGTAGTTAGTTCAGACCTCCCAGTGGATTGTTTTTTGGGCAATGATTTGGAGTCATCACAATGGTCAGAAGTGGAGCAGAGGACTCACATGGAGATGTTAGGCTTGCCAGCACATGTGCTTTCTGTGACTAGGTCACAGGCCAGAACATGCCCCACTGAACAGGTGCTGGATCCTGGAACAATGGACCAGACACCTTCCAAGAAGAAGAGCAGTAGGGTTAAGGCATTGCCTTCCCCCTTGCCCCAGGTTGAGGATCAAGTCTCAGAGGAGGCTGACCTACAGGAATTGAGGGAAACTGAGCCTAAAGAATTTGAACTTGATCAAGTTGAATTTCTGGGCTCAGGGGGACCCTCAAGAGAAGACCTGGGGAAGGACCAATTAGACTGCCCTTCCCTTGAACCCCTCAGCCAGCAGGCTGCTGCTGGGAACGCCACAGGTACCCACAAGGTATACTGGGATGATGGACTCCTGTACACTGAGGCAAGAGACCCCAAGCCTGGCATGGCCAGGAGGCTGGTTATCCCCTTGTCTCAGAGGTTTCCTTCTTACCTTGGCCCATGAGATTCCCTTAGCAGGACACTTGGGCCAGACAGACTTGGGACAGACTTGTCTCACACTTTCACTGGCCTCACATGAATGAAGATACCAAGGAGTTTTGTCGCTCCTGTGTCACTTGCCAAGCCAGTTGTAAGTCAGGTGGCACAACAAAGGCCCCCCTTATACCGATGCCTGTGGTGGGGGTGCCCTTTGAAAGAGTGAGGATTGACATTGTTGGTCCAATGGAACCCCAGACAGCATCCGAGCACAAGTTTATACTGGTGGTGGTGGGCCATGCCACCAGGTATCCTGATGCTATTCCCCTTAGGACCACTACAGCACCTGTTGTGGCAAGAGCCCTAGTTGGAGTGTTCTCGAGAGTGGGCTTCCCTAAGGAGGTTGTCTCTGACAGAGGTGCAAACTTCATGTCAAGCTACTTAACTGCTATGTGGAAGGAATGTGGTGTCAACTACAAGTTCACTACACCCTATCATCCACAATGCAATGGGCTTGTTGAAAGGTTCAACAGGACCCTAAAAGGGATGATTCATGGACTACCTGAAAAGCTCAGGCGAAGATGGGATGTCCTGATACCCTGCCTTCTGTTTGCTTACAGAGAGGTCCCACAAAAGGGGGTTGGCTACAGCCCTTTTGAACTTTTGTATGGGCATCCTGTGAGAGGCCCCCTGTGTTTGGTGAAGGAAGGATGGGAGAGACCTCTCAAAAAGCCTGCAACCAACATAGTGGACTATGTACTTGGTCTCCGCTCCAGGATGGCTGAGTACATGGAAAAGGCATCCAAAAACCTTGAGGCTAGCCAAGAACTTCAAAAAGCTTGGCATGACCAAAAGGCTGTCCTGACTGTATATCAGCCTGGACAGAAGGTGTGGGTGTTGGAGCCAGTGGCCCCAGCAGCACTCCAAGACAAATGGTCTGGGCCCCACACAATCCTTGAGCAAAAGGCAGAGGTCACCTACCTGGTGGACCTTGGAACTCCCAGAAGCCCCCACAGGGTGCTTCATGTGAACAGGCTCAAAGCATATGTCGACAGGAAGGACATGAGCTTGCTCATGGCCATAGATGAGGGACAGGAGGAAGAGAGTGACCCTCTCCCAGACCTGCTCACTCAGAATCCTGATGATGGATCAGTAGATGGTGTTGTCTTTTGTGGCAGCCTCTCTGAACATCAACAGAAGGATTGCAAACAAGTTCTTCAATCCTTCAGGCATATGTTCTCTCTAACACCCAGTCAAACCAATTTGTGTACCCATGAGGTTGACACTGATGACAGCTTGCCAGTCAAGAGTAAAATCTACAGGCAGCCTGATCATGTTAGAGACTGCATCAAAACTGAAGTGCAGAAAATGTTGGAGTTGGGAGTCATTGAACCCTCAGATAGCCCTTGGGCTAGGCCGGTAGTTCTAGTGCCAAAGCCTCACACCCAGGGTGGTAAGAAAGAGATGAGGTTTTGCGTAGACTACAGGGGTCTCAATGCAGTCACTAAGACTGATGCCCACCCAATACCAAGGGCAGATGAACTCGTAGATAGATTGGCTTCTGCCAACTACTTAAGTACATTTGACCTGACAGCTGGGTATTGGCAAATCAGGTTAGCTGAGGATGCCAAGCCCAAGACAGCATTTTCTACCCCTGGTGGGCATTATCAATTTGTGGTAATGCCCTTTGGTTTGAAAAATGCACCTGCCATCTTCCAAAGGCTGGTGAATAATGTTCTCACTGGGCTGGATGACTTCTGTGCAGCATATCTTGATGATATAGCTGTCTTTAGCTTCACCTGGGAGGATCACCTGGTCCACCTGAGGAAAGTGTTAGAGGCACTGCAAGCAGCAGGTCTCACTATCAAGGCCACAAAGTGCCAGATAGGGCAGACACAGGTTGTATACTTGGTCCACCTTGTAGGTGGAGGCCAAGTTCAGCCACTGGAGAGCAAGATAGTCAATCAGGGACTGGGCTCCTCCAACCACCCAGACTCAGGTTCGAGCTTTCTTGGGCCTGACTGGTTACTATAGAAAGTTTGTCAGAAATTATGGATCAATTGTGACTCCACTTAATGAACTGACAAGTAAGAAAATGCCAAAGAAAGTTCAGTGGACCGCAGGCTGTCAAAAAGCATTCGATGACCTAAAACAGGCCATGTGCACGGCACCTATCCTCAAGAGTCCAGACTACTCCAAACCATTCATTGTCCAAACAGATGCTTCTGAGCTGGGTGTGGGAGCTGTTCTATCTCAACTGAATTTTGATGGTAAAGACCAGCCCATTGCTTTTATAAGCAGAAGGCTGACCCCCAGAGAGATAATTGGTCAGCTATTGAGAGGGAGGCCTTTGCTGTGGTTTGGGCCCTGAAGAAACTGAGGCCATACTTGTTTGGCACTCATTTAAAGATTCAGACCGACCATAAGCCCCTCTTGTGGCTAGAACAGATGAAGGGTGAAAACCCCAAACTGATTAGGTGGTCCAATTCCCTACAGGGGATGGATTTTACAGTGGAGCATAGACCTTGCACTGATCATGGCAATGCAGATGGGCTCTCCAGGTATTTCCACTTAGAGCAAGAAGACTCACCTGGTCAAGGTTAGTTTATTGTCCCAAAGTTTGGGAGGGGGGTCATGTAGGAGAGTAGGGTCTGCAATCCTATGATCACCCAGATTTTTTGCTTTTGTTTCACTGGCTTACGACTTTTTCTGGCTGTGGGCCTGCCAATCAGACCCACAGTGTGAGAAGTTGGCCTGATATGCAGTGCTCACTATTCTAGTGATCACTATGTATCAGTCCAAACAACCCTTATTGATGATTGGTTGTAAGTCAACCTTATAGACCAGCTATCCTAGTAGCGTGGATACGAGCAGTCTTCGGGCTAAACTCTAGAGGGCTTGCTAAGCCAGCTGTTATACCATCACATATACCCCTTGAACACCAAGTGAAAGGACACCGCACAAGTGTTATGAAAATAAACAGTGTATTTATTTAAGTCACAACAGCCCTGTACTCTTTATGAGGACAGGGTACTAAGCACACAACAAAACTCTTACGAAAATACTTTAAGTTGCACAATTTACACAAATGCCCGAGGGGCACGGAAAACCATATACTATGGAAGTGGAATGCGAAATTACTAGCAGGTAAGTACTGGACTAATAGGCTTTGGAATCGCTAGGACTACGTTACTGAACCTTCAGATTACTAGTAGGAGGCCTAGGGGACTCGGGTGCAGAGTGTGCACTCTCACGCGGGATGCTGGACCAAGTCTATGGGAGCTAGTAAAAGCAAAGTTAGTGTTCTCGGGCGAACCCGATAAGGTAGGTCGGAAACGACAGTGACTCTGGACCCTTGGATAGTGAGGCTATGCTGGGGCACCGAAATGCCGAAGTTACCTAGCCCAGGGGCTGCAGCTGCATAGGTCTGAAAAGACGTCGGGAATCCTCGTTGACGAACCAGGAGCCTGAAGAAAAGAGTTGCTGGCAGGCGACCAGTGAAGATTGTTCGAAGTGATCCAAGCCTGGATCAAAGATGGATGACACCTGAAAGCAGAGGGGACCAAGTTCGTGACCACTAGCCAGTGATCAGATGGCACCAGGAGGGCACCGGATGGTAGTCACCTCGACTAGGTGAGTGGGCGACGCTGGGCTCTGCAGTCTCACGGACCAGGAGGCGTTGTCGGCAACCAGGATGGAGGTGCGAGCTGTCCCACGATGGTTGATGCTGTCGACGTCGCTGGACCCAGGATTGGGGCAACAAGTCTTGGCAAATTCAAGCCCACGCGGTGGACTCAATATGGCGTCTGGAGTGGACCAGGAGGGTCCGGGGTGCTCCTCTTTTGGAAGGGAGCAAGGGCCAGTCTGGAGCAACCAGACCAGCAGTGGTGATGTCGTCGGGCGTCGTCGGGAAGGCCACAAGCCAGCGGGCTAGTAGCCAGACAACGCGGTGAGCAGCAAAAAGCAGAAGGGCCCCACGCAGATCTCGTGGATGCTGGGAGGCTGGACTTCTGTGCTGGAGCTGCTCAGGGTCGGGACTTCTCGGACCCCAAAGCACTCACCAGAGGATCCCTCGGCGGTCGTGCTGGATAGAAGTCGTGCAGTTCTGATGATGGCCAGTCCCTCGAGGTCTCGTCGCACCTACGGTTCTCAGCTTAGCTGTAGAGGTAGGTAGAGGTCAGAGGTGCCAGGGAAGCCGGGTCTCGTCGAGCTGGGCAGTCGGATTCCGGAGGAAGGACGTGCAGCAAACTGCAGAGTTCTTAGATGGTGCCTGCGGATGCAGGGTGACTACTCCTTAGTCACAAGGGAGAAATCTTGAGAAGAGTCGAGAGTTCCTTTCGTGGAAAGTAGTTTCTTGATTCAAAAATGATCTAATTTGGAAGGGTCCCCGCTCCTGCCTTTATCCTAAAGAAAGGGGTGGGTACGCGACAAGGTCCTGCCCTAGGGGTGGGACCAGAAAGGGGGGTGGTTACACCCCTCTCCCATGCCGGACTTTCCCCAGGCCAGGGGCTGGTGTTCCCCTGGAACTGGTTCTAGCCGGCAGATGCGTAGTGAGCACCGGGGTGCCACTCTGCAGTCACCTTCCTGTAAAGCCCTGCCTACCCAGGATACACAAAACCCTGTCTGGGATGGTGCTAGCACCGCCCCTGACAGGAAACCCTTTGTCCAAGCTCCCCTCGCTGGAAGGACTCCCAGCTGCAGGGGGTCAGACTGGTGTCTGTGGTGGCAGCATCCATTTTGTGATGCTGAGGCTCGAGTTAACTTTAACCGGGGTTCACAGTTACATACATGCCGTGTCCCTCTAGAAGGGTGGAATGCTAACCCCGTCGGCAGAATTGGCGAGGGGTTAGTATTCCAATTCGTATGACACCTTCCTCGACATGTTTTGATAAAGCGATACCAAAGATGGCATTTAAATGCGAGGATTATAATGCACTTAAGCGTATATGGTATGCGTTATCATGGAACAGCTATTAGGACTTGGTTCCGCAAGCTGCAAACAGGCTCAGCTCATGCCAGAGCACCATCTCACATGATTCCAAGCACTCTGCCTTCAGGATTGTCAAGGCCTGCCATAGGAGTGACTGATAGCAATCTGTGTGTCCATTTTTAGGGTTAGATATAGGTATACTATATCTAAAGCAAAGGGTGATTACACCACCTTGCCCCAGCTGTCGTGCAGCCAGTTGTGTCAGATTTAGATGGCCATCCAGGGGTGGCATAATACATGCTTCAGCCCCTGGTAGGCTCTGGGTACACCTATGCCCTGAGTTACAGGGTCTGATAAGGTGGCCCAGTACCAATTGGATAATGCACCTAAGGTACATGTGTCAATTTAGTGAGAGAACAGCTAGGCTGTGTGTAGGAAGGTGGATACCTGACTATGGTTGCCCCCAACTTTTTGCCTGGTGTTTTGCTGGTTTTCCGACTTAGTTGGCCTGGGACCCTGCCAATCAGGACCCCATGCCTACTGCTCTCTCTCTCTCTAAAATGGATTCCATGTACCTTAGGTACATTTCCAATTGGTACTGGGACTCTAGAGTTTAGCCCGAAGACTGCTCGTATCCACGCTACTAGGATAGCTGGTCTAGAAGGTTGACTTACAACCAATCACCATAAGGGTTGTTTGGACTGATACATAGTGATCACTAGAATAGTGAACACTGAATATCAGGCCAACTTCTCACACTCTCTACAAATGCTAACAATTAAGACCGCTTTCTTGGTGGCAATCACCTCACTGCGCAGGGTGAGCGAACTACAGGCGTTAACAGTACAAGAACCCTACATCCAGATACACAATGATAGGGTGGCGATGAGAACGGATCCACACTCTATGCCTAAGGTGGTGCCTAGCTTACACATCAACCAGACAGTGCAAATACCAAGTTTCTTTCAGAAACCGACCACAAGCGCAGAGAGGGCGCTGCACACTCTGGACTCTAGAAGGGCAGTAATGCACTACATAGAAAGCACCAAGGAACTTGGGAAGGCAAAGCAGTTCTTTGTGTCCTTCGCAAGCAGTTTTCTGGGTAGACCAGTAACAAAGGGAACCATCACACGATGAATCGCACAGACAATACAATTCTGCCACAAACAAGCAGACCAAGAACTAGCGGAGGGGGCACAGGCCGATTCTACTAGGAAAAAGGGAGCAACAATAGCCTTCCTGGCAGAAGCACCCATTCAAGAAATATACCTGGCGGCAACATGGGCTTCAGTGCACACGTTCACTAAGCACTACTGTGTGGATATACAAATGAACAAGGAAGCACAGGTAGGACAGAAAGTGCTTCAACATATATTCAACAACCTACGCTTATCTTCCACCCAGCCGCCACAAACATAGCAAACCGCTACAGAAGTCTATGCACAGCATAGTGAATCTAGAAAGCTTCACGCTGCAAAACTACACCGACCGGTAAAGTATTTGTTTCCTACAAAAGGCAAGTAAGAGTTCAAGTTTAAGATAGTTACTTTTCTTCCATACAAAACACAGTGCAACAGACCTTTTTTTTTTTTTCAGGAAAAGAAAACTTGTAACATTGGTTGCTATGGGAAAGAGTGGTAATGGTTTACACGTAAACAACTTAGAAGTATGTCTTTTGGGGGTCATGATCAGGGTTCCTCCCAAGGTCCAGTTGGGCACTCAAACCGCACCTGCAGTGGGGCGGTAGAGTGTAGGGGCCCAATGTTAGTCAATGGGGCGAAGTGGTCCTTTGGTCAGTGACTGCTCACAAGCAGGCCATTTGGTTGAGGGAGCAAAGTTACTTGGGTTGGCATCTGCTCTGCAGGGGCCAACAATCTGCACAGGAGCTGCAACAGCAGCGGCACAGAGGTGGCTGGATGCTGTGTGGCAAAGAGGTTGGGTGCCCGGTGGATCTCAACGGAGATGTCAGGTTCTGGAAAATATTCTGCAAGCTCTGAGGGAGGCTTCCTGGAGGTGACCACCGACTGGAGAGGCAAGTTGGATTCTTGGGGCATGCCTAAACACTGTCAGTTCTGCCATCAATGGCCTACTCCCTCACCTTCGAGACTACCCCTCCAGCCATGCTAACTCTGTATCACCACTTCTTGGTGAACCATCTTGCTCTTCTTCAGCAGGAAGTCACGGCCCTCTTGGCCAAGGGGGCCACCAAGCACGTTCTTAGGCCAGAAGTAGGTCGTGGCTGTTCCCACTACTTTCTGGCCCCCAAGAAGGACAAGGACTTGTTTCCTATCTTGTACCTCAGGAACGTCAACCACTTCCTCCGGAAGGAGAAGTTCAAGATGTTGGCGCTAGCTCAGGTCTTGTATTCCCTCGACCTGGGAGACTGGATGGGAGCGTTGGAATTGCAGGACGCATATTTCCACATCCCTGTCCTGCCGGCCCACCGCGTTACCTGCAGTTCACAGTAGACCACAAGCATTTTGAGTTTACTGTGTCCCCCTCGGCCTTACCAGCGCTTCTCGGGTGTTCACAAAAGTGATGGTGGTGGTCGCAGCTCATCTGTGCAGATCAGGGGTTCCAGTCTTCCCGTATCTCGATGACTCGTTGAAGGCGGGTTCACCCCAGGCAGTCCTCTCCCACCTCCAGACTAAGGCCGACCTCCTGCATTTGCTGGGGTTCATCAACGTGCCGAAGTCGCGCATGATTCCCTCTCAGAAGCTCCTCTTCATCGGAGCAGTTTTGGACCCTACACAGCTTCAGGTTTATCCTCCCGAGCATCAAGTCCGGGATATTCAGGCTATGATTCAGATCTTTCAGCCTGTTTCCCAGGTTTTGGTCAGGATGACCCTCCGGCTACTGGGCCTGATGGCCTTCTGCATCCTGCTAGTGGATCATGCCAGATGGCATATGTGGGCTCTGCAGTGGTTCCTGAAGTTCCAGTTGGCACAGCATCAGGGCAACCTGTCCAATCACGGAGGGCACTGCACGACAATTGCTCTAGTGGCTCACAAATCGCGATTTGGGTCAATGGCAGATCTCTCTCCCTTCCACAACTGTACACACAGTTGTGACGGACGCGTCCATTCTGGGATGGGGCGGCCAAAATTAATACGTGGAGATCAGAGGACTCTGGTCTCCGGTGGAGTCCCGGCTCCATATCAACCTTCTGGACCTTCTGGAGCTTCGGGAGATCCGGCTTACACTGAAGGCATTCCTTCTCTCTTTCAAGGGGACGGTAGTGCTGGTGTTCACGGACAACACCACCGCCATGTGGTACTGCAACTAACAGGATGTGGTGGGGTTGTGGACCCTATGTCAGGAGGCTCAGCGCCTCTGGACATGGCTGGAACATCAGGGCATTTCCCTGGTGGTTCAACACCAGGCAGGTTCTCTAAACACCAGGGTGGACTAACTCAGCCACCGGTGCATGATGGATCACGAATGGTGTCTGAACTCAGACGTAGTGCAAGGCCTCTTTCAGCAGTACGGAGAGCCTTGGTTGGATCTATTCACGCAATAAGATCAATTCTACGCTTTGGAATTTCCAAGGCTGTACTCGCTAGGCGACGCTTTTTGTCGCGAGTGGAGTTGCGGTCTACTATAAGCCTTTCCGCCTATACCTCTTGTACCCAGAGTGCTGAAGATCAAGCACGGGGGGGAGGAGCCACGACGGCGACCAACATGGCTCCATAGACGCCCGGCTCCGCTGCTCGCCCTCTCACCATCCTGGCAATGATCCTGCATCTCAGCCGTGGCCCCGCGTAGATGAGCGAATGCGGTGCCTGGCCGTGTAACTCCGGAATGAAGACCGCCCCGGACGGCTGAGAAATGTCGTCGTAAAGGTTCCGGCCTCTACAGTGGACGAGCCGGGACCTCGAGTGGCGCTGCAGCCGATGTGGAAGTGATCCACATCGGCCCTCGTTGGCCATGATGGACCGGTGACCCGAGCCGAGACTCGAAGCTCGCACATTGCCGTGGGTAAATAGGCTAGACACAGCGCTGGACCCCTGAGCCTTGTGGCACATGTTTTTGCTGGCGCCTGTGGATGTGGATACACTGGGGTGCGAGGCGGAGTGAACAGCCTGGACCGGACTTTCTCCGGGGGCTGCCGGTGGGCGACCACACACCATCTGAGGTGGACTTCGGAAGGAGATTCCTCGCCTAGTTACGGCTGGTAAGCGGTGCGCGGCATCGTGCGAGTGTGTGGGTTCGAGTGTGCTTCGTCATGACCCATTCGCACACCGCGGCCTGATATTAATATCCTGGCTGCCTGCTGAGACTGCTCTTTATCCTGTTCGGAGGGTCCCCGGAGAAAGGCAGTGTTGTGTACATTGGCGGAAGAGGGATGGAACCTACAGTGAGGGATGTCTTTCTGGCCATTACAGACTTGCACTGAAACGTTGGTGGTTGGTCATCAATGACTCACAGGCGATCATTGCTCCTGCCACAGGATCTATAGACTTAATATTTATAACAGGCTCAATGGCAATGGAAACATTGGAAGGAGGGTGGCAAAAGAAAGAGAGACGCACACCTGTACCATGAAGGACATTTCCTTATATTTAAGAATATGATCATGAAAAATACATGTAGATAACTTGCGACAGAGGTTTGATCGGAGCAGCCATCGAGCAGCACGATTCGAAAGCGCCAAGCACACCTGTGAAACTTGGCGGTGAAACGGCATTGACCGCGAATATTCAATATTCAAAATTAAACAAAACAAAGACACGCTACCAACTGTGGCTACAGTGTGCCCGGCCGGGTTCACTGTAAGTAAATTCAATTTACTTTCACACGCTTGGGCTATCTACACCCTGGTGCAAGATGTCCCTCACTGCCCAGTCCTGATGAGACCTTTATTCTAATGGTCGAAACGCCGTCGACGCCTCAGGAAACAAATCAGACCAACACAGTTTCTATAATTTTATAGCAGCTGGCTAATCATTTGTTGATATAATTGGTTTAGAGTCTAGTTTCCTGTTTTTTGTAAATATTCACAGCTGAAACCTGTATAGTTCACTTTTTTATACACTTTCTTGGTTCGCTTATTATTCACTTGGGATACACTGCACTTTGTGTAATATTTGTATGTCGCAAGTTATCTACATGTATTTTTCATGATCATATTCTTAAATATAAGGAAATGTCCTTCATGGTACAGGTGTGCGTCTCTCTTTCTTTTGCCACCCTCCTTCCAATGTTTCCATTGCCATTGAGCCTGTTATAAATATTAAGTGATACAAAATCGTATGCCATAGGAACCATTGTTTTTCTATATAAACGTACTGCCCTGGTTCCGCTGTGAGTAGGGTTCCCTTGTTTTCACATTTCACAGGATCTATAGAGGCGGATGGGCACAAAGTGGATCAGGTGCCCGGCGTTTCCCAGTCTGTTGATGCCGAGGACTCCCTGGGGTGTGCAGTGTTGGATTGTGAGACCAGTGAGCACGGCGGCCGGAGCTGCGAGTTTGCTGCCCTTTTACCCTACCTGCCTGTTGATCCACCTCCTGAACAAAAGCGCCTTGTTTTCTCGACGACGGAGAGTGTACCCTGGAGGAATGATGCTGACTCTGTGCCGCTGTTTTTGCTGAGGGCCCGGGTGGCCCCTACTGCGACTGTTGGTCCATCGAGTTTGCCTGCTCGGGGAATGGGGAGCTTGTCTGCTTCTGTTCGGACTGGCCAGGGTTGAGCGCTGACTGTTTACGGCACTTTATGGGTGATCCCGGTGACTAAGTGGAACATGGCTTGTGCTTGTGACTTTGGGGGGTTGAGATGAACGTAAATTGATGCTCACTTTCCATCTTGGTGGGCTTACATGCTTATCGGGTTTGTGGAGGGGGGGCTGTGAATGGGGCTGGAGCGAGGGCCCTCCTCCGTTTTTCCCATTTTTGGGGTTCTTGCTGGGGCAACAGGCATGCCTATAGGGGGGGTGGGCCGTAGCCTGCTGGTATGCAGGGTGGGGGGTTGGGGGATGGGACGTGTTTTTTGTTACTACTTTGTTTCTATGGCCCTACTTTTTCTTTTTCCTTTCTTCTTATTGTATCCCTTTTCCTTATTTCTTATATACTTATTTCCTAGATGGGGGACTGGGTTTCGGTTTCATTGGGAAGACTTCTGTAATGTGTACTTATGATTTTTTTTGTACTGTGTCTTGCTTTCATGAGCAGGACGCTGAGTTCTAGTACATAGCGATTGTTGCTTCATGTCCTGTTTTTAGCTTCCCAATTGTGAATCTCTATTGAAGACTACTATCCTGTTTTAAGACTTGCTCAGTGTACAATTTCGCAATATCGCAGGCCATTAGATCCTTCTACCCTTATTATAAATTGGGATCCTCTCATATCCTGGAACACTATGGACAAGTTTATCTATAAATCCTGATTTAATGTGCTACGCCGGACCGAAGATTACTGTATTTTTGTGTCTCGCTGCGCGAGGCTTTGAATCGTTTTGTGTTGGCCAGCGATTCTTCAGCCTGTGCCTGATTTTACCTGTAATGCTACATGTGAGGTTTTCCAAATAAAAATATATAAAAAAAAAAAAGATCCAGCACAACCGGGCCCAAGTCATTCTTGTGGCTCAGGACTGGGTTAGAGTATGGTATCCCGTGCTACTCAGCATGGCTATCGATCCCCCGATCTGACTACCTCTTCAGGAGAATCTTCTGTCGCAGCAGCTGGGGACAGTCGTCCACCCAAACTTGTCCAGCCTCCACCTCTTTGCGTGGAGATAGAGCGACAGCAGTTGACGTCTTTTGACCTGCCTTCCGAAGTTTGTGATGTGATCTCGGCAGCCAGGCGTCCCTCCACTAAGACTGTATACGCCTGCAGGTGGAATACATTCGTGGCATGGTGCCCAGCAAAGGCTGTGGATCCCCTTTCTGCCCCCCTATCAGAGGTCATTCTATTTCTCCTTTCTTTCACCCAGCAGGGCTCTGCTCTGGGCACTATCCAGGGTGATCTCTTGGCCATTTCAGCCTTTTTACGGCTTCCAGTTCAGTCTTCCCTTTTGAAGTAACCGGTTATAAATAGATTCTTGAAAGGCGGTATTCATCTTTTCCCTCCTGTTCCTTTCATAATGCCTCAGTGGGACTTGAACCTGGTTCTGACATATCTGATGGGTGCTTCCTTTGAGCCACTTCACAACTGTCCTCTTCGTCCTCTTACTTTAAAGACCGTTTTCCTGGTGGCTATCACCTTTGCCAGAAGAGGGAGTGAAATCCAGGTTCTTTGTTCTAAACCTCCTTTTCTCTCTGTCTATCAGAACAAAGTTTTTCTAATGACTTGTCCATCTTTTCTGCCAAAGGTTGTCACTGCCTTTCACATTTGGCAGACAATCACTTTGCCCACCTTCTTTCCGCCTCCGCATCACTCAAAAGCGGAGGAGAGGCTCACCGTCTGGGGCCCAAAACGTGCGCCCTCATTCTACCTTAACCGCAAACAGTTCCGGGTGGATGACCAACTCTTTGGTCGTTACGTGGGCGCCAAGAAAGGTCGGCCGTGCACAAGCGGACCATTTTTATTTGAGTTTTATATAGCACTGGCTAGACCCGGAGGTATCGGAGCGCTTTATAGGAATATCAGAGTTACAGGCAAACAAGTTACAATTGTTGTAGCGCAATCAAAACCTGGGAGACAAGGACAAAGTTACAGAAATTCGTTTGGAGGGGGGATGGGGGAAGACTGGGAGAAACTGTGCCCAAAGTTCGGCTGAGTAGGTGACAATCGTTCTGTGCATTAAGGCTTGTTCTTTGGCTAAAAAGGAGCCTCCAGTGGGGCGAATCGCCCATTCTACCAGGGCGATGGCAGCCACTGCTGCTTTGAGATGGGGAGTTTCCTTGCATGACATTTGTCAGGCAGCTACGTGGGCCTCGCTGCACACGTTTACCAAGCATTACTGCCTGGACAGGAAAGTCAAGAGACTGCTTCTTTGGCCGTTCTGCTCTCCAGGACTTCTTGGTTTGATCTTGGTTCGCAAACCCACCACTGGGGTTGATATTGCTGGGGTATCTATTCTAAGGTAAGGAATCTATCACTAAGTGTTAATTTCAGATGCACAAGTTACATACCTTCGGTAACAATATATCTGTACTACATTAGTAGTAATAGATTCCTTAGCGCCCCACCCATCCTCGCCGGTATGTGAACTGATTTCTAAGGTTAAGGTCATCCCTTTCAGGGCCCTAGTTTCATGGCACCAGTGGTCCGTTTCTTGCATGGCTCTGTGTATCTGGCGCGGAAAGTAGTGTACAGAACGGACGTCGGCGCGACTAAGTAGCTCCAGCGACGTCATCTCGGCGCCAACGCCAACAATGCACGTGGAGCCGCACAATGACTCCTACCAATGCACTGGGGTACTGCTGACTAAAACTTTCCCGATCCAGCCTGACGCCTGGGGGTAATTCTAAGGTAAGGAATCTATCACTACAAATGTTTCTTACAGATATAACGTTACCGAAGGTAAGTAACTTGTATAGCTGAACTGAGTACTTCCTGTGTAGTTGCACAATTCAGATCACTGGGCAAAAAAGCACACAGGGGTGTAAGGGAAAATTTACAAAAAAGGTACACAGCTTTAGCACTTCTTTCTCAACATGGCCAACGAGAATAACTCCACTATTCTACAAGAATAGACCATAAACGTTTCCTTGGGACGTCAACAATAAACAGTATTCATAGGAAAATGTCCAATAACCACTGATTGTCACAAAGTTGTAAGACCTATTTGGGAAAAAAGTCAAGCAGGTGTTTTCTATATATTATGTTTTTATTACATATGTGTCAGTTGACAAGCTTTCTCTTACGATTGGACTATGGCAGTGTAGGCAATATGCTAAGTTATTTATGCTTTGAATTGAATTTGTGCAGGTCTTTCATGTGCCCTTGGAGGAGCGGAAGTACAAGGACATGAACCAGTTTGGGGAAGGGGAGCAGGCCAAGATCTGTCTGGATATCATGCAGAGGACTGGAGCACACCTAGAACTGTCGCTTGCTAAGGATCAAGGGCTCTCCATCATGGTATCCGGCAAGCTTGAAGAAGTTATGAAGGCCCGGAAAGAGATAGTCACCAGACTTCAAACGCAGGTGCGTTCTTTGAGTCCCATGCTGGTTTGACTTGTACAGAAAATCTTCAGCAAAACTGTTAAGTGATTTTATAAACGTAATAATTTGTGGACATAACTGTTTGTTGCCGTCAGACTCTACCGGTCTATGCATCAATCAAGCAAATCATCCTTTTCTTGTACTATAGATTTCAAAATCAGAACTTTAAGTTTTGCAGCATCAGTCTTTCCTGTATGCACATTCTGTGCATTTTCCCACCATGTAGCGGAATTCTGCTTTTGCAGTCTGTCCTTTTTTGTCTCCTGCTGGGTGTCATCTAGGACCATTTGTTTGTATGGCTTTCCTTTTGTTTATCAGATGTAGTAACTAGAAGCCACTGTGCTCTGTTGTCATCTGCACATTTTTAACTGTATCGGAACATCAATGAAATGGGTGAGAACATTGACAATACTTTGAAGTCAGACCCTCACTGATGGCTTGACCATGTGGTCTGAGAATATGCAACCAATAACGCAGAGGTGTTGGAGGGTAGATAGGGATGCTCTCTTTAGATTTTCCCCAACATGCAATCACAGGTTTGCTCAAAGTATAGCACGAAGTGCATGTTGTGTCTACCAATGACCATAGCATCAAGGGTTGTGAAGCTGGTACTGAATTTTCGCCAAAAGTTATGGATAATTAAAGGTGGGCATGCTATACAATGATGCAGTCACAGCAGAAAAACCAACAGTTAACTCACCCACACCTCACCCACCCCCACACCACACACCCCCACCACACCACACACCCCCACCACACCACACACCCCCACCACACCACACACCCCCACCACACCACACACCCCCACCACACCACACACCCCCACCACACCACACACCCCCACCACACCACACACCGATCGCCACACCACACACCCATCGCCACACCACACACCCATCGCCACACCACACACCCATCGCCACACCACACACCCATCGCCACACCACACACCCATCGCCACACCACACACCCATCGCCACACCACACACCCATCACCACACCACACACCCATCACCACACCACACACCCATCACCACACCACACACCCATCACCACACCACACACCCATCACCACACCACACACCCATCACCACACCACACACCCATCACCACACCACACACCCATCACCACACCACACACCCATCACCACACCACACACCCATCACCACACCACACACCCATCACCACACCACACACCCATCACCACACCACACACCCATCACCACACCACACACCCATCACCACACCACACACCCATCACCACACCACACACCCATCACCACACCACACACCCATCACCACACCACACACCCATCACCACACCACACACCCATCACCACACCACACACCCATCACCACACCACACACCCATCACCACACCACACACCCATCACCACACCACACACCCATCACCACACCACACACCCATCACCACACCACACACCCATCACCACACCACACACCCATCACCACACCACACACCCATCACCACACCACACACCCATCACCACACCACACACCCATCACCACACCACACACCCATCACCACCCAACCCCCACACCACCCCCACACCACCCCCACACCACCCCCACCCCACCCCCACCCCACCCCCACCCCACACCACCCCCACCCCACACCCCACACATTCCAAGTCTTCAGAGAACCTTCTGGATTCAAAGCACAGCCCCACTGGTCCAAGACGAAGCACACTGCAGAAAGCTTAGCACCTGAAATGTGCTGAAAACAGGTTGAAAGGGGAAAAAAGGCAATGGCCAAGGAAACGCAGAAGAGAAAATTGAGTCAATGCTGATCAACAAGCACTGAAGGAAGATTATAAGAAACATTTACTGGTGGCCAAAATGGTTGCAAAGAGAGGGATGTTGACAAATTGTTAAAAGGGTTTTGAATCCCAGTAAGGCCACCTGAGACCAAACCTATGGGAAGAGCACAGGGAGCATGAACCTCTGACTTAAGTTTGAACCACACGAGGAGGGTCAAATGAGTTTATGAAGCTGAGGGCAACTGAAGGTACATTGCATTTCAGGAAGTTGAACGCTCACATGGAGGTTTGGCATGACCGAGATACTCACACCCTGGGGGAGGCGGTCGACTTTTATCCTTTAGGGCCATCACTGCCAGATCTAGTGGTGTACTAGGTGTACTACTTACAAGTAAAACTAGCAGCAGACACGCACTGGGTGCAATTGGAACAGACTGAGCCCTCCAGCCTTATATAAACCTTTATCCCAACCCAGAAGAGGAATTTATCTCCCAGTGTCACTTAGCATCCTTGACTAAAGGAAGTACAACTTTCGAGAACCTGCATTTTTGAAAGGCAGTGACTGCATGAGAAAAAAAGAAATGTTCATACTCCTCAGGGCCCATCGTTTGTCAGAGGACAGTGCTGTGACTGACTCAGTAATCTTAACTGCAGCCTGGAATAGCAAAAGCTGCACATCTATGGGACCATCCCAGATAAAGAGTAGGAATGTTTAGCAGAAAATTTAGATGACAGCAGATTAGTGGTGGACTGCAAACTCCAGCGCACTTCACAACCGCTATGGACAACCGCTATGGGAAGAGATCAATGCCTTACAAATTATTTAAGCACTGGAGGTACTGCATTAAAATAATGGGTGCCAGTGTCCAGTGCGCTGCTCAGAAGCTCATCGCCAGTGTTCTTAAATGTCAGTGCGCTGAATACCAAACCATGTAGTCTTTAATCCACCCGCCTCTGCCACTGGTAGACACTCCCTGATTCTTTATCTCACTCTTGCAGGTTCCTGCTTTCTCCTTTCCGGTAGTTTTTCTGTCCATCATCCTCCTTATTTCCTATTTTTCCCTCTATTACCCCCACTCGCTCAAATTAAATTCTGAGCACCTCACAGAAAAATATGAAGAGGGCTAGACCGTAATCCAGAAAGGGATGATATCTAATGCATCCCCCAAATAAATGCATGTCTCAAATAAGCACTAGATACTACAGTCGCCGCAAGCAGGCATATGTGTCTTGGGGCAACATCAAGACAACCTGCTTACCTTAGTCTCTGGGTTCAAAACGAGAAGAACAGGTCTCGGTCATAAACATGACCATCACAGGGCAGCACCTTCTTGGATCAGCAGTAGATGAGGCACTGCAACAGATTAAGAAAGATAAAATCGCGAAAGTGATGGAAGTTTTGCTATTTCAAGTGAACTGTAAGAGGTACTGCACCCAGCAGAGGAGTTGCAGGCAGGGGTGCTTTTTAGCCAGGATCTTCTTATGCACCATTCAACAACCCAATTGGCAGTACCCCCAACACCATGTTGCTTTTTTGTGGCAGAGCAAGGGGAAGGTGACAAATGCCAGTAGCCGGGGTCTTCAGTGAAGGCTCACTCAACTCCTCCCCCAACCCACAATAACAATGATGGGGCAGAATTTGGTGTTTGCTCCGTGTATAAGAGGCAGTCACCTCCAGAAAGCTGGATATTCCATATTATACAGCATGGATGTTGCATTGAATTCATTAAAAGACCACCAGCGTTGCCTCAAAGAGCAAAGTAGCACAGCCAAGAAGGTTTATCTTGCCTGCCCCAGAAAGTACATGAACTCTTTTAAAACAAGCTACAGAACCAGTCCACGGAAGAAAAATCAGCAAGGTGGAGGGCGGGGGAGATAGTCTGGGGTGGACGGGGGTCTACTCAATGTTCTTTTTAATACTGAAAGCAGATCCGTTCTTAAGACCGGATTGCTAAACAAATACGTATAAACATACTAGTTCAAACTGACCACACTACAGGAGATTGTGCCACTTCTGAAGATGGGAGACAACATGGCCCCCATGGACCTTAAGGTGCCCTATCTGCACATAGCGATAAACTGCAAACCGAAGAAGCGCCTCAGATTTTTCAAGAACTAAATTACATTATCATTTCAAAGTATTACCCTTTCCTGTAAAATCCACACCCGAGATTATTCATTAAGTCTGTGGCAGTAGAAGCTGCACACCATTAAAATAAAGGAGTACACTTATACCCCTAACTGGACCACTGGCAGTAAAAGTGAAGTTACTTAACAATGGCAGAAGAACATTCAAATGTGCATACAAACACTCTAATGACTGGGTTTCTCTCTCTGTTGAGAAATCATCCCTAGTGCCAGAGCCAGAAAATGTGTTTTTGGGCATGCCACTAAGCTCAAAGGAAACAAACTCATTCCCAGTGATGGAGAGAGCACTGGCACTGAGAGCAAACTATTTTACCACAGGGGAAGGTCTCAGATGATAAGAGCGGTAATTAAACTGATGGGCTTGAAGTCTTGTATATTTCCTCTTCTTCAGGTTACACAGGCATCCCATCCAAGAATAGTTACGGAACAAATAGTCACAGGCCTTTGGAAGAAACTACTGGTTGTCACTCATGTGATTTGGCTGGGAACACCGGGGTGGAACATGAGAATTGTCACTTTAGGAAGACTGTTCAAATTTTCAACTTGCACAGTGATAATTGACACTGGTACATCCCACACACTCTGTGAGGGAGCATACATGTAAAATCTGAACATGAAGGGGCTGATGTAACAAATAGTTTACCTAGTGCTAAAAGCCTTTCATTCCCAGATAGTTTAAAATACAACTTCCATGTTCTATTTCAACAAACCAAAGGGAAATGAGAAGGCATGCATTCCAAACTCTCCCAGAAGATCATCCAAAGGCACTCTTTTTTTTTTTGTTGGGGGGGGGGGGGGGGGGGGTAATTTTGTATAGAGCAGACTCAACCCGAAGGTATCAGAGCTCTTTACGCGAGCACCAGTTGCGTTAAAGCCATTAATTTTTGTTTAGGCACAGAGAGGTTAAGTGACTTGCCCAGAATCACAGGATGTTAAGCAGCCCTCCCGAGACTCTAACCAAGTTCCCTAGCTTCGAGGTAGACTACTTTAGCCATGTTGTAATGGTACAGTTGCCAGAACAGACTGTAGAGACAGAGCTTGCAAATTAGAACTATATGATCATGATCTACGCAAGGGATGTTTCGAAGGTGGGGCGTACCACGCATGGACCTGGTTGCAACATCAGAAAAAGTAAAGTGACAAGACTTGCTAACAGCTACCTACACCACCGGTCAATGAGAAATACTGATAGTCTGGTCAGAGAAATTTGTATATACTCACTGGAACATACTCTTGATCATAATTGATAAAGCAGTACAGACCATTGCCTGGACGCTAATCTCGACAGCCCCACAATGGACAAGGCAGATTTTGTACTTTGACCAAGTGGAAATCTCGGAGGCCAGTAATTAATCTACCCTGCTCATAGGACCAATTGACAAAACAGGAGAAAACAAGTCTGCCACTCAAAGGCAGGCAGCCTCAGACCTTTTGAACAAATTCCATAAGGTAGATAAAACAGTCTGCGTTCCTACTAGTCATTTAATCACCACGCCCAGTCAACAAATTGCAGTGCTAAAAGTACAGGAACCCTACGTCCAAATACACAAAAAGTCTTTGAGCGAATACATTTGCAGTTCCTTCCCAAGGTGATCCCTCACTTCCATGTTAACCAGTCCATTCAGCTGCCCGTAATCTTCTAGCAGGAGATCCCAGTGCTGGATCTTGGTGCTCAGCACTGACCCTTAAAAGTAATTACAACCGTACTTACCGCAAACTCCATTTTCTCCCATAGGAAACCAATGACTCGTTTTCTGTGAAATTTCTTCTGTCGATTTTTGCAAACTACAAATATGCTTTAAAAATCGTACCAACTATAAAAACGTAATTACTTATCTGTTTTAGATAGATGCCCCAGTGCTAAACCTAGGAGTCTAGCACTGGATTACAAAAGTAACAAGAGCATACTTTACCTGCAATTTGAATTTCCTTCCATAGGATAACATTGCCTGGTTTTGGCAGAAAAAGTTTCTAAGTGTCAAGTTTGCAAACTACAAATATTCGTTAAAAATCGCCTGTGTAACAAAAACAGAATCTTTCAACTGTTTACAGGTGGTGCACCAGTGCTGGATCTAGGATCCATCCTGGAGTTAGAAAGAGTAACCATAACACCTCTTACCTGCGAAGTGAATTTCTTCCATAGGAAATCATTGACTGCTTTTCTGTGAAATTTCTTCAAAGTGTCAACTTTTAAAATACCAAAATATTGCTAAAAAATCACTACTTTTGAAATTGGGTTGCCTATGGCAACCACTAACTACTGCATTCAAAAGTCTATTGCCTATTTGAAAAGTATTTAACAAAGTAACATCCTGAGAAAGTATATTTTGATAACTTGTTGGTTCTAAAAATAAAACAGTATATCTTTTGATACAAAACAATTGGCCCAGAGTTCAGTTCTTGAGTGTGTGAGACCATTTGCTGGCTGTGTACAACAAATGCTTTACACTCCTCTGATACTGCCTTACTGCTCGACCAATCTTCCACTTCAGAGGTTAAGGTTATATCTAACTTTAGCCTCTGCCAAACCTCTGGGGTCTGTGGACTCTGTGCACACGGTACCTATTTGGGAATAGTATGTGTAGGAGAGTAGGGTCCGCTTCCTATGCTTACCCCTACTTTTTGCTATGATTCTCTGGTTTTTCGTCTTTAGTCTGGCTGTGGCCCTGCTAATCAGGCCCACAGCCTAGCTGTTCTCTCTAAATTGACATCATGTACTTTAGGTACATACCAGATTGGTTACTGGGTCACCCCTGTGAGCCCCTGTATGTGAAAAGTTAGACTGGCATATGATGTCCACTAGTTCTAGTGGGCACATTACACCAGTCTAATCGACCCTTATTGATGCTTGTAAAGTCAACCTTATAGAATGCTATCCTAGTGGTAGCGTGGACCAGCAGCCATCCGGCTAAGACTTCAGAGTGCGTATTAAGCAAGTTGTTTTACCAATTATAATCCCTTGAGTACCAAATGAAAGTACACCACACAAGGTATATGTGAGTAGTTGGCCTGATATATAGTGCTCACTATTCTAGTGATCACTGTGTATCATTCCAAACGACCCTTATTGATGATTGGTTGTAAGTCAACCTTATAGACCAGCTATCCTAGTAGCATGGACAAGAATAGTCTTTAGGCTAAACTCTAGAGGGCGTGTTAAGCCAGCTGTTATACCATCACATATACCCCTTGAACACCAAGTGAAAGGACACCACACAAGGTGTTATGAAAATAAAAGGATATTTATTTGTAACAAGTCTACCCTGAACTCTTTATGAGTCAGGGAGCTAAGCACACAACAAAACTCTTACGAAAATACTTTAAGTTGCACAATATACACAAATGCCCGATGGGCACGAAAAACCATATACTACAAAAGTGGAATGCGAAATACTAGCAGGTAAGTAACAAGATCCAGAGGCTTCAGGATCGCTAGGACTACACTACTGAACCCTAAGGTTAGGAGCAGGAGGTCTAGGGAGATCGGGTGCAGAGTGTGCACTCTCACGCAGGATGTGGGACAAAGTCTATGGATGCTAGTTTTCGTAAAGTTACAGTTATCGAATGAATCCGACTAGATAGACTGAAAACGACAAAGGATCTGGACACTTAGATAGTGAACCTACGTTGGAGCACCGAAATGCTCAGGTTACCTAGCCCAGCTGCATAGGGTTCAAAAGACGTCGGGAATCCTCGTTTAAGTCTATGGAGCCTGAAAGAAGAAGTTGCTGCCAGGCGACCAGTGAAGATATTCGGAGGGATCCAAGCCTGGATCGATGATGATGACCTGAAAGCAGAGGGGACTCAGTTCTTAATCACTAGCCAGTGATTAGGTGGGCACCAGGATGGCACTGGATGAAGTCACCTCGACCAGGTGAGTGGGCGACGCTGGGCTCTGCTGTCTCTCGGACCAGGAGGCGTTGTCGGCGACCAGGATGGAGGTGCGAGCTGTTCCACAAAGGTGTCTGCTGTCGGCGATGCTGGACCCAGGATTAAGGCAAAAAATCTTGGCAAAGGCAAGCCCACGCGGTGGAGTCAAGATGGCGTCTGGAGTGGACCAGGAGGGTCCGGGGTGCTCCTCTTTTGGAAGGGAGCAAGGGCCAGTCTGGAGCAACCAGACCAGCGGTGTAATCGTCGTGGTTCGTCGTCAGGAGGGCCACTAGCCAGCAGGCAAGTGACCGGACAACGCGGTGAGCAGCAAAGAGCAGAAGGGCCCCACGCAGATCTCGTGGATGCTGGGGGGCTGGACTTCGGTGCTGGAGCTGCTCAGGGTTAGGGCTTCTCAAACCCCAAAGCACTCACTCGAGGATCCCTCGGCGGTCGTGCTGGATAAGCGTTGTGCAGTTTTGAAGATGGCCAGTCCCTTCAGGTCTCGTCACACCCACGAATCTCAGCTGGGCTGATGATGCAGGTAGAGGTCGGAGATGCCAGGGAATCTGGGTCTCGTCGAGCTGGGCAGTCTTGATCCGGAGGATGGACTTACAGCAAACCGCAAGCGCTTAGATGGTGCCCGCTGATGCAGGGTGGCTACTCCTTAGCCACAAGGGAGAGTCTTCAGAAATGTTCAAAAGTCCTTTCGTGGAAAGTAGTCAAGATTCAGAATTATCTAATTTGGGAAGGGGGCCTTCTACCTTTATTCTAAAAAAAGGGTCTGGCAGGCGACTAGGTCCTGCCCATGGGTGGGACTAGGAGGGGGGTGGTTACACCCCTCTCCCTTGTCCGGACTTTCCCCAGCTCAGGGGCTGGTGTGCCCCTGGAACTGGTTCAAGCCGGCATATGCACAGTGAGCACCGGGGTGCCACTTGCAGTCACCTTCCTCTCAGCCCTGCATACCTGGGATACACAAAACCCTGTCTGGGATGGTGCTAGCACCGCCCCTGACAGGAAACCCTTTGTCCAAGCTCTCCTCGCTGGAAGGACTCCCAGCAGCAGGAGGTCAGACTTGTGTCTGTGGTGGCAGCATCCATTTTGTGGAGCTGAGGCTGTGTTAAGCTTTAACCGGGGTTCACAGTTACATACATGTCGTGTCCCTCTATAAGGGTGGAATGCTAACCCTGTCACCAGAATTGGCGAGGGGTTAGTATTCCAATTCGTATGACACCTTACTCGACATGTTTTGATAAAGCGATATCAAAGTTGGCAAATAACCGCGAGGATTATAAGGCACTTAAGAGTATATGGTACGCGTTATCATGGAACAGCTATTAGGACTTGGTTCCGCAAGCTGCAAACGGGCTCAGCTCATGCCAGAGCACCATCTCACATAATACCAAGAACTCTGCCTTCAGGATTGATAAGGCCTGCCTTAGGAGTGACTGATAGGAATACATGTGTCCGTTTTAGGGTTAGATATAGGAATACTATATCTAAAACAAAGGGTGATTACACCACCTTGCCCCAGCTGTCGTGCAGCCAGTTGTGTCAGATTTGGATGGCCAGCCAGGGGTGGCATAATACATGCTGCAGCCCCGGGTAGGCCCTGGGTACACCTATGCCCTGGGTACCTAAGGTACACTGTACAGGGACTGATAAGGTGACTCAGTATCCAATTAGATATGTACCTAAGGTACATGGAATCCATTTTACAGAGAGCAGTAGGCCTGGGGCCCTGAATAGCAGGGTCCCAGGTCAACTAAGTCGAAAAACCAGCAAAACACCAGGCAAAAAGTTGGGGGTAACCATAGTCCGATATCCACCTTCCTACAGTATGTATCAAAAATATATATATATGTGTATATGTGTATATGTATATATGTGTATATGTATATATGTATATATGTATATATGTGTATATATGTATTTATTCTAAACACAACCCCTCTGCACTCTTTGAGGTCAGAGGTAAAAGTACAATACAAGGATCTCAATTAGCATACGATAAGTTGCACAGTATATGTTTTGCCCTAGGGGCCTCACAAACCATATACTAAAATAGTGGTATAAGAACCATGTCTGAGATAGAAAGCTGGCCTAGGGAATCGCTGGGGCTTCTAGGAACAACCAAGGGTTAGGAAGTGGGAGGCCCACGGGAGACGCGTGGAGTGTCTAAACACAGCCGCGGGTTACCATTGACTTTCTATGGGAAACTAACAAGTTATAAATTTACAGTTTAAGGATACTTCCGAATGGACTACGATGGAACCCTTTTAGACTTAGACACTAGGAGGGCCAATAACCTCGAGACTACCAGAGTACTCGTGTTACCTAATCCCATAGAAGCCGGGTGCATAGTTGTCTTTTGGTGTCAGGTTTCGTTGTCGATTTCAATGGAGATCTGCAAAGAAGAGCTGCAGGCGAACAGAGGAAAAGTGTCCGGGTGGATCGAAGATCTGAAGAACCTGAAAGCAGAAGGGACAGCGTCTGGGTCACTTGCCAGGGACCAGGATGGAGATGGAAAGCTGCCAGCCAATGTCGGGTGATTTCAGGTGAAAAAGTGAAGTTTGTCTCTTCAGCCACGAGGTCCAGGAGGCGTCGACGACTACCAGGAGCTGGATTCAAGCTGTCCCACGAAGGATCTAGTTGACTGTGGTGTCAGTATCCGGATTGGACCCAATAAGCTTTAACAAACGCAATCCACACAGGATGTCGAAATTGGCTTTGTTGCAGACCAGCAAGGTCCGGGGCGCTTCTCATTTGTAGGGAAGCTGGAGTAAGCCTGGAGCAACCATGAAAAAGCAAGTTAGATTCAAAAGGAAGTTTTCTGAGGGCTCAGTAGCCAACGGACTAGGAACCGGAAAGACGTGTCCAGCTGAAATGCTAAAGCGGGGCCCACTGGACACTCGTGGAGTGTTGGGCGCCTGAGCTTCGGTGCAAATGTGGCTGGGGCTTCAAGTACCCCAATGCACAACTGCGAGATACCTCGTGAGTCGATGCAGTTAGCAAAATGCAGGATGTCCAGGAGTTCCGGTCCCATGTCTCGTGTCCGCCACGGGTCTCAGCTTTGCTGTGAGCGAACGTCGAGGTCAGAGATGTCTGGAAGTCCGTGTTCTGTGTCGCAGATTCTTCAGGATTCCGCGGGAGTCTCGAAAATGCATACCGGCAAAGTTGTTGTTGGTGCCGGTTTGAACACGGTGGTCACTCCTTGACCACAACGGAAATGTCAGTCTTCCAGTCGAAATGGAATGTCGAAGGTCTAGGATTTATGTTTCAGAGTTTTGTCCAGGGTAATCTAAAGTCCTAGGGACTGGGATCCTATACTTAAACAAGGTTTAGGGCCTGGACTTACTTGAAGGTCCCTCCTATGGGTGGACCTGGGAAGGGGTGGTTACACCCCTTTCCCTTTGTCCACTTTGGCACCAGAGCTGGGGCAGAGTGCCCCAGCAAACGGTTTGAACTGGGAAATGCATGGAGCACCTTGTGTGCCCCAGGCAGTGTCTGGAAAGCATTCACTGAATGCAGCCCTCCTTGCCCCAATACACAAAATCCTGTCTGGGGAGGTGCCAGCACCTTCTTGGACAGGAAACCTATTGTCCAGGCCTCCCCTGCTGGAGTTTCGTCCAGCAGCAGGAGGGCTGACTCGTGTCTGTGGCAGCAGAATCCATTTTGTGATGCTGAGGCTCTGTGTAAGTTTAACCGGGTAACCAGTAACTACATGTCTTCTCCTTCTAGAAGGTTGGAATGCTACCCCAGTACTGGCGGGGGGGGGTCGTATTACAAAGTGTTTGACACCTTACACATGTTTTGATAAAGCCAAACCAAAGTTGGCATTAACCGCAAAGATTATATTGCATTTAAGAGTATATGGTATGGCTATATCATAGAACAGCTATAAGGAGATGCTTTCGAAGCTGCAGAGGGGCTCAGCTCATGCTAGGGCACCCTCTCACATAGAACAAAGCACTCTGCCTCCAGGATTGTCAAGGCCTGCCATAGGAGTGACTTAAAGGTTTGTGTGTGTGTGTGTGTGTATGGTGATTACACCACCTTACCCAGGCTGTGTGAACAGACCTGTGGTGTCAGTTTGGAATGCAAACCAGTGGTGGCACAATACATGCTGCAGTCCGTGAAGCAGGAGAAGTGCTCGTTGTGTCGCCCACGCTACTGGAGTAGCCTGTATCCTGAGTTGCTGCTGTTACCTATTTCCCCAAAGACCTTGTTGCTTCTGTGGCCGCAGAGGAGAGAGAGGCGCCGGCCCCGGGACTGCGAGGACCAGCATTCACCACCTACAGCTGGTCCTCTTCCCGTGAGTGCCGCGCCCCCTCCCAGTGCCACGCCCTGCTGAATTTGCATAACTACTCGCGGCCCCCGCTTCGCGGGTGCCGCTCGTGAAACAGGAGAAGTGCTCGTTGTGTCGCCCACGCTACTGGAGTAGCCTGTATCCTGAGTTGCTGCTGTTACCTATTTCCCCAAAGACCTTGTTGCTTCTGTGGCCGCAGAGGAGAGAGAGGCGCCGGGACTGCGAGGACCAGCATTCACCACCTACAGCTGGTCCTCTTCCCGTGAGTGCCGCGCCCCCTCCCAGTGCCACGCCCTGCTGAATTTGCATAACTACTCGCGGCCCCCGCTTCGCGGGTGCCGCTCGTGAAGCAGGAGAAGTGCTCGTTGTGTCGCCCACGCTACTGGAGTAGCCTGTATCCTGAGTTGCTGCTGTTACCTATTTCCCCAAAGACCTTGTTGCTTCTGTGGCCGCAGAGGAGAGAGAGGCGCCGGCCCCGGGACTGCGAGGACCAGCATTCACCACCTACAGCTGGTCCTCTTCCCGTGAGTGCCGCGCCCCCTCCCAGTGCCACGCCCTGCTGAATTTGCATAACTACTCGCGGCCCCCGCTTCGCGGGTGCCGCTCGTGAAACAGGAGAAGTGCTCGTTGTGTCGCCCACGCTACTGGAGTAGCCTGTATCCTGAGTTGCTGCTGTTACCTATTTCCCCAAAGACCTTGTTGCTTCTGTGGCCGCAGAGGAGAGAGAGGCGCCGGGACTGCGAGGACCAGCATTCACCACCTACAGCTGGTCCTCTTCCCGTGAGTGCCGCGCCCCCTCCCAGTGCCACGCCCTGCTGAATTTGCATAACTACTCGCGGCCCCCGCTTCGCGGGTGCCGCTCGTGAAGCAGGAGAAGTGCTCGTTGTGTCGCCCACGCTACTGGAGTAGCCTGTATCCTGAGTTGCTGCTGTTACCTATTTCCCCAAAGACCTTGTTGCTTCTGTGGCCGCAGAGGAGAGAGAGGCGCCGGCCCCGGGACTGCGAGGACCAGCATTCACCACCTACAGCTGGTCCTCTTCCCGTGAGTGCCGCGCCCCCTCCCAGTGCCACGCCCTCTCTTCCCGTGAAACTATATAACTCCCATCCATCACGCGCATCGCGGGACGCGCGCGGGTCGGAGCACGGGGCGAAGCCCGGGCAAAGGGCGGGCCGTCTGTGGCCGTCCGTGGACGACTGAGGACGGGACGGGCCCCCCTACTTAGGTTCTCCATATCAGGATCCTGGTATTTACTTAGCCTTTACCGAAAACGATATTTGTAGTGGTAAATATTCTTATCTGTCTCTTGTGAGTCTACTGGGGATAACTAAGATTCATCTAAAACAGTAAAATCCTCAAACGATATCAGAGACGCTATAAGAGATTCATAATCCCTGACGACAACCGGAGCACAAATGGGCTTTAAGAAACTGAGATCTCGGACAGTATATATGAAAAGAATGGGAACTGAAAATGCAGTACGAAACACCACTGATAAAGCTATAAAACAAGGTCGTTTAACCCATACACCAGCCATTAGTGCTTATTTCTCTGCACTCTTGCCCAAAGAGAACCAAGATATACAATCGCTAAGTAAAGATATTAATCTCAACGTAACTGACTTTGCTGGGGAGATTGAAAATCCTTCAACAAAACCTACTCCAACGAAACTTAGCTCACAACTCAGAGGAATGTTTGGAATTAGACCTAAGTAACAAATTATCAAGTACCCCGAAAGACTTTCTTCTTTCATATCATGAAGCGATCAATCTGAAAACTGTAACACCTATAAAAAGCAGAGGGAGCGTAACTTTATTCGATGATATAAATAACAGCAAACAAAATATTGCGATAGAGAAAAAGGACCTAGGAACAAACAACAGTATCCAGTCAAAAACCTCTTCACCTATCGCTTTGTTTGATCCCTCCATGGACTCCTACAACTTTAAAAATAACAATAACACTGCTGATAACGCTCCTCCAGTGTCTAAAGCTCTATTCTCCCTACAAGAGATATTGGAATCTGTTCTCTCATTTCTTGGAAATATTCTTGAAAACTCTGACCAAACATTGGACGTCCAAATAGGCATCTTAAAGTATTTGGTAGAAGAAAAAAAGAAAAAAGATTCCCACGAAGCAGATAAAATCAATATGTTACATAAAACCAATCTTGAGCAACATAGTATATCAAAAGATCACAAAAAAATTCAGGAGAAAAAAACGCGCGACCTTGGTACTCAAACTGTAGACATTCAAATACAAGAAAACCATAAAATTGATAATTCGAATGATTCAGTGATATATTCTTTGAAAAAATTATTTAAAGAAAAACATCAACAGAAAATAAAACACTTTCCAATATTTACAAAAACTCATGGAACGAACAAGTTTACTAATACAAACGTCCCTGAAACACAGGAAACAAGAATAAATATCAGTAACGTATCGAGTGAAGGAAATGAAGAAACGCTCACCAACAAGAATCAGGAAAAGAACATAGTAGTAGGGAAAAAAAGGAGGAGAAAGCCGAAGAGAAGGATCCAAAAACGGAAAAATCGTAAACTAAAATTCCAAAAACCTGTCATTTCACATAAATCTGAAGAAGAACAGTGTGACACCAAAACAGATTCTCAAAACGTTGAAAAATGTGTAACCAGTAAAAATTATGAAAATATGGTGCCTCAACTGGATCCGACAGTAAAAGAGTATATTCCTACCAGATACCCCAAGCAATCAGATCAAAGTAATAACAACTTTACAGAAGAAAACAATAGCTACTATAAAAAGGGGGAAGGGCCTTCTTCCAAAACTCTTCAAATCGAGGAACTCTTTCCTATCGATTCGGCACCACTCAATAGAGGAAGGATTATAAATTTATTACGACATATAAGGCCCTTACATACAATGACTAGTAATGAAATCGATCTTGTGACCTTTCCTAAAAAAGAGAATATTAAATTGTCAATGGTAACCTTTTGGTCGTCAGTCCTTCCAGGCATAATACTAAATGAGAAAGAGACACTACACAAACACGGATATGATGTAATGGAAATTGTAGAATTAAAGGATTATAATACCCCCAATGGGTATAATGCCCAAATACAGGCTATCACCAACTCTCAACTCAATAAATACCAGCGAAACAATGGCATGACTGAAGATCGAGACATCACAAATCCAGGAACCCATTCTAGAGGGCATGAAAATCTAAAAATTCTGGTGAATAAAGGTCATAGGGCAGTCTGGTACAAAGCTGACAAGGAACTTGAAGAGCATACTACTACCGAGTCCTGGGCTTGGGTCTCTGAGACTTTGAATAGCAACAAAAACTCTAACATCAGACAACACTCTGTTTAGCACGGGACTAAGGATTACATCTTGGAACATCGCTGGCAGAACTAAAAACAAACTGTCCATGGTTATGAGAAATCTCCCAGACATATTGCTTCTACAAGAAACATGGGATACCGTATCTTTCACTCTTAAAGGGTATTATGTATATGAAAATTTAGCACTATCCACTAATCGAGGTCACGCCAAAGGAGGGTTAGCCATTTTGCTAAGGGAGGATCACCTGTGGGAACAGGAAATAATAGATACAAAATCTAACAATTTGCAGTGCATTCAAATCTTCGCAAAAAAACGCAGCACTGCTTCACCACAGGCAATCTTACTTTTTAATGTCTACGCTCCCCCTGGGAAAGAAAATGACATTATATTTTTGGATATAATAGAAAAGATTACGCACATAACGGAAAACTATGCATATTCATCCTTCTTAATTGCGGGCGATTTTAATAGTAAAATCTCCAACTCTGAAATTAATAGGTGGGCAAATCTATTTGCAGAAGGTGGTCAGGAAATTATAACCCCACAATTCCCTGAGGGTATATTAACTGACAAAAGAGGCAAATTGTTATGATCAGCAATAACTAATCTTAATGGACTAACATTGAATGGGGCTGTTGAGGGTGATATTCCAGCAAAATACACTAGGCGAGGCAATGGGACTCTATCCATTATAGATTACATCATAAGCAGTATGGATCTGCTTGATACTGCTTTGTTTTTATCTAATCATTTTTGTCAGGAGAGTGATCATGCGATTATGCAACTAACAGCAGATTGGATACCTAAACCTTCCCAACCTAGCCACATCATTTACATTGAAAGTACTGTGTTGATAAAAAGTGAACAGAGACGCATCTTCTGGAATTCCTCGACCCTTGATAAAATCATGACAAAGATAGATCATTCTAAGCTTCTAGAGCAGAGATTCTCCAAAAATCCTATAGAAAACTTTGAATTCATAAATAAGGATTTTAAAAAACTTATCCTAAGTATGATATCATCGGGTGCACAAGGCAACAATAAAAAGAAGGGAGGAAAAAATGTATGTACCTACAAGAATTCAGAAGTAAAGAAAAAATTAAATAAACTGATCCGTGCCCAATACATGAACTTTTCAGCAAGTGTAAAGAAGGAAATAAACAGATTGAAAAACCAACTGAGGCGCGAGAATCAAAAGGAAAAAAGAGCTATAGAAGATCGAAACTGGGTCGATATTCAGATTGCTGCAAGTAAATACAATCAACGTAAATATTGGTCCTTAATCGCAAAAATAACTGGTACAAAGAAAAAACTGCAATCCATCCCGGTCCCCCCGAATGACTGGGAACTATACCTCTCAGATCTTTATAAAGTAAATTCTATAAAACCAAAAGTAAGCAGTAAAGACATGAAACATGAAAAAGATAAGAGTTCTCTAACACAAACTTCAGCCATCTCGGTCGAACTCAACATACGCAAAGCAAGAACTACAGGAGCCTCTGGACCAGATCAAATTCCTATTAAGGCGTTACAAGTCGCACCGAAAGAATGGAGTAAGTTGTTATGCCCTCTCTTTAATCACATCTTTGAGAGTGGACATGTGCCAAAATCTTGGCAGGGGAGCATTATTATCCCTATCCATAAGAAGGGAAGTAGAATCCAAGCTGGAAATTACCGACAGATCGCACTCATGGATGCAGTAGGCAAAGTGTTCGCGGCAGAGGTACTAGATCGCCTGAAAGAATGGGCCTTTTCGTCAGGTCTGATACCCATGTGTCAAGCAGGCTTTAGGCCTAAGCACTCGGTAACAGATAACATAACAGTTATTCAGGTTATCTTCGACAAATACATTACTCAAAAAGCCCAGGTAGTTTATGCCGCATTCATCGATTATTCAACGGCATTCGATCGGGTTGATCGACCAACCTTATGGAAAAAACTAAGGAGGCTTGGAATCCAAGAACAACTGCTACAAGTAATAATAAGCCTCCACACCAATACCTGGTGCCAAGTCCAGATGGGGGGAGAAAAAGAACTCACAAAAAGAATCCAAACAGAGAATGGACTAAAACAAGGGTGCCTTTTAGCCCCGCTCCTTTTTTCCCTCTACTTAAGTGACTTGCCTCACCAATTGCAAGTTGGTTCTAATTTACCGCCGAAGATAGCCCAGCAAAGCATAATTTCATTACTCTACGCTGACGACATAGTACTATTAGATCTAACCCCTTTCGGGCTGCAGGCATTGGACATTCTGTATCAATATTCGAAGGAAAATTATCTAGTACCAAATATACAGAAAACTAAAGTGATAGCTTTTTCGGGAAGAAAACAAAGCGCCAAGTATACCTGGAAGATTGGTGAAGAGAAAATAGAAGAGGTAGACAATTATCCTTATCTCGGAAGGATTCTCTCCAAAAATTTGACAAACTCAACACAGGTATCAAACTTACAAAGGAAAGCTGATATACATGCCTCTGCTCTCTTGAGACTTTACAGTGCAACAGGGAATAGACACTTCTCTGCACTGTTAGGCACATACAGAGTAAAAATACCACCTGTACTATCTTATGCGACGGAATATATCCCCATAAAGCAATGGGTTTTCATGGATCAAAAAGAGGGGAAAATCTTAAGAAGGATCATGAAAGTTTCTGATGCTGTACCTGTTCAGGCACTGAGACTAGAACTATCAATTATAAGCTCTTATGCCGTAGCTATTGCCAATGTAATAAGGTGGGCCTACAACCTGATACACGCGAAGGAGAACACTCTAAGGTCAGCGTTGAAAAAAGAGTCTTTTGGCGTAGAGTCTAAAAAGCAAATCTTTTTGGAAAATTTGGCTGTAGCATTTCAGATGGCACAAATTAATATAGAAATGTTGAGTACTTGGTCTCCAGCACAATTAAAAATTGTTCTTAAAAACTTTTACCCCTAAACTGAGCTACGAATTGGACTGTTTACACTGCAACAAATTAACCATCTACAAGCCGTTTGTGGAAATACTTGAATTCAAGCAAACTCGGCCTTATATTGGGTTTACCCTGACACATGGTGTAAGGAGAGCGATTACTATGTACCGGTTGGGCATCTTACCACTATTAGCATACACCTCCAGATGGCTTCCAGGAGGATCTCCTTTGTGCACTTTGTGTGCAGGGGGTGACCAAACTATAGAGCATTTACTACTCGTATGTCCTAATCATAAAGTAACCTTAGCTCGTACAAGATACCTCAATCCTATATTCCGCTCCTGCAGAATTACTAAGGGGAAAGAACTTTTAGTTATGTGTAGTCAACCTTTGAATGAATTCGTTTGCTACAATTTGTACAAATTCTTAAAACAATTTTTATCCTTGTATTAATACTGTTGCATTTTTATACATGTAAAATGTAAATAATTTCTTTTGTGGTCCTCTGTTGAGTACCAATACAAAATAACATTTTTGACTTTGACTTTGACTTTTGCTGCAGTCCCTGGTAGGCCTATGGTGCACCTATGCCCTGGGTACCTAGGGTACACTATACAGGGGCTCACAAGGGTGATCCAGTAACCAATCTGGTATGTACCTAAAGTACATGGTATCAATTTAGATGGAGAACAGATAGGCTGTGGGCCTTATTAGCAAGGCCATAGCCAGACTAAAGTCGAAAAACTAGAGAATCACAACAAAAAGTGGGGGTAACCATAGGACGCAGACCCTACTCTCCTACACTGTATAGTGTACCATAGGTACCCAGGGCATAGGTGCACCCTAGGCCTACCAGGGGCTGCAGCATGTATTGTGCCACCCCCAGTTTGCCTTCCAAATTGACACCACAGTATGTGTGTGGGTGTGTGTGTGTGTATATCTATCTCTCCTACAGTAGGTAGTTGTATTTAGGACCTAGTTTCCATAGGAAATCGAATGTGACTGCATTTTAAGATATGTTTTCTATATCTGAAAGAGACACGTTCGTAATAGATTCCTTACCTTAGAATATCCCCAGGCATCAGACTGGATCCGGAAATTTTTGCGTAGCAGTACCCTTGCGCGTCGGTAGGCGCCGTCTGCGGCTCCGCGTCTGTCGTCGGCGCCGTGATGACATTGTCGGAGTACTTAGACGCCGCCTCCGCGTGCTGACGTCAGTTCTTCTTTTTTTCCGCGCCAGCGAGCGCAGATCTGGAAAAAGCAGTACTTCTAGTCACTTATTTTGTTTAAATCTTTTTATTGAGATTCAAAGAACAAACATAGGACACAGGGACATTACAGCAATCTGGGGAGGGGCCCATCTTCAGCTGTCCACCCCTCCCTTCCCCGGGGGGGGGCACATCTCACTGTAGCTTAATAGAATGTGTCCTTTATTGCGAGTGAGGTCCCGTCTAGATGTGCAATGTCCCGTAACAATTCCAGCATCAACCAACCTTCCCCGTTCCCGCCACCCTCCTCCCCTTTCCCTCCCACATCCCCCCACTCCTCCCCGGTGTGGTAAGAAAGCTACCGCTAGGCATTGTAAGGCTTGTAGAAGGTATAAGATTTAGGCTGGGGTCCTTGCGTCCTTTCGAAAGTCGTCTGGCAGTCGAAGCACTCTGAGGTATTTCGGGCACGTGATTTCAGCAAATTCTTCTGATTAAAGAGAGACCAAGGGTTGCCATGTGTCTAGGAATGTGTCTTGGGTCTGAGTTCTAGTCACTTTTTGACTAACTTTTTGGATTCTTTTGATCATCTTCTCGAAGTCGAACGACTCCGATCGGTGCCATAGGGATGCCTGGATTTAAGCACTGCGAGGATTGGGACTGCACGATGTCGGTAATGGATCCTCACCGTTGGTGTCTACTCTGTCTCGGCGTCTACCATGACGAAAAGACCTCCCCCGACTGCCGGGCCCTGTCTTCGACTCCGGCAGTCGGCCCCGGTCCCACGGGAGGTCGAGGGACAGGTCGAGGGGTCTGAGCCACCACCACTCCTCCGGGTCGAAGTTGTCGTCTGGTAAGAAACCCAAGAAGTCGAAGAGGCGTCATCGCTCTTCTGACTCACCCGGCGTTTGGGTGGCACCACCCACGCGGCTCTGTCGGAGTCGCGGGCGCTGCGTCCTTCTCCACACCCTCCGGTTCCTGGGCGAGACGCGACGCCCGAGGAGATCGAGCGCTTCCTCATGGCCATGAGGTCCCTTTCTCCTCAGACGGGCTCCGCGGCGCCTCCGGGCCCAGCGGACCCGTCTGGGGCCCCTAGCGGGTCGGGGGCTTCGGCCCCGACGCCGTCGAGTGCTTCGGCCCGACGCCTTCAGGCCCGGTGCTGCAGGGCCCCACGGTCCCGGCGCCTTCGGGCCCGGCGCCGCAGGACCCCACTGGACCCGCTTCGGGATCCGGGTCGTCGCTGGTGGACCTTACGACCACCCCCCCCCCGGCGTCGGTCCGCCAGGTCTCACCTCCGGCGCCGTCCTCGGGCGGCGCCGTCCGCGATGCCTCCCTCGCTCCGGTTCCGACGTCGGAGCGGCGCCGCTAGCTTCTATGAACCGGCCTCCTCATTTGTTGACCCTGACTATCGGGGGAAGGGTGAAGAGGAGTATTGGGAGGGGTCTGAGGACCCTCTGACCCGAGAGTGTCCTTCTCAAGAGGACTGGACAGGTGAACTTGGGGAGGCCAGTGGTCTGGACACCTCACCAGACACTGGTTTTGTCTCACCTCCTACTGTGGCTACAGAGGAGGGGGCAACCTACAGCGTGGTGTTGATGAGGGCAGCCAAGGCCCTGGGCCTTGAGCTCCCAGTCGGGCCGTGAGGACTAACCTCCTCCC
The DNA here is from genome assembly GCF_964263255.1 of Lissotriton vulgaris. Taxonomy (NCBI): domain Eukaryota; kingdom Metazoa; phylum Chordata; class Amphibia; order Caudata; family Salamandridae; genus Lissotriton; species Lissotriton vulgaris. The sequence goes on from NC_141699.1 coordinate 868,028,369, forward strand.
TGAGGTCGTTAAACCGCAGTCTTGCTCGGCCGAGCCTCTGCTGCCGTTTAGTGAGGCCTTGACCGACGTTCTTTCGGGCACTTGGTCCAGGCCCGCTACAGGTTCGCCTGTAGATAGGAACGTGGCCAGACTCCACCGCCAGGTCCCGGGCGACCCATGTGTTCGAGGCATGTGGGCTGCTGAATTCATATCTGTGCACGGATCACCGCCTATTGTTGGGTCCGGATGATTGCACATTGTTGTCCTGGAAGAGTCTTTGAAGTATCATGAGATAGGTGGCTCCTCCCCCGGACTACAGTGCGCATGGGCATCCTCTCCATCCTCAGATTGTTTTTTTCCGCCATTGAGTTCGGATGTACTTTTTCTTTACTCAAGTTCAAAAACTTTCTATAGGCCGAAAGGCCTTCGGGGCGTCGGTATTGTTTCGATCGGTGTCGAAATCTTGTTCCAGTTATTCTTAAGCAGGACGTCTAAGAGCTGCGTGGCCTTTTCGGTGACGATCGTCTATGGAACGGAGCCCGTTCAAACGATGTCCCCTTTGTAACTCTAAATACCCGCACATCGATGTACACCCGGTGTGCAACAAGTGCTTATCACCAAAGCACGATGAACACAGCTGTCTAGCTTGTGCTCGATTCAGGTAAAAAAATACGCTTAGACTCCGACGTGCAGCGAGGCAAACTGTCGAAGCCAGCGCCCGACCTGGTGAATATCTTTGAAGACTATGAGGTCGTCGAAACTGAGGATCCAGAACAGATGTCGGATCCTGGCTTGGAGCATTACTCAACCTATTATGAATGCGACTAGGAGAATGTCTAGGATGAAAACGTCGTCTAGGTGAGAGACGACGTATCCCTCATCGGAGCCGTCGATGACTACTCAAGCGATGAACCAGGCCCAGCAGGGCCCGAAACAGACACAAAGACTTTTAAAGGCTCAGGTCGAGGCATCACCAGAAGGCCTTAGCTAAGATCTTCAGGAACATTCTATAGCCCCGCGTCAAGGCCTGGCTAAGAATCCATCACATGAGCCATCGGTCCAGTCGCTGAAAATTAAACCGAAAGCCCTAGAGTCAAAATCGAAACTGCTGAAATCAGTCTTCGGGTCTAAGAGCTCCAACACATCGGAGTCGACGAACAAAAGGGGTGTCGACGAGCCTGTGGGGTCAAAGGTGAAAAGTGTCGATCCGAAGATCGGTGTGCTAAAGTCCACCATCAAATCCAAGCACGTAGAGCCAACTAAGTCAATATCGACGGACAGCGACACAAACAAAGGACTAGATTCTCAGAAGCTTCTCTATCCGAAGCATCTGGTCGACAGACCCCAGCTCGTCAAAGGCCTAGAGTCCAAATCCAAAAGCACCTCAAAGGACCACATCGAGCCGAAACAAAAAAGCGCGCCTTCAGACGCCACAAGCGCCAAAGTCGACGCAAGGACATAAACTTACTGGCGACAAGGCAAAATCGGTCGGGGCAGGATCGACGCCGGCCCCGAAGAAGGTCTGACTATGTGTCGCCAATAAAACTCGGTCTGCCCCTGACTGCGCGCCCTAAGGAGCTTGATCCAAAGACTGGGGTCGACACGACCAAGGTGTCGTTGGGGAAAAAGGACACATCCTCTGGAGGAGGATGTTTTGTATCAGGAGCCCTTGTATGATGACCAGTCAAAGCTTCATATCGACTCCGAAACTGGTCGGCTGACTATCTATCAAAGGAAGATAAGGTCAGAACATCCTCTGGTGATCATACAAAATCCCACTCAAGAAGAAGAGGGATTCTTCTACGTCGCCTGTCCTTTTTGAGACTATAAGGAACCATGGCCAGGACACTTCTGCATACACTCCAACACACACTACTAGAATGCTTAAAAATGTGTTAAAAGTAGTCACTGCCTGCTCTCCCTCAAAGCATGCCACAAATGTTATTTTGCTGGAAAATGTCAACTTTCCTGAATTGCAATAGTCATGTGACAATATAAAACAAGAGGCTCCAAACCAAATAAAAAACGAGTCTTAAAGCATGCCTGTGCCTCTGCTATTGGGAGTGCTTAAGATCAGTAGTGGGAAATTGTGGAAAGTGATCATGTTGGCTGTAAATATGCTTTTAGTCTTTGGAAATGGGCCGCGGGAGCTTGAGGCGGAATTAACAGTTTACATCACGCCCCTCTAGAGAGGCCGTTCGATGAGAAGCTAATGAGTCGATAGGCTGCATTTAATTGACATCTAGATGCGTGTCTGACAGGAAGGGAAATAAGATTCCCTTATTTAAAGGGGAGCTCAGATGCCGGCACCGGAGGGGAATGCACTGGGTGCGGAATATAGGAGCGAGTTAAAGAGACGCACGGCAATGAGAAATGATTTGGTCTTTGGGCAGCAGTCACAGAAAGTGCGTATATATCTGGTTTTCCAAGTTAGATGGGTGGGAGGGTCAGCCAATGTTAATCATTTCTTCAGGATACAACATAATCTAGTTAGTGAAGCGTTGCGCTTCAAGAGCCTGGTGGGGGGGGGGCGGGGAAGCCAGTGAGTCGGAGGGAGGGAAGGAGCATATGGGGATGGGGGTGTGAGTGAGGGGGAGCAGAAGCATTTGATATGGTGTGCGAGGCCAAGCGCGTGCTGGAGAAGCGTCACACTTCAAGAGTTAACATGTGAACCCAAGTGAGCAGCACATCACTGATCTAGTTCTGTCAACCTTTGAAAAACACCTGTCTGAGGCCCGTCAGAAGTGTAAGAAACTGAAGGCATGTACGAGAGTAAACACGCATTGTAGATAACTCCGAGGCCGATTGTTTAAACCTCGGACGTCCTATAAATGCCAACATGATTGACCTGGAAAGAGGAGTGAAAAGGATCGGCCGTCAATAGTGGCCATATTGTGATTGGCTGCAAGTATACATGTATAGGGATGTGGCTCGAGCTGCCGACTTTGGGCGTAGGAAACAGTGTTCGAGTCCCGTCTGCTCGATTTTTAAAAATGCAGACGTAATAAATTTAAAGGCATTCAGTGTGAGAAGGTGGCCTGATATGCAGTGCTCACTATTCTAGTGAACACTATGTATCAGTCCATCAACCCTTATTGATGATTGGTTGTAAGTCAACCTTATAGACCCGCTATCCTAGTAGCGTGGATACGAGCAGTCTAAGGCTAAAGACTCGAGAGGGCGTGTTAAGCCAGCTGTTTACCACACATATACCCCTTGAATACCAAGTGAAAGGACACCACACAAGTGTTATGAAAATAAACAGTGTATTTATTTAAATCACAACAGCCCTGTACTCTGAGGACAGGGTACTAAGCACAAAACAAAACTCTTACGAAAATACGTAAGTTAGCACAGTATATACAAATGCCCGAGGGGCACGGAAAACCATATACTCTGAAAGTGGAATGCGAAATTACTAGCAGGTAAGTACAGTACTAATAGGCTTTGGAATCGCTAGATCTTGACTATAGAATCTTCAGATTACTTCTAGGAGACCTAGGGGACTCGGGTGCAGAGTGTGCACTCTCACGCGGGATGCGGGACAAAGTCTATGGTAGCTAGAATTTGCAAAGTTAGTTTTCTCGGGCGAACCCGACCTCGTAGGAGGAAAACGAAAGTGGATTCTGACCCTTGGATAGTGAGGCTATGCTGGGGCACCAAAATGCCGAAGTTACCTAGCCCAGGGGCTGCAGCTGCATAGGACTCAAAGGACGTCGGGAATCCTCGTAGACGGACCAGGAGCCTGGAAGAAAGAAGTTGCTGGCAGGCGACCAGTGAAGAAAGTTCGATGGATCCAAGCCTGGATCGAAGGGAGATGACACCTGAAAGCAGAGGGGACCAAGTTCGAGACTACTAGCCAGTAGTCAGGTGGCACCAGGAGGGCACCGGATGGTAGTCACCTCGACTAGGTGAGTGGGTGACTCTGTGCTCGCAGATCTCACGGACCAGGAGGCGTTGTCGGCGACCAGGATGGAGGAGCGAGCTGTCCCACGAAGATTGAAGCTGTCGGCGTCGCTGGACCCAGGATTGGGCAACAAAGCCTTGGCAAACTCAAGCCCACACGGTGGACCTAAAATGGCGTCTGGAGTGGACCAGGAGGGTCCGGGGTGCCCCTCTTGAAGAAGGAAGCAAGGGCCAGTCTGGAGCAACCAGACCAGCAGCAGTGATGTGGTCGGGCGTCGTGTAGAAGGCCACAAGCCAGCCGGCTAGTAGCCACACAGCGCGGTGAGCACGCAAAATCAGAAGGGCCCCACGCAGATCGTGGAGATGCTGGAGGGCTGATCTTCGGTGCTGGAGCTGCTCAGGGTTGGGGCTTCTCGGACCCCAAAGCACTCACCAGTGAAAGACTCGGTGGGCTTGTTGCAAAGAAGTCGTGCAGTCTTGGCGATCGTCGGTCCCTCGAGGTCTCGTCGCACTCACAGTTCTCAGCTTTGCTGTAGAGGTGAGTAGAGGTCAGAGGTGCCAGGGAAGCCGGGTCTCGTCGAGCTGGGTCGTCGGATTCGTGAAGAAGGACTTGCAGCAGACCGCAGTGTTCTTAGGATGGTGCCCGCTTGATGCAGGGTGACTACTCCTTAGCCACAAGGGAGAATCTTGAGGAAGAAATCTTGAAGTCCTTTCGAAGAAAGTCGTGTCTTGATTCCAAAGATGATCTAATTTGAACAGGGGGCCCGCTCCTATCTTTATACTAAAAAAGGGGGCTGACCCGGTGACTAGGTCCTGCCTATGGGTGGGACCAGGAGGGGGGTGGTTACACCCCTCTCCCCTGCCGGACTTCCCCAGGCCAGGGGCTGGTGTGCCCCTGGAACTGGTTCTGACTGGCCTATGCGTAGTGAGCACCGGGGTGCCACTCAGCAGTCACCTTCCTGAAAAGCCCTGCCTACCCAGGATACACAAAACCATGTCTGGGATGGTGCTAGCACCGCCCCGGACAGGAAACCCTTTGTCCAAGCCTCCCTCGCTGGAAGGACTCCCAGCAGCAGGAGGTCAGACTCGTGTCTGTGGTGGCAGCATCCATTTTGTGGAGCTGAGGCTTCAGTTAACTTTAACCGGGGTTCACAGTTACATACATGTCGTGTCCCTCTAGAAGGGTGGAATGCTAACCCCGTCGCCAGAATTGGCGAGGGGTTAGTATTCCAATTCGTATGACACCTTACTCAACATGTTTTGATAAAGCAATACCAAAGTTAGCATTTAACCGCGAGGATTATAATGCACTTAAGAGTATATGGTATGCGATATCATGGAACAGCTATTAGGACTTGGTTCCGCAAGCTACAGACAGGCTCAGCTCATGCCAGAGCACCATCTCACACGATTCCAAGCACTCTGCCTTCAGGATTGTCAAGGCCTGCCATAGGAGTGACTGATAGGAATCTGTGTGTCCATTTTAGGGTTAGGTATAGGTATACTACACCTACAGCAAAGGGTGATTACACGACTTTGCCCCAGCTGTCATGCAGCCAGTTGTGTCAAATTTAGGAGGCCAGCCAGGGGTGGCATAATACATGCTGCAGCCCCTGGCAGCCCTGGGTACACCTATGCCCTGAGTTACAGGGTCTGACAAGGTGGCCCAGTACCAATTGGTAAATGCACCTAGGGTACATGGAATCCATTTTAAAGAGAGAGCAGTAGGCCTGGGGTCCTGATTGGCAGGGTCCCAGGTCGACTATGTCCAAAACCAGCTAAAACACAGGGCAAAAAGTTGGGGGCAACCATAGTCAGGATGTACCTTCCTACATTCAGGATCCGGTAAACAAACATTCTGGAGCAAAATAAAACAAGGGTTGGGGCAATGCATGGGGCAGGCGCCCTCAAACCGCCCTGATCAAAGACATTCAAATGCTGCTTGAAAGCCAAAGCGGGAGGGGGAAGTGCAGGGATGCATTTTAATAAAAGCCCTGGAACCACGTTAGGTTAGAAATGCCCTCTGACTGAGTCGGATTAGCAGGAAACCTAGAAATGCAAATGCTGTGCGTGAGCTCCAAGTGAAGTCAACCAAAACAAGCTGGGCCTGAAGAGCAGAGAAGGGCAGAAGCGAGCTGCCGACTTAAGGCGTAAGAAAGTGTTCGAGTTCCAAAAACAAGTCGGATGGGGGTGGAGGAGAAGGGAGGGAAGCACTGGTGAAGCGTCATGCTTCAAGAGCCTGGGGGGGGGGGGGGGGGGGAGCCCATGAGTGGGAGGGAGGAAAGGACCATATGGGGATGGGGGTGTAGTGAGGGGGAGCAGAAGCTTTGATGGTGGTGTGTGGGGCCAAGCGCGCGCTGGAGAAGCCTCACGCTTCAAGAATTAACATGCATAGTGAGAGAGCCGCATGGAATCTGCTTGGTCAGAGAGTTTGTTTCAACTAAATTACTCTTGTCTATTTATCCCTGCGGGATATAATAGTTGAGACCTAAAAAAGGGCAGTCCCGACCAGTCTCGAGCAGGCTCAAACAGGCAACTGCCCTGCTCCTCTCCGCCCATAACAGGCTAAACCAGGCAACTGCCCTTGCCCTCTCCGCCCGGGCTGAGACGCCCTCACCCTGGCATTTTATAGCCCTAGTAATCAGGTGACCCCTTCAACCAATGAGAACCCTAGCCCTAACACTATCCAATCATACTAGCCCTAAAATATAGAGCCAATAGGAGATCAGGACCTTACAGTCAATCTTAACCCTAGTCCAAGCACCCAATCCGTTCTAAAACTCTGATCTCTACTTCCAATAAATGCCCTAGCCCTACCAGTAGTCCCAAAACAAGTCCATGCAACCAATGGCACAGGTAGCCCTAGTCCCTACTTCCAATAGAAAGTCTAACCCTAGCCCTAGTCCCACCCTACTCCCAACAACCAATATCATAGAAAGCCCTACTTCCAATAGAAATCCTAGCCCTAGTCCCAACCATACGTTGTTTGAATCACAGACCCATAAACCAATCAGAACCCTCAAATACCCAACCAATGAGGTAATTAACCCAAATCCAATAAAAACGCCAGATACAACCACCAATCAGTGAAGACCTGTACCAACCACTAGCAGACCATATAATGTCCCAGCGTCCTCAGACAAGGTCTGCTGGCGAGGAAGTTGGAAGCTGCTTCTCCTGTTCAGAATCTCCTAGGAGACAGGCTCAATCCAGGTAAGGGCCTCACTAACTTGAAATCTAACAATACTGTTTGAATAAAACTTGACTCCCTCTGCTGGCTAAAAAACTAAGTGCACAGGCCCTAGTAAACACAGTTTAAACAGCTCACAGAAGCACCCTCTGATGTAGAAAATCCCTGTGGTGGGGGGGGGGGGGGGAGAGGAGGCAGGGGGGCTGGTTTCACTGGCTTGTGAACACAAAATGGTGGCTGGGAGTGCACTGTTTTAACATACAGGTCTTAGCACAGAGCAAAGGAGAAATTTGGAGTGAAAACCATTGTCTCTGCGCAACTGGATGGTAGAATCTGGGTGGGCACACAACCAAGCAATTTACAGGTTTAACAGCTTGTCCTCAAGATAGCATCGCCTTGGCCAGGAATGGAAACATTTGTCACAAGGAACATTTCTTCCTTAACTTTTGCAAGTCTGTTTATAGTATGTTTCTTTGAAAAGCAGAATGACATTTCTGATGTTTGCATTTGATGAAATTCATGTTTGAATGTAACTCTGCAGCGTACTTGACTGTAAATATTAACTGTTCCACATAATCAGACTTTTTGTGAAGCTGGTAATGGTGTTCCCCTTTATGATCTTTTGGAATACTATACTTACCGATTCTTATTGTCCTGGTAGCCTAACTTGATGTGTTGGAATCAAAGTTAATTTCTACTATTTACTTGTTTAGTTTGGTCTTATATATGGTCATTAACTTTAATGTGAAGTAACAGAGGTCACTAGGTGTTCTCCGAGGCATGAAATGCCCCCTTACCATGTGCTTTTTCAGAGAAAAATATTCAAATTGCACCTTTCTTGCTCTATCAGCTATTTAGTACATCTGGTTCTACTTCTCTGTTAATGTGAATATTTTTGGAAAAGTGAGTGGTCTTTGGACTTTTACCTGATTTTGGAAAATGTAATGTAGACTGTTTCTCCCTAGGCCTCTGCAACCGTTGGCATACCAAAGGAGCACCATCGCTTTGTCATTGGTAAGAACGGTGAAAAGTTGCAGGACCTGGAGCTCAAAACTGCCACTAAGATCCAGATCCCTCGCCCTGAAGACACCAGCAACCAGATAAAGATCACTGGAACCAAGGAAGGCATTGAGAAGGCACGGCATGAAATCCTGCTGATCTCTGCCGAGCAGGTATGTTACCGTGCTGTCAGTGAAGTTCTGTCTGTCATGGAACAATTTGCTTTTCAATGGCTTTCTTTCTCTGCTTCCTTCCACCAGGATAAGCGTGCCGTGGAACGCCTAGAAGTGGAGAAGGTTTACCATCCCTTTATTGCTGGCCCCTACAATAAACTGGTGGGCGAAATCATGCAGGAGACTGGGACGCGCATCAACATTCCACCACCAAGTGTCAATAAGACTGAGATAGTCTTCACAGGCGAGAAGGAACAACTTGCCCAGGCTGTGGCTCGTATCAAGAAGATTTATGAGGAGAAGGTATGTGCTACATGAGCATGTTCAGCTCCTCCTATGGCTCGGCGGGCTCTCTCAACCACACACCTACTTGAAGGGTTTTATTTTTAAACCATATTTACAGCATCTTCAGTAGATACACAAGTAATATCTACCTTCAAGATTTGGCGGCTTAGATTTTCCAGGAGCCCTCCAGTTTACTGTAAATTTTCAGAATTTTGGCTCTCTTGTTAGATTAGCCTAGCACTGCTGTTGATGGTTGCCTCATTGAACTTGAGTGATGCTCATAACTGGGCTTTCATCCAGGATGTGAAGGAGACTGATGTATGTGGCTTCGTGGTTCTAGTCTAGGGACACTGGCTTGTTTAACTGTTCCAATGTATGCATATTCTGGATGGCTCTCCCTGGTAAATGGCGAGTCTCCCCTCTCCCCAATAATGATCTTAGGGTTGTTACAATTTGATCCCAGTGTAACAAGTGAGTAATAGTGTGTTTGAGGCATATGAGCTACAGATCTCACACTGAGCATTAGATCGCCACCTGGTGTTGGGCTCAGATGCTTGCACCTTGTTGTTGTCTTGGAAGAAGTCTTTGTAGTCGCAAGATAGGTGTCTCCTCCCTTGGATGATAGTGCCCATGGGCATCGACTCCATCCTTAGATTGTTTTTTTCCGCCATCGGGTTCAGATGTAACTTTTCTGCTCCGATTCGAACTATTAGTTCGATGCAAAAAAACTTACTTAAACTTTCAAATTCACTTCTAAACAACGAAGCCCTCTGCTCGACTTAATCGCTTTGATTCCAGTTGTCGACGCCGGCCGCTGGGGCCTATCCACGCCGTGAGGCCTACAGACCATGGAAAGGACTCCATTCAAAAAATGTCCCTGGTGTGGAGCAAAGTTCATGCACAGTGACCATCACAAGGTCTATGACCTGTGCTGATCACTGGAACACGATGAGTCCAGCTGTCCAGCCTGCGCTTCATTTCAATCCAAGAAAACCAGCCGAGATCGAAGGGCCCGTCGAAATATCACGCAGAGATCAGCTCCGAAACCGGTGGGCATCTTAGAAGGCCCAGATGTTCCCGAAGAAGATTCCGAAGATCTCAAAATCGTTTCAGAGGCGGATGACTCCAATGACTCCATTACTCCGGGGCAACGCGTGAGTATTACTGCACCTACTCCAATCCCTCCACCAAAGAAGGCAATGGTCAATACTCCACCTGCTGGGCCCAGTCGAGACCAAAAACAAACTTCAGAAGCCCCGCCCTCGAGCTCTGCTCCGAAGAAAATCCAAAAGCCTTCCGGTAACTCTGGACCAAGCAAACCGCACGTTCCAGTCCCTCTGGCGCCTTCGGCACTGAAACCCAAAAAAAAATCTCTGGTCCGAAACCGGTTCTGACGCCGTAGACTTCAAAAGACAAATCGAGGCTCGAAAGCTCCTAAGCCCATTGACAAAATGGCTTCCGCACCGAAAAAAACAGCTTTGACGCCCAAGCCAAAACTCTCGGAGCCAAAACCTACGCCAAAAGACTTTATTACAACTCCTAAGGCTAAAGACAAAAACAGGCAACAACCCTGCTCTGAACTGAGAAAATGAGCGCCAGTAGCGGAGCATCAAGAAGAGGAGCTTTTTCAGCCACGTCCTATTGATCCAAAGCAGAAAAAGATCTATATTGACCCAAAAACAGGACATGTCACCACTGAACCACAGAGAAGAGGAAACTAGACCCAGCACCTGTTCCTCCAGTGCCTGTGATAAAGAGGGACTCTGCCACATCTCCTATGCACCCTTCTCCTAAAATCCCCCCTAACCCTCTTCCTCTGCCTAAACATGTTACACCTCTACTTGAACCTTCTCCACCTCATTGTTTTTTCTCCACATCATATACCTCGACCTAATGAGGATGATGAAGACATGGGGCTTGGGGGTGACCCAGATGACCCTTTCATGTACCCAACTGACCCACCTGATTGGGAGTACCCTGTACCACTAGACATCCCAGACTCACACACATACCCCTCAAAACCATCTCCTCCTGAGGGCAATATTGGGTTTGAACATTTAATTAATAGGGCTGCCATCTATCATGGTGTTACAATGCACTCAGATTAAGCAGAAGAGGACTTTTTATTAGATGCTTTTTAGCAATCCCAAAAGTCAGTACAAATATTACCCATGATTAAAGGAGTCGAGTCATTAAGCACGCCCCCGAAGTATTTAAAAATTCTGTATGGGCTAGGATTCTAAACCCTAGAACAGAAAGCAGGATCTGACATATCTTGGTGGTGTTAGGCCATAACGTTGGACAGGTGGGTCTGCACATTTTTCAAAAGGGGCATTACTTGCCCTTTATTTCCACACACACCACTCCCCCCCCCCCCCAAACAACTGACTGAGGAACTGAGGATCATGTGTCTGTTTTGCAGCAGGAAGTGCATGTACTTTTTGCAAAGGTGCTAAAGAGAAAGTGCTGGTGCGAGGTTGAGGTTCTTTCTGCAGCTTTCTGTTGCCATAGAATGGTGCAGTCTTTCATATAATTTTAGACCTCAACTCGTTCTTCTGGAAGGAAAAATTCAAGAATACTTACTATAGCCTTGTTCTTGGCCAACCTCGATCTCTTAAGACTGGATGGTGGTGTGGGACCTGCAGGACACCTATTTCTATTTACCTGTTATAGTTAAGTGCCCCCTTTTAGACCTGGTCACCTCCACATTTTGCCTGGTATATGATGTGATTTAGACAAAGTGCACTGCGTTTCCTGTTAACCAGGTCCCAGGTGCTAGATCACTTTTCCCCCAAAACTGTACAATTGTTTCCCCAATTGGTAATACCTTCAGCAAGCTCTAAGTCCATAGTAAAAGATATCGAGGACTTTGGGTACTAAAGAGGGTCCCCCAAGGGCAGTAGCACAAATTGTGCCACTCTAAGGGCCCCCTTCCCAAATACATGCACAACTGCCATGGAAGGCAGCAGGTTTTGGTGTATACAAAAGTGAAAACATTACATGACATACATCCCTGTGTGCCATGTCACCACACACTGCATGTAAAATGTGTAAGCCACCACTACAGCAAGCCTGACCGTTGTAAGGCAGGGTGCTTGATACTCCATGTGGGGGGCGTAACTGCATTAGAAGATGCCCCTGTGCTGGTCAGTTCCATTACTGCCAGTGCTGGTGAACCGGGAAGCCATTTTTATAACATTTGCTGGTCACTGGTGAAAACTAGTTCCCTAGCTACTTGATGGCTTCACTAAAAGTAGGGATGTTTGGCATCGCACATCTGGTATTTATAAACCCACTCTGATTCCAGTAGTGGATTTATTAATACATACTCCCAGAAGGCACCTTAGATTTGTCCCCTGAAAGCCTACCAGCTTCTGGTGTTGGCAGACTGATCTCTTTGACTGGTCTCCTCCAGCCTGCCACTGAGACAGATGTCTGACCTCCCAGGGTGAGGGTTTTTGCCCTCAGGCAGTCAGGAACAAAGTCCTTCTGTGAAAACCAGGTAGTTGCAAGTAAAAAATCCAGGGGGATTACATGGGCAAAACCCTATTTTCAACATTTATTATATTTTGCTTTTAAGACTGTTAAAGGTGCAGAAAAGAGTAGGATAAAAGACTGCAAGCAAAGTAAACCTGATTGCCTTGGGATGCACCAAGCTTTATCCACTGAGAAGCATAGCGAAGTACTTAGGCGTTAAATGATGTGTTGCTACAAGTGACATCTGCAAGTGCCTGTAGTACCGTTGAACAATTGTAAGAATTATGCATGTATATCTTGTTTTTGAAGCGTATTTCTAGACCTTCTCTGTAATTAGACTGATTGTCCAAGTATCTTCTAAACTAGTTGTAATAACTTCTTTCTCCTGTCACCTTAACTCACTGTAGAAAAAGAAAACGACCACAATTGCTGTTGAAGTGAAGAAGTCTCAACATAAGTATGTCATTGGTCCTAAAGGCAATTCCCTGCAGGAGATCCTGGAGAAAACTGGAGTCTCAGTCGAGATCCCACCTACTGATAGCAGCTCTGAGACGGTGATACTGCGTGGCGAGCCTGAAAAGCTGGGCCAGGCATTGACAGAAGTCTATGCCAAGGTGAGAGGTGACATGTAGTGTATACTTAAACACCTGTCACAGGTACATCCACACTGGTGTTAACTGTGCTCGATTTTAATGGCCAGTTAGTAAATACTTTGAACATACCGACAAGTCTTATCTTTTTTTTAAAGCTCCCTTCAAGGCTATGGATGAATAGTTTTTCAAAAAAGTATTCACTTTGAGTGTTCAGTTGGTAGTTTAAAGGGACAGAATGTTTGTGTTTGATTTTGTCCTCCACGTAACAAATCACTTCCTTTTGAAGTATTTAGGGGTTCCCAAGGCCTACACGCTCCGGAGATAACCCACTCACACTCAAGAACTGTTGGCACGGAAACTGTAAAAGGCAAAGAACAAGTTTATTAAGACCCCATGGGGTGGTGGTACACTCAAACAGCACCCTTCGGCAATGCAAGAGGTATCACACCGAACATCGGTGTGACCCCGTTTATATACAGTTTTGGGGTAATAAAAGATAGGCGGCACAAGTTAAGACATAGTTTCGAGACATATATGGTCATGTTTTGGAATACTGCCAGCTCATTGGAGGGGGCATAACTCCGCTGGTCAGTTTGGTGCACATTCCTGAAGGTTTACGGGTCAGTGGGAGCTGCGCATGTGCGGCTTGACCAGTACTAAAAATAGTCTGTTGCTGGGCAGACAAGAGTGGTCAGTAGAACGGACAACGGACTAAAGGGCACGTCGGCCACAAGGCCGCTCATGATCTAAGATGGCCGCCGCAACATTCAAAATGGCGTTATCGTATATAGCCAAGTTAAGGAGGACAACGTGTAGGTTCAGCTAATCGCTAATGCGGACGGGCCAATTACGACAGACGACCCTTTTAGCGTTTAGCTGAATCTACCTCATAATGAACATAGTCTGGATGTTCGTCCTCGATGTCTATTAACATAATTTGTGTCACCTCTTTGTGTAGCATTATTTTGTCGTGGGCAAGAGCTTGTCTCGATGGTAGGCAGGCTGATAGACATATTGAACATAAGGCCGGGCCACATTGAATACATAAGCATATAAAAAACATTGCTCCCACAAGTATACAGAGAATTGTCAACAGTTTCCAGCCCCAAGTTGCAATCATAGACCAGAACCATCCTGAAAGTGTCCATGTTCCATTGTCCGGGTGTATTTCAGCAGCTATTTTATGTAGCTTGGAAATAGCGTCATACACAGATGGAGAATTGTCTGGGACGTATACGCAACAGCTACTTCCGATAATTCTACATGCCCCCCCACGATCAGCCAACACAACGTCCAACACCATTCTATTTTGGAGGGTGACAATTCTAGAAATCTGTAGTTCCTCGGTAATATTCCCCAGGGCAACGGCAGTGTCATTTGCAACAGCCTCGACAACGCGTGTCAGTCGTCTAATTTTCCGACTGTTCAATGCAGCCCCCACAAAGGAGAATAATCCCAGATTGAAATCCACATACTGTTGTAATGCAGTGTCCGTTTGATCAATGTCCTCTAGGGCAACAGTTCGTTTAACCCTGTTCAAAACGAAATCATGGTACAATGTATAATCGTTGTGGTACATTGGAGGGGCAATGAATACAGGAGGCAGCACAAACGATACATAGCACGTACCCAACCATCCCACTGGAAGCTGATGGTACCCCTTCGTGCCACAGATAAAGTATGTATTTCGCGATGCAACAAATGAAATGCCATTCGGGCTATCAAACGTGAGAGTAATGTTACATTCACTTTTCCCCACTGCAATCGTGCCCTTGTTCCGGGTACATAAATCGGCTTTTGTAGCAATGACATTTATGACATGAGCACTCAATACATTCACATTTCGCTGATTGCTGTATACACGTGGGGCAGATACATTGTCAGGCCTATACTCTTCCCATTCAAAACGTGTGCCCTCAGCCCGGGGAAACCCATCCTTGTCATGGGAACATACTTTATTCAAACGGAAAAGCACCCCCCCTTTAGTTGGCCATCTCAGAGTAAAGAGGAGGGTGTACCAGGCGTTGCATGACCCATTGTGCGAAAACGGGAGTGGGATAAGTGGGGTGCCCCCTCTCTTCTGGTGCCCAGGCAACATTCCACACACCCAGCAATTAGAGGTATTGGTCATATTATGCGTGTGGTGAAGAATCTGAATAAAGCTGTTATTTAAATACGTTTGGCGATGGCGCTCTTCATGGAAAGGCAATGTAAAATGAAAATGTTCAGACGGTGCCGGGGTAGTCGGCAGCAAATGTTCACGTACAGGCACCACAAGTTCGACTACCCAGGCTATAACAGCTATCACCACAATAGTCAGGACAAAGAGAAAGGCACCCAATATTTTCTTATCACGAGATGCCGTTGATGCCATAGTTCAAGAAAGTTTGTGCAAAGTCTCAAATGGCACAAATTGTTCACAAGTTTTTCACAAATTGTCTCCGATACACGTGTGTGTATACCTAAAAAAAAAAGGAAAAATGCGGTGCTGAACTCCGAGGTAGCCGTTGTTTTCTTCTCCGGGCCAAGACGGGTGTCGCTACTCTGGCAGAACTGATCCCCCCCCCTTGGAATTCCCGGTTTCCGTTTCACAAACCTGGAGCGGTAACCAACCAGTCATAAAAAGGAACAAAAATCTCCTTATCGCGGTCGTAGATCGTAGCGCTCTCTTCCAGTAGCAGATTGGTCCGGGAAGGCTCCCTCCACTTCGGCCGACGTCACAGCTGGGCTCTTTTCTTTCTCCAAGATCTCCTTATAATCAGTCAACACAGCAGGAGTCACCAGATCCGGAGAGACACGGCGACAATGTGTCGAATGCACCCACCGCTTCCTGTTTGTCACTCGTACTGCGGTGCGGGTCGCCAGGAGGACCTGCTCGGGGCCCTTCCACCTGGGCTCCAAACTGCTTGCTCTTTCAAACGAGCGGACCATCACATGGTCCCCAGGACGAAGATCGTGGCCCTCTCCAGTAGAGTTGTCAGGGAGCGCTTCTCGAACCTGTTGATGAATATAGAGAGCAAATCATTTGTTAATCGTGCCAAATAATCATTCATCATAACACAAGGCACATCATGTATTAATCGCGGCTTGGGCACCCCCCAGATATTCATAGGGCGGCCAAACACCACCTCATAGGGCGTAAGGCCAGTTCGTGAGTGGGGTACTGATCTGAGAGATAGTAGTGCTAGCGGCAACGCATCTGGCCACTTCAACGATGTAGACGCCACAATTTTGGCCAGTTTAAGCTTCAATGTGGCATTGTACCGCTCGACCAAACCTGCTGACTGAGGGTGGAATACAGCGTGGAACTTTTGCTGAATCCCTAACCCCTTCAGTACATATTCCACAATCTTTCCAACGAAATGGGGCCCATTATCGCTCCATAAGAATTTGCAAACTCCAAAGCGAGGAAAGAATTCCTTAAGCAACACCTTGGCTGTTGTCAAAGCCGTATTGTCTTTCGTGGGGTAGGCCTCAACCCATTTGCTAAAAGCACACACCACCACTAAGACGTACTTCAGGTTATTGCAGCGCTCGAGTTGGATGTAATCCATTTGAAGCACTTCAAACGGTGCAGAAGGTGGAACGAACCCTCCTTTCGGAGTATGGGTCCCCTTCCCAGGATTGTGTTGCAAGCATACCAGGCAGGTCTGCACTACTCTCTTTGCAGTGTTCGCAATCTCGGGATGTTCCCAAACTCGTGTTAAAAGCCGAGTGATTGCAAGAGCTCCGACATGAGCCAGTCCATGTGTCATCTGGACCATCGCCTGTAAGTAAGCCGCAGGCAATTTCCACTTCTCCATGTCTTTGCTTCTCCAACAACCCTCGTCATCTAGTACCCCATCTGCTGCCCAAGCCGCAAGTTCCGATTCTGTAGCTGAATTTTGAATATCCCGTATCTCTGCTCTAGCATCACTCCATCGCTCAGCCTGCGATTGTACCACGTACATGGGGGAGCTAGTTCGGGACATAGCCGTTTGCCTTGCTATGCTGTCTGCGAAGGCATTTCCTTGACCCACTTTATCCGTAATCTTCTTATGGGCACTGCACTTCACTATCGCTACTTTTTTAGGGCTAAGCAACGCGTTTAGGAGATCACGCACTAACTCTCCGTGCATAATGTGCTCCCCGTGTGACGTCAGAAACCCGCGTTCCCTCCAAAGAAGCCCGAAGTCATGGGCCACTCCAAAGGCATACCGGCTGTCCGTGTATATGTTCACACATAATCCGGCACTCAATTCGCAGGCTCTTGTTAAAGCTATCAGCTCTGCTGCCTGAGCCGATTTTTGTGGTATTCTAGCTGTTTCTACCACCGTCTTAAGTGTCGTGATCGCATATGCTGCGGAAGTCGTACCATCTGGCAGCCTTAAACACGATCCATCAACCCACAGTTCCCCATCCACGTCAGGAAGTGGCACATCCTGTAGGTCAACACGACCCTTTGTCTGTTCCTCAGTCAGGAAAACACAGTCATGATGTTTTTCTTCCTGACCCTCCTCAGCCGGATAAGGCAACAAGGTGGCAGGGTTCAAAGTAGCGCATCTTTTCAATGTTATGTGTGGCGCTAGGAGTGTCAGCTCATATCCTGTAAGTCGTGCACTCGTGAGGTATTGGGTCTTTGTTTGGTTTAACAGGGCATCTACTGCGTGGGGGACTAACACCAACAATTTGTGTGATAACACTATGCCCTCACTCTGTCGTATGGCTACTGCTGTTGCCGCTACTGCTCGAAAACACCCAGGCAGCCCTCGTGCTACAGGATCCAAAATGGCAGAGAAGTATGCACATGGTCTCTGCTTATCCCCGTGTAACTGCACTAACACTGACAACGCACACCCATCATTCTCGTGTACGTACAATGTGAAAAGTTTCGTGTAGTCTGGTGTTCCTAACACGGGTGCGGAACAAAGGGCCTGCCTCAACTGTTCAAAAGCTTTCTGGCATTCATCTGTCCACTCAAGAGGCATCGGTGTGGCTTTGGACAGTAATGCCAGCAAAGGTTTTATGATATGTGAAAAACCCATGATCCATTGCCTACAAAAGGACGTCAACCCTATGAAGGCACGCACATCTCTCTGCGTGCGGGGTACTGGTGTGTCTAAAATTGCTTGAATTCGATCAGATGTTAATGCACGCCCCTCCTTAGACAACAGATGACCGAGGTAGGTCACCTGGGGTCTACAATATTGAAGCTTTTTCTTGGAAACCTTGTGATTGTGTTGCGCCAAAAAGGAAAGCAATGCAAGCGTACTCTGTTCACATTGTGCATAGGAGTCGGCGGCAAGCAGAAGGTCATCCACGTACTGGATGAGCGCAACGCCAGACTGCAATTTAAAGGAATCTAGTTGTCGTTTCAAAGCCTGGCTGTAGATGCTAGGGCTTTCAGTATATCCTTGGGGAACACGACAAAATCTATACGATTTATTATTGAGCGTAAAACCAAACAGATATCTGCTATCTGGGTGCACAGGGATGGAAAAGAACGCATTCTTTAAGTCAATAACACTAAAGGTGGTGGCCGTCGGTGGAACCAAAGTAAGCAAAGTCGTGATATCAGACACCACCGGGTATTGGGGAATGACAATTTTGTTTATCTCACGCAAATCAATAATAAATCGGTAGATCTTGCCGTCTGAGTCTCTCTTAAGAATCGGTAGAATAGGGCTGTTACAAACATTATAAGGGACCTCCTCCACCACCCCTGCAGAAATCAAGTCCTGAACAATATGTGTCAGTGCAATTTCACCTTCCTTCGAGATCTTATACTGTGGCACTCGTGGTAGAGGGGCCCCCTCCTTAACAGTAATGTGTATTGGTGGAATGCGCATCTCTCCCACATCCGTATCTGATGTCGCCCACAACGTGTGCGGCAGAGAGGCCAAAGCAGGGATGTCTAAAATGGCATAAAATCTGTCAGGGTCAGGGCAATCATCAGGGTCAGGGTAGTTGTCGTTCAGAATAACCCGCACTCCCTCTGGAGCGCAGCGTATCGTTGCTCGAAAATATTTAAGCAAGTCAATGCCCAAGATATTGTCTGGGGTATGAGGTGATAACAAAAATTGGCCAAAACTAAAGTATTTGTCAATGCATAGTGCAAGGGGCTTGGACAATGGGCTGGGGGAGGGTGTGCCATCAAACCCTACACACGTAATCATTTCGCCAGACAGGGGAGCCCTCGGAACCAAGTTTTTCGACAGAGCGCTACGAGTAGCTCCTGTGTCGACTAGAAATTGATCAGTAGAACCCAAAATACCCGCTGTTACATATGGACCTTGCTGATCTACCGGCACTTCAACTGATTCCTTACCCCATCCTACGCAATCCTATGCATGCACATAATCCTGGTGTTCCACATTCTCTCCTTCCGAAATCTGATATTGATTCCTTCTATCAAACGTGTTTCGTTCGCCCTGGCCACGGCCCCTCTCCTCAACCTTTCCACGATCACCTCCGCCACCTCTCGCTCCAGTATAACCTCCTCTCGACCTTCCACTTCCTCGACCACGCTGACTACGCTGTTCGCGACGTACCGGACAATCTTCGGCCCAATGCCCAAACTCCTTACAATAAGCACACTGATCCTCCGCAATGTCCGTACGACCATACGACGCATTTCCTCCACCTCGTCTACCTCTATCATTCCCTCTACCCTGTGTTCCCCGAACCTGCGCCAACATCACCTTCGTTTTCAATTCCTTCGTCTTTTTCTCTGCACTTTCTTTGGCCTCCACTTCCTGCCGCTCATAGTACTGAGCCATAGTTAGCAAGGACGCAGGGGTCGCCGTGGCCCAGGAACTTTCACTCGACTTCAATCGCTTTGCAATCTCTGGTAGGAGATTAGCTACATACTTATCTACAAACAAATGCCGACCCGTATCGTCTGTTAAAGATTGACCACTGTAATCATGAAAAGCCTCCTCGAAGCGCGTAAAGAAATCTGAAACCGTTTCATCGGGTTTCTGTTTGCACGACGTTAGCATGGTCCAATCAATCTTTTTGGAGGGAACAAGCGTTTTTAACTTATGCAAGATAGCTGCCGGGAGATCTAGGATTTCCATGTCCCCCCCAATATCGTTTCATCATTATTTTTGCGGATCTGCCGCCACATATCAGGTGGTAATATCAACCCAAAAAACAAATCTATGTCCACGAGAGTCATCACACAAGACGATATAGCCCCCTCCACCCCTTCATAAAATGCCGCTGGATTCTTCCGAAGATCAGGTAAAGAATTTTTCAATGCCATGACATCTGCTCTATTCCATGGAGTGTAAACCCAGTTATACACAAAATACCCTTTCGCATCTTTTGACAATTTATCCTCATCCGTACCTTCCCCCCTCGGCGGAACATACAAAGGCGCAGCTTCACGCATAGGCATAACATGCAACGCAGAACTCTTATCTGAACCACGGAGAGAACACTCTCTGGCCTGCCCATCATGCTCCAATTCAGACTCCTTTTGTTTCCTTTTCCGCTCCTCCCGCAATCGAGTTGTCTCATCCCGCAGCTTGATCAATTGCGCAAACAGGTCATCGACATCTGAAAGATCAAAATCACCTTTAGTCAAATTTTCATGGTACACTGACAACACTTTGGGTTCTAACGTATCAGAAAGCTCACGATATGCGCCTACAACCTCATCAGCCAAGGAAGACAGAAAATACATCAATTCAAGATCCGTCCACCCTGTCTTTTCTGATATCAATTGATCCTGAGTAACACTACGCTTATTCACTTTGCGAGCCCAACTACGTAGATGAGAGGACCTCTCCGCAGTAAACCTGAGGGCAGATACACCCTTCTTGCCCGACTTATCCTGTCCGCCATCATCGGAATCCACAGCTGGAGCCGTCGGCGTAACGTACGGAGGCGGTGACCGATCTAACAAAGAAAAATCATCAATTTCATTATTAAGGACAGGATAAAGCGGTCGGCGAATAGGAAATTGACCAGTCGTTTGCAAATTACGTTCCCGTTCCTCCCTCCCTTTCTTTCTTCTCCTGAGCCTCCTTTTCCTCAAGCTGTAAAGCTTTATCCCGAGCAGCCTTGCGCTGCTCTTTGTCCGCCAAGGCAACCTCACGCTTCATTCGCTCACGCGCCGCTTTCTCCCACATTCGCACGCAATCAAACATGTTTTGTCTAGACCTGCATTGAAACCTACATTGCTCTACAAATTGTATTTTACTCAAATCATACGACCCGTGTAGAGGCCATTGCAATTCAGGATCGGCCTTAGTGTACTTATGCCATAATTTACTGTACATAATAGGGGGAAGGCCGAATTTTATATACATGTCCCTATTTGGAGTTCCCTCTGGGGGAGCCGGCTGTGATTCCGCTAACCTAATTGAGGTACCTTCTCCAAGACAACACATTCCTCGGAGTGTGCTGAAAACAGGCATGTTCGAAAAGTATCACGAAAGCGTGACACCAGACAAAATGGCACTTACAGTTCTTCACACGATTGTGCCACTCAAAGGAAAAAAAACAAAGTTAGAGAAACATCTCTACATGCCTGCCTATGTGAAGTGCACTACACATATGTTCAAAGATCACAAATTCAAAATGTTAGCTAACTCAAATCAAAGTTCATAGGACTCGGCAAGCGTCCGAAGACTACCTCGCCGATCACAAAGCACAGATTTTCAGTAAGCGTCCGAAGACTACCTTACCGAACACAAATCATAGGACTTCAGTAAGCGTCCAAAGACTACCTTACCGAACACAAAGCTTACCAAATTCTCAAATGTCCAGATTCCAACTGCCAAGGTCTTGTAAGCCAAATCAGCCAAACGGCACTTTCTCAGCGATGCAGACACTTCGAAGACTCAGTCGGAGACCGGCGCCACCTGGAAGGTCAGATCGGAAGGAAAGGAAAAAACACCGTGGCAGCCAAGACTCAGGTCACTCGTGGCAGCGCGCGCCCATGGCGGGTTTCCAAGCCTTCGTCACGACCTCTCCTTCGGGCATCCGAGTCGCCGATGAGTCCCACCTGGGTCGCCAATTGAAGTATTTAGGGGTTCCCAAGGCCTACACGCTCCGGAGATAACCCACTCACACTCAAGAACTGTTGGCACGGAAACTGTAAAAGGCAAAGAACGAGTTTATTAAGACCCCATGGGGTGGTGGTACACTCAAACAGCACCCTTCGGCAATGCAAGAGGTATCACACCGAACATCGGTGTGACCCCGTTTATATACAGTTTTGGGGTAATAAAAGATAGGCGGCACAAGTTAAGACATAGTTTCGAGACATATATGGTCATGTTTTGGAATACTGCCAGCTCATTGGAGGGGGCACAACTCCGCTGGTCAGTTTGGTGCACATTCCTGAAGGTTTACGGGTCAGTGGGAGCTGCGCATGTGCGGCTTGACCAGTACTAAAAATAGTCTGTTGCTGGGCAGACAAGAGTGGTCAGTAGAAGGGACAACGGACTAAAGGGCACGTCGGCCACGAGGCCGCTCATGATCTAAGATGGCCGCCGCAACATTCAAAATGGCGTTATCGTATATAGCCAAGTTAAGGAGGACAACGTGTAGGTTCAGCTAATCGCTAATGCGGACGGGCCAATTACGACACTTTGAGCTTCTGCTGTGAACTTGGGCAGCTGTGAATGCATTTCCAGTGAAACCTACAAATATAAATCATTCAAAATTAAATGGAGGAAGCTGGCTCTGTATATACTACACCAAAGAGGTATAGTGTGCACAGAGTTCAGCGAATCCCCAAAGGTATATCAGAGAACTAAGTAGATAATACCTCACTCTCCATTTAGTTTTAGCTGGCTGAGCAGTCTGGCTTATCAGAGGGTAGTGTGAATACATTTGGTGTACATACTAATACAAAGCAGGAACACACACTCCGTGACTAACTCCAGGCCAATGTTTGTGAAAATATTACTTTAGTTACATTCATTCTTAGGAACTAAGTTCAACTTAGTTATAGGTAAGTAGACTATTCAATTATGCAATACTTTAACGATTATTGGCAAAAAGTTGTATCGCATCAAACAATTCTCATGCACATGAATTTCTTTTAAATGTGATAAAAGATACTTTGTATTTAAGAAAAACACTTAGTACAATGCAGTGAGACCTATGCAATCATATGGGAGGAAATACAGGTGAGTTAATTTAGGTAGGTAATTGATTTTCAAGTTCAGTCTCTGGGAGTTTTGGTCAACACTAGGCAAGAGTCGGACCAAGGTAGGTACTGCACCACCAGTGTCACTGGCGTGGCCGGTTGCAGAGCTCACTTGGCCCAGTGTTATCCTATAGAGGCTGGGGGGCACCTCGAAGTGGCACTGGTTAAAGGCAAGTACCTGCGGGTCAGGTACACAGGCCTTGGGATTTAAGGTCGGCATTGGAGGGACTTCCAAATAGCGCAGGGACTGCACAGGGGTGGTCGGATGCAAAGTGCAATGGATGCGTCGGGGAGTAGAGATCCTCAGAAGGCTGGGGAAAAAGAATCCCAACTGGAGAGGTAAGTTGGATAGTGGGGGGATGCCGAGACTGTTGGTTGGGCACTCCTAAGCCTGTGGGATGCGGGTGCAGGGGTGTCTTTGGGCGTCTAATTTCTGACCAGATCCGGTCGCGGATGGTGGGATCCTTCAGGTTGAGCCTGCAGGCGCCATTGGGAGGGTCAGGAGAAGATGCCCAACGCTAGTTCCCAGGTCCGGCTTGCCGGGGAGACTTCACTGGGTGGGCCACCTAGACTCTGACTGTAGACGAATGGTGCAAGTGTTGCATATCTCCCTGGAACTGGAGGCCTTGTGGTAGTTTCTTGATGGGCAAATCCAGTGTCTATGGGAGGCAAGAGTCCTTGTTGGAGGCATCACTGGTCCCCGGGGTTCTTGGAGGTTGCTGGCTGCGGGCCACGCTGTTTTTTGGCGCAGGGTTGTTGGAGGATGGGACAGGCCGGTAGGGCTGGAGCCAAGCCTGTCTTCTCCCCTGCTGCAAGGCTCTTAGGTCCTCCTTGGAAGGTAGCCTAATTTGAGGTTCAGCGGAGCACTTAAATACTAAATTTCAGGGAGTTACGGGGGGTCTTGGGAAAGTGGAGTAGTCATAGGCTATTGTCCCCTAGAGTGACTACACCTTTTGGGTGCTCCCTCCCTTTGTGGAGAAGGGCACGTCCCTGTTGGGCCTAATTCGAAATTTCTAGATGGAGAATTACTAAGAGCAGCATTCACCTCCGCTCCTGGCGACCCTAGGGGTGTGCCAGGCTAAGGTGGACACTCCTACTCTCCTTATTAATTTTCCCGCCTGTCCTGCTGCCAAAAGTGGGACCTGGATGGGGGGGGCGCGCGCGCATCTCCAGTATTTGGAGCTGCCCAAATCAGCACATCTCAAGGTGAGAGCCTTTGAGACTCACCGCCAAGAGTGGCTTTTTCTGCCACGGAGATGTGGGAAGCACCTCCCCCGAGAGCTGGCTTTGTATCTTACCGCCGAGAGCCCAAAGGCTCTTACCCCATGAGGTCAGAAAAACTGTCTGGAAATATAGGCCTGCACCCTCTGATCCAACCTATATTAAGGGACATCCTCCACTAGACTCTCTAGTGGTGTCCAATGCAAGGAAAAGGGCGAATTCAGACTTCTGGTGAAACGCCCCCACCCGACAGGGAATCCAAAGTTATTGATGCGCCAGGTTAACGAATAGCTGCACAAGCTACAAATATATGGCGCATTGCAAATACACAAGCCCTTCTCTCACGTTATGACAGGGCTAATTACGACCAATTAGAGACACTACTACAACACCTTCCAGATCAATATAAAGATCAGGCAACAGAACTCATACAAGAAGGCAAATTAATTTAAAATGCCTCAATAAAATGTGCACAAATGTCGCAGACACAGCAGCTAGAGCTGTAAATACTAGTGTCCTACTCAGGAGACATGCGTGGTTGCGCATTTCAGGGTTCAAACAAGAAGTGCAAACCAGCCTTTTAACCAAAACCAATTACTTGGCCCAGAAGTAGACCCTACACTGGAAAAAATGAAAAAAGACAGCCGCGGCAAAGTCAATGGGAGCTCTACAGTCCACACAGACTAGAGGTTCTTTCTGTTGCTCCTTTTATAGAGGAGGCTCCAAACAAACTGGAGTAGTTACATCTTTCAAGACGCAAACACAAACATCCTCTAACAAAAAGTATTTTAGAGGATACAGAGGCAATAATAACAAGGGAAGAGGTTGCAGTAACAACAGCAATTGCTCCTCCACAACTAAACAGTGACTACCCTCTGCTCCCCCAACAGCATTCCACTCCTGTTGGGGGCAGATTACCACAGTTCCTGCCTGTCTGGAATTCCATCACAATAGACAGGTGGGTGAGACAGATTCTGTAGTAGGAGATCTCTGTGTATAGTTATAATCTAGTGAATAGTCCCGCCCATGTGCGTGGACCTCGGAGCAATCAAAAATAATCTCTTAAAGTTAATGCAGGGGCATGTACCAGGATCAACAGGCCGGTAGGGCTGGGGCCAAGCCAGTTGTTGTTGTCCTGTTAGCAGCTGCACGGCGGGTCGTCTTCTTGATCTTCTGTCTTCTTTGATATCCGTATCTGAGGAAGGAAGGTTCAGGGATTCCCTAAATACTAAATTTAGGGGCGTTACAAGTAGGGCAATGGCGGGGACCAATGGGTCCCTGTCCTGGGGTGAGTACACCCCCTAGCCTGCTCCTCTTCTGTGAGAGGGGGGCAGGAGCCTAGCTGGGATTGGGCAGGACTCCCCATCTACAAGATGGCCGGAGCCCGGGGTCGTGCTTCACCTCGCCTCCTTCATCTGAGGGACGGAGTTGGCACACCCCCCCCCCCCCCCCCCCCCCTTTTTTTTAAAAACTTTTTTTTATTGGATTTTCCCCCTTCCCCTTTTTGTTGCATGTACAGAGCACAAACAGTAAGGTTATACATAATACATATATAGCACTAGTCATTACATACATGCAGATATCTACATAATACATTCTTAAATTAAGTCCTGTTAACTAGAAAGCGTAATCATCAAGCTATAGTAAAACACAAAAATACAGAAAGAACAATGAAAACAGAGAAGGAATAATAAAAAAAAAATATATATAAAAAACACCAAGCCAGCAAAGTATCTATTAATTAACATTTCAGGCAGGAAAAACCACATCAGGAAGGGGCACACCCCCCTTCCTGATGTGGTTTTTCCTGCCAGTCTTCCTACCAGATTGGGGGTAGGACTGGTGGGGGGGCTGGTTGCTGGGTACAGCAAATGGTCTGGAGAAGCTCTGAGGCGGTATGCTTTGAAGTTTCCCCCTGTCCATCCTGGGGGAGGAGACATAGCACCTCGCCCAGGATGTGCTTTGTTGCAGACCCAGGATAGCGGGGGCTCTCCACCCAGGGGTCCAGCAACATGTCTGCTGTGTGGCAGCCTCTGCAGCCACTCAGCCCAGATGTGGATTGTAGGTTCGGGTTTTGGAGGGCGTCTCTGAGATGCCCTCTCATGCATGTTACATTAAATCCCATACTGGCATCAGTGCAGGTTTAATGTGCTGGGAAGTTTGATACCAAACCTGTCAGTCTTCAGTGTAGCCATTATGGTGCTGTGGAGTTCGTAATGACCACCTCCCAGCACTGTATACTCTTAAATAGCATCACTGCACTTAGTGCCCAGGAATGTTCCTGGGTACTGTAGGGGCACAGGGCTCCTGCACCTGTGCCCTCCTCTCTGGCATAGGGCATCCAGCTAGAGCGGTGACTGAGGTATGCCAGGGCAGTGGGTTCTGTGGGCATGGCACACAGGGATGTGTGCCATGCCCACAGGGATGTGTGCCATGTCGACTCATGTTTTAGTCCTGTACTTAGGCACGCAGCCTGCAAAGGCAGGGTGGAGGTACCAGGGCACAGGGCCCCTGAGGGAGGCACAATCAGTGCTGCTGCCATAAGGGGTCTTCTCTGGCCACCAAGCCCTGGGTACCTAGGGTACTATTTACTAGGGGCTGACAGGGGGCCAGAGATGCCAATTGGGTATTTTGTTTCAATATAGTTTTTAGGGAAGGAACACAGGCCCTGGGTACTTGATTGGCAGGGACCCAGTGCACACTCAGTCTAAGCACATCAGCAGTTAAAAAAAAAAGTGGGGGCATACCAAGGCAAGAAAGATGGCACTTTCTCACAATCAGTAAGGATCTAATGTATTACAATAAAGGGACATTTCTTTATGCCTCTGAATTTTACATTGTTATTCTACATAAAAGGGTCAAGTCTTTTACCAAGTCAAGTTGTGCATGCAAGAATGTAATCTGTATCCCCTTTATGTTGGGAATTGGCTCACACATACTAAATTTGAATGATCAACAGTTCCAGATTTATGCAGTACATCAGTATGTTCTAACCTGGGGGGCGTGGCTAAGCACGCAATGGCGGAGGACGTGCTCGGGTAGAGCTCCGTGAAAAGCTCCCCTTCCCCGAGCCAATTATCCGCCAAAAATACACCGAGGCCGCCGGAAATTGCAGGCGGACACCCGCGGAGGTCATCTCGGCAGCCTGGCCGACTTTTGACCCGAGGCTCCACCAGACCGGACCCCGGCTTGTCCTACGACCCTCCTGCGGACCCGGAGGCCTCCCGGCCGGCAGTGCAGCCACGAGAGACCGGGGCTTGGGCCCAGCGTGTAGGCCCCGGCCCACACTCCCCGAGGGCCGCCAACGGTCTGCTGCCACGCTGAGAGCGACCACCGGGGATTCGGCGGAGGCCGGCCTCGCCACCACTGCCCCGACCAGCGGATCACGACGGCCCAGCATCCACGCCGCAGCCCCTGTAAGACGGCTACCGGCGAGCCTGAAGCAACCTAGGAGCGCGACCTGAACCGGTGAGGAGGGGGAGAGTCGGGCGGCCCCCGGGGCGCCGCACAACACCAGGCGCCACCCGAGGAGTCACGGTCACGAGAGCAGATACGGAGGGACCGGGGCGGAGAGGCCACCTACAACTCGCCACCACGGGCCGGTGCCCCCGGTCGGGCCTGCAATCAACGGCTGGTGGCACAGCGGACAAGTCCCCCCCGTCCCCCCACCCCCCCCCCCCCCGCCCGTGAGGACACCTGAAGACACTTGCGGATTCCCCCGCCCCACCCCCCCCCCCCCCCCCCCTCCGTGCAGGCACACGTGCGGGGGAAGAAAGGCCAGGAAGGGAAGGCCGACCACGCACGAGACACCCACTGCACTAGGGGCTGCGTGGCGGAGCTGGGCCGTGGAGGGGAGGAGACCCGCCGGACCCCCCACACCCCCCCCCGCGAAGACGCCGGCCACGGTCGAGGGGGGAACCTCGGACCAACGGACCCCCAACCCAGGCGGGGGGTGATCCCAGAGGTGCCACCAGAGTGGCGGAGACAACAACTCTGCTGGACGTGCACCCCCGCACATGTCAGGAGGGGTGCGGACCCGCACCGGGACTGGTGGGGCCCCGCAGAAAGGGAAAACGAGCAAGCAGCTCGACAAAATGGCTGCCGAACAATTGGCCACGAGACTAGACAGCGTGCTGGCAGCCGTCGAGCGAATGGAACAATCGCTCCAGCAGACCAGGACCTCCCTAGAGTCCAAGATAGACGGCGTGGCTGTGGACCTGACCCTCCTGCGGGACGACCACAGGAAGCTGTCCGACCGAACCAAGGTCCTGGAGGGCGCGGTGAAGGAGATCGAGCCCAAAGTCACTCTAACGGACAGGCACGTGCAGGACCTCCTGAACCGAGTAGAGTTCCTGGAAGACAGGGCCGAAGATGCGGAAGGGAGGGCGAGACGCAACAACATCCGGCTCGTAGGTGTCCCGGAAAAGTGGGAAGGGAACCACCCCGCACAACATGTGGAAGACTGGCTACGGACCCTGCTGCCTGAGGGCACGCTATCGCCCCACTTTGTCGTGGAACGCGCGCACCGAGTACCGACCAGGCCCTACGCGACCGGCGCCAACCCAAGACCACTACTCTTCAGGATTCTGAACTACAGGGACCGGGACACAGTGCTGCGGGAAACGAGGCGAATGGGTGAAATCCCCATAGACAATGCGTCGATCATGTTTTTCCCTGACTACACCATCCAGGTGCAACGCCAGAGACACGACTTCCTGGAAGTTAAGAGGAGGCTACGCACTGCAGGCCTCAAATACTCCCTGCTCTTCCCCGCAAAGTTGAGAGTGGTGGCGGGGGACAACACGTACTTCTTTGGGACCCCCGGGGAGGTCAGCGAGTGGCTGGACGGAGGCACGGATGCGGCACCCAAGCACCATCGTGGGGGCGAGGCAAGGCCCAGGAGGCGCGGCCCACGGCACCGCCGGAGACACGGAACTCAACAGTCCCAGCGGGCAGAGGAAGGGTCGCGACACTCTCCCCCGTTGGATCAGATGCTCCAGGAACAACGCGATGCGATGCGGAAGGTTTCCCAGCTCAGCAACCCACCTTCCCAGGAATCACACCTCGAGGACGGACAGCAGACAGCGCCCAGCGATGACGACGAAGCCATCTACGGGATCCCGAACTCACAGATCTCTGTGGAATTGCCGGTGGTCACGCCGCAAACCTCAGACCTGATCCACTAGCCCCACGGGAGAAGTCTGGAAAATGACCGTCCAGGCGGGGGGGGAAGCGGCAGCGGCCGACGGGACGCTGAGGCACAGCCTGCGCCAGGTGCAACCAGGGGTGCGCTCCTCTCCCCCCCTGCCTACCGAAAGGACAGCGGACCACAGAAACAGTGAGTAATGCCTAAATGGCGTTGGTGGTTGACGGGGTTGGTGATGGTGGGGTTGCCCCTTGACCCGTGCTCATACTTGGACATCTGCGGATGCGGCCTTGAAGGGGAGGGGTGCCCTCCCTGACTGGGGCCGAAAGCTCGCACAGAACCGCGACCCTTCCCCCCCCAATGGCCGGGGTCCACACAAGCGGGGCCCCATGGGACCAGAGCGACGCCGTGTGCCAGTCCACAGCCGGTGGCCAGCAAACGGCCTGCAACTTGAGGCTCGGGGATGGAACTGGCATCCCTTCAACTGACCTAACTTCCTCTTAGCCTCAACCGTGCTTATGCGCACTGCCCCTTAGACTGGAACTGTTGTCCCTCTCAATTGAGATTATGGACGGTGGCCCGTTTCGCCACTGCCCCTTTGGTATTTCAGTGGGTCTCACCCACAGTTGGTTAATGTTGCTTATTGTTTTTCCCCTACCTAATGTCTACCTGAACAATGCCAAGTGTACTACGGGGGGTGGAGATGGGCATGCTGAGGATGGCGATGGGAGAGCCCCTGGTGGAGCTGCTGTTTGTACGAGGGTTGGGGAGGAGTACGCACCACTAATAGGACTTCGATCAAGATATGCACCTGGAATATTAGGGGAATGCACACACCCGCGCGCAGATACCAGATATATTCCTACCTGAAAAGGCAGCAAGTACAGATCGCACTCCTGCAGGAGACACACCTATGCGGGGCGGAAGTGGCTGCACTACGGCGCAGGTGGAGGGGTCAATTGTACGCCACAGAATACTCCTCGTTTGCCCGTGGGACACTACTGTGGGTTAGGCCGGGCACCCCCTTCACAATGGCGGACGTGCTCACGGACCAGGGGGGGAGATATGTACTAGTGAAGGGTCGGATGGACGGGCAGCCAGTAGTCCTGGCGTCCGTTTACTCTCCGAACACAGACCAGGGAAGCTTCCTGACACACCTATCGGAAAAATTGGCGCCCTGGCACGGAGTCCCCTGGGTACTGGGAGGTGACTACAACACAGTGCTAGACCCTGTACTGGACCGCTCGACCCCGCCCAGACCAGATGCTACATCTTTAGGGGCTGCGAAGGCGTTCACAAGATGGGCGACACAGTGGGACCTCAAGGATGCATGGCGCGCGCACAACCCAGACACCAGGGTATACTCGTATTACTCGGGGGCACACACGCTACATGTCCGCCTGGACAGATTCATGGTGACAACGGAAATGCTGCCGCACATTACTGAGTCACAATACCTCGGCCGGACACATTCAGACCACAACCCACACACGATGGCAATAGCATGGGAACGCCCACACCCACCCATCCCCACGTGGCGGCTACAACCCGCTCTGCTACTCGACGCCCCCTTCAGAGATGCCCTGCAGGCCCGAGTAGCACAGTACTTCACCGACAACTCGGGCATGGCGTCCTCCCAGAGTGTGGAATGGGACGCCTTCAAAGTGGTGATACGGGGTCACTGCCTGGGCACACAAGCATACAGAAGAAGTTAGAAGCGGACCTATGCAGGGTGGAGGCGGACTTACTCCGCTGGGAGCGGGAGGTGGTGATAGGCGCGGGTGACCGGCTGCGGGAGGCCCGTGAGGAACATGCAGTGCTACTAGAAAGACTGAGGCACGTCAACTTCGCGGCCCACTCTGCGCGGGTGCACCAACACGGCGACAAGCCGGGGAGATTGCTGGCTTGGCTGGTCAAACAGGAGTCCCGCACGGAACCGGTATCCGCTATTCGGACAGCTGGAGGGGAGATCGTGTACACACAAAGCAAGATACACCAGGCATTTGTGGGGCACTACCAGGCCCTATACAAGTCACAGCTGAGGGTCTCCGCGGCTACCATTGCGGATTTCCTAGCTGACATCCAACTGCCTTCCCTGACGAGCGCGCAACAGGAAGACTTAGGGGGCCCATTCACCCAAGAGGAAATGCGAGAGGCCATCTTCGCATTGTCCAACAGCAAGTCTCCCGGCCCCGATGGCCTGCCTGCAGAGTTCTTCAAGGCCTGCTCGGACGTACTGGTCCCGGAGATGCTCAAGCTATACACACACGCGATCGAGGACTCGGCGCTCCCAAACTCACTAAACGAGGCGAATCTGGTTTCGCTGTTGAAGCCAGGTAGGGATGGCACGTGCATGGGGTCCTACAGGCCTTTAGCCATGTTGAACACGGACTACAAAGTATTCACCTCCCTGCTGGCCTGCCGCCTGACCCTGGAGGTCCCGGCACTGGTGCATACAGACCAAAACGGGTTCATGCCGGCGAGGAGCACTTCCCGTAACTTGCGACGCCTCTTCCGAGTCCAGGAAGCGGCCACAATACACTGGCCGAGGTCGGGGTGCCTCGTCTTAGACCTGGAGAAGGCCTTCGACTCGGTGGAGTGGCCGTTCTTAGGAGCGGTGCTGGACAAACTTGGTGTAGGGGATGCCTTCATGGACATGGTCGGGCTACTATACCAGAGACCTACTGTCCGCGTGCGGACGGGCAAGCTGCTGTCGGAGACGGTGCGGGTACGCAGGGGTACCAGACAAGGCTGCCCCCTGTCGCCCCTTCTCTTCTCCCTGGCCATCGAACCCCTGGCAGCTCTACTGCGGGACAAGGGAGTGGAATGGGGGATCCCGTTGGCTGACTGGGTGCACACGGTCTCGCTATACGCGGACGACCTATTACTCTATGTGCGAGACCTCACTGCAGTGCCTGCGACACTGTCGGACATATTCCGGACCTTTGAAGGGGTGTCGGGCCTCAGGGTCAATTGGACCAAGTCCGGAGTATACGCCTTCAGCCCGGACCTGGAGGAATGCGAGGTACACCTTGGTGGCGCCCGGCTTACCTGGTACCCGACTACGTTCAAGTACCTTGGGCTACACATTTACAGAGACCCGCAGAATATACTGGAGGGCAACTTGGTGCGCGCCGTGTCCTCGCTGAGGGCTCAGATGAACTTCTGGAAGACCTTGCCATTGAATGTGCCCAGCCGGATCGCTCTGTCTAAAATGATTGCGCTACCGAGACTACTCTACCACTTTGCAAACGTCCCACTGTATGTCCCCACGAGGATCTTCCGCGAACTGGAGTCGATGCTCCGCGGCTTAATCTGGAACACAGGGCGCCCACGAGTAGCCCTGGCGAAGTTGTACTCCCCGACGGCGGAGGGAGGGCTGGCGGTCCCCAATATGGAGTTGTTCTACCTGGCAGCACAGCTGCAATGGGTTACGTACTGGCTCAACGACTCACACCTCGACGACACCGCCAACGCGGACTACCAATGGACGCACCCGCAGGTGTGTGCCCTGTTTCATCCACTGACCAGGGGACCTCGCCCTCTGCCCCTGCACGTGGCCGTAGCCCGCAAATGCTTCCTTCGCTGCTTGAAGCTCACAAAGAATGTCAGGCCGTATGCCCCCGCCCTTCCCCTGCTGGGTATCCCCCGGAGGAATGGGATGGTGTCGCTACGCAACATGGAACCCTGGGTTGCCGCCGGAGTGGAGACAATGGGAGACCTCTACACGGACGGGGGCCTGCTTCCTTTCGCGGAACTATCTGAGAGCACTGGCCTGCCGGCGGGGCAGTTCCTGCTCCACACGTCGGTGGTGAGGACGTACACGGAGTCCTGGGGGGATAGCCAGGAGGAGCCACCGCTCCATCACTTGATCCAATACCTACATGTTATGGGCAGAGGCTCACACATTACACACTGGCTGGCACAGGCGCTCCTCATACACACCCAGAGGCCCACACAACCGATTAGGGACAAATGGGCGACCCACCGAGGGAGGGATTGGACAGACAAAGAATGGAAACTGGTCCTAGCCAGCCCTGTGAACGTCCCACGTAACTCCCGCACTATTCAGCTGTACATACTGCACCAGGCATATCTGTCACCAGACAGAATAAATAAATACTTCGCGACTGATACCGCAGCCTGTCCCAGATGCGACCTGCTGGATGCTGACATCCTGCATATGCTCTGGAGCTGCCCGACTCTGTCCACATACTGGGGGGAGGTGACATCGCTCCTGACACACAGCACAGGCCCGGGGCTACCTAACACGTGGGAGGCATGCGTTCTTGGGCTATACAAGAGGACTAAACAGAATAAAACACAAGCCCGGTTCTGGGACCTAGGCCTTATCACGGCCAAACGCCTGCTCACTAGGCACTGGAAAAGAAGAGAACCACCAACTCCCGCACACTGGTACACATCCTTTATCAACTGGGCCAGAGCGGAGGGCACGGCACTACGTGGAGAGGAGATAGCAGGTCTGAGGCAGTTCCCGATCGCACACGTCTGGGATGATATCCTGGGGTCCCTGCGGGGGGAGGGTGAAGCCAGGGGGCTCACGCAGAGACAGCTGAGAAGAGTAGGCGCCCCGCGGGCGGCGACACCGGCCACACCGTAGACCCCCCCCCCCCCTATTTCTGACGCCCCCTCCACACTCCCATGTTAAAGGTTTCGCACTCCTGTTCTTACTAGCTGCGTGTATATCCACCATCACACAGCGACGGACAGGTGCCGCTGACTGAACACTCGGCAGGGAACACGGGAGCGGGTGACACCCACCGAAAGTGCAACAGGGGCGACACATATGTCTACCGCTCACGCCGTACACTGACCCGACAGATGGGGGGACACCACCGCTCACCGAACCTGTTCCCCACTAGCTTTACAGCTAACCATACAAGCGAGCCATAGATCCCACATTTCACTGACGCGCCACCAGCGCATGCCTAACAAGTTGATGGGACATTGGTGCCGTGCGCACTGTTGGTACGTGGTGCAGCACTGGCACCACGGACACACTGGGACATACCGATGTGAACAGCCCTGTTCTATGTTGAAGAGTTAATGGTTGAATTATAGAAAAATGTAAAATGAGACGTCAATTATAGAAATGATCGTGTGCAAAATGAGGAGAATATGCATAATTTACTAGTGACAAGGCACGCCAGACGACGAACGAGACGATTCATAAAGCCTTCCCCTGTAACCCTATGTCCCAACAATACACGGACTTCTCGCAGCCGGCCCGCAGGGTTGTAGGCTTTGCTATATGTACTGCACTTTTTTCACAATAATAAACGTCTTCAAAAAAAAAAAAAATCAA
The DNA here is from genome assembly GCF_964263255.1 of Lissotriton vulgaris. Taxonomy (NCBI): domain Eukaryota; kingdom Metazoa; phylum Chordata; class Amphibia; order Caudata; family Salamandridae; genus Lissotriton; species Lissotriton vulgaris. The sequence goes on from NC_141699.1 coordinate 868,062,811, forward strand.
TATGTTCTAACCTGGCTATGTTCACTAAACCTTAGTATGTGGACATTTAGGACCATTTGAGAAGCCGCACAATCGCACATATTAAATAGGTTTACAACTTTTATTGCATGCGATTTTCAACAGAAGCTGGAGTACTAGTTTGCAGTCTACTCTCTACTCTCAAAAGAACAGTAGTTTTCTGTTCTGTAAAGTCATTTAGCGTAAAAGATTTTCCACCATATATTTACATGCAACTTTCACAACTACTGATGAAGAGGAGAGGAACAATTTGTTATTGTTACAAAGCTATGCCTATCAATTCACATTGGTAACAAGCCATTTGTTCCATAATTCTATCCAAAGTGGTTTGTCTGCATGACATGAGACTGCTGTACATAATTATTCACTGCATTGGGAATGAGACCAGTAGACATTTTGGTGTATAGTTGTTGCATCTCACCATTTTAGTGTGGTGAACAAGCAGTTCAGTTTCTTGCCAGGAGTAAAGTTCAGGTATGCCCATTACCAATGTATTCAGAATCTAGGATCTCCAGAGTCACACATGCAAAAACAGTCTAGGTTCTTGAATTGGTATTTAAAAAAGTGGAGTTGGGTTTAAATTAAACCTCAACCATAGCAGGTTTTGTTAAGCTGTATGGTGGGCGATGCTGTCAGATCTGCCAAGAGATGTTTGGCAAAATATGGAGATTTTTATGAATGTTTTATATAGCTTGTGCATATATAACCAATTCATTACAATGAAGTAACTTCTTTAACTCTAGTAGTCTATTTGCTGTTTTTTCTGATATTCTAATGTAACCCACCCATATTTGCTATGAATTTAAAGAGGTTTAAACATCTACATTGAAGGAAGTGACCCGATTAGGGCCACCACTGACCCCCTCTCACTCTTAAATGCCAAACGAAGAGTCAAAGAAAACAGTGTAGAATATACATAGATAATAATTTATTGTACACGCTCAGAGAGGCCCCATTTGCAGTCTCAAGTGCTAGAGGGAACTGGGAAACTGTAAGCATAAAGATACATTATATGCATTGCATTGTCAACTAATAACACACCCACCGTGGAATTTTCCAAACGGATGTGGATGAACAGCGTAGAGACAGAAAAGACTTCTACTCTCGTATCTTGCACAAGCCAGAACATTTTCAAGGCCGTTCCACTCTGCTCCTCGAATAAACTGCCAGACAGATGGGAGAGGGCCTTTACCCAAAGGAAAAGTTATGCACTGGCCCCAACAGTTCTTTGTTGCAGAAACAAAACTTAGCAAGAAGCATTTCTCAAAATCCAGCAGGATTAGTTCCGATCAAGAGGAAAATGGCATCTAAAGGAAAATGGCGTAGGTAATGCTATCTTCTACATGGCATTAAAAATTATCAGCGAGCATAATCTAACAACGTATTGCAGTTTTGTCACATAACATCACTCTAAGAAGTGGTCTCACATATTTGTGACTACTCTACTAATTTGATGTTAGGCTTGTTCAGAGGTACATTGTTGACCCCTAATAACTTGGGACAAAACCTTTAAAAACATTTACACCATCTGAATTTAGAAGTGATGCCAGGCTGCAGACACATTGTGACTGGTGTAAATGGTTAAATGTTAATTTTCTAAATTCATTTTACTTCTTTCTTTCAGGCCAACAGTTTCATCGTCTCATCCGTTTCTGCCCCATCATGGCTTCATCGTTTCATCATTGGCAAAAAAGGGCAGAACTTGGCAAAAATCACTCAGCAGATACCAAAGGTATGTGTGGGACTTTGACATTGCTTGGATAGTTGTTGTATATGCTGTATGCCTCCCTTAAGGTAAGGTTCCTAAGAATATAGTGGTAACAGGATATGTAGCTCTAGATATACATGCTCTGCATACTCCTGCCATCTAGTGTTGGGTTTGGAAGTGTGCCAGTTGTTTTTGTTTGGAATTATGCCACTCAGTCGGAGAGGGTGCTGGCCCATATCCCGTGCAACATTGGAGTAATCCGCGGACATGGGAAGTCATTATTTCCTGTATTAATCAAAAACGGAACAGAACAAAAGAAATAAATATCGTATGGAAGAGCAGGATACACTGACTTAATTAAAAGTTGAATACTATACCGCATACTGTACCGTTGAACACTCGGCACGCTCTTCCATAATTCGATTCGGCGCCAATAAAATTCTCCTTATTCTAAATTGGGGTATCCGCAGTGTAATCTCCTTGATCTACCATTACACATGGTTCATGCTTGTGACCTCGTCCTCCATGGTCTAAGAGTAACAAACTGTTTTTAATCGTCCCCTGGATATTTGGGTTTGATTGCCTGGAAGAGGTCCTGAAGAAGGTGGCCTTGTGCCGCCGAAACGCGCGTCGACCAAGTGCAGGGTCTCACACTGAGCTTTGAGACCTACTAATTGGCGGGGGAGCTCTGCCAATTAGGATTCAGTTTCCTTTTTTCAGATGCTGTGGGTTTGAATGTAGTGAGGGTATGATTGTGTTGGTATGTTGTGATTGACTGTGTGACACCAGGGGTACAAACATTTGGGTAAATTGTTTTTTTGTGTATATAGCTATTGTCATATTATGTTTTCTATTGTATGAACCATGAAATTATTTATGAAATGTGATGTGATAAAATGTTCCTTATGAATTAAAATATTACGGAAAAAATATAAAAATATGAAAGCAATGATGAATTGAAAATAAGCTTTTTATTTTTTTGAAGAAAATAAAAAAGATTGTTGTGTATCTGTCACCTAGATTATACTAAGAATGGGATGTATACCAGTATTGAAATATTGTGGCCATTGAGGGAACATTGCTCTCTTAGTTGTAGCACGGCAGAGGAACCAAGCTCAAGGACAACTTAAAGACCTAGTGTTGGTAGACAGTCACGCTTACAACTCTCTGCAGTGGTGGAACCCATAAAACCTTTCCAAGGGGCGACTGTTCCAAGAGCAAGTTCCACAACTAGTACTAACAGTGAACGCATCACTGACAGTTAGGGGAGCCCACCTACTTCAATACACAGTACAAGGGCTCTGGATAATCAAACAAAAGAAACTGCATATCAACCAACTAGAGTTGCTAGCAATATTCCTAGCCCTAAAAGCATTTAAAAAAATACTTGTACAGCAAGACTGTGTTGATCCGGACGGACAACATGACAGCTATGTACTATATCCAGAAACAGGGAGGAACACACTCGCCACAGCTGTCCCACTTGGCACAGAGCATATGGAAGTGGGCAATTCCAAAAGACATCTTTCTCCTGGCAGAACACCTCCCAGGGAAAGACAATCAAATAGTGGATCTGCTCAGCAGACAGCCAACAACTACACGAATGGGAGATTCACCCCCAAGTACTCCTCCATTCTTCAAACAGTGGGGGCACCCAGAGATAGACCTGTTTGCCACAAACGAAAACTCAAAATGCCGGCACTTTGGCGCCAGGTTCCCACATCCGTTGTCACAGGGCAATGCAATATGGATGAACTGGTTAGGCAGATTTGCGTACGCTTTTCCCCCAGCACCACTGATTCCGCTGGTGGCAGGCAAACTGCGGCAACAGTCACTCACACTGATCCTAGTTGCTCCCACATAGGTGAGACAGCCTCGGTACACAACGTTCCTGGAGCTTTCAGTAGTTACTCATCAAAGACTGCGCCTCACACCCCATCTTGTAACTCAGAACCATGGAGAAATCAGACACCCAGATCCCAATCAGATGAACCTAGCGATCTGGCTCCTGAAATCTTAGAATTTGGATACCTTAACTTGCCTCCAGACTGCATGAACATCATTAAGGAGGCAAGACGACCAACTACTAGAGCATGCTATGCAGCTAAACAGAACAGATCTGTTATTTACTGCAATAATAACCAAATCAACCCATTAGATGCTTCCATACAGAACATTATATGTTACCTACTGCATCTTCAAAGATGCAACCTAGCATACTCTTCGATAAGACTACACCTCGCTGCTATAGCAGCATACCTTCAAAACAGGCAACACCTTTCACCGTTTAGAGTACCAGCAATCAAGGCTTTTATGGAGGGTCTTAAAAGGGTGATTCCTCCAAGGCACCCACCTTCCCCAGTCTGGAACCTAAATATAGTACTTACCAGACTAATGGGACCTCCTTTCGAACTTCTACACTCATGCGAACTGCAATTTCTAACATGGAAGGTGGCATTCTTTTTTTTTAATTCAAATCTTTTTTTATTGAAGATAAAATTGAAAATAAAGACAGTACAATAAATCTTCCAAGGTACAGATGGATAAAATGTTGGCACAATGACACTTACAATAATCAAAGTCAAAGTCCGAGAAAGAAGAGAAGAAAAGGGGGAGAGAGAAAGAGAGGAAAAAAGAGAAAGAGAGAGGACAGATGAATCCATAGATCAATAGCAATCGGTTTACCAAGACCTGGTTCGCGGTGCGTGCGACAGGAAGTATACAGTAAGCATACACAGTCAAACACACTAAATTCTATATAAATTCTATATAAACAAGCTGACCGTTGAGGTGTGCATCATGGGGGCTCAAAATGGGAGGATGACGCATCTAGGGAGGACCAGAGTTTGTTGTTCGAAGGCTTCCAAGTGGCTGACTGTAGCGCCGGATTGTCCGCCCCTCTTAAGAAGGAAAGCCATTCCAGCCACATTTTAAAGTTGACTTCAGTAAAATTTTACTGATTTATAAAGGATTGACCTTGCACGCCAATGTCAACATGATATCAAGCAATTGTCTGTCATGAATGTCCGGCAATTGTGCTTCTAAAGGACCCAAAATGACATATACAAATTCCTGGATAGGTGTGATTCCAAATACTTTTTGAATATATGCAAATATTTTTCTCCAAAATGGTCGTAATAGGGGACAATCAAAAAGCATGTGTTCCAAGTCACCAGGTGCTTCCTGGCAGTTCCAAAAGTTAGGCGTCCCTCAGTTTATATTTAAACAATTTCTGAGGGGTCCAGAACACTCTGTTCAGCAACATATATTTCGTTTGACATAGAATCGGGGATACCTTGTTTGTTAATGCGGTGTTGTGTATTACCTCCCAATCTATCGTTATACCTGTCGAGTTAGGCTCCGATTCCCACTTACTTTCGGTTAACTTATGTGGCTTCTTGGGCAGGGGGAGGAGCAGTTTATATATTCTGGATACAAAATGGTCAGCATGGTACAATAGTCGGAGACGGGTCACCAACCAAGGTAACTCTGTAGTGAGGGAACACTTAGAGATAGCGGCTTTCAGTTTCAAGAATTGGTAGAATTCTATGGGTGGTAAATTAAATTTCTCTTGCAATGTCAAAGGGTAGGGGCCTGCCATTTTCATAAAGGTCATTCACTATATGGATGCCCCTTGTAGCCCACAGCTCCCAGTGAAGGGTCTTTCCCTCTATCCGGAACATAGGGTTATAACATAACGAGAGTAGGGTAGATTTCTTAAGCACCGAAGCAGTTTTATGGGACTGGTCAAGCCGGAGGAGTGCTCTTCTGGTATTTAGTAGAATGTATTTAGAGTGGGGTACATGGGCCAAGTCCATGCTGAGGAGAGCTGAGAGGGGTGCATGCGCCAGTAACGACCGCTCGATAGATAGCCACACTGGAGTATAGGATGTAGAATCAACCAGCCAAAGGGCCCCTTGCTTACAGAGGAAGGCTGTTTGGTAGTTCCTGAACGAAGGCAGGCCCAGGCCGCCCTTTTCTTTTGCTAATTGCAGCTTTTTTAGTGATATCCTGGCTTTTTTCCCTCGCCACAGGAACTCTCCAAACAACCTGTCCACTTTCTTGATGAATTCGTCCGAGAAAGTCATGGGGAGCATGCAAGCCAGGTAGTTAACTAGAGGTGTGCACATCATTTTAAGAGTCTCAACCCTACCCCACCAGGACAAAAATTTTGGTGACCAGCTATCTAACAGCGTGGATATCTTTTTTAACGTTAAGTCTTCATTTAATTTCAGAGTCTTAATTAAGTCTTTCTCGAAATCTAAGCCCAAATATTTAAAAGCTTTTGGCTGCCAGGTGAGGCCAGATGAGCCCAGAATTTCTTTACCCCCGATGTTGTTTAGCAACTTGACTTCTGTTTTGTCCTTATTCAGTTTATACCCTGAAACTCTAGAGAACCCCTCAATTGTGTCCATTAAGGCCGGGATAGCCTAGTCAGCTTTTTCCGTCAGGATCAGCACATCGTCGGCGTATGCAGTCAGTTTTACAGTGCAGTCATCAAACGGAACACCAGCAATGGCTTCATTATGTCTAATATGCCACAAAAAGGGTTCTATCGCTAGTAAGAACAGAGATGGTGATAGTGGGCATCCTTGTCTTGTTCCCTGTTTCAAGCAGAAAGAAGAAGAGAAGGAGCCACCCGCTCTGACCTTAGCAGTAGGGCCGGCATACAAAGCCATTACAAGTTTAGTAAACGTCTCCCCTAGGTTAAAGGGGTGTAAAACTGCCTCAAGGAAGGTCCAATCTACCTTGTCGAAGGCTTTTTCTGCATCTAGTGTGACAGCTACCGTGGGAGTATTCAGAAGTTTTGCTTTTTCTAGGCCGTGGGCTAGTACTCTGGTGTTATCACTAGACAGTCTATGTTTTAAGAAACCCGCTTGAGATGGGTGTACGAGGGTAGGAAGGACTTTTTGTAAACAGGCTGATAAAATCATGGCTAGCAACTTACAATCTAGATTAATCAGGGAAATCGGCCTATAATTTTTTGGTAACGACGGGTCTTTGCCGTCCTTAGGCAGAACTGCAATAGTCGCTTCTGCTAATGTGCCCCTCACCTCCCCTGACTCAGTGAATTCGTGGAAGAGGTTCAGAAGAGGTTTAACCAAATCCATTGCAAAGCTTTTATAAAATGTAGCCGTAAAGCCATCCGGGCCCGGTGCTTTCCCACATTTCAACCCCTTGATTGCTTTTTCCACCTCAGTGGCCGAGATCGGCTCATTAAGACGGAGTTGTTCTTCCGGCCCTAGCTTTGGCAGTTCACATTCCTGTAGATACCCCTGAATTTTGTCTTCAGCAACCAATTCGTTTTTAGCGTACAAGTCCTCATAAAAGTCTTTAAAGACCTCAGTTATTTTTTGGGGGTCCGAGTGGGCAACTCCCGCAGAGTCTCTTATTACTTTAATAGCATTTTTTTGCACCTTGAATTTTAAGTATGCCGCCAGGCTTTTACCGGCCTTGTTAGATTCACAGAGCTTAAATGTTTGCCTTCTGTCCAGCCACACCCCCGCCCTTTCGCTCACTAGCTTGTTATATTCGTATTTTCTGTTAGTCATGATATTGAGTGTCTCCCGGTCCCTTGTCATTTGGTGTTTGTTCTCCAGATTAGCTATCTCAGCCTCTAACCCTTCCAACTTTGCATTGCAATCTCTGTTCATTCCTGAACGAATTTTGATGCACACCCCTCTTATGGTACTTTTCAAAGCCTCCCATCGCACTAGATCTGAGGTGCCCCCTCTCACATTAATCTCCAAATAAGACCTAATAGCTGTTAGAATTTCAGTTCTATTTTGTTCTTTGTGTAAGATTTCCTCATTGAGTCTCCATGACGTTTGTTTAGGGGTTCGGTTTAATGTTACTGATGGATAGAGATATGCATGAGTGGTCTGATAGCACTCTTGGCTCAATTGATGTATCTTCTATTCTTGCAACGCCATTTTGTGTAATGAAAATGTAGTCAATGCGGGAGAACGAATCGTGAGGAGAAGAGTAGAACGTGTAATTCCTATCAGTAGGGTTTTGTATTCTCCATGTATCAATTAAATGGAACCGTTGACATAATTTGATGAAAGCATTGTGATTTGTACGGTTTAAATACACACTTCGAATCTCTATCTAAGGCCGGGTCAAATGGAAGATTAAAATCACCCCCAAGTATATGTACCGCCGTATCAGGTATCGTTGCAATCTGCTTGACTAAGTCCTGCCAAAATTCTAAGTCATTAGTGTTAGGTGCGTAAATATTAATGACAAAGAATTCCGTGTTGTCCCTAGCAAGTTTCACCGTGACCCAGCGTCCCTTTTCATCCGATGAGGAAGACAACAATTCTACCTTGGACCTTTTTGATAATAATACCAGAACCCCATTCTTTTTACCAAGTGCACTAGATCCTACAACCTCCGAATAAAACTTGTTGCGCAGAGTGTAGAATTGTTTAACATCTAGTTTGGTCTCTTGCAACAGAACAATGTCCCCCTTCTGCCTGCGCACATAGTCTAATATCTTCTGTTTTTTAACGGGCTGATTCAGACCTTTAACATTCATACACCGAATCTTCAGTCGGTCAAGTGAGGTTGTCCCAAGCGGAGTGGAAAGCGTTGTATGTGGCATTTACAATAGTGCATGTATCATGATTGCTTCATGAGACCCAAGGAAAAACATGTTACACAATGCTTTATGCAAAGAGCACACTGTTTTGACCCATATGTTGCAAAACGGGCAGAAACCATGAGCAGACATTTGGGCGCCCAGAGATAGAGCACGAATGGTCTGAGTGCAGGTATACAGATACAACACGTGCATGATACAACTTGTCCAGTCAAGAGCAAAGGGATAGACTAGAAGAGAAAGGAATAGCAAAGAAAAGAGAAGAGGAAGAAGAGAGAAAGAAAAAGAAAAAATACAAACCATAAAACACAACACACATCCCCCCCCCCCCCCCCCCCTCTCCCCCACATCCCCCCCACCCCGCCCTCCCCAACTGTAGTACAGAAGCATGGCGACGTGAGGAAAACCGCAGTAACCCTCCCGTCTAAACTAGTCTTGTATGAACATTGGAACAGCTATGCATAATGCATATAATGCGTATAAACATTACGTAGGCAGTGGAACATTGAACCGGTGTGGTAAAACCAACATGGAACCATTAGCGCACCTCCACGGTACTTTCTTGCAATCCAGAAATAAACCAGAATACCCACTAGAATATAACTATAGAACGGTGTGTAGGGTCCATATAAAGTACAACACGGTTCATTTGGAGGTATTATAGCTTCATACCCTTCCTCAAGGGCCCTTAAGGGCTAGTAGACTCTAGGCCTATTCATTAATGATAGGTAGCCTAAACAAAAAGCAATCAATTGCCCGTGAACAAACACTTAGTCAAAGAGTCTCAGCATGGTCGGTGTGAGATCCGACCAACTCTGAAGTATCCTGCTGGTGTGCCGGAGTATGGACACAGTCAGAACATTACGGGTAACATCTCTCCGACACCCGCATCAGTAATAAACCAACAAGGCGAGTCAGCTCAAATCCAAGGATTTAGATCAAGAATTTAGAACATTAACAGCAGATTGATGCCAGATCAAAGCGAGAAAAGGAAAGTAAAGGAGTTTCCGGGGCTTGAGTTCGAACCCTTACGCCACATTACAACTCACGATAGAGCTTCCAGTGTCAGAAGGCGTCTGTAAATTTGAGACCTCACCCTGTAGTTACCCTGCAATTGACAGGCCCGCTAGGCCTGTAGATCTATCAGGGTAGAGACAGCCTTATGAGAGCACCAATGCTCAGATGTGGTCATTTGTATCCTGAAGCTGAAGCCGCCATACTGTCCGGGTTATTGGTTTCCATGTCGCGTTCCATATCTCGCTCTTCTAAATCCTCAAGCATGCGTTTTAGCTTCAAAGAGTCCGTGAAGTAGTGAGAAGATCCACGTATTGTCACCCTGTACCTTGTCGGGCCCACAAAACCAAATTGATATCCCTTCAAATACAATTGTGGACGTAGGGCAAGGAAGGCCATCCTTATTTCTACGGTCTCCTTACTGTAGTCTTGAGAAATGTAGACCTTGGTGTCCTTCCACAGGATATGATTGTGCTTCCGCACGAAGGCAAGGATTTGCTCCACATGCTGGTAGCGTAATGGCTTACATACTATAGGCCTTGGTCCTTTTTGCGTCTTAGTGATTCTTCCTGGCACTCTATGTGCTCTATCAAATTCAAGAGGGTTGGTGAAAGTCAGATTCGTGGCTTTAGTAAACCAAGATTCCAAGAACTGAGCGCATGATCCTTCCGAATCTTCGGACCCTTCCGGAATCCCAAAAACGCGTAGGTTCCCTCTCCTGTTCCTGTCTTCCAACTCGGCCAATCGTCTAGTTGTCTGATCAGAGGAGATGTGTAGGTGTTTCAGAGCCGCGGAAGTTTTAACCTCTGTCTTCCAGGCGACTGATCCGGGATTCTGTTTCTGTTAAGCGCGCATTAGTGTCTCGGATATCTTGACGGATTGCCACCACCTCTTCTTTAGTGACCTTGGCTAGGTCCCTCACTTCTTCTAGCCTATTCAGTATCATGTCAAGTGCGTCCGGAGTGACTTTCTTTGGTTTATTTGGCGATCCTGGGTTCGAGTGATCTGATTTAAGTCTTTTAAGGGTACCCTGGTCTTTGGTATCCATCGTGACCATTAGATCCTTTTACTGAATCGCTTAGAACTCTGAACGGTGCCCTGAAAGCTCCCCTACGGCAATCTCGTGGGTCAGAGTATACAGCACAAGTCTATACAGGAGAGTGGCCAGTTAGATCTCAGTACACTGGTAGCAGTAACACATCATAAATGGGATCTGAAGTACAGGGAGCCTCATGCATTCATTCAGAATGTGCACGTGGTGCGTGCAGTGGCATTGGAAAGATCACTATGAAGATAGCACTGTCGTTGGAGAGATCACCGTATACAGCTTGATGTGCAGCAGGAAGAAAACTGAGCTCTAGGCGCTTGCCATCATTTGGGGAGATCACTGGTGTATAGTAGGGAGCCCACTGTAGCTTGATGTCAGGCAATCCAGGTGCTCAGCGCAGCAGCTTTAAGCCCCCATAATCAGATTGGCAGTCATTGTGGACGGAGCATTCATTATGTCCTTGGTGAACACATTGTAGTCTAATTGCAGGCACTCCATGCACACAGCGTTGCAAAATCAGTCTCCCATGGCCAGATTGGTAATATGCGCTTAATTCCTTCCCCACACGTAAAGGCAGATGTCAGCATCGCTTACCTGGTGTTGAAAACCGGCTAACTTGGGCAGAGTTAATGTGGAGAGTCTCTTTGCCTCGGACTTTTGAACATTACCGAGTGGCGGCCGCCATCTTGGTTGAGGCGGAGGAAGCCCCGACATGGCCGATCGCACTTTACTCACGCGATCAGTTCTCGCCTTTCCGCTCAGGTGCGCATTTGTTCGTGTATGCTTCCACCTACTACAGTCCCCCTCGCTATGGCAGATTCACCGCTGCGCCACGCTGGAGATTACTTCATGCTCCGTTTCTTCTCCTCAGCGCGCATCGCCGCCATGCACGTCCGGAGCCTCGCTCGGCGCAGCTCTCGATCCGCTGCAGCTACGGTCACGCAGGACAGATCATTGCAGTCAGGGAGTGATCCGATGCTTGATTCTATGATCACATCCAAGCTGCCGACTCAGACAAGCGTTCCAAATCCGGATGGGAAAGCTCGTGACGGGAGGGGAGACGCTCTAAACCGCCATCTTCCTCGGCGTCCAAGCCACGCCCCGGAAGGTGGCATTCTTGATTGCCATTACCTTACTCAGGCGAGTTAGCGAACTACAAGCACTAACAATTCAAGAACCCTTCATGCAAATACATGCTAACAGGGTGGTTCTTAGAACAAACCCTAAGTTTATGCCAAAGGTCATAACTTTCCATAATAATCAATCAATAGAACTGCCAGTGTTCTTCCAAAATCCAGTCAGTAGCTGAAAGAGCCCTACACACACTAGATGTAAAGAGAGCTCTGCTTTATTATGTGGACAGAACGAAATCAGTTAGAAAAACAAAGCAATTATTTGTTGCTTTTTCACCACAAAATAAAGGGAATCCCATTTCAAAGTCCGGAATAGCCAGATGGATAGTTAAATGCATTCAAATATGTTATCAAAAGGCTAAACGCACTTTAACTGTCCCCCCAAGAGCGCACTCTACGCGAAAAATGAGGGCATCCATGGCTTTCCTAGGAAATATTCCTCTTGAAGACATATGTAGAGCAGCCACATGGACTACCATACACACTTTCACAAAGCACTACTGTGTAGACGTGCAAGCAAAGCAGCAAGCTGCTGTAGGCCAGGCTGTCCTCAAAACTTTCAAACTGATGCAGCTGGCACAGGTAACCACCGCTAGAGGAGATACTGCTATACAGTCTATGCACTGATATGAATTCAGCAGCCCACATGCCTCGAACGGAATATGCTACTCTCCAGTATGCATCTGTTCTTGGCATGTAGGGCTGCTGACATTATCGCCCGCCCTACACTCCGGTGCCAGTTGCAGCTGCAGCATTATCTTTTGCATGGCCATCTCTTACTTTAAGATCTCCATCTCTGCCACAATGGCGAAAAAAAATCTAAGGATGGAGAAAATGCCCATGCGCACTGTAGTCCAGGGGAGGAGTCACCTATCTCGTGATACTTCGAAGACTCTTCCAGGACAACAATGTGCAATCATCCGGACCCAAAACTAGGCGGCGATCTATGCATAGATATGAATGTCAGCAGCCCTACATGCCAAGAGAAGATGCATACTGGTAAGTAGCATATTCCTTCATTCACAGATTATCCCCTGAAGAAGGAACCTCTAGGTTCCGAAATGCATTGGGCAACGTCAATAAAATTGTTGCAGTGATTTTCATTTTAAAGTATTATGTACAATGGACAATTGCAAGATTTGTGAAGGATTGAAGCTGATTTATTCTATTGTTATGTACACAACTCAGAACTTTTTGATTTTTGACTGTTTAAAACAAATGATGTAAATATAACCGTGTGAAAATTAAGATTGTGATGATTATTATGAACAGGTGTTTATACACCAGGTGAACAGTGCGCAATTTCCTCAAGACACACAGCTTGTGATTAGTTTTGCTATACTATGTACCTAGGGCATAGGTACCCCAGCGGCCTCCCAGGGGCTGCAGCATGTATTGTGCCCCCCCCCCCCCCCCCCGGAGGCCACTCAAATTGACACCACAGGTCTGCTACTGCAACCTGTGTAAGGTGGTGCATGCACCCCGTACTTGGATATAGGTTCACTAGATCTACCTTATCACTGCACTCAGTCACCCCTATAACGGGCCTTATCAATCCTGAAGGCAGGGTGCTGGGTTTTATGTGAGAGGCTCCCCATGCATGAGCAGAGCCCCGCTGCAGCCTTCGGAATCTATTCTCTGGGGTTGTTCTGTGATGCAGCCATACCATTTACTCTTGAGTACATTACATTATAACCTCGCGGTAAATGCGAACTTTAAAAGGGCTGCACAGAAACATGTGTTTGGTGTCAAACACCTTGGAATTATACCTCCACATCAGTAATTGGTGTGGGAGGGATGATTCAACCCTCCTAGAGGGAGAAATATGTCAACACCGGTACACCTGGTACCAGCTTTCTTCACCCTGGCATCACAAGATGGTTGCTGCCAGCCACAGACTAGAGTCTGCCATCCTGCTGCTGGACAAAACTTTGGCAGGGGAAGGCTGGACAATAAGTTTCCTGTAACAGGGAGGTGTGACCACCTCCCAGACAGGCTTTAGTGTGTTGTGGCTGGGTGCACTCTGAGTGCCTGAAAGTCTGAACTGGGGGCACATTTGGTGTCCCTGTGCATCGTCCATCTCATACCGGTGGCAGGAGCCATTTGCTCCTGCTCTGGCACGAAACTGGACAAAGTACATGGGTGTAGCCACCCCTCTGTCCTGACCCTCTCATAGGTGGGTCCCCAGTTTGTCCCACCATTTCCTTGGATATCTAGTAGGAACCCCTGGCTACAGGCTTTTAGATTTACCTGGATGAAACTCTGCTACAGAAACCAAGTACTTCGACTATCTACACTGCGTTGGATGACTGAACAATCTCCGTCGGAGGAAAGGAGTTACTCCTCTGGCACCAAAGACGCATCTGACCAGTTTGCATCTCCTAAGCTCCTGAGGACTCAGACTTTCGCAACACAAGAGTTGGGTTTCAAATTGTCCCAGAGGTCGACTAGTGTGCTCAGCAAACCTGAGACCCGTATCTCTCATGGGAACCGTGCAACCCGAACCCCTGGGCACCGTGTCATTTGCAGAAGCATCTGCTTTCCGGTGACCCCTGAAGCTGTGCTTTGGGCTACTTGTAGTCCAGTCCCTGAGCAGTGATTCCACCGAAGATTACCGGCCTACACTAGAGTGTTCCGTGGGCTTGTATTTTGTGATTTCTCTCGAGGCCCCTTCGCAATCCCTGGTCCGTTGGCCTGTGGGTCCCTGTGTAGGCAACTTTAACTTTAAGTGGGCTGTCCTGGTTGCTCCAGACAGTCCCCGACTCCATCGCTTGGGGAGTCCCCAGGACTTTGCTGGTCCTCACCGAAGCAACTTTTCTCTGACTGGGTTGCAGTTGCCAAGGCTTGTTGGTGTTCAATCCGGACACTGACCCCCCCAGCACTCATCCTTTGTGGGTCAGCTTGCCAGCGGACTTTGGTCGTCCCGGACGACTCCTGGTCTCCGTGGCTGCAGAGTAGAGCTTCACCTCTTCCTACCCGAAGCATCCGATATCTGTGGGCATTAGTCTACCAAGCCCCTGGTCACTGGCAAGTACCCAGACTGTGTCTCCTCTGCTTTCAGGTTCTTCTTGTCTCCGATCCAGGCTTGGATCACAACAAACACTCTTCCTCTTCACTGCAGCAGCACTTTGCAGCATCACGCCATTGAAAACAACAAAGATTCCCGACACCATTTGACACCTATGCACCCGGCTTCCCTGGGTGAGGTAACACGAGTACACCGGTGCTCACATGGGTGGAGGCCTTAGAACCTTCTAAGTTTAAAAGGGTTTGTTCAAAGTCCTCTCCGAAGTGTCCTTAAACTTTAAAACGCCAACCGCAATTTTTTCAGTTGTACGGAGCTCGCGGCTGTGTTCTCACACTGCACGTGTCCCCCGTGGGTCCCCTGTGTCACTACCTTGTGTGGTTCCTTGGGTTTCCAGCGATTCTACGTGCTCTAGGCACTGTCTAGTCAAGTTGTGGTGGTGATGCCACTTTTGGTATATGGTTTGGTCTCCCCCTGAGGCCCACTGTGTATTGTACTATTTACTGTCGTTCTAGTTTTTTAATATTGTGTGCTTTGTTCTCTAAGCTCATAAAGAGGTTAGTAGAGAGTGTTTAGTAATACATACATATATTTTATATATTCCTTGTGTGGTTCTCCTTTCATTTGGTGATTGAGCAGGTTATAGACTGGTACAACAAACTGCTTTACATTCCTTCGAGACTTTCCCTGAAGGATGCTCTCCATAGCTACCACTAGGATGGCTTTCTGTAAAGGTCTTCTTTAACTTAATCATCTATAAGGTTTGTCTGGACTGGTACAAGGTGCACACTATAACTAGCGGTCAGCATATACCAGGCCAACTTCTCACATATACCTCCTCAAACAAGAGGTTCAGTCTCTACATCTAAAAGGGGCTATTGAGCCTGTGCCACCCCAACATCCCGGGTCGGGTGTATAATCTTTTTATTTCCTAATTCCCCCAAAAGTCAGTTCTCTCAGACCAATTTTAGATCTCAGAAAACTCAACCGGTACATTCAGTTAGACCATTTCCTCATGATGACACTTCAACAGGTACTTCCTCTACTACAGAAATGCGACTTTCTATCTACTCTACTGTGCCTATCCCGTTTAAGTTGCATGATTAGGCTCAGAACTTTTTCTGAAAATGTATTTTGGACAGAATTGCCTAGTCCCTAATGTTGAGTGATGGGCTGGTCATTCTTTAGGTTCTCACTCGCACTACTATTTTAGTCTTGATGAGGACCCTTTGACTCTTGGGGTCGAAATACCGTCGTAACTATACCGGCTGTCAGGAGCAGATGGATATGCATACGTTTTTATATTTACCTCATCCCTCAGCTCAACGCTGTTCAACATCTACATGGCACCACTTGCCCACGTTGCACAACACCATGACCTCAACATCATCTCCTATGCCGACGACACCCAGCTGATCCTCTCCCTCACCAAAGACCCCCACACCGCCAAAACCAACCTCCACGAAGGAATGAAGGCCGGCGCCGACTGGATGAGAAACAGCCAACTAAAGCTGATCTGTGACAAGACTGAGGTTCTCATCCTCGGTTGCACCCCTTCGGCCTGCGATGACTCATGGTGGCTGACTGCACTAGTAGCACCACCCACTGACCACGCACGCAACCTAGGGGTCATCCTAGACTCCACTCTCTCAATGACGAAGCAGGTCAACGCCATCTCCTCCTCCTACTTAAACTCCCTCCGCAGGATCTTCAAGTGGATCCCCACCGAAACAAGGACGGTCACCCAGGCAGCAGTAGACTGGACTACGGAAACGCACTCTACCCAGGAGCCCCGGCCAAACTCCTGAAAGTACTCCAACACATCCAGAACGCATCCGCATGCCTAATCCCTCGCCGCAGCAACATCACACCCCACCTGAGAGACCTGCACTGGCTCCCCATCAACAAGAGGATAACATTCAAACTCCTCACCCACGCAAACTAGGCTCTCCACAACACCGGACCAGCGTATCTCAAAAGCAGACTCAGCCAATACACCCCCCACCCGCCAGCTCAGCAGACCGCGCCCTAGCCACTGTCCCCCACCTCCGAAGAGTAACTGCTGGCGGCAGATCATTCTCCCACCTCGCTGCCAGGACATGGAACACCAGCCTCATCGGCCTGCGGCAGACCAAAGACCTCCTAACCTTAAGGAGACTCCTCAAGACCTGGCTATTCAAACAGTAGCAGCTCCAGCCTCCCCCAGTGCCTTGAGACCCTCACGGGTATGTAGTGCACTTTATAAATGCCGTGAATGATTGATTGATCACCCACTGTTGGCCGTCTCGGTTGGGACCGTGGGGGGCGGGGGGTGCCCAATCCCCCCACGGTCTTGCCAGCTCCCCGTGTGCTGTGGGAGCCGGAATTGCTTTTCCACATGGGGAGCTGCTAAGATGCAGCTCCCAGTGTGGAAAAGCAATCTGCTTTGGTACTTGGAAGAGAAAGCAGGTTTCCTGCTCTCTTCCAATTACCAAAGCAGAGCATGCTGTGGCAGAACGGGAGCCGCGACGCTCCACTGTTCCATAGCAAATTGCAGTGTCCCGGGGGTGGGCACCCCCGGACATTGCAGGAGCCGGCCCTGGGGGGTGGTGGTTGTGAGAAGTTGGCCTGATATGCAGTGCTCACTATTCTAGTGATCACTATGCATCAGAGCATGGATACGAGCAGTCTTCGGGCTAAACTCTAGAGGGCGTGTTAAGCCAGCTGTTATACCATCACATATACCCCTTGAACACCAAGTGAAAGGACACCACACAAGTGTTATGAAAATAAACAGTGTATTTATTTAGCTCACAACAGCCCTGTACTCTTTATGAGGACAGGGTACTAAGCACACAACAAAACTCTTACGAAAATACTTTAAGTTGCACAATTTACACAAATGCTCGAGGGGCACGAAAAACCATATACTACAAAAGTGGAATGCGAAATTACTAGTAGGTAAGTACTGGACTAATAGGCTTTGGAATCGCTAGGACTACGTTACTGAACCTTCAGATTACTAGTAGGAGGCCTAGGGGACTCGGGTGCAGAGTGTGCACTCTCACGCGGGATGCGGGACAAAGTCTATGGAAGCTAGTAAAAGCAAAGTTAGTGTTCTCGGGCGAACCCGACTAGATAGGCTGAAAAACGAAAAGGATCTGGACCCTTGGATAGTGAGGCTATGCTGGAGCACCGAAATGCCGAAATTACCTAGCCCAGGGGCTGCGGCTGCATAGGTCTGGAAAGACGTCGGGAATCCTCGTTGCAGTCTATGGAGCCTGAAAGAAGAAGTTGCTGGCGGGCGACCAGTGAAGATTGTTCGTTGGATCAAAGCCTGGATCGAAGATGGAGGACACCTGTAAGCAGAGGGGACCAAGTTCTGAATCTCTAGCCAGTGATTAGATGGGCACCAGGATGGCACCGGCTGAAGTCACCTCGACCAGGTGAGTGGGCGACGCTGGGCTCTGCAGTCTCACGGACCAGGAGGCGTTGTCGGCGACCAGGATGGAGGTGCGAGCTGTCCCACGATGGTTGATGCTGTCGACGTTGCTGGACCCAGGATTGGGGCAACAAGTCTTGGCAAATTCAAGCCCACGCGGTGGACCTAAAATGGTGTCTGGAGTAGACCAGGAGGGTCCGGGGTGCTCCTCTTTTGGAAGGGAGCAAGAGCCAATCTGGAGCAAACTGACCAGCAGTGGTGATGTCGTCGGTCGTCGCTGGGAAGGCCACAAGCCAGCGGGCTAGTAGCCCGACAACGCGGTGAGCAGCAAAAAGCAGAAGGGCCCCATGCAGATCTGGTGGATGCTGGAGGGCTAGACTTCGGTGCTGGAGCTGCTCAGGGTTGGGGCTTCTCGGACCCCAAAGCACTCACACGAGGATCCCTCGGCGGTCGTGCTGGATAGAAGCCGTGCAGTTCTGATGATGGCCGGTCCCTCGAGGTCTCGTTGCACCTACGGTTCTCAGCTTAGCTGTAGAGGTAGGTAGAGGTCAGAGGTGCCAGGGAAGCCGGGTCTCGTTGTGCTGGTCGGTCGGATTCCGGAGGAAGGACGTGCAGCAAACCGCAGTGTTCTTAGATGGTGCCTGCGGGTGCAGGGTGACTACTCCTTAGTCACAAGGGAGAAATCTTGAAGTCGAGAGTTCCTTTCGTAGAAAGTAGTTTCTTGATTCAAAGATGATCTAATTTGGAAGGGTCCCCACTCCTGCCTTTATCCTAAAGAAAGGGGTGGGTACGCGACTAGGTCCTGCCCTATGGGTGGGACCAGGAAGGGGGGTGGTTACACCCCTCTCCCATGCCGGACTTTCCTCAGCTCAGGGGCTAGTGTGCCCCTGGAACTGGTTCTAGCCGGCAGATGCATAGTGAGCACCGGGTTGCCACTTGCAGTCACCTTCCTGTAAAGCCCTGCCTACCCAGGATACACAAAACCCTGTCTGGGATGGTGCTAGCATCGCCCCTGACAGGAAACCCTTTGTCCAAGCTCCCCTCACTGGAAGGACTCCCAGCTGCAGGGGGTCAGACTTGTGTCTGTGGTGGCAGCATCCATTTTCTGATGCTGAGGCTCGAGTTAACTTTAACCGGGGTTCACAGTTACATACATGTCGTGTCCCTCTAGAAGGGTGGAATGCTAACCCCGTTGCCAGAATTGGCGAGGGGTTAGTATTCCAATTCGTATGACACCTTACTCGACCTGCTTTGATAAAGCGATACCAAAGATAGCATATAACCGCGAGGATTATAATGCTCTTAAGAGTATATGGTATGCGTTATGTATATATGTATGTATAAACCATTTTATAACGCGCTCCGTTACTTGAGAGTATCCTGGCGCGAGTATGGGAGAGGCAGAAAGCAAAACAGCAGGAAGGCATCTTAAATTACACTCTTGAATAAATGTGTTTTTAGGTTTTTCTTGAATAGAGCCACAGTTTGCATAGATTGCAGATGGAGAGGGAGAGCGTTCCAGGCCCGAGCCACGATCACAGAGATCGATTGGCCGCCGAGCCTAGCTCGTTTAAAACGGGGGAGAGACAGTTGGAACAGAGTGGATGATCTAAGGGAACGTGCGGGGTATAGCAAGTGAATCTCTTTCTCAGATACAGGGGGCCTTGATCATGGATTGCTCTGAACGCGAGCACCAGAGATTTAAAAAGAATGCGCTGCGCAACAGGAAGCCAATGAAGAGTGCGCATCTCAGCGCGTACGCTCTTCCATCTGGGGATGTTAAGTAGTAGACGGACAGCCGCGTTCTGAATAATTTGCAGGCTTTTCACCAGGTAGGCCGGAATGCCACTGAACAGTTCATTCGCGTAATCCAGCCTTGCCAGTATGAGAGCCCGAGCAACCGTCTCCTTGGCATCCCTAGGGAGCAAAGGGAAGGATTTGCGGAGCATTCTCAACGTGGCAAAGCAGGTGCCTGTCAGCTTTTTAATATGGTCCTCGACTCTAAGGTCCTCTGCAAACCAGATGCCAAGGTTTTTCGCAGGTCTCCCCATCTCTTTCGGGCTGGGAATGTTGGGGGGCCACAGTGTGTTCTTGAACGAGGGGGGAAAGGAACCATAAAAAAGCACTTCGGATTTGTCCTCGTTGCATTTCAGCTGGGCCTGGGTTAGCCAGCGAAATACAGAGGACAAACACAGATGTACTGCCGACGTATCCAGATTGTCGTCTGGCCAGGTAAACAGCAGTTGGGTATCATCTGCATACCCTATGATCTTAGCCCCATACTGTTCCGCTAGATAAACCTGGGGGGGTGATGTAAACATTGAACAGTAAGGGACTAAGAGTGGATCCCTGAGGGACCCCCGTGAGAAGTGGTTTTGGCTCAGAAGCGTGGGGAGGCATCCAGACCTGCTGAGACCTGTCGGAAAGAAAAGAGGACAACCAGGCCAGAACAACTCCCCCGATACCAATAGCAGACAGCCTGGCGAGGAGAAGCTCATAGGGAACGGTATCGAACACGGCAGAGAGGTCCAATAAAATTAGGACCGCTCTGCCGCCTCCGTCTAGACAGTCCCGAATCGCCTCAGTCATCTCCACCAGCGCAGTCTCAGTGCTGTAGGCGGCCCTGAAGCCCGATTGGGCAGGGTGGAGGGCATTGGAGGTTTCTACAAAGTTCTCCAATTGTTGAAGAACCACCTTCTCACAGATTTTCGTGAGTGCTGGCAAAAGGGATATGGGACGATAGTTCCCGGGGACCGTAGCGTCCAGTCCCGGTTTTTTCAGAAGCGGCAGAAGTTTGGCTCGTTTCCAACCTAGAGGCACCTCGCCTGAGGCCAGGGAGAGATTCACTATCTGCGTGATCTCGGTGCAGACCGTTTCCGCCACCTCCGAAAGCACTCGGGCTGCACACGGATCGGCGGGAGAGCCAGATTTCAGGGACTGGAGGAGAGGCAGAACAACACACTCAGCAACTTGCACAAAGTTCGTAAGCTGTTGTCTAGAACAAGGACATAGTGTGGGACACATGTCGGCCGCTGAGCAGTCAGCGGGCAGAGCCG
Organism: Lissotriton vulgaris; assembly: GCF_964263255.1. Classification (NCBI taxonomy): domain Eukaryota; kingdom Metazoa; phylum Chordata; class Amphibia; order Caudata; family Salamandridae; genus Lissotriton; species Lissotriton vulgaris. The sequence goes on from NC_141699.1 coordinate 868,083,838, forward strand.
CTAGTAGGTCCTGCTGGATCCTCGCTATTTTGCTGATAAAAAAGGTGGACAGATCCTCGCACCATTGCGCAGAGGACGGGAGAGTAACAGCATCAGCAACAGGGGAAACAAAGCTCTTAACAATAGCGAAAATCTCTCTGCTATTGTTATCTGCTTTCGCGATACGCCCTGCATAGTAGTTCCCTTTAGCTACCTTGATGGCTGTATAATAATCTTTTTGGGCTAGACGTAGAGCGGATTTAGCCTCGGAACTATAACCACATCTCCACGCTCGTTCTAGTTTTTTACAGCCAAGTTTCATCACCCTCATCTCAGGGGAGAACCAGGGTTGGGAGGGAGAGCGTCGTGATCTAGACACAGTGGTGTGTTTCGTGGAAGCAGAAGCCGCCTGCCGCACCCACTCGTTGAACTCGCAGACCGCCTCATCCAGAAGCATCGTAGATTTTGGGCGGGCTCTGGACAGGGCCTGTTTGAACGCGGGCAAGTTGATCTTTTGGGTGTGACATATGGGGGGTGTGGGACCAGATTCCGCCATTTCCCACGCGAACCTGACCAGATCGTGGTCAGACCAGGTTGTTTTTTCAACGATCACGGACTGAATGGGGAAGTTGGAGCAAACCAGGTCAAGCAGATGACCTCCCGCATGCGTCTGAGCAGTCACCCATTCCTTGAGCTGTGCCAGCTCAAGAGTTTCACCAAGCCTGCGGGCTTCAGGTGAGTCGGAAGCATCCACGTGAATATTTAGGTCGCCGACCAAAAGAAACTTTGGGAAACTTAAGGCCCGTGGCACTATATATTCTTCTAGGGAGTCAAGAAAGTGATTAGCCTGGCCCGGGGCCTGTAGATCAAGGAACCACCTAAGGTGAAATGGGGGGAAATTATTATAGAAAAGTGAAGAACCTCGCCACCAGCACCCGCAATCGGTGGCTCAGAAGCGAAGCGCCACCCACCCCTGAAGCTGTTATCATGGAACAGCTATTAGGACTTGGTTCCGCAAGCTGCAAACGGGCTCAGCTCATGCCAGAGCACCATCTCACACGATTCCAAGCACTCTGCTTTCAGGATTGTCAAGGCCTGCCATAGGAGTGAGTGACTAGGAATCTGTGTGTCCATTTTAGGGTTAGATATAGGTATACTATATCTAAAGCAAAGGGTGATTACACCACCTTGCCCCAGCTGTCGGGCAGCCAGTTGTCAGATTTAGATGGCAAGCCAGGGGTGGCATAATACATGCTGCAGCCCCTGGTAGGCCCTGGGTACACCTATGCCCTGAGTTACAGGGTCTGATAAGGTGGCCCAGTACCAATTGGATATGTACCTAAGGTACATGGAATCCATTTTACAGAGAGAGCAGTAGGCCTGGGGTCCTGATTGGCAGGGTCCCAGGCCAACTAAGTCGGAAAACCAGCAAAACACCAGGCAAAAAGTAGGGGGCAACCATAGTCAGGTATCCACCTTCCTACAGTGGTCCCCAGGGCCATGACTGGGCTCCAGGAGGTGGGGCCGCGCGGCCCCCCTCCCAACATTACGAAAGCCCCGGGGAGGTGGTGTTCCCTGGGGCTGGGGGGTGCGTCACCGACCCCCAATTATAATATTTAGAGCCCCGTGGAGGTGGTGGTCCCTGGGGTGTGTGGGGGGGGCTCGAGCCCCCCCCCCCCACAAGTTATAGTTATTAATTTATTGTTTACAAACACAAGCCCCGGGGTTAGCGGTCCTCAGGGCTTCGGGGGGGGGCGTGAGCCCCCATAAATATTTTCTTAAAGCCCCGGGGATGGTGGTCCCTGGGGTTTGGGGGGCCTTTGAGCCCCGCCACCCATGTATTTTATAAGCTGCGGGGTTGGCGGTTCCGGGGCTGGGGGATCCCTCTGGGCAGTTTGGTTCACCAGTGGATTGTTTCGTAACTACCGAACTCCACTACTGTGGCTGCAAAGAATCTGTGCCAGGGAAAATTCAAGCTTTTTATTTTCCCTTGCCTCCCCTCTGAGGCAACCTAGGGAATGACTGAGGCCCAAGTTCCATATGTTCTCATAACAAATCAGTCTTGGGAATTAAAATGTTCTGCTTTATGACTTTGAATGTGTGATGGAAGAAAGTAATACTTAGAGCATTTACATAGGAAAGGTCCTGACCTCCTTTAAAAAAATAGTTTTTACATGAAACCTAGCCAGAAAGTTTTTCGACTTTGTAGAGCACTAGACCTTCCTGTCCATCCTCAGTGCATGTGCTTTGACCGCAAAAGTATGTATACGTTGGCTAACACCTGATTGGAATATTGATCTTACCTAAAGGTTCCTAGTATATGGTACGAGGTGAACTTGGGGCTAGTAACTTACATTTTAACAGTCCACTGCAGTACGCAATTGTGCCAACTCTGTAGTGACAAGGAATAAACAAGACTTTACGTCTGGCAGTGGAGCCTATTTGAGCAGCGTTAGAATTGCCATCTCGATATGGCAAACTAATTCCTTTTGCCTGATAAAAAAAAGTCCTTTTTAAAGTTAATAAGCCACTGCTGGGAAGGCCTTGGTAGCACACCAGGCAGTGTGATTAGTATTAAAAAGAAAGGTAGGTTCATTTTTGTTTTTAACACGCCTGACCATGAAGACAGGAAATTGCTCATTTCACTCTAGCCAGACCCTTGGTCCCATTGGCTAACTTAGAGTATCACTAGCCACCGCGAGGAGTACCAACTCTCATTTGGGAGTACCGAAGATATTATGCCAAGGTATCAAATTAATAGTTACTTTAAACCTGACTCATTGATGAGATCAGATTAAAAAAAACCTAATTCAAAGGCGACTTTAGGAAGAGACTGCGGCCCGTGTTGCAAATTGCGATCACACCTTTGCTTGCCTGCGCCGTTGTGTAGCCAGACAGGCTGGCATCTCCGGAGAGGGAACAGCCGGTGCAGAATCAGTTTCTCTGGAGGAATGGCTCCTTATACTGGGTACACCCTTGCGGTGTGCCCAGGATTCCTCACAGGGATGGCTACAGGTGCCCTCTTGGAATAGGGTAGAAAGGGGGTGTCTTTGGATTATTTGGTGGCCATCCCCCTGGTAAGTGATGTTATGTGCCCCCCATTCCACAAATGAGAAAATTCCATTAAAAGTGGAATTTCAGACTCCCAATCCCCAGATCACTACTGGGCTTCAAGGAAAACAAAATTACTCTCCTGCTCCCTGGAACCTGGATAGCGTGTTTGCACCATACACTGGACTGCACCTGCTGCGTCAGTGAGACTTCCCAAAACGATAGAATGCAGTGCCAATCCATGGAATGGAGCTCTATTGGTGCCAGAATGGAAGAAGTAACTTCAAGAGCGCGTTTGCCATCCCCTGTATAGGCCCCAGGGACACAGAAGCCTGCTCTCTTGAGAGCCCAGTGTTTGTTTAAAGCTTTTAAAAAACCCTTTTTATAAACTGGTGTTCATGTTGTGTTGATTACTTTTCTGCTATTTTGGTACTTCTAATGGCTTTACACTTATTCCGTTGATTAGGCTGCATTCCTCTGTCACAACTACTCCGCACCAAGCTTAAGGTTTACTTTAAGAAATGTAAGTGGACCTAATAAAGATTGTGACATAACATGGTGCTGTCTCCCAACCACACACCACATATTAATCCAGAATAGCAACTTAAATAAATCTCCATGTAATTAAATCATTTCTGCCTTTACAGTGTAACAAGGAAGTAAATGTTCGAGGCATATGGGCTGCAGATGGTACATTATGAATAGATCGCCATCTGGTGTTGGGCTCGGATGATTGCACTTTGTTTTTCTCTTGGAGAGTCTTTTGTATCTTGGTGACTCCTCCTTTGGTTGGTAGTGCGCATGGGCATCGGCTCCATCCTTAGATTGTTTTTTTCCGCCATCGGGTTCGGATGAGGATCGAGACGCTCCAGATCAACTTCAGGAAAAAGTGATTTATCGGCGCGTATTCCATTTCCAATTCGACGGTATTGTTATCGAACGCGTTTCATTTCCATTCCGGAGCGTTACGAATTCAACATCGAAGAAAAAATTCTGATCTACGTCGACGAACAGGCCTTTCTCGACGCAGTCAAGCCCGGAGTCCATGGAAAGGACTCCATTCAAAAAATGTCCAACGTGTGGTGCTAAGTTCCCACACAAGGACCTACACGAGGTGTGCAACCTCTGTCTATCGCCTGAACACGAATCCAGGGACTGCGAAGCCTGCGCAGTATTCTCCTCCAAGCTAACGATTAGAAATCGTCGAGCTCGAAGACACGAGGTGTCCAGAATGCAGTCGGAGGCGATCCCGGAGCTGTTCGGAGACTAGCAACTTGAGGAAGAAGAGGATCATGAGGATCAGTCGGGGTCGGAAGGGGACCAGTCGGAGGTCGAAGAACTCGACGTGCAACAAACCGTGAGTGACGACGTCCCCTTACCGAAAAACCGACCCCGTGTGGTAACGACCCCGCCTTCGAGCCCGGTCAAACCGCAGAAAAAAGTTTCCGACGCCCCGCCCTCGGGCCCGGCAACGAAACCGAAACTGAAACCGAAACACTCGGACTCCCACCATGTCGGATCCGAGAAAAGGTCGACATCGACTTCGACACCGAAGCTTCATACAAGGGAAAGCTCGGCATCGAAACATTCCATGTCGAAACAGAAACATGATTCGTCGTCCAAGACTCACTCGATACCCAGGAAGTCGGAATCGAGTAGACACTCGGTGCCGAAAACACCGAACATTGACGATCGAAAACCTAAGCACCTTTCGGAACCAAGGCCTTCGGTACCGATTCAGGAGCAACAGACAGATCCCAAACAAAAGATTTTGTTTATCGATCCGCAATATGGCAAAGTAGTGACGAAGAAGAGAAAAAATGAACAGAAAGAAGACAAATCTCTTCCTTCAAAAAAGAGAACACTGGGGACAAATACAACTCCTCCTGCTTCTCCTCAACCTAAAGTCACACCCTCTTCTCCTATTCCTCACACTATGCCAAATATTCCTACACCTTCCACACCAAGACCATCTACACCTCAGTCTGATGTAGACAGTGATACAGGGGAGGGAGAACCTCAAGGAGATGATGAAACCATCCCAGATGAGGATGACCCATGGGAAAATTATAACGTAGAGTCAGATGAGGACGACCCACAGTTATATCCCTCAAAGCCTTCACCACCTGATGATAACACAGGGTTTGTACAGCTCATTAATAGGGCAGCAAAATATCATAAAGTAGATATACATACAGAACCTCTAATAGAGGATTTCCTGTTAGAGACGCTACCTAATGCACAAAGAACATCAGGTACTCTTCCTATGTTGAAGGGTCTTCTCAGTCACACAGAAGAAATATTCAAAGACCCAGTGAGAGCTAGGGTGTTAAACCCAAGAATTGATAAAAAATATAAGGCGGCTCCAAAGGATCCAATATTTATCAAAGGGCATGTACCTCTGGATTCACTTGTAGTTTCAAACGCTCGTAAAAGAGCAAACTCATTATCTACAGGAGAGGCTCCTCCACCTGATAAAGAGTCAAAATTAATAGATGCATCAGGCAAGAGAGTAGCATCACAACCGGCAAATAGCTGGCGTATAGCTAATACACAGGCACTACTTGCACGTTATGACAGGGCACATTATGATGAATTAGAAAAACTCATCACACATCTCCCCAAAGAGCATCAGGAAAAGGCAGATCAGTTAATACAGGAAGGTAAAATTAACATACTTCCATTAAGTGCGCCCTAGACGCAGCAGACACTGCAGCAAGATCCATCAACACCAGTGTCATGTTAAGGAGACATGCATGGCTTAGAATCTCAGGATTCAAACAGGAAGTACAAACGTCCTTATTGAACCAACCATTTGATCAAAAAACACTTTTTGGTTCAAGCACAGATGAGACCTTAGAAAAAATTAAAAAAGATAACGAAACGGCAAAGTCAATGGGAGCATTGCAACAGCCAACACAAAGAGGTTCCTTTCGTAGATCCACCTATAGAGGGGGCTCAAAAAATACAGGAACAAATCAGCAATCCACCTCTTTCACACCTACATCACCCAAAGGCAATTCAACAAGGAAGTAAATATATAGCATCAGGATGTTTTATGGTCTGTAATCCCAGACAAGACTGTGGTTCTTTTAATCCGTTCCCGTGAGTGCTCAAAGGTTTAGGGTAAAGTAGAAGTATTTTTCTTTTGAAACCTATAGAACGGGAATAGTGAATTGGATAATCGACCTGAACTCATGTTTTGATTGAATGTCGAAGCGAAATTGACAATATCATGAAGGGTAAGCTCTCCTCCATTAATGGAGGACTGTTCATGGTTCGGTGAAAGATCTTTGTGTTCCTGCCTTCGAGCTGTTTCCCTGTGGCTTGCCTTTCGAGGTTCTATGTTGTGGGGTAGGAGAGCCCTTGGGGAAAATAAGTATGTTCTTCATAAATAATCACCTTACAAATTGCTGAAGAGATTTTTCTTTTTATTCTCTGTTCTTAGGTGCACATAGAGTTCACTGAGGGAGAGGATAAGATCACCCTTGAGGGCCCCACAGAGGAGGTGAACTTGGCTCAGGAACAAATGGAAGCCATGGTGAATGATTTGGTGAGTTAGGTTCTTTCTCAGCTGGTGATGTTGCAAGCAGGATGCACCAGGCTGTCTCAAACTGATTGCGGTCTTTACCTCCTTAGATTGCTCGAATGGATTTTACAGAGATCACTATAGACCATCGATTTCACAGACACCTCATCGGAAAAAGCGGAGCCAACAGTGAGTCAACAGCTGATACAAACAAACCCTTAGCGAGCCTAGTTGAATAGTTGGCTCTGCTTAACTGTCACTTATTTCGTTTTTATCACTCTGGCGCAGTCCGAGGTTCCCAGGTGGTACTCTGTGTGGGCATTGTCCTTTTACAGTAGGAATCTCAGGGCCATCCAAGCGGCCATTACTTTCATTTCTGTAGCAGTGTGGGGTTAGAGAGTGTCTGTCATTGTAATGTGTTTTCCACTGGTATCCCGTAGCCACAGTACTGTTCAGTTCCAGTTGAATAACTAAGATCTACTGCTTGGAAATGTTCAAAGATTTTCCTGTTTGAATTCTTCATTGGAGCTGGGACTGCCCTGCAGTAAATGCTGGAACGGTATGTTAAAGGTTTAGAGGCTTTGGGCATAGTAACATATTTTGCTATGCCACAACTGATGTGATGCAGAATTGTGAGGTATGGAAGACTTCTGGTAAAACCTTGAGCAATGGGCTCTCCCTGCTCAATATTTCACTGGTGTGCTTTAAAGAAAATAAGTCTGACCTTTGACTAAGGCACAAATCACTGTTTTTCCATCCATAATTGTGCCCTTGCCTCCACAAAATCTGTATAATGTATGTGGCGCAATGCTGCCATTGTTGTTGACTTGGTGTAAGAAAGTGGCTCTGTATATACTGTTCCAAAGTAAGGTACAGTGTGCACAGAGTCCACAGTCCCTAGAGGTATGCCAGAGGCTAAAGTTAGATATACCTTATTCTCCAAAGTGGTAGCTTGGTCGAGCAGTAAGGCAGTATCGGAGGACCGTGTAAAGCATTTGTTGTACACACTCAGTCAGCAAATGGTCTCGCACACACTCCAGAACTGAACTGTAGGCCAATTGTTTTGTATATAAAAATTTTTAATTTTTTATTTTAGAACCACAAGTAGGTATAAAAATAATTTTTCAGAATGAGATGTTGCAATTGAATACTTTCAAATAGCAGTAGACTTTTGAGTGCAATAGATGGTTCCAATGTGCAACATAAACTTAGTACAATAATATCATTGAGCTCAATGGGAAGTTTTAGGTAAATGCAATAAAATCACTTTACAAATGTTTTTCTTACTCTGGGCTGTATCCTGGATTTAGCCCTGGTGCATTTCCTGAAGAATTTCTGTCAAAAACCAGGCAATCGTAAAATCAGTTGTAATTACTTTAGGTTATCGTAAAATCACAGTTGTAATTTCTTTTGAGGGTCCGTGCTGGGCACCAAGATCCAGCACTGGGATCTCTCCTGTTAACTGGTGAGTAATTTCGTTTTTGTTGATCAGACGATTTTTAAGGAAAATTTCAAAGTTGCAAAACCAGCCAATGTTACCCTATGGAGAAAATCAAGTTATCTATCTTTGGGTATGTACTCGACTGGCAGAGTTAAGGTTCTTGGGTAAGATACGGGGGTCTCCCAGGGACAGTTGTTACACCCTCAGGGGCACAGGGGCCGCCGGGTGCAGGGTGAGTAGGCAAGTGGGGAAGTAGAATAGGACAGATGCTGCAGTTCCAGTGGCAGTCGGGCGGCTGTGTGCAGGGTGCTTTTTGGCCCTCTGGGGCACAATGTATTTCAATGGGAAAGCTACAAGACGAACAAAGGCTGCAAGCTCGGGGACGGAGATTCTTCAGGTGCGACCACCACTTTGAGAGGTAAGTTGGGAAGCTGTAGGTTTGGTAGCCACCCAGGATTTGACCACAGGGGGCCGTGGGGCGCCGGGTGCCAGGGGTGTCGGGAAATCTTGCCCTCAGCGGGTCGCGGTTGAGGGGTCCCTGGTTGTGAGGCTGCAGGTGTCACCAGGAGCGTCGAAGGGTCCTTGGGTGCTGGATTCGTGGTCAGTCGCCGGGGGGACGTCCTCGTGGTCTTTGTTCACTCTGACACAGGCCGGGCTCGGCGGGTGCAGTGTGCGATGATTTGCGGTTCCTGGCTGGTACCAGGGAATGCTGCTGTTTGAGCAGAACCACTGCTTGTGGGAGTCACTGTCTTTAGATGAGCAAGGCAGTCAGGTCCTCCGGGGTTTTGGAGGTTGCTGACCACAGGAGATGCCGGGATTTAGCAGGAGCAGGTTCAAGGGTAGACAGGCCTGTAGGGCTGGGGCCAAGTCAGTTGGTGTTGTCCTTGTTAGCAGCTGCACAGCAGGTCTGCTTTCTTTCTTGGTCTTGTTTTGGAATCTCGATCTGAGGAAGGAAGGTTCAGGGTGCCGTTCAATACTAAATTTTGGGGTGTTACAGGTAGGGGAAGGTCAGGGACCAATGGCTTACACCCCCTATCCTGCCACTCTCCAGTGGGAGGGGGCAGGAGCCTGCCTCTGGGTAGGGCTCCCCATCCTCAAGATGGTGAGAGCCTGGAGTTGTGCTTCACCTCGCCTCCCCAACTGAGGGGTGGGGTTGGCAGAAGCTGGCACACCTGCTTTCCTCACTTAGGTTTTCCTACCTGTGGGGGCCAGTTGCTGAGTACAGCAAGTGGCCTGGAGAAGCTCACAAAGGTGGCATGCCTTTGAAGCTCCCCTGCCCATCCTGGGGGCGGAGACCCAACACCTCCCCAGGATGTGCATTGTTGCAGGCCCACGAGAGCGGATGGCTCTCTACTCAGGGGTCCTGCAACATGTCTGCTGGGTGGCAGCCTAGGCAGCCTCTGTCAGGACACGGGTTGTGGGTTAGTTTCAGGGGGAACTCTAAGTTGCCCTCTGTCGTGCATTGTACATTAAATCCCACACTGGCATCAGTGTGGGTTTAATGTGCTGAGAAGTTTGAAACCAAACTTCTCAGTCTTCAGTGCAGCAATCATGGTGCTGTGTAGTTCGTGATGACGACCTCTCAGCATCATATATTCTTAATGGCATCACTGCACTTACAGTGCCCAGGAATGGACCTGGCTACTGTAGGGGTATAGGGCTCATGCACCTGTACCCACACCACTGGCATAGGGCACCCAGCTAGAGGGGTGACTTAGGTATGTCAGGGCAGTGTGTTGTGGGCATGGCACACAGGGATGCGTGTCATGTCGACAGTTTTGTTCTGCACCAAGGCACTCGGCCTGCAAAGAGAGTGTGTGTGTGTGTGTGTGTGTACACACTTAGGCAAGAAATGATACACACTCAGACTCGGCTCAGACCAATTTGATTTGTATGAAAATATTATGTATTTTATTTATTTACTTGAGTTTTATATAGCGCTTGCTAGACTCTGAGGTTTCAGAGCGCTTTACATGGGGAGAGTTACATAGGTTACAAGTTACACATTGTTACAAAAAGTACATCAAGCTCTAGGCATGTGGGCTGCTGAATTCATATCTGTGCATAGATCGCTGCCTAGTGTTGGGTCCGGATGATTGCACCTGGTTGTCCTGGAAGTCTTCGAAGTATCACAACTCCCTTGTCACTGTGGAATCTCTCAGAAGGGTCTGAGACTCCAGGGCACAAATGCTGGAACCATCCCCAACAAGGGGAGTTTGAGTGCTTTGGACAAGGGCATACTAAAGGGGGCCATTGGAAGGAGTTTGGTTGATAGGGTTACATAGGTTACAAGTTACACATTTGTTACGGAAGGTAAGTCAATTACGGGTTACATCCATTGGTTCAAGGCGTGTAGAAGGGTAAGGGGATAATGTAAAAGGACGACAGGGAGGGAGAGTGAGCAGACCATAGGCACAAGGATAAACAAAGCAGTCAGGGGGAAAGAGATTCAGGGGAGAGAGGACCGGAGTAGGGGAGGCAAGCAAAGAATGAAGGAGGGAAGAGGTGGAGGAGGGGGTTGAAGACACAGTGCGGAGACGAGGAAATCCAGGCTAGACCCGGAGGTATCGGAGCGCTTTACATGAAAATTAAGACATGTTACAGCGTTACATCAATTACAGTTCAGTTACATTACAGAACATCCGTTGCTAGTGCATTCAATAAACATAGAAAAACAAGTTGAGGAAGAAAACAATGTCTGATGTCCAGCTGGCCCCTCTGTTCACCTTTGGGGACCACATAGGGCGTAGACCTGAAATTGCTTGACCAATGCCATTTTGAAGATGGGTTCTGTGGCCCAACTCCAGACACGGCGCTAGAGCCAAGCCAAGCCTGGTGCAGGTAAGTGAAATAATACTTTGCAAAATCTTATGCAGTGGTTCACAGTTGAATGCAGGTTCAAATGCAGTTGGTTGAATTACAGGCAAGTAAATATTTCTAAATGACTTTTCAGTTACTTTACAGATTACTTTGTAGGTTACTTTTTAGATTTCGGTGTGATATGCCTAGATATCACTCCGGGACATTTCCTAGAGAAAAGGTAAGTGAATCAGTTTACTGTTGACTCCCACTGACACCCCTCTGATACAAGGATCTTAGTGTGGGAGTAAGCGCCAGAAGGCGCAGGGGAGACTACCACTCCCACAACCCCCTGCAGCACTCGTGCATATAAGCGCGCACCGCGACCATCCTGGTGTATTCGCCAGCTCTTGACTCCCGCTGACACCAGGCTCTTCATGTGGGGGAAAGACCCTAGGGATAGTACCACTCCCACAACCCCCCCCGCAGCTCTCGTGCATATATGGGCTCACCACGCGTGGTACGCCACGCGCCTGGGCCGAGGGAGGGCCTGTCCTAGCCCGGAGGAGGCTGAGCTGGGCCAACTCTCTAACTGCCATCTTCTGGGAGAATTCCAGCATTAGATTTTTTGCGGGAAGGAGCTCCTCCTATGATTGAGTGGAAAGCAACAAGTGAAGTCCAGGAGTTTGGGGGGGGGGGGGCATGGGGGGTGGGGGGGGATGCAGTGCATACACTCAATGAGTTTTTGTTAAGGGCTGCTAACATCCTTGTTGCATGAAATGGAGCTCACAGAGAGTCTACTGTCCCTGGAATAAAATGCCGTTCTGCCCTGGTATTATTACTGAGACTGACTCGGAACTGTGTAAAATAACCTCCCCTGAATCCCAAACTCGCAACGAGCTGCATTTGGCTTCAGACTTTGTAGATAATCAAGCCCCCACTGAAGAGCCCAAATCGGAACCAGCTGCTAAGAGAACAAAATGTGGGAAAAGAGCAAAACCAAATCCAACAAAAATTATTAAATCTAAAGACCCCAGTTAACAAGCGAAGGAGAGCGAAGTATCTCACAAACATTCCATGCTAAAACAAGCTCTGCAACGATTGATAAACTGGGACGGAATAGGGTGGAGAATATATCTTTTAAAGCTGTTAAAATACATACTTGCATAGATAGACACGCACTTAGGTTTGCTTGGGTCAGTGGGTGCTCCGGGGGGATGGACGGCAGTAGTAAGTGCTGGAACTCTTAAAGGCCAAATCAGCGGGCGAGCACAAGGAGAGGGAATTATCCTTAAAGTCAGTCGCCCTCTCTAAAGGTACCCCCAGCTCCCACTCTACGTCCTGCTGGTTTTGAGCAAGCTCCCCACAGGCCTGCTAAAGGACCTGTTTTTTTTGGGGGGGGGGGGGGCATCACAGCCAGATAGAATATCTTATATGGATGAGAGGGGTGAAATACATGGGCAATACCTTGGGTGGAAGACAAGAGATTGATTAAGGGCCACTAGCCATACCCAACATTAGTTCTCCCTCGCAGCTTCACCACTGGTGCTGGTTTTGGCAAATGTGCCAAAACTGAGGAAGAGCCAGAAAGAATCTACAGAGCGCTTGATGGATAAATCACTTTTCTGGATAAATAAATATGGAGGGTTGGGGGCATAAAGTACTGGGGGCATAGCTCGTAATATAATGGCAAAAAGAGTGGGCTGGGTGGGTACTTAACATAAACATTTAAAAGAAGATTGCGTAATGGTTAACTATCTAAAGGTGGTGAGCCTTTTGAAATGTCAACTTTGTGATATATCACTCCCAGGCACCCAGATCTTTGCTTTGACTTAGAATTTCTTCTACGCCCCTGTCCACCTGGGTAATCAAGGCCTCCATAGCCAAGAATATGGAAGGTATAGTCCCCAATAAACGACCCTGAATACCCTGGGCAACTCTGGGAAACAGAAAATAGATTTGCTCCTTTAGCGGGGCTCGATAGTTGTGACTGATTACCTGTAGTGGATGTACCCCGACAAGCTGCAGAGTACACAGAGAATAATACAGGAGGAAGTAATTGCTCCAGGGGCTATAGAAGGAAACATTGGGAGCTGGCATAAACTAGCTTTCTGGAATGTCGCAGGCATTAAGGGAAAGGTGGGCAATACACACTGTGAGGTGCCTGGCAAAAATACTATCTAATTTGCTTACCGGAGACTTGGGCTATTGACCACATTGCCATAGATGGGTATTCATCTGAAAGAAACACGTTAGTGTTAGATTCCTTACCTTAGAATATCCCCAGGCGTCAGTCTGGATCCGGAAACTTTTGCGTAGCAGTACCCCTGCGCGTCGGTAGGCGTCGTCTGCAGGCGTCCCCTGCGGCTCCGCGTCCGTCGTTGGCGTCGTGCGCCGTGATGACGTCGCTGGAGTATATAGACGCCGCCTCCGCGCGCTGACGTCAGTTCTTCTTTTTTCCGCGCCAGTGGACGCAGATCTGAAGAGCAGTACTCCGGTCTTTGACCAAGTTTTTTCGAATTGTTATCACTTTGTGCCTGTTAGGATGCCTGGGTTCAAGCACTGTGATGACTGTGAGCGCACGATGTCGGTCACAGACCATCACCGCCTCTGTCTCCGGTGTCTGGGCCCCGACCACGACGTGGACTCCTGCGTCGACTGCTGGGCCCTCACCAGCAAAGCTAGACGGGAGCGGTCCCGCAAGCTACTGGAGCTCCGGGTGTCGGCCCCACGTCGGGACCGGGAGCGGTCCCGGTCCGGCCGGAGGTCGAGAGACCGTTCGAGGGAGCGGTCGCGGGGCCGCGCTGAGCGTTCCGGAAGTCGACACCACTCGTCATCCTCGTCAGGTAAGAAACACAAGAAGTCGGGGCGTCGTCATCGTACCCCCGACTCCCCCCCGACGCTCGCGCGATGCGGCCGGGGGTTCGGGTGACCCCAACCCCACGGCTCCGCGAGAGTCGCCGGCGCGGCCTGCCCCATACCCTCAGGTCCCTGGGCACGGTGCGACTCCTGAGGAGATAGAGGCGTTCCTCATGGCCATGAGGGCCCTGTCTCCTCCGGCGGGTTCCACGGCGCCTGCGGGCCCAGTGAACCCGTCCGGGGGCCCTAGCGGTTCTGCTGACCCTACCTCGACGCCGTCGGATGCTCCGATTCCGGCGGCGCCGATCCCGGCGCCGCTAGGGCCTTCGGGGTCGACGCCGGATGGACGCCCATCCAACCCGGCGCCGATTCCTTCGGGGTTGCCCGTGGCTCCGCGCGACGCCGGTTCCTCGGTGCCGGCTTCGGGCGGCACTGGGGCTCCGGCTCCGGCTCCGGCTCCGGCGCCGGCTCCGGGCAACGCCGTCCCCTTACCTTCACCGACGCCGGACGTGGGGCCGGACGGGCGTCGCTCGACGCCGGTCCCGGCGCCGATGGGGCCCATGAACCCCGAGGAGCCGGTCTACGTCGTTGACTCCGAATACGGAGAAGATGAAGAATACGGTGAAGGTTGGGAGGGGTCCGAGGACCCTCTGTCACGCGAGTGCCAGTATGACCCGGACTGGACAGGTGACTTGGGGGGGATGCCAGTGGTCTGGACGACTCTCCTAACCCTGGTTTGATCTCTCCTCCTTCCGTGGCATCGGTGGAGGGAGCTGCTTATTCTGTGGTGCTGATGAGGGCTGCCAAGGCCTTACACCTTGAGCTCCCCGTCGCGGCCGTGAGGCCTAACATCCTCACCGAGGTCTTCAAACCGCAGTCATGCCCACAGGAGCCACTGCTGCCGTTTAATGAAGCCTTGTCGGACGTTCTGTTGGGCACGTGGTCCAGGCCCGCTTCAGGTGCGCCTGTTGATCGGAACGTGGCCAGGCGCCACCGTCCCTGTCCGGACGACCCCAAGTTCCTGTCTACCCACCCCACTCCTGAGAGTCTGGTGATCCAGGCCTCGACCTCCCAGTCCGCATTCCCGTCGGCCCCGCCCGACCGGGAATCCAAGAGGTATGACCAATTTGGCAAGAAGGTCTTCTCGTCCATTAGTTTGGGCCTGCGGTCTTGCAACACCGCCTGCCTCTTGGGCCGCTACACCCACTCTGTGTGGGATACGGTCGCGGAACTGCTGCCAGAATGCCCCATGGAGGTGCGGGCAAAACTCGGTCAGGCTGTAGCTGAGGGCCGAGATGCAGCGAAATATTCGATACGGTGTGGTCTTGATACGACCGACTCGCTAGGCAGAGCTATGTCAACGACGGTGGCGATTCGTCGCCACGCCTGGCTGAGATCCGCCAATTTTTCGGCAGATGTCCAGAATACATTGATGGACATGCCGTTTGATGGCTGTCACCTGTTCAGTGACAAGGCGGACCACGCGCTGGAACGCTTCAAGGACTCCAGGGTCACGGCCAAGTCCTTGGGTCTCTCGACCCAGCGTCAGCAACCGGGTTCGTTTCGCCCCTTTCGTGGCCAAGGAAGGGGCGCCCCCACACTGCTGCCAGCCACGCGCCGCAACAATCCTCTCAACGCGGTGGCGGCCGTGGAAACCGCCGTGGTGGCGGTCGGGGACAACGGCGGGGTCAGACCACACCCTCCCCCGCAGCATCTACCCCAAAATCCTCCTAGTCCGTGCTTTCGGCCCCATGTGACGCCAGTGGGTGGCAGGGTTCGCCATCACCACGCTCACTGGCGCACGATCACTTCGGACAGGTGGGTGCTGCAAATCGTCCGAAGGGGCTACTCCCTCCCCTTCGAGACCTCTCCTCCAGCCATGCCACCGCAGAACCACCGTGTGTCGGGGGACCACTTGACACTTCTGCAGGAGGAAGTTACGGCCCTCTTGGCCAAGGGGGCCATCGAGCGCGTTCCTGGGCCAGAAGTAGGGCGTGGTTGTTATTCCCACTACTTTCTGGTGCCCAAGAAGGACAAGGGGGGCCTACGTCCTATCTTGGATCTAAGGAACGTCAACGGCTTCCTCCGGAAGGAGAAGTTCAAGATGTTGACGTTAGCTCAGGTCTTGGCTGCTCTAGACCCACAAGACTGGATGGTAGCGTTGGACTTGCAGGACGCCTATTTTCACATCCCCGTCCTGCCGGCCCACCGGCGTTACCTGCGGTTCACGGTAGGCCTGGAGCACTTTCAGTTTATCGTGCTTCCCTTCGGCCTTACCAGCGCCCCACGGGTGTTCACAAAGGTGATGGCGGTGGTCGCAGCCCATCTGCGCAGGTTAGGGGTTTCAGTCTTCCCCTACCTAGACGACTGGTTGTTGAAGGCGGGCTCGCCCCAGACAGTCGTCCACCACCTTCAGATGACGGCAGACGTCTTGCACGACCTGGGGTTCTCCATCAATGTGCCGAAATCACACCTGTGTCCCTCTCAAAAGCTCCTTTTCATCGGAGCGGATCTGGACTCGGCGCAGTTTCGGGTTTATCCTCCGGAACGGCGGGTTCGGGATATTCAGGCTTTGATTCCCATCTTTCAGCCGCTATCCCGAGTTTCGGTCAGGTTGATGCTGCGGCTGCTGGGACTGATGGCTTCCTGCATCCTTCTGGTGCATCACGCCCGGTGGCGGATGCGGGCTCTGCAGTGGGACCTGAAGTTTCAGTGGGCCCAGCATCAGGGCAACTTGTCCGACCACGTCTTGATCTCGGAGGGCACTGCGAGACAACTGCAGTGGTGGCTTACGGACCGCGATTGGGTCAGGGGCAAGTCCCTCTCCCTTCCCCAACCGGAGCACGTTGTCGTGACGGACGCGTCCCTCCAGGGCTGGGGTGGCCACTTGGGAGAGGCAGAGATCAGAGGCATCTGGTCTCCGGCGGAGTCCCGGCTCCATATCAACCTGTTGGAGCTGCGGGCGATTCGTCTGGCACTGAAGGCATTCCTCCCCTTTGTCAACGGGAGTGTAGTGCAGGTGTTCACCGACAACACCACCGCCATGTGGTACTGCAACAAACAGGGCGGAGTGGGGTCGTGGACCCTTTGCCAGGAGGCTCTGCGCCTCTGGCAATGGCTGGAACGTCAGGGTGTGACTCTGACGGTTCAACACCTGGCAGGTTCTCTGAACGCCAGGGCGGACGAACTCAGCCGTCGGTGCTCGATGGATCACGAATGACGTCTGAACTCGGACGTGGCGCAAGGCATCTTTCTGCAATGGGGAGAGCCTTGGTTAGATCTATTCGCCACAGAAGAGAACGCGCAATGTCATCAGTTCTGCGCGTTGGAGTTTCCAAGACGGCACTCGCACAGCGACGCCTTTCGGCGCGAGTGGAGTTGCGGTCTGTTATACGCCTTTCCGCCTATACCACTTCTGCCCAGAGTTCTGAAGAAGATCAGGCGCGACCGGGCCCAAGTTATCCTTGTGGCTCCGGACTGGGCTCGAAGGTATTGGTATCCCGAGCTACTCAGCATGTCAGTCGGTCCCCCGATCCGTCTGCCCCTTCAGGAGGACCTTCTGTCGCAGCAGCAGGGGACGGTCCTCCACCCGAACCTGTCCAGTCTCCACCTCCATGCTTGGAGATTGAGCGGCGGCAGTTGAGGCCATTTGACTTGCCTCCTGAAGTCTGTGATGTTATTCTGGCAGCCAGGCGTCCCTCCACTAAGTCGGTATACGCCTGTCGGTGGAACAGATTTGTGGCATGGTGCACAGCAAAGGCTGTGGATCCTCTTTCTGCCCCTCTTTCGGAGGTTCTTCTGTTTCTTCTTTCTCTTGCCCAGCAGGGCTCTGCTCTGGGCACTATCAAGGGCTACCTTTCTGCTCTTCCAGCCTTTTTGAGGCTTCCTGATCAGCCTTCTTTGTTCAAATCCCCGATTGTAACTCGATTCTTGAAAGGCATCACTCACATGTTTCCACCTGTTCCGTTTGTGATGCCTCAGTGGGATTTGAACCTGGTTCTGACCTTTCTAATGTGTGCTCCCTTTGAGCCCCTTCATTCTTGTCCTCTCCGTGTCCTGACTTTAAAGACGGCTTTCCTGGTTGCCATCACCTCTGCCAGGAGAGTGAGTGAGCTCCAGGCTCTTTCTGTCCAACCTCCTTTCCTGTCCATTCATCCTGATAAGGTGGTTCTGAGGACTAGACCTTCTTTCCTGCCCAAGGTTGTTTCGGCCTTTCACATCGGGCAGTCCATCACCCTCCCTTCCTTCTTCCCGCCTCCGCATCCTTCAAAGGATGAAGAGCGGCTCCATCGTCTGGACCCAAAACGTGCGCTTTCATTTTACATGGATCGCACACGCCAGTTCCGGGTGGATGACCAACTGTTTGTTGGCTACGTGGGTGCGAAGAAGGGACGGGCGGTCTGTAAACGAACCATCTCTCGATGGGTCGTCCTCTGCATCAAAGCGTGCTACTCTTTGGCTCGGAAGGAGCCTCCTGTTGGGCTGAGGGCCCATTCCACTCGGGCCACGGCGGCTACCACTGCTCTGGGCCGGGGAGTCCCCTTGCAGGACATTTGCCAAGCGGCTACGTGGGCCTCGCTGCACACATTTGCGAGGCACTACTGCCTGGACAGTCAAGTCCGGAGGGATGGCTTCTTTGGCCGTTCTGTCCTCCAGGACTTTCTGGTGTAGGAATGTATTGGTTCGCAGACCCACCACCGGGGTTGGTATTGCTGGGGTATCTATTCTAAGGTAAGGAATCTAACACTAACGTGTTTCTTTCAGATGAACAAGTTACTTACCTTCGGTAACGATATATCTGTAAGAAACATTAGTTAGTGTTAGATTCCTTACCGAACCCACCCATCCTCCCCGTTCTGCGAACTAATACCTAGGGTTAAGGACATCCCTTTCAGGGCCCTAGTTTCAAATGGCACCAGTGTTGGTTCTCTCATGGCTCTGCGTCTTCTGGCGCGGAAAAGCTGTGTACAAAGAACTGACGTCAGCGCGCGGAGGCGGCGTCTATATACTCCAGCGACGTCATCACGGCGCACGACGCCAACGACGGACGCGGAGCCGCAGGGGACGCCTGCAGACGACGCCTACCGACGCGCAGGGGTACTGCTACGCAAAAGTTTCCGGATCCAGACTGACGCCTGGGGATATTCTAAGGTAAGGAATCTAACACTAACTAATGTTTCTTACAGATATATCGTTACCGAAGGTAAGTAACTTGTTCTTCTCAAACGGAGGCAGTCCCTTAACAGGCAGGTCTAGCCAGAGGGGGCCTATTAAGGCTAATATCCAATACCCTTCCAATAAGATTAAAGAATTTTTTTTGGGGGGGGGAGAATCTCTTTATTAAATTTGCTCCGAGGAC
This sequence comes from Lissotriton vulgaris, assembly GCF_964263255.1. Taxonomy (NCBI): domain Eukaryota; kingdom Metazoa; phylum Chordata; class Amphibia; order Caudata; family Salamandridae; genus Lissotriton; species Lissotriton vulgaris. Next base: position 868,102,855 of record NC_141699.1, read on the forward strand.
TATAATTCACATAAGTCACTGATGATCGTTCATGGTAGTTTCATCATCACAATATGTGAGAGCGACAGAGAAATAAGGCGACGTCAAGTGCACACATGTACAATTTGGCTTATTCTGAATCAGCGTGTCAAAACCTGTTGAAGCTGTTACATTCCTCATTCCACCCATATACAGCTGAAATATGTCACATTTCCTCCAGCATCACTCTATGCCGCTTCCATGGTGCCCATATTTTCTCCCATTTTTTTCAGCACCCCTTGCTTTTATACAGTGTTTCTTCAGCTCACTGGCACCAGTCAAGGTCTCTTTCCCACTCCCAGCGTCGGTGGCAGAGGTGCTCCCCACCCTCTAGCAATGTTTCGTTTGGCAATCCCTGCTGCAAGGGCTAACCATATTTTTACATGTCTCGACCAATCAACATCCCCTCTGATAGTCAGGAGAAGCCACTTCGCATCCTTTGGAACCACCATTCCGGCACTTTAGACATTACATCCGTTACTTTCAATCAATCAATCAATTAATCATGGCATTTGTATAGCGCACTACTCACCCGGAGGGTCTCAAGGCGCTTAGGGGAAGGGGGGTCTGCTATTGTTCGAACAGCCAGGTCTTGAGTTGTCTCCTGAAGGCGAGATGGTCCTGGGTCAGCCGGAGGTTGGTGGGGAGGGAGTTCCACGTCTTGGCTGCCAGGTAGGAGAAGGATCTTCCTCCGGCGATGGCTCTTCGGATGCGTGGTACGGCGGTGAGGGCGAGGCTTGTCTAACGTAGCTGGCGGGTGGGCGTGTAGAAGGTCAGGCTGTCGTTGAGGTACATGGGGCCCAGATCGTGGAGGGACCTGTGTGCGTGGGTGAGGAATCTGAACGTGATTCTCTTGCTGACGGGGAGCCAGTGCAGATCCCTCAGGTGTCCGGAGATGTGGCTGCGTCGGGCGATGTCCAGGATGAGTCTGGCGGAGGCGTTCTGGATCCGTTGGAGTCGTTTCTGTAGCTTGGCTGTGGTTCCGGCGTAGAGGGTGTTTCTGTAGTCCAGTCTGCTCGTGACGAGTGCCTGGGTGACTGTCTTCCTGGTTTCGGTCGGGATCCATCGGAAGATCTTACGGAGTGTGCGTAGGGTGTTGAAGCATGATGAGGAGACGGCGTTGACTTGTCTGGTCATCGAGAGGGAGGAGTCCAGGATGAAGCCCAGGTTGCGTGCGTGGTCTGTTGGCTTGGGTGCGCTGCCTAGGGCCACCAGGTGTCGGGCCAGGCGGAGGGCGATGGCCCTAGGAGGAGGACTTCCGTCTTGTCTGAGTTCAGTTTCAGGCGGTTTTTCTTCATCCACTCGGCGACGTCTTTCATCCCTTCGTGTAGGCTAGTTCTGGCGTTGGTGGGGTCACTGGTGAGGGAGAGGATCAGTTGGGTGTCGTCGGCATAGGAGATGATGTTGAGGTTGTTGGCGTGCGATGGCTGCAAGGGGTCTCATGTAGACGTTGAAGAGGGTGGGGCTGAGTGATGATCCTTGCGGTACGCCGCAAATGACTTCAGTGGCCTCGGATCGAAACGGGGGGAGGCGGACTGTGTTCTTCCGGCGAGGAACGAGATGATCCATTCCAGAGCCTTCTCTTAGACACCTGTGTTGCTGAGGTGTTGGACTAGGGTGCGGTGGCAGACGGTGTCGAACACTGCGGAGAGATCCAGGAGGATGAGGGCCGCTTTTCCCCGTTGTCGAGCAGGGTTCTGATGTCGGTGGCTGCGATGAGGGCGGTCTCGGTGCTGTGGTTGGCTCGGAAACCGGACTGCGAGGGGTCAAGGGATCCGTTCGTCTCGAGGAAGGCGGCCAGCTGTCTGACAGTCTTCTCGATGACTTTGGCAGGAAAAGGGAGGTGCGAGATGGGGCGAAAGTTCTTGAGGTCGGTGGGGTCCGCTGTTGGTTTCTTCAGTAGGGCGCTGAGCTCGGCGTGCTTCCAGCTCTCCGGAAAGGTGGCGGTGTTGAAGGAGATGTTGATGATGTCCCGCAGTTGGGGTGCGATGATGGAGTCGGCCTTGTTGAAGACGTGGTGGGGGCAGGGGTCGGTCGGAGATCCTGAGTGGATGGTGTTCATCGTGCGGGCTGTGTCTTCGGTGGTCACCGTGGTCCAGGTGCGGTGGGGGTCGTTAGTTCGACAGTGGGGAATGTGGCTGGTGCGCCTACTGTTGTGGATGTCGGCGATCTTGCGGTGGAAGAACGAGGCGAGAGAGTCGCAGAGGTCTTGAGAAGGAGTGATGTCGTTGTTGCCGGTGCTGGGGTTGGAGAACTCCTTGACGATGCTGAAGAGTTCCTTGCTGTCGTGGGCGTTGTTGTCCAGTCGTTCCTTCAGTGTTTTCTTCTTGGTAGTGCGGATGAGCTGGTGGTGCTTGCGTGTGGCCTGTTTGAGGGTGGTCATGTTGTCTGTGGTCTGGTTGAGGAGCCAGGCTTTCTCGAGGGTGCGGCAGTTCTTCTTGGAGTCCTTGAGTTCGTCGGTGAACCAGGTGGATTTCTTGCTTCTGGGTCTGCTGGGAGGGTTCTTCAGTGGAGCGAGGTAGTCTGCGCAGGCGGTCAGCCACTGTGTGAAGTTGCGGGCTGCTTCGTTGGGGTCCGTTGTGCTTGCGGGTGGGTTCTGGCTGAGGGAGGTGGTGAGCTGCTCGGCGGTGATCTTGCTCCAGCTCCTGTGAGGAACTGGTTGCGGGTGGTGGTGGGTCGTTGTTCTGAAGCTGAAGTGGACGCAGCTGTGGTCGGTCCAGTGAAGTCCGGTAGAGTGGCTGAAGGTGATGTGCTTGCTGGATGAGAAGACTGGATCAAGCGTGTGGCCTGCGTAGTGAGTGGGAGTGTTGACCAGTTGCTTGAGTCCGAGGTTTGCGAGGTTGTCCAGCAGGGCGGTGGTGTTGCGGTCCTTGTTGTTCTCCAGGTGGAAGTTGAGGTCCCCTAGGAGGATGTAGTCCGCGGAGGGGAGGGCGTTCAGGCTGAAGTCTGTGATGTCTTCGCTGAATTGTGTGCGTGGTCCCGGGAGTCTGTAGACGAGGGTGCCTCTGAGGGTTGTCTTGGGGTCCGTGTGTATCTGGAAGTGGAGGTGCTCGGCGGCGGGGAAGGTGTCGCTGGAGTCTATTTCTGCCAAAACCGGGCTATTTCCTGGCATTCCCACAGAATATGGAAGAAAGTCCATTCCTGCTGACACCGCCTAGCGCACAGTGCTGTTGGTGCCCTGCCCCATTTGTACAGGTGTGTACGGGCATAGTAGGTAAAGGACATATTTTGAATTGTATTAACTTAAATCTTGAACAAATTGTGATCCCTCTCGGGCTTGGTATTACCTCCTGCCAGTCCTCATAGTTTGTCTCCCAAGTCTACATTCAATGCCGCTCGTAAGGTCACCAAGGGGTCTGGCGCATTATTTATTAATTTGCGGTATATCGTTGATGTAGTCTTTCCAGGGGTGGGCGTCTAATAACATCATTTAGGGGGGGAGAAATCTGAGAGCGGTTCCTATGTGGATGCATCTCTGTAGGGCATGCTTCAGTCTGAGATAGTGATATCTCTGTGTCCGATTTAGATTACATTCATGCTGCAGGTCTTCAAAAGTAAGCGGAGCTTCTCCCTTCCATACGTCGCTCAGATATTCAATGCTGATCAACTGCCATCCTCTAAAGCCCGTTAGGGCGGCTACTTCTTTTAGTGACTTCCCAACCCATAGCGGGGTTCGACTGGTAAGTTTCCCAATCCACCCCAAAAATCTATTAGCCTCTCACCAACACCCAACCACCACCCTTGTGTGTGCTGGCCACTCCGTGCACGCCCTTCAGGAGTATAAAAGAGGCTCACAATTTCGTCCCAGCATGACTGCTCTATCCACTCTGTACGCTGGCTCATTGGTGTCGGCGGAGACCCAATCGTTTACGACCAATAATTGCGAGGCCCAATAGTACAACTTAATGTCCGGGACCGCCAGACCACCTTTATATACTCCTTTTTGTAGTTTATAAAGCACTATTCTGGGAGAACCACCCTGCCACAATAGTATCCTGATTTCCTGTGCAACTCGCCTAAAGACAGACGGGGGAACAGAGTATGGGGTATTTTGGAGAACATACAAGAGGCGTGGCAGAGCCATCATCTTAAAAAGAGCCACCCTGCCCATCGGGGACAATGGGAGGGTATGCCAATGGTGTATATCGGTTCCAAGCCGATCCCTCCTTCACAACTGCTCACCTCATGTGTACCCTCGGCGGAGGGCCCGATAGTTGGAAGATTACCGACTTGGACCAATTAATGGTGTAACCCGAATAGCTCGCAAACAGCTCAAAGATGTGGAGCACTATCGCCATTGATATATACGGTCTTGCTAGGTACAAGAGTATGTCTGCATAGAGTAAAATTGACTCTTCCCACCCCCATGGTGCCTCTATGCCCCAAATCGGGTATGCCTGGCTACACATTTCAGGTTTTAAACCTGAGGTACAAAATTCCATCCTCAATCAGCCGTTTGAGAAACACTTATTTGGCCCTAATGGCGATGTATCTTTAGAGAAAATGAAAAAAGACACTGACGCAGCTAAATCTATGGGAGCCTTGCAGCTGCAAGCTCCCAGACGTTCTTTTTGTTGCTCATCATATAGAGGCGCGACGCAAAGGCTACTCCTTCGAAAGCCCCTCCACTTCTACAAGACCCCTAGCCAATCTACATTCACTAGGGACTACCAAAGAGGGGGCTACCGGGGTAACAACAAAAAGGGTAGAGGCAAAACCAACAACTCCCGCTCTGCCTCCACCCCTACCCAATAACTTTCCTCCCCCTCCCCCCAACATTTCACTCCTGTGGGGGGGAAGTCTGCAACAATTCCTTCCTGGACCAACATCACATCAGACAGGTGGGTGTGACAAAGTATTCAGTCAGGTTACTGTCTAGAACTAACATCTATCCACCCAAACAGCGTCCAATGTCACAAGAACATCTATCACTATTAAATCAAGAAGTAATATCATTGCTACAAAAAAGTGCAATAGAACCAGTTCCTCTGCACCAACAAAACAAGGGGGTTTGCTCCCTATACTTTCTTATGCCAAAGAAGGACGGCTCTCGAAGGCCTATTCTACACCTCAGACCGCTAAACCTATACATAGGCAGACCATTTTCACATGGTCACACTCTAACAAGTCCTTCCTCTTCTGTTACAAAACGACTTCCTTGCTACTCTAGATCTCAAGGGCACATACTTCCACATTCCCATTCAAAAGGCTCACAGGAAGTATCTCAGATTTGTATTAGAAGGACAGCACTATCAATTCAAAGTACTCCCATTCGGAGTCACAACAGCACCAAGGGTATTCACCAAGTGCCTAGCAGTAGTGACAGCACATTTACGAAGACAGCACATCCACGTCTTCCTGCATCTAGACGACTGGCTCATAAAAGCCAGCTCATACAACCAGTGTGTAAAACACACATGCCACAATACAACTGCTCCACAACTTCACAGTAAACCACACCAAGTCCCATCTGCAACCATCCAAAGTACAACAGTACAACAGTACCTCGGTGCCACAATAAACACCTTAACAACGCTGGCTTATCCCACTCCAGTAAGGATAGCCAACATGCAAGCTCTTCTCACAAAGTTTCAGCCACAACTCTCCCTTCCAGCACTAGTGTTCATGCAGCTCATAGGGATGATGGCCTCTTGCATTTTAATAGTGCCCCATGCAAGACTTCAAATGCGTCCTCTACAAGAGTGCTTATGTCAATGGAACCAGGCTCAAGGTCAATTAACAGACCTAGTGTTGGTAGACGGTCGGACTCGTTGCTCTCTGCAGTGGTGGGACACCAACAACCTTTCCAAAGGGCGACCGTTCCTAGAGCCAGTTCCTCAAATAATCTTTACAGCGGACGCATCGCTCTCCGGCTGGGAAGCCAACCTACTGCAACACACCATGCAAGGCAGGTGGACACTGCAACAAAAGTTACTCCACATCAATCACCTGGAGTTACTAGCTATATTCCTAGCACTGAAAGCTTTCCAAAAGGCAAGTACCAAACAAAGCTGTGTTAGTCCGCACGGACAACATGACAGCCATGTATTACATACAGAATCTGAAAGAGACACGTTAGTGATAGATTCCTTACCTTAGAATATCCCCAGGCGTCAGACCGGATCCGGAAATTTTCCCGTAGCAATACCCCTGCGCGTCGGTAGGCGTCGTCTGCGGCTTCCCGTCCGTCGGCGTCGTTAGCGCCGGAATGACATCGTCGGAGTACTTAGACGCCGCCCATGCGCGCTGACGTCAGTTCTTTTTTTTTTTTCCGCGCCAGCTAGCGCAGATCAGGAGAAGCTCTACCCTTGGTAATTTTTTGACTAAACTTTTGATCTTTTTTTTTTTTTTTTTTTTTTTTTGAAAACCTTTATTGAGTCTTCACAGATTAGTACACAGCACGTCGCCTACAACCCAACCGGGCCGGCCGCTAACATAGCGTATAAGCAATAAATATGCAGTAACACAGTACATGCTGTCGTGAGGACTTGAGGATAAAGCACCAAAAGGAAATTGTGAAGAAGGAGTTGCGAATGGTCCTTGCCAAATTATGAGGTTTTCGTTTTTTGTTTAATACCTAAAAAAGGAAAACATTCAAACTTCGGGAAATCACGTTGCCATCGACACAGGAAACTGAATGCCATTCAGGTGGAAATGTGCCTCTGAGTCCATTCAAATTGCGCTTTTCACATTTTGGTAAATACCGTAGCAATTGCCCCATTCCGTTATATCGCCCCCACCCAGTGCAGCCCCTCCTCCCACCATCATGCCCTCCCTTCCCATTCACTCGTCCTCATCCGACTCCAGTGTGTCCCCTTCAGGGAGTGGCTCACAAATCTCACCCCGGTAAACATTCCACGGGGACCAAACTTTGTTCCACTTGGCCGGGCACCCCCTGGATAAATACACCGCCCGCTCCGTGACCATGGTCCTATCCATATTCACACACCATTGGGAGGCCCTCGGCAGATCTGCCACCCCCCAACGCTGCGCGATGTCCCTCTTCGCCATCATCATACCAATCGTCACCCAGAGGCGACCATGTCGGGACAGGTCAGTTGGTTCCCACACATTAAGAAGACAGCGACGTGGTTCTGGAAGCACGGAGACCTCTAGGACTTGTGAGACGGTGCGCATGACCTGACACCAATATGTTTGTATGAGGGAGCAGTCCCAGAGTGTATGGAGTAGTGTGCCCTCCTCCCCGCAGCCGCGCAAGCAGAAGGGGTCAGGGGCTCGCTGTATGTGATGAAGCAATGTCCTGGTGTAGTATGTCCTGTGCAGAACCTTGAGTTGGATGAGTCTCATTCTAGAGGATATGCCCGCCTCTTTAGGGGATGCCAGTGCCTCGTTCCATTCGTGTTCATCCATCTCCCCCACGTCCTGCTCCCATTTTCCCTTAAGAGGCACTAGCGGGTCTGGGGAATTATTCAGGAGTTTCCGGTAGGTAAGGTAGGTGGCCTTCTCCACCATATAGTCAGTTAGGAGGCGATCCTCTAGCGGGGACGACTCTGGGAGAGTTGACCCCACCGGAATAACCGCCAGCAGAGCATGACGCACTTGAACATACCGATAGGTTTCATGTGGTCCCATTTCGTAGAGTTCCTTCAGGCGGTCGAACGTGATGACAGCCCCATGGTCCCACATGTCTCCCACTGTTGAGATGCCTATGTCATCCCAGCGGGAGAACCCCTTGCTGGTCCGAAGGTTGCCCAGAGCACGTGAATCCCAAAGCGGGGTGAGCTTAGTGATAGTATCTTTCCAGCCTAGCGCAGCGGTGGCTGCGTGCCAGACGGAAACTGTGATCTTAGTGGGCCCCCTCAACAACCTGAGTTTACGCTTGTCATAGAGTGGGGCCAGCAGGGTACCCGCCCCTAGCTGGGCCCGATCCGCCTGGAATGCAGGGTCCGACTGTGATGCATGCAGCCATTGATTAATCGGTCTAAGCTGAGCCGCCCAATAATAAAGTTGAAGGTTAGGGAGTGCGATGCCACCCTCGTACCAACCTTTACAGAGCTTGGCGTGAGCTATCCGTGCCGGGCGGTTGTGCCATAGTAGACTAGTGACCACTGCCGCCACCCTTTTGAAGTACCTGGGGGGCACTGCAAAGGGGGTGTTGTCCAGAATATACAGAAAGCGGGGCAGGGATTTCATCTTAAAGAGGGCTGCTTTTCCCAGCATCGTTAGCGGTAATCCTGCCCAGAAGCTCGCATCTCGCCTGAGGCGGTCCAGCGGCGGCTCCAAGTTCAACTTTTCAAATTCCGTCGGGTCACTCGTAACATGAACACCAAGATATCTAAAGGACGTGCCGGCCAACCGCAGGGGGCAGTCAGAGCCAACCGCGGGTGGGCCGCCCGCCAGGGTGTATAGTTCAGATTTAGTCCAATTAATTGTGTAGCCCGACACCTCCCCGTGGGCATTGCAGATACTTAAAAGAGCCGGGATGCCATGGTCAGGGTCCGTCAGGTATACAAGCATATCATCCGCGTAGAGCGAAATGCGGTCCTCCCAGCCCTCCCTCCATTGAATCCCCTTGAGCAAGGGGGTGGTCCTAATGCGGATTGCCAAGGGCTCTAGCGACAGTGCAAATAGTAGGGGGGAAAGAGGGCAGCCCTGCCGAGTGCCGCGTTTGAGCGGAAAGGAGCGCGAAATGTGGCCATTCGCCACCACATGCGCTACCGGCATAGTGTACAGCAGTTTAATCCAGGATATGAAAACAGGGCCGAAACCCATGTACTGGAGAACCTCGAAGAGATAAGCCCATTCAACCATGTCAAAGGCCATCTTGGCATCTAGGGCCAAGATGGCCGCTGGTTCGTCGAGTTCATCCGTTTTGGCCAACACCCCATGCACCCGTCGTAGATTGAGTGAGGTGTTCCTGTGGGGCATGAACCCGGACTGGTCTGGGTGAATTAGATCAGAGAGGTGGGGCAGGAGACGATTTGCCAGCAGTTTCGCCAGGATTTTACTTTCTGCGTTGAGTAAGGATATAGGGCGGTATGAGGAGCAGTCCTCCGGAGGTTTGCCGGGCTTAGGGATAGCCACTATCGTGGCCGTTCGTTGGTCTAACGGGAGTACCCCCGCAGTACGGCACTCCTCATACATTCGAAGCAGGTATGGGCTAATAACAGCAGTGCGGTCTTGGAACCATTCAATTGGAATGCCGTTTGGTCCGAGCGCCTTGCCCGTATGCAGGGCCCCAATGGCGATCCGCAGTTCGTCAGCAGTGAAAGGCGTCTCAAGCTCAGCCGCCGCCTCGGGCAACAGCGCCGGGATGGGCAGATCATACAGTGCGCTTTGGGCCGCAATGGCCGTGACGTCCCGCTCCGGGGTGTAGACTTTCTCGAAGTGGGCAGCCAGCTCTTCTACTATCCGAGCTGGGTCCGTGTGAATGTTCCCCAGGACATCCCTGACCTGTTGGATCCCCCTGGCACTCCCGCCTCTTTTGTCTAGCCAGGCCAGCATTTTCCCTGCTTTGTCCCCCAAATCATACACTCGGTTTTGTGTGTCAGTGATGTGACCTTGGGCAATGTGTCGAGCATGGTCTGTATAGAGACGCTGGGCCAGCGTGAGCGCATGCAGTGTGTCGTCAGTGGGGTCCGTTTCATGGGCCGCGGTTGCGTCACGCAGTCGTATCTCGAGCGCCGAGTGGTCCGCCGCCTGTTCTCGCCTATACGAGGTTATGGAGCTAATGGCTTGCCCCCTCAGGACAGTCTTATAGGCCTCCCATAGCACCTCAGCCGAGGCTGCGGTAGGCTCGTTCTCCATAAAGTAATGTGTTGTGGCGGTCTGCAGTGCTTTCCGGACCTTCGGCACCTTAAGATATGAGGCATGCATCGGGAAGACGCGGTGGCGTGAGCGTGTCTGTGAAGTAATGGTGAGAGTCAGTGGGGAGTGATCCGAAATGCCCCTTGGGTGAATGAGCACCTCTTCTACGCGCTGCAAACCATCCCCAAGCGCCAGAAAGTGGTCAATGCGGGACAGGCTATTGTGGACGGTGGAATGGAAGGTGTACTGTCGTAATGTAGGGTGGACGTGCCGCCATATGTCTACCAGCCCCAACGCTTCAAGGAACCTTTGGAATCTGGAGGGACCCCCAGGGAGAGCGGGTGCGGGGAACCTGTCGAGTAGTGGGTCGGCAGGGGAATTAAAGTCCCCGCCCAACAAGGTGTCACCCTCGGGGAGGGACAGTAGGAAATCGCCCAGGGCAGGCAGCATCACAGAGTGTAAGGACGGCGGGATGTACACTGATACTATTGTCAGGGGGCGCCCCTCCCATTGACCACTCACTGCCGCAAAACAGCCCTGTGAGTCGGTTTTTGTGCAAATGGTGATAAAAGTTGATGATTTTCTAAACAGGATACCCGTGCCCCGGGACCCAGTGGAGAATTCGGAGTGGGCCAACATTGAGTACCCCCGCCTGTCCAGGGCCTTGGTGGCAGTACCCATTAGATGGGTCTCTTGAAGGAGTATGAGGTCAGGTTTATGTCGCTTGACCTCGGACAGAACCAGGCCTCGCTTCACTTTATCACCCAATCCACGCACGTTCCATGCCAGAAGCTTGAGGGAGGAGCCGCCCAATCGCGTCTCACCCGCCTGCATCACGTTACGCCGCTCACCCACCACCATCGAAACTCAGGGGCCTGAACCCGCAGCACATGGCCCACCCTCCCAACATCGTTCCAGTAAACAGCACAGTACATTCTACATTGTTCAGACGATAGCATGAATTTCCCGTAAAACCAAACAAGTCCCCCCCCCCCCAACACCCCCCACCCTGCCTCCCTGCCAAACGGACTCAAAACTGCCCGCCACCCCAACTTAGCAGAGCGCTTAACCCATAGCTGAAACAGAGTACTTGCACGTCGGGGGAGAGTGTCCCCCAAAGCAGGCGGTCCCTTTAACTTTTGATCTTTTTGATCATTCTTTTTCTTCGAGTCTTCGACTCTATCGGTGCCGGTAGGGATGCTGGGTTCAAGCCCTGCCCGAAGTGCGATCGACTGATGCCGGTCCCGGACCCCCATCGCCGGTGCCTGAAGTGCCTAGGCCTCGACCATGACGATCGAACCTGCTCCGACTGCCGGGCCCTGACGCCGAAGGCTAGGCGGGAGCGGTCCCGCAAACGGCTCGAGCTCCGGCAGTCGGCCCCGCGCCACTCCAGGTCCCGGTCCCACGAGAGGTTGAGGGACAGGTCGCGAGGTCTGAGTCATCGCAGCTCCGGGAGTGGACACCGATCATCAGGCTCCAAGTCTTCAGGTAAGAGGCATGAGAGGTCAGAGAGACTTCATCGTTCCTCCGACCCACCCCGACCGTCGCACGATGCGGCCGGGGGCTCGGGCGACACCGCCCACGCGGCTCCGCGGGAGTCGCAAGCGCCGCCACCTGCCCCACACCTTCGGGTCCCTGGGCATGGCGCGACGCCAGAGGAGATCGAGCGGTACCTCATGGCCATGAGGTCGCTCCCTCAGTCTGGTTCCGCGGCGCCTTCTGGCCCACCGGTCCTGACCGGAGGCCCTAGCGAGTCGGGTGCTTCGGCTCCGATGCCGCCGGGTGCTTCGGCCCCGGCGCCACCGGCGACTTCGGTCCCGGCGCCGCAGGACCTCACTGGATCCGCTTCCGGATCCGGGTCGTCGCCGGTCGACCTTACGACCTCACCGGCGCCGCCCCCGGCGCCCGCTGTGGACGCTGTCCCCAATGTCCCCTACGGTCCGACTCTGGCGCCAGAACGGCGCCGCTGGGCGCCGCTTCCGACGGCCTATGGAGATTTTTATTCCCACGAGGAGGCCCAGTCTGATAATCCTGTTTTACAGGTTACGGTGACGAGGAGGATTGGGAGGGGTCTGAGGACCCTCTGGCACTGGAGTGCCAGTCTCAGCAGGACTGGACATATGAGCTTGGGGAGGCCAGTGGTCTTGACACATCGCCAGACACTGGATTTACCTCCCCTCCGACTGTGGCTTCGGAGGAGGGGTCTACATATAGTGTAGTGTTGACGAAGGCAGCCAAGGCCTTACACATTGAGCTCCCCGTCGCGGCCGTGAGGACTAACCTCCTCACTGAGGTCCTCAAACCGCAGTCAAGCTCCAGCGAGCCTCTGCTGCTGTTCAATGAGGCCTTATGTGACGTTCTTGTGGGCACTTGGTCCAAGCCCGCCACAGGTCCGCCTGTGGATAGGAACGTGGCCAGGCTCTACCGCCCAGCCCCGAGCGACCCATGCTTTTTGTCCACCCATCCCACCCCCGAGAGCCTGGTCATCCAGGTCTCCAATTCCCAGACCGCATTCCCGTCTGCTCCGCCCGAACGGGAATCCAAGAGATACGAACAGTTCAGGAAGGTGTTCTCGTCTGTTAGCTTAGGGCTGCGGTCTGTGAATACCGCCTGTCTCTTGGGCCGCTACACCCACACTCTGTGGGACACGGTTGCGGAGGTGCTGCCACAAATCCTGGAGGAGGTCTGGCTAAACTCGCCCAAACCCTTGCGGAGGGCCGAGATGCAGCACGTTATTCCATCTGGTGTGGGCTGGATACAACGGACTCACTGGGCAGAGCCATGGCAACGACGGTGGCGGTTCGACGCCACGCCTGGTTGCGGTCCGCCAACTTCTCGGCCGATGTCCAGGCCACATTTCTGGACATGCCGTTTGATGGCCGTCGCCTCTTCGGCAACAAGGCAGACCATGCGCTGGAACGTTTTAAGGACTCCAGGGCTCCGGCCAAGTCCTTGGGACTCACAGCCCCACGCCAGCAAACGGGTGCCTTTCGCTCCTTTCGTGGCCACGGAAAGGGTGCCCCCACACGTGCTGCAAAATGTTCAACGAGACGGTGCCGGCTGTGGAAACCGCTGTGGCGGCGGTCGGAGACAACGGCGAGGCCAGTCCACACCTCCTTCCACAGCACCCGCCTCAACCTTCCTAGTCTGAGTTTTCAGGCCCATGTGACGCCTGTGGGAGGCAGGGTTCGCCATCCCCTCTCCCACTGGCGCACAGTCACTTCTGACAGGTGGGTGCTCCAGATCGTCCGAAGGGGCTACTGCCTCCCCGCTGAGGCGACCCCTCCATCCATGCCACCGCAATGCCACCGTGTGTCGGGGGATCACTTGCAACTTCTGCAAGAGGAAGTCACGGCCCTCTTGGCCAAGGGAGCCATCGAGCGCGTTCCTGGGCCAGAAGTAGGGTGTGGATGTTACTCCCACTACTTTCTGGTACCCAAGAAGGGCAAAGGGGGCCTACGCCCTATCTTGGACCTGCGGAACGTCAACGGCTTCCTCCGGAAGGAGAAGTTCAAGATGCTGACTTTGGCTCAGGTCCTGGCTGCCCTGGACCCGGAAGACTGGATGGTAGCGTTGGACTTGCAGGGCGCTTATTTCCACATCCCCGTCCTGCCGGCCCACCGGCGTTGCCTGCGGTTCACGGTAGGCCAAGAGCACTTTCAGTTTACCGTGCTCCCCTTCGGCCTTACCAGCGCCCCACGGGTGTTCACGAAAGTGATGGCGGTGGTCGCAGCTCATCTGCGCAGGTTGGGGGTGTCAGTCTTCCCCTACCTCGATGACTTGTTGAAGGCGGGCTCACCCCAGACAGTCGTCAGCCACCTCCAGACTACGGCCGACATCCTGCATTTGATGGGGTTCTCCATCAATGTGCCGAAGTCGCACCTGTGTCCCTCTCAGAAGCTCCTCTTCATCGGAGCGGTTCTCGACTCGGCGCAGTTTCGGGTTTACCCTCCCGAACAGCGGGTTTGGGATAAACAGGCTCTGATTCCCATCTTCCAGCTGTTATCCCGAGTCTCTGTCAGGTTAACGCTGCGGCTCCTGGGGCTGATGGCCTCCTGCATCCTTCTGGTGCATCACGCCAGGTGGCGGATGCGGGCTCTGCAGTGGGACCTGATGTTTGTGGGCCCAGCATCAGGGTAACCTGTCCGATCATGTCTTGATCTCGGAGGGCACTGCGAGAACTGCAGTGGTGGCTCACGGACCGCGACTGGGTCAGTGGCAGATCCCTCTCCCTACCCCACCCGGAGCACGTGGTTGTGACGGACGCGTCCCTCCAGGGCTGGGGAGGCCACATGGGAGAGGCGGAGATCAGAGGCCTCTGGTCTCCGGTAGAGTCCCAGCTCCATATCAACCTTTTGGAGCTGCGGGCGATTCATCTAGCACTGAAGGCATTCCTCCCCTCTGTCCGGGGTAGTGTAGTGTAGGTGTTCACGGACAACACCACAGCCATGTGGCACTGCAACCAACAAGGCGGGTGGGGTTGTGGACCCTATGCCAGGAGGCTCTGCGCCTCTGGCAGTGGCTGGAACATCAGAGCGTGCCCCTGGTGGTTCAACCCCTGGCAGGCTCTCTGAATGCCAGGGCGGACGAACTCAGCCGTCGGTGCATGATGGATCACGAATGGCGTCTGAACTCTGACGTGGCGCAAGGCCTCTTTCAGCAATGGGGAGAGCCTTGGTTAGATCTATTCGCCACAGAAGAGAACGCGCAATGTCATCTGTTCTGCGTGTTGGAATTTCCAAGGCGGCACTCGCTCGGAGACGCTTTTCGTCGGGAGTGGAGTTTCGGTCTATTGTACGCCTTTCCGCCTATACCACTTCTACCCAGAATGCTGAAGATCAGGCGCGACCGGGCCCAGGTTATCCTTGTGGCTCCGGACTGGGCACGAACATACTGGTATCCCGAGCTACTCAGCATGTCAGTCGATCCCACGATTCGTCTGCCTCTTCGGGAGGACCTTCTGTCGCAGCAGCAGGGGACGGTCCTGCACCCGAACCTGTCCAGTCTCCACCTACAAGCTTGGAGATTGAGCGGCGGCAGTTGAGGCCATTTGACTTGCCTCCCGTAGTCTGTGATATCATTCTGGCAGCCAAGCGTCCCTCCACAAAATCGGTATACGCCTGCAGGTGGAACAGATTTGTAGCATGGTGCACAGCAAAGGCTGTGGACCCTCTCTCTGCACCCCTTTCTGAAGTTCTACTCTTCCTTCTTTCCCTTGCCCAGCTGGGCTCTGCTCTGGGCACTCTTAAGGGGTACCTTTCTGCTCTTTCAGCCTTCCTACGGCTACCTGATCAGCCTTCCCTATTCAAGTCCCCCATTGTAAATAGATTTCTGAAGGGCATCACACACATGTTCCCTCCTGTTCCCTTCGTGATGCCCCAGTGGGACTTGAAACTTGTACTCACTTATCTAATGTGTGCTCCCTTTGAGCCGCTCCATAACTGTCCTCTCAGTCTTCTCACCCTGAAGACTGCTTTCCTGGTTGCCATCACCTCTGCCAGGAGAGTGAGTGAGCTCCAGGCTCTTTCTTCTACTCCACCTTTCCTCTGTTCATCCGGACATGGTGGTGTTACGTACACGACCTTCCTTTCTGCCCAAGGTTGTCACGGCCTTCCACATCGGGCAGTCCATTACCATGCCCTCCTTCTTTCCGCCCTCGAAAGAGGAAGAGGCTCCACCGTCTGGACCCAAAACGTGCGCTCTCTTATTACTTGGATCGCACACGCAAGTTCCAGGTGGATGACCAACTCTTTGTTGGTTACGTGGGCGCGAAGAAGGGAAAGGCGGTACACAAGAGGACCATTTCGCGGTGGATCATCTTGTGTATTCAGGCATGTTACTCCATGGCAAAAAAGGAGCCCCCTGCTGGATTGCGGGCTCATTCCACTCGTGCCACGGCAACAACAAGTGCCCTGGGCTGAGGAGTCCCCTTACAGGACATTTGCCAGGCAGCTACATGGGCCTCGCTGCACACGTTCGCAAGACACTACTGCCTGGACAGTCCAGTCCGGAGGGATGGCTTCTTTAGCCGTTCCGTCCTCCAGGACTTTCTGTTGTGATTATTGGTTTGCAGACCCACCACTTGGGTTGGTATTGCTGGGGTATCTATCACTAACGTGTCTCTTTCAGATGCACAAGTTACTACTTGTGTAACGATATATCTGTAAGAGACATTAGTTAGTGATAGATTCCTTTCCGACCCACCCATCCTCCCCGTTCTGCGAACCGATATCTAGGGTTAAGGTAATCCCCTTTCAGGGCCCTAGTTTCATGGCACCAGTGTTGGTTCTATCATGGCTCTGCGTATCTGGCGCGGAAAAGCTGTATCAGAACTGACGTCAGCGCGCATGGGCGGCGTCTAAGTACTCCAACGTCATTCCGGCGCTAACGATGCCGACGACGGACGCGGAGCCGCAGACTACGCCTACCGACGCGCAGGGGTATTGCTGCGCAAAAATTTCCGGATCCAGTCTGACGCCTCGTGATATTCTAAGGTAAGGAATCTATCACTAACTAATGTCTCCTACAGATATAGCGTTACACAAGTAGTAACTTGTGCAACAGGGCGGAACACACTCCCTGCAACTCTCTCGTAGCACAAAACATATGGCAGTGGGCAATACCTCAAAACCTATTCCTCTTAGCCCAGCATGTTCCATGAGTACAAAATACCATAGCAGATCTGTTAAGTCATCAGACGCAACAGATCCACGAGTGGGAGCTTCATCCGCAAGTTCTTCAACCATTCTTTCAGATGTGGGGACAACCTCAAATAGCCCTCTTTTCCACCCACGAAAACGCCAAATGTCCAAGCTTTGCCGTCAGATATCCACACCCACTGTCCGAAGGCAATTGCAATATGGATCAAGTGGTCAAACAAATTTGCGTACGCTTTTCCACCTCTACCACTCATGCCACTAGTAGTACACAAACTACAGCAGCATTCTCTGACCCTCATCCTAGTTGCTGCAACATGGGCCAGACAGCCGCGGTACACTACACTGCTACAACTGTCTGTAGTACCACACCAAAAACTATACCTGTCGCCACGCCTTTTAACACAGAACCGTGGAGATATCAGGCACCCGGACCCGGCTCAGCTCTACCTTGCGATCTGGCTCCTGAAATCCTAGAATTTGGATATCTTAACCTTCCTCCAGACTGCATGAATGTCCTAAAAGAAGCTAGACGTCCAGCCACTAGAGCATGCTATGCAGCTAAGTGGAAACGCTTTGTAATATATTGTCACAACAACAATATTAATCCCCTAGACGTGTCTATTCAACACATTATAGGATACTTGCTTTACCTCCAAAGATGTAACTTAGGCTACACGTCTATTAGACTACATCTTGCGGCCATAGCAGCATATCTTCAAAACAGACAGCATCTATCACTGTTCAGAGTGCCTGCTATTAAAGCCTTTATGGAAGGCCTTAAGAGAATAATTTCTCCCAGAGTACCACCTTCACCAGTGTGGAATTTGAACATCGTTCTCACACAGCTAATGGGACCTCCCTTTGAACCTTTACATAAATGTGAACTACAATTTTTAACATGGAAGGTTGCATTCCTAGTAGCTATTAATTCACTACAGAGAGTAAGTGAACTACAAGCTCTAACCATTCAAGAACCTTTCTTGCAGATGCATCCTAATAAGGTCGTTCTCCGTACTAATCCAAAATTCCTGCCCAAGGTAATTTCTCCTTTCTACCTCAATCAATCTGTGGAACTGCCAGTTTTCGTCTCGCAACCACAAACCGTAGCAGAAAGTGACCATAGTGAAGCTGGTTCTTTTACCATCATTACCGGACCACACCACTCTCTATCAGGTATCCTCGTATACCGTCCCCCTGGTAGGCTCTATGATTTCACCCCTACTCTCATGGAAGCCTTAACCCATCTAGCTCTTAGAAAAACCCGAATATTAGTGCTAGGTGACTTAAATGTCCATTTTGACGATCCCCTCGATAAAGAGGCGACAGATATCATATCCGAGATACTCTCCTTACAGCTTGAGTTAAAAAACAACGATCCTTCACACCAACTAGGACATTTGCTGGACCCTGTATTTGGGAACTGGAAGGGAGTTAAGACCCTCTCTCCCCAGCCAGTACCTTGGTCTGATCACTTCATTATCCCCATACAACTCCAACTAGATGGCACTGAGCATCACAAAGCTCACAGCGATATAAAAGAAGGAAATGGAAACATTTCTCCTCAGACTCTTTTATAAAAATTGTCCACGACGCAGGGCCTCCTAGAGGATCCGACTGTGAGACAGCATATGAACACCTTCAAAACTGCATCACGAAAGCTCTGGACATCACAGCTCCTATTCGCACTGTATCTAAAGCCATGAGAACTAAAAAAAAACGGCCCCCTGGCTCAGTCAGGAGCTCCAGCTTGCCAAATCTGCTTGCAAAAAGCTCGAAAGAGAATGGCGTCACAAATTCTGTCCTGAAATCAAGGCCCGGTATAAAGCAGCGCAAAAAGAATATAATAAAAAGATACGCATGTCCAAGGCTACTCACTACAACAACCGGATCCTGGAAGCTGAAAACTCCTCGAATGAGCTCTTCCAGATTTACAAGGAAATCTCAATAATTGATTCCAATTCCACCTCCAATAGTGACTCAGTGGATACCTGCAATAAAATTGCTAAGTATTTCTCAGGCAAAATAACAAACATATATGCGAACTTCTCTAACAACATAAAACCTGGCACTGAATTTATAGAGAATGAAGACCATATACGTACACAATCCTGCCTATGTGCTTTCTCCGTTCCCCCCGCCGAAACACTGGTAAAAATTTGCAAAAGCATCAAATCCGGTTCTCCACGAGACCCTGCACCACCTAAAATCCTAGCTGCTAGCATCTCGGTCTTAGAGCCCCACTTCAGACATATGCTCCAAATATCGTTTTCCACTGCCTGTCTACCTGCAGAATGGAAAAAAGCCATAGTGCTCCCCATCAAAAAAAAACCTAACATGAGTCAGGACATACTGGAGAACCTACGTCCCATCTCCCTGCTACCTTATCTAGCAAAACTAGCAGAAAAAGTAGCCAATGTCCAACTTATGGCCCATCTTGAAGCCCAGAATGCTTTTCATTCATCGCAGTCGGGCTTCAGGTCAAGCTTCTCCACGGAGACCGCTCTATTGAGAGTGACTGAAACTCTACGAGAAGGAGCTGACGATGGCAAGACCATGGCTCTCATCATGCTGGACCTCAGTGCCGCGTTTGACACTGTAGCACATTCCATCTTGCTACAGTGTCTAAACAGAGCGGGGGTCACTAGAGAGGCCTTGGGATGGCTGAAGGCCTTCCTTACCAACAGGAGTTTTCAGGTCCAAAGAGGGACCTTTCTCTCGGACAACATGACACTAGAACAGGGGGTGCCTCAGGGCTCTGCCCTGAGTCCCACCCTGTTCAACCTGTACATGGCACCGCTGGCAGAGGTGGTCCAATCGTTCGGCGTAGAGCTTGTCTCCTACGCCGACGATACTCAACTCCTGATCTCTCTGTCTCAAGCTCCCTCCTCCGAGGCCGACAATTTCAAATCCTGCATGAGCAAGCTAGCTACCTGGATGACTGAACACTGCCTCAAATTAAATGGCACAAAAACCGAGGTGCTCATAATAGGAGGAAAAGACACCAAGTGGACTAAAGACTGGTGGCCTACCTCTCTGGGACCCTTACCAACTCCCAGTCAGGAAGCCAAGAACTTGGGTGTCTGGATAGACAACAAGCTCTCTTTTGACAGCCATGTCAATAAAACAGTTGGTAAGTGCTTTGGAGTCATAAAAACCCTTAATCGTACCCTGGACCTGCTCCCGCTGAACTCCAGGCGAACCATGAGCCAGGCACTTATCACCTCCAGAATTGATTATGGGAACGTGCTGCTGCTGGGCACCTCCGAAAAAAACATCAGAAGACTACAAGTCTTGCAAAACTTAGCTGCACGCCTAGTGCTAAGACTCCCCCGTAGAGCTCCTTCCAGACCCTCCTTGGCCACCCTCCACTGGCTGCAAATCAGCAAGAGGATACTATTTAAAGCACTCCTCTGGTGCCACAGGATTATTCACCAAAAAGCCCCCTCCTATATGTCCGATATGGCTTTGTTGTATGAACCCACCAGATCCCTCCGATCCAAAGGCATGGGTCTGCTTAAAACATCGCTCCCAAAAAAAGCAAGAATGGGAGGCAGGTCCTTCCGCACTCTTGCAGCTAAGAAGTGGAATACCCTCCCTTTGAACATCAGACAGGAAATAAATGAGGCATCTTTTAGGAAATTACTGAAAACATATCTGTTCACTCTATAGTCACCTGTCTTCTGTCTCCACCCTCCTAAGACTCTATCTCCACAGCGCGGGGACCCGCCGGGAGGAGTCACCAGGCGCTTTATAAACCCCTTTAATAATAATAATAAAGAAAGAGCTCTTCATACCCTAGATGTCAAAAGAGCATTGCTATACTACATTGAGAGAACACAACCCTTTCGTAAGACCAAACAACTCTCTCACCACCACACAAGGGTAATCCCATATCAAAATCTGGAATAGCTAGATGTATCGTCAAATGCATAAAAATTTGCTACCACAAAGCTAAACGTACGTTATCTGTTCCTTCTAAAGCCCATTTTACAAGGAAAATACTGGCTTCAATGGCATTTTTAGGGAACATTCCCCTAGATGACCTCTGCAGAGCAGCTACATGGTCTACACCGCACACATTCACAAAACACTATTGTGTAGATGTGCAAACCAAGCAACAAGCTAATGTGGGCCAGGCTGTTCTCAAAACATTATTTCAAACTACTGCAACATGTAGGGGTGGTTGCCGCTAAGAGTGGATACTGCTATACAATCTATTCAGTGTGTAATCTGCAGCCCGTATGCCTCGACCGGAAAATGCTACGTGATCAAGGCTTGTTGCCGAAACGCGTAGTGTGAAATAAATCTAATACTAACCTGATGCTTGTATTGCCTTGTCCTTCCTGAGAGCGTACTTTACTTGGATAGATATATATATGCTACTTACCTTTATGCATCTGTTCTTCGCATGTAGAGCTGCGGAGTTGCACACGCCCACCCGCCTCCCCGCCTCCCCTGGTCTGTTCCAGTATTATCTTAATTAGATACAGCTTACATGGACATTCTTCCTTTTCTTGCAAAGCACCATCATTTCCCTACTGGCGAAAAACAATCTGAGGATGGAGCCGAAGACCATGCGCAATATGGTCCAAAGGAGGAGTCCTCTACCTTGTGACTTCCAAAGAGCTTTTCAGGACAAAAACAAACTGCAAACATCCGGACCCAACACTAGGTGGCGATCTATGCACAATGTGTAACTCTGCAGCTCTACATGCCAAGAATAGATGCATACTGGTAAGTAGCATATATATATCTATCCAAGTAAAGTACGCTCTCAGGAAGGACAAGGCAATACAAGCATCAGGTTAGTATTAGATTTATTTCACACTACGCGTTTCGGCAACAAGCCTTGATCACGTGTGAGGGTGCATACAATAATTGTCACTAAATAAAGTTACACAAATGTGAACACAAACAGAGGACTAATCGGTGTATCAACCTTGTCATGTCTAACATCTTTGAACAGTAAAAGTGCATGCCATTACATCGAGCAATTCAATATATAGTTATACATGACAGCAAGTAAAAAACACTGTTAGCTGATCGATTTCATTGTAAATAAAATGTAACTGTACATATTTACATTTAGAGTTTAGTGTATTTACCTGAAGACATGCCACCCTTTGTCATTGTTGCAGTCTGTCTGCTATGGGTACTAGTGTTATCTATCCTGTCAGGCTTGCGCGTAAGTACCCGCCCCCGTGCCTCATGTATAGATCAGCCACATGGTAAAGATTTCGCTATGCGTCTAAGTTGATCATACTCAACCTAATTAATGGCCAGTGCCAGAATCAATATGTGCCCATTTGTCCTCGCTAGTCCACCCATAGATAAGGTCCTAGTCAATGTCCACAACAGTGTCAGCCAGTGCCCAATATTTCCATCGTAATTCTATGCATTCATTTGTGAACTTTCAGTGGCGAATTAAGAATTGGTGGTGTCAACTTACGGACCGTGATACTAAGTGCATACAGCTCAGATGAAAGAGGTAGGTTGCCCATGTTCATGCATACTGGTGAGAGGGCCCCTTCCTTTTCTCCTGCAAGAATGAAAAAAGAGAAATGCATTAAAATAATCGTCCTGTTTTTGACATGTATTATATACATTGTTTATACATCAATACAAAGAGGAGAAAGGCAATAAAAACACCCATTTCTTGGTTGTCTGTGTGACCACTGACAAGAAGAGACTACATATGAAAATCATGATCCCTTCTTTAAATGAACGGACTTCCTCGTCCATGTTGAGCCCCCCAGGACTTTTGGTTCGAAAATGAATTATATGCCTGGATTCTCGTTGTCTCAAGGAGAGTTCTCTATCCCCTCCCCTTTTCCTGACGTATCTCTTGTGCCTCCACATTAGAGGACACGTCAAAGTGGAGATTCAAATCTCCCAGGAGTAAGAGCCTCTCCTACCTGAGGGCTGGCTGCATCAAGCAGTCGATCAGACTCTAAGCAAACCGCGCCCCTGATCCTGGTGGTCTGTACACTAAAAATCCCTCTAAAATGTGTGTCAGATGCTGAGATTAAGAAGAACCCAGCTTCGCTGTCGGCAATGTCGACTGTTTTGAGGGTGCACTGAATCTTATGCTAGTGAATTATAACAATCCCCCCACCCCTCCCCGTCGTTCTGTCTACCCTACTGATTCCATAACCGTGGGGGAGTGCTTCTAAAATTTCTGGCGCTGAGGCCTCATCAAGCCACGTTTCTGTGAGGAAGAGTATGTCCACCTGCCTATCTAGCAGGTGGTCGTGTATTTCTGCACTATGCTTCTTCAGAGATCTACAGTTGATCAAAGAAAATCTCAGCGACTGACAACAGTCCCTAAACTTTAACTGGTGACTTACAGAGAAGAAACAATAGTTGCTACTCCTACTGTGACTATCCAACTCAATACTATGTTTGCATTTTTCCCCAGTGTAGGGCACAATGCATACAGCTGCTGAGAATTGTACCACCTCCTTGAGTCGAAATCGGCAGGGGTTCTGGCCACGGACGGGTGCAGACGGGCTTGCCTTTGGTGTGCCAGTGGCTCGCGCGTGCCCGCTGCGCTCTCGCTGAGGCATGTGACCTTTATGTCCGGTCTCACCCTTCAACTAGAGTGCTAACCACCGCAAGGGGAAGTGCCTGGCTCTATCTACCCCGTCCTGTTAATGTTTTGTTGTGTTTTGTTATTTAAAGAGGTGCCTCCAACTCTTTCCTAAATTAGTTTTTGCGTTGGTGCGGTCCTAATGTTCCTTTTCCTGGGTGCACCGATGGAAAAGATTTGCTGCCTTGTTTTGCTTTTTATACTTGGTTATATATGATTACATTGCGGACTATATTAAGTGTTACTATTTCTTAGACCTCACTTCTTGCGGGAGCAAATTTTGACTGTACTGCAGGCTGCAATGTCCTTGGAGTCAAGGTTGAAATGGAAGTCCTGATTGCGTGCAACTGTATTCTGTACTCACACCCAAGTTGTAAATGGCAATACTACCATTTACTGTTCTTTTGCATGCGACTACCCTAGTACCCAGAAAAAGGCATCTTAGATGACTTTCAAGAAAAGAGATGAAATGTTTCGATTTATTAGTTAATGAATCAAGTCCGCTGATTAAGCAACAACTTTGAAATCCCTTATTTAGGTTCCATCAGCAAGACCAATATCTAAATTGTTCAAACAGCTCAGTATGACCCATTTGGTTACTTGTCTATTTCCTCATCTGTTTTGATCAATTATGACGTTCTCTACTTGTATGGCAGTACTTTCTGTGCTTAAGCATTTCAGAGATGCCGTGATGGAGAAAATAAAGACCATTACCTGCAAGTTTGGTTCTCAGTCATCGGTATCTTCTGTGAATTTATAAACAAACTGCTTTTGAGGGTGAGAAGCTGTTCAGCTGCTTATAGCAGTTGAGTTTTTCTACTTAAGAGGCTGTTACCCTCCTGCCTATTGTGCTACTACTTGTTAGAATTAGATTATGATAAGTTTGTCACTTTTATTTAATAATGTAATTGATTTGTGTTCAATTTCATGAAAATGTTTGTTGGTGGGTATTCCGGAATCAATGCTCATAACCAGAAATTTTCACTGAGTAACAATGACGCACCTGATGGAGAACTTGCACAACTGGCATGTTTTTACTTCCAAAAGCTCCACTTGGCAGCATGACTTAAAGAATATACATACAATAGGAGATACCATGCTTACTGTTAATTGTTTGATTCTCTTGTCCCTTAATTTGTGACATTCCGATATCAACAGTCCTCACCTCGGAGGCTTAATCCATGCATTTCTATATCTGCAGCACTGTTGGGCTGTGTAGTCCCTTCATTTAACAATCATTTTTTTCAGTCAACAGAATCAAGGAGCAGTACAAGGTATCTGTCAGAATCCCTCCCGACACTGAAAAAAGCAACCTGGTCCGTATTGAGGGGGACCCCCAAGGGGTTCAGGATGCCAAGGCAGAGCTGCTGGAACTTGCATCACGCATGGTAAGTGAAATGGAGCATGTGATAAGTATGTGGTTGTATGAATTCTTAACCATGCTACCACCGTTACATAAAGTGAGAGACTGGAATGGCAAAAAAAGACCTTGTTTGAGTAATTGTAACAGATGTAAATCTTTGCATCTTTCTTTCAAGTACCTTGTAATTCGATGGAAGGAAGTACAACACTTTGTTTAATTGATCCCATGCATTTAATTGATCCCATGCATTTGATCCTTGAATAACTGTTCCAACACTTGCATTTCCAGGAGAATGAACGTACCAAAGATTTGATCATCGAGCAGAAATACCATCGAACTATCATTGGACAGAAAGGCGAGCGAGTCCGGGAAATTCGCGACAAATTCCCAGAGGTAACGTTTTTCTTGATTTGTTATTGGCTCCTCCGCATTTATGACCTACTCAATCATTGTACTGAACTACTTCCAGATAGATCAAAGTGTGTTTATAAGATAAATTACCTATCTGAAAAAGACACGTTGGTGATAGATTCCTTACCTTAGAATATCCCCAGGCGTCAGACTGGATCCGGAAACTTTTGCGTAGCAGTACCCTTGCGCGTCGGTAGGTGTTGTCTGCGGCTCCGCGTCCGTCGTCTGCATCGTGGGCACCGTGATGACGTCGTCAGAGTACTTAGACGCCGCCTCCGCATGGTGACGTCAGTTCTTTTTTCCGCGCCATCCAGTGCAGATCTGGAAAAAGCAGTAACCCTAGTCAATTTTTGACTAACTTTTTGAGATAATTTTTGATTCTTTCTCGAAGTCTTGCGACTCCGATCGGTGCCGTAGGGATGCCTGGTTTCAAGCACTGCGAGGATTGCGACCGCACAATGTTGGTCACGGATCCTCACCACCTGTGCCTAACTTATCTAGGCGTCGATCACGACGACGAGGCCTGCTCCGACTGCCGGGCCCTCTCTTCGAAAGTCAGGCGGGAGCGGTCCCGCAGGCGACCCGAACTCCGGCAGTCGGCCCCGTGCCACGTGAGGTCCCCGTCCCACTGGAGGTCGAGGGACAGGTAGCTGGGACGGAGCCACCACAGCTCCGGGAGTTGGCACCACTCCTCCGGGTCGAAGTAGTCTTCAGGTAAGAAGCACAAGAAGTCGAAGAGGCGTCATCGCTCTTCTGACTCCCCCCGACGCTCGCGCGATGCGGCCGGGGGTTCGGGCGACACCGCCCACGCGGCTCCTTCGGGCCCAGCGGACCAGTTGGGGGCCCCTAGCGGGTCTGGGGTTTCGGCCCTGACGCCGTCTGGTGCTTCGGCCTCTACGCTGCCGGCACCTTCGGGCCCGGCGCCTTCGGGCCCCACAGTCCCGACACTGCTGCCGCCTTCGGGCCCAGTGCTGCAGGGTCAAGCGGCCCGGCGCCTTCGGGCCCGGTGCCGCGGGACACCGCGGGACCTTCCTTCGGCTCTGGATTGACACCAGTGGACCTTACGACCCCCCCCCCCCCCCAGCGTCGGTCCGTCAGGTGTCGCCTCCGGCGGCGCCGCCCCCCATTCCTCCTTTGCTCCGGTTCCGACATCGGAACGGCGCCGCTTTAGACGGCGTTTGGATTTTTTCACTTCTACGAACCGGCCCCGTTGATTGACACCCCTGAGTATCAGGAGATGGGTGATGAGGAGGATTGGGAGGGGTCTGAGGACCCTCTGACCAAGGAGTGTCAGTCTCAAGAGGACTGGGCAGAAGACCATTAGGAGGCCAGTGCCCTGAACACCTCTCCAGACACTGGTTTTGTCTCCCCTCCTACTGTGGCTTCGGAGAAGGGGGCAACCTATAGTGTGATGTTAATGAAGGCTGCCAAGGCCTTGGGCCTTGAGCTCCCCTTCGCGGCCATGAGGACTAACCTCCTCACTGAGCTCCTCAAACCGCAGTCCAGCTCGGCCGAGCCTCTGCTGCCCTTTAATGAGGCCTTGACCGACGTCCTTCTGTGCACCTGGTCCAGGCCCGCTACGGGTTCGCCCGTAGATAGGAACGTGGCCAGACGCCACCGCCCGGCCCCGGGCGACCCATGTTTCCTGTCCACCCACCCCACCCCCGAGAGTCTGGTCATCCAGGCCTCCAGTTCCCAGACCGCATTCCCATCGGCTCCGCCGGACAGGGAATCCAAGAGGTATGAGAATCATGGAAAGAAAATATTCTCCCTTAGTTTGGGAAAGCGGTCTTCCAACACTGCATGCCTCTTGGGCCGCTACACCCACTCTCTGTGGGAGACGGTGGCGGCAGTGCTGCCAGAGTGTCCGTTGGAGGTACGGGCCAAACTCGGGCAAGCCCTTGTGGGGGACTGAGATGCAGCCACGTATTCTATCCGGTGTGGGATGGATACCACCGACTCGCTGGGCAGAGCGATGGCAACGACGGTGGCGGTGAGACGTCACGCCTGGTTGAGGTCCGCCAACTTTTCGGCAGATGTCCAAAACACTCTGATGGACATGCCGTTCGATGGCCGTCGCCTTTTTGGCGACAAGGCAGACCACGCGCTTGAGCGCTTTAAGGACTCCAGGGCTACGGCCAAGTCCTTGGGCCTCTCGGCCCCGCGCCAGCAAACTGGTGTCTTTCGCTCCTTTCGTGGCCAAGGAAGGGGTGCCCCCACACGTGCCGCCAGCCACTCGCCGCAGACTAACATCCAGTGCGGTGGCGGCCGTGGAAATCGCTGTGGAGGCGGTCGGGGACAACGGCGAGGCCAGTCCACACCTTCCCCCGCAGCATCTGCCTCTAAACCCTCCTAGTCCGTGCTTCTCGGCCCATGTGACGCCAGTCGGGGGCAGAGATCGCCATCACCACTCTCACTGGCGCACTGTCACTTCGGACAGGTGAGTGCTGCAGATCGTCCGGAGGGGCTACTCCTTCCCCTTCGAGACGACCCCTCAAGCCATGCCACCGCAACACCACCGCGTATCGGGGATTCACTTGCTTCTTCTGCAGGAGGAAGTTACGGCCCTCTTGGTCAAGGGGGCCATCGAGCGCGTTCCTGGGCCAGAAGTAGGGCGTGGTTGCTACTCCCACTACTTTCTGGTACCCAAGAAGGGCAAAGGGGGCCTATGCCCTATCTTGGACCAACGGAACAACGGCTTCCTCCGGAAAGAGAAGTTCAAGATGCTGACTCTGGCTCAGGTCTTAGCTGCCCTGGACCCAGGAGACTGGATGGTGGCATTGGACTTACAGGACACCAATTTCCATATCCCCGTCTTGCCTGCCCACAGACGCTACCTGCGATTCACTGTAGGCCACGAGCATTTTCAGTTCACGTGCTCCCCTTTGGCCTTACCTGCGCCCCTCGGGTGTTCACGAACGTGATGGCGGTGGTCGCAGCTCATTTGCTCAGATCAGGGGTTTGTCTTCCTATCTCGACGACTGGTTGTTGAAGGCAGGCTCGCCCCAGACAGTTGTCTCCCAACTCCAGACTATGACTGACCGCCTGCCTTTGCTGGGGTTCTCCATCAACGTGCCCTAGTCGCATCTGATTCCATCGCAGAAGCTCCTTTTCATCGGAGTGGTTCTGGACTCAGCGCGGTTTCGGGTTTATCATCTCGAACAGCGAGTCCGGGACATTCAGGCTATGCTTCCGATCTTTCAGCCTCTGTCCCGGGTTTCGGTCAGGATGACTCTTCGGCTGCTGGGCTTGATGGCCTCCTGCATCCTGCTTGTGGATCATCCCAGATGGCATATGCGGGCTCTGCAGTGGGACCTGAAGTTCCAGTGGGCACAGCATCAGGGCAACCTGTCCGATCATGTCCAGATCTCGGAGGGCACTGCACGGCAATTGCAGTTGTGGCTCACAAATCGCGATTGGGTCAATTGCTAATCCTTCTCCCTTCCCCCAACCGGAGCATACAGTTGTGACGGACTCCTCCCTTCTGGGATGGGCGGCCACATGGTGGAGGCGGAGATCCGAGGCTGCTGGTCTCCGGCGGAGCCCCAGCTCCACATCAACCTTTTGGAGCTTCGGGCGATCCAACTTGCACTGAAGGCATTCCTACCTCTGTCCGGGAAGTGTAGTGCAGGTGTTCAGACCACACCACTGCCATGTGGTACTTCAACAAAAAGGGGGGGGTGGGGTCGTGGACCCTATGCCAAGAGGCTCTGCGTCTCTGGGCTTGGCTGGAACATCAGGACATTTCCCTGGTGGTTCAACACCTGGCAGGTTCTCTGAACGCCAGGGCAGACTAACTCTGCCATCGGCGCATGATGGATCACAAATGACGTCTGAACTTGGACGTGGTTCAAGGTCTCTTTCTGCAGTGGGGAGAGCCTTGGTTAGATCTGTTCGCCACCGAAGAGAACGCACAATATCATCAGTTCTGCGCATTGAAATTTCCAAGGCGACACTCGCTTGGCGCTTTTCGTCTCAAGTGGAGTTGCGGTCTGTTGTACGCCTTTCCGCCTATACCACTTCTGCACAGAGTGCTGAAGATCAGGCGCGACCGGGCCCAAGTTATTCTTGTAGCTCCGCACTGGGCTCGAAGATTATGGTATGCCGAGCTACTCAGTATGAGCATCGATCCTCCGATCTGTCTGCCTCTTCGGGAGGATCTTCTGTCACAGCAGCAGGGAACGGTACTCCACCCGAACCTGTCCAGCCTCCACCTCTTTGCATGGAGATTGAGCAGCGGCAGTTGATTTTCTTTCGACCTGCCTCCTGAAGTCTGTAATGTGATCTTGGAAGTCGGGCGTCCCTCCTCAATAACTGTATACGCCTGTAGGTGGAATAAATTTGTGGCATGGTGCACAGCAAAGGCTGTGGATCCCCTTTCTGCCCCTCTTTCAGAGGTCCTTCTTTTTCTTCAGCCCAGCAGAGCTCTGCTCTGGGCACTATCAAGGGCTATCCCTTGGCCATTTCCGCCTTCCTGAGGCTCCCAGATCAGCCTTCCCTTTTCAAGTCTCCTGTGGTAAATAGATTCTTGAAAGGCATCACGCACATTTTTCCTCCTGTTAAGTTTGTGATGCCTCAGTGGGACTTGAATTTAGTTCTTGCCTATCTAATGTGCGCTCCCTTTGGGCCACTTCACAATTGCCCTCTTAGTCTTCTAACTCTAAAGACTGCTTTCCTGGTTGCCATCACCTCTGACCAGAAGATTAAGTGAGCTCCAGGCTCTTTCTTCAAAACCACCTTTTCTTTCTGTCCATCCGAACAAAGTTGTTCTCAGGACTCGTGCTTCCTTTTTGCCAAAGGTTGTCACTGCCTTTCACATCAGGCAGACCATCACTTTGCCCACCTTCTTTCCGCCTTCCGCATCCTTCTAAAGAGGAAGAGAGGCTTAGTCTGGACCCAAAACGTGCGCTCTCTTACTATCTGAGCCGCACACAACCGTTCCGGGTGGATGACCATCTCTTTGTTGGCTACGTGGGTGCGAAGAAAGGCCGGGCTGTGCAAAAACGGACAATTTCTTGGTGAGTCGTTCTCTGCATAAAGGCTTGTTATTCCTTGGCTAAAAAGGAGCCTCCGGTGAGGCTGTGCAGCCATTCTACCAGGGCGACGGCAGCCACTACTGCTCTGGGACACGGCGTTCCCATGCAGAACATTTCTCGGGCAGCTACGTGAGGCTCGCTGCACAAGTTTACCAAGCACTACTGCCTGGACAACCAAGACCGGAGAGACGGCTTCTTTGACCTTTCTGTTCTCCAGGACTTTCTGGTGTGATCTTGGTTCGCAGACCCACCACCGGGGTTGGTATTGCTGGGGTATCTATTCTAAGGTAAGGAATCTATCACTACGTGTTTCTTTCAGATGTTCAAGTTACTTACCTTCGGTAAAGATATATCTGTAAGAAACATTAGTAGTGATAGATTCCTTACCACCCCACCCATCCCCCCCGTTCTTCGAACTGATTTCTAGGGTTAAGGTCATCCCTTTCAGGGTCCTAGTATCATGGCATCAGTGGTCAGTATCTTGCATGGCTCTGCGTTCCTGGCGCGGAAAGTCGTGTACAGAACTGACGCCAGCGCGCATGGGCGTGTCTAAGTTGCTCCTGCGACGTTATACGGGCACCAACGACTCACGCGGAGCCGCACGATGACGCCTACCGACGCGCAGGGGTACTACTGACGAAAAACTTTCCTGATCCAGTCTGATGCCTGCGGATATTTCTAAGGTAAGGAATTTCACTGTTTCGTACAAATATATCGTTACCGAAGGTAAGTAACTTGTGCTACAATGCCACAAGACAGCCACTCAACAGTTAAGGAATGTCACCTATATTTTATTAAAAAGCGTTAGAACCATTAAAAATTATTCATCGTATAAGATTCATAAATAATCGTAGAAGATTCATAAATCAACACATTGTTAAACATATATCCTTATTGAAATTCATATTTTACATACATGTTGATTGATACAGAAGGAGATGCAAAACATTTTTTTAAATCAAATTTTAAAACCAATATTATATCAACTGCGCCAACTTAGTTGCACCCACAAGCCAGCCAAGACCCACAGAGCCGCTAAACAGCCCAGTTGGTACACCCCAGAACTCTGGTCAAGTAAATGCTAGTGCTAACAACTTGAGAAGATGGCACACAGCAAACACCCCACACAGTTGTGTTCAAATCAGCCCTCAACAAATACCTCCTCAAAGACATTAAGAGAATCCCTGGCAAACCTGATCAAAGCTAGCGTCAACCACACAAAGGAACTCTTTGTATGAGTTCTCCTGCGTGGAAGCCACCAAGAGCACGATCTCCCCTTCCCAGGAACTCTGACACACACTGGCAAACTACTTGTTCAACAAAGTATTCACCATCTACAGTAGCTTCAAACCCCAACCCACCAACCTCTACAACCTCCTCATACCAATGGACACCAGCGCCAACCACCTTTTCAGTGCATGGGAAAACCTCATCACACAGAGCACCACATCCATCATGAACTTCATCTACTCAGTAGCTCCCACATACCCCTGCCCCCACTGCCTCTTCAACCGCTGAACCAAGGACATGAGTTGCCAACTGTCTCCCGTTTTTAACAAATCCATCACTACAGCTACCTTTCCCGACGTATGGAAACATGCAGGAGTCAGACTCCTCTAGAAGCCCACTACTACTGCCACATCTTGCTGCTCCCTTTCCTGGCCAAAGTCATTGAGAAAGCAATCCACTGCCACCTTACCCGAATACCTGAGAGAAACAACCGGCTTGACTTATCTTTTCTGTGCCAACCACAGCACCAAGCCCACCCTGATTGACGCCACCGACATCAAAACCCTCCTCGAATGGGGAGAGACTGCAGCTCTGATCCTCTTTCACCTCTCCGCATCGTTAGACTACGTATCCCACCACACACATGAATAAACTCCACCACATCGGAATCCAGGGAGACTCCCTCAAATGGATCACAACATTCCGGACGTACCCAGAACCAAATAGCATCATCTGAGGCGTCCCTCAAGGTTCATCCCTCAGCCCCAACCTCTTCAACACATACATGATGCTCCTGGCCAACATCAGAACCCATGAACTCAACATAATATCCTACGCTGATGACACCCAGCTCAACCTCTTTCGCTCAGCAGACTGCTCCACAACTACATCCAACTTCGCACCTGCATGACTAGTGTAGCAGACTGGATAAAACCAACTGTCTGAAGCTTAACAGGAACAAGACGGAATTGCTGATCTTCTGGAACAACTCTTCCCCATGGAACGACACCAACGGCCTGCCAAATTCTCACCCACACTGGCAGACCATGCCCATAACCATGGCTTCATCCTGGACAGCAAACACCTTGAAACCCCAGATCAACACATCCCCTCTGCCTGCTTCCACAACCTTAGTATGCTCTAAAAGATCTTCAGATGGCTCCCTGTCTGCTCCAGGAAAACAGTTCCCCAAGCCCTAGTCACCAGCCGACTAGACTACAGCAATGCGCTATACATTGGAATCACCAGCCAACTCATGAAGAGACTCTAGACGATAAAGATCTCAGCAGCCAGACTCCTCCTCAACCTTCCCAGACAAGCTTACCTCACACCCCACCTCACAAACCTCCACTGGCTCCACATCCAGAAAAGATGCCAGTACAAGAAGCTGACAAGCATGCAAAGTCCTCCATGACCTATGACCAGCATACTTCAATCACTGCCTGAACTTGCCCCATCCGTCCAGACATCTTCGTGCCTCCCACCACGCAATCGCTCAAACTCCATCTATCCGCCGATGCCTCAGTGTAGGCTGTTCCTTCTACCTTGCTGCCAAGTGCTGGAACAGCCTTCCACTCCACCTCCGAACAGCCCCCTCCCTCACAAAGTTCATGAAGGGACTCAAGACCTTGCTTTTCGACTGAGCCAAGCATACCTAGAGCCTGGATGTCCTTGCAGGTGAAGAGCTGTGCTCTACAAATGTGAATTGATTGATTGAAGTATATGAATCAGTGTTGTTGCCTCACCACTCATATCTTCTGCCAATGTAGTATCAAATTAATTAGCCTATTGAACTACATACTTTATTTGTGCATTCGCAAGGAGTGGCAGGATGGGCTTTGTGCTATCTTGTTGTGAAGCCTGATTCAATGTTGTATGTTGCTAAAACAAATTCAGGAAACAAAATCACTTTGTGGATTTTCACAGGTGCATCAAGAAAAATCAGTTTCTAATTTGGTTGATAGATGGTTTGCCTACACAAAAGCAAAGATAAAACAAATTGACTTCCCACACAGGCTCATTCCCAAAGAGGTGATGAACCACCATCGCTTTTCTAGGAAACATTCCATTTGCTGGTATGTTACTCTGCTACATGCTAATCGGTTCATACCTTCACATAACATTATTTGGTTGACTTTAAAGTTAGAAAGTAGACATGTGGGTCAAACACTTGAATATTTTAGTTTTTTCTACCTCTACTAGATTACTTTAGCCACAGATTAGAGGTCTAGGTAATTTTTGGCAGTCTATGCCACCATGGGATATGCAACACATCCTACAAACCATGTTCTGCTTAATGTTGTAAATTCACATGTGACTCACTTCCTTTCTGAATGGCTTGTTAAAACCATGGATGACTTTTTTTCATATATAAACTTTTGCATCGCACGTCAGGTACATAGAGACAATCAAGAGACATTGTGGGTTTGAGAGCAGAAGGAAGCTATACTATGTGCACTTGAAGCCAGAAGAAAAACTGAGGAAACATAACTTGCAATATTCTAAAAATGTCTTACATTTATCTTGCCTTAAACTTTTCTCATCCACCTGTGTTGACTTTCACAGGTTATCATCAACTTTCCAGATCCAAACCACAAAAGTGACATTGTGCAGTTACGTGGGCCCAAGAATGAAGTGGAGAAATGTGCCAAGTACATGCAGAAGATGATGGTGGATCTGGTAGGTAGCATTGCACTCGTTCTGCCTCTATATACCAGGTTGGGTCTCAGTTAAAGCCAGCGACATGAGACAAGTGTTTTGATATTGTCTGGACTTTAAATCATAATGTGACTTTAAATTTTTCTTTGAAAAATAAGTTTATTAGACAAATCTGGATATAACGCAACAAACAATTTTGCAACATGAATCTTTTCTGGGTTCACATGCAGTGCATTATTCTGCCATCTAGTGGTTTTGTCTGGAATTCTCCTCTTGTAGTCCGCCCCGCGTCGCAGCCCCCCCCCCCTATTTTTTTTTAAGTCGAGCCTGGCCGCGCACATGCGATGTCTGCAAGAGTGTTATATTTACTAAGTGGACTGGGATCCTGCCTGCTGCTTACTATAGGTTGACTCCAGCATCACTCTTCTTTGCTGCCTCCTGATTTGTTTGGGCACCGGATACATCACTTCTGTTTCTCACCGAGGAGGGAGCCCCTTTAAAGTACAGATTAATTCGACTTGATTAGTGACCCTCTGCTGATTCAGGTACTAATAAATTCTGTTGCATTTTGCCAGTCTGTCCCTTCCACCCGTTGCTTTTTTTCCCCGTTGCTTTCACTTTTGCACGCTGGTGTCCAGGAGCGGTGTAGTGCTGCCATCAAGCTCACAGATGGGTCATTTCTGTTCTCTATGAGCGAGTGGAGCTGATCACTCTGCTCGTGTCTTGCACTGCAGTTTTGGTATGTGCTCCTTTCCTGGCGGGCGATCATTAGTAATGTTCAATGTTGTTTTTTTGTCTTTCCTATTGTGCTTGCTCATCTTTTATTTTAAGATCACTTTTGCTTTACATAAACTTGTGTAATTTTCCAACATGGTGTCCATTCTAAGGTTACCCGCTTTTTTCCGTTCCATGTCTGTAGCCTCTTTTTATGCGCCCAATTGCCGCCTTCTAGCAGGCATTGCTAACAATGGTGTTGAGCCTATGTACCATATTGATATAGTGAGTTTACTTGCATGGAGGTATGTGTACACCTGTCACTGTTCCGTTACTCTATTGAGCACTTGTTGATATGCTTGCTATTAACACTGGCATGTTTTCACTGTACCGTAATTTGAGAATGTGATACACCATGCAGGTTACTCTCCAGAGCACTCGTCGATACGCGTGCTATTAAGATAAACACCAGCATGTTATCATTGTCCTGTTACTTGTAAATGCAGTTCATTGTGCCGATTTATCATGGCATGATCAGGGTTTACTGTCCCGAAGACCTGTGCACATTTTTTCAACTGCTAGACTTGCAGGACCAAAAGTCAGTATTAAAGTGTTTACACTCACCTCCTTTTACTAGTGTTACTCACAGCTTAGGGTGACCAGGTGTCCTTGATTTGCCGGGACAGTTATGTTTTTAGGTCTCGCCAAGGCAGCGCTTGTGCTGTATCTTCGAGACATGCTATATTCAGGAATCAACAATCAACAATGTGTTGTCCTCGCCTGTGCCAGTAGACTTAGGCGTTCCACAAGGATCCTCCCTTTCACCCACATTGTTCAACCTCATCATGGAGCCACTTCCCACCCTGCTCCAAGCATCCAATGTATGCTTCCATATGTATGCCGATGACACTCAACTCTACCTAAAGGTACAATCCCCGGAAGATATCAAACTCCTGAACTACACTCTTATAAAGACCCAATTGTGGTTGGCCGACCATCACCTCAAACTAAATGCTCTGAAAACTGAGTTCCTTTTGATAGCACCCCCTGCAAAATCTACCACCACCCAACTTTGGCTCAACCACCTAACAGCATTCAATGTCAGGCCCACCATCGTGGAGTCCGCGAATTCCTTAGGTGTCACACTTGACGCAAAGCTCAACATGCAACAGCACATTAGCAAAGCAACGAAAGGAGCCAATTTCCATATCAACACATTGAGGAAGCTGAAACCCTTCCTCCCAGCCAAAGACTTCCAAAATGCTGTACAAGCCCTCGTCATCCCCCGCATAGACTATGGAATTGTGACCCTCAGTGGTCTCCCTCTAACAACAACTGCACCCCTAAGAGCCTCCTTGAACGCTGCCGCGAGACTCATTACGGGCTCAAGAAAACACTCTTATATTACCCCTGACTTGAAATCTCTAAAATGGCTGCCCTTTGAAGCCAGAATACAACTGAAAATTGCTGTGATGACACACGCGGCCGTACACCACAAGGCACCTAACTACCTCACTCAAAAGCTGACTATATCAGGTGGTTCGAGATCCAATAGAAGTACAAAAAATCTACTCTTCAAACCTTGCAGATTCCGGAAGGAAAAAACATACAAACGCTCCTTCTCAGGAATGGCACTGAGGATCTGGAACGCACTCCCTCCTGAAACCAGGCTTATCTCCTCCACGGCCGTCTTTAAGAAAGAGGTGAAAGCCATCCTCATGGCTAAGTTCACCTGAACTTTAATGTTTGTTGCTCAGAGACTTCGCACCGCTTGGATATTACTGGTTACATGTTTGTCTAATGTCAAATAATGTCATATTATTCAGGATCTAGATTTGTTTATTCTTCTTGTTTGCCATAATTCCATGATGGATAGTCGATCCTTTTATACTACTCACTAAATATCTATTATTAGACTATTCACATTAGCCTACTGAATCTCGATGCCCGTCCCCTTTGCTCCCCGTAACTTTTAGATACTGGCATAAGCAATCCCTTTAGCATTAGTTCTCCTGACTTTTATCGTAGTTGTATGAAAGACTCAGTATCGTCTTATATTATCGCTTATTTGATTGTTTATTGATCTTTTATTAGAACATGACTGCCATCCTATCATGCTACTGAATTTTATATTGCACCCAATATTATGTTGCGTCACCTTCATGCTATCCCCACCCCTGTTTCTGTGAAGCGCTCTGATATCTGTAAAGATCTTGTTTGCGCTATATAAAACTCTGAATAAATAAATAAATAAATGGGCATAGAGCTCCACGTACTTTCCCCCTATCTTTTCAATTGTCTCCTCTGCCTGTCCTTTGTAAATGGTGGCTTTTCATTGGTCAATAGGCTTAGTAGTCCCTCCTTTGTACTGTCTTGACTCCTTTTTTTCCTCATACGCCATTAGATATGCCCAGAATCTGCTTTTATTTTATTTTCGATTGATTGGCACCAGCAGTATGGAGATTCTAACTGGATGGCCCTTGAAACTGATCAGAGAGATAAGTAAGTCTGTGCAAAGGCATAATCATAGGACAGATGGGTCTCTGGTATCACAACTTATCAAGCCAACCCATACATGGCAACCAAAAATCTTTTTTTCTTCTCCATGTGGCACTGTCCAGTTTTACTGAATATTTAATCGCATTTACCCAGTCTAAAAAAGTTGGATGTATTCTTTATTCAGCATTTGCAAATTTCTCTACGGGCAAGGACAATTATATGAAAAGACAATTTACTTACAACTTGAGTTAACAGCTCGTAATACCAAAAAATACCTAAGTTATGCTCCCCTGTATATCAAAACTGAACATAGCTTTCATACCTTCAATAACCGATCCCCAGAATGTATGTAACATTGGGCATCTTACAAACATATGGATGTAGTCAGCTTTTTCCTGCTGATACTTCGGGCAGAGAGATAGGTCCACTCTCAAATTTAGACCGCTTGAGAGGGGACCAGTAAACACTGTGAAGAGAAAAGAAGATTTCTCTTTAAATTGGCAGCTAATACTGTAGAGTGTAGTAAATCATAAGATACTTGCCAAATTTCTTCTATGCTGTAGTCCGGCAAACATTCTCCCCAGAGCTGGGATGGTACGGTGAAGTCTCCATCCGCTGTGTCCATAATCATCCAGTATAGATTAGCTGTCTCTTTCTTGTTCGCTTTCTCATATTTAGAGCCTTCTCCAGATCGTTTGAAACACCCACCGCTGTGCCGATTGCCTGACTCCAGTTTCTTATTTGTAAATATTTAAATTTTGATGATTTACTGTCTGATGTTGTTCAGTTCTTCCCATGATAGCAGGGAGCCCTCCGGCATAAGTTGAGCCCACCGTTCAATCCGAGCCATTTACAGCGGAGTTGCCAATACGTCTTTGGTCCACTCCGGTGATCCTGGGGATTCCCATATAGGAGCCAAGGCACTATAATAGCTGATTTTCGATAGCTTTGACTTTATACCAAATAGTCGCTATTTCTCTTAGCGACTTTAGGCGTACCTTCTTGAAGTGAGGATCAGCAAACTTATACATAAAAGCTTGGTCACCTCCTTTTATATCCCATAGCTTTACTTTAAACATTGTACCTATGTCTGCGTCATCTGGCTGGTTCAAGATAATTTTCCCTGCCCTGTTAAGAATACCCATTCATAGAGAATTAGGTCTGGTGCACATAATCCCCCTTTACTTTTCTCCCTTCGTACATTTTTCCAAGATATTCTTTTGCCCTTGGGGGCCCAGATAAAATAATTCATTTTAGCTTGTATTTTCCTTAGACCCTCCTCCTTGAATGCTAATGCGATGTTTTGGAATAAGAATGAGTTTTGGTAAAAGCATCATTTTCACTATGTTAACTCTACCTATTCTTGTCAAGGGAAGGTACACAAAACTTTTTAGGGAGTCTGCAATATCTTTATCTATTCTGTTTAAATTTATATTGGGGATATGTTCAATGTTTTGCGTAATTCTCCAGTATTTTATCTTTCATAGATTCACATGCTTGTATCTTCCCCATCGTCCTGGTGGGAGTCTCCCGGTAAAAAGAATAACCATAGCAGTAGAAGAAAAAACTGCCTGGAAACCATAGAGAAGCAGGACAATAGGCAACCTCTCCTCCTCATTATTTGGTCCAATCAGCTGCTAGCACCCATCTACACCATCCCCAGCAGAGCCACCATACCTCAGATTTCCAACCGCCTTCGTGTGAGGAGTCTCCCTGAGTTGAGCTCAGTTCATTCTCTACTGCACTTTTGACCTTCTACAGTTGGAAGTAAGGTACTGATTTTCAATCTTATTTCCTTGAACATGTCTGAAGTTTCCAAAAAGAGACTTTTCAGATCTTGCAGATCCTGTGGCAAAGCTAGATTGTTTTCTGAAGACCCAGTAAGGAATGCTTGTATCCCAAGCATGTTCCTAAGGACTGCAAACATTGTTGTGCCTTCTCTGCTAAAACACTCAAGGACAGAGAAGCTCGCCTATTACTATGGCTTCAAAAGAAGAAAGCCACAGACTGAGTCTGAGGGTGAAGCCAAAGGACATTCCTCTAAAAAGCATAAGAGTCCTCTGAGGAAAAAGGAGATCAAAAGAGACAAAAATCAGGAAAAACTAAAGAAGGTGAAACTTTTTCTTCTCTTCCTTCAACTCCTCACAAGTCTACTTTAGAAAAGAAGACTCCGTCGTCGCTGCCGCTGTCAAAAACTAAGGAAATTCTTGTAAGATTGCCGACGAAGGCGTCGACGACTCTGACTACCATCTCGTTGACGACGACCATCTCGACGACTATTGCGTCGTCCACAACGGTGACGATGACGACTCAGTCGACGGCGAGTGTCAGACCTTCGTCGACGGCAAGATCTTAGTCGACGACGATCCAGTCATTGGTCCCGTCGCTGACGAGAAAATAGTCGACGATGACAGCTGTTGGATCTCTGACGATGATGACTTCAACATTCATATCTATTAGGAGAATTACCCCGTCGACTGGCTCGTTGACGAGTAAGAAAGGAGAGTTTTCCACTCCCAAAATGTCTCCGCTGCGTCCATCAACTTTTCTAGATTGCCAGGAATCTGATGAGGTCTTATGGAGCTGCCTATAGACCCTCGCAGCTACATATTAAAAGACCAGAAACAGAGGATGAGGATTTCCAAGAGGTTCAAGAACATTTCTCTTTTAAGGATCGGCCAGTAAGAGGCCCTAAACGTTAGAAGTAATTTCATCAGGCTTATAATTATGAAGAGGAGGAAGAAGTACCAATGTTCAGGAGGAGTCTATGCCGATGCCTATATCTTTAATGTTCGAGGCATGTGGGCTGCTGAATTCATATCTGTGCATAGATCGCCGCCTAGTGTTGGGTCCGGATGATTGCACATTGTTGTCCTGGAAGAGTCTTGGAAGTATCACAAAATAGTTGGCTCCTCCCCTGGACTACAGTGCGCATGGGCATCCTCAGATTGTTTTTTCCCGCCATTGGGTTCGGATGTACTTTCCTTTACTCGAAGTTCGGAATCGAAAATAACTATTCTAAATGGCCAAAAGGCCTTCGGACTCGTCGGTATTGTTTCGATCGGTGCCGACAGCTTTATTTACAGTTTATTCAACTCCGCGTCGAATCGGGCCGCAGGCCTTCTCTGCGCAAAGGGGACCGGTCGTCGATGTATGAAGTCCATTGAAAAGATGCCCTCTTTGTAATTCTAAATACCCACATATGGATAAACACCCTGTATGTATCAAGTGTTTATCTCCAGAACATAATGAAACTGACTGCCTAGCTTGTGCCCAATTTCGATCCAAAAAGACACTTCGGGTTCGACGGGCAGAAAGGCAAATCATGCAGAAACCAGCCCCGGAGCCGGAAAATATCTTCGATGAAAAAGATCTCGTTGAGGCCGAGGATTCTGATCAAGTCGGATCAAGATTCAGAACATGACTCCAACTATTATGTCGACGAACAAGAAGACATCGTCGAGGTAGGAGACGACCAACAAGGGATCGGGGCTGTCGAAGACGACTCCAGTGATGAAACGGGGCCAACTAAATCGGGGCCAACCGTGAGTACGACGCAACTAACATACACTTCTGTGGTTCCACAGGCTCAGGTCGAGGCATCGCTGGAAGGCCTTAGCCAAGATCTCAAAACACATTCTATAGCCCCTCGATACAGCTCGGCTAAGAATATTAGAAAAGAGCCATCTGATCAACGTAACCCAAAGTTGTTGATATCGAAACCAAAAGTTATGGAACCAAAAACGAAACCAAAACTGATCGACTACACAGACTTCGGACCAAACTACATCGATCCATCTGAATCGATCCCAAAGAAAATCATCGACAATACGGTCTTCGGACCAAACTATGTCAATCCATCGGAGTCAAACACAAGGGTCGTCGAGCCGAAGGCCGGCGCACCTACATCCACTCCAAAACAAAAGGCCGTCGAACCGATAAGATCGGCGCCGACAGTCGACAACACAGAAAAGGGATTCGATCCAAAAAAGGTTGTCAAACAGAGTCGACAAACCAATGGCTGTGCAGTAAAAACATACTGAGCTGAAGAAAATCGACCCGAAGAAAGGCATCGAGCCGAGACAGCAAAGCATTGGTCCAAAAACACTGGTTCCGAAGATGCTACAGAGTCATAAGGGGACTATCGACTCGACGAAAAATGTCGAAACAATAAAAACATCGGCTCCAAAGAAACGGGCACAACCTAAAAAGACATTTGAAACACAGAAAACTCTTGGATCGATCAAATTTGGTCTACCAATTTCCTCTAAAACAAAGGCAGTCGACCCGAAAACCGGCATCGACCCCAAACAAACAAAACCCAAAGACATTGGCAAAACAACCAAGAACTACTGAGCAGGAGATCTTATACCCAGACCCCTCATCAGAATAACAGTCAAAACTTTATATTGACCCTAATTCTGGCAAAGTCACTCTCTACAAGAGAAAAATCAGACCAGAAACTGAAAAAGAGACTTATGTCATCCCACTCAAAAAGAAAAGGGACTGTGCTACTTCACCTATTCTAATTGAACCTATAAAACAAACTATACCTAACACATACTCCTATACACCCACACACTCAGATGAAGAGGTGGATAATGAGGAATACAATTACACAGTAGACCCTGACCAAGACAGTCCAGCTCAACCATGGGCAGACCCAGTACATCCTGGTGATTCTCAACCCATTCCAGATGCACCTGCATACCCTGCTAAGCCTTCTCCTACAGAGGATACAGCTGCTTTTAATGCACTAATAGATAGGGCAGCCCTCCATCACAATGTAGAGATGCATGCAGACCCCATTGAGGAGGATTTCCTCTTTGACACTTTTGCTACATCAGAAAGATCTGTCAAAACACTACCTATGTTAAAAGGGGTACCTAAACATGCAGGTGACATATTTAAAGAAACAACTAGGGCACTGGGCATTAACCCCAGAATAGAGAGGAAATACAGGCCAGCACCAGTAGACCCCACATATATTAAGGGACAACTGCCTTTGAATTCCTTAGTGGTATCCAATGTACGTAAACGTGCAAACTCACAAACCACTGGAGAAGCTCCACCTCCTGACAAAGAATCAGAGATCTTGGAAGCATCAGGAAAAAGGGTAGCTGCTCAAGCAGCTAATATATGGCGAATATCTAATGCACAAGCCCTGTTAGCGAGGTACGACAGGGCACATTATGACACCCTAGAGACACTTCTCCAGTATTTACCTGAACCTTATAAGGAACCGGCTGAAGACCTAGTACAGAAGGGAAAGCTAATAACTAACGCCTCCATTAAATGTGCAGATACAGCGGCAGATCAATTAACACCAGGGTTATGCTCAGGAGACATGTGTAGCTTCGCATCTCAGGTTTCAAAAACGAAGTCCAATCTACTTTATCAAACCGGCCAGTAAATCCTGACTATTCGTTGCTCCAATTACAGAGGTGCTGCAAGAGGTAGCTCATCACAGCAGACCTCAATCTACAAAGCAAATACGCAAACCACCTACAATAAAAACAAAAGAGGTGGATACCGTGGCAATAACAACAAAGGCAGAGTATGACGGAATAATACCACCAGATCCTCTACCAACACAAAACAGGGACTTCTTCGCGCTACACCCAGACCATACAACACCAGACGGGGCGATTACAGCAGTTCCTACCAGTCTGGCAAAACATCACTACAGACAAGTGGGTAAGGCAAATTATCCAGGATGGCTATTGCCTAGAGCTAACCTCCACACCAGCCAACATACCACCAAGACACCGTCCTATGTCTGCAGAACACCTAAACTTATTGCAGCAGGAGGTCATCAGCATGTTGCAAAAAGGGGCCATATAACTAGTACCATTAGGACATCAGGGTACAGGGGTATACTCTCTATACTTCCTCATCCCCAAAAAGGACGGGCCTCTCAGACCAATATTGGACCTCAGGCCCCTGAATCAATACATTTTATCAGAGCATTTCCATATGCTCACTCTACAACAAGTCTTACCACTGCTGCAACAAGGAGACTTCCTTGCAACTTTGAACCTCAAAGATGCATACTTCCATATACCAATACATCCTGCTCACAGGAAATATCTCCGGTTCACAATACAAAATCAACATTACCAATTCAAAGTCCTTCCATTTGGTGGAACAGCCCCAAGGGTGTTCACAAAATGCCTAGCGACAGTAGCTGCACCTTTAAAAAGACAACCTATTCACGTCTATCCGTACCTGGACGACTGGCTAATGCAAGCAAAGTCGGCCCAGCAATGTGCCAGCCACATGTCCAAATCCATTCAACTCCTGCACAGTCTAGGCTTCACGTTGAACTACCCAAAATCTCATCTCCAGCCGTCCCATGTACAGCAGTACCTGGGAGCGACAATAAATACTCTTGACAGCAAAAGCATACCCAAACACTGCAAGAATAAACAGTATGCAACTGCTGATCCAAAAGTTCAAGCCCCAACACTCGCTCTCTGCCAGAGTGTTTATGCAACTCATAGGCATGATGGCTTTGTGCATCTTCATAGTCCCTCACGCAAGACTGCACATGCGCCCGCTACAACAGTACTTAGCACGGCATTGGAACCAGGCTCAAGGACAATTAAAAGACCTAGTGTTGGTGACCAGTCGTGCATACAACTCTCTGCATTAGTGGAATCTACAAAACCTTTGCAAGGGACGACTGTTCCAAGAGCCTGTACCACAAATAGTGTTGACAACAGACGCTTACCTGACAGGATGGGGAGCCCATGTCCTTCAGTACACAGTGCAATGCAGGGCCTATGGACGACACAACAAAGGAAAATGCACATCAACTTGTTAAATATGATGGCAATTTTTCTGT
Source organism: Lissotriton vulgaris (assembly GCF_964263255.1). Lineage (NCBI taxonomy): Eukaryota > Metazoa > Chordata > Amphibia > Caudata > Salamandridae > Lissotriton > Lissotriton vulgaris. Next base: position 868,146,647 of record NC_141699.1, read on the forward strand.
CAATGAAAGCGTTCAAAGTACATTTATGCAACAAAACTGTGTTGATCTGGACGGGCATGACAGCAATGTACTACATACAGAAACGGGGAGGAACACTCTCCACAGCTATCACATCTAGCCCAAAGCATGTGGAAGTGGGCCATTCAAAGAAACATTCTTTTTTCTTATGGCGGAACACCTCCCAGGCAAGGACAACCAAATAGCGGATCTGCTCAGTAGACACACCCAACAAATGCACAAGTGGGAGATTCATCCCACAGTGCTACAACCGTACTTCCAACAGTGGGGTCAACCAGAGATAGACCTGTTCGCCACAAAGGAAAACGCAAAATGCCAGTACTTTGCCGCCAGGTTCCCACATCCGCAGTCGCAGGGAAATGCGATATGGATGAACTGGTCCGCCAAATTTGCGTACGCTTTTCCCCCAGCACCGTTAATACCGCTAGTGTAAAGCAAACTACGCCAACATTCATTGACACTAATCCTGGTTACTCCAACATGGGCGAGGCAACCATGGTACACAACTGTTTTAGAGCTTTCCGTGGTGCCTCATCAAAGACTGCGGCTAACACCCACTCTTCTCACTCAGAGCCATGGAGACATACAGCACTCAGATCCGCAACAACTGAACCTTGCAATCTGGCTCCTGAAATCTTAGAGTTTGGGTACCTAAACTTACCTCCAGACTGTATGAACATCAAGGAGGCAAGAAAACCTACTACCAGAGCTTGTTACGCAGCAAAGTGGAAGCGTTTTGTCATTTACTGTAATAACAATTACATAAACCCAATAGATGCTTCAACGCAAAATAGAATTTGCTACCTTTTGCACCTACATCGTTGCAATCTAGCTTATTCGTCTATAAGAATACGCTTAGCTGCCATTGCAGCTTATCTTCAGAACAGGCAGCATCTTTCGCTATTTAGAGTGCCTGCAATTAAAGCATTCATGGAGGGACTTAAACGAATAATCCCCCCCCAAAACACCCACCTTCACCTGTCTGGAACATAAACGTCGTTTTAGCCAGACTAATGGGACCACCATTTGTACCGTTGCATTCATGTGAATTACAGTTCCTAACATGGAAGGTAGCTTTTCTTGTAGCAATTACTTCGCTTAGAAGAGATAGCGAGCTGCAAGCCCTAACTATTCAAGAGCCATTCATCCAAATACATGCAAATAGGGTAGTTCTTAGAACAAACCCTACATTTATGCCAAAAGTGGTATCCCATTTTCATATAAACCAGACAATAGAATTGCCAGTGTTCTTTCCAAATCCACAGTCAGTACCTGAAAGGGCTCTACACACACTAGATGTCAAAAGAGCTCTTCTATACTACATTGATAGAAATAAGGATTTTAGGAAAACTAAACAGTTTGTTGCCTTTTCACCACAACATAAGGGCAACCCCATTTCAAAATCTGGGTTAGCCAGATGGATAGTTAAGTGCATTCAAATATGTTATCTTAAAACAAAACTCACTTTAACAGTTCCCCCAAGAGAGCATTCCACACGCAAACTAGGGACATCCATGGCTTTCCTAGGAAACATTCCTCTAGAAGAGATATGTAAAGCAGCCACATGGACTACCATACATACTTTCACAAAACACTATTGTGTAGATGTACATTCCAAACAGCAAGCTGCTGTAGGACAGGCTGTTCTGAAAACTGTTTCAGACTGCTGCAGCTGGCACAGGTAGCCACTGCTAGGGGAGAGACTGCTATACATTCTATGCACAGATATGAATTCAGCAGCCCACATGCCTCGAACGGAATATGCTACTTACCAGTATGCATCTGTTCTTGGCATGTAGGGCTGCTGACATTCAGATCTCCCACCCTACTCCCCGGTGCCTGTCGCAGCTGTAGCATTCATTCTTACTCTTACTTTCTTGCATGGACATCTCTCACTGTACCACACCATCTCTGCCACAGTGGCGAAAAACAATGTGAGGATGGAGAGGATGCCCATGCGCACTGTAGTCCAGGGGAGGATCCATCTATCTCGTGATACTTCGAAGACTCTTCCAGGACAACAATGTGCAATCATCTGGACCCAACACTAGGCGGGGATCTATGCACAGATATGAATGTCAGCAGCCCTACATGCCAAGAACAGATGCATAATGGTAAGTAGCATATTCCTTCTGACTTAAGTCACATAATAGACAGTTATTACTGCCGTTTTCCGGAAGATAACGCTTCAGTCCCTGCTCCTACTCCTGCAAGTATTCCTCAACCTGTGAAGGAAACACCAGTGGTTCAGTCTCCTCCTCCAGTCCAACGAGTTGACGCTCTGAAAATAACAATTCGGGATGACTTAATGGATACTGATCATGAAGATCAGGCTGAAGGAGAGATTCCCCAGGATGAAGTAGTTGGGGATGAATGGGACCAATAAATCGTTCCAATTTCTCCTTCGTCACCATTACCTCAAGTGAGTACTCCACCGGAGGATATAGCCAGTTTTCAGGACTGGATTGAAAAAGCCGCAAAAAGATTTGAGCTTACTATGCCTGTAAAAGAAAGTGAAGGTTTACTTTAGGACTTCAAAGAGTTCTCTCGAAAGTCAGTAAGGGCTATCCCGATAATCCAGCACATCTGGGAAGAAGGAATAAAACTAATGAGAAATCCGGCATCAGTTCCAGCATCAAATACCACATTTCAAAGACCGCTCCAGCATGCCTAATTGGGCATCCTCGTCCTGAGTCTATTACTCAAACGGCGCAGAGACGCTCAAAATCCGGTGGCAGCCTGTTTAGCGCCTCCTGTGGACAGCATAGGAAAGCGCTTTGCAGTTATGGCGGCAGCGTCTATCAAGGCAGCAAATGCAATGGTGCTTATCAGTAGCTTTAACAGACGGATGTGGTCAGACATCTCACCAATCCTGTCCTATCTCCCAGATGACAAAAAGGAGGAAGCACATACAATTTTGCAAGATGGAGCCAGAGCGGCATCTGAGTCCATAGATGTAGCGATGGACATAGTGTCTGTAGGTTTTTGTCAAATGGCTGGAGCGGTTTGCCTTCGTAGGCAGGGATGGCTAAAGTCAACATCTTTTAGGCCCGAGGTCCAATCAAAAATCATGGACATGCATTTTGATGGAGAAAGCCTGTTTGGGAAGCACATTGACGAGGCGCTTCAAGGAATAAAAGCAGACACTGATACTGCTAGAGCTTTGGGGTCTCTACAACAAGGCCGCTACCAGTCTTTTCGTGGCAGAGGATCGAGAGGACATTTCCAGCAACGTTCCTCTTTTCAGTCAAACAGGTACCAGCTGTACCATCAACAGGGGTACCGTTAGTTCTCCACCAATCAACAGTATTGGTCCTCTAATGCATCATTTCACAAGCAAGGAAGGAGAAAATCTGCTGCAAGAGGAAAGGCTCCAGATTCTGGTCAAAGACTGTGACATTCTTCCGGCGCCTACGGCCTGTCTCATCTCAACCAGTTCCATTTCCTTTCTCAATTTCTAAATTATTGGCACTCAATATCGGACAAATGGGTGTTAGACATCATAACATAGGGTCACACCCTGGAATTCTCACAAACCCCTGAATCGCCCACCTCTTTACAGAAATCAAAATCATCTCTCCTCCCACAAGACAGAAATTTTAACTCTCCTTATGAAAGGGGCAATAGAATAAGTCCCACCAGAACAGGGGACAGGATTCTATTTGCACTATTTCCTCATTAAAAAAAAGACAGTCTTCCAAATAGAGGCAGGTAATGGGCCTCAGATCTGATCTTTACTGGGAATGTCACCCTGTATCCCATTGATTCCCAACTGCCGTTTGCATATGAGACCACTACAAGAATCCCTAGATAGACAATGGGTTCAAGTACTATAGTTCATTCGAAGACCATCTCGTCATCAACTCTCAGATCAAACGGGCAATGTCAGTGTGGGGTATCAGGAGCAACTTGACAAAGGGCCTACTAGTCGAACCTCAATCTCCAAGTTACATCATGACATCAGACGCTTCATTGCAAGGTTGGGGAGCGCACCTGCAAGACCTAGAGATTCAAGGCCTTTGGTCGCCACGAGAGGCAAAATTACCCATCAATCTCTTGGAGTTAAAAGCAGTTTTCCTGGGTCTTCAAGCCTTTCTTCCCAGAATTCGTGGTTCATCGGTCTTGGGGAGGACCGACAGCACAACGATGTTCTATCTTCTGAAACAGGGTGGCACGAGGTCAAAGCCCCTGTCTGCTCCGGCTCAAACAATTTGGAATTGGCTTCTTCATCACAGCAAAGCTCTACAGGTGGAGCATGTGTGAGAAGTTGGCCCGATATGCAGTGCTCACTATTCTAGTGATCACTATGTATCAGTCCAAACGACCCGTATTGATGAATGGTTGTAAGTCAACCGTAGACCAGCTATCCTAGTAGCATGGACAAGAGCAGTCTTTAGGCTAAACTCTACAGGGCGTGTTAAGCCAGCTGTTATACCATCACATATACCCCTTGAACACCAAGTGAAAGGACACCACACAAGTTGTTATGAAAATAAAGTAGATTTATTTAGAACACAACAGCCCTGGACTCTTTATGAGGACAGGGCGCTAAGCACAATACAAAGCTCTTAGGAAAAGTAAAGTTGCACAATTTACACAAATGCCCGAGGGGCACGGGAAACCATATACTACAAAAGTGGAATGTGAAATTACTAGCAGGTAAGTACTACTCTAATAGGCTTTGGGATCGCTAGGACTCGACTACTGAACCTTCAGATTACTAGCAGGAGGCCTAGGGAGATGGTGCAGAGTGTGCACTCTCACGCGGGATGCGGGACAAAGTCTATGGATACTAGATTTCGTAAAGTTAGTGTTATCGGACGAATCCGACTAGGTAGAGCTGAAACGAAAAAGTATCTGGACCTTTGGATAGCAAAGCTATGCTAGAGCACCGAAATGCTGAGTTTACCTAGCCCAGGGGCTGCGGATGCATAAGTCTGGGAAGACGTTGGGAATCCTCGTTGCAGTCTATGGAGCCTGAAAGAAGTTGCTGGCAGGCGACCAGTGAAGAGATTCGGAGGGATCCAAGCCTGGATCGAAGATGGAAGACACCTGTAAGCAGAGGGGACCAAGTTCTGAATCACTAGCCAGTGATTAGATGGGCACCAGGATGGCACCGGATGTAGTCACCTCGACCAGGTGAGTGGGCGACGCTGGGCTCTGCAGTCTCACAGACCAGGAGGCGTTGTCGGCGACCAGGATGGAGGTGCGAGCTGTCCCACGATGGTATCTGCTGTCGACGTCGCTGGGCCCAGGATTGGGGCAACAAGTCTTGGCAAATGCAAGCCCACGCGGTGGACTTAAAATGGCGTCTGGAGTGGACCAGGAGGGTCCGGGGTGCTCCTCTGTTGGAGGGGAGCAAGGGCCAGTCTGGAGCAACCAGACCAGCGGTGTTGTCGTCGTGGAGCGTCGTCGTGGAGCGTCGTCAAGAGGGCCACAAGCCAGCAGGCAAGTAGCCGGACAACGTGGTGAGCAGAAGGGCCCCACGCAGATCTGGTGGATGCTGGGGGGCTGGACTTCGGTGCTGGAGCTGCTCAGGGTTAGGGCTTCTCGAACCCCAAAGCACTCACTCTAGGATCCCTCGGCGGTCGTGCTGGATAAGCGTCGTGCAGTTCTGAAGATGGCCGGTCCCTCGAGGTCTCGTCACACCTACGGATCTCAGCTGGGCTGATGTAGGTAGAGGTCAGAGGTGCCAGGGAAGCCGGGTCTCGTCGTGCTGGTCGGTCGGATTCCTGAGGAAGGACGTGCAGCAAACCGCAGTGTTCTTAGATGGTGCCTGCGGGTGCAGGGTGACTACTCCTTAGTCACAAGGGAGAAATCTTGAGAAGAAGTCGAGAGTTCCTTTCGTAGAAAGTAGTTTCAGGATTCAAAGATGATCTAATTTGGAAGGGGGCCCGCTCCTATCTTTATACCAGGAAAAGGGGCTGGCACGCGACTAGGTCCTGCCCATGGGTGGGACCAGGAAGGGGGGTGGTTACACCCCTCTCCCATGCCGGACTTTCCCCAGCTCAGGGGCTGGTGTGCCCCTGGAACTGGTTCTAGCCAGCAGATGCATAGTGAACACCGGGGTGCCACTTGCAGTCACTGTGAGAAGGTGGCCTGATATGCAGTGCTCACTATTCTAGTGAACACTATGTATCAGTCCAGCAACCCTTATTGATGATTGGTTGTAAGTCAACCTTATAGACCAGCTATCCTAGTAGCGTGGATACGAGCAGTCTAAGGCTAAAGACTCGAGAGGGCGCGTTAAGCCAGCTGTTTACCACACATATACCCCTTGAATACCAAGTGAAAGGACACCACACAAGTGTTATGAAAATAAACAGTTATTTATTTAAAGATCACAACAGCCCTGTACTCTTTATGAGGACAGGGTACTAAGCACAAACCAAAACTCTTACAAAAATACTTAAGTTAGCACAGTATATACAAATGCCCGAGGGGCACGGAAAACCATATACTCTGAAAGTGGAATGCGAAATTCCTAGCAGGTAAGTACAGTACTAATAGCTTTTGGAATCGCTAGGACTTGACTAGGGAATCGTTAGATTATGTCTAGGAGGCCTAGGGGACTCGGGTGCAGTGTGTGCACTCTCACGCGAGATGCGGGACAAAAGTCTATGGTAGCTAGGAATTAGAAAGTTAGTGTTCTCGGGCGAACCCGACCTGGTAGGGAGAAAACGAAAGTAGATTCTGACCCTTGGATAGTGAGGCTATGCTGGGGCACCGAAATGCCGAAGTTACCTAGCCCAGGGGCTGCAGCTGCATAGGTCTGAAAAGACGTCGGGAATCCTCGTAGACGGACCAGGAGCCGGAAGAAAAGATGCTGGCCGGTGACCAGTGAAGAAAGTTCAGTCGGATCCAAGCCTGGATCTTGAAGATAGATGACACCTGAAAGCAGAGGGGACCAAGTTCGAGACTACTAGCCAGTAGTCAGTGGGCACCAGGAGGGCACCGGATGGTAGCCACCTCGACTAGGTGAGTGGGTGACGCTTGACTCGAAGATCTCACGGACCAGGAGGCGTTGTCGGCGACCAGGATGGAGGATCGAGCTGTCCCACGAAGATAGAAGCTGTCGGCGTCGCTGGACCCAGGATTGGGCAACAAAGCCTTGGCAAATTCAAGCCCACGCGGTGGACCTAAAATGGCGTCTGGAGTGGACCAGGAGGGTCCGGGGTGCCTCTCTTGAAGAAGGAAGCAAAGGCCAGCCTGGAGCAACCAGACCAGCAGTCGTGAAGTCGTTGGGCGTCGTTCAGAGGGCCACAAGCCAGCCGGCTAGTAGCCAAACAACGCGGTGCACAGCAAACAGCAGAAGGGCCCCACGCAGATCGTGGAGATGCAGGGGGGCTGATCTTGGGTGCTGGAGCTGCGCAGGGTCGGGGCTTCTCGGACCCCAAAGCACTCACCAGTGGAGGACACGGTGGGCTTGCAGTAAAGATGTCGTGCAGTCTTGGCGATCGTCGGTCCCTTGAGGTCTCGTCGCACTCACGGTTCTCAGCTGGGCTGTAGAGGTGAGTAGAGGTCAGAGGTGCCAGGGAAGCCGGGTCTCGTCGAGCTGGGTCGTCGGATTCGTGATGAAGGACTTGCAGCAGACCGCAGTGTTCTTTAGGATGGTGCCTGCGGATGCAGGGTGACTACTCCTTAGCCACAAGGGAGAATCTTGAAGAAGAAATCGTGAAGTCCTTTCGAAGAAAGTGGTATCTTGATTCCAAAGATGATCTAATTTTAACAGGGGGCCCGCTCCCATCTTTATACTAAAAAAGGGGGCTGACCCGGTGACTAGGTCCTGCCTATGGGTGGGACTAGGTGGGGGGTGGTTACACCCCTCAGCCATGCCGGACTTCCCCAGGCCAGGGGCTGGTGTGCCCCTGGAACTGGTTCAGACCGGCCTATGCGTAGTGAGCACCGGGGTGCCACTCAGCAGTCACCTTCCTGTAAAGCCCTGCCTACCCAGGATACACAAAACCATGTCTGGGACGGTGCTAGCACCGCCCCTGACAGGAAACCCTTTGTCCAGGCTCCCCTCGCTGGAAGGACTCCCAGCTGTAGGGGGTCAGACTCGTGTCTGTGGTGGCAGCATCCATTTTGTGGAGCTGAGGCTTCAGTTAACTTTAACCGGGGTTCACAGTTACATACATGTCGTGTCCCTCTAGAAGGGTGGAATGCTAACCCCGTCGCCAGAATTGGCGAGGGGTTAGTATTCCAATTCGTATGACACCTTACTCGACATGTTTTGATAAAGCAATACCAAAGATAGCATTTAACCGCGAGGATTATAATGCACTTAAGAGTATATGGTATGCGATATCATGGAGCAGCTATTAGGACTTGATTCCGCAAGCTGCAGACAGGCTCAGCTCATGCCAGAGCACCATCTCACACGATTCCAAGCACTCTGCCTTCAGGATTGTCAAGGCCTGCCATAGGAGTGACTGATAGGAATCTGTGTGTCCATGTTAGGGTTAGGTATAGGTATACTACACCTACAGCAAAGGGTGATTACACGACTTTGCCCCAGCTGTCATGCAGCCAGTTGTGTCAAATTTAGGAGGCCAGCCAGGGGTGGCACAATACATGCTGCAGCCCCTGGCAGCCCTGGGTACACCTATGCCCTGAGTTACAGGGTCTGATAGGGTGGCCCAGTACCAATTGGAAATGTACCTAGGGTACATGGAATCCATTTTAAAGAGAGAGCAGTAGGCCTGGGGTCCTGATTGGCAGGGTCCCAGGTCGACTATGTCCAAAACCAGCTAAAACACAGGGCAAAAAGTTGGGGGCAACCATAGTCAGGATGTACCTTCCTACACAACCCCCCCCCAAACGAAAGGAGATAAGGCTATCCTTGTCCAGGTAAGCCTCTATTACCTAAGTGGCCATATAAGGAAGGACCAGCTCTGGCTTGGTTTCCCCCTGTGTCATGGTCCACTAGGCAACCCCTCACCCTAAGGGTATCTGAGGGTCTCCACCATAGGGAATCTCTGTCTCTGGTGTGTCTTGGGAAAGAAGAAGGCTGATGCTGGGATGGAGTACTGAAGTGAGGCTCCTCTACCTTTGGGCTCAACTTCCTCCAATCACCATCCATCATATGTGCCTTTCTTTCTTTAGCTGAGATGCACTGAGCTCTCAGGGTCAGCCTCTGGCTACCTAAAGCTGGAGGCTGGGTCCCTCTGTTTGGCTTACTGGAGGGACAGGTCAGGTCTGGGGTTTTTAGGCCCCATGTTTGGCTGTGCCCAACAGTGTCCAGCTGTGGGAGTTCCCTAACTACTTTTAAGGGGGATCCCTCAGGAGTCTGACTTATTTTCACTTGGCTGGGTTTACCAGCTTCAGTGACCCTAATCTGCTGATTAAGTGGTTCTTTTGGACAGGGGGCCCTTTGGGGTCCACCACTGGCCTCCCTGGTCTCTTCAGCCCTGGGCTGACTGAGGCAGGGTAGAGAGGTGCAGGTTACCTGCTCCAGACTGGGTCCCACCTGGGAAGGGTCCACTGCCATCAGGGGCTCTGCCAGGCTAGGCCTGACTACCTCTGGGGCAGTTCCTTCAACAGGGGTAGAGTCAGTTCCCTGAGGAGGCTGGCTCTCACCTAGTGTCTGGGAGGGGGGAGACTCTTCTTCCTCCTCAAGGCTCTCTGTTTGAGTGGAGTGATCCATTGTTTCAGGCTTCACAACCTCACTATCTGTCTGAGTAGAGGCTGAGACCATTTCAACCTTGCCAACCTTTTCAGGGAGGACTGGTGCTTGGACTGGGGCTGTAGCTATTACTGCCCCACTAACCTGTCTGGATAGGCCTATCATTCTGGAATGAGTTTCTTGTTCCACTTCAGCCCATGCTGAGAGTTCCAGGTCATTCCCCAGTAAGCAATCTACAGGTAGGTTATCTGTCACTGCCACTCTCATGGGCCCTGTGACATTACCCCAGCTGAGCTTGACTACTGCCATGGGATGCCTTCTCTTCATTCCATGAATGTCTGTCACCTGATAAGTAAAACCAGGGGTCAGTTGAGCAGAGGGGACCAGATGGTCACTCACCATGGTGAGGCTGGCCCCTGTGTCTCTGAATGCCTCAACTTTCTGACCATTCACTAACACTTCTTGTCTATACTTTCCCAAAATGTGGGGTCCAGTAGTGAAGTTGGCAAACCCCATGCCAGTCTCACAGACAAGAGTGTGGCCAGGGAACCTGGCTAAGCCATAGTCCTCCTGATTGCCCAAAGTAATGCCCACCACATTCTTGGGGGCACTCCCACCACCTGGGGGATTACCACTAGTGGTAACAGGAGGTTTAGGAGTATTACCTGGGGGTGTATTTCCCTTATTACCATTTTTAGGGCAACTGGCATCACTTTTGTAATGGCCCACCTGTTTACAGGTATGGCAATAAGGTTTCTTCTGTTCTGAAGGAGTGTTCTGGGACCCACCACCCTTGTTGGAGTTTTGGGGCCCTAGGGAAGTCTTCTCTGTGGATTTATCCCCACCCTTCTCTTGAGGCTTGGTTGATTCCTTTTTCTGGTCACCACCCTGGTTTTTAGGCCTAACCCTGGTTCTGACCCATTTGTCTGCCCTCTTACCCAATTCCTGTGGAGAGGTCAACTCAGAGTCTACCAGGTGCTGATGTAATAACTGGTTCTGACAATTATTTAAGATTTGCTCCCTCATAATTAGATTATACAATCCTTTAAAATCAGTAACCTTACTACCCAGTAGCCAGCCTTCAAAAGCCTTAGTGGCACAATCAACAAAGTCAGTCCAATCTTGAGACTGAGTTTTCTGGGTGTCTCTGAACAGCATCCTGTATTGTTCAGTGGTTAAACCAAACCCATCAACCAGTACATTTTTCAAGACTTGGTAATTGTTAGCATCCTCCACCCTTGTGGTGAGGAGCTTATCTCTACCTTTACCATCAAAGGAGAGCCACAAGATAGCTGCCCACTTACTTTGGGGAACACCCTGCACAGTGCAGGCTCTCTCCAAAGCAGTAATCCATTTGTGGATGTCATCCCCTTCTTTAAAGGGGGGCACTATCTTATTCAGGTGCTTTGTATCAAAACTCCTTTCCCTATTGCTAGGTTTATTGCTGCCACCAGTGGGAACTAGCCCACATAATTCTTGCTCTCTAGCAAGGGCAAGTCTCTCTTTGGCCAGGGCAAGTTCTTCCCTTTCAATCCTCAGTTTGACTGCCCTTTCTTCAGCTTCATACACTCTCCTCTTAGGGGAAGACATTCCTCTGTGAGAAGAGTTGAGAGAGCCATTGGTTCGAAAGGATCTGCTAGAGCCTCTTGATAGAGACCTAACTCGTCCATTCCCAATGTTAAGCTGACCTGAGAGTGGGCCCAGGAGTTCCCCAGTACCAAGCTCATGTCTGCTTAAGTTGGACCTGCTTAGTCTGCTGACTTCTACCTGTCCCTTATCTGCCTCATCCCCTGATAACTCATCCTCATCCTCAGCAACATCTGCCTCAAGGAGGGGATGGATATCAAAGGGACCCTGTAAGGAGGGCAAACTTCCATCTGGATTAGAAGGGTCTGGGTTACCAGCCCTACTGGCATCATAAGCCTCTAAGAGACCAATCAGAAAGGAAGTGGTGGGGTTAGACCCCTGTTTTAGTTTCCTGAGAGTACACACTTGTCTCATCTCATGGAAGCTAAGAGCAGTATATTTTGAAGGGATGACCTGTGGAGGGTCAACTGACACAAGGGGAGACTCAGTGTTTCCTCCTGTGGCCGACATACTGCTTCTAGTGTGGTGTAAGTGATGCACCTACCTACACTATGTGTTACCTACTGATCCCTTGCTAAGAGTTGCAGCCAAGGTGTGCTAAGCCTTGAGGAGCTACAACAGCTGGTTCAGTAGAACTCAGAGTATTCTAAGCTTTAGTTATATGTACCTAACAGTACTTATGTGATCTTTCAACAAGATATTCTTAGGATACGTGTGGTAAAACAACAGCAAGCTCAAATCCCAACCGCTGCTCACCAATGTGAGAAGGTGGCCTGATATGCAGTGCTCACTATTCTAGTGAACACTATGTATCAGTCCAGCAACCCTTATTGATGATTGGTTGTAAGTCAACCTTATAGACCAGCTATCCTAGTAGCGTGGATACGAGCAGTCTAAGGCTAAAGACTCGAGAGGGCGCGTTAAGCCAGCTGTTTACCACACATATACCCCTTGAATACCAAGTGAAAGGACACCACACAAGTGTTATGAAAATAAACAGTTATTTATTTAAAGATCACAACAGCCCTGTACTCTTTATGAGGACAGGGTACTAAGCACAAACCAAAACTCTTACAAAAATACTTAAGTTAGCACAGTATATACAAATGCCCGAGGGGCACGGAAAACCATATACTCTGAAAGTGGAATGCGAAATTCCTAGCAGGTAAGTACAGTACTAATAGCTTTTGGAATCGCTAGGACTTGACTAGGGAATCGTTAGATTATGTCTAGGAGGCCTAGGGGACTCGGGTGCAGTGTGTGCACTCTCACGCGAGATGCGGGACAAAAGTCTATGGTAGCTAGGAATTAGAAAGTTAGTGTTCTCGGGCGAACCCGACCTGGTAGGGAGAAAACGAAAGTAGATTCTGACCCTTGGATAGTGAGGCTATGCTGGGGCACCGAAATGCCGAAGTTACCTAGCCCAGGGGCTGCAGCTGCATAGGTCTGAAAAGACGTCGGGAATCCTCGTAGACGGACCAGGAGCCGGAAGAAAAGATGCTGGCCGGTGACCAGTGAAGAAAGTTCAGTCGGATCCAAGCCTGGATCTTGAAGATAGATGACACCTGAAAGCAGAGGGGACCAAGTTCGAGACTACTAGCCAGTAGTCAGTGGGCACCAGGAGGGCACCGGATGGTAGCCACCTCGACTAGGTGAGTGGGTGACGCTTGACTCGAAGATCTCACGGACCAGGAGGCGTTGTCGGCGACCAGGATGGAGGATCGAGCTGTCCCACGAAGATAGAAGCTGTCGGCGTCGCTGGACCCAGGATTGGGCAACAAAGCCTTGGCAAATTCAAGCCCACGCGGTGGACCTAAAATGGCGTCTGGAGTGGACCAGGAGGGTCCGGGGTGCCTCTCTTGAAGAAGGAAGCAAAGGCCAGCCTGGAGCAACCAGACCAGCAGTCGTGAAGTCGTTGGGCGTCGTTCAGAGGGCCACAAGCCAGCCGGCTAGTAGCCAAACAACGCGGTGCACAGCAAACAGCAGAAGGGCCCCACGCAGATCGTGGAGATGCAGGGGGGCTGATCTTGGGTGCTGGAGCTGCGCAGGGTCGGGGCTTCTCGGACCCCAAAGCACTCACCAGTGGAGGACACGGTGGGCTTGCAGTAAAGATGTCGTGCAGTCTTGGCGATCGTCGGTCCCTTGAGGTCTCGTCGCACTCACGGTTCTCAGCTGGGCTGTAGAGGTGAGTAGAGGTCAGAGGTGCCAGGGAAGCCGGGTCTCGTCGAGCTGGGTCGTCGGATTCGTGATGAAGGACTTGCAGCAGACCGCAGTGTTCTTTAGGATGGTGCCTGCGGATGCAGGGTGACTACTCCTTAGCCACAAGGGAGAATCTTGAAGAAGAAATCGTGAAGTCCTTTCGAAGAAAGTGGTATCTTGATTCCAAAGATGATCTAATTTTAACAGGGGGCCCGCTCCCATCTTTATACTAAAAAAGGGGGCTGACCCGGTGACTAGGTCCTGCCTATGGGTGGGACTAGGTGGGGGGTGGTTACACCCCTCAGCCATGCCGGACTTCCCCAGGCCAGGGGCTGGTGTGCCCCTGGAACTGGTTCAGACCGGCCTATGCGTAGTGAGCACCGGGGTGCCACTCAGCAGTCACCTTCCTGTAAAGCCCTGCCTACCCAGGATACACAAAACCATGTCTGGGACGGTGCTAGCACCGCCCCTGACAGGAAACCCTTTGTCCAGGCTCCCCTCGCTGGAAGGACTCCCAGCTGTAGGGGGTCAGACTCGTGTCTGTGGTGGCAGCATCCATTTTGTGGAGCTGAGGCTTCAGTTAACTTTAACCGGGGTTCACAGTTACATACATGTCGTGTCCCTCTAGAAGGGTGGAATGCTAACCCCGTCGCCAGAATTGGCGAGGGGTTAGTATTCCAATTCGTATGACACCTTACTCGACATGTTTTGATAAAGCAATACCAAAGATAGCATTTAACCGCGAGGATTATAATGCACTTAAGAGTATATGGTATGCGATATCATGGAGCAGCTATTAGGACTTGATTCCGCAAGCTGCAGACAGGCTCAGCTCATGCCAGAGCACCATCTCACACGATTCCAAGCACTCTGCCTTCAGGATTGTCAAGGCCTGCCATAGGAGTGACTGATAGGAATCTGTGTGTCCATGTTAGGGTTAGGTATAGGTATACTACACCTACAGCAAAGGGTGATTACACGACTTTGCCCCAGCTGTCATGCAGCCAGTTGTGTCAAATTTAGGAGGCCAGCCAGGGGTGGCACAATACATGCTGCAGCCCCTGGCAGCCCTGGGTACACCTATGCCCTGAGTTACAGGGTCTGATAGGGTGGCCCAGTACCAATTGGAAATGTACCTAGGGTACATGGAATCCATTTTAAAGAGAGAGCAGTAGGCCTGGGGTCCTGATTGGCAGGGTCCCAGGTCGACTATGTCCAAAACCAGCTAAAACACAGGGCAAAAAGTTGGGGGCAACCATAGTCAGGATGTACCTTCCTACAGTCACCTTCCTCTAAAGCCCTGCCTGCCCAGGATACACAAAACCCTGTCTGGGATGGTGCTAGCACCGCCCCTGACAGGAAACCCTTTGTCCAAGCCTCCCTCGCTGGAAGGACTCCCAGCAGCAGGAGGTCAGACTTGTGTCTGTGGTGGCAGCATCCATTTTGTGATGCGGAGGCTCGAGTTAACTTTAACCGGGGTTCACAGTTACATACATGTTGTGTCCCTCTAGAAGGGTGGAATGCTAACCCCGTCGCCAGAGTTGGCGAGGGGGTTAGTATTCCAATTCGTATGACACCTTACTCGACATGTTTTGATAACGCGATACCAGAGTTGGCATATAACCGCGAGGATTATAATGCACTTAAGAGTATATGGTATGCGTTATCATGGAACAGCTATTAGGACTTGGTTCTGCAAGCTGCAAACTGGCTCAGCTCATGCCGGAGCACCATCTCACACGATTCTAAGCACTCTGCCTTCAGGATTGTCAAGGGCTGCCATAGGAGTGACTGATAGGAATATGGGTGTCCATTTTAGGGTTAGATATAGGTATACTATATCTAAAGCAAGGGGTGATTACACCACCTTGCCCCAGCTGTCGTGCAGCCAGTTGTGTCAGATTTAGATGGCCAGCCAGGGGTGGCATAATACATGCTGCAGCCCCTGGTAGGCCCTGGGTACACCTATGCCCTGAGTTACAGGGTCTGACAAGGTGGCCCAGTACCAATTGGATATGTACCTAAGGTACATGGAATCCATTTTAGAGAGAGCAGTAGGCCTGGGGCCCTGAATAGCAGGGTCCCAGGTCAACTAAGTCGGAAAACCAGCAAAACACCAGGCAAAAAGTTGGGGGCAACCATAGTCGGGTATCCACCCTCCTACAGCATGTTCCTGGGGTGGACAACACAAGGGTAGATTTGTTAAGCAGATCTGCCATTTGCCACGAGTGGGAACTGAATCAAGACCAACTTTGTGGAATATTCAATCTATGGGGCCAACCAAATTTGGACTTGTTTGCGACTCAAAACAACAAAAAATGCAAGCATTACGCATGCAGATTCCCATAAAAAAGATCAAGGGGAAATGCTCTTTACCGCCGATGGACAGGGATGTTTGCTTATGCTTTCCCACCATTTGCTCTAATTCCAAGAATATTGAGAAAAATGAGATCAGAACCATGCCACATAATTCTAATAGCCCCAGCCTGGCAGAGACAGTTTTGGTACACAGAACTTCTCCAATTATCAGTGGAGCCCAGGATACAGTTTCCAATGATCCAGAATCTGATTTCCATGAAAAAGGACCAAGTTCTTCACCCACAATTGACCTCTCTAAAATTGTCAGCTTGGAACCTTTCGAGCATGAATTTCAGTCACTAGATATACCTCAAGAATGTCGTGAAATTCTGGAAAATTCTACGGCAATGTCTACTAACAAGACATATACAGCAAAATGGAAAAGATTCTGTAACTGGTGTATTTCAAATAATGTAATCCTTTTAATTCTTCTCTGGAGCAAATTCTTCCATATCTGCTTCAACTAGCCAGAATCGGGACTTTCTCATTCTTCAATAAAAGTCCATTTAGCGGCAATCTCCAGATACCGCAGATCTCCAGGATGCCCATCACTTTGGTCCCGAAGACTAATTAAATAAACTCCTAAAAGGTTTATTCAGGAAATTTCCTCCAATTAAACATCCTCCTCCTCCTTGGCAACTTAAGTCTTGTCACAACTCATGAGAGCACCTTTTGAACCAATTCACAAAGCTGTGTTACAGTTGATCTCATGGCAGGTAGCCTTACTTCTTGCTCTCACTTCAGCGAGGAGAGTCCGCGAAATGCAAGCTTTATCAATACTGGATCCGTTCCTGCAGTTCAGATCGGATAAGGTACTTCTCAGAACGAATCCGAAATTTGTCCCTAAAATAGCTTATTCTTCATCTAAATGAACCTGTGATTCTGCCTACATATTTCAAGAATCCTTCCACTACGGCGGAAAAGGCTCTACACACTTTGGACATTGGGAGATGTCTAAAGTTTTACGTAGAGAAAAAATCATTTCATAAATCAAATCAATTATTTATCGCCTATTCAGGACCAAGAAAAGATTTGGCTCTTTCAAGATCCTCCATTTCCAGATGGATTGCATCCGCCATTGTTTCCTGTCATGAGAAAGCGGGAAAACCTCTGTGCACAAGAGTCAGTGCTCATGATATACAGAAGATGGTAACTTCAACTGCCTTGCTAGCAGGCGTACCACTTCCAGACATCTGCAGAGCAGCAACTTGGTCAAATGTCCATACATTTACCAAACAATGTCTGGACACAGAATGAAAACAAGTTTCAGCAGTGGGACAAGCATTTCTGCGACACCTATTTAACTAAGGTATATGTTTTTTCTCTTTACAATGACTTATTTCTGTAATGGTGTGTATACACAAATGTTTTTTCAGTGGCATAAAGTTGTTGCATGATTTCTTAATGAGTCCTTAAAAAAAAAAAGAGCTACGCAGCAGAGCCCTGAGATAAAGGGGTCTAGCCCAGAAACGCTCTTGGAAAAGGACTGCTATCTATTCTGATAAAAGCATGTGAATCTATGAAGGATACAATACTGGAGAAAAAACGAGTTACTTACCTGTACACTATGGTTCTCCAGTATTATCTTTCATAGATTCACATTCGCCACCCACCTCCCTGTTTTTTCCTTCTAGGTAGACCGCCTTTATCTCTGGTTTCTTACATAGTTCACTCTTGGGTTGTTGAAAATCTGAGGTATGGTGGCTCTGCTGGGGATGGTGTAGATGGGTGCTAGCAGCTGATTGGCTGTGGTTTGGACCACATAATGAGGAGGAGCGGTTGCCTATTGTCATGCTTCTCTATGGTTTCCAGGCAGTTTTTTCTTCTACTGCTATGGTTATTCTTTTTACTGGGAGACTCCCACCATGACTACGGTGAAGATACAAGCATGTTTATCTATGAAAGATAATACTGGAGAACCATAGTGTACAGGTAAGTAACTAGTTTTTTCTGATGCCCAGATAACTTATCTCGTTTTTCAATATACGAAGCTGAACATTCATGTTCCAGGCCATGCACTCAGTTTTTGACTGGTTGATCTCATATCCTGAAATCTGTCCAAATTGTAGGGCTAGATAGTATATTATTGGAATAGCCGCGACTAAATCAGCGGTGTATATCATATCGTTGGCGTAGAGGGATAATTTCTTTTCCCAATTTCTGTACTTAAAGGGGGCTTTGTTTACTTGCTTTCAAATCCTCTCCGCCAATGACTATGTGGAGATTAAGAAGCAATGGTGACAAGGGACACCCCTGCCTTGTCCCTCTTTTGATTGTTGCAGCCGCAGAGAGATTAAGTTGCCCTATGTCGTGCATTGTACATTAAATCCCACACTAGCATCATTGTGGGTTTAATGTGCTGGGAAGTTCGATACCAAACTTCAGTCTTCAGTGTAGCCATCCTGGTGTTGTGGAGTTCGTGATGACCTCCCAGCACCACATACCCATAACGGCATCACTGCACTTACAGTGCCCATGAATTGCCATGGGTACTGCAGGAGCACAGGGCTCATGCACCTGTGCCCACACCATTGGCATAGTGCACCCAGCTAGAGTGGTGACTGAGGTATGCCAGGGCAGTGGGTTTGTGGGCAGGCACACAGGGATGCCCTGTGGCCATGTCAAGACTGTTTAGTTCTGCACCAAGACACTCTGCCTGCAAAGGCTGTGTGCGTCAGTTTACAGGGCCTCTAAGGGTGGCACAATAAGTGCTGCAGTCCTTAGGGGCCCTTCTCTGGTCACAGTACCCTGGGTACCATTTACCAGGGGCAGACATGTGGCCAGGGAGGCCAGTTGGGTTTAGGCTTCAATGCAGTTTTTAGGGAAAGAACACAGGCCCTGGGTACCTGATTGGCAGGAACCCAGGGCACAATCAAAGTACACCAGCAATTCAGCAAAATGTGGGGGCAAACCAGGCAAGAAAGATGGCACTTTCTCACACTCCCCAAAGCTTCTCACACAGAACCACAGAGAGCTAAGACATCCAGAACCAGCTCAACTGAACCTAGCAATCCGGCTCCTGAAGTCTTATTTTGGTTACCTCAATCTCCCACCAGACTTTATGAACGTCATTGAAGAAGCTAGACTTTCTACCACTAGAGCATGCTATGCTGAGTGGAGAAGTGTGGCTCACTGGTTAGAGCGGCAGACTCTGAAGCAGAGATCAGGCCTGGGGCTATTGTTCAAGTCCCGGCGCGGCAGGGTCTTGGGCTCAATGTCCGCGGACTCGATAATTCTTGCCTCAGCGCCTACTCTAATCATGGGTCCCACGCTGCAACTCTGGGCAATAGCTTGCTTAATCTCCACAACGGCCCCTACAACACTGGGATGCCTGGCTTCACATTGGGGGTGCCCAGGAGGGGCATCTTACAGGGAGAGTCAGGAAGGTTTCCACAGCGTTATACAGCGCCGGGACGCCCCGTTGGGGCAGCTGTGCGCTTTACAAAATACACTACATACATGCAGCTAAATGGAGAAGATTTGTTATTTACTGCAATAACCCAATCAATCCACTAGATGCTCTAACTCAAAACATTATTTGTGACCTCCTGCATCTACAAAAATGTAATCTGGCATTCACATCTATATGATTACATCTTGCTGCCATAGCTGCTTATGTACAAAACAGACAACACTTGTCATTGTTTAGGGTACCTGCCGTTAAAGCATTCATGGAAGGCCTTAAAAGAATAATTCCTCCCAGAGTTCCACCCTCTCCAGTCTGGAATCTAAACATTGTCCTTTCCAGGCCCTTGGGTCCCCCATTTGAACCTTATCATAAATGTGATCTACAATTTTTCACATGTGGCGATCACATCTCTCAGAATCGTTAGTGAACTCCAGGCATTAACCATACAAGAAACATTTTTACAAATACATCACAACAAAGTGTTTTTTTGGGCAAACACTAAATTCTTACCAAAAGTTGTTTCTGCTTTCCGCCTTAACCTGTCTGTTAAACTACCATTTTTTTTCCTCAACCAGACTCCGTAGCAGAACGGGCTCTTAATACGCTTGACGTCAAAAGAGCTATCCTTTGCTACATTGAAAGGACAAACACTTTCAGGAAAACTAAACAACTTTTTGTAGCTTTCTCACCATCACATAAAGGCAATCCTATATCAAACGCTTGAATTGCCAGGTGGATCGTTAAATGTATCCAGATATGCTACCAAAAAGGAAAGTGTACATTATCCATCAACCCAGAGAGCACATCCACACGCGAACTAGGGACTTCTATGGCATTCTTAGGGGACATTCCCATAGATGACATTTGTAAAGCAGCAACCTGGTCTACACCGCACACTTTCACAAAACACTATTGTGCAGCTGTGCAGGGAAAACAGGCTAGTGTGGGCCACTCTGTACTAAAAAACACTGTTTCAAACCACTGGAACAGATACAGGTGGCCACCGCTAGGGAGAGTACTGCTGTACAGTCTATGCACAAGTATATATTCTGCAGCTTGTATGCCTCGAGCAGAAAATGCTACTTACCAGCATGCATCTATTCTTGGCATGTAGAGCTGCAGAATTATATACGCTCACCCGCCTCCCTGGGTACCTTTTATCTGTTGTAGTGCTATCTTACTTAGATACATCACACATGGACATCGTTCTGTTTCTCACAAACTCCATCACCCTTTATGATTAAAAACAATCTGAGGATGGAGTCAATGCCCATGTGCACTGTCTTCTTAAGGAGTTTCCTATCTCGTGACTACAAAGAACTTCTTCCAATACAAAAACTAAATGCAAACATCCGAGCCCAACACCAGATGTCGATCTATGCACAAGTATATAATTCTGAAGCTCTACATGCAAAGAACAGATGCATACTGACTGGTAAGTAGCATTTTCGTTTATCTTTTATTGATATTCTTCAAAGTGAAGTATCTGTGTTATATCATGGTCCGAATCAAATACGATCTGTGGTGCAATTTGCATGGACCTTACAGACTCAAAATGGGAAAAGTACCATGGAATTATTTGAACGCTTCTGCTTGGTTTTTACCATTTAATCTAACTGATAGACCGATTCATGTCAATGAAAGATACTACATATACACTGTTGCACATTGAACAATTCGAACACTTGCCATTTTCATTAGCAGAAACTGATATGGCAGTGTGGTTAATTCATGGTGTTATTTCCTTTCCTTTCTCGCTGTTTCAATGTATCCCTTGCATGAACCAGTTTCTGATAGGCCGCTTTAAACCATTGGGGAGTACATTTATTCACGAAGTGTGGCTTTTGCCTTTTGCTTACAGATGTCAGCTGGAGGATACAGAAGTTTTCCTTACAGGGGAGGAGTGCGATTCCGCAATAGGACGATCTTTAGTTTGTAAACACAATAAGTTGCACACCGTCCGCACCTATTCTGGCTTGTTTTTTGAAAGGGACCCCTGTCCCCGCAATTATTCCTGCTCTCACGTTGCTCTCTAATAGCAGTTATTTTGAATAACCATGACTGCTGTGGCTTATGAGCTGGCATCTTGTATATATTAACAGTTTCACGACCTACACTTGTTGTAGCAATGTGCTTTTTCCACCCCTCATGGGATTGTAGATAGTTCCATTTGGCCTTCCATTCAACTTTGAAAACAGACTTCAATAAGTTAAGCAGGCTCAAAGCGCTATTATTTCAACAAGTTGTGGCTCTTACTTCGGCTCGCGAGACATTCGTGTTGCAGTTGGCTAGAGCATCTAGTGAGATTCGATCACTTCTCAATATGAATCTCCCACTTAATTTTGGGGAGCCGATACATAAAATATTTAATCCGTCTTGACACAAATGGCCTTGCTCATTTTTTTTAGCTTGTAGGATTGTAGCCTTGTGACCTCTTTTCAGACTATCTTTGGTTTAAAGTATTTTATTGAAGCAGGGTGGGGTAGGACACAAAGGGCAGGGAACAGGTGAACCACAGGAACCGCACACCAATGCGCATTATACAGCAAGTACAACAATGCAGTTACAATTTTGCAAGAGGCTCCATCCGACTCGGGAGCATAGCTTCGCACCTGTGGGCACGTACAGACAACGAGGGGGGGGGGGGGGGGAGAAAAGGGGAGGGAGGGACGGGATGGGGGGAAGGAAAGAAAATCAGGAGGGGAGGGACAAAGGAGAGAACGAATGAAAAAGGGGGGGAAAGGAAAAAAGGGGGGGGGGGGAGGGAAGGGAAGAGAGGAAAAGAAAGGGGGGAGGGGTGAAGGGAGGAGAAGCAACCCCGCTCCAAAAACCTACCTAACCAAACAAAACCCCCAACTACCATACCCCAACCCACCCCCTGTACTGTGCCAATGTCTACAGTCTCCACTAATGTGAACTCCCCATGAATCTCTACTATACAATACCGACCCCACCCGATCAAGCAGGCGGGTCCGGTGGCGGCGTCAGCCTCAACAACCGAAGGTATCTAGGGCAGGTGATCTCTCGAAACTCGGAACATAACAGGCTGTGAAAGGGCTCCCACAACTCCTCGAAGGTATCAGTATCCCCCAGGGCTACTAAGGACATCTTCTCCATTCCAAGAACGTGCCATAATCTGTGCAGCCAACCAACTACAGAGGGAAGTGTTGTAGTGCGCCAGTGTATGAGAATATTCTGCACCGCTGACTCCAGCGCAATCGCGATCTGTCTACCTCTCTTAGACCTAAGGGGGTACATCAGCCCATTCGGCAGCCCTAGCAGGACATAGGCCGGGAATCTAGGCAGTTCTATCCCAAAGCATTTGTCCACCTCGCCCAAGACCTCTTCCCAGTAAGGAGCCAGCAGGGGGCATTCCCATAGTATGTGTGTTAGTGTACCAGTGTTGCCACAGTTGCGCCAGCACGTCCCTGGTATTGCCCTGTCCATCTCGTGCAGTTTCTCCGGAGTACGGTACCAGTAAGTCGAGATTTTAGTGAAGGTCTCTGTAAGACCCGTGTGGTAGGCCGAATGGCGTGCGCGGAAGGAGATGTGTTCCCATTCTTTATGGCTCAGCTCGCGCCCGAGCTCTCGCTCCCAACGTTCCCGACCGGGGTTGTGAATGTGAAAGGAGGGGGGCTGCAGCATTTTATACAGGTCTGAGATCAGTTTAGTGTCCGACGTGCGAGTAATTAACCAACGCTCATACGCCGTGATTTCCCGGTGTGCCGCGTCGCGCACTTGGGGTTGTAATGCCCAGTGGCGCGCCTGCATGTATCGCATGCGCTCCGTTTCCGGGAGGCCATAATCCCTCCTCAAGTCTTGGAAGGAGACCACTTCCTCAGGGGAGTACAAGTGATACAAAGTGCAGCAGCGAGCCACCCGCCAGCGCTCATAAGCACCCTGCTCCATCCCAGGGCCGAAGTCCGGGTTGCCAACGAGCGGCGTAAAGGGAGAGGGGAAGGTGGTAAGCTCGCATCTGGCAGCCACCGAGTCCCACGTCTGGAGCGGGACCCGCGTTACCAAAGACGCATAAAGATTGGGGGGCCGATGGGCCCGCCTCAAGAATGGCACTTCCTGCAGCGTCCTACCCGCCACCGCCTGATCCTGGAACAGCCAATGCTTATCAGACTCCCACCGGCTCCATTCCACGAGGTAGCGGAGCTGAGCGGCCTGGAAATATTTCCGCAAGTCCGGAATCCCCAGCCCTCCGGATTCCGGTGACAGCATAGCGATGCCTCTCTTGATCCTCGGCCTGCGGCCCTGCCACACGAACCGTGCAATGGCAGTCTGAGTCTCCGCAAGCCACCCCGCGGGGGGCTGGAGCGGTAACGCTCTGAAGAGGTAAAGCACCTGAGGCAGGAGGGTCATCTTCACCGCGGCCACCCTACCCAGTAGTGACAGCGTGCCCTTATCCCACCGGCCCAGTTCCTCCCTGATTTTCGCGCCCAGAGCCGCGTAATTGGCCGTGACCATCTCCGGGAGGGAGGGCGCCAACAGGATCCCCAAGTACGGGATCCGGTCCCTGGACCAGCTCAGAGGGTAAAGCCTCTGCAGTTCCACTCTAGTGGCAGCAGTAAGCGAGATGTCAAGGGCGGCTGACTTACCCAGGTTCACCTTGAAACCCGCCACGTCAGCGAATAAGTTCAGTTCCTCCACACAGGCCGGCAGCGATCTCCGCGGGTCATCCAGCGTCAGAATGACATCATCCGCGTACAGGCTAATCGCATGACGGAACCCACCCATCTGGACGCCGACAATGTCAGGGTTCTGCCTAACCCTTTGGGCAAATGGCTCCATGTACAGGGCAAAGAGCAAAGGGGAGAGCGGGCACCCCTGTCTCGTGCCCCGCTCAATGGGGAAGGGTCGAGAGCTGCCGCCGTTCACCCGGACCACCGCAGATGGGAACCAGTAACAGTTGAAGATCAAATGACGGAACCTCTCCCCCATCCCGAATTTGCTCAGGACTTTCTCCAGGTAGGGCCAGTGCACCCTGTCAAAAGCCTTCTCCGCGTCTATGGACAGGAGCATCCTCTCCCCAGGGATCCTGGAAGCCTTCTCGAGAATGTGTGTCACCCTTTTCGTGTTATCCACCGTTTGCCTACCGGGCACGAAGCCCGCTTGGTCCGAGTCAACCATGCCGGGGAGGTGCAACGCCAGGCGTGCTGCTAATATACTGGTGAACACCTTCAAATCAGTGTTCAGCAGCGAAATGGGTCGGTAGGACCCACAAGCGGTCCTGTCCTTGCCCGGCTTCGGAATCACTGAAACCGTGGCCTGAAGAAACTCGGAGGGGATGGCTCCGGGCTCTGCGAAGGAGTTAAAGAGGCGAGTCAGCAGAGGCGCCAGCTCCTGACAGAAGGTTTTGTAAAACAGCGGGATAAAGCCATCCGGACCCGGGGCCTTGCCCAGTTTGAGCCGGGATATCGCCGTGACCACCTCCTCGATACGTATGTCACGCTCCAGATACTGAGCCTGATCCTGTGTCAGCGACGGGAGCGGGACCGAGTCCAGATAGTCCACCTCAGCCTGGGCCGAAGGGGCCTCCCCGGAGTAGAGGTCAGCATAAAAGCTGCGAAAGACGTCTGCTATTTGCTCATCGGTCGGGAGTCTACCTCCGGCCGGGTCCAATAATTCCTTCACTCGGTGCTGCTGGTGCTGCACCCTAAGTTTGTTAGCCAGGAGCCGCCCACACCGATCGCCCCCTGTGTAATATTTGTGTTTCAGGCGAAGCATCGCATACTCCGCCCGGTCCGTGTCAAGGGCCGCCAGAAGCTTCCGCGCCGCCTTCAGCTGCCTCCACACCCTGGGGGCCCCTGTCCTGTGATGAACCTGCTCCAGCTCCCTCACCTGCCGGGTGAGCTCATCCCTCTTGAGTTGTCGGTCCCTATTCTCGGCCGAGGAAATCGCGATAAATTCGCCTCGGAGCACGGCCTTTAGGGCCGCCCACTGTGTCGCACGAGAAGTATCCCCATTGTCGTTCACGGTCTGAAAAGCCAAAATGGCCGCCCGGATCTGATCCACCACCGACCGCCTGTGCAAAAGCGTGTCTCGGAGCCTCCAGACCCCTCTCGGCCGAGCCACCGGTGGAAGAGTGAAAACGCCCTCCACCGGAGCGTGGTCAGAAAGAGAGAGGACCCCCATGTCCGCACTCGAAGCCAAAGGGAGCATTGGGCCCGACACTAGGAGATGGTCTAAGCGCGCATAAGATCTATGGGCGTGTGAGAAGTAAGAGTATGCGCGGGTGGTGGGGTGGAGGCGGCGCCACATGTCATGCAGGTCCAGCTCCTCAAGTCGAGTTCGAATCGAGCCCGAAAGCTCACCCAACTGATGGCGCCGCTGCACAGACCTGTCCAGTGCCGCGTCGAAAACCAGGTTCAAATCACCCCCCAACACTATGTGCCTATCAGAGGTGGATGCAATGTCGTCCAAAGCCCTGTGCAAGAATTGATCCTGATGATCATTGGGGCAGTAGACGGTGCCAACAGTCAGTGCTAAACCCCCCATCTTAATCTTGTATGCTAGAAGTCTCCCTTTCTGTTCTGCTACCTTGCTCACGACCTCTCCCCTGAACCCCCTAGAAAACAAGATTGCCACCCCTGCCGTCTTGGAGGTGCTAGAGGAGAATAGCTGCGTGGGGAACTTAGGGGTACGCATCCGCGAGCAATCCTTAGCCAGCAAATGGGTCTCCTGCAACAGGCAGATATCCGCTTGTGAGTTCTCCAACAAGGATAACACTGCCCGCCGCTTAACCGGATTGTTCAGCCCTTTCACATTGAGAGTAAGCACCTTAAGAGCCATCAAGGAGGGAGTTCAAGGAGCACATATCAAGAAGCAAAGCCCCGCAAGCAAACACAGAAGGCACCATTCGAGGCCTCAAAACAGAGCAACTTTGAATCACCCACTGGCACAGTACAGTCCCCGAACCCCAACACCCCACAACTAGAAACCCCCCCCCTGCCCCCACACAACCCAATCTACACCACCCCCCGCTACTGGCCCCCCCTCTAGGTCCCAGAATCAAAACATCTGCCCACCTGCCCCAACCCCATTCCCCGCTTCTCAAACTTTTCAAAAAAGACATTGTCCCAGTCCGGCCCGGAACGGGCAAGGCCGTGGTAAGTCAATCTAGTGGACGTCCAGCCACCACCTCCAGCACTCGCCCTTCCTCCCAGCCCACCCCCCGGATCCCCGCACCTGCAATAAGAATGAGCTAGAGTAGACTCCCCCCGGAGTGAGTTCAGGCCGTCAAGGCCACTTCGCCGTTCGTCGCCACTCTGGAGGCCTCCTGGATGGCAGCCGCCATTTCTGCCCGGATTGCTGCGAGCCCGGACGCTCCGCCGGAGGAGAGGCCCCCCCCCCCAGCTTGTTGCCATCCGTTACGAGTGCTGCGCCTCCGCCGTGGGGCCGGGGTATCCGCGTCCGATGCTGTGAGGCCCAACACCGCGCAGACATCCTGGAGGGACCGAAGCTGATGCAAGACACCGTTCCACCTAAAGATCAGACGGAAGGGGTGCCCCCAGGAATACTGTGTCTCATGCTCTCGAAGGAAGTCCGTGGCGATCTTGAAGGACTTCCTCTTCTGTAGCGTGACTGTGGATAAGTCCTGAAACAGGGTCACAGGGTGGTCCCGGAATCGGAAAGGCTGCTGCCCTCGTGCCTCTCGGAGGATCCGCTCCTTCAAAGGAAAGTTCGGGAGGAAGGCCAGAATGTCCGGAGCGGGCGCCGTAGCTCTGCGGGGGCGACCCGCCCGGTCTATGCGAATCCGAAAGTCCTCCGACTCTCCCAGGATCGCACGGAAGAGGGCCACCAGATATGCAGTCACGTCTTCACCCTCCTCACCGGACGGCACACCGCGGACCCGTATGTTCCGCCTGGACCGATTTTCAAGGTCCTCGGCGTGGGCCTGTAACTCAATCTGCTGCTCCCGTAGTCGCAGGACTTCCTGCTGCAGATGGGTGATCTCCTCATCCCTGGAGTGACCCGCTTCCTCCACCGTGTTCACACGGTCCCCCAGGGAGTCCATCTCTCTCCGTACTTCGCGGACCTCCCCGGCCACCTCACGCTTGAGCGTTTGAAAGTCCTCCCGAAGGGAGCTAAACAGCGACTCGAGAAATTATCTAGTCACCGGGGGCTCTCCACCATCCGCCCCCCTGGTCGGTGCCGGGGAGGTCGCGGCAGGTTGGGCTCCTCCGCTGCGTAGGGCGCCCCGTCCCAGCATTTCCGGCAAGGTCCGGTCGCCCCGTCGCTGTCCCCTAGCATTCGACATTGTAGCTCAGTAGAGGACGCCGAGGCCTACTGTCCAGCAAAGAAAGCAGCTATATGCCAGCCGGGAGCAGCCCACACAAAGAGCACCAGGAGGGCCGAGCTGCCCGGCCGAACTTCACAAAATGGCCGCTCAGTAATGCCGAGGGGCCAACGCCCAAGATGGAGATCCCCTCTCCTTCTCCGATCTGAGATCCAGAAATCCGGCCAGTGGGCAAAGTCACAGTGCAACGTCCGCCGGGTCCACGGCTGCAGGGAAAGATCGTCCCCGGGAGACTCGTTCCTCAGTCCCACACAGACAACCAGCCGAAGCGATCTCCTCCAGCGGGCCTCCTCAAGCCGCGGGCTGGCGTAGTGAGGCGATGCCGACTCCGCCTCCGCTCTGCACCTCCGCTCCGTTCCGCTCCGTACAGCCGCCGTCGGACAACTCCGAGCCGCTGGCGAAGCCGCTGCCGACTCCCACTCCAACAGCTCATGCACCGCTGCGGGCTTCACACCTCGGAGGCCGGTCGCTCCGTCGTGCTCCGAGGGTCGGGAGACTCGCGGCTTCCGGCTCTCACTCGGGCCGTTCAGCGGGCTCCGACCCGGGCTTTACCGGTCAGAATCTCATCCCCAACGGCGCAAACCAGGCTCAGCAGGCTCTCTACACCTCCACCGTGAGCACCAGGCTCAGTTGCCGCTTGATCCGGGGGGGAATCAGCGGTTACAAGCGGTGCAGGAATTCAGGGGTCCGGGAGCTCTCGGCAAGTGCGACCGCTCAGCCCGCCATCTTGGCCACGCCTCCTCAGACTATCTTTGGAGTAATTCCAACATTTATTCATTCTATTTTTTCCCAGTGTCTTTGTAGGGTTCCCATTACTGCAGCTAGCTGATGGAATCCTGTTCTTCTGGTACTTCTACACAATGGTTGCCCATCATGTGGTAATGCACAGACCAGGCCAATTGCAACTGTACCTTGACCGAATGAAACAACTTTTTGGATGCTTTGCATTAGCGACGCTTAGCGGGACTTATTGATTAACTTTTCGCTTTGCCTACTTCATTTGCGTGCAACCTGTGTTCTACTGTCAGCGGTGCCCTTTATCTTGTGCAATGGATTTATGCCTCTCAATAAGTCATGCACTGATCCGGATGATGACATATTGATTGGTCCATTAACAGCCCATAATCAGGCTTGCTCTTGGGATGGTTATTTGACGCTTGCGGCTGCACTTGGAGTATTGGCTGAGTGGAATATCCTGGATTCACATTCTGTGCATCATTCAGCCATCTAGTGGTTGGGTCCAGAATTTTTAGTTTCTTTCTTTCTGTTTTTTTCTCTTTTGTTTTGGTAGCTGTCGTCCACCATTTGGTGCCAGGTACGTCCCCTGTGTGATGTCAGCAGGGATGTGGAATTTTTAAAAAAAATGTACTTGTCCAAGGGACAACATGCTACAGAAATCTACTTGCCCTGAAAAGAAACCAACTTGTCCAGCTTATTGCTTAATTCAATTAGATGAGCTTCCAAAGAAAGTGCCTATTATTTGTAGTGGAGACTATGGCACTATTAACTTTACACTGTGACGCTTTTGACATTTGATTGGGTAAAACAGTATCTGTTATACATCTACTTGATGTGTATGTACTGGAAAAAAACGATATTACATATACATTTTGCACTAGGTATTGGCAAATAAAATACAGTAACAAACATTGTAGACCTAAGCTGATCTCCACAAAACATCTGGTATCCAGTCCTAAGTCCGAGATGGACATAAATGTCATTCTTCAGTATGCCTCAACCAGAGCTATGTTTTCTTCAGTAGAGGAAAGGAGAGTTTTTCTAATTAATCAGTGACGGACAGGAGTCAGAATTCCTTTCTTCTTAGGAGACAGTTATGCATATTTCAGTCAAATTAACATCCAAGGATCATCTCGCATGATTTGAAAGATTTTCATGTGGGTGAGTGTGACATTGCAACACATAATAGTAATAAAGCTAACTCTTGGGCCTGGGCCCACGGTTGAGCAAGCCGCCAGGGAAGAAGGCTCAGGTTTATGCCTAAGGTACGGCAGTCTTACTAGTAGTCACAAAGAGAGGCAAAGTACCATTAAACTTGGTGAGGAGTCAGTAGGCTCTTGAACAAAGCCCAATTTGTATTACAGATTCACAAAAAGGATTTACAAGTCTTCCCATAAGTAACAGCTGATGGAAAGTCTTGGAAGGCTGCAGTAGATTCCAGAACCATTTACCTTACCTGTGTTAGCTAAGTAAAACGTACACACTAACATGTTGTGCAGCAATGAAAGTCCGAAATGACTAAACCCATGCAAGTAGCTAGTATCAGGGCCAAGGATGTAAAAATCCTTCTCTTGTGAATCTTGTCAGTCCTGGCAGGATTGTAATATCCCATTATACAAACTGCAAGGAATCTAGTCTATGAAAATGCCGTGGTATGTTCGTGATGAACAGCAGACTAAATCTCGTTATAACTAGGGACAACATATTAGAAGAAATGGCAGCGCTTTCAAAACAGCTGTGGTTTCAGTTGAGAGGTTTCATCAGCAATACTTGCCAAAGTGCAGTGGCATAAATTCTGCAGCAAATTTAACACAAAAATTCCACAAGAGGGAGAGCTGCAAAATTAGTGTGCATGGACAACTCAATGTCATTTTTAGTAAGCTCCTAGCAGGAGTGGCCTGCATTTACCACAACCTATATTCTCCAGTGAGGGTAGTGTGCCCGGTAAGAAAATACAGATCACTTTCTCCAGGTCAAGTGTAACCTCGTCAGACATAAGACAGAGAACAATAGACATGTTTTCCTGATCTACTTTCAAAGGGATCATGTCTGCAGGGTGATCTGACCCAAAGACCACTTGCGTACCTGCAGGCTAACAAGAAATTGACCCAGAGTCTGGCATTTCTAGAATCAGATACACTATGGTTTAGGCAGGAGCCCAGGAAGAAGAATGAAGAAGGTGGCTGGTCTGAGAAATCTCTAAGCAAAAAAGCTTTAAAGATCATGTGTCCTCAAAACACTCCTCAGCTGTTGAGTGGAAGGTGCTTGAGAGGATGCTCGGGCATGTTGAGGGCCTGGATTTGGGGTTGGGAAAGGAGAGACCAGCCATACATGGGCTTGTGAATCTGTTTTACATTGAGCTTTGAATGTCAGGAGACTGGGTAACTCAGAAAGAATTTTGATACGTTATTGTATATGTAAGACCCCACCAGCAGCTTTAAGAAATAATGGTGAGTTGGAAGGTAGGAAGTTAATATGGGGAGAAGTAGAGATGGGGAGATTGGGAGTTTTAGGGCATTTACAGGAAAGGAAATGACACAGGAAGGTATCTGGGTGGGAGGTAACGGTATATGCCACATATAGTAGTCCTCATATTTGTATAAGGCGGTTACACCAGCTTCCAACATCCAAAAAGTGACTGCATCCTCAGCTTTTCAAACTGTGGCAGTGTCTTCCCGAGGACAGCAGCTAAATAACAAGTACAAGAGACCACAGATTTTGTTGTAGAGCCTGTGCACTAAAGTAGGGATGGTAAATGCAAGCAATGGGTGCTGCCAGTAAATCATATGATCCAGGCACGCCTTGACACACAATCATGTGACGCTCATGTCATAAAATGTATGACAAAACCAAAGACACTTCAAGACATTCACATCACAATTAGTGAAGAGAGGCAGTTTTGAGGGGTTCTATAGATGGGTAAGGGAATACATGGAGAGCCACTGGAAGCCAATCAGGACTGAGGGGTTACACAGGAAGCCAGGGATGTCTTGATGGAGTTACAACGGCAGCCTGTGCTAGAGTAAGATTTATAAAGCGAGCCAGTAGTGGCCCAGGGATTCTCAGCTAAAAATGCCTTAAGTGTCCCTGAGAAGCTGTTGATGGCTTTGTGGTTACATGGGGTATTAGGCTGGTGGCCGGAGAAGAGTGAGGGATAATTGAGAGGTTAGCCATAGAATTAGAAAAAGGTGGGGCGTTTAACAGGGAACTACAAAATAGCAGTAGGCTTTAGATAAGAAGAAAGAGAAGAGTTGGAAGTTGAAGTCCTGAAGGCATGGTGAAAGGGTTCCACTAGGAACTAGAGATGGGAGAAGGGTTGGGGTTGATGGTGTGCAAGAGACTGGAAAGATGTGGATAGAGATGGTTCAAGAATTTGCTATGATGCATGAGTAGATAGATGTGTTAGACGTGGATAAATATAGTGGAGGTGTTAGATAGGGGCACGAGCTATTTTTGGTGCATTCATTGTTTTTTTTTTTACCAAAGCTGGTAGCCTCTGTAAAGAACACTACGTAAATGCATCCATTTTGTTTTCTGGCTACTATCTTACTGAATTCCTGTACTGAGCATTGAAATGTTGGTTCTTCCTTTATCAATGGTCTTCAAACTTTAAAATAAAAAAAAACGGGCCCCCAAGTGTTTTTAACGATTATTCTAATACATTCACAATGTTTAAATATTTCTATATGTCTAAAATTTGAATATTGCAGTTAAGATATACTATCCTTTTAAAAAAAGCAGCCAAATACACGATTGCCATACATTCTGTTTTGGTTAGCCAGGCCTTAAGTGTAAAATTATTCACATTGGGATTATCAGTATGTATCCTTGCTGCCAGATTAGCAATCAAACGAGGGAGCTCATTTTCTAATGCTGCCCACTTAACTACAATGTGTGATCTTGGGCAAATGTTCTCTTCTACTGGGAATCTTCCTTTACCTGTCAAAACTGCTTGCACTTGGCTAATGCCTTTGTGTTATGCTAAACAGCCTGGCATTTACATAAGCTTACGTAACTACTTGAGAACACAACACCACCATTTTTAAAACATTATTTAAATGGTTTTCTTACTGAGACCTAAAGTTTTCCAGCTTATGTCCCTGTGAGGATTGGGAGTCGCCTATATTGACAGCAGCTGTTTGTTGCTATCCTGCCTCCGCAAAGGTATGCCCTGCACTGAAACTCCTACAAAAGCTCTTCAGTGTGTTCAATATATGGCATTAATGGAAAATGTACTATCGGAAAACTGTCTACAGGCAAACCTTCAAAAGTATGCACTATGTTTTCATGTTTTCTTTAGCATACCTTTTGTTTATAGATGCTGCTAGAGTGAAGTACGGCCTAACAAATCGTTTTCACAAAGCACCTGATTTTCTACTTATTACACTAACTAAATAAAATGCAGGCAAGCAGGAAGCACAAGAGGGTAATGGGAAGCAATAGCGTTTGCCTCCAACATCAGCTCAGTTGTGACGGTCACAGAAAGTAAAAGATAACGAAATGCCCACTATGAGCAGACTTGTGTGGACTCCAAGAGGCCCAGGGAGGAAAATGCCAGAGATATGCCCGCCTGGCAGACTTTGATGATTCGACAAGGCCCAGAGGGCGCAAGGGCAAGAGACAAGGCCCAAGGAAATGCACGAGGAGGAGCTTAGCAAAGGTAATCAGGCAAGAAACCGAGGAGCAGAACTGAGGGCCTCCATTCCTCTCCTCCCCTGCTTTCCTTTCTTTTATTTGGCAGTCCGATGCGAGCTACGCTATCCTGCTCCATGACGTGTGATTTATAGTCTGCAAAAAAAGCCGCTCGATTTTGCATTTCAACAATCTTAATTTCAAAACGGCAGTCTCGAGCCCATACAAATAGTGACTACAGTCAGAGGCTTTCAGCGAATAATAGGCCTTTAATCATTTTAGTTACTGAAGGCATCTGCTTCGGATTTCATGATTAGCGGTCAGCCGGTGAAAGTAGCAGTTCTGTCCCTATTTGAACTAATATCAAGTCTGCTTGTCCTTTGGACAAAAAAAATATTTTAACCTCTTGCCCTGGTAATAAATCTAGATGTCTCGGGCGTCGGGCGATACAAATTCCTCCTCCCTGGATGTCAGTCTGTATCCCGGAGGTCGACGTGAGTGGTGGCCATCTTCAGATTCTTTTATCCGCCTGGAGACTGGAAGCTCAAGCCCAAAAAAACTTCAAAAGAATATCATCATTGAAGGATCATCTGAGTATAATCAATCAACAGACGTCGTAGCTGAAGGCAAAAGCAGGGTGTCCGTTTGAACACCAGATGTGAGAAAGCTAGTTTCTGTTGCAGTACACCCCACTTTTTGCCTGATACCTGATGCACTTTTGCTTGGTGTGCCCTGGGTCCCTGCCAATCAGGGACCCAGGGCCTGTGTTTCTTCCCTAAAAACTATACTAAAGCCTAAACCCAATTGGCATCTCTGTCCACATGTCAGCCCCTGGTAAATGGTACCCAGGGCATTGTGACAAGAGAAAACCCCTAAGGGCTCCAGCATGTATTGTGCCACCCTTAGGGGCCCTGTACCTTGACAGCCACACACTGCCTTTGCAGGCTGAGTGTCTAGGTGCAGAACCAAACAGAGTCGACATGGCACTCATCTCTGTGTGCCATGCCCACAAACCCACTGCCCTGGCATACATCAGCCACCCCTCTAGTTGGGTGCCCTATGCCAGTGGTGTGGGCACAGGTGCATGAGCCCTGTGCCACTACAGTACCAGGGCCATTCCAGGGCACTGCAAGTGCAGTGATGCCATTAAGAGTATATGGTGCTGGGAGGCTGTCATTACGAACTCCACAGCACCATAATGGCTACACTGAAGACTGACAAGTTTGATATCTACCTTCTCAGCACATTAAACCCACACTGATGCCCCTTTCAAATTCTGCCCCACATGCCACCGCAAATACCGCCACCCACACGACTTGTGTAACCTCTGCCTCATCAAAGATCAACAGGACAAAGACTGTGAGCCCTGCGTAGCATTCCTGCCGAAGACGCTCAGGGCATGCCGAAACCAAAAAATGGCCCACTACGCTGCATTGTCGCAGTCAACCAAAACCTTCTCTGAGGGAACTGGGTTTCTTTAGGGACGAGGAAGAACGTGGAGCTCCAGCAGAGTCTGTACACGAAGGATCGAACGTCGAAATTCCAGAAGGGGGCTCCCATAAGGTCCACGCCGAAAACAAGGCGAGAGAGTCAAAAAAGATGACGGTGAAGGTAAGACACCATAAAGATCTGTCGGAACCGAAGGGCCACGAACATAAGGCGCCCAAGGCAGGCCCGACGTAGAGCAAAAAGGTGATAGAGGGTCAATTAAAGGAACCCCACGGAACCCACCCAAAGGTTGCCTAAGAGGGAAAATCATCGAAGGAACCGAAGACAAGGGTCAACATTGTACCCGCAAAAAGAGGCACAACACCGCCGAAGACTAACGTAGACACCGGGAAGAAAAGGCAGTCCCCGGCCTCCAACCTCGGACGCCGAGAGGGCCCTCGAGGTCGAAAGGAAAAAGAGGACTCGAGGAGGAGATAGCATCAGCAAAAGAATTCACACTCAAGAACTGAACTCTAGGCCAATGGTTTTTGTATAAAATAATATACTGTTTATTTTTAGAACCAAGTAATCCTGGTACAGGTAAGCATTAGATCATTTTCAGTAATAAGTTACTGGATATAGAACTGTTTGAAAATGCAATTGGAATTTTACTTTGTTTAATTTATAGGGGAGCATTAGAATGCAACACTTAGCAAATACAGTACGTTGGAATGAATAGGCTTTTTCAATAAATTGCAGGTAAGTTACTTTTACATTACTTTTTCTAACTCGGTGCTGGATGTCTAGTTTCAGCACTGACACATTTCCTGTAAACAGGTGAGTAAATGCGTTTTTGTTCATGCAATATTTAAAGAATATTTTCAGTTTTCAAAACTCCACACTTAGTCGTTTTTCTGAAGCAAATTGTCAATGTTATTCTATGGAGAAAAACAGGTTATCTGTTTGCAGGTAAGTAAACGACTGTGGGAGTTAAGGATCTGGGGTTTGGAAGAAAGTGGCCCTGTATATACTGGACCAAAGTAAGGTACAGTGTGCCGAGTCCACCGTCCCCAGAGAAATGACAGAGGATAAAGTTAGATATAACCTTACTCTCTAAAGGGGTGGCTTGCTCGAGCAGTAAGACCGTATCAGAGGACATTGTAAAGCATTTGTGGTACACAGCCAGCAAATGGTCTCACACACAAAAACTGAGCTCTAGGCCAATTGTTTGTATACAAAATATATAGTTTTTATTTTAGAACCAACAATAGGTATCAAAATATACTTTCTCAGAATGAGTTGCTGGTGGTTGGTTAGGCACGGTCTCTTTGGCCGCTCAAGGCCGTGGGGCGTCTGGTGCAAGGGTGCCTTTTAGGGTAGCATCTTTTTACCAGCTCCTGGTCGCGGTTGGGGGGGGACCTTCGGATTTAGGCTGCAGGCGTCTGCTGGAGGTTTGAGGCAGGTCGGCGGTCGCTGGATCTTGGGTTAGGATCGCCAGGGGTACCGCCTCATGGTGTTAGCCCACTTGAGGTCGGGCCATGGACTGCAGGTGCAGAGTGGGGCAGATTAGCGGTGTCTGGCCGGAGCCAAAGGTTGCAGATGAACAAATCCGGTGACCGACTTAGCGGTTGAAGGCAGGCAGGTCCTCCAGGGTTTTTGAGGTTGCTGACTGAGGACACACCGGAATTTCGCAGGAGCAGGTTCAAGGTGGAGATAGACCCGTAGGGCTGGGGCCAAGTCAGTGGGCGTCTTCCTCTTGTTAGATTCTGCAAGGCTGTTGGGTCCTCCTTCTTCCTTTCTTGTAATTTCTTCTGGTCTGAGGAAACACTAGATTTAGGGGTGTTAAAGGGTAGGTACAAATGTGAGGACCAATTTGTCCCATCCCTGGGGTGGGTACCCTCCCTATTATTCCACCCTCTAGGGGGAGGGGGGCATAAACCTGTCCCTGGTTGGCTGAGCCCCCCCCCCCCCCATCTGCAAGATGGCAGGGACTGAATTGTGCTTCACCTCGCCTCCACCACCTGAGGGGTGGAGTTGGCAGAGGTGGGCACACTGCTCTTCCTTACCTTTTTTTCCTGCTGGCTCTCCCACCCAAAGGGGGGGTCAAAACAAGTGGGGACCAGTTGCTGAAAGCAGCAAGTGGCCTGGGGAAGCTCACAAAGGCGGCAAGCCTTTAAAGCTTCCTCTTCGTGAACCGGGCCCAACCTGGGGGAGGAGGTTTGCCACCTCATCCCGGGATGTGCATTGTTTCAGGCCCCAGAGAGCAGCAGGATCTCAGCCAAGGGGTCCAAAAACATGTCTGGTGTTGGCAGCTGAAAGCAGCCAGTCAGCCTGGACACTAGTGGTAGGTTAGTTTTCAGGGGGCATCTTTAAGATACCCTCTGTGTGCATTTTTCTTTAAATCCCACACTGGCATCAGTGTGGGTTTAATGTGCTGAGAAGATTAATACCAAACTTTTCAGTTTTCAGTGTAGCCATGATTGTGATTTGGAGGTCGTAATGACAAACTCCCAGCACCATATATTCTTAATGGCAGCACTGCAATTAAAATTGGTTTAGACACTGTAGGGGTACAGGCCTCATGCACCTGTATCCTCACAACTGGTATAGTGCACCCAGCTAGAGGGGTGACTGATATGTTCCAGGGCAGTGGGTTGTAGGCATTGCACA
Source organism: Lissotriton vulgaris (assembly GCF_964263255.1). NCBI lineage: Eukaryota > Metazoa > Chordata > Amphibia > Caudata > Salamandridae > Lissotriton > Lissotriton vulgaris. Next base: position 868,183,616 of record NC_141699.1, read on the forward strand.
CAGGGATGTGTGCCATATCGACTCTTCACTTTGGTCTGCACCAAAAATCGCAGCCTGTAAAGGCAGTGTGTGGGTGTAATGGTACCTGGACTCTGGTGGCACAATAAGTGCAATCCTTGGAGGCCTTCTCTGGTCACAGTGCCTTGAAGTTGTGTTACCATTTACCAGGGGCTGACCTGTGGCCAGAGATGCCTATTTGGTGTAGGCTTCAATGCAGTTTTAGGAAAGAACACTGCCTCTCCTGACCTCCCCCTTAATGCCTGCATCCTCAAATCCCCCCCCCCCCCATACTGTGACCAAATCTGATGAGAAAACCTGATTCCAAATCGCATCCATTTACCCGCAGCCCCTCCAGCCTTGGTGTGCCCAATCGACGGTGTCCTGGCATCTCCCCACAATCCAACTCGGCTCTCCCGTCATGCGATGCCTTCAGTCAAACTCCGGGACCAAGCCTGCAGCCTTTTTCCCCAACTGAGGAACTCAATTGATTTCAGCAGTGCTCCCAATGCCTTCTTTGCAATCTTCACCCCCCCCCCCCCGCCCCAGTGCCGCTGATTGTGCAGTCTCAGTGCTTTTTGATGGCCCTTTTTGATGGCCCTTCCAGTGCTGATCATTACCCCCGTCTTCTTATGTCCCTGACCCACAGGTGCTTAACTCTAATCTGTACCTCTGAGGTTCCCCCAGTTTATGTAAGATAACATTGGGCCCATTGCAGTCTGCACACGGCTGCACAAGTGAATCTGGCGGTTGTAAGAAAGTGGCTCTGTATATACTGGACCAAAGTAAGGTACAGTGTGTATAGAGTCCACAATCCCCAGAGGTTTGGCAGAGGCTAAAGTTAGATATAACCTTACTCTCTAAAGTGGTAGCTTGGTCGAGCAGTAAGGCAGTATTCGAGGACCGTGTAAAGCATTTGTTGTACACACTCAGTCAGCAAAAGGTTACACACACACACTCAAGAACTGAATTTAAGGCCAATTGTTTTGTATCGAAAGATATAGCTGTTTTATTTATAACCAACAAGGTATCAAAATATACTTTCTCAGAATGAGTTACTTAAGTTATATACTTTTCAAATAGACACTAGACGTTTTGATTGAAATTGTGTTGCCTTTTGCAACACTAACTATTGTAAACACAATGCAACATTGAGCTCAATGTGAATTTCTAGATAAATGCACTTAGTTACTTTATAGATTACTTTTCTAACCACAGGACTGGATCCTAGATTCAGTCCAGGGACCTCTCCTGTAAGCAGTTAAGTAAAAGCGTTTTGGTTACAGTAGTGATTTTTAAGGAATATAATTGTATTTTAAAAGTGGACACTACTTGTTCACGTAGAATACCAATGTTATCCTATGGGAGGAAATTCACTTAGCCGGTAAGTAGTGTTATTGTTACTTTTTCTTACTCTGTGTTGGATCTAGGATCCAGCACTTGTGCATCTCCTGTAAACTGTTGAAAGAATGCGTTTAAGTCATACAGGCGATTTTAAGGAATATTTGTAGTTTTTGAAAATCAAAACAAAAAATTTTCTGGTGAAAACCATTCAATGGATTCCTATAGAAGGAAATTAAAGTTACTGGTAAGTACGGTTAAAATTACTTTTCAGGGTCAGTGCTGGTCTAAAAGAGGCTGTAGAACAGTGAAGGTTTTGGATCCAACGTCTGCCCAGCCCGGATCTCAACAACAGGGAAAACAGAACAAGGTGGCTGGACAGGAAAATTAACAAAACCTATTTCTGCCACGTAGTCAATATATACCACGTGACCACAGGGTAAGAATCCCAAAGCAAATTTATTTTCTTTTTTTGACTCCAGTTATCAAGGATTCAAAGACATGAACACAAACAAAACAACTGTTACGACAGTGAATTCATGGTAACAATATCTACAAATATACAAATTTTACAAATGTACAATACTTACAAAAATGAATCAAGCGAAACAAGTAAGCAAGACACACCAAAACAATACAAAATTCAGTGACCAACATTAATTGTAATTATATACAGTGCAAAAAATTAGTGCATAAAGCAAATGTGTGACCAGTCCATCGGACTATGAAACCAAGGGACAGGCGGAGGAGGTGGAATGAAATGCCTGCCTGTCAACCAAGCCTGTGGTAAATTGTTTGTCGCGGGTTGCACAACTAGGATCCAAAGTAATCAGTAGAATTCTATCCTAGGGGCACCCTTAGCGTTTGCCACAGGGTGGAAGTGTCGACGCGTTTCAAACCAACGTTATTAAAGGTTCTCTTCAGGACAGGGACTGGGGACCGTGAGTCTGTAAAAGATATACAGAGTGGGTGTCAAAAATGTCTATCGTAATACTGTCACAAGTTACTCTGGCTCCAGGGAAAAAGGAAAGACATGATTACCTGCGCAAGGGCAAAGGGATTGCCGTGGTGTCGGTTAAGCTCAACGGGACATGATTTCTGAAACAACAAGTAAGAGAGAGGGCTTAGCGCGGTGGCACACCGGGAGGAAATGGGATACTACGAGTGATGGTATGGGGCCATAGGATAATATTTTTTAGTCCTCCCTGTACTTCACCCAGGGGTAAGCTGGAGATGTGGTGCCCGCAAAGCGGTACACGGTCAGAGTTGGAAACGGCTCACATGTTGCAGCGCCTACGTTTAAAACTGGGGGAGACCATAAAAAAACACAATTCCCGGGATTAACATCACTATTACAAGTGTGCGAGCCCACTAATCACAACCAAAGACCCATGGAGGAAATATCCTACCTGAAGTCACAACAGACAGTTAGAGGGAGTCTAATCCACGCCGACAAGCGGTTAATTGCTTGTACTGGAACCTGTTACAAGGAAAGTGAAGGCCTTGATTAATAACGGGCTCGGGCCTTAAACGCTAGCGGTACAGGTCAGCGCGTCCCATGTGCGCGAAACACTTACTCTAGAGGGATGAATTAATCCAACCTTTCGGGAGGCAGAGCAGTCAGCACGAGAAGCGCCGCTCTAGGGCAGCTCTGCTAAAAGATGCAGCACTGTGTTCTCTCCTGATAACAGGTGAGTAAATCGGAATTCGTTGTTCGGCTGATTTTAGATGAATATTTTAAAGTTTAAAAACTCCACACTTAAAAGAATTTCCAAGTGAAACCAGTCAATGTTACCCTATGGAAGAAAAGTGAGTTATCAGCTTTGGGGTAAGTACTCGACTGGCAGAGTTAATGTTCTTGGTATAGACTCAGGGGTCTCCCAAGGTCAGATAGGTTCAGTTGATACACCAGTTATCAAAAAGTAGAAACGGACACTAGTTACACCTTATGACCATTGGTATAAGGGATAAAGATCAGAGTAGCCTCAAAAAACTCTATGTTTTGTGTTGGAAGGTGCGGTATATCTGGTTCGTCCGCCCCACATTAGAGTTGTGGCAGTTATCATTGGCTACTCTGAAGTGAATGTGCCAGCCTCACCCGAGGCACCTCTGGTCTAGGGTGCAGTGTCCAGAGATTTGAAGTGAAAAAAGGGTGCAAAATAAAGTGTGCAAAAAAGGAAAAAATAGTTAAAAAGAGGAAAAGAAACAGCCCGAAAGTTCTTTAATGGGGGTTGTTTCTACCACATTAAAAATTGAGTGGTACGATGTTAGACCGAGTTACTAGGTCTGATAGTATAAATTCACAAAAAACGTCGACATGTTTCAGCTCCGTTAGGCCAGGAAGGGTCTGCGGAGCTTTCGTCAGGACTCACAAAACATAGATATATAGTACTTACACTATTTGTGTAGTCTTATTTGGCGTGCAAACACTCTTATTTTGGTTACACATTTGGGGAAATTTTCCTTCTTAATCTGAAATGAGACGAAAAATAACGTCCATATATAACATGCACACACACACCTAATTTCAATTTAGGATATGCATTTTTCTCATAATTTGGTTAAAGTAACATATTTTATTGATACTAAAACACATTTGATATTTTAGAAGGCAAAGGAGAGTGAAGATGATAAACCTGTATTACCACTAAGGTTAAATAGGAAATACAAAGGCAAGAGCAAGTAAAACACGCTAGGATTAATATTACATAGCCTGTTTCAGATTTGCCTCGTAGCGCTAATCAATATAGCAGGAACTGGGCGAGCTAGCGCTATAAGCAGTGCGTGATTGTTTGGATAAGACGCTGCATAGTTGTAACGTAGCGCTTGTGGATATAGCGGGGCAGGGCGGACAAGACATTTTACAAATAGTTAGACGCCGTAAACAGTGCATTGCTTGTTTTGAAAGATGGGTTCGCCTACCTGTAGCCAAAAGAGTTTTGCTTCTCCGGGGTATCGCTAAACTGACACTGAGAAGATCAGAGCTGTTTAGAGAGGGGGGGGGGACTCCGTTAGTTAAAGAGAGTGGCTCGTCTTACCAGAGTATCTGAAGGTCTTGTTTGCACCAGCGCCATTACCCGCGTGTGTGGAGAATTCCGCCTTGTGCTGACTCTGCCCCGGGGTGTGGCTTGGCTTGAGAGCACTGGGATTTTTAAGCTGCCTAGAGCGTCGCATCGGACGTGTCAGATGCTGCATATTTTTTCTTGGGTTTCAGTATATCGCGTCTCTGATAACTTTATTGGGACACAAAGCTGTATTTTCATTGTAGGTTGTTTCAGTTCATCAAAATACCTCAAGATACCTGCGTTTTTATGGGGTTTCAGTATATCGCGTTTCTGGTAACTTTTTTGAGACATAAAGCTGTACTTTCATTGTAAATTGTTTAAAGACACCAGGATAACTCAAGTTCTTTAATAGGCAAAACGGTGCCAGGGAATAGCATCGTTCAACCCCTTGTTCACAGGTTTTGAGGCGGTCCACCCACCTTTGTTCTTTTTCGAACAGGCGGCGCTCGCAATTGGCGCTTTTATCAGTGAGCATTTCCAGTACTGTCCAGTGGAGTTCTTCACATGAGTGACCCATCTCGATGAAGTGGGCACAAAGTCTTGTGGTGTTTTTCTTTAGTCGAATGTTACTTTTATGCTCGCCAATCCTTAGCTTTATTTTGCGGCAAGTCATGCCAATGTATCTTTTATTGCACTTGCAGGTGATCATATATATGACGTGCGATGAGTTACAGTTCGTATGTTGACGTTGTGTCCATACCAGTGTCTCCGTTAGCTGTAGCGTTTTTGATACTGTAGTGGTTTTACAGGCTACGCAGGACCCGCAAGGGTAGTGGCCAGTTACAGGGTTCATGGTGACATCTCTCGTGATGGATTGCAATTGTTTTTTCAAGGGACGGGTATGGACAAGGACGTCTTTTATGTTCTTAGTCCTGCGATTGGCAAACCTCGGCTTTGGCCAGTTGAAAGTTCCAGTGTTTAGGATATGCCAGTTTTTATTTATCAGCTTGTTCACCTCATAAGTTGATGGGCAGAATGTAGTGACGCAGGTCGTTAGGTCCTGTACTTGTGCTTTAGGGTAACTTTGTAGGAGGCATTCCCTGGGCTGGCTGTTCGCTCTTTTTTTGCAGTATTTTATTGTTCTTGCACTGTAATTCCTTTTTGCCAATTTTTGACTTAGTTCTTGTGCCTGGATCAGGTAGTCTTCTTTTTTGCTGCAATTACGTTTTAGCCGAAGGAACTGGCTAAAAGGAAGATTGTCTCTGAGAGGCTTTGGGTGGTAGCTCTGATACGAGAGCAGGCTATTTTTTGCAGTAGGTTTTGTGTAGGTTTTTGTATTCAGGATGTTATTTTCTACAAAAATCGTCAGATCCAAGAAATCCAAACTCTTGTTACTGGAGGTGTGCGTGAATTTCAACCATGGGTCTAGATGGTTAAGCCAATGGATAAATTGTTCTAAATCAGATGATGTGTCCCAAATTAGGATCACATCATCTATATATCTCTTCCAGTAGAGAATGCTGGCAGAGAACATGTTAGCTGCATTGTGAATGAACTTATTTTCGAAATTGCTCACATACAGCCCAGCCACCGATGGAGCAAAGGCACTGCCCATTGATGTACCATGGGTCTGTAAATAAAGATCTTCCTCGTAGGCAAAAAAGTTTTCTGTCAATGCCAGTTTGCAACATTCGAGAATAAAGTGTCTCTGTGTATTGTATAGCCAGTCTTCAGAGTAAAGTATGTCTTCCAGTACTTGCAGTGTGTCACTTTGTGGCAAACTAGTGAACAAAGATTCCACATCCAAACCTACTAAGGTCATAGTTGCTGGATCGAATGATTTTGCTTGGATCTGTACTAACAGATCTCGAGTGTCTTTTAGGTAGGACGGTGTACGTTGTACAAGTGGTTTTAAAAATTCGTCCGCGAATTTTGACAGCGGCTCAAGGACTGACCCTATTCCAGACACTATAGGTCTCCCCGGAGGAGGGGACCTATTTTTGTGTGTTTTCGGAAGTGAGTAGAAATAGGGAATTTTAGGGTCCGAGGTTATGAGGTATTCAGCTTCTTTCTTGGTTATCCAATTCTTAGTCTCTGCTTCGTGGACCATACTGGATATTATATTCTGCAATCTTTCTGTTGGGTCGGAAGTCAGTTTTTTGTAGAATCTTGTATCCGATAGGAGGGAGAGGCATTGGTCATTGTAGCCATCTTTACTTAGGATTACAATGCCACCCCCTTTGTCGGCAGGTTTCACCACTATTGTGTCGTTCTCTCTTAGTGACTCCAGGGCGGCTCGCTCTTTTTTAGAGAGGTTTTGGAAGGTTTTTTTGTTCCTATCTAGGAGGTCCACGCCTTTCATTAAAGATTGTTCAAAGGTATGCAATTCGGGAGGCACACTGGCATACGGTGGATTGAATGTTGATACACCCTCAGCAGCACAGGGGCAGCCAGGTGCAGAGGTAGTTGGCTGCTGGCTAGCAGGCCACGCGGCTGTGGGACCTGGGTTTCTGGTCACTTGCTCAGGGCAAATAGGGAAGTAGATTAGGACAAAGGTTGCACTGCCAGGGGCACTTGGGCGGCTGGGTGCAGGGTGCTTTTGAGCCGTTGGGCCCTCAATGTTATTCAATGGAGAAATTGGAAGATGAACAAAAGGCTGCAGGCTCAGGTACGGACATTATTCAGGAGCGACCAACACTTCGGGTAAGTTGGGATCTTGAAGGATAGGTAGGCCCCCCGGTGTTGGGCACAGGGGGCTGTGGGGCGAAGGGTGCTGGGGTATCTTTTGATGTCTAGAAATCTTACCCTCTGCTGGTCGCGGTTGGAAGGGTCCCTGGATGTGAGACTGCAGGCGTCGTCTGGAGCAGCGAGGAGGGTCCTTGGGCACTGGATTGCATGTCACAATCGCCGGGGGGACATCCTCAGGGTCTTTGTCCACTCAGGCACGGGCTGGGCTTGGCGGTTGCAGAGTGTGCTGGATTGGCGGTTCCTGGCTGGCACCAGGGGTGTTGATTTTTTAGCAGAACCCCTGCGTGTGGGAGTCCCAGTCTTGATAGGGCCTCAAGGCAGTCAGGTCCTCCGGGATTTGTGAGGTTGCTGACCACGGAAGGGGCTGGAGTTTCGCAGGAGCAGGTTAAAGGATCAACAGGCCGGTAGGGCTGGAGCCAAGTCAGTTGGTGCCTTCCTCTTGTGAGCAGCTGACCAGAAGGTCTTCTGGTTTCTTGATCTTTTTGCTAGTTTTCAAATCGGGATCTGAGGAAGGAAGATTCAGGGTGCCACTAAATACTAAATGTAGGGGTGTTACAGGTAGGATAACGACAGATACCAATGGGTCCCTGTCCTGGGGGGAGTAAACCCCCAATCTATCCTACTCTCCTGTGGGAGGGGGGCAGGAGCCTATCTCTGATTGAGCAGGGCTCCCCATCCTCAAGATGGCCAGAGCCCAGAGTTGTGCTTCACCTCGCCTCTCCCACCTGAGGGGTGGGGTTGACACAGGGTGGCACACCCCCTTTCCTCACGTAGGATTTCCCGCCAGAGTGGGTGTCAGAACCGGTGGGGGGCTAGTTGCTGAGCACAGCAAGTGGCCTGGAGAAGCTCACAAAGGCGGCATGCCTTTAGAGCTTCCCCTGCCCATCCTGGGGGAGGAGATCTAGCATCTCGCCCAGGATGTGCATTTTTGAAGGCCCAGGAGAGCGGAGGGCTCTCTACCCAGGGGTCCAGCAACATTTCTGCTTTGTGGCATCCTAGGCAGCCCCTCAGACAAGATGTGGATTGTAGGTTAGGTTTTCAGGTTGCATCTCTAAGATGCCCTCGGGTGCATTTTACATTAAATCCAGCACTGCCATCAGTGCGGGTTTAATGTGCTGAGAAGTTTGATATCAAACTTGTCAGCCTTCAGTGTAGCCATTATAGTGCTGTGGAGTTCGTAATGGCAGCCTCCCAGTACAATATACTCTTATTGGCAACACTGCACGTACAGTGCCCAGGAATGGCCCTGGGTACTGTAGGCGCACAGGGCTCATGCACCTGTGCCCTCACTACTGGCATAGGGCACCCAGCTAGAAGGGTGACTGAAATATGCCAGAGCAGTGGGTCTTGTGGGCATTGCACACAGGGATATGTGCCATGTTGACTTTGTTTAGTTCTGGCCCTAGACACTCAGCCTGCAAAGGCAGTGCGTGGGTGTCAGGACACAGGGCCCCTAAGGGTGGCACAATAAGTGCTGCAGCCCCTAGGGGTCTTCTCTGGTCACCATGCCCTCGGTACTTAGGGTACCATTTACTAGGGGCTGACAGGTGGCTAGAGAGGCCAATTGGGTTTTAGTTCCAACACAGTTTTAGGGAAGGAACACAGGCCCTGGGCACCTGGTTGGCAGGAGCCCAGGGCACACCCAAAGCACATCAGCAGTTCAGCAAAAAGTGGGAGCATACCAATGCATGAAAGATGGTACTGTCTCACAGTACCTAGGGTACCATTTACCAGGTGCTGACCTTTGGCCAGAGATGCCAATTGGGTTTAGGTTTCAACATAGTTTTAGGGAAGGAACACAGGTACCTGGTTGGAAGGAACCCAGGGCACACTCAGTCAAAGCACGTCAGCCATTCAGCAAAAAGTGGGGCACTTTCTCCCACAAGTGCAGTGCCTACTCCTGTCGGACCCTGTGTTGACCACAATCCGCAGACTGAATTTGATAACAGCTTACTTACTTGTAAGTTACCCACCTGTCTTTTTCCCATATGATTGCATTGATGTCTCACTGTATTGTACTGTTATCCAGCATACAAAGTACCTCTTTCTGTAATGAAAAGCATTTCATGTACATGCAATGTATTGTTTGATACCATAGAAAACCCATTGCCAGTATTTGAAAGTATTGCATAAAAGTCTACTCAACTGTAACTGAGTCGAACTTAGTTCCTTGAAATAAAAGTAACGATGTAATATTGTTCAACAAACATTCTCCTGGTGTCAGTCGTTGTGTGTTTCTGCCATGTATGAGTATGTACACGAAATGCATTCACGCTACCCTATGATAAGCCCAACTGCTTAGCCCAGCTACCACTAAATTGAGAGTAAGGTTTTATTTACTTTAACCTCTGCATACCTTTTGGGGACATCCTGGACTCTGTGCATACTGTACCTCTATGATATTGTATATACAGAGCCAGCTTCCTATATGGAGGTAATGTATCAAGTCTATTAAAAAGAATTTCATCTATAGCACTACTGTAGCTAAATGGGCTCTGACCATTTGATCCGCCTTTATTTTCTGCGTTTGGATAACCTAGTTGTTCACATTTTATTACGAGTGAGCCTCACAACTGGTGTCTTACCCATGGTAATCGAATGGCAAACCGACTGTGCGTGATTATAGTCTGTGTCTGCCTTGTAAGATAAGGCTACTGCATCCTGGTAAGGGGAACTCAACTGGCTACACGTAATCACACACGTGCATATGTTGGTGAGTTACATGGAAGACGCATCATCCCTTTTTGTATCGCTTTGTTCGCCCTAAGTTAGCAGGGTTTGCTGAGACGTGAGTCCCTTGCTCACTTTGCCACTGGATTCAAGCTAGCCTGGCTGATGTCGGCTGAAATGCCAGCTTCCAGTCCAGGGAAGACATGACTTGGCAATTCGGGCTGGACTGTTCCCATGAGGCATTGTCAGACTGATTTGCATGTGGCCATGTCTGAACTGGGGTGGCAGAGTGAGCTAAAGAATGGTGATGGATTAAACCCAGATCAGTTGACTGGGAGTGAGTGTTTGAATTGCACAAGCGCTACGTCCATCATCCCCTTTTGTATCGCTCTGTTAATTAGCTGTCACACTACCAGGGTTGGGTCAGCCGAGGCCCACTGAACAAAGAAGCGAGCCCAGCGCTTTTGAGCCAACACTGAAGGAAAATTCCTAGTGAGTAGGACTAAGTTTGATATGCATAAAGGTTGATCCCTTTTTTTAGGTCTCGTGGCGTAACAGCGCGTTAGCGCTGTGTCCGCCAGGAGATCTTTTGTCACTGGGTCTGCTTCCCAGGAGACAGCACCTGGCTGCGCGCATCTCGCAAAAGGCGATCGGCGCAGGCCACGCGCGCGCTCGTCGTGGCTTTCTTCTGGGAAGCGCAAACCTACACAGGCACACCTCTCCCTGCACGCATGCGCACACAGACACACACGAGCACACCTACACACGCACACATACAGAGACCCCTCCCCCTCGCCGCCGCATACATACATACATACATACAAGCGCACCCCCACCCCTCTAAACCCCACTTACCGCCATTGTACACTTCTCCAGCCTCCGCGGGGCTCTCCCTCAGGCATGGGAGCCCCGCGTCACCAGCACTGCTTCTCTCCGTGGGCGCGTGCGCGGGCTTCCGAAGACGGAAGTCCCGCCCCACGGAAATCCCGCCCCACGCAAGGTTTCGGTTTTGCTCTGTAGCCTGATCCGATCCAGATCAGCCCCAAGCATTAAAGGGGTGCCTTTCGGATGCTGGCCGACGAGGCAGCGCCTTGTGAGCTGGCACCAGGCTGGGCCCGAGAGTCGGAGGTCATCCGGTGAGAAACGGAGTAAACTGGAACTATGAGCCTCTGGGAGAAGAGTGCCATTTGTCTGGTGGGGATATGCACATGCGTGCTGTCTCACTCCCTGTAGCATGCAGTGAACTGGGAACCACGCATATAGCTCAGGCGTGTGTTGCACCACTGGGGGTATATTACAACCTCCCCCAATTAAAGATTGTACCCCAGAAAGTGCACCAAGGCTAGGGTTATTTCCTAAGGATTTCTCCACAGTAAGCTCATCCTAGCGTAGTGGAGACTTTATCTCTGAGCACCAACACACAACGTATGGACCTGAGCTCTAAGTGCACTAAGAAGGCCCGGTGGACATGCGCACATGGTATATGCGCCCTGTTAGTTCGGAAGTGTACAGCACTCGAACGCATGGCAAGTGGTACAGAGAGTAGCGGCTGCTTCTAAAAGCGCAGCTACGTCTGGCTTCACATGGCAACTCTGAGCCATCCCCTGCGGGCTGTCGACGCAGCTTCCTGGCAAGCAAACTGCACCGAAGAGCAGCACACCTAATATAGTGTATGTGCGCCCTGAAGGATACGCTGCGCTCAGCTGGCGCACGCACTGCGTGTGAGACACAGCTTCCTTACCAACTCCTCAGTAGCATCCCTACCATCGCTCACTTTGCTCTCCGTAGGATAGGGACACACACTCTGCACGCAGCTCCATTACTGCTAGTTCAGCGGGCGCCGGCCCCCAGCAGTCCCACTGCATGTGGCTCTGGCACACCTGAGGCACGAGGTGCTGCTCGCCGGCCTTACAGCAGCACCCCTCCCCCAGCGGGTGCTTCTTGTGACAGACACAGTGCACACTTCCGGCGCAGTGGGCACTCTCTCCCAGCAGACACACCATACTCTGCTCCTGCACACACTGCACGTCATGCCTGCAGGAACAAAGGGGGCAGGCGTTCCAGTGCCGTAGGTCTCACGGCCCTTCGTAGCACCCTTTTGTGCTCGCTCGACTATATACAGAACAGGCAGGATTACTGTTGAACGTGATGGTATTTAATTTACCGACCTAGGGAAGATGGGAGGCCGAGCTGTCTTTACCAGGCATTCCACTTTGGTTTGCATGTCATTGGCAGCGTACAATACGCAGAGCCGACGCTGCTTCTCTCCCGCAGTATGTTCATATTGTACAGAGCAATGTTGCCTCTGGAAAGCACCGATAAAATATACCATTCGTGAAATGCTCGAAATTTAGAACTAATACAATGATAAAAAAAGTGGGAAAATAAAGCAGTGGTAGCTTTCGCGTGAAGTCAAAAGTGTCTTTTTCAAGTACATCATACATATTATGAATTAAATAAAAAAGTCTGATCACATATTGTCAGCTAGCTTCAAAAGCTAACATCAAGCTATACTAAAAGCACAGTTATTATTTATAAGCCACGTGCCACCCAAAAAGTATTTCTGCGCAGAAGTAACAGATTTTTTATTTATAATAGTCATTTTAATTTCATCGATTTATGATGGATGAAAGGCCTGTTAGTCACAGAAGGAAATGTGTCATTGGTTACCGAGTAGGGCAGAATATTTTGTTTGAAAACTGCAAGCACTTGTCCTGTTTTTGCAAAAACTCCAGCGGCATCTTCATAAAATGTACAAATTGTGATAGGGCTTTTTTTGTTTTAAGGACACACATTTAATTTTTACCAGACCCCTCAACTTTAACACAGCTGTCTATTTTAGTTACTTGAAATTCTTTGCACTTGAAGGACGTGAGCCGGTTCCTTATCTGTGTGTCATGCAACATGTGTCAAACTGAATCTTTTGAAATATCTGAGGTGTCTAAATTTAAATCGGTATTTTATTGTCACGCATTTACGTGAGTTTAAGCTATTGGCATTGGAAATGACAATGCCTTTCATTTATGTTTTAAAAACCAAAACATAAATAAAAGGCATTGTCATTTACAATGCCAATTGCTCAAACTTGTTTCTCTGTCTCACCTTCCTCTCTCCCAACTTCACCCTCCTTTCTCTCCACTACAACTTGCTGCCCCACCCACTTCACCCTTCCACCGACTCAATTACAATAACTTTTATTAAAGTATTAATTATTTAAAAAAAATTACAAGCCATTGTTATTTGTAATATCAATACATATAAGTCACATAAATACAACACATATTGCATTACAAATGCTATAGGTGTTATATTTGCAAAAGCTATAACTATTGGCATTGTCATACACAATGCCAATAACTCAAACTTTAATGCTGCAAGACCTATTGCATTGTGACTGATTGCCACTGGCTTACAATTTCAGTTTTGTGTTAATCCTATTGAAGGACTTCAAAATTTTTATTTATTTGAAATAAATATAAGTGCTGTTTTATTGCTCTATACGTGGGAGGGCTGTATAGGGTTATTGTTTCCCCTTAAAGCTCAATTTTATCTTTTTTATTTCTAGGTTGAAAACAGCTATTCTTTATCTGTCCCCATCTTCAAACAGTTCCACAAGAATATTATTGGGAAAGGAGGTGCCAACATCAAAAAGGTGAGGTACAAAGGATGTCATTTTTAAGAGTAGATCAGAGTCTATAGTTCTTTTCAAACACCATGTCTGGGAGATGGTGAGATGGGTGGAGGCTTTCTGGCCTTCTAGTTTACACGTCTGCTCACATTTACTTAAACTATGGCCAGGTGATGCAACCTGGTAGGAGCATACATATTTAAATGGATATCTGACCTTGACTCGTGGTAACACCAAAAAATAATAAAGCGCAGCTGCTATAAAGCCTGTTTAGGCATTTTGAGTTATTTTACAATATTGGATGTGACAGCTCGTTTATGTATGTCAGTGTACATACATCCACAGGCTACAGACATCCCCCCATCACTTTGTTTGCTGTCTGGGTGGTACATCTGTTAATGTTATCTATAACGCTATCCACTGTGTGAACTCAATGAGCTGCTCTAGAGCTGCTCTAGAGCCAGAGAACCAGTTCAGCAGAGCTGCCCTAGAGCCAGAGAACCAGGCCAGCAGAGCTGCCCTAGAGCCAGAGAACCAGTTCAGCAGAGCTGCCCTAGAGCCAGAGAACCAGGTCAGCAGAGCTGCCCTAGCGCCAGAGAACCAGTTCAGCAGAGCTGCCCTAGAGCCAGAGAACCAGGCCAGCAGAGCTGCCCTAGAGCCAGAGAACCAGGCCAGCAGAGCTGCTTTAGAGGGAGAGAACCAGGTCAGCAGAGCTGCCCTAGAGCCAGAGAACCAGTTCAGCAGAGCTGCCCTAGCGCCAGAGAACCAGTTCAGCAGAGCTGCCCTAGAGCCAGAGAACCAGGCCAGCAGAGCTGCCCTAGAGCCAGAGAACCAGGCCAGCAGAGCTGCTTTAGAGGGAGAGAACCAGGTCAGCAGAGCTGCCCTAGAGCCAGAGAACCAGTTCAGCAGAGCTGCCCTAGCGCCAGAGAACCAGTTCAGCAGAGCTGCCCTAGAGCCAGAGAACCAGGCCAGCAGAGCTGCCCTAGAGCCGGAGAACCAGGCCAGCAGAGCTGCCCTAGAGCCAGAGAACCAGGCCAGCAGAGCTGCCCTAGAGCCAGAGAACCAGGCCAGCAGAGCTGCCCTAGAGCCAGAGAACCAGGCCAGCAGAGCTGCCCTAGAGCCAGAGAACCAGGCCAGCAGAGCTGCCCTAGAGCCAGAGAACCAGGCCAGCAGAGCTGCCCTAGAGCCAGAGAACCAGGCCAGCAGAGCTGCCCTAGAGCCAGAGCACCAGGCCAGCAGAGCTGCCCTAGAGCCAGGCCAGCAGAGCTACCCTAGAGCCAGAGCACCAGGCCAGCAGAGCTGCCCTAGAGCCAGAGCACCAGGCCAGCAGAGCTGCCCTAGAGCCAGAGCACCAGGCCAGCAGAGCTGCCCTAGAGCCAGAGCACCAGGCCAGCAGAGCTGCCCTAGAGCCAGAGCACCAGGCCAGCAGAGCTGCCCTAGAGCCAGAGCACCAGGTCAGCAGAGCTGCCCTAGAGCCAGCGAACCAGGTCAGCAGAGCTGCCCTAGAGCCAGCGAACCAGGTCAGCAGAGCTGCCCTGGAGCCAGCGAACCAGGTCAGCAGAGCTGCCCTGGAGCCAGCGAACCAGGTCAGCAGAGCTGCCCTAGAGCCAGCGAACCAGGTCAGCAGAGCTGCCCTAGAGCCAGCGAACCAGGTCAGCAGAGCTGCCCTAGAGCCAGCGAACCAGGTCAGCAGAGCTGCCCTAGAGCCAGCGAACCAGGTCAGCAGAGCTGCCCTAGAGCCAGCGAACCAGGTCAGCAGAGCTGCCCTAGAGCCAGAGAAACAGGACATTGGGGCTTATTTACAAGCCCCTTGCGAAGCCGCTGCGTCACTTTTACCCACACAAAAAGTAAAGCACCGGAGGTGCAAGGGACTTGTAAATAAGCCCCATTGTGCCCATTTGAACCCAATGAAACAGTTACGTAACCTTCACACCACGGAAAAGGTGACCTAAAGCACCAGTTTATAAAGTTATTGCTCTTTCCACAGTTACTGGTAACTCAAGTCTCCTGCCTGAGGTCTACTACATTTAATGTAATTTAAAACTTCAGGTATCAAAATGCAAAGTTCTGTGAGCTATTAGCCTTACACTGGCTGAACAACTGTCTCCTACCATAGGACTGTTACGAGTGTCTACAAATCTAAGAATGCATTTTGGGAAGTAGATGATGCACCTCATGCCTGCAACTTAAAACAAGCATTTGCAGTGCAATAGGGCTGGCATTACTAAAGGTTTGAGCTTTTGGCGTTGCAAATGTTTGTTGAAAAATATTCCAGCAGTAGCATAAGTAATGAAATAAAATCCATGTAGACCACCAGTACCACCACCAACACAACCAGTACCATCATTGCTACAACCACCACAAGTACCATAACCACCACTCCAATTATTACTATTGCTACTCTATGGTTATAGTAATAATAGTGGTAGTTATGGTACTGGTGGAAAATTACTATTATAAATTACAATAACTGTTAATTTTTCAAAAGGCATTGCCATTTACAATACCAAAAGTTCCAAAACTCGCAGTTTCGAAACCTATTGCACTGTAAATGCTTGTTTAATAATGCTTGAAGCAGAAGCTTTGGGCGATTTTTTTAAGCTTAGTTTGCCGTTTTGTAGGAAAGCTGATTTGGGGTGGGAAAATGTCCACCTCAAATGAGAAGATCACTTGGTAGATGTAGCATAAATTTAATGTAATGACTCTGTGCTCAATCTTTGGGAACGTGGCATGAAGCAGTCGGGCTTAAATAAAATGCAATGTGTAAAAGATTAAAAGGAGCGTGCACAGTGCATAAACAGGAAATAAAAAACTCACTTAAATTCCACAACCAATTAAAAAATATATTTTATGTGAAAAAAATAACCAAAGCAACAAGGGTAACAGATATGAATGTTTAAAGACTTGAAAATGTCTCTTAAAAGCACAAAGTGCCTATGAGAGTCTGTGGAAGTGGTACACTGGAAGCTAGGTGTGAATTGAGGCCAACTGCAATGAAGCCCTGAATGAAGTCAAGTGTCACAGTCCTAACACATTTGTCACTTAAAAAATATTATTTTGCTTGAATGTTACCATCGTAGAAGAAAATAAAACAATCTAGCAATGCCAATGGAGGCAATACAAACACTGTCAAGGCAGTAGATATAAACGTTACATTTTTTATAGCTTTCCTCCACAGGGTGATATTAATACTACATAATCTATACACAACACACATATCTAAAAAGGTTTCCTCTGCAATAGAAATGTTAATTAACTTTTATAATAGTCTTTCAACTTGATGCTCATCTAGGTACCCGTGTTCTTTCCACATCCTTTTTCCATAACGGATTGGGCCTTGCACACCTTAGACATTAAGCAGTCACTCATGTATTATACTGACTGGACTAAGACCTTCTTCAAAACTAACCAGCTGTTTGCAGCTTTTGCTGAACCTCAAAAAGGTAACCTGATTTCCAAGGCAGCCATTATTATTATTTTTTTTAACCTTTGTTGAGAAATTTGCACAACATGTTAGAATATATTCAGGCGGAAGGTCCTCAATGAGTGAAGAAAACCACATCTGTTACATACACTGTATGGACATAATCAGCCTAGCATATTATGTGGAGAAAAGCTACGTGGAGCTAAGGAGGAAGGACAGGGGGGATGCCTAGGAGAGGCCAGGTGCTAATGGAAGTGATGGCAAGGAATAGTTAGGGCGTGTGAAAGGGGATGCTGTAGATCACGAGCCAACCCCGATGGCCGCTGCCAGCGGAGGGCGCGGGAGAGGCTGCAGATGGCAGGGTGCTCTGGCGATGGAGGTAAGAAATGAGGTTACCCCAAATGTCAATCAGATAGCTAGCTGCCAACACCAGGTCCCAGAATTCAGACCAAAGTGTCTGTCAATGCGCAGCATCTACGAGCTAAGCCCTGACCCTGGGCGCAGGTCTCCACCCCCAGTGCATGGAGACCCTACGCCGTGCAAGAACAAGCAGCATGGTGATCAGCTTGCTGGAGCTATCTGGACAGTATTTCACAAAACCTAAGAGGCGAAGCAGTGGGTCTGGCGTGACAGTCGCGGAGGTGATCTCGGTGTTGGTGCTGCACACATTGCGCCAGTAGGCAGAGACCTTTGGGCATAACAAGGCCAGGTGGTATGTCTGTAGCAGGAGCAGAGCATCGCTGACATCAGTCGCTGTGAAGGATGAGGTGCCAGGTTTTTAGGAACCTGGTGGTGCCAGGGGATAACACCCGAAGACCTCTAAGTTCTCCCTGTTCCGGACCACAGAAACAGAGTCTTCTAGGTGAAGTCAGAGATCGGGTTTTATTGGCTGCAACCAAGTAACAAGTGTCCTAGATGTACAACAGCACGGGATGTAAGTTCTCAGGAGACTGTTCGTTTTTACAGAACTAGCCTTCTCCTTTTATACAAAATATTACACTTCAGGCAAGAATTCTTTGTTTTATGATGCAACCATATACATATTTGTACAATAAAGAGTAAGCAAAGTCATGACGGCCAGCCTACAATTTCGTGTGTCCAGTTCGTGATAGATTACCCAGCTTGACCCAGAGCTACCATCAGATATCGATGAAACCCCAATAAAACCGGGCACCTCCTCATCGTAAAACCGGCCATAAACAAGAAACATGGACAGGTGTATGTGTGTGGATAACATGGTTTGTATGTAATGAATGGTTTATGGCATGTTGTGCCTTGATGCTATCTTACTCGGCCACTCGGCGAGGAACTGCCCGAACAGGTTTGGCTGGAGGCAGTGGAGTCAGCTCGGCCAGGTCATGGGGAAGTCAGCTAAGGTGGACGTGTCCTTTCAGATCAAACTCTGCCTTAATCAGTTGACTATATGAGGGCAAGCCACAAGATGGATGCCGTTCACAAAATGGAGTCCGAGGGTTCGGGACGGAAACCATGATTTAAGGGTGATAGCATCACTCAATTACGACGCAAATGCATAGGGATAATGTCCTAGTCATTACCGGCCTGTAGACACCAAATTCGTCAGGGTACGATGATATTTTGCGACACGAGTGTTGGGCCTCGGTACCATATTATAGCAGGGCCCAGAATTTCAGAACCACAAGGAGGCCCATTTTGTGCAGCGTGACAGGAGAGCGATATAATCTGTGCATGTATTTTCAAAGTATGGGGTGCAAGCGGTAATTAGGGGACAGGCGTTTGGTCTGATTGCAACAGTACAGCCAGACCTCCTGAGAGAAATCGGCACAAGTCCTTACTCCAGGCGGCGCCGTCAGCAGTATTATGGGACGCTGCCAGCGTGAGGGTGTAAATCGTGGTGACCAGCTTGCGGGGGGAGCTGGATGTGTAAGTGAAGTAGAGGGCAGCCATCGAGGGGGGGGGGGGGGGTGCTGAGGAAATCTGGGGTTAATCTCCTTGCAGGACACTTTGTTGGTAATACAGCAACGTGTCCATGGGGCCGGATTCTGCAGCAAGGGTAAAGAAGGTATTGGTAGGTTTATGGTCCGACACGTGACTAGCCCCAGGCGAGCTGCGCGCTTAACCATTCCATCAGTCTGCAGAGGGGGGAATGCCAGGTTCTCATCCAGGGGATACTCATCAATAGTCATAATCTATGAATAATCCCCGCCCATGTGCGGGATCCCGGAGCATATAGAAAATACATATAAATATATATGTATAAATATGTGAAACATATAATTGCAGCCTAAAAAACATTTTCTAACTGGCAAAAGTGCCGCAAAATTACATAAATTAGAATACATACAGTAGTACCCTTCCAAACCCTAAGGAAGAAAGAGCAGAAAACATTTGTATACAACAATGCTTTATTGCCATAGGAAAACCTGTAATTGCAGGCATTTGCCAGTAGGCTGCAGTAGAGTATAAAGCAAACAGAGAAAACTGACACCTTGCCTTTTAAGGCATTAGAGTAGGGGTACCGTGCCTTTTAAGACCTGAAGGCAACCCCCTGCTCCCATGGTGCACCACAGGTGACAGTTGGGTCAGTTCTTTTTTCCGGCTCCTTCTGTGAGGATCCTGGAGCTTGAGCTCTTCAGTTTTCAACTGAAATTGGTTTTTTGAGAGAGTTTTCTCAGATTATTCCTCAGTGGCAGACCCAGTCGCAACAGAAGACGCAGCAACATTTTTTGAATAAATAAGGCTTCTGATTTATTTTTCTGTGGTAACCCATAGCAATTTCCTGTCAGAATGCCTGCTCTTTTTAGGAAATGTCCTTCTTGTGACAAAAAGATGGCTCTGAGTGATCCACACTCTGTGTGTATTGTGTGTCTTCCAACAAGACGAAGTCTCCGTCCTTCTAGAGAAAATGGCCATAGAAGAGGTTCCCTTGATTCACAGAAATCAAGGAGTGTACTCACGATATTTCCTGGTTCAAAAACGAGGATCTGTCAAAGAATACAGACCCATCCTAGACCTTCGAAGGTTAAACAAGTTCATACGAAAAGAAAAGTTCCGTATGCTTGCCCTGCACCAGATCTTCCCACACCTACACCAGGGGGACTGGATGTGTGCCATCGACTTGCAGGACGCCTACTTCCACATACCAGTGTCCATCAAACATCGGAAGTTTCTAAGATTTCAGATCGGACGTTGTCACTACCAATATCGAGTACTGCCGTTTGGCCTGAAATCTGCACCTCGGACATTCTCAAAATGCATGGCGGTGGTGGCTGCTTTTCTCTGCAAAAGAAAGATCTTCGTCTATCCATATCTAGACGATTGGTTGTTGAAGAGCTCCACTCCGTCTCTGCTTCAGAACCATCTCTCGTTCTGCCTCAAACTGATGGAGTCGTTGGGTCTTCACGTCAATCTGAAGAAATCAGTTCTCAACCCCTCCCAACGGATCCATTACCTGGGTGCTTCTCTGGACTCACTTCAGGCAAGCGTGTGTCCTTCGGAAGAGAGGTTGTCATCTATGCTTCTGAAGGCTCACCTTCTTCTGGACAATCAGGCCCCAACAGCCAGACAAGTGTCCTCTCTGCTGGGATCGATGGCATCATGCATTTACATTGTGCCCAATGCTCGCCTTCACATGAGACCTCTGCAACAAGCCCTCGAGGATCAGTGGTCTCAAAGATCGGATCAGTGGGAAGACCGAGTCATGCTTCCTCAAGGAGCCAGGGACTCGATCAGATGGTGGTTGAAACGATCCAATCTTCTACGAGGAGTTCTGTTTCATCGTCCTCCTCCATCTCCGTCAATTGTCACGGATGCCTCCCTCCAAGGCTGGGGTGCTCACATGGACCAACTTCAAGTTCAAGGCCTTTGGTCCGAGATCGAGCAAGGCTACCATATAAACTTCCTGGAGCTGCGAGCAGTCCATCTTGCTCTCAAGTCTCTTTATCCTGCCCTGCGCACAAAACACCTCCAGATTCAGACGGACAACACAACAACAATGTTCTATCTGAACAAGCAGGGAGGCACAAGGTCAAGAGTCTTGTCTCTGGAAGCACAAGCCATCTGGCACTGGCTCCTAGCAAGAGGCCTGTCCGTCGTGGCAGTTCATCTACCAGGAATTCAAAACGTCCAAGCAGACTGCCTAAGCAGAATCTTCGTCGAAGCGCACGATTGGGTGCTCAACGAGGAAGTGGCTCAAGAAGTTTTTCGGTGTTGGGGCGTACCAGACGTAGACCTGTTTGCAGACACGGACAACGCAAAATGCCCCGTCTTCGCGTCCAGGTTCCCCCAACAGGGATCACTGGGGAATGGCCTTTTGATCAGCTGGTCTCAAACGTTACTCTACGCCTTCCCCCCCTGCCTCTGATCCCAGCAGTGATCCAGAAGTTCTACAGGACCAACACCAGAATGATCCTGATAGCACCAGAGTGGCCACGCCAGTGGTGGTACCCCGATCTCCTTCAGATGTCGGAGGTTCCTCACCGGCGCCTACCATGCCGTCCAGACTTGCTGACCAAAGACCAGGGGAGGGTGTTGCACCCCAACCTTCCTTCCCTTCGCTTGACGGCATGGCTCCTGAGGTCATCCAGTATGGACATCTAGACCTTCCAGCAGACGGCATGACTATTTTTAAAGAATCAAAGCGACCCTCCACTAGGAAGTCTTACGCTTTCAAGTGGAAGAGGTTTTTCATATGGTGTCGTGAGCATTCTCTTGACCCGGTACATGGCCAAGAGCAGGTGATTCTTCCATACCTTTTGCATTTAGCAAGATCAGGCTTGAAATATCCCTCCATCAGGGTTCATTTAGCTGCCATCACAGCATATAGGAAGTCTCCCAATCAGACATCTTTCTTCCTTACGCCAGTAGTTAAGGATTTCCTAGAAGGCCCGAAAAAAGTCTTCCCACCGGTGAGGTCTCCCTCTCCTCCCTGGGAGCTGAATATTGTACTGACTAAGCTGATGAGTGCTCCTTTCGAGCCTATCCATAAGGCTTCTTTACAGCACTTGACCTGGAAAGCTGCTTTTTTATTGGCGATTACCTCTGCCCGTAGGGTCAGCGAAATCCAGGCCTTGTGTTGCAAGGAACCTTACACAGTTTTTCATGCCAATAGGGTGGTTTTAAGAACACACCCAAGTTTGCTGCCTAAGGTGGTTTCAGACTTTCATATCAACCAGTCTATTACCTTACCTACCTTTTTTTCTAATCCTTCCACTCCCCCGGAGAGGTCATTACACTCCCTTGATCTCCGGAGGGTCCTGAAGTGTTACTTGTCAAAAACCCTGCCTCTGAGAAAGTCTGACCTGCTTTTTGTTAACTATGGCTGTACTAATACTGGTCTGGCAGCTTCCAAACGGTCAATTTCTCGCTGGATTGTCTCCTGTATAGCTTTTGCTTATCAACTAGCTAACAAAACCTTGCAGGGTAGACCACATGCACATTCTACCAGAGGGAAAGCTTAGACTACAGCTCTCCTTCGTAATGTTCCTATCTCTGAAATTTGTAAAGCGGCAACTTGGCGGTCTGTCCATACCTTTACCCGCCATTATTGCCTGGACTCAGATACTCAGGCCGATGCCAGAGTAGGGCAGGCCTCTTTAAGGAACTTGTTTGCTTAAGATGTATTGTCAATATATGTCTTAGCTTTTCTGTGAAGCTTTTATACTTCTTGCTCGTCCGCGAGACTTTGGGTATGAGCTTGCTAATCTATTCATAGATTATGACTATTGATGAGTATCCCCTGGATGAGAAGGATTAGTTACTTACCTGTAATCCTAGTTCTCATCCAGGGGTATACTCATCAAAGTCATAAGCTCCCGCCCACCTCCCCGGACGAGCAAAGTTACTAAGTTATGAGATGTTTTATTATGGATCTCCTCGGGTGTTATTCACCTCCAAAAAGAACTGACCCAACTGTCACCTGTGGTGCACCATGGGAGCAGGGGGTTGCCTTCAGGTCTTAAAGGAACGGTACCCCTACTCTAATGCCTTAAAGGCAAGGTGTCAGTTTTCTCTGTTTGCTTTATACTCTACTGCAGCCTACTGGCAAATGCCTGCAATTACAGGTTTTCCTATGGCAATAAAGCATTGTTGTATACAAATGTTTTCTGCTCTTTCTTCCTTAGGGTTTGGAAGGGTACTACTGTATGTATACTAATTTATGTAATTTTGCGGCACTTTTGCCAGTTAGAAAATGTTTTTTAGGCTGCAATTATGTTTCACATATTTATACATATATATTTATATGTATTTTCTATATGCTCCGGGATCCCGCACATGGGCGAGGATTATTCATAGCTTATGACTTTGATGAGTATACCCCTGGATGAGAACTAGGATTACAGGTAAGTAACTAATCCTTATGTGCGATGGGCATGGCATTAGTGGAGAGCATGCTAGAGCCAGAGTACCTCCTGAGTCTGTCCCAGGCCCAGCGCAAGGTCCCCACCGTATCTATTTTGTCGCGCTGGGTTTTACAGGGGCAAAGAGAGCAGTCTGGAACGGCTAGGGGGCAGCGAGGTCAGCCTCCACCGCAATGTGAAGCTGAAAAGGCGTCCAGTGCAACCAAAAGTGTAGGAAGCTGGCTTGAGCGCTGAGAGTATCTAGTTTGAAATCTGGGACACTCAGTCCCCCACGCGATAAGGGCAGTGTGAGAATGCTGTATGTGATCCTGGGCTGGCCCCCTGTCTAGACAAGGGTGATTATAAGTGAGCGAAGTCTGCAAAGAAAGTGAGCAGTGAGAGGCATGGGGATGTTCAAGAATAAATACAAAAACTTTGGAAGTACCACCATCTTGGCTATGGCGATGCGACCCGCCAGTGACTGGGGCAATCGTCGCCAAAGGTGAATCTTGATCTCCAACCAGTCCACTGCCCAGCCGAAATTCACCTTCCAAAGTTAGTCCACATCCATGCTAAGCCAAATACCTAGTAGGTCTTGATGCCCAAACAAACGGGTAGTCCAGAGTTAAGAGGACAGTGGCGTCCGTGAAGGGAAAAATAACACTTACCCCAGTTGACTTGGATGCCAGACAGACTGCAGAAGCGCACTATCTTGTGGACCATGGGGCCTAGATTCTCCTGGGGATTGCGGACGTAGAGTGACGTCGGTTCGAGGCATGTGGGCTGCTGAATTCATATCTGTGCATAGATCGCCGCCTAGTGTTGGGTCCGGATGATTGCACATTGTTGTCCTGGAAGAGTCTTCGAAGTATCACAAGATAGGTGGCTTCTCCCCTGGACTACAGTGCGCATGGGCATCAACTCCATCCCCAGATTGTTTTTTACCGCCATTGGGTTCGGATGTCTTTGGTTCCTTCTTGTCGGAATCGATAAAGAAAAAACATAAAACTTTCATTGAGACCAAAAGGTCTTTGGTCTTACGTCGGTATTGTCTTGCGTTCGGCTTAACAACTTTTCCTCTGCTCGGAGCCCAGCTCTGTACTTCCGCGTGCTTTCGGCGCGGAGGGCCTTGTCGACGCTCCAGACTCATCGACCATCCATCATGGACCGAAGTCCATTCAAAAGATGTCCGGTGTGTAACTCGAAGTACCCACACATCGATGTCCACCCGGTGTGCAACAAGTGCCTGTCGCCGGACCACGATGAGGCCAAGTGTATGGCCTGTTCGAGATTCCGGTCCAAGAAGACACTCTAGCTCCGTCGACCTGCGCGCCTGGAGGCCCAGCAATCTGCACCGGCGCCTACGGACATTTTCGATGCTGGGGAGGTCGAGGATGAAGATATCCAGGACGTCTCCGATTCAAACCCCGCGTCTGATGTCGAGGAAGACTACGACGCAGAGGCCGAAGCTTTCGAAAGCGAAGAAGTCGTCGAGGAGGTAGGAGACGACGATGGGGCCCTAGGGGCCATGGAGAATAGCTCGGATGAGGAGCTTCCTCAGACTGACTCTGGGGCCGTGCCAATCAATAAGGCCCAGGTCGAGGGATCGCCTTCGGGCCTTACCCAAGACCTGGATGTGAGTTCCTCGGCCCCGCCTGCAGGCCCGGCCACGAACATTGGTACCGAGTCACTCCCGGTGAAAATGAAACCGAAAGTGAAATCTACGGTCTCGACGCCAGATACTGCGCAGGTGCAGATATCGAAACCGAAAGTGCGCATCGCATTGGTTGGATCGTAGACTACGTAGGCCTCGGCGCCGAAGAAACCTAAGATGGCCGTCGAGCCGAAAGGCCAAGTCAAGATGGCCGAGCCGAAGGCTACTGCGTCGAAGACTAAGGTGAAGGGGTTAAACCCGGGCGCATCGGCGCCGAAGACAATCGACGCCGGCAAGAGTCGGGTCGACCACAAGAAGGCGGTTGACGACCCCAAAAAGTCTCTTGGAGACCCGAAGAAGCGGCCGAATGACCCGAAGGTCCTCTCTGCCCCGCTTCCACACGACAGGGCCAAGGGGGCTGCGCCGAGTGTGTCGACTCCGAAAGTGGCCTTGAAGGGCTCCACTCCGAAACCGTCCTCGAAGGACTCCGTCGAACCGGCACGTCCATCTGCCGCGTTCACGAAGGTCACGGAGTCCCTGCAGCGCATGAGGGACAGCACCGCGGCAGTCGAGCCGAAGGACCCTCCGCCTGCCAAGCCTCTGGAAAAACCGGCAAAGGCGTCCACGCCGATCCTCTTTACCTTGCCGCTTAAGACGGCGCCGAAGGCTTTCGCTGCTAAACCGGGGGCCGGCGTGCCCGAGAAGGAATCTTCGACGCCGAAGGCATCGTTGGTGGTCCATGGCCCGCGGCCTCCAACTCTCAGAGGAGGAGCGTCAAGAACATTTCATCGACGCCGAAACGGGCAGGCTTTCCCTTCTGAAGAGGAAAATCACCCCAGAACCCCAATTGGAGTCTTACAGAATCCCCCTAAAGAGGAAAATGGACTCTGCTGGTACTCCAGCCTTGGTGGAGCCCATTTCACCACAAGCTCACGAGGTCTCGCCCACTTACTCCGACGTGGACGCTGGTGAGGGCGATGGCGAGGATGAATATAGCTATCCGGTCTACACAGACCCGGAGGATGTAACAGAGCCCTGGTCTGCCGGTGGTGACCCTGGGGACCCACATTCGGGACAAGACCCTCAGATCTTCTCTGCTTAAACTTCACTTACTGAAGACTCTGCTGCTTTCAATGCCCTCATTGAGCGGGCAGCAGCCAATCACAATGTCCAGCTGCATGCTGACCCTGTGGACGTAGATTTCCTCTGACACCTTTTCTGTGTCTGAAAAGACTGTGAAAACTCTGCCAAAGCTGAAAGGCGTTTTGAAGCACGCTGCTGAGGTCTTCAAAGAACCCACCAGGGCGAGAGTCATCAACCCGAGGATTGACAAAAAGTACAAAGCGGCGCCTACTGATCCAACTTATATTAAAGGACAGTTGCCTCTGGACTCCCTGGTCGTCTCGAATGTCCGTAAGAGGGCCAATTCTCAGACTACGGGTGATGCTCCTCCCCCAGACAAAGAATCCAAGGTCTTTGAGGCTTCGGGGTAGAAGAGGGTAACAGCGCAGGCAGTTAACATATGGCGCATCTCAAACATACAAGCGCTCCCGGCGCGTTATGACAGGGCGCACTACGATACCCTAGAGACCCTTTTGCCACAACTGCCTGATCAATATAAGGAAGGAGCTGAGATGCTAATCCAGGAGAGGAAGCTGATCTCCAACGCTTCCATAAAGTGCGCTCTGGACGCGGCTGACACCGCTGCGCGCGCCATTAACACCAGTGTTATGCTTCGGAGACATGCCTGGCTGAGAATCTCTGGTTTCAAGCCAGACATCCAGACCACCATCTTGAACCAAACAGTCAACCTAGATCACCTGTTTGGCCCGGAGGTTGACACCACCCTAGAAAAAATGAAAAAGGATCCTGACACTGCAAAATTCATGGGTGCCTTGCAGTCCCAGCAGTTTCGGGGTGGGTCCTTTCGTCGCTCCTATACCAGAGGCACCTCAAGGGGGTCAGCTTTCGCAGTCCGCGCAGTTCTACAAAGGCAACACCCAGACTACTTATGCCAACAAGAGTCGGGGTGGATACCGCGGCAACAGGGCCAAAGGCAGAGGACGTGGCAACAGCTCCAGGTCCTCTACCGCCAACAAACAGTGACGCATTGTCACTGCCCCCCGACCACACAACACAGGTCTGGGGGAGACTCCAGCAGTTCCTGCCCGTGTGGAAGTCCATCACCACGGACAGGTGGGTCAGAAAGCTTATCCAATTTGGTTATTGTCTGGAGTTAACATCCACTCCCCCCAACATACCCCCAAGGCACCGTCCTATGTCGGACGAGCACTTGCACTTATTGCAGCAGGAGGTCAACGTCATGCTGCAAAAAGGGGCAATAGAGCTCGTGCCCATGCAGGGAAGAGGCACAGGAGTTTACTCCCTGTACTTCCTGATTCCAAAGAAGGACGGGTCCCTCAGGCCCATCCTGGATCTCAGGCCCCTCAACTTCTACATCCTGTCAGAGCACTTCCACCTGCTAACACTGCAGCAAGTGCTCCCGCTGCTCCAAAAGGGGGACTTTCTCGCAACTTTAGACCTAAAGGATGCGTACTTTCACATTCCACTACATCCTTCACACAGAAAATACCTCCGGTTCACCATCCAAAACCAGCACTACCAATTCAGGGTTTTGCCTTTTGGGGTCACCACGGCACCCAGGGTATTCACAAAGTGCCTGGCGACGGTGGCAGCACATCTGAGACGACAAAACATCCACGTCTACCCCTATCTGTCAGCCCAGCAGTGTGCCGACCACATGTCCCACACCATTCACCTCCTGCACGATCTGGGATTCTCACTGAATGACCCAAAATCCCACCTCCAGCTCGCCCACTTACGGCAGTATCTGGGTGCGACCATACACTCTGGCGGCCACAGCACAGCCGAATTCAGTGAGAGTCAGCAGCATTCAATCGCTGATCCAAAAATTCAAACCTCAATACTCGCTTCCAGCAAGAGTGTTCATGCAGTTGATAGGCATGATGGCCTCCTGCATCTCCATTGTCCCGCACGCGAGACTACATATGCGTCCGCTTCAGGAGTGCTTGGCACGTCAGTGGACTCAGGCTCACAACCAGTTGACAGACCTAGTGTTGGTGAGCGGTCGGGCATACAACTCTCTGCATTGGTGGAATCCACGAAACCTTTGCAAGGGCCGACCGTTCCAGGAGCCTGTGCCACAGATTATCCTGACGATGGACCCTTCTCTCCAGGGATGGGGAGCGCATGTACTCCAATACACTGTGCAGGGACTATGGACGCAACAACAAGGGAAGGTGCACATCAATGTTCTGGAACTGATGGCAATCTTCATGGCATTAAAAGCATTCAAGGTACATCTGTGCAACAAGGTCATGTTGATCCGGACGGACAACATGACGGCAATGTACTACATTCAAAAGCAGGGAGGAACACACTCTGCAGCTGTCTCATCTGGCTCAGAGCATGTGGAAGTGGGCTATTCAGAGGAACATCTTCCTCATGGCAGAGCATGTCCCGGGCAAGGACAATCAGATGGCGGACCTGCTCAGCAGACACAGCCACCAGATGCACGATTGGGAGATACATCCATCAGTACTCCAGCCGTACTTCCAAAAGTGGGGTCATCCAGAGATAGACCTGTTCGCCACAAAGGAGAACGCAAAATGCCAAAGCTTCGCCGCCAGGTTCCCACACCCACAGTCGCAGGGCAATGCGATATGAATGAACTGGTCAGGCAAATTTGCGTATTCTTTTCCCCCAGCACCTCTGATACCGCTGGTGGCACGCAAGCTCAGGCAGCACTCGATGACTCTCATCCTGGTTGCTTCAAAGTGGGCTCGCCAACCATGGTACACCACGTTTCTAGAACTGTCCGTGGTACCGCATCACAGGCTACATCTCACACCCAGCCTTCTGATGCAGAGCCATGGCGACGTTCAGCACCCGGATCCGCAAAAGCTCAACCTGGCGATCTGGCTCCTGAAGTCCTAGAGTTTGGCTACCTGCACTTACCTGCCGACTGTATGGACATCATTCGGGAGGCAAGGAAGCCCACCACTAGAGCATGCTATGCGGCAAAATGGAAGGGGTTTGTCATTTATTGTGCAGACCACAACCTTAACCCGCTGGATGCTTCTATTCAGAACATCATCTGTTACCTTTTCCATCTGTACAAGTGTAATCTGGCCTATGCTTCCATTCGCATTCATCTGTCTGCAATGGCCGCTTATCTCCAAAATAGGCAGCACCTCTCCCTCTTCAGGGTGCCTGCTATCAAGGCTTTTCTGGAACGGCTCAAACGAGTCATTCCGCCACGGACTCCACCAGCTCCTGAGTGGAACCTCAATGTGGTCCTTACCAGGCTGATGGGTCCTTCCTTTGAACCACTGCATTCCTGCGAGATTCAGTTCTTGACATGGAAAGTGGCTTTCCTCATAGCAATTACATCGCTACGGAGGGTTAGTGAATTGCAAGCCCTCACAATCCAAGAGCCATTTATTCAAATTCATTCCAACAGGGTAGTGCTTCGCACCAACCCGAAGTTTCTACCCAAGGTTGTGTCTCAGTTTCACATCAACCAAACAATCGAATTACCGGTTTTCTTTCAAAATCCTGAGTCTCTGGCGGAGCGGATGCCCCATACCCTTGACGTTAAACGGGCCCTAATGTATTACATCAATAGGACCAAGGATTTTAGGAAAACTAAGCAACTTTGTCGCCTTTGCACCGCACCACAAAGGTAACCCTATTTCCAAGGCTGGTATTGCTAGGTGGATCGTTAAATGTATCCAGATCTGCTATTTAAAAGCAAAACACACTCTTACCATTCCGCCAAGAGCCCACTCCACCAGGAAATTAGGGGCCTCTATGGCATTCCTTGGAAACATTCCTTTTTTTTTTTTAATTGAGATGGATTAGAATACAAAAAAGAAACGATCATAAATACAGTTAAAATATCAGCTGGATAAAAAAGATAACCTGACAGAATACACGAGGGTTTAAGAAGAAACATATATACACAAATGCCTATTTCTTATAGACTATAAAACGTTCAGCTTAGAAGAGAATACATTTAAGATTACAAGAAAAGATAAAGGACAATGTCTTAAAGTGCTTTACATACAGGCATGGACTCGACATTTTTATCATCTTGTTTTCCTCCAATTACTAAGAGGTGCCCAGATTTTTTTACCATAGTCTTTCTTTTTTTGTCCCTTAAAATTATATAAACACTCCTCAATATTGTGGATCCCAAGCAGTCTAGTTAGCCAGATCTGTAATGAGGGGGCTACTGGATCTTTCCAGGCCGCCGCTATTAAAATTCTTAACACTGCAACACACAGAAAGACAAAAGCTTCGGCTTCATGTGCAACTTTAAGATTTTCATCCCTGCCAATTAACACAGTAGTTGGGGATAGAGAGATTTGGCCCTCTAGCAGCCCCGATAAAAACTTCTCCATTTCAGTTAAGACAGGTTTAAGATTTGGACAAGAATAGAACATATGGGTTAGATCTGCTGGGCCATGGTTACATCTTGGACATCTGTCTGTATCCCTTTTACCCCATTGAAACAGCTTCGCGGGGGTGTAATATAAATTAAAGATCATCTTGTAATGTTGTGTTTTTAGGTTGGTTGCTCTTAATGTTTTCTTATTCAGTGCCAGGGCATAGTCCACATCTACATTTGGATCCCCTATTCTATGGGCCCAGGCGTTTTCCACTTGTGCTACATCCTCTTCCATGCCCTGTAAAAGATGACCATAACCTATTTTAATCTTTCTGCCCCCATTCCTTATATATTGAACAATCGGGTTTAACTCCTGAATAGAAATCCTAGGTCTTAAAGATTTCACTGATTGTTCTAACTGGTTATACAGCATCCAGTGGTTCGTTGGGATACCGTATCTTTGTTGCAAGATCTCAAACCCTAACAGATCTTCCTTGCTCATAACATCGCCCAAACACCGGATACCCAACCTTTTCCAAAGGGTGCTATTCTTATTCTGTCCAAGATGTATAAATGGGCTTGAGTTCCAAAGGTCTAAAATCCCATTGATCTTAGGAATCTTAAGAAATTTCAGCATTAAATTCCATACACCCCATACACTTAACATCACTTTACTTTTACTCCTCTTGTAATATCGCACGTTAACTTCCCAAGTTAAAATCCCCTTGGCTTTTTCACCGATTACTACTTCGTAGATTGTGGGAATTCTGGGAGAGCCAGGCAACAGTGCGGGAGTGTCAAAGCACAATAACTGTTTCATATGCAGCAATAAACATACCCAATGATACAGTCTGAGATTAGGAGCTGCTAGCCCTCCTCTCTCTAATGGTAATGACAGTTTAGCTAGCGATCTTCTCACTTTACCGTATTGCCAGAGAAACTGTGAGAAAACGGATTCCATTTTTTTCATCAGGGCTTCATCAATTAATAAGGGAATGGCACGGAATAAATACAATAATTTTGGGAACATTGTCATTTTAAGAACATTCACTCGACCGATCAAAGACAGATGTAGTACATCGATTCTTCTCAAATCCTTATCCATCGCCGCTAATACCGGCGAATAGTTTTCCTGAATGATTTTACCCACGTCAGCATTAATTTTAACTCCTAAATAAACTGCAGAATCGACACATCTTTGATCCCTTTTCTGAATATTCTTTGTACAAATTATTATAGTTTTCTCAGTATTGAGTTTATACCCTGAATATGTCCCAAACTGCTGAGCCAAGTTAGTTAGTTCTTGTATTGCTATATCCGGCTTGTTTGTAACAATTGCCAGGTCGTCCGCATACGCCAATATCTTAGTAGTGTGACCATGAGATATAACAGAGGATATTTTATCTGAAGCCAGAATCTTCCTAATCAACGGATCTATGTATAATGAAAACAGTATGGGTGAACAGGGACAACCCTGGCGTGTACCTCTTCTGATCATTACCTCCTCCGATTGGAGCCCCATTGTAGTGATTCTGGCAACTGGGTCCATATACATTGCCTTAATAACTTTCCTATATTTTTCTCCAAAACCCCTTTTCTCCAACACCTCCCACATAAAATCCCAAACCACACGGTCAAACGCCTTCTCGGCATCCAATAAAATCATAGCCATGTCACCCCCTGCAACAGTAACAGCATCAAATAATGAAATAGCCCTGGCTGTATGTTCAGTGGTACCTCGCCCTGGGACAAACCCATGCTGCCAGGGTGATACGAGTTGACCTATAATCCCTCCTAGTCTTTTAGCCCATATTTTTTAATATAATTTCACATCTGTATTTATTAAAGATATCTGCCGATATGAGCCGGGATTCTCCTCTGGCTTTCCCTTTTTGTGAAATACCACAATATTGGTCTGCTTCCACGTATCCGGAATAATACCTGAGCATATAACTCCATTAAAAAGATCTTCCAGTATGGGAAGAATTTCTTCACTCAAAGCCCTATAAACCTCAATTGGGATCCCATCTGGACCAGCTGCTTTACCCAATGCCAGTTCACTCAGAGCATTTTTTATCTCCTCACTTGTTATATTCAATTCCAATCGAGCTCTATCCTCCTCCTCCACCCTTGGTGTTATAAGAAATTGGTCTTGCATGGGTGATGCCACTCCTGGCTCCTGATTATAAAGTTTTTGATAAAATTCTTGGAACGCCTGTATTATAGAGTTTGGGTCATTATATTCTCTCCCATTGTATTTGATCTTACTAATTTTATTTCTATTCAAATCTTGTCTTATACGCAGTGCTAATGCTCTGCCAGCCTGTTATGTGTAAATGTAAATGTATTGGCATTTATATAGCGCACTACATACCCGTAGGATCCCAAGGCGCTTCGACCGCTGCGAAACCCTTCCTGGCTTCCCTGAGAGATGGTCCCTTAATGGGTATCTCCAGGGTGAGACCAGGCATCCACGGCGGTCTGGTGGGGCCGTTAGTGAAGATGAGGCAAGCTAATCCCCAGAGTTGCCGAGTGTGATCGCTGATCAGAGTGGGCACCGAGGCGAGAGAATTATCGAGTCCGCTGACCCTGGTCCAGAAACCTGCCGCGCCGGGAATCGAACCCTGGTCCCAGGCCGTCCTCTGCTCTCGGGTCTGCCGCCTCTAACCAGTGAGCCAGCCTGTTCACCTGTCTCATATCGCCTTGCTCTCTGTGTCTGATATTCACATATCTCTTTCTGAGTGATTATTTTTAAAAGGTCACCCTTGATCCTGGCCCTATTTCTAATAGTCTCCCCAGTATCTTTACCGGTTGTTATTTCGTCAACGTGATATCTCTCTATTTCTGCCAGATCTACAATAAGCTCATCTATCTTGCTTTTATCCTCTTTCCTTATTCTTGTTGCACAGCTGATCGTCTCCCCCCTTAATGCAGCTTTAAACGACTCCCAAACCCCATTTCTGGAGGCACTATATCTATTACAATCAAAAAATTCCTTTGACCATCTTTTCATATGCTTTAAAAACCTTTCATCATTTAATAATTTTCTATCAAATGTCCATCTAGAAGTTTTCCTTAATACACTGGGAACTTTGTAAGAGAGTATCAGAGGATTATGATCAGAAATTATTCTTGGTAATTTCTGAATGTTAACCTTACCTATCTCCCCTATTGTAATAAAAAATAATCTAACTTAGAATACTTTTGTGCTGGATGGGAGAAATATGTATACCCACTGTAGGAAGGTACATCCTGACTATGGTTGCCCCCAACTTTTTGCCCTGTGTTTTAGCTGGTTTTGGACATAGTCGACCTGGGACCCTGCCAATCAGGACCCCAGGCCTACTGCTCTCTCTTTAAAATGGATTCCATGTACCCTAGGTACATTTCCAATTGGTACTGGGCCACCCTATCAGACCCTGTAACTCAGGGCATGGGTGTACCCAGGGCTGCCAGGGGCTGCAGCATGTATTATGCCACCCCTGGCTGGCCTCCTAAATTTGACACAACTGGCTGCATGACAGCTGGGGCAAAGTCGTGTAATCACCCTTTGCTGTAGGTGTAGTATACCTATACCTAACCCTAAAATGGACACACAGATTCCTATCAGTCACTCCTATGGCAGGCCTTGACAATCCTGAAGGCAGAGTGCTTGGAATCGTGTGAGATGGTGCCCTGGCATGAGCTGAGCCTGTCTGCAGCTTGCGGAATCAAGTCCTAATAGCTGTTCCATGATATCGCATACCATATACTCTTAAGTGCATTATAATCCTCGCGGTTAAATGCTATCTTTGGTATTGCTTTATCAAAACATGTCGAGTAAGGTGTCATACGAATTGGAATACTAACCCCTCGCCAATTCTGGCGACGGGGTTAGCATTCCACCCTTCTAGAGGGACACGACATGTATGTAACTGTGAACCCCGGTTAAAGTTAACTGAAGCCTCAGCTCCACAAAATGGATGCTGCCACCACAGACACGAGTCTGACCCCCTGCAGCTGGGAGTCCTTCCAGCGAGGGGAGCCTGGACAAAGGGTTTCCTGTCAGGGGCGGTGCTAGCACCGTCCCAGACATGGTTTTGTGTATCCTGGGTAGGCAGGGCTTTACAGGAAGGTGACTGCTGAGTGGCACCCCGGTGCTCACTACGCATAGGCCGGTCTGAACCAGTTCCAGGGGCACACCAGCCCCTGGCCTGGGGAAGTCCAGCATGGCTGAGGGGTGTAACCACCCCCCACCTAGTCCCACCCATAGGCAGGACCTAGTCACCGGGTCAGCCCCCTTTTTTAGTATAAAGATGGGAGCGGGCCCCCTGTTAAAATTAGATCATCTTTGGAATCAAGATACCACTTTCTTCGAAAGGACTTCACGATTTCTTCTTCAAGATTCTCCCTTGTGGCTAAGGAGTAGTCACCCTGCATCAAGCGGGCACCATCCTAAAGAACACTGCGGTCTGCTGCAAGTCCTTCATCACGAATCCGACGACCCAGCTCGACGAGACCCGGCTTCCCTGGCACCTCTGACCTCTACTCACCTCTACAGCCAAGCTGAGAACCGTGAGTGCGACGAGACCTCAAGGGACCGACGATCGCCAAGACTGCACGACATCTTTACTGCAAGCCCACCGTGTCCTCCACTGGTGAGTGCTTTGGGGTCCGAGAAGCCCCGACCCTGCGCAGCTCCAGCACCCAAGATCAGCCTCCCTGCATCTCCACGATCGGCGTGGGGCCCTTCTGCTGTTTGCTGTGCACCGCGTTGTTTGGCTACTAGCCGGCTGGCTTGTGGCCTTCTGAACGACGCCCAACGACTTCACGACTGCTGGTCTGGTTGCTCCAGACTGGCCCTTGCTTCCTTCTTCAAGAGAGGCACCCCGGACCCTCCTGGTCCACTCCAGACGCCATTTTAGGTCCACCGCGTGGGCTTGAATTTGCCAAGGCTTTGTTGCCCAATCCTGGGTCCAGCGACGCCGACAGCTTCAATCTTCGTGGGACAGCTCGATCCTCCATCCTGGTCGCCGACAACGCCTCCTGGTCCGTGAGATCTTCGAGTCAAGCGTCACCCACTCACCTTGTCGAGGTGGCTACCATCCGGTGCCCTCCTGGTGCCCACTGACTACTGGCTAGTAGTCTCGAACTTGGTCCCCTCTGCTTTCAGGTGTCATCTATCTTCGAGATCCAGGCTTGGATCCAACTGAACTTTCTTCACTGGTCACCGGCCAGCATCTTTTCTTCCGGCTCCTGGTCCGTCTACGAGGATTCCCGACGTCTTTTCAGACCTATGCAGCTGCAGCCCCTGGGCTAGGTAACTTCGGCATTTCGGTGCCCCAGCATAGCCTCACTATCCAAGGGTCAGAATCTACTTTCGTTTTCTCCCTACCAGGTCGGGTTCGCCCGAGAACACTAACTTTCTAATTCCTAGCTACCATAGACTTTTGTCCCGCATCTCGCGTGAGAGTGCACACACTGCACCCGAGTCCCCTAGGCCTCCTAGAAGTAATCTAACGATTCCCTAGTCAAGTCCTAGCGATTCCAAAAGCTATTAGTACTGTACTTACCTGCTAGGAATTTCGCATTCCACTTTCAGAGTATATGGTTTTTCGTGCCCCTCGGGCATTTGTATATACTGTGCTAACTTAAGTATTTTTGTAAGAGTTTTGGTTTGTGCTTAGTACCCTGTCCTCATAAAGAGTACAGGGCTGTTGTGATCTTTAAATAAATAACTGTTTATTTTCATAACACTTGTGTGGTGTCCTTTCACTTGGTATTCAAGGGGTATATGTGTGGTAAACAGCTGGCTTAACACGCCCTCTCGAGTCTTTAGCCTTAGACTGCTCGTATCCACGCTACTAGGATAGCTGGTCTATAAGGTTGACTTACAACCAATCATCAATAAGGGTTGCTGGACTGATACATAGTGTTCACTAGAATAGTGAACACTGCATATCAGGCCACCTTCTCACACCCACGATCACCTGGCATCTTTTCTCCCCATACGTCTACCAAGCCATGAGACTGGATCATGGAGCTTATAGCTGCGTTAACCTTTCGTTTACGGCCTGTATATTTATTCCCCTGGTGCCAGTCTGCAGAAAAATTCATATCACCACATACTATCATTGGGGCCGTCCAATTAGCCAGTTCCTCTTCTAACTTATCATAGATCATAGGGTCATCCTCATTCGGACCATATATTACACATAGTGTGAGCCCCATATTCATTTCCGCTAATAACCATCTTCCTGAACCATCTGTTTTAATACATTTCACTCCGCCCAGATGATTTTTAGCTAATATAGCCACTCCTCTTATCATTGATGATTGAGTGGAACATCCAATCAGGGTATACCCATACATTTCCAAAATCTTCCTTTTATTCCAAGGAATATGGGTCTCCTGAACACAGACTATATCGATATTATTTGTTCTAACCAAGTGGCTCAATCTCTGCCGCTTCTTCCAATCATTTAAACCCCCTGCATTAATAGTACAGATTCTAATGTCTGACATATTTTAAGTATTTACCTTTCCTACATTGACTATTATCCAGATAACTGATATCAACCTGAAAACTAATCCTTTCCATCTCGTGATTTTTCAAAATTTTCAACCCCCTTCCCTCCCCACCCCCACCCACTCCTCCCTCTGCACTCTCTCCCTCCCCCTACCGAGCTCCAAGATGGAGCCCCCCCTCGACCGCCCCCCTTGTCTAGAGGCGCTCAGACCGCTGGTCTGTGCACGTGATGTTTGCAGCTCAACGTGAGGAGAAGTGACCCTTAGAAATTTTTTTCCCTTTTTTTTTAAAGAAGCCTTCTCCGCTCCCCACTACACTACCGTTTTCTTTTTTTTTTTTTTTTTTTAGTTTTTAATCCCCACCAAATTTACATTGTGATCCATTATAATCCGCTACCATTTTCAAATCCCTCCACCTCACACCCTATCTACCTGTTTAGAATCTTCCGTTTTATATATACTCCATTAATGAGACCCAAAACATAAGAATATAGATCGATAACTCCCCTACTCTGTTCATTACATATGGAAACATTGTATATCAGCAACCCCAGTTCCAACTGAGATTAACATTTTAACAATCCAATTGCTCCATCTATGACATCAAAAACTCTTTAGCTTTAATCTCCGAAGAGAAATAAAATGTTTTTCCGTCTTTAATTATCTTGAGCTGGGCGGGGTTGATCAGATAGGCCTGCATACCCTTGTCCTGAAAAGGTTTAATCATCTGCCGTAATCTCCAGCGTCTCTCAACTGTGATATGACAAAAGTCATGGCGAACGAAGAAGGTATAATCGTCAACTGTCTTTTTTTTTATCAGGTCTCGCCCTCTCAGAGATTGCTTGTCTCAAATTAAAGTTGCCCAGAAAAATTAAGATTGCCCTAGGCTTATCTCCCTCCTTCGCATTTTTATAGATATTGGCTGGGGTACGATGTGCTCTCTGAATCTCCCTATCAAAATCCCAGTCTTTCAACTCCATGAAGGCAGACTCAAAAAGTTTAACGATAAATGATTTCATATCTGCGCCCTCTGCCCCTTCAGGGATCCCAAGGATACGAAGGTTGTTCTGCCGTGATCTATTTTCTAACGACTCCAGTTTCCACTGAATATCGGTAAGCTGTTTTGCTTGCGTATCGACTTTGTTGACTGCGGCTGCTGAGTCAGCTTCTGTGGAGACCACTCTGTCTTCCAGATTGGTCACTCGCTCGCCCAGGTTCACACAGGCCTTAGTCAGCTTTCTAACCACCCCTTGCATTTTTCTGACAGCCGCCTGAGACTTACGGCTCTCTTGCCTTGCTTCCTCTCTATGCGCCAGTATCTCCTGGTGAATAACCTCCAGGAGGGTCATTTGTGCTGAATCTCCCTCTAGGCTGTCTAAGGTAGCATTTGACTGTGGTAGCTCTCTTTTTTGATTATGAATTTTCGTTCTCACCACCATTTTTACCGCTGTGCTTGGGGGACTACTTTCCTCCGGTTCCAGATCGCTGCCCGTCTCTGTCACTGATTTCTTGATCCAAGCTATCTTCTCCTTCCTCAGACCATTCACCGCCCTCAGATACCGAGAAAAATGCCTCGCTTGGAGCTTCTTTTTTACTGCAGCTACTCCCCCCCGTATCATCCTTCAGGACCTCTTCTAAGCCACGGTATAATGCTTTACTGTTACCCAGCTGATCCGCTGCTGGATTCTCCACTTGCTGTTCTTCCCCTTCCACAGTTACTACAGTATTTAGTTGTTCAGCCAGACCATCAACTGTAAGGTCAGGGGATGCCTCTTCATTATCCTGAGGAGCCTGTATGTTATCTCCCTTCTGATCTTTAGTATCCTTATTCTTACTGATTTTTTGGAAGATATCCGATATTGGGGTAGTGCCCAGAGTGTCAGAGTTCCCTTTACTAGCACCCTGCTGTGCCGTTTTTTTAGCTAGAGGGGAGCCTTGTTTCTTCCTCTTGCTACCATCAATGTCTGCCATTGACTTTAGCGCTGGCACTCATCTTGGGAGCCATAATTGCCCTCCGCCTTTCCTCTGGCCCAAATACCTCCTTACCGCCTGGGGTGTTTCCGTTTTCAGTATTCTCCGTCTGCAGTTCTCCAGCACCCTCCAGAATGTAAGGACTCAGCTCCTCCCTGTCTCTCGGGAGATTTGTATCCAAATTCGATTGTTTTTCCGTTTGTCTGTAATCCCCAACGCGGGACTTCCTTCTCCGCTGAAATCGCCGTCTTTGAAACAGGCTCCGCGAGGCTTTGTCCCTGAAGGTTAATTCCGCGAACTCCGCGGCCTCCGCCTGCAGTCCGATGACAGCTCCGCCTCTGAGCCGCCGCGTCAGCTGAACCACATCCAGTAGCAGCCGCTTCAGCGGCTGTCTGCAAGTCAATTTC
The DNA here is from genome assembly GCF_964263255.1 of Lissotriton vulgaris. Lineage (NCBI taxonomy): Eukaryota > Metazoa > Chordata > Amphibia > Caudata > Salamandridae > Lissotriton > Lissotriton vulgaris. The sequence continues at coordinate 868,222,719 of NC_141699.1, forward strand.
ATAAAGCCGCTTTTGCTTCGATGCGTGTTCTTTTTCTTCCGTTCTCCTCCGTCTCGCGTCTTAGACCTCGCGCTTAGATTACATCAATCACCCTCACTCAGCCTTCGGTAGGGGATTACGGGGGTCATCGCTCAACATTGCACTCCTTCTCACGCGAGCTGCTTTCCGGCCGTCTCACGCGGCCGCCATCTTGCCTCCTTGGAAACATTCCTATGTATACATATGTAGAGCAGCCACATGGTCTACCACACACACATTTACTAAGCATTACTGTGTTGATGTGCACTCCAAACAGCAGGCAGCTGTAGGGCAGGCTGTTCTCAAAACGCTTTTTCAAACTGCTGCAGCTGGCACGGGCGGCCGCCGCTAATGGAGGGACTGCTATGTATTCTGTGCACAAATATGAATTCAGCAGCCCACATGCCTCGAACCGAATATGCTACTTACCAGTATGCATCTGTTCTTGGCATGTAGGGCTGCTGACATTCATATCGCCCGCCCTCCTCCGGGGCGCCTGTAGCAGCTGCAGTATTCACATATACTCATAGCATGGTCATCATTCACTGAGTTTCACTCCATCTTGGCCACAATGGCTAAAAACAATCTGGGGATGGAGTCGATGCCCATGCGCACTGTAGTCCAGGGGAGGAGCCACCTATCTCGTGATACTTCGAAGACTCTTCCAGGACAACAATGTGCAATCATCCGGACCCAACACTAGGCGGCGATCTATGCACAGATATGAATGTCAGCAGCCCTACATGCCAAGAACAGATGCATACTGGTAAGTAGCATATTCGTTTGCTTACATGGAGAAGACCAAGGCACGATCCGCGAAGCCGAGACCTCTCTGGGTGTGGTGTTGCCTGAGCCGCAAAGGGCTCCATAGCAATAGCGAATAACATGGGTGAGAGTGGGCATGCTTGCCTTGTGCCCCTTGCGACTGGCACCGTGATCTGACGTTGATCGGAAGGCAAGCTGTAGGTAGAGTGAAAAGGAGCTGTACTTTGCGCAGAAAAACCAGGCTCAATCCTAAGTGAGGGAGAAGTTAAGAGGAAGAGCCACTCAAGAGAATCGAAAGTTTTGGTGGCGTCCAGGAGGCCAGCCATGGCTGGGAGAGTGGGGTTAATTTGATGGAGGACAGCAAATATAGTCCGGAGATTGTGCGAGGTGGTGCGGCTGTTGATTAAGTTGGACTGATATGGGCGAGCTATCACTTGCATGAGATGAAGATGACTCCAGGCCAGTAATTTAGCGAAGATCTTGTTATCGGTGTTATTGAAAGACAGGGGGCGATAGGAGTCACGGACTTCGGGGGGGGGGGGCTTGTCCAGCATCAGGAGGGCCTCGCTAAGCTAGGGAGGAAAATGACCACCCAAGTTTCATTGTACATAGTGACGGGGTGTGGAACCAGTAGGGGCTCAAAAGTCTTGTAAAAGGATGTGGATAGGGTGTTGGAGCTGGGAGCTTTGTCACCTGGTAGGCCACTGATAGCCAGAATTCCCTCTTTGGAGAAAGGCTAGTCGAGGTATTCCCGGTGACTGTCACCCAGCCAGAGGAGCCGAGAGAATCGAAGTATTGATCAAGGATGTCACGCAGGAGCACAACCCCAGCATTGTAGAGTTGAGAGTAGAAGGCGGTGATTCTGGCCACTACCTCCTTGGGAAAAGCCGTTCTTTCCGGGACCCCATCGTGGAGCGAGGTGATATGAGGCAGCATGAGGCTGCCGTAGGAGATTGGCAAGAGTCTTGCCAGGGCAATCCCCTTCACCGAAGTGATGCACCTTCGCCTTCTAGAGGGACACGACATGCATGTAACTGTGAACCCCGGTTAAAGTGAACTCGAGCCTCCGCATCACAAAATGGATGCTGCCACCACAGACGCAAGTCTGACCTCCTGCTGCTGGGAGTCCTTCCAGCGAGGGAGGCTTGGACAAAGGGTTTCCTGCCTTGGGAGGTGCTAGCACCACCCCAGACAGGATTTTGTGTATTAGGTAGGACAGGGCTCAAAGGAATGAGACCTGCCTGGGGCACACAAGGTGCCCTGTGCATATGCCGGTCAGAACCAGTTCCTGGGGCACTCCAGCCCCAGAGCTGGCGACAGACCGGACAAAGGAAAGGGGGTGTAACCACCCCCTTCCTGGTCCCACCCAGAGGAGGGACCTAGTCGTAGTGCAGCCCCCTTTAGCTGAATTAAGGTAGGAGCTGAACCCATTCCAAATCAGATTAATCTTGACAACTTCTACGAAGAACTCTTGACCCTCGACCTCCTGATTCCAGAAGACTGAAGAATCTCCCCTATGGTCAGGGAGTGACCATCCTGCTTCGCAGGCACCATCAAGCTCCTGTGCGGTTTGCTGCAGAGTCCTTCCATCCCGGAATCCGACGACCCAGCTCAACAAGACCCGGATCTCCAGACCTCTCTGACCTCTACCCACATCCACAGCACAGCTGGGACCCGTAGGTGCGACGATCAACATGGAGACGGCCATCTTGTGAAAACCTGCACAGCGCTTCCAGCACGACCGCCGAGGGATCCTCGAGTGAGTGCACTGGGGTTTGAGAAGCCCTACACCGACGCAGCTCCTGCACCAAAGACCAGCCCCCCAGCATCCACGAGATCTGCGTGGGGCCCTTTTGCCTGGTTGCTGCTCTTCCTGTTGTCTGGTCACTCACCGGCTGGCCTGTGACCTCTGAGACGACGACCCGAAGAATCCGACACTGCTTGTCTGGTCCCCCAGACTGGCCCTTGCTTCCCTGTGAACGAGAAGCACCCCGGACTCTCCTGGTCCGCACCAGACGCCATCTTTGCTCCACCGCGTGGCTTGCATTTGCCAAGGCCTACTGTCCAGATTGACGATCCGACACCGCCAACAGCAGCAGACTACGTGGGACAGCTCGTGCCTCCAGCCTGGGCGTGAAGAACAGCTCCTGGTCCCCACAGCTGCAGAGAGAAGTGACCCTTCCTTCACCTGACTGCAGCGACAGCATCTGTTTCCCTCCTGGTTCCAGCACCGTCACTGGCTAGTGACAGAGACTCTGTCCCCTTCCCTTTCAGGACTTCTTCTTCCTAGTTCCAGTTCCATCCTTGGAACCACCGGACTCCTCCATCTGGCTGCCTGCCAGCAACTCCTTGTTTCAGGCATCACCGGGATCAACGCAGCAAACCCGACACAACTTCAGCCCTATGCACCCGCAGCCTGTGGGTTAGGTAACTAAAGCTTCTAGGTGCTGAAGTCTGTTTACACTATCCTAGTGTCTAGGTCCAATGTTTTCCCTCCATTCAGCCGGGCTCGTCCGTAATCCGTAACTTTCTAAACTGTATGATCCATAGACGTTGGTACGCATCCCGCGTGAGTTTCCACTCTGCACGTGAGTCCCGTGGGCCTCCTGCTCCTTACTTACCCAGTCTGTAGCGTAGTCCCAGCGATCCTCCAGCCTCTGGATCTCCTTACAGTACTTTCCTTCCTCGACTTCTTCCATTGTTTTGAGTATATGGTTTGCCGTGCCCCTAGGGCGCACTGGTAAATTTTGTGCGAACTCTTATTTCCTTAAGTATTGTCATGTGCTTAGCCCTCTGACCTCATAAAGAGTTCAGAGGTGTATGTTAGTTAATAAAGATCTGTTTATTTTCATAACAACCTTTGTGGTGTCCTTTCATGTGGTATTCAAGGGGTTATATGTGGCGAAGCAGCTGGCTTCACATGCCATTCAGAGTTTAGCCTAAAGACTGCTTTTTTCCACACTACTAGGATAGCTGGTCTATAAGGTTGACTTACAACCAATCACCATAATGGTTGTTTTGGACTGATACAAGGTGGCCACTAGAACTACTGAACATCATATATCAGGCCAACTTCTCACACTACCTCTTGAAGTATTTAACCTTTTTATAAATACAGACTAAGAGGAGCTCATCCAAACCCCTGACGTGCTCCTGATGGTTTAGGAAGCTGTTGCTACATGATCATAACAGACCATAGTTTACCCAAGCAGGTCTATGGCTGATTTAAAGATGCAGCTTTTGACTGTTGACCAGGTCAAAGGCTTTATTTTAGGTTTATAAATGTCATATATAGTGCCGTTTATTTTAATGTGCACATATTTTATACAAATATACAGGAAGAATTTGTTTAGTGGAGTGGGCAAATATCCTGGAACTGGGGTGCCCTGGTGCAAAGCCCTAGTAGGAAAACAGTAAATCGCGAAGCAATTCATACACTGCTTGGATACCACAACTAGATGGCAGGGATAGGCCCACTATTCTGTCTGAGATGCAAAATTGTGCACTGTTGCACAAGGAATTTTAGTTTTTTACCATGATGTGCATTTCCCTGCCCAGTGTTCCAGTACTCCCAGTTTGAGGTTATAAATACCGTCTTTCCCACTTGTTGTAGGCCTTTGTCTACTTGCAGCTCTTTAATTGCCTCGATTAGTCTTGATTTTTGACCAGTCACATGATTGCATTTTGTCTTCTCATCTTAAAATGTCTATTTCAGATCCGTGAAGAATGTAACACCAAGATTGATCTCCCGGCGGAGAACAGCAACTCGGAGATGATCGTAATCACAGGGAAGAAAGAGAACTGCGAAGCCGCCAGGAACCGTATCCTGGCTGTCCAGAAAGAGCAGGTAATCAAGATGATTTATTTAGTTTGGTCTGTCTCCTGCCTTCCCTTTTTTCCAGCTTCTTTTGGCACCCTATAGGATATTTCTTCTGTTGCCAACGGTCTTGGTAACAGTAGAATACCTATAAGTTCTTGCTACTATTTCATAAAGTTGTAAATGTAAAAATAAGCCTATAATATGTATTTGTATGAAATACCAATTTTATTAGTTTACTTTTGCAACATCACTCAGAGGAATAATTATTCTGTCATGCACATAGTCATTAATTTATAAACACTGAATTACATCTCGGGACATATTTCACAAGTTCATCATCAACATAATTATAGCTAAACCTATTTGTGTCCAAGTTAATTAAAGCTAACCTATTCTTGCTGATGTTGCTTATTTACCCGTTTTCATTTTACTAAACTTAAAAGGCACATGTCCCTATTCAATAAAAAATTGATTTATAAAAAAAAAAGGCACTTGTCCATTAAACATTCAGAGGGAAATGTGAACACTGGATACTTTGAGAAAGGCAAGCTCTTTCGAAGATTTCCCTCAAACAGGTCAAGGGCAAGCAGTTGTTGGTCCTCAGTAAAATTGTGTTCGATGGCATGTGTGGCTGTAGAATCTTGCCATCTAGTGTTGGGCTCGGAATTGTGCAAGTTGTTTTTCTTAAGAGATGTCTTTTGAATTACTAGGCAGAGTGACACCTCTTGGTGATAATGTGCATGGGCTTAAACTTTGTTAGATTTTACCTCTCTGCTGTCTGGTTCGAACATGTGTGCCTCTCCTCCTCCGTGTTTTGGACTCCGTTTGCTACTATTAAACTGTATTGATTTCTATCGTGCTTTTTTCACTTCTGCGCTGCTCTCGAATTTTGTCGGTTCGGCCTTTGACTGACCTCCCTTCGGGGCAGCGCCCATCACTGGCCTAAACTTTTCCAATGAAGATGCTTTTCTGACGGAACGCACGCCCTTCAGATTTTGATGCATTTGCATGCGAAATACACACCCACACACACCGATCAGCACCTCTCGCGTGCAATTTGTGTTTTTCTCCCGATCATTGTGGAACCGAATGCGACACATGTAAGTCATGTTGGTCCAAGAAAATCTACAGGATCAAAGGGCTTGTTGGTTGGAAATGTCTAACGAGCGGAAATACAATTTTTCTGCGAGGACCACACCCAGAGGAGCCAGCTAAAGAAGACGAGGAGGTAGCGTTCTCTGATCATGAAAGCTCTGATGTGGAGGTGGTTATGCATAGCCTTCAATCCAGCCATCGTGCGAGTACTGTGGCCCCAGACCCAGCCAACTGGAGAGAGGCCTATGTCCACCTTCCTCTGGAGGGTGGGCTTTTAGGGGGAATACCCACCCCAAGGCAGGGACCCATTAGTGTCCCCTTTACCTACCTATAACGCCCCTAAATCTAGTATTTAGGGGCAACCCCGAACCTTGCCTCCTCAGGCAATAACCGACCAGAAGAAGGACCGAAGAAGCCATGCTGAACTAAGAGCAGGACACCCACTGACTTGGCCCCAGCTATACCAGACTGTCCCCACCTCGAACCTGCTCCAGCGAATTCTCGGTGTGTCCTGAAGCCAGCAGCCCTCAGAAACTGAAGGACATATCCAGCCTTCCTAAATCAAGACTTTGTCTCCTGCAAGCACCAGATTTACTCACCCACAGACTCTGGCTCCGGCCAAATCAGCGAGTCTGAACCACTCTACATGTGACACCCACGGCCCAAGTTCGATTGGCCCAACACCATGAGGAGGTCTTCCCGGTGATCCTGATCTGAGATCTGGTGATGTCTGACCTACTTTGAATCTCCAATCAATGCCTGCAGCCCCTTTCTGGAGGATTACTGCGACCAGAGCTGGTAAAAAAAACCTGACGCCTAAAGGCACACATTCACCCAACTTCCCACGGCCTTGGGTGGCCCAACCGACTGTGTGCCAGCATCCCCAGGCATCCCAACTTACCTCTGCAACCGGGGGTCACCTCCAGAAGATGCTTGTCCCCGAGCCTGCAGTGTTTGTTGCAACCGAAAATTCCCCTTTGAAATCAACATGGCACCGAATTCCAAAACAGCACCCTGCACCAGCTGTCCCTGTGCCACTGCAGATGTACTTTGGGTATTAACTTGGATCCCCCTTTGCCCTGAGCCTAACCCCAGAATACCAAATCCCACAAATAAGTACTTCTGTGTATACTATACCAAAGTGAGTTATAGTGGGCACAGAGGCCAGTGGAACCCAAAAGGGAGGCAGAGGTAAAGTAGATAGCACCTCACTCTCTACTTGTGGTAGTGTGGTCGAGCAGTAAGGCTTTATTAGAGGACAGTGTTAAGCATTTATTGTACACACTCGGTCAGCAACTGAAGTCACATACTCAGACTGAACTTCAGACCAATTGATTTTGTATAACTATTTTCTTTTAGTCATTTTATTTTCTAGAACCAAGCAAGCCTTGCACAGGTAAGCAATAAATACTTTACAGTAGTAATGCAGTTTGTAAACCGTTTGGATTGCAATTGTAAATGTACTTCGATTTGATTACAGAAATGTTACTGTTAATGCAATGCTTGTCAGAATACAGTACATATACTTTGAATAGGATTTTTAGTAAAATATCATGTGTTACTTTTCAGATTACTTTTCTTACACAGTGCAGTATACCTAGATACTGCACTGGGACATTTCCTGTAAACTGGTAAGTAAAAGCGTTTTGGTTATTTAGTTGTAGTTTTAAAGGAATTCTTACATTTTCCAACTCCACGCTTAAACGTTTCATAGAAAAACAGTCAATGTTATCCTATGGAGGAAAAGTGTTCTCGCTTTACAGGTAAGTTCTTTGTTGTGGGAGTTGGTGTTCTGGGGTTAGACTCAGGAGTCCCCCAGGGTCAAGGATGCACTCTTGTTACACCCTCGGCTGCACTAGTGCAGCCGAGGGTGTGAGTGCTGAGGCCCAATGTTATCCAATGAAACATAGCGGGCCTACGGTTGGTGGCTACGTATGAGCCGGCCACTGTGTTGCGGGAGCAAAGCTCCTGGACTTAAAATCAGGGCAAATGGGGGTTTAGGCCAGCACAAAAGATGCACCTTCAGCGGCACTGGGGCGGCCGGGGCAGAGTGCTGTTTTGGCGTCTGAAGCCCCATAGCTTTCAATTGGGAGTCTCCGGTTTACAAAAGCACTGCTGGCTCGTGGATGAAGGTCTTCTGCATGCGACCACCACTTGTAGACGCAAGTTGGGATCTTGGGGGTTGGTTAGGCACTGTCGGTTGGGCCACCCAAGGCTGTGGGGCGTTGGGTGCAGGGGTGCCTTTTAGGGTCAGATCTTCTTACCCGCTCTTGGTCGCGGTCTGGTGGGACCTCCCGGTTTGAGGCTGCATGTGTCTGCTTGAGGCAGGTCAGGGGTCACTGCATCTCGGTACAGGATCGCTAGGGAGACCTCCTCTTGGTGTTGGACCACTCTAACTCGGGCCGTGGGAGTCGGTTGCTGTGGTGGAGAGGAGGACACATCAAGTCAAAAGTGCATCAGTAGACAGGCAAAAAGTGTGTGGGGGGTTACTGCAACAGAAACCGGCGCCTCTCCAGTGTTCACCAAGGTGATGTCGGTTGTCATAGCTAGTCTACACAGATCAGGGGTGCCAGTCTGCCCTTATCACGACTATTCGCTGCTGAAGGTGAGCTCGCCCCAGGCTGTTATCTCCCACCAGCAAAACACACAAAATGATGGATAGAATGTTGCACATTGGCTTGGCAGTTCGGGCTGGACTGTTCCCATGAGGCACAGGGTCTAGACTGATTTGCATATGGCCATGTCTGAACTGGGGTGGCGTGTTGAGCAAAATAACAATGGATTAAAACCAGATCTGTGACTGGGGGTGAATGTTTTGCCATTGTGCAACATGCCGTCCATCATCTGGTGTGTTTTGCTGTTCGCCCTATGTGGGAAGGGTATGCCCAGACGTGGGTCCCATGCTCACTACGCCACTGGAGTCAAGCTATCCTGGCTGATGACAGCTGATAGCCAGAAACCGTTCCTAGGATGCTTGATTCTCCAGTATTAGGGGTGTCTTTCATAGATTCACATGCTTGAATATTCCCAGTCGTCGAAGTGGGGGTCCCACGGTGCCTTACCAAATGGAACATAGATCACCCTGTGAGCCCCTGTACAGTGTACCCTAAGTACCCAGGGCATAGGTGCATCCAAGGCCTACCAGGGGCTGCAGCACGTATTGTGCCACCCCTGGCCTTGCCTTACTATTTGACACAACTGGCTTATCACCCAGCTGGGGCAAGGTGGTGTAATCACCCTTTGCTTTAGATATAGTATCTCTATATCTAACATATACAAGGACACACAGTAACCTATAAGTCACTCCTATGGCAGGCCTTATCAATCCTGAAGGCAGAGTGCTTGGTTATGTGTGAGATGGTGCTCTAGCATGAGCTGAGCCTGTCTGCAGCTTTCGGAACCATGTCCTTTAGCTGTTTCCTGATAGTGCCATACCATATATTCTTAAGTGCATTTTGAACCTCGTGGTCAAATGCGAACTCTTGTTTGACATTATCAAAACATGTCGAGTAAGGTGTCATACGAATTGGAATACTACCCCCTCGCCAATTCTGGCGACGGGGGTAGCATTCCACCCTTCTAGAGGGACACAACATGTACAGAACCTGAACCCCGGTTAAAGTTAAACAGAGCCTCAGCATCACAAAATGGATGCTGCCATCACAGACACAAGTCTGACCTGCTGCTAGGATTCCTTCCAACGAGGGAGGCTTGGACAAAGGGTTTCCTGCCTTGGGAGGTGCTAGCACCACCCCAGACAGGATTTTGTGTATCTGGTTAGGTAGGGCTGAATAGAATCAGACCTGCCCGGGGCACACAAGCTGTCCCCGTGCATAGACCAGTTCAAACCGGTGCTGGGGCACTCCAGCCCCAGCTCTGGCGCGAAACTGGACAAAGGTAACCACCCCCCTTCCTGGTCTCACCCATAGGAGGGACCTGGTAGGTAGTCCAGGCCCTAGAATTAGTTTAAAAGTAGGAGCTGAGTCCCAAGACGGCAGATTGCCCTGAAATTCGACTACACAAGAAGAAACTCTGGACCTTCGACGTTCTGCTGCTTAGAAGACTGAAGAATCTCCCTTGTGGCAAAGGAGTGGCCACCCTGTGAACACAGACACCCCCCAGCAATCAATGACTGCTTTGCCGCCGTCTCCTGCCGGAGCCCGAGCCGAGAGCCTGACAAGAACCAGACTCCCAGACATCTAACAGCCCGATCCAAAGTCCCTGCTAAGCTGAGATGAGTGGAGGCGACCTGAGACGTGGAACCGGACCTCTTGAAAAGTACACGAGAAGCTGACTGCGCAGCCCCTGAGGTACCCTCATCGCTGTGCTTGGGGTCTTCTTCGGCGACGGCCAAGACCTCGTCGACGGCCAAGACCTCGTCGACGGCCAAGACCTCGTTGACGGCCAAGACCTCGTCAATGGCTACACCCTCGTCGACTGTGCCGTCTACGCAGACGATTCCTCCTATGTCGATGGCTTCATCTTCGTTGACGACTCCGTTGACGGCACGGAAATCTACGTCGACTAAAGAGAAGATATTCTCTCCGTCGAGGGCTCCATTGCCATCTGCAGCTATTTCATCGACGGGACCGTCGACGACGCAACATTCACTCGCTACAGCGACTACTTTCACGTGGTGAAACGGCCTGTTCCTTTGAGTCCTATGACGGAAACTCTGCCAACAAAATTATTTGAGTCTGCAGAAGACGATTCTGATGACCGTTCCTATGTCAATGAGGTTTTTCGTCCTGCAAATAGTCCATCTGAACTCAATATCAAGTGCCAGGAGGAAGAAGAGTATGAGGAGGAAGGATGTGCTCTTTCCTGTCCACGTTGCTTATTCTGAGGCACTGCATGTGCATGGTATGACTCAAATACCGTCTTCTCTGATGACCAACTTGCAAAATATGTTGGACGATTATAATCGCAGGTTCCCTCCATCTGCGACTACCTCACCAACTCGTCAACCTGCGGCGCCAACACCCGTATACGGAGATGTCGCCAGTCCAACAGCAAGATACTTATGATGACGCGGATGTCAATCCAGACACTGATCAAGATGATGTCCTCGCGGATTGGGACGATTCTAGAGCTCAAACGCCATCTACGCCACCGACATCGCCTTTGCCGTCCCCGCCGGTGGACATTGGAATCTTCCATAACTTAATGGTGCGTGCAGCCAAACGATTCCATTTAACCTTAGAGATGCAACAAACTGATTGCTTCCTCTACAACTTCAAAGATCAGCCTCTTAAACAGACTCATACTATCCCAATCATTGATTTTATTTGGCAGGAAGGCCTTAAACTTATGGCACATCCAAACTCCATCCCAGCTGTCCTGCCACGTTTAGACAAAAAGTACAAGGTGCCTGCAGACTCTCCAGTATGCCTTGTCTCACACCCCAAGGCGGACTCCGTTGTAATGCAGGCTGCCCAGAAACGTTCAAGGAATCCAGCCACTCCTCTCACCTCCCCTCCAGACCAGGAGGGACGCCGGTTGGACTCTATTGGTAAGAAGTTTACCACCATGGCTGCCACAACGGTCAGAGCGGCGAACTCCCTGGCCATCTTCGGGAGATATGACCGCCAGATGTGGTCCGAGATAGCAGCCTTGATTAGCCAGCTACCAGATTCGGTCCGAACGAAGCCCAGACGATAGTCCAGGAGGGAGAAACAATCTCAGCAGAGATTATAGACTGTGCTGTCATCTCGTCAACGGGCTTCAGACAACCTGCTGGAGCCGCCGTTTTACGACGCCAGGGCTGACTCAAATCAACAGCTTTTCGGCCCGAGGTGCAGGCGAGAATTCTTGATTTGCCATATGATGGGGATTCACTCTTTGGCACGCATGTTGATTGACGCTCTTAAATCCTTTAAAAAGGACGCTGATACAGCTCGTTCCCTAGGAAGCCTCCAGTACAGGAAACGGCCTTTTCGTGGAGCACGTGGCAGAGGTGCCTCCTCTAATTTTCGTGGCTCCTCCCAGTATCGCTCCTATAGCAACAACAAACAAAGGTACACCTATCAATCTCAGAATCGCCAGTCCGATTCAAGGCCTTATCGGAGGAAAAATAATTACAGAGGGGGAAACACCTCCAAAAGGCAGTGACTTCCCCAACAAGTGTTCCCCGACTCTGAAAATTGGAGGTCACATCTCCCAAAACTTCTCCAACTGGTCTCGTATCACCTGGGATCGTTGGGTCCTGGATGTCATCTTGAAAGAAAATGTTCTAGAGTTTACAAAATTTCCTCCCACCCGTCGACCTTCTGGTCCCCCTCCACCTCATTTCAAAGATCTGTTGGCTCCAGTCAAGATCATGATAAAAAAAGGGGCTGTCGAAGTGGTTCCTCAAGCTCAACAGGGCAAGGGATTTTATTCCAGCTTCTTTTTAATCAAGAAGAAATCGGGAGAATGGCGCCCCATTCTGGACTTACGAGCACTCAACAAATTCATCAAATAACAAACTTTCTGAATGTTGACCCTCCTGGAAATTTTGCAATACCTCAATCCCGGTGAGTTCCTCTCCACTATCGACCTCCAAGATGCATATTTCCATGTGCCAATACATCACAAACGCAGGAAATATCTTCGCTTCACTGTCGGATCGAAGCACTTCAAGTTCAAGGTGTTGCCTTTCGGCCTTCGATCAGCGCCGAGAGTCTTCACAAAGATCATGGCTCCATTTGCAGCTTTCCTTCGCCTACAAGGCGTTCAATTTTACCATTATCTAGACGACTGTCTAATAAAAGCTCAGACACGTCGAACAGCAAGACCGCATACTCAGACCTGTCATTTTTTCACGAATTAGGCCTTTCTGTGAATCAGGAGAAGTCTCATCTTCGCCCAACACAACAGAGAATCTTTCTAGGAGCCTTAATCGATTCTCGTCTGGCGCAGGTGTTTGTGTCCCATGAGCGACCACTTCGCATACTCAAGATGGTCGCTTTTTCAAATCAAAAAAGTCAGTTTCTGTCCGGATCTTGAAATCTTTTCTGGGCATAGCCTCCTCTTGCATACATCTGATCCCACACTGCAGACTTCACATGAGTCATACAGGAGGAGGTGGACAAACAATGGAAACAAGTTTCAGGGTCGTTTAACGACAAACTCTTCCTGACCCCCCGCATTCAATCGGCTTTGGAATGGTAGGCTCATCTTCCAAATATCGCCGCGGGTCGGCCCTTCCAGGAAACACCTCCTTCACTCATCCTCACGACGGATGCTTCCTTAGAGGGTTGGGGGGCACACCCCGAAGACCTGTCAGTCAAGGGCAAGTGGACGACAGCTCAACGCAGATTGCATATAAATCGTCTAGAACTCTTGGCCATCTTCCTTGCCCTGAAGTCTTTCTGGTTTCTGATACCAGGCCAATCACTGCTGGTGCCGACAGACAACACCACCAGCATGCACTACCTCAACAAACTGAGGTACGAGGTCCCTCCTGCTTTCCAAACTGCCGCAAGAAATCTGGAATTGAGCGATTCAACACCAGGTTCACCTGACTGTAGTTCACATGCCGGGCGTTTCCAACACCTTTGTCGACTGTCTCAGCAGATCTCTGGTGGATAATCACGAGAGGGAACTCCACCAACCCACTCTGGAGTGCATCTTTCGCCAGTGGGGACATCCACAGATGGATCTGTTTGCAACTCTAACCAACCGCAAATGCCTACGCGGGAATGCGTTTTCGATCAATTGGTCGAGCGAATTAGTCTACGCTTTTCCCCCGCTCCCTCTTGTTCCGCGCCTCCTGCACAGGATGAAGCTCCAACCATGCTACGTCATTCTGATTGCGCCCAGGTGGCCACGTCGCCCGTGGTTTTCAGACCTCATACTGTTGTCTCAGTGCGATCCGATACCTCTTCGCCCTCTGCCTCACCTGCTCACCATGAACAAAGGGCGGATTTGCCATCCGGATCCGGCTTATCTCCAACTGCATTCTTGGAACCTAAGCACGAGTTCGCTGGTCTGAATATCACCCCGGAGTGCAGGAAGGTGCTGGCTCATGCACGTGCGCCTTCCACCATCAAAACTTATCAATTGAAATGGAAGCGTTTTTGTGTCTGGTGTAGGAGAGTAGGGTCTGTAATCCTATGGTCACTCCAGACTTTTGCTTTTTGCTTCACTGGTTTACGACTATCCCTAGCTGTGGGCCTGCTAATCAGAGCCACAGCCTAGCTGTTCTCTCTCTAAATTGACATCTGTGAGAAGGTGGCCTGATATGCAGCGCTCACTATTCTAGTGAACACTATGTATCAGTCCAGTAACCCTTATTGATGATTGGTTGTAAGTCAACCTTATAGACCAGCTATCCTAGTAGCGTGGATACGAGCAGTCTAAGGCTAAAGACTCGAGAGGGCGTGTTAAGCCAGCTGTTTACCACACATGTATCCCTTGAATACCAAGTGAAAGGACACCACACAAGTGTTATGAAAATAAACAGTTATTTATTTAGATCACAACAGCCCTGTACTCTTTATGAGGACAGGGTACTAAGCACAAAACAAAACTCTTACGAAAATACTTAAGTTAGCACAGTATATACAAATGCCCGAGGGGCACGGAAAACCATATACTCTGAAAGTGGAATGCGAAATTACTAGCAGGTAAGTACAGTACTAATAGGCTTTGTAATCGCTAGATCTTGACTATAGAATCTTCAGATTACTTCTAGGAGACCCAGGGGACTCGGGTGCAGAGTGTGCACTCTCACGCGTGATGCGGGACAAAGTCTATGGTAGCTAGTAATGACAAAGTTAGTGTTCTCGGGCGAACCCGACCTGGTGGGAGGAAAACGAAAGTGGATTCGGACCCTTGGATAGTGAGGCTATGCTGGGGCACCGAAATGCCGAAGTTACCTAGCCCAGGGGCTGCAGCTGCATAGGTCTCAAAAGACGTCGGGAATCCTCGTAGACGGACCAGGAGCCTGGAAGAAAGAAGTTGCTGGCAGGCGACCAGTGAAGAAAGTTTGATGGATCCAAGCCTGGATCGATGGAAGATGACACCTGAAAGCAGAGGGGACCAAGTTCGAGACTACTAGCCAGTAGTCAGGGGGGCACCAGGAGGGCACCGGATGGTAGTCACCTCGACTAGGTGAGTGGGTGACGCTGTGCTCGCAGATCTCACGGACCAGGAGGCGTTGTCGGCGACCAGGATGGAGGAGCGAGCTGTCCCACGAAGATTGAAGCTGTCGGCGTCGCTGGACCCAGGATTGGGCAACAAAGCCTTGGCAAATTCAAGCCCACGCGGTGGACTCAAAATGGCGTCTGGAGTGGACCAGGAGGGTCCGGGGTGCCTCTCTTGAAGAAGGATAAGTGAAAAGAGAGGGGTCCCAGTAGCAATGGAACTTGTAAACACTTGAATGAAAAATAATCAAAGAAACATGACTTGAGTCCACACTGTTTACTTCACAATGGGAATGCGCATTTAAATATGCTGTATTAGTATACACAATAATAAATCGGTAATTTACATGGTGCCCCAAGGACAGGAAGGGGTAGGAGGTGGTGGTGGTTGTGGGGAAATAGTGAAGGAAAGAGTGAAAATTCGAAAGTGACAGTAAAATCAACAGTTGTCAATCATTTAGCAATGTTACAGACTCTGTACAATGAAATGAGACCAAAATGTTCATTAGAATATTCAAAGAACGCCATACTCCAAGTAGTTCAATTAATGAGCATAATAGGGAGTAGAGTTGGCGATCTTGAAGAAGGAAGCAAGGGCCAGTCTGGAGCAACCAGACCAGCAGCAGTGATGTCGTCGGGCGTCGTGAAGGCCACAAGCCAGCCGGCTAGTAGCCACACAGCGCGGTGAGCACGCAAAAGCAGAAGGGCCCCACGCAGATCGTGGAGATGCTGGAGGGCTGATCTTCGGTGCTGGAGCTGCTCAGGGTTGGGGCTTCTCGGACCCCAAAGCACTCACCAGTGGAGCACACGGTGGGCTTGTTACAAAGAAGTCGTGCAGTCTTGGCGATCGTCGGTCCCTCGAGGTCTCGTCGCACTCACAGTTCTCAGCTTTGCTGTAGAGGTGAGTAGAGGTCAGAGGTGCCAGGGAAGCCGGGTCTCGTCGAGCTGGGTCGTCTGATTCGTGAAGAAGGACTTGCAGCAGACCGCAGTGTTCTTAGGATGGTGCCTGCGGATGCAGGGTGACTACTCCTTAGCCACAAGGGAGAATCTTGAAGAAGAAATCTTGATGTCCTTTCGTAGAAAGTCGTGTCTTGATTCCAAAGATGATCTAATCTGAACAGGGGGGCCCGCTCCCATCTTTATACTAAAAAAGGGGGCTGACCCGGTGACTAGGTCCTGCCTATGGGTGGGACTAGGAGGGGGGTGGTTACACCCCTTTCCCATGCCGGACTTCCCCAGGCCAGGGGCTGGTGTGCCCCTGGAACTGGTTCAGACTGGCCTATGCGTAGTGAGCACCGGGGTGCCACTCAGCAGTCACCTTCCTGTAAAGCCCTGCCTACCCAGGATACACAAAACCATGTCTGGGACGGTGCTAGCACCGCCCCTGACAGGAAACCCTTTGTCCAGGCTCCCCTCGCTGGAAGGACTCCCAGCTGCAGGGGGTCAGACTCGTGTCTGTGGTGGCAGCATCCATTTTGTGGAGCTGAGGCTTCAGTTAACTTTAACCGGAGCTCACAGTTACATACATGTCGTGTCCCTCTAGAAGGGTGGAATGCTAACCCCGTCGCCAGAATTGGCGAGGGGTTAGTATTCCAATTCGTATGACACCTTACTCGACATGTTTTGATAAAGCAATACCAAAGATAGCATTTAACCGCGAGGATTATAATGCACTTAAGAGTATATGGTATGCAATATCATGGAACAGCTATTAGGACTTGGTTCCGCAAGCTGCATACAGGCTCAGCTCATGCCAAAGCACCATCTCACCCGATTCCAAGCACTCTGCCTTCAGGATTGTCATATCCTCCTATAAGTCACTCCTAAGGCAGGCCTTAACAATCCTGGAGGCAGTGTGCTTGGAATTGTGAGATAGTGCTCTGGCATGAGCTAAGCCTGTCTGCAGCTTTCCGAACCAAGTCCTTTAGCTGTTTCCATGATAACGCTATACCATATACTCTTAAGTGCATTATAATCCTCGTGGTTATTTCTAACTTTGGCATAGCATTATCAAAACATGTCGAGTAAGGTGTCATACGAATTGGAATACTACCCCCTCGCCAATTCTGGCGACGGGGTAGCATTCCACCCTTTTTGAGGGACACGACATGTATGTAACTGTGAACCCCGTTTACAGTTAACTCGAGCCTCTGCATCACAAAATGGATGCTGCCACCACAGGCACAAGTCTGACCTCCTGCTGCTGGGAGTCCTTCTAGCGAGGGAGGCCTGGACAAAGGGTTTCCTTCCTTGGGAGGTGCTAGCACCACCCCAGACAGGATTTTGTGTATTGGGTAGGACAGGCTGAATGGAATGAGACTTGCCTGGGGCACACAAGGTGTCCCTGTGCATACCCCCGTTCAAACCATTTGCTGGGGCACTCCAGCCCCAGCTCTGGCGCAAAACCGGACAAAGGATGGGGGGTGTAACCACCCCCCTTCCTGGTCCCACCCATAGGAGGGACCTAGTGATAGTACAGCCCCCTTTAGGAGAATAAAGGTAGGAGCTGGTCCCATTCCAAATTAGATTCATCCGGATTCGAAACTACAAGAAGAAACTCTGGACTTCGACGTTCTGCTTCACAGAAGACTGAAGAAATCTCCCTTGTGGTCAAGGACTGACCACCCTGCACAAGCGGGCACCATCAAGCGTTCCAGCGGTTCACTTTGTCGTCTTCCCCAGTGGATCCAGACTTCAGAGCCCAACGAGACCCGGACTTCCAGACCTCTCCGACCTCTACCTACATCTGCAGCACAGCTGAGATCCATGGGTGCGACGAGACACGTGGGACCGGCCATCTTGGAGAAACTGCACATCGCTTCCAGCACGACGTCAGAGGCATCCTTGACTAAGTGCTTTGGGGACTGAGAAGCGCCCCAGCCCCGAGCAGCTCCTGCACCGAAGACCAGCCCTGCAGCATCCACGAGATCTGCGTGGGGCCCTTCTGCCTGTTTGCTGCTCGACGCGTTGTCTGGTCACTTGCCGGCTGGCTAGTGACCTCCTAGACGACGATCCTTGAAAACTACACCGCTGGTCTGGTTGCTCCAGACTGGCCCTTGCTTCCCTGCAAAGGAGAAGCACCCCGGACCCTCCTGGTCCGCACCAGACGCCTTTTCCATCCACTGCGTGGGTTGCCTTTGCCAAGGCCTGTGGATGCCGAATCCGGAACCAACACCGCCGACAGCGAGAGCCTGCGTGGGACAGCTCGTGCCTCCATCCTGGTCGTCCAAAACACCTCCTGGTTCACGTGGCTGCAGAGTCAAGCGTCCACTCTCCACCTGATCGCGACGACAGAATCAGGTTCCTTCCTTGTTCCACTCCAGTCACTGGCTAGTGACTTTGAACATTGTCCCCTCTGCTTTCAGGTGTTCAGCTTCCTTGATCCACCCTTGGATCACACCGGACATCTTTCTCCTGGCCGCCTGCAGCATCTTTTCTTTCAGGCTCCATAGACTTCAACGCAGAAACCCGACACAACTTCGAACCTGTGCACTCACAGCCCGTTGGTGAGGTAACGAGAGCATTTCGGTGCTCAAGGTTAGATTGACTCTCCTAGTGTCCAGATTTCCAGTCGTTTTAGTCCTAACTAGTCAGGATTGTCCGTACTCACCTTTTTTGTAAACTGTACTGTCCATAGACGTTATTACGCATCTCGCGTGTGAGTTCACACTCTGCACACGCGTTCCATGGGCCTCCTATTACTTACCTATTGTAACTTGTGCAACTTACCTTATTTTTTTTTAAGATTATGTGCTTAGCCCTTTGACCTCAGAGTTCAGAGGTGTGTGTTAGTTAATAAATATCTTGTTTATTTTCATAACTACCTGTGTGGTGTCCTAACTTTTGGTATTCAAGGGGTTATATGTGGTAAAACAGCTGGCTTCACATGCCAAAAGAGTTTAGCCTAAGACTGCTTTGTCCATGCTACCATTAGGATAGCTGGTCTATAAGGTTGACTTACAACCAATCACCATAAGGGTTGTTTGGACTGATAGAAAGTGATCACTAGAACTAGTTAACATCATATATCAGGCCTACTTCTCACATCTGGTGTCACAACGAACCCCTTGATCCAATGCACGCCAAGCCGGAGCAAATCCTGCCTTTCTCCTTATCTCTAGCGAAGTCAGGACTTTCTCATTCCACTCTTAAAGTCTTTCTGCAGCGATTTCCCGTTTTCGGCATGATGGCACCACCTTTCTGTATTCCTCTCGGATCATACGACAGTTCTTCAGAGGCCTCTTTCGAATGTATCCGCCCATACGTCGTCCGCCACCTTCGTGGCGCCTGAATCTGGTTTTATCTCCGCTCCTCCTACCTCCTTTTGAGCCCATCCATTCAGCGGACTTAAAATTCCTCACGTGGAAGGTAGCTCTTCTACTTGCGCTTACGTCATCAAGGCGAGTAAGTGACATCCAAGCATTCACGATACAACCTCCATTTCTTCAATTCTCTAAAGACACTGTTACTTTACGGACAAATCCAAAATTAATTCCCAAAGTTCCTTCGGATTTCCACCTGAATGAGCCAGTCATTCTCAGAACTTTCTTCCCCAACCCTCAGTCTCCTGCTGAGCGTTCTCTCCATTCCTTGGATTTAAAAAGTTGCCTGAAAATCTACATCCTGCCCACCGCTCCTTTTCGAAAGTCAGACCAGCTCTTTGTGGCTTATGGCCGAGTTTGTGGAGGACAGGCAGTCACTAAACAATCTATTACGAGTTGGATCTCTTCTGCCATTTCTTTCTGCCATTGACGGGCACAAAAGCCTCTCTCTGCTCAGGTGCAAACACACTCGACAAGGGCTGTGGCATCATCTACTGCCCTCTTTGCTGGAGTGCCTTTGCGCCAGATCTGCAGAGCTGCAACGTGGTCGAGCAGACACACGTTTACGAGGCACTATTATCTGGAGTCAGCTGACGCCGCGGATGCTGCTGTGGGCCAAGCTGTGCTACGATATCTTTTTAACTAAGGTGAGCCTCTGTTGCTTCCCGCCTCCTGTCATAAAAGGTTTTTAAATTGTTTCACTGTATTCTATTTTAATAATACTATAGTGTTACTTTTTGTTTTGAACTGCCTTTTATGACTCATATTCTACTTTACTGCTTTCTACTCTTATTCAAACATGTGAATCTATGAAAGACACCCCTAATACTGGAAAAGAACATTAGTTACTTACCTGTAAACTGTGGTTCTCCAGTATTGGTGTCTTTCATAGATTCACATGCGACCCACCCTTCCTCCCCTCAGAGGCGCTCTTCTCCTCATGCACTCATGGTCACTTTGGTGCTACGAAAATCTGAGGCCTTGAGCTTCTGAGGAGAAGGTTCTAGAGGGTGATGCAGCCTGATTGGCTGGAATGTGGACCATTATAATGACTGATATGTTACTAAAGTGAGTTCTCCCTTTAAGGCTTCTAAGGGCCTGTCTTTAGTTCGATGGTACTTTTAACTTTGTTTTATATTTTATAGGTATTAAATTTTATGTATGTATGTATATATATATGTATGTATGTATGTATATGTATATGTATGTATATATATATATATATATATATATATATATATATATATATATATATATATAATATATTTTACTTCTATTTTATGTACCGTGGGACTCCCACTTCGACGGGGAATATTCAAGCATGTGAATCTATGAAAGACATCAATACTGGAGAACCACAGTTTACAGGTAAGTAACTAATGTTCTTCCGGTCCATTGAAGACATGGCTTGGCAGAACGGGCTGGACTGTTCCCATGAGGCACAGAGTCAAGACTGATTTGCATATGACCATGTCTGAACTGGGGTGGCGTGGTGAGCAAAATACAATGGATTAAACTCAGGTCTGTGACTGGGGGTCAATGTTTTGCCATTGTGCAACATTCCGTCCATCATCTTGTGTGTTTTGCTGTTTTCTCCCACCTC
Source organism: Lissotriton vulgaris (assembly GCF_964263255.1). NCBI lineage: Eukaryota > Metazoa > Chordata > Amphibia > Caudata > Salamandridae > Lissotriton > Lissotriton vulgaris. The sequence continues at coordinate 868,243,470 of NC_141699.1, forward strand.
CAGACTACAGTGAACCTCCTGTATTTGCTGGGCTTCACTATCAACATGCCGAAGTCACACCTAACTCACTCTCAGACACTACCTTTCATCTGATGTGTTCTGGATACAATGTAGTTTTGGGCCTATCCTCTTAAACGGCGAGTCCTGGCTATTACACCAATGTTTTAGCCTCTATCCTGGAATTTGGTCCGAGTGCCACTGAGGCTGCAGGGCATCCTGCTAGTAACGTATGCCAGAGGGCATATGCAGGTTCTGCAGTGGGACCAGAAGTTCCAATCTGAAAGACACGCTAGTGATAGAATCTGAAAGAGACACGTTAGAGATAGATTCCTTACCTTAGGATACCCCCAGGCGTCAGACTGGATCCCAAAAGTTTTTTTCGTCAGCAGTAACCCTTCGCATCGGTAGGTGGCGTCGTGCGGCTCCATGTCAGACGCTGGAGTTGTAAGCACCGAGATGACGTCAGACACTACTTAAGCGCCACCCATGCGCTCTGACGTCAGTTCTTTCTTTTTCCGCGCCAGCAAGCACAGACCCGGTAAGAGCACGTACCCTAGTCACTTTTTGACTAACTTTGAGACTTTTGTCTCTACTTCTTTTGAGTATTTGACTCCTGGTGCCAGATAGGGATGCCTAGAATTAAATCCTGTGGGGCCTGTTGCCGTATGATGTTGGTGGCTGACCCCCAATGCGTCTGTCTCTACTGTCTGGAGTGCGACTATGACTCTCGGTCATGTTCCGACTTCCTGGCCATGGCTCCGAAGGCTTTGCGGTAGTGATCCCGAAAGCTGCTGGAGGCCAGGCAGTAGTCTGCGTGCCGTACGAGGTTCAGGGGTCGCTCAAGGGACCGGCTGCGGAGCCATCATCATCACTCCTCTGGTCCAAGTTTTCACTCTCTGAATCGGGTAAGAGACGTCACAAGAAAAAGTCGAAGAAGCGTGTTTGCCCTCCGACTTCCCCCGTTCGTCTGCGGATGAGGGGGCCGGGGGTCCGTCCCCTGCGGCTCCGTTGGAGCCTGGGAGTCCCGCGGCTACCCACCTTATCGAGGTCCGTCTGCAACTTCGGCCCAGGTGCAAGAGCTTCTTGCCTCCATGGACGCCTGTTCAGGCTTAGGGCTCCCGCCGCGCTATTTGCGGCGCCGTTGTAGCACTTGTATTCCCCTGTGCCTCCCCCGCAACTCTCACCTGTACCATTGGCTGTGGAGGAGGTGGATGACTGGGAGGGGTCGGAAGACCCTCTTGCACAGCAGTGCGAGTCTGAACATGAGTGGGTGGATGACTCGGAGAATGCAGACAGCCTTGACCTCAACTCCGAGCCTGGATTTAGGTCTCCTCCTGCCATTATGGAGGAGGGCGCCACGTATACCATGGTGCTCCATAGAGCAGCTGAGGTTCTTGACCTTGATCTGCCTACTGTCACTCACAAGACCAACCTCCTTACTGAGGTGCTTCAGCCAGCAGCAAGTTGCATGGAACCTCTGCTCCAGTTTAATGAGGCCTTGACAGATGTTGATAGGCACCTGGTCTAGGGCAGCCACTGGGGTTTCTGTGGACAAAAATGTGGCCAGGCGTCATCGCCTGGCACCGGGTGACCCGACCTTTCTGACAAATCATCCCACTCTGAAAAGCCTGGTCATTCAGGCCTTCATGTTCGAGGCATGTGGGCTGCTGAATTCATATCTGTGCATAGATCGCCGCCTAGTGTTGGGTCCGGATGATTGCACATTGTTGTCCTGGAAGAGTATTCGAAGTATCACGAGATAGGTGGCTCCTCCACTGGACTACAGTGCGCGTGGGCATCGACTCCATCCCCAGATTGTTTTTTTCCGCCATTGGGTTCGGATGTCTTTGGTTCCCTCTTGTCGGAATCGATAAAGAAACAGTAAACTTTCATTGAGACCAAAAGGTCTTTAGTCTTGCGTCGGTATTGTCTTGCGTTCGGCTTAACAACTTTTCCTCAGCTCCGAGCCGAGCTCTGTACTTCCGCGTGCTTTCGGCGCGGAGGGCCTTGTCGACGCTCCAGACTCATCGACCATCCATCATGGACCGTAGTCCATTCAAAAGATGTCCGGTGTGTTACTCGAAGTACCCACACATCGACGTTCACCCGGTGTGCAACAAGTGCCTGTCGCCGGACCACGATGAGGCCAAGTGTTTGGCCTGTTCGAGATTCCGGTCCAAGAAGACACTCCAGCTCCGTCGAGCTGCGTGCCTGGAGGCCCAGCAATCTGCTACGGCGCCTACGGACATTTTCGATGCTGGGGAGGTAGAGGATGAAGATATCCAGGACGTCTCAGAATCTAACCCCGCGTCGGATGTCGAGGAAGACTACGACGCTGAGGCCGAGGCTTTCGAGAACGTAGAAGTCGTCGAGGAGGTAGGAGACGACGACGGGGCCCTAGTGGCCATGGAAGATAGCTCGGACGGGGAGCTTCCTCAGACTGACTCTGGGGCCGTGCCAATCAATAAGGCCCAGGTCGAGGGATCGCCTTCGGGCCTTACCCAAGACCTGGATGTGAGTTCCTCGGCCCCGCCTGCAGGCCCGGCCACGAACATTAGTACCGAGTCACTCCCGGTGAAAGTGAAACCAAAAGTGAAAACTACGGTCTTGACGCCAGATGCTGCGCAAGGGCAGATATCGAAACCGAAAGTGCGCATCGCATTGGTCGGTTCGAAGACTTCGGAGGCCTCGGTGCCGAAGAAACCTAAGATGGCCGTCGAGCCAAAGGGCTAAGTCAAAATGGCCGAGCCGAAGGCTACCACGTCGAAGACTAAAGCGTCGGCGCCGAAGACTATTGACGCCGGCAAGGGTCGGGTCGACCACAAAAAGGCTGTTGACGACACCAAAAAGTCTCATGCAGACCCGAAGAAGCGGCCCGATGACCCGAAGGTCCTCTCTGCCCCGCCTCCACACGACAAGGCCAAGGGACCTGCGCCAAGTGTGTCGACTCCGAAAGTGGCCTTGAAGGACTCCACTCCGAAACCGTCCTCGAAGGACTCCGTCGAACCGGCACGTCCATCGGCCGCGTTCACGAAGGTGGTCACAGAGTCCCTGCAGCGCATAAGGGACGGCAATGCAGCAGCCGTGCCGAAGGACCCCCCACCTGCCAAGCCTCTTGAGAAACCGCCTAAGACTTTCGCTGCTAGACCGGGGGCCGGCGTGCCCGAGAAGGTATCTTCGACGCCAAAGGTATCGTTGGTGGTCCATGACCCGCGGCCTCGACAACTTTCAGAGGAGGAGCGTCAAGAACATTTCATCGACGCCGAAACAGGCAGGCTTTCCCTTCTTAAGAGGAAAATCACCCCAGAACCCCAATTGGAGTCCTACAGAATCCCCCCTAAAGAGGAAAATGGACTCTGCTGGTACTCCAGCCTTGGTGGAGCCCATTTCACCACAAGCTCACGAGGTCTCGCCCACTTACTCCGACGTGGACGCTGGTGAGGGCGATGGTGAGGATGAATATAGCTATCCAGTCTACACAGACCCAGAGGATGTGACAGAGCCCTGGTCTGCCGGTGGTGAGCCTGGGGATCCACATTCAGGACAAGACCCTCAGCTCTTCTCTGCTAAAACTTCACCTACTGAAGACTCTGCTGCTTTCAATGCCCTCATTGAGCGGGCAGCAGCCAATCACAATGTCCAGCTGCATGCTGATCCTGTGGACGTAGATTTCCTCTTTGACACCTTTTCTGTGTCTGAAAACTCTGCCAATGCTGAAAGGCGTTTTGAAGCACGCTGCTGAGGTCTTCAAAGAACCCACCAGGGCAAGAGTCATCAACCCGAGGATTGACAAAAAGTACAAAGCGGCGCCTACTGATCCAACTTACATTAAAGGACAGTTGCCTCTGGACTTCCTGGTCGTCTCGAATGCCCGGAAGAGGGCCAACTCTGACTACGGGTGATGCTCCTCCCCAGACAGAGTACAAGGTCTTTAAGGCTTTGGGGAAGAGGGTAGCAGCGCAGGCAGCTAACATATGGCGCATCTCAAACACACAAGTGCTCCTAGCGCGTTATGACAGGGCGCACTACGATACCCTAGAGACCCTTTTGCCACAACTGCCTGATCAATATAAGGAAGGAGCTGAGATGCTAATCCAGGAGAGGAAGCTGATCTCCAACGCTTCCATAAAGTGCGCTCTGAACGCGGCTGACACCGCTGCGCGCGCCATTAACACCAGTGTTATGCTTCGGAGACATGCCTGGCTAAGAATTTCCGGTTTCAAGCCAGACATCCAGACCACCATCTTGAATCAAACAGTCAACTCTGATCACCTGTTTGGCCCGGATGTTGACACCACCCTAGAAAAAAAAAAAAAGGACACCGACACTGCAAAATCCATGGGTGCCTTGCAGTCCCAGCAGTTTGGGGGTGGGTCCTTTCGTTGCTCCAATACCAGAGGCACCTCCAGGGGTCAGCTTTCGCAGTCCGCGCAGTTCTACAAAGGCAACACCCAGACTACTTATGCCAACAAAAGTCGAGGTGGATACCGCGGCAACAGCGCCAAAGGCAGAGGACGTGGCAACAACAGCTCCAGGTCCTCTACCGCCAACAAACAGTGACGCATTGTCACTGCCCCCCGACCACACAACACCGGTCGGGGGGAGACTCCAGCAGTTCCTGCCCGTGTGAAAGTCCATCACCAAGGACAGGTGGGTCAGAAAGCTTGTCCAATTTGGTTATTGTCTGGAGTTAACATCCACTCCCCCCAACATACCCCCAAGGCACCGTCCTATGTCGGACGAGCACTTGCACTTATTGCAGCAGGAGGTCAATGTCATGCTGCAAAAAGGGGCAATAGAGCTCGTGCCCATGCAGGGAAGAGGCACAGGAGTTTACTCCCTGTACTTCCTGATTCCAAAGAAGGACGGGTCCGTCAGGCCCATCCTGGATCTCAGGCCCCTCAACTTCTACATCCTGTCAGAGCACTTCCACATGCTAACACTGCATCAAGTGCTCCCGCTGCTCCAACAGGGGGACTTTCTCGCAACTTTAGACCTAAAGGATGCGTACTTTCACATTCCACTACATCCTTCACACAGAAAATACCTCCGGTTCACCATCCAAAACCAGCACTACCAATTCAGGGTTCTGCCTTTTGGGTTCACCACGGCACCCAGGGTGTTCACGAAGTGCCTGGCGACGGTGGCGGCACATCTGAGACGACAAAACGTCCACGTCTACCCCTATCTGGACGACTGGCTCATCCAAGCGAAGTCAGCCCAGCAGTGTGCCGACCACATGTCCCACACCATTCCCCTCCTGCACGATCTGGGATTCTCACTGAATTACCCAAAATCCCACCTCCAGCCCGCCCACATACGGCAGTATCTGGGTGCGACCATAGACACTCTGGCGGCCACAGCGCAGCCGAATTCAGTGAGAGTCCGCAGCATTCAATCGCTGATCCAAAAATTCAGACCTCAACACTCGCTTCCAGCAAGTGTTCATGCAGTTGATAGGCATGATGGCGTCCTGCATCTCCATTGTCCCGCATGCAAGACTACATATGCGTCCGCTTCAGGAGTGCTTGGCACGTCAGTGGACTTAGGCTCACAACCAGTTGAAAGACCTAGTGTTGGTGAGCGGTCGGGCATACAACTCTCTGCATTGGTGGAATCCACGAAACCTTTGCAAGGGCCGACCGTTCCAGGAGCCTGTGCCACAGATTATCCTGACGACGGACGCTTCTCTCCAGGGATGGGGAGCGCATGTACTCCAATACACTGTGCAGGGACTATGGACGCAACAACAAGGAAAGATGCACATCAATGTTCTGGAACTGATGGCAATCTTCATGGCATTGAAAGCATTCAAGGTACATCTGTGCATCAAGGTCGTGTTGATCCGGACGGACAACATGACGGCAATGTACTACATTCAAAAGCAGGGAGGAACACACTCTCCGCAGCTGTCTCATCTGGCTCAGAGCATGTGGAAGTGGGCCATTCAGAGGAACATCTTCCTCATGGCAGAGCATCTCCCGGGCAAGGACAATCGGATGACGGACCTGCTCAGCAGGCACAGCCACCAGATGCACGAGTGGGAGATACATCCATCAGTCCTCCACCCGTACTTCCAAATGTGGGGTCATCCAGAGATAGACCTGTTCGCCACAAAGGAGAACGCAAAATGCCAAAGCTTCGCCGCCAGGTTCCCACACCCACAGTCGCAGGGCAATGCGATATGGATGAACTGGTCAGGCAAATTTGCATACGCTTTTCCCCCCAGCACCTATGATACCGCTGGTGGCACGCAAGCTCAGGCAGCACTCGATGACTCTCATCCTGGTTGCTCCAACGTGGGCTCGCCAACCATGGTACACCACGTTTCTAGAACTGTCCGTGGTACCGCATCAGAGGCTACATCTCACACCCAGCCTTCTGACGCAGAGCCATGGCGACATTCAGCACACAGATCCGCAAAAGCTCAACCTGTCGATCTGGCTCCTGAAGTCCTAGAGTTTGGCTACTTGCACTTACCTGCCGACTGTATGGACATCATTCGGGAGGCAAGGAAGCCCACCACTAGGGTATGCTATGCGGCAAAATGGAAGCGGTTTGTCATTTATTGTGCAGACCACAACATTAACCCGCTGGATGCTTCTATTCAGAACATAATCTGTTACCTTTTTCATCTGTACAAGTGTAATCTGGCCTATGCTTCCATTCGCATTCATCTGTCTGCAATGGCCGCTTATCTCCAAAATAGGCAGCACCTCTCCCTCTTCAGGGTGCCTGCCATCAAGGCTTTTGTGGAACGGCTCAAACGAGTCATTCCGCCACGGACTCCACCAGCTCCTGAGTCGAACCTCAATGTGGTCCTTACCAGGCTGATGGGTCCTCCCTTTGAACCACTGCATTCCTGCGAGATTCAGTTCTTGACATGGAAAGTGGCTTTCCTCATAGCAATTACATCGCTACGGAGGGTTAGTGAATTGCAAGCCCTCACTATCCAAGAGCCATTTATTCAAATTCATTCCAACAGGGTAGTGCTTCGCACTAACCCTAAATTTCTACCCAAGGTTGTGTCTCAGTTTCACATCAACCAAACAATCTAATTACCTGTTTTCTTTCAAAATCCTGAGTCACTGGCGGAGCGGATGCTCCATACCCTTGACGTTAAACAGGCCCTAATGTATTACTTTAATAGGACCAAGGAATTTAGGAAGACTAAGCAACTCTTTGTCGCCTTTGCACCGCACCACAAAGGTAACCCTATTTCCAAGGCAGGTATTGCTAGGTGGATCGTTAAATGTATCCAGATCTGCTATCTAAAACAAAACGCACTCTTACCATTCCGCCAAGAGCCCACTCCACCAGGAAGTTAGGGGCCTCTATGGCATTCCTTGGAAACATTCCTTTGGAAGACATATGTAGAGCAGCCACATGGTCTACCACACACACATTTACTAAGCATTACTGTGTTGATGTGCACTCCAAACAGCAGGCAGCTGTAGAGCAGGCTGTTCTCAAAACACTTTTTCAAACTGCTGCAGCTGGCACGGGCGGCCGCCGCTAATGGAGGGACTGCTATGTATTCTATGCACAGATATGAATTCAGCAGCTCACATGCCTCGAACTGAATATGCTACTTACCAGTATGCATCTGTTCTTGGAATGTAGGGCTGCTGACATTCATATCGCCCGCCCTCCTCCCCGGCGCCTGTAGCAGCTGCAGTATTCACATATACTCATAGCATGGTCATCATTCACTGAGTTTCACTCCATCTTGGCCACAATGGCTAAAAACAATCTGGGGATGGAGTCGATGCCCATGCGCACTGTAGTCCAGGGGAGGAGCCACCTATCTCGTGATACTTCGTAAACTCTTCCAGGACAACAATGTGCAATCATCCGGACCCAACACTAGGCGGCGATCTATGCACAGATATGAATGTCAGCAGCCCTACATGCCAAGAACAGATGCATACTGGTAAGTAGCATATTCGTTCTCAGTGCGTTCCCTACCGCCCGCCGGATAAGGAATCAAAAAAGCTGGAGCAGTGTTTGGCAAGAGGCTGTTTTCCTCTGCCAGCCTGCAGTCAGTCAACACCGCATGCCTTTAGGGCCGCTCCACCAGTGTCCGGAAGAGGTTCGGTATGTACTTTCCCAAGCGGTGGCTGAGGGAAAGGATGCCGTGAAGTTTGCCATTCGGTGTGGCCTGGACACCGCAGATTCTTTAGGGAGAGTGATCTCCACATCAGTGGACCTACTTCGCCATGCCTGCTGCGGTCCACTGGAATTTTGGGTGATGTCCAGAGTTCCCTCATGGACATGCCTTTTGATGGTACTCGCCTGATTGGCAATAAGGCAGACCGTGCGCTGGAGCGTTTCAAGGACGCTCTGGCTACGGCCAAGTCCTTGAGTCTCTCCAGCACACACCCGGCCACGTCCACCTTTTGTTCCTTTCGTGGCCACGGAAGGGGAACCTGCCCGCTCGTTCAGTCAGAAGCCTGTGCAGACCCTACCTCAGCACGGCCATGGGTGCAGGGGACCTGCGTGCGGGTCAGTCCACCTCCGCTCCCGCAGCATCCGCCTCAAGCCTACCTAGTCAAAGCTTTAAAGTACACCCCACGCTAGTGGGCAGCAGGATTCAACACCACCTCCCCCACTGGCGTTCTGTCTCTTCTGACAGTTGAGTGCTGCAACTCGCCCTGAGGGGTTACTCCCTCCCCTTCGAGTCTACCCCCCCCCCCCCCCCCCCCCGAGCCATGCCACCTCAGTTCCACCACTTGTCTGGGGTTCACTTCACACTTCTCCAGCAGGAATTTATAGCCCTCTTGGCCAAGGGGACTAGAAAAAATGGTTAGGGGTTCTGCCCACCTCACCCTCCCGTACCTGAGCAGGAGGCATCCAAGGATGAAAAAAGTAGAGAAAAATGGTACTGAAGGGATCAATCCACTTTTAATCCTCAAACAAGAAACAATTAATGTTCTGGTGATTTAGCAAATTAAATCAAGAAAGCATATCTATAAGTTCATATATACATATATGGGCAGACAGCCAGAGAGGCACAACAAAAAACAATTTATATACAACACATCACATGTACATTCTATACAAATACACAACATAAATGATATCAAAAACACTTCTATGTACCCTTAAGACAAAGATTATGTACAAATATATATATATCCACACCAATTTACATATGTATCTCCTCTTAATATATAGTGGAGTATACAACAAAAAAGGTAGTCCCAACAGACCAGCACCAGGGGGTTAACACATATACCCAGCCTATATTTGTGTAGGTGCATCAATGAACAAATCAAATCTTTCTTGCATTAAACTAAGGGACTCCGTTAAAAGCCAAAGGTGTGGACGCGGTCGCGTTTCAGCCAGATGATATAGGCTTCATCAGGACATGGGTACTCTAGTTTGCACGGCCCTGGCCAAATCTAGGGCAAATTTTATCGGTCAACCCACACACCCACCCAAGAGGGTGGGGTAGGTGCCACCGTCTCGGCTCAAGTCTCGAGAAGTCTTAATATCTTCACTGTGTCCGCCCAGCAAGATATATAGAATGAAAATAGTATGGTTCTCAGGGGTGGCTCAAGTCACACTATCTTCCTTAAATCTCCAACTACTTCAATGGCGCGAGGAACCGGTGTTTGCTGCAACGTCTTCCTCGGGAAATGCCTAGGGGGCCATAAAGCGCGTTCCGACACCAGAAGTAGGTTGTGGTTGTTACTCCCACTACTTATTGGTTTCAAAGAAGGACAAAGTCTTCATCCTATCTTGGACCTTCGGGATGTCAATCGCTTCCTCCGAAAGGAGAAGTTCAAGATACTCACATTTGCGCAGGTCTTGTCTGCCTTCGACTTGCAAGACTAGTTGGTAGCCTTGGATCTGCAGGACACTTATTTTCATATCCCCGTCCTGTCGGCCCACCGGCGTTACCTGCAATTCATGGTAGGGCAGGAGCTTTTTCAGTTCACCGTGCTCCCCTTTGGCCTTACAAGCGCCCCTCGGGTGTTCACGAAAGTGATGGCGGTGGTCGCAGCTCATCTGCGCAGATCAGGGGTTTCAGTGTTCCCCTATCTCGACAACTGGCTGTTGAAGGCGGTCTCACCCCAGGCGGTAGTCTCCCACTTCCAGACTATGGCCGACCTCCTGCATTTGCTGGGGTTCTCAATCAACGTGCTGAAGTCGCACCGGATTCCCTCTCAGAAGCTCCTATTCATCGGAGTGGTTCTGGACACAGCACAGTTTTGGGTTTATCCTCCCGAACAGCGAGTCCAGGACATTCGGGCTATGATTCCGATCTTTCAGCCCTTGTCCTGGGTTTCGGTCACTGACTACGTCCAGATCTTGGAGGGCACTGCACAACAATTGCAGAAGTGGGTCACAATATCAGCATTGGGTCAACGCAGATCCTTCTCCCTTCCCCAACAGGAGTTCACAGTGCTGATGGATGCGTCCCTCCTGGGTTGGGGTGGCCACATGGGAGAGGCGGAGATCAGAGGCCTCTGGTCTCCAGCGGATTCCAGGCTCCATATCGACGTTCTGGAGCTTCTTGCACTGAAGGCATTCCTTCCCTCTGTCAAGGGGAAGGTGGTGCAGGTGTTCAGAGACAACACCACTCCCATGTGGTATTTCAACGAATAAGGTGGGGTGGGGTCGTGGACCCTATTTCAGGAGGCTCTGCGCCTCTGGACATGGCTGGAACGTCATGGCATTTTATTGACTGTATAACACCTGGCAGGTTCTCTGAACGCCAGGGTGGACTAACTCGGCCGCCAGTGCCTGATGGATCACAAATGGCATCTTCACTCGGACGTGGCGCAAGGTCTCTTTCAGCAGTGAGGAGAGCCTTGGTTTGGTCAATTCGCCACCGAAGAGAAGGCGCAATGTCGGCTGTTCTGCGCGTTGGAATTTCCAAGGCGGCACTCGCTCGGCGACACTTTTCGTCGGGAGTGGAGCTGCGGTCCATTATACGCCCTTCCGCTTATACCACTTTTGCCCAGAGGGCTGAAGATCAGCAAGACTGGGCCCAAGTCATTCTTGTGGCAATACACTGGCCTCGACGAGTTTGGTATCCCGAGCTACTAAGTATGAGCGTGGATCCCTCGATCCAATTGCCTCTTCTGGAGGATCTTCTGTCACAGCAGCAGGGGACGGTCGGCGACAGTTGATTCAGTTTGACTTGCCTCCTGCAGTCTGTGATGTCATTCTGGCAGCCAGGTGTCCCTCCACTAAATCTGTATACACCTGCAGGTGGAACACATTTTTGGCATGGTGCACAGCAAAGGCTGTGGATCCGCTTTCTGTCCCTCTTTCAGAGGTTCTTTTGTTCCTTCTTTCTTTGGCCCGGCAGGGCTCTTCTCTGGGCACTATCAAGGGCTACCTTTCTGCAATCTCGGCCTTTCTCAGGCTTCCTGATCCGTTTTCTCTTTCCAAGTCCCCTGTTAATAGATTTCTCAAAGGCATTACTCATCTTCTCTGAAAGAAACACGTTAGTTAGATTCCCATGCGTCCGGCTGGATCTGGAAAGTTTTGCGTAGCAGTACCCTTGCGCGTCGGTAGGCGTCGTCTGCGGCTCCGCTTTCGGCGTCGTTGGCACCGGGATGACGTCGTTTGAGTATTTAGACGCCGCCCTCACACGCTGACGTCAGTTCTTTCTTTTTCCGCGCCAGTAAGCGCAGATCCGGAGAAAGCAGTACTCTTTAGTCATTTTTTTACTAATTCTTTCGATCCGTCGATACGGTGCTGGTAGAGATGCCCAGGTTCAAGCCCTGCATCGACTTCAGCCGGCTGATGCCGGTTACCGACCCCCACCGCCGGTGCCTGTATTGTCTGGGGCCCGACCACGATGACAAGTAGTGCCCCGACTGCCGGGCCTTGACGTCGAAGGCTAGGTGGGAGCGGTCCCGTAAGTGCATCGAGATCCGGCAGTCGGCCCGCGCCGTTCGAGGTCCCGGTCCTCTACAGGCTACATCGCTCCTCTGACTCCACTCGACGCGCGCACTACACGGCTGGTGGTTCAGGCAACACCGCCCATGCGTCTCCGCTGGAGCCACTGGTGCCACATCCGGCCCCATACCCGCCGGTCCCTGGGCTAGGTGCGACGCCGGAGGAGATAGAGGCCTTCCTCATGGCCATGAGGATCCTCGCTCCTCCGTTGGACGCCGCAGTGGTGCCTTCGGGCCCCGCACTTCTGACTGGGAGTCCTGGCGGGCCGGCGGCTCTGGCGCCGACGGGTTCTTCGGCCCGGCGCGGTCGTAGATTCCGGTCCCGATGCCGCAGGACTCAGCTGGATCTGGGTCGTCGCCGGTCGACCTTACGACCCCTCCGCCGCTGCCGACCCCGAGGGTGTCACCCCCAACGCCGTCCCCAGACGGCGTCGTCCCCGGTCCCACCCCTGGTCCGGATCCGTTGTCTGATCGGCACCGCCCGGCGCTGTCTCAGACGCTGAGAGAGGAGCAATACTCCTATGATCCGGCTCAATCCTTTTACTCTGACTACCAGGGGATGGAGCACTGGAAGGGGTCTGAGAACCGTCTGGCAAGGGAATGCCAGTCTTATCAGGACTGGGCAGAGGAGCTAGGGGAGGCCTGTGGTCTAGGCACCTCGCCTGGCACTGGTATTGTCTTTCCTCCTACCGTGGCTACGGTGGAGGGGGCTGCTTATAGTGTGGTGTTGACGAGGGCGGCCAAGGCCTTACACCTGGAGCTTACCAAGGTCCTCAAACCGCAGTCAAGCTCTTCGGAGCCTCTGCTGCCGTTTAATGAGGCCCTCACGGACGTTCTGTTGGGCACTTGGTCCAAGCCCGCTACAGGCCTCCCTGTAGATCGGAACGAGGCCCGACGCTAGCCGGCGACCCTAGCTTCCTGTTGACCCACCCCTGAGAGCCTGGTTATCCAGGCCTCAACGTCCCAGACCGCATTCCTGACTGCTCCACCTGATCGGGAACCCAAAAGGTACGACGAATACGGCAAACATATTTTCTCCTCACTTTGTTTGGGGTTGCGGTCAGTCAACACCGCCTGCCTTTTGGGCCGTTACACCCACACTCTGTGGGATACGGTTGCGGACGTGCTGCCAGAGTGTCCGGAGGAGTCCCTGGCCAAGCTCACCGACGCTCTTGCAGAAGGGAGAGATGTGGTGCGTTATTCCATTCGATGTGGATTGGACACTAAGGACTCGCTGGGTAGAGCGATTTCCATGACGGTGGCGGTTCGCCGCCACGCCTGGTTGAGGTCTGCCAACTTCTCGGCTGATGTCCAGGCCACGCTCATGGACATGCCGTTCGATGGCCTTTGCCTCTTTGGCGACAAGGCAGACCGTGCGCTTGAGCATTTCAAGGACTCCAGGGCTACGGCCAATTCCTTGGGCCTGTCTGGGCAGCGCCAGCAAACTTCTGCCTCTCGCTCCTTTCGTGCCCAAGGAAGGGGCGCCCCCTCACATCCTGCCAGCCACGGGCTGCAAGCGTAATTCCAGTGCGGTGGCAGACGTAATAACCACTGCGGCGGTGCCAGGGGATAACGGTGCGGCCAATCCACATCTACCCGTGCAGCATCTGCCTCAAAGCCCTCCTAGTCAGAGCTTTCAGGCCCATTAGACGCTAGTGGGGAGCAGGGTTCGCCATCACCTCCTGCACTGGCGCTCCATCACATCGGACAGGTTAGTGCTGCAGATCGTCCGAAGGGGCTACTCCCTCCCCTTCGAGGCGACCCCTCCAGCCATGCCACTGCAGCACCACCGCGTGTCTGGGATCACTTGCAACTTTTGCATGTTGAAGTTACGGCTTTCTTGGCCAAGGGGGCCATCGAGCGCGTTCCTGGGCCCGAAGAAGTGTGTGGTTGCTACTCCCACTACTTTCTGGTTCCCAAGAAGGGCTAAGGGGGCCTACACCCTATCTTGGACCTCCGGAACGTCAACGGCTTCCTCCGGAAGGAGATGTTTAAGATGCTGACATTGGCTCAGGTCTTAGCTGCCCTCGACCCTGGAGACTGGATGGTAGCGTTGGACCTGCAGGACGCTTATTTTCACATCTCCGTCCTGCCGGCCCACCGGCACTACATGCGGTACATGGTAGGCCACCAGCATGCCCAGTTTACCGTGCTCCCCTTCGGCCTTACCAGCGCCCCACGGGTGTTCACAAAAGTGATAGCTGTGGTCGCAGCTCATCTGCGCAGATTAGGGGTTTCAGTCTTTCCCTATCTCAAGGACTCGTTGTTGAAGGCGGGCTTGCCCCAGACAGTAGTGAGCCTCCTCCAGACTACGGCCGACCTCCTGCACCTGCTGGGGTTCTCCATCCATGTGCCGAAGTCACACCTGTGCCCCTCTCAGAAGCTCCTTTTTATCGGAGTGGTTCTGGACTCTGCGCAGTTTCGGGTTTATCCTCCCGAACAGCGGGTTCGGGATATTCAGGCTCCGATTCCAATCTTTCAGCCTTTATCCAGAGTCTCGGTCAGGTTGACGCTGCGGCTTCTGGGGCTGATGGCCTCCTGCATCCTTCTGGTGCATCACACCCGGTGGCGGATGCGGGCTCTGCATTGGGACCTTAAGTTTCAGTGGGCCCAGCATCAGGACAACTTGTCAGACCATGTCTTGATCTCGAAGGGCACTGCAAGACAGTTGCATTGGTGGCTCACAGACCGCGATTGGGTCAGTGGCAGATCCCTCTCCCACCCGGAGCACGTAGTTGTGACGGACGCGTCCCTCCTGGGCTTGGGGGCCACATGGGAGAGGCAGAGATCAGAGGTATCTGGTCTCCGGCGGAGTCCCAGCTCCACATCAACCTTCTGGAGCTGCGGGCGATCCGACTTGCACTGAAGGCATTACTCCCCTCTGTCCGGGGGAGTGTAGTGCAGGTGTTCACGAACAACACCACCCCCATGTGGTACTGCAACAAACAGGGCCGGGTGGGGTCGTGGACCCTATGCCAGGAGGCTCTGCGCCTCTGGCAGTGGCTGGAACATCAGGGCGTGACCCTGGTGGTTCAACACCTGGCAGGTTCCCTGAACGCCAGGGCGGACAAACTCAGCCGTCGGTGCATGATTGATCACAAATGGCGTCTGAACTCTGACGTGGCACAAGGCCTCTTTCAGCAGTGGGGAGAGCCTTGGTTAGATCTATTAGCCACAGAAGAGAACGCACAATGTCATCAGTTCTGCGCGTTGGAATTTCCAAGGCGGCACTCGCTCGGAGACGCTTTTCGTCGCGAGTGGAGTTGCGGTCTATTGTACGCCTTTCCGCCTATACCACTTCTGCCCAGAGTGCTGAAGAACATCAGGCGCGACCGGGCCCAGGTTATCCTTGTGGCTCCGGACTGGGCACGAAGATACTGGTATCCCGAGCTACTCAGCATGTCAGTCGATCCCCCGATTCGTCTGCCTCTTCGGGAGGACCTTCTGTCGCAGCAGCAGGGGACGGTCCTCCACCCGAACCTGTCCAGTCTACACCTTACAAGCTTGGAGATTAAGCGGCGACCGTTGAGGCCATTTGACTTGCCTCCCGAAGTCTGTAATGTCATTCTGGCAGCCAGGCGTCCCTCCACAAAGTCTGTATACGCCTGCAGGTGGAACAGATTTGTGGCATGGTGCACTGCAAAGGCTGTGGATCCACTCTCTGCACCTCTTTCTGAGGTTCTCCTCTTCCTTCTTTCTCTTGCTCAGCAGGGCTCTGCTATGGGCACTATCAAGGGCTACCTTTCTGCCCTTTCCGCCTTCTTAAGGCTGCCTGATCAGCCTTCTTTGTTCAAGTCCCCGATTGTAAATCGCTTTTTAAAGGGCATCACACACGTTTCCTCCTGTTCCTTTCGTGATGCCCCAGTGGGACTTGAATCTTGTACTTACCTACCTAATGTGTGCTCCCTTTGAGCTGCTCCATAACTGTCCTCTCCGTCTTCTTACCTTGAAGACTTCTTTCCTGGTTGCCATCACCTCTGCCAGGAGAATGAGTGAGCTCCAGGCTCTTTCTTCTACACCTCCTTTCCTCTCTGTTCATCCAGACAAGGTTGTGTTGCTGACGAGACCCTCTTTCTTTCCCAAGGTTGACACGGCCTTCCACATCGGGCAGTCCATTACCTTGCCCACCTTCTTTCCACCTCCGCATCCCTCGAAAGAGGAAGGGAGGCTCCACCGTCTGGACCCAAAACGTGCGCTCTCTTACTATCTGGATCGCACACGCCAGTTCCGGGTGGATGACCAACTCTTTGTTGGTTACGTGGGCGCTAAGAAGGGAAAGGCGGTGCACAAGCGGACCATCTCGCGGTGGATCATCTTGTGTATCTAGGCGTGTTACTCCTTGGCTAAGAAGGAACCCCCTGTTGGACTAAGGGCTCATTCCACTCGGGCCACGGAGACTACCACTGCCCTGGGCCAAGGAGTGCCTTTGCAGGACATTTGCCAGGCAGCTACGTGGGCCTCGCTTCACACGTTTGCAAGACACTATTGCCTGGACAGCCAAGTCCGGAGGGATGGCTTTTTTGGCTGTTCTGTCCTCCAGGGCTTTCTGGTGTGATTATTGGTTCGCAGACCCACCACTGGGGTTGGTATTGCTGGGGTATCTATTCTAAGGTAAGGAATCTATCACTAACGTGTCTCTTTCAGATGCACAAGTTACTACGTGTGTAACGATTAATCTGTAAGAGACATTAGTTAGTGATAGATTCCTTACCGACCCACCCATCCTCCCCATTCTGCAAACCGATAAATAGGGTTAAGGTCATCCCCTTTCAGGGCCCTAGTTTCATGGCACCAGTGTTGGTTCTATCATGGCTCTGCGTATCTGGTGCGGAAAAGCTGTGTATCAGAACTGATGTCAGCGCGCATGGGCGGCGTCTAAGTACTCTGACAACGTCATTCCGGTGCTAACGACGCCGACGACTGACGCGGCTCCGCGGACGACGCCTGCCGGTGCGCAGGGGTATTGCTACGCAAAATTTTCCAGATCCAGTCTGACGCCTGGGGATATTTTAAGGTAAGGAATCTATCACCAACTAATGTCTCTTACAGATATATCGTTACACAAGTAGTAACTTGTGCTTCTGGGCATAGACTCGGGTGTTTCCCAGAGTCAGGTAGGTGCAGTTGGTCCACCCTCCGCGGCACAGGGGTAGCCAGGTGCATAGGTAGTTAGGCTCAATGTTATCCAATGAGAGGCAGGGGGCCTTCGGTTGGTGGCTGCTTGCTAGCACTCCACGTGGCTGTGGGAGCTGGGCTCTTGGTCACTTGCTCAGGGCAATTGGGGAAGTAGTATAGGACAAAGGTTGCACTGCCAGAGGCACTCGGGAGGCTGGGTGCAGGGTGCTTTTGAGCCATCGGGCGCTCAATGATCTTCAGTGGAAATCTTGGTAAGGGAACAAAGGCTGCAGACTCAGGGACGGAGGATCTTCTGGAGCGACCAACACGCTGAGGATAGGTAGGCACCCAGGAGTTGGGCACAAGGGGCCGTGGGGCGCCGGGTGCAGGGGTGTCTTTTGAGGTCGGGAAATCTTACCCACTGCTGGTCACGGTCGTCTGGGTCCTTTCTCCTGGGGCGTCAGGCGTCGTCTGGGTCGTCAAGGAGGATCCTTGGGCACTGGATTCCAGGTCAGAATCGCCAGGGGGATGTCCTCGGGGCCTTGATTCACTCCAGCACAGGCCAGGCAAGTGCACTGTGTGTGCAGGGTTTGCGGTTCCCGGCTGAGGCCAGGGCTTGTTACTTACTTTGAGCAGTCCCACTACTCGTGGGAGACCCAGGTAGTCGGTCATAAGGCAGTCCGGTTCTCCGGGGTTTTTGAGGTTACTGACCACTGCAGACGCCGGGTTTAGCAGAAGCAGGTTTGAGGGACGACAGGCCGGTAGGGCTGGGACCAATCCAGTTGGTGTCTTCCTCTCATTAGCAGCTGCACGGCAGGTTGTCTTGTTCCTTGTTCGGGAATCTGGATCTAAGAAAGGAAGGTTCAGGGTGCCCCTAAATGCTAAATTTAGGGATGTTATATGTAGGGCAGGGACCAATGGGTCCCTGTCCTGGGGTGGCTACACCACCTAGCCTGCTCCTCTCCTGTGGGAGGGGGGGGAAGGAGCCAGCTGTAATTGGGCTGGGCTCCCCATCTTCAAGATGGCCGGAGCCCGTGGTTGTGCTTTGCCTCTCCCACTTGATAGGTGGAGTTGGCACAGGCTGGCACACCCCCCTTCCTGACGTAGGGTTTCCTTACAGTCTTCCCGCCAGAGTTGGGGTCAGAACTGGTAGGGGCCAGTTGCTGAGTACAGCAAGTGGTCTGGAGAAGCTCACAAGGCGGTATGCCTTTGAAGCTTCCCCTGCCCATCCTGGGGCAGGAGGCTTGGCACCTCTTCCCAGGATGTGCTTTGTTGCAGGCCGAGGAGAGCGGGGCTCTCCACCAAGGGGTCCAGCAACATGTCTGCTGTGTGGCAGCCTTTCAGACAAGACGTGGATTGTAGGTTAAGTTTCAGAAGGCATCTCTAAGAGGCCCTCTGTAGTGCATTTTACATTAAATCCCACACTGGCATCAGTGTGGGTTTAATGTGCTGAGAAGTTTGATATCAAACTTGTCAGTCTTCAGTGTAGCCATTATGGTGCTGTAGAGTTCGTAATGACAATCTCCCAGCACCATATACTTGTAATGGCATCACTGCACTTACAGTGCCCAGGAATGGCCCTGGGTACTGTAGGGGCATAGGGCTCATGCACCTGTGCCCACACCACTGGCATAGGGCACCCAGCTAGAGGGGTGGCTGATGTATGCCAGGCACACAGGGAAGTGTGCCATGTCGACTCTTTGTTTAGATCTTCACCAGGACACTCAGCCTGCAGGGTGCAGGGACCCTAAGGGTGGCACAATAAGTGCTGCAGCCCATAGGGGTCTTCTCTAGTCACAATGCCCTGGGTTCCTAGGGTACCATTTTTACTCGGGGCTGACATGTGGCCAGAGATGCCAATTGGGTTTAGGCTCTAGTACCGTTTTTAGGGAAGGAACACAGGCAATGGGTACCCGATTGGCAGGGACCCAGGGCACACAAAGGAAAGAGGGTCATATATCGGGCAAAAAGTGGGGTACTGCAACAGAAACTCACTTTTTTACACGGACCATCTCTCGATGGGTTGTTCTGTGCATTAAGGTTGGTTATTCTTTGGCTAAAAAGGAGCCTCCTGTGGGGCTTCATGCCCATTCTACTAGGGCGCCGGCAGCCACTACTGCTTTGGGTCGGGGAGTTCCCTTGCATGACATTGGTCGGCAGCTACGTGGTCCTCAGTGCCCATGTTTACCAAGCATTACTGCCTGGACAGCCAAGTCCGGAGAGACTGCTTCTGTAGCAGTTCTGTTCTCGAGGATTTACTAGTGTGATCTTGGTTCGCAGGCCCACCACTGGGGTTGGTATTGCTGGGGTATCTATTCTAAGGTAAGGAATCTATCACTATGTGTTTCTTTTAGATGCACAAGTTAATTACCTTTGGTAACAATATGTTCGAGGCATGTGGGCTGCTGAATTCATATCTGTGCATAGATCGCCGCCTAGTGTTGAGTCCGGATGATTGCACATTGTTGTCCTGGAAGAGTCTTCGAAGTATCACGAGATAGGTGGCTCCTCCCCTGGGCTACAGTGCGCATGGGCATCGCCTCCATCCCCAGATTGTTTTTTTCCGCCATTGGGTTCGGATGTGTTTCGGTTCCCTCTGTCGGAATCGATAGTTGTTTAACTTTCTTTACTTGAGACCAAAAGGTCTTTAGGACTCGCGTCGGTATTGTCGATCGTTCGGGTTGGTTTATTCATCGGCTCCGATCAATTGCTGCCCTTCCGCGTGCTATCGGCGCGGACGGGCCTACACGACGCTCCAGACTACTTCAACATGGAACGAAGTCCATTTAAGAGGTGCCCAGTGTGTGCCTCAAAGTACCCGCACATCGACGTGCACCCAGTGTGCAACAAGTGCTTGTCGCCGGACCACGACGAGGCCAAGTGTATGGCCTGCTCCAAGTTCCGGTCGAAGAAAACTCTCAAGCTACGTCGGGCCGCAAGACTGCAGGCCCAGAGTTCGGCACCCCCCCCGGCGAACATCTTTGAAGAGGATGTTGACGACGACACCATCCAGAATGTCTCGGACTCTAACCCGGCGTCGGAGGT
Organism: Lissotriton vulgaris; assembly: GCF_964263255.1. Classification (NCBI taxonomy): domain Eukaryota; kingdom Metazoa; phylum Chordata; class Amphibia; order Caudata; family Salamandridae; genus Lissotriton; species Lissotriton vulgaris. The sequence goes on from NC_141699.1 coordinate 868,263,548, forward strand.
CGAGGAAGACTACGACGCGGAAGACGAAGAGTTCGAGGAAGTCGTCGAGGAGGTAGGGGACGACGACGGGGCCACTGCCACCGTAGAGGATAGCTCGGAAGAGGAGCTTCCTCACACTGACTCCGGGGCCACCCAACATTATAAGGCCCAGGTCGAGGGATCGCCTTCGGGCCTTACCCAAGACCTCGAAACTCGTCCCACGGCTCCGCCTTCTGGCCCGGCCACGGACATTGGTGCGGCACCACTCCCGGTCCAGAAACCGAAAGTGAAACCATCGGGGTCGACGTCATCCGTATCGAAACCGAAAGTGCAAGTCGCACTGGTTGGATCGAAGGCTTCGGAGGCCTCGGCGCCGAAGAAATCCAAGATGGCCGTCGAGCTCAAGAGCCACGCCAAAATGGCCGATCCGAAGAATCCGGTGCCGAAGGCGAAGACGCCCGACGCGGCTGCGTCGGCGCCGAAGTTGGTCGACGCTCTGAAGAGTCCCGTCGACGCCAAGAAGGTCGATGACCATAAGAAGGCCCCAAAGAAGCGTCAGGACAACCCCAAGTCTCTGGCTGCACCGCTCCCAGTCGACAAGGCAAAGGGGGGTGCTGCGTCGGCTTCAAAAACTGCGGCTTTGGTTGCCGACCCGAATCCGGCCTCGGAGGACTCGCTCGAGCCGGTCCGTCCCTCCGCCTCGTTCACCAAGAAGGTCACGGAGTCCCTTCAGCGTATTCGGGAGGGGGCCGCGGCGGTCGAGCCGAAGGACACTGTGCCGCCCAAGCCTCTACAGAAACCGGCGAAGGCGCAGATGCCGATTCACTTCACGCTGCCGCCGAGGACGGCGCCGAAGGCTTTCACTGCGAAACCTGGGGCCGGAGTGCCCTTGAAGCTGGTTTCTACGCCGAAGGCATCATTGGTGGTTCCAAACCCACGGCACCACCCACTAGCAGAGGAGGAGCGTCGAGAGGTCATCATCAACACCAACACAGGCAAGCTCTCTCTCCTTAAACGGAAGATCACCCCGGAGCCAGTGTTGGAGCATTTCCACATCCCCCTTAAAAAGAAGTTGGACTCTGCAGGTGCATCTGCCCCTATGGAGCCTGCATCTCCACAAGGTCTGGAGCTCTCACCCACTCATTCTAACGCTGGGGAGGGTGACGGAGACGAAGAGGATGAGTATGCTTATCCAGTTTACTCAGACCCAGAGGATGTTACTGAGCCATGGTCTGCCAGGGGCGACCCTGGGGACCCTCATTCGGGACACGAGCCGCAGCTTTTTGCTGCAAAAACTTCCCCAACAGAAGACTCTGCGGCCTTCAACGCTCTAATTGAAAGAGCTGCAGCCAATCATGACGTCGACCTCCATGCAGACCCAGTGGATGTCTATTTTCTTTTTGACACTTTCTCAGTGGCTGAAAAAACTGTCAAGACATTGCCAATGCTCAAAGGAGTGTTAAAACATGCGCCAGAGGTTTTCAAGGAGCCCACCCGGGCAAGAGTCATTAATCCTCGTATTGACAAGAAGTACAAGGCAGCGCCCACTGATCCAACGTACATCAAGGGACAGTTGCCACTAGACTCTTTGGTTGTCTCCAACGCACGTAAACGAGCCAACTCACAAACCACGGGTGATGCTCCTCCCCCAGACAAGGAATCAAAAGTGTTTGAGGCTTCAGGGAAACGTATTGCTGCGCAGGCACCCAATATGTGGCGCATATCCAACACGCAGGCGCTACTTGCACGCTACGACAGGGCACACTATGACACCCTAGAGACCCTTCTACAGCACTTACCAGATCAGTATAAGGAGGCTGCTGAAATGTTGATTCAGGAGGGGAAGCTTATCACAAATGCCTCAATTAAGTGTGCTCTAGATGTGGCTGATACCGCCTCACGAGCAATAAACACTAGCGTTCTGCTGCGCCGGCATGCATGGCTCAGAATATCAGGCTTTAAACCAGACATTCAGACTACCATCCTAAACCAAACAGTAAATCCAGACCACCTGTTTGGCCCAGAAGTGGATGCCACCCTCGAAAAAATGAAAAAGGACACTGACACTGCTAAATCTATGGGTGCCCTGCAGTCCCAGCAGTTTCGGGGTGGTTCCTTTCGCCGCTCCAATAACAGGGGCACCTCAAGGGGTCAAGCGTCACAATCCACGCAATTCTATAAAAGTAACAGCCAATCCTCATATACCAACAAGGGTAGAGGTGGATACCGTGGCAACAACGTCAAAGGCAGAGGACGTGGGAATAACAGCTCCAGGTCCTCCACCGCCAGCAAACAGTGACGCCTTGTCACTGCCCCCCGACCACGCAACACCGGTCGGGGGGAGACTCCAGCAGTTCCTGCCCGTGTGGAAGTCCATCACCACGGACAGGTGGTTCAGATCTCTTATCCAATACGGTTATTGTCTGGAACTCACTTCCACTCCACCAAACATACCTCCAAAGAACCGTCCTATGTCCGGCGAGCACTTGCACTTGTTGCAGCAGGAAGTCCAAGTCATGCTGCAAAAAGGGGCAATAGAGCTCGTTCCACTGCAAGAAAGGGGGACGGGTTTACTCCCTGTACTTTCTAATCCCAAAGAAGGACGGATCCCTCAGGCCCATCCTAGACCTCAGACCTCTCAACTCGTACATTCTGTCAGAACATTTCCATATGCTTACACTGCAGCAGGTTCTCCCACTGCTTCGGCAAGGGGACTTCCTGGCAACTCTGGATCTCAAGGATGCATACTTTCACATTCCCCTGCATCCTTCACACAGAAAATATCTAAGGTTCACCATTCAAAACCAGCACTACCAGTTCAAGGTTCTGCCTTTTGGGGTCACCACGGCGCCCAGGGTCTTCACGAAGTGCCTGGCGACAGTGGCGGCGCATCTAAGACGTCAGAACATCCACGTCTACCCCTATCTGGACGACTGGCTCATTCAAGCAAAGTCGGACCAGCAGTGCGCCAAACCATTCACCTTCTGCACGATCTGGGGTTCTCACTGAATTACCCAAAGTCCCATCTCCAGCCCGCTCACATACGGCAGTATCTGGGTGCGACCATAAACACTCTGGCGGCTACAGCACAGCTGAATTCAGTGAGGATCAACAGCATTCAATCGCTGATCCAAAAATTCAGACCTCAACACTCGCTTCCAGCAAGAGTGTTCATTCAGTTGATAGGCATGATGGCCTCCTGCATCTCCATTGTCCCGCACGCGAGACTACATATGCGTCCGCTTCAGGAGTGCTTGGCACGTCAGTGGACTCAGGCTCATGGGCAATTGAAAGACCTAGTGTTGGTCAGCGGTCGGGCATACAACTCTCTGCATTGTTGGAATCCACAAAACCTTTGCAAGGGCCGACCGTTCCAGGAGCCTGTGCCACAGATTATCCTGACGACGGACGCTTCTCTCCAGGATTGGGGAGCGCATGTACTCCATTATACAGTGCAGGGACTATGGACACTACAGCAGAAGAAGATGCACATCAATGTGTTGGAACTGATGGCAATCTTCATGGCCTTAAAGGCGTTCAAAGTACATCTGTGCAACAAGGTCGTGTTGATCCGGACGGACAACATGACGGCCATGTACTACATTCAGAAACAGGGAGGAACACACTCTCCGCAGCTGTCTCATCTGGCTCAGAGCATGTGGAAGTGGGCCATTCAAAGGAACATCTTCCTCATGGCAGAACACCTCCCAGGCAAGGACAACCAGGTGGCGGACCTGCTCAGAAGGCACAGCCACCAGATGCACGAGTGGGAGATACATCCATCAGTACTCCAGCCGTACTTTCAAACATGGGGTCATCCAGAAATAGACCTGTTCGCCACAAGGGAGAACGCAAAATGCCAAAGCTTTGCCGCCAGGTTCCCACACCCGCAATCGCAGGGCAATGCGATATGGATGAACTGGTCAGGCAAATTTGCGTACGCTTTTCCCCTAGCACCCCTGATACCGCTGGTGGCACGCAAGCTCAGGCAGCACTCCATGACTCTCATCCTGGTTGCTCCAACGTGGGCTCGCCAACCATGGTACACCACGTTTCTGGAACTGTCCGTGGTACCGCATCAAAGGCTTCGTCTCACACCCAGCCTTCTGACGCAGAGCCATGGCGACATTCAGCACCCAGATCCGCAACAGCTCAACCTGGCGATCTGGCTCCTGAGGTCCTAGAGTTTGGCTACCTTAACCTTCCTCCAAATTGCATGGACATCATTCGGGAGGCAAGAAAGCCCACTACTAGAGCCTGTTATGCGGCCAAATGGAAGCGGTTTGTCATTTATTGCGCAAACCACAACATCAATCCACTAGATGCTTCCATTCAAAACATCATCTGTTACCTGTTTCATCTGTACCAGTGTAATTTGGCATATACTTCCATCCGCATTCACCTGTCTGCGATGGCCGCATACCTCCAGAATAGACAGCACCTTTCACTTTTCAAAGTGCCTGCTATCAAAGCTTTTCTGGAAGGACTCAAAAGGGTCATTCCACCAGCTCCAGAATGGAACCTCAATGTGGTTCTTACAAGACTGATGGGTCCTCCCTTTGAGCCACTACATTCCTGCGAACTTCAGTTCTTGACTTGGAAAGTGGCTTTCCTAGTAGCAATTACATCGCTACGGAGAGTTAGTGAGCTGCAGGCCCTCACAATCCAGGAGCCATTCTTCCAGGATCATGCTAACAGGGTAGTGCTCCGCACTAACCCTAAATTTCTACCCAAGGTTGTGTCTCAATTCCACATAAACCAAACAATTGAGTTACCAGTGTTTTTTCAAAATCCTGAGTCACTGGCGGAGCGGATGCTCCACACCCTTGACGTCAAGAGGGCCCTAATGTATTACATTGACAGGACCAAGGATTTTAGAAAAACTAAGCAGCTTTTCGTTACCTTTGCGTCGCACCACAAAGGTAACGCTATTTCCAAGGCTGGTATTGCTAGGTGGATCGTGAAATGTATTCAAATCTGTTATGCAAAAGCTAAACGCACTCTTACAATTCCACCAAGAGCCTACTCCACCAGAAAGTTGGGGGCCTCTATGGCCTTCCTTGGAAACATTCCCTTAGAGGACATATGTAGAGCAGCCACATGGTCTACCACACATACATTTACTAAACATTACTGTGTAGACGTGCACTCTAAACAGCAGGCAGCTGTAGAGCAGGCTGTTCTCAAAACACTTTTTCAAACTGCTGCAGCTGGCACGGGCGGCCGCCGCTAATGGAGGGACTGCTATGTATTCTATGCACAGATATGAATTCAGCAGCCCACATGCCTCGAACTGCAAATGCTACTTACCAGTATGCATCTGTTCTTGGCATGTAGGGCTGCTGACATTCATATCGTCCGCCCTCCTCCCCTTCGCCTGTAGCAGCTGCAGTGTTTACATGCATTTCATGCCATGGTCATCACTCACAAAGTTCACTCCATCTCGGCCACAATGGCTAAAAACAATCTGGGGATGGAGTCGATGCCCATGTGCACTGTAGTCCAGGGGAGGAGCCACCTATCTCGTGATACTTCGAAGACTCTTCCAGGACAACAATGTGCAATCATCCGGACCCAACACTAGGCGGCGATCTATGCACAGATATGAATGTCAGCAGCCCTACATGCCAAGAACAGATGCATACTGGTAAGTAGCATTTGCAATCTGTAAGAAACATTAGTAGTGATGGATTCTTTACCACCGCCCCACCCATCCTCCCCTTTCTGTGTAGTGTTCCTATATACCCAATAGGCTCTGCGCAATAGAATAATATATACTATAGAATTGACGTAGGACTGAGGTCGACTAGGTCTCTATCGAATATATTAGACTTAATTGTGAGTGCCAGCTAGCTCAGAGGTCACTAGAACCTTTCTCGAATGAACAAGAAGGGATTAGTTTCTGACAACAACATAAACATGACAACTTTGTTTCCCCAAGATAAAACGTATCTCTAGAGTCGTGGAAACAATAGATAGATATTTTACTCAATCGTGCATACTTCGTTTCACCAGAGGTGCCGAGAAATGGAGAGACAGGCGCTTTCAATAAAAAGTATTTATTGAACAGTCTTTTTTCTCAGGTATAAGAATTGAATTGCTACAATCTTAATACTAGCTGTAAAGTGTAATGCGTACAGCACGTACAGTATTATAAAATAATACTGTAAAATCATGGTATGGTTTCTAAGTCATAAAAATACATGCATAAATAAAGATTAAAAGTACTCAACTGGTGCTTCTAAAATACGCCTACCCCAATGTACTTAACCCAAGTCTAGTATGAGGGAAGAAGTAAGTATGGTGTAGCATAGGTTTAGTATTCTTTTTGCCAAGAATCTATCCAAGATTTCTATAGGGGTCTAATCGGCTCCGTACCTTGGTTTAGAATGAAGGAGGTCTGGTATCTCTCTGGCTCAGGACTCTATTTCCCAACACCCCACAAGGGGAGTTTGGAAACACTGGAGCTGGATTTCTCGGCAAGAGAAAAGACAGCGTCTCTCTCAGTGCTTCTGCTGGAGGTTCGGCTTCCTTCGGCACTTGCTTCGGCGAGCTGTCGTGTAGGTAAATAGTCGAACTTCTCCAAACCACCGTGTGGTTGCTAGGGCAAGTGTGGGCATATTTATACCTTGAAGGGGCCGAGTTTGACGTAAGGTTGGACATAATGTCGTCAAAGAAGTAGTTCTTTGAAAACTCCATGAGTTCTTGGATAAATCGATATTCAAGCAAGGGGAAGTCCCTGACTGTTGAAGGTGGGTTTTTCCAAGAAATGGTTGTGGATTTTCGGAACTATTGGAATTAGCCATGCTGTATTGGGACTGCATGAGCTATGTCTAAATATGGTTATGATTTATATGCCTATATAAGAACATGGTGATTTATACCTGTATATGGGCATGAATCGGGAAAATTAAACTAGGGTCCTAAAATGCTATACAACACCCGCTCCACTTTAATATGTTAAACGTTACTAAATCATAAGCACTTAAAACATATCTAAAGCATGTGTTTACAATCCTACCTAAAATACACAAAATGCATTTGAAATGGTTGCACACGAAAAATTTGCATTTGAACGTTCTGCATGATGAAAGCAGTGGTTTCATATGAAGCATATAGTATGATCTAGGTGATGCTAATTGAATCAACATGAAAATTAAATTCATGAAATGGCTCTTATTTACAGAATAAAAAGCAGAGACCATCCCATAGCAGAATATATAAACTATTTTGGTTGTGTGGATAAGGTCAATATTGTTTCTAGTAAGTAGTCAAAGAATTCTTGTTCTCTAGGAATAGTTCTAGTTTAAGCAGATTACTTTATGCCAAAAATTTAAAATCAATTTTGGAAAAAGTTCATATCTAATTTGTTGAAAATTAGAGTTCCCAAGTTAGAATTTCTGGTTTTGAAAAGCGAGGGTCGAATTCAAAGTTGATAGAGCGCTGCGTGCTAATTAAAAAAGTTACTCTCGCTGTCAGGAGTAAACATTAAATCTTCTAAGCTAGCAAAGAAATAGTCTACCACAGTAGGTGAAAGTTGGACTACTTCATTAAGTCGTTCAATCGTACACAGATGAGCAGCAGCGCCGTCAGCGTCAGCCGCATTAGCAATGTTCGCAGTAGATGGTACCTGTGTGCCTGTTGGTCCACGTATCTCACCCTCAGCTGGAATTGCTGCTGAGACCTCAATGGTTGCTGTCATCGGGATTGGTAGCCGTTGGAGGCAACACAAAGCATGAGCCATTACCGAACCAAGCAAAGAGTCAACATCCGTTGGCAGTGCTGATGGAAGTGTCAGACAAACGTCCAACATGCATTCCTCTCCACAAAGCAGGCATCGAAGAACAGGTAAGATGCGATCTTGCCAGATTGGTCTGAACGAAAGGAACCATGTGGTATTCAGATCTCTCAAACGAGCCAAGCCAAGAATTTGTTATACGATCACGATACTGCATTGCCAGAAGCGTGTTCTGCATGGTAATCTGGGTGTTGCTGATGACTGGACTTGCCATATCGGAGCAGAAGGAACAAAAATAGAATTCCTGCTACGAGTCCCAAAATGAGGCAGGCCGCCAAACACAGAGGGCATAAAGTTTAGAAAATTGCCTAGGACTGCTTCAAATGGCGCTAACAGTCCTGAAAAAACTGCATTAAATTAATGTACAATACCACGGTTATCAGACATGTTGAAGATACAACCTAACATTTCTGCGAAATGTATGGGGCAGTTTGTTGATAATAGGGCATGTATCTCTGCAGAGGACCTTGCAACTTGCAGATCATACGTCTCTCTGGATGAGGTCAATGGCAGTTTTTTGTAAAAGGATGGCTTTCATTCTGCTTAAAGTATCAATCCGTATAGAAGAGATGTTCAGTGAAGGCCATAGCGGCGACTCCCCGTCTGTTTTAGTTTTAGGCAACAATACTTGCATACAACAAGTGAACCTGACTGACACACGAACAAGATAGGCTATTTCTGCCATCATTCCATAACCGCTGTGATCATTCAACATTATGTAGCTACCATTGGAAAACTGCCTAAAAACTGGATCTATCGCTGCTGCTGGGGAACTTGCAGGTGGCAAGAAAGGTTAGTTGAAGAACCATCGCAGGCTCCGTGTAAATTAATACCCTGACATAGAAGTGTACCACTTAGTGCGCTCTTGCAATTTTTTCCACTAAGAAATACCATCTTTCCCCCACTCTAACATTTGTGTGTGTATGGTAAATCGCAGGTCGACTTTATGTAATCATTACCCAACCTTTCATACAGGCCTGCTGGTATGTGTTTCAAGCAATACTGAAACTGGAAAATCGTCACTGGTATTGTGATGGTGCCATGAATTTATCCATTCCACAGCTGGTTTCTCAAACAGTTGAGGGTAATCTTTCCAGTTTTTCTATGCTCAGCACCGTATAGTTGCTCTCCTCTGTGCCAAAGAGATTTGTTTATCTGTAAGGTTAAATTCAGTAAACCATGATTTGGTGTTGATTAGACGCCATGGCACGCAGCCTGAACGGAGATTTTGTAAGGTCCAGCCTAGCAGCATTATGGAACGTAATTGAGGCTGTCCATGTTGTAACATGAGTAAGTCCTGTTCTATTATATCTATGGCAGAGGATACAATGCTGTCCAAAGAATAAATTCTGGACGACAGAGTAGTTAGCCCATTGTTCAATACAGAGAGAGCTTTCTCTAAATTAATACAATCAATTTCTCGTGTTCGTTCTGCAGTTTTTATTTGCGTGACTTTCCATGCTTCATTATAAGCAGCGTATGTTAAACGTTTATGACGTGGTTTACGAGGTCCTAATAAGAAATCTCTCAAATAAACGCCATCTTTAAGTAAAGTTGTGTTTAATTTCTGGAAGTGTGGATTTCTGTAGCCACTCGAGGCATAGTTTTCCCACACTGTATGTTGTAATTATCCCTGGATGTTGTCTCTGGGCATATCTTGGATCTGGCCTATTCACTGTAAACCCTTGTGTTTTGTTCAGGAATCTATCTTGACAGTTATTCGTGTCTGTGGGCCAGATGAGCCATTTTTTCCAATCGGGATTAGTTCTGTTCTGTTGTAAAATATGTTTTACGTCTACCTCCTCATCTGCAGTGTTATTACTATCAGGTGTGTGTTTAGGTATGGCCGGTTTGTTTAAATCTTTTATCTTAGCTAGGCCAAGACGAGATGTCTGTTGAACAGTGTAGGAAGGTGGATACCGGACTATTGTTACCCCAGATTTTTTTACCTATTGATCTGGTTTTTGACTTAGTTGGCCTGGGAATCCTGCTAATCAGGGCCGCAGGTTATCTACTCTCACTGTAAAATGGACTCCATGTACTTTAGGTACAGCTCCAATTGGATCTTGGGTCACCTTATGAGCCCCTGTATAGAGTACCTTAGGTACCCAGGGCATAGGTGCATCCAAGGGCTGCAGCATGTATTATGCACCCCTGGCTGGCCATTCACATTGACACAACTGGCTGATCACTCAGCTGGGGCAAGGTCGTGTAATCACCCCTTGCTTAGGTATAGTATCCCTAACTTTACATATAGACAAATATATACCTATAAGTCACTCCTATGACAGGCCTTAACAATCCTGGAGGCAGAGTGCTTGGTTTTATGTGAGATGAGGCTTTAGCATGAGCTGAGCCTGTCTGCAGCTTTCGGAACCATGTCCTTATAGCTGTTCTATGATATAGCCATACCATATACTCTTAAGTGCATTATAATCCTCGCGGTTAACGCTAACTTTGGTTTGGCTTTATCGAAACATGTCGTGTAAGGTGTCATACGCTTTGGAATACTACCCCCTCGCCATTTCTGGTGACGGGGGTAGCATTCCACCCTTCTAGAGGGAGAAGACCTGTTGTTCCTAGTAAACCCGGTTAAAGTTAACCAGAGCCTCAGCATCACAAAATGGATGCTGCTGCCACAGACACAAGTCTGACGACCTGCTGCTGGGAGTCCTTCTAGCGAGAGAGGCTTGGACAATAGGTTTCCTGTCTTGGGAGGTGCTAGCACCACCCCAGACAGGCCATAGTGTATTGGAGAAGGGAGGGCTGAATGAAATGACACTGCCTGGGGCACACAAGGTGTCCCATGCATAGTCCGGTTGAAACCAGTTGCTGGGGCACTCCAGCCCCAGCTCTGGCGCGAAACTGGACAAAGGAAAAAGGGGTGTAACCCCCACCCACAGGAGGGACCTAGCAGGTAATCCAGCCCCTCAGATTAGTATATAGGTAGGAGCTGAGTCAAGAGACTTTAGATTTATCCTGACTGAAACTTGAAAAGAAACTCTGGACCTTCGACGTTCTACTTGAAGATAGAAGACTGAAGAATCTCCCTTGTGGTCAAGGAGTGACCACCCTGCACAAGCAGGCAACATCAAGCGATCAACGTTTTGCTTTGTTGACGCTCCCGCCCGAGCACAGAGCCTGACAAGATCCAGACTTCCTTCAGCCCGATCCACAGCCCCAGCAAAGCTGAGACCCGTGGAGGCGACGAGAGACGTGGGACCGGCCATCTTGGAAAGCCAGCGAATTGCTTCCCGCGCAACTTCTGAGACACCCTCGAAGTTGTGCATTGGGGATTGAGAAGCCCCAGCCCCGAGCATCATCTGCACCAAAGATCTTCCCTCCACACTCCACGAGTGCTGCGTGGGGCCCATTTGCATTTTTCTGCTCGACGCGTCTGTCCGGTTACTTGCCCGATGGCTAGTGGCCTCTGTGACGACGAACCTTTGAATCTCCACCGCTGGCCTGGTTGCTTCAGGCTGGCCCTTGCTTCCCTGAAAAGGAGACGCCCATCAGACCTTGCTGGTCTGATCCAGAAGCGATCTTGATTCCTGCGTGGGTTGCCTTAGCCAAGACTTGTTGACTCCAATCCGGAAGCCGACACTGCCGACAGCGAGATCCTTCGTGGGACAGTCCGTGCCCGGCTCCTGGTAGTCGTCGACACCTCCTGGTCCACGTGGCTGCAGAGACGAGCTTCACAACATCACCTGATTGCTCCGCGACATCGCCTGGTTCCTTCCTGGTCACTGGCTAGTGACCCAGTCTCTGTCCCCTCTGCTTTCAGGTACTCTTCATCCTCGATCTGCCCTTGGATCCAACCGGACACTTCTCCCCTGGTCGCCTGCAGCATCCTTTTCCAAGGCTCATAGGATTCAGCGACGAAACCCGCCACACTTTGACACCTATGCACCCGCTTCCTGTGGCTGAGGTAACGCGAGTACTCCGGTGCTCCTGTGGGTATTAACTTTCCTAGTTTCAGGTAGCTTTCTCCTTGTCCATCTGAAAGTGACCTAAAAGAACTAGTTTCCATTTCTTTCATTCCCATTCTAACTCTATGGTAACTTGCGTGTGTGTAAAGACACTGCACACTCCTCCCGTGGGCCTCCTACTTCCTATCCTTTGGTAGTACAGTGTAGCCCCAGCGAAGCCCTAGGCCTATCCTTTGTTCGTGACGTGGTACTTATACCACTATTTTAGTATATGGTTTGAAGTGCCCCTAGGGCTCTACTGTATATTGTGCAACTTATTGTATGTTACTTGAGTATCTTGCTATGTGCTTGTGCCTCTGGCCTCATAAAGAGTTCAGAGGGGTTGTGTTAGAAATAAATACATATATATTTTATATATAACCTGTGTGGTGTCCTTTCACTTGGTATTAAAGGGGTTACATATGGTAAAACAGCAGGCTTCACATGCCCTCTTGAGTTTAGCCTAAGACTGCTTTGTCCATGCTACCACTAGGATAGCTGGTCTATAAGGTTGACTTTACAACCATCACCATAAGGGTTGTTTGGACTGATACAGGGTGTCCACTAGAATAGTGGACATCACATATCATGCCAACTTCTCACAAACCGTGTCATTTAAAAACATTATTTGTTCTGGGATGATGCAGGCTCTGAATAAATCTTCTAATCCTTGCACCTGCCAGTCTTTTGTGCCCCAGACAGTTTTTGTGTCAATGTTGTCTCTCTAAAAGCCAATTCTGATGAACCTTCGAAGTATTCATGTTTTGTGAATTTTGCTGACATTTGTAAGTCTGCCATGTTATTAACAGTCTCAAAGTCCCAATCATCAGAAAATGTGCTGGGTGAAACAGTCACTCAAGGAAACCTTAAATTGGTGTGGCATCTTCAACAGCTCCACAGGACCATGGATGTCATCATCAGTTCTGTCCCATGCTATACCTCCAAGTATAGGAACGGCTGTGATGTTTACAGATGAACAGGTCTCTTTGTTCACAATTAGAAAATTTGTGAGGCTTCAGGAGCAAGTTGATGTTCTTACTTGCTGTCCATTTTACTATATTTTCCATTTATCAGTTTTCCCAAACTTAAAAGAAGAATGAGCCATAGTAGGAGAAAAAGTACACCTAACACAATCCAAAATTCAACCCATGGTGAAACCAGGAATGTATTTTCAAGTTGATGAGTTCTGTTATTTTTTCTTTGAAACGTTTATTAGCTGGAATTGTTTCAGGCTCACTCGGATCCTCAGAAAATGTATCAAAGTTGAGGCTATATCATTGTAGACAGGGGTGTCTTGACAAACTGTTATTTGGGTCTCAAGTGGCACAAGTTCCATGGCTTTATTACTGAGTCTTTCTTTTCGTACTGCAGATTCCTCAAAGGTGAGGAGTTTTTCAGTTTGAACCTCTTGGATTGTAGCAAGATTTGGTCGTCTGCTACATCTTTGGAGCACACCGGGCCTACTGCTTAATATCGGCCACATGATGTGGTTTTACCAGGTCGATGGATACGGACCGGTTCTCTTTTCTTCCAGCAAGGGGTGGCAGTAACAATGTTCTCTATCAGTGGATTGCTAGTACAGGTACTGGTTTTCTGTAAGAAGGCCCAAATTCCTTCTTGTCCGCAATCTTTTCTCTGACCAGATCCCCAATCTTTGGAATCCAGACAGGCCTTGCTGTGACAGGTGGTTGTTCTTCAGTGGTTGTTGGCTTCTTTATTGTGTTGCTCAGATTTTTTCTTGTTTCATTCAAGTCCTGCAAAACAGTCAAACGGTCTTTGAAATCAAAAGGTTTTTGTTCCACCACTGAAGTGACGATCAAGATCCTGTACAAGCATTCTAGTACCAAATAGGATTTCATACGGAGTGATTCCACCCAGAGAATTTCTTGTCAGATTGTTATGACTACGTTGGACACTTTTTAGATGTTTGACCCACCCGTCACCCGAGCCTAATACTCTAGCTGTTATAGATTGCTTTGTCACGTTTTTTTCTTTCCACTACCACATTTCCCTTAGGATGGAATGGACTTGAGTACCGCAATGCAACGCCCTGGCTGGTCATGGCCTCTTTGTAAGCTTGGGAACTAAACACAGGACCCTGGTCAGAGTGTAGCGTGCCAATTGCGTATGTGCCGATAAAGACTCGCAAATCTTATATAACAGTTCAGGCGTCAGCCGAGCGCTGAGGCCACATCCAAATGAATCTGGGGCATGAATCCACTGCGACCATGATCTATTTATAGTTGCCATCCCTCTGTAAGGAACCACAGTGGTCGAGGTAAATGCACGCCACCGGTTTATCTGAAATAAGAAGTGGCATCTGCGCAGGACGTTTCACCGTTGAAACTTTCATTTTCTGGCAGATATCACATTCCAAAACATTAGTTTCGGGTCTGTTTCCTCATGCGTGGCCACCAATATCTCAGTTTTAACAATGACACTGTGGCGGAAACACCTACGTTTTCAGAGAGCGAGCCCTTCATGTGCTGCTAAGATTAGTCCTGTTCTATGTTCCATGTTTGGAATTACTCTATCCCCCCACTCCAGGGGTTCGAGCAAAAGGAACATTATTTGCATCAGTTATATAGAAGTACTTGAGTGGATTCCTTTTTGAAGGGTTTTACCACTGTCTTTTACTGAAGCAGTGACAGCTTGCATAATTTCGCGGTCTATTTTTGTTTTTGAACGAGTGATTGAAGCTACGGAAGCAGTTTGCACAGCTGCCTTCGCGGCTTCATCAGCCAATGAATTCCCTACAACGTGAATGCCATCACGCTGATGACTCATTGTATGGATTACGTGAGTCTTTTGTAGTTCTTTCTGTAATAGAACTACTTGTTCCCAAAGAAATTTATGCTTGATTGTGCAACCTTTTGCATCTTTGAACCCAGTTCTGCAAGTATTCATTGTAAGATTGAACGCAGTAATACGAATCGCACACTGAGTATGGGGAATTTCCGATCGATATTTTCAAGCGCCATCTTGAATGCTTGGAGTTCAGCTCGCTGAGCTGTATAATCTCCTAGATATTGAGTTTTCGTGACCATAGGTCTGAATTTACCATCGCGCCAGCGACCTTCAACAATCGCGCACGCAGCACTGTGCGCTTGTTTACCCCCAATTGCGGGCTGTGTGGATCCGTCTGTATAGATTATACATCCGTAATGTCCTAGAGGCAAAATCTCAATAGCCAGAGGACATTCTTGTTCGTATTGCAGAAATTCTTGTGTCTTGAAGTAAGGATCAAAAACGTATTCAACGTCTGTTGCAGCAAGAGAGTTAACCCATTGAATCCTTCTTGGTTGTTAAGCTTTTGCATTTGGAATGCTCGCTTTTGTTACTGCTTCTAAGACCGGTACAGGTGTAACAACCATTATGCGTTTTCCCTGTGCGAGCGCTCTTTTGCTACTGCAGTTTGAACCGCTGTCAATCTTTTCTGTTGAAGTGAATTTCATTTCAGCTTGTGTGTACAAGTGTGATTTATAAGCTATTGGTACCTTTTCACCTTCATTGAAGGTTAGGTATGTGAATCCCCATCTCCCTGGGATGATTTAATTACAAGGTTGCGTACGTTTATGCGTGTCTGTAAATGTTTTGTTGCTAACATGTCTGTTTGCACTGAATGCAGAATTTCTGTGTGCTTTTGAGTCCCATTAGTTGATTTGAAATCAGGTTTGATTAGTTCGTAGAGAGGTTTTACCCTCTGCGTAGTTCAGAATGTAAGTTCTTCTGAAATTCAGGAAACCTACGTTTTTCAGCGATTTTGGAGGTGGAGCAGTGCACACTTTTCCAAAAAGTTGGCTGCCAGGCTCTTGCCTTTACTTGAAAGTTCATATCCTAAGAATAGGACGTTAAGGTAGGCAATTTGGTATTTCTTGAAATTAAATTTGTACCCTTCAGAAGCGAAGCCAAGCATTATGGTGTTCACTCTGTTCAAGTGCCTGTCCAAGTCATCCTCTCTTAGATAGATGTCATCGACATAAGATAATGCCTCATCATATGTCTGTAGTAACTCTGTTACTCTGGCTGAAAATAACCCTGGACTATTCTTGAATCCCTGGGAGAGATGGCAAAAATGTCGCTGTGTCCCCATAATCGAGAAAGCGGTCAAGTACCTGCTTTCTGGTGCAATATTTTGACAGAAGAAACCGTTGGTTTGCAACGAGAGTTTTTAAGTGTCTGTAGTCCAAAACAAGACAATATATATTGTCTGGTTTGGAGACAGGAAACAAAGGGTTGTTCATGGACGAGGTGCATGTTTCAGTCACCCCTTGATATTAAAGTTGATATAAGATCTCCCTGACCTGTTTTTTAGCTTCCTGCTTGACAGGATATTGCCTTTGCATTGTCAGTTGAGTTTTTAACTGGAGTTTGTGGAGAGGAGAGTCCTCCTCCCATCCCACGTGATTTTTATATAATGCTGGAGCCTGGGCTACAGCCCATTTTCTGGCATAGGTATATGTTTTTATTAATTGGAATGTGATTTGAGAAGGCTGGCATAATGATGTCTTCGCCATGTGGGCACTCCCTGACAAATTCAGGTGGCCAGCCTTTTTCTGCTAGAAGAAGGTCATAACACTTAGATAGCTTCTCCCAAAAGAGTGCTTTTATTTTCCTAGTTATGTCCCCCTCCATCCGGAGCTTTACTTCATATAACCTATGGGGTACACTAACCCTGGTGTCTGCAGTTTCAACTTGAATGCATTCATTCAAGTCCACTGTCTCCAGATGATCCTTCAGGATCTTGCGAGCTATGGTGAATTCTGTTGCGCTGTCTAGCATCGTCTGGGCCCACTCCCCGTACTTGAGTTGTCCTCAAGATCCTCGGCATGTCTGATTTTTAAACTTGCTACCTTCCTCTTGGTGAATTGCTGTTTCTTATTTTTAGGAATGTGTTGCTAGTCTTTGGACTTCACGAGTTCTTCCTTGTGTTCTGACAGTCCTTTCGGATTTCTGCGAGGAAGCCTGAAAGGTACAAGAGGAACGTTTATCAGTATCTTGATCTATCATGTTTTCTCAAATTTTCCCTATTCCGGAGGTTATACCTCTTTTCAGAGGGCTCCCGTTTAGGAGACCTACCTCTGGACTGAACGCTTCTCTTTCGGAAGTGTCTGTTTTGTGTTTTCCCATTTCTTTTTAGGAATAGTGTGATTATTTTTTTTATAAAGACCTTTTCAGGATTTTCCGTTAGTTGGGGTTTTACTGGTTTCCCACCCAAACTATCTCTACCTAGTTCTTCATAGGATTTTTCAATAATTCTAGCAAGTTAATGCAGTTGCTCAGTAATATCAAGTTCTTTGAGTTTTTGGCGGATTGCCACGGATGCTGCTTCACCTTTAATGTTAGCTAATAATATAGCCGAGACCTGTTTGTAATCTATTAATTTCATACCAAGATTCAAGGCAGGTTCTGGTACGTATTCATTTTGAATCTGTTTCAGGACATCTGGTATTACCGCCATAGACGGAACGCCATGAGTTTTTGTGTAAATTGCAGCAAAGACTATACCCCAAGTGTCGCAGGCCTCCAGGTGGGGTGCGATCCCCATTGGTAAACTGATTGTTAAAATCCTGTGTTTCTCATGAGGGGTACTATCGGGAAATACTGCCGAGTAATTTTTTGAGCTAACCAGAACGGAATTTGTTCCCTTTTTGCGGGCAATTTACCAATGACTGATTGTATTGTCTGTGGTGTAATTTTGTTTGTGTTCCCCTGATGAGGGATGTGCTGAGGAATCCTTACAGCAGGTTGGACTGTTAGAGTCTGCTGCTGCTGTGGAGAGAGGGCATCTCTGGACCCTTGCTTTTGCTCAACAACTTGCGGAACCCGCTTCGCGGGTCCCGCTGCGCTCCAGTGACTGCAGGTGAGCAGGATCGTGACGCGTGGACTGGACCAGGGCTGCGAGCGCGCGGAGCAGGACTTCTAGGACCAGAAGCCTCTGCACACCGCGCCCGCCCACCAACACCTGGCTGCTCTCCCTGTCCACCACGCCCCGCCTGCAGACCAACGGTCCACCTACATAAGGGATAGCCAGTACCCGCTAGCGGGAGCGCGCGGGAGGGCGCCGGGAGAAGCCCGGGACAAGGGCGGGACCGTTTGTGGCCGTTCGTGACCCGGAGTGACCGGACCGGGCCATCCCTCTAACCTGTGTGAGTCTCTTTTTTTGTAAGGACTATGGCTGGCAGAGACAATAGGATCAAATCCTCCTTAACTGGAAGCCTGTCAACTGCCGGAGGTATGGAGAAATTCCTTATAAGGGCCAATAATATTATAGACAAGGAGATAGTCATATTGGAAAAGCGTTTGTCAACTGAACTAATTTCTCTTAAACGCTCATCCATAGGACCCCTTGCTAACGCTAAAACGCCCAATAGAAATAGCGACCAGTCTGCTATCACGGAGATAATATCCCCGCCTAGAGAAGATCCTGGCGCCTTAGCTACCCTGGTTACCACAACTGACATTGTGGCCAACATTAACTGTGTCCCCGTAAGCAATAATGTCTCCCTCTCATCCCACCTTGATTTTTTTTTTTTTAAATATGTTTTTATTGCAGGAATTAGTAGATCATTACAATATCGACCAGCATTGTATCATAAGCAATATCAACAGAATAAAGCCCTCTGGCCCCCCACCGTAAGTTCCGTACACAGCCATCCGGCCCACAACCCTGGGGTCGGGCGGCGAAATGCAATGGGGGATCAGTAGGATGCTGGAGCTGGTCCGGATGATGCACTGTCCGTCATCTGCTTTTCCAAACAAGCCTAAAACCCCAAAAGAACCCCCCCCCCCCCCCCCTCTCAAAGGTCTACTAACTAAGAGAAACCCCCCCCACCCCCACCACCAGCGCCAGGGAGCTACCAACACAGGATCTGCCATGGGACCCACGGGGAAAGCAATAGGACTGTCAGTACAGACGTTCACCGGGACTCGGGGTGAGTCGCTTCTTCACCTTCAGAGTCGCTGGGGGCACAATAATCCCTGAGGGCCTGCACCATCATTTCCCACTCCAACGCGGCCTCCTGCGCCTTCTCATTACCCTGCCTCCAAGCTAGTTGATATCTCAGCGCACTCTCTCCCGCCGCCCACTTCAAAAGCTCACTGTGCCATCTGCTGCCTGCCGGACTAACTCGTGCCTTCCAGTTCCTGGTCACCTCTCGTTTAGCAAGGAGGAGCCCTAGGTCGATAAATTTACTAGAACTTTTATTCCTGGGGGTATGGGGGAACCAGTGTAGGAGCCCCACCGCCGCATCCAATGATAAGGATCTCCCTGTCACCTCCTCCAGGGTCGTCGCTACCTCCTGCCAGTAGGACGACAGTCCTGGACAGGCCCATAACATGTGTAGGAGGTCCGCTTCCTGAGCCGGGCACCTAGGGCATTCCGCCGAAGCCGTGGCAAAATATCGCCTGAGTTTCACCGGGGTCAGGTACGCTCTATGGAGAACATAATAGTGGACCAGCTGGAAACGGGCGTTACGTGTGCCCTTCCAGGCTCGTCTCACCAACTGGGACCAGGTCGTCTCCGGGATCTCCCTACCAATGTCCTCCTCCCAGCGGTTTCTCAGAGTGGTGAGAGGAGCCAACCCTTCGCTAATCAACCTGCCGTAGAGGCAAGTGACCGCCTTCACCGTGCCCGCCGACATCATCACGTACTGGCACACCTGAGATAAGTGGGGTTCCTCCTGCCCGTTCCTCCAGTGTGCCTGGATCGCTCGCACAATGGCCGAGTGCAGCAGAAAGTCACCCCGGGGATCTCGAAGCGGTCAATAAGATCCTGGAAGGACAAGAGCGCTCCCCCCCTCTCAAAGGTCTACTAACTAAGAGAAACCCCCCCCACCCCCACCACCAGCGCCAGGGAGCTACCAACACAGGATCTGCCATGGGACCCTCGGGGAAAGCAATAGGTCTGTCAGTACAGACGTTCACCGGGATTCGGGGTGAGTCGCTTCTTCACCTTCAGAGTCGCTGGGGGCACAATAATCCCTGAGGGCCTGCACCATCATTTCCCACTCCAACGCGGCCTCCTGCGCCTTCTCATTACCCTGCCTCCAAGCTAGTTGATATCTCAGCGCACTCTCTCCCGCCGCCCACTTCAAAAGCTCACTGTGCCATCTGCTGCCTGCCGGACTAACTCGTGCCTTCCAGTTCCTGGTCACCTCTCGTTTAGCAAGGAGGAGCCCTAGGTCGATAAATTTACTAGAACTTTTATTCCTGGGGGTATGGGGGAACCGGTGTAGGAGCCCCACCGCCGCATCCAATGATAAGGATCTCCCTGTCACCTCCTCCAGGGTCGTCGCTACCTCCTGCCAGTAGGACGACAGTCCTGGACAGGCCCATACCATGTGTAGGAGGTCCGCTTCCTGAGCCGGGCACCTAGGGCATTCCGCCGAAGCCGTGGCAAAATATCGCCTGAGTTTCACCGGGGTCAGGTACGCTCTATGGAGAACATAATAGTGGACCAGCTGGAAACGGGCGTTACGTGTGCCCTTCCAGGCTCGTCTCACCAACTGGGACCAGGTCGTCTCCGGGATCTCCCTACCAATGTCCTCCTCCCAGCGGTTTCTCAGAGTGGTGAGAGGAGCCAACCCTTCGCTAATCAACCTGCCGTAGAGGCAAGTGACCGCCTTCACCGTGCCCGCCGACATCATCACGTACTGGCACACCTGAGATAAGTGGGGTTCCTCCTGCCCGTTCCTCCAGTGTGCCTGGATCGCTCGCACAATGGCCGAGTGCAGCAGAAAGTCACCCCGGGGATCTCGAAGCGGTCAATAAGATCCTGGAAGGACAAGAGCGCTCCGTCCTCGTATAGATCTCCAACGAGCTGTAAGCCGGAATCCTCCCAGGCCGCCAAACGTGACCAATCCCCTCCGTGGGGGAGGGCCGTCAGCATCCCCAACGGTATTTCAGGCGCATATGGTATTCTCAGTTGGCCTCGGGCGTGGGCCCGATTCCAACACAGGCGGACAGTCCGCTCCTCCATCGACAAATCCCGCAGGGCTAAACGTTGTCGCAGCGCTATAAAGGAGAGAAAATGCCTGGCCATGCCCATCCCCCTTCCGTCTTCCGGGCCCCGGAATTCCCTGGCGATCTCCTGAGTGAAGGTCTGGAGCTGCGCCGCCAGATAATACTTTTCAAAGTCCGGCACTGCGAGCCCCCCCTCGTCTTTCGGCCTCATCAGGGTTTTGAGGGCCACCCGCCGTCGGCCCGACCCCCAGAGGAATCCGACCACCATAGAGCGTAACAGACGAAACGTGGCCGGTGGGACCCAGATCGGTAGAGTCCGGAAGTAATATAATAGCCGGGGAAGCGCCACCATTTTGAGCAGGGCGATCTGTCCCGCCACCGAAAGCGGCAGCGTGGCCCAAAAGTCCATGCAACCTCGGAGTGCTCGAATGCAGCGGGCAATGTTCCCATCTAGGAGGTCGGGTTGGTCGTGATAAACAAATACCCCAAGGTACTTAAAGCAGTCGGGCTCCCATCTAATCTCCCTACTTAGGGCAGGGGCGGGGGTACCCCTGCGTACCGGAAAAAGACAGGTCTTAGACCAATTCACTCGGAGGCCCGGAACCTCTCCGAACTCTGTGAGCGCCATCTCCGCTCCACGTAAAGCGTCGAGCGGGTCCTCTAGGAAGAGCAACAGGTCGTCCGCATATAGCGAAACATAGTGCGGGCCCGCAGACGTCCACAAGCCCGTATAGTGGGCTCCTGATCGAAGGTGCAGCGCCAGTGGCTCCACCGCCAGCGCAAAAAGAAGTGGGGACAGTGAACACCCTTGCCGCGTGCCTCGTTCTACCGGATACCGCGAGGAAATCAATGGGCCCGCTCGGACCCTGGCCGAAGCAGAGGCATAGAGAACCGCGGTCCACCTGACAAATCCCTCCCCGAGGCCGAATCTCCGTAGCACCGTGCAGAGGTAGTCCCACTCCAGGCTATCAAAAGCCTTCTCTAGGTCCACCGACAAGACTACCGGGGACGGGGCATCCACAAATGGTTCCCCTAGCAAACGGAACAACCTACGAATATTCATAGTCGTGTTCCGCCGTGGGATGAAACCGGCTTGGTCCTCATGCACCAGGGAACTCATGTGTCCCAGCAGCCTCGAGGCCAAGATGCTGCTCAGTATTTTATAGTCCACTGTCAACATCGATAGGGGACGGTAAGATCCCGGGTCGGATGAGTCTCGGCCCGGTTTGAGGAGAGGAACCACCAACGCCTCACACATCGAGCTTGGGAGTCGCCCCAGCCTCTTCGCCTCCCTGTAGACCACCAATAATCGAGGGGCTAGGAGGTCAGCGTAAGCTGCATAAAACTCCACAGGTAGGCCATCCAGGCCCGGGGTCTTGTTTCTCGCCATCCGTTTAATGGCCCCGCGGATCTCCCCTAATTCAATGTCGGATCCCAGGGCTTTCGCCACTTCCTGCTCCACTGTGCGGAGCTCCAGTGGACGAAGATAATTATCAAGTCGGTCAGGGTCGTGTGCGGAGCGACTGCGGTACAAACATTCATAATAATGCCGGAAGCAACTAAGAATCTCCGGTTGAGTGCATACCTCGGTTCCGTCTGCCCCACGCATACTTGTCGTCGTTTGGGACTGGCGCGTAGGGTTGGCCAACCACGCCAACAACGCGCTCGATCTGTCTCCCTCCGCGATGGACCGGACCGTATAGGCCTTATAATCAAAACAGCGGAGCCGTTCAACCTCTGCCGCTACCTTTTCCCTCGCCTCCGCCGTTTGTACTTGCAATTCCGGGTGTCCGGGGCGGCGAATTTCAAGCTCGCGGAGTTCCCGGTCCGCTGTGTCGAAGTCAGCTAGGATGACGCGCCTCATGCCCACCTTCTTAGAGATACAGTAACCCCTCACCACTACCTTAAAAGCGTCCCATTCTAACGCCCTAGTACTCGCGGAGCCGCCGTTGGACGCAAAATATTCCGATATCCTCTCCCCCAGGTCCGCTCTGAAGACACTGTCCTCAAGGATCTCGGGTCGCAGTTTCCAGGTGGGCACCGCCGGCGTCCCGGGAAACCAGCGAAGGTCCAGCAGGAGGGGGTTATGGTCCGAAATGGTCCTAGACAAGTACTCAGATCGGACCGCTGCCGAAACCAGTTCGGGCGACCCAAGAAAGCCATCTAGTCTGACATGCAACTCATGGAGTCTCGAGAAATATGAATAATCCCTAGATGCGGGGTGATGCGCCCTCCAAATGTCCGTCAAACCCCAGCGGGTCTGCCAATCCTGACGACCCTTAGCCGTGCGACGAACCGGGGAATCGGGAAGCGGTGGATGCGAGCGGTCTATGTCCACGTCCACTACGGAATTGAAGTCTCCCCCAAGCAGGAGGGGCCCGGAGAAGAAGTGGGCCAACGAGCCCGATAACCTGGAAAGGAAGGCAGTCTGGTCTACATTAGGAGCGTATACACAGCAAACGTTTAAGTCCCTCCCCCCTAGAGTGCCCGAGATGGCCACGTAACGCCCCTCTGGATCTAACACTGTCCTCGTGACTTGGAAGGGGACCCCTGCTCTGATCCATATTAGCGCCCCCCTGGCATAAGCGGAGTACGACGTGGAAAAGACCTGCCCCCGCCATCTACGCTGAAGCGCCGCCCCTTCCGCCTTGTTCAGATGAGTTTCCTGCAGCAGCGCCATTTGCACTCCCCTACGCACTAAATAAGCGTGGACCTTGTGGCGCCTGGACATAGTATGAAGCCCCCTTACGTTCCAAGTGACACATTTCAAGTTGGCAACATCAGCCATTGTCCCATATTGTTCTCGCACAGTCTCCCCATCCGGGTCCCCACAAAGAAAAGACATCATTCCTCCCAGCGCTGATGGCGGCCATTTTCCCCAACCAAAACCAAACAACCCAAGAACGAACCAAACCCCCTCACCCACCCACCCCAGAACAGGACCCAAACTGCACCATCTAGATCCCATCCAAACCTCGTCTTCCATCAACCCAAGAACCCCCACTAATCCTACGGTCGCCACCGTAGGAAGGCCTTATGGGCCAGGTGCGGGCCGGGCGGAGGCAGTGGGCCCTCGTCGCTCAGGCCACCAGGACTATGACAAGCCCTAAACAGTGCCAAAAACTTCTCGGGGCAAAAGCAGGGGCACCCCACCCCACCCTCCCTCTTTGTCAGCAATAAAGGACGGCAACCGCCTCCCCCCTGCCGGGCCCCCTCCCAAAATAAGGCAGCATACCCCGTTACCCTTGTCCATCCAAAAGGTCCTCCACCGATTTCGGTGTGATCACCGGTGTATGGGCACTATCGGCCACTGAGTCCTCCGAGTCCGATGGTGCCTCTTCTTCACCCGGGTTTTCTTCCTCCTCAATGGCTTCGTCCCGTGCACCCGACAACTCCGACAATACTTTCAACACTCCCCTCCGCTCCGACGACGTCTCTGCAGTTGAGGGCCCTCCCGTGCGGCCGCGGCGATTCCTGACCCTCTTGGATCGCCGCCTCTGTTCCGGCTCATCTGTCTGTTGGGACGAGGAGCCAAAGCCATCTTTCCCTGTCCTGTAAAGCTCGAGCCAGGCACAGACATCCTCCGGGGTGTCGAAGAACTGAGTTTTGTCATCGACAATGATGCGGAGCCTTGCAGGGTAGAGGAGTGAATACTGAATGCCCTCGCGCTTAACCGCTAGGAAGGAGAACCGCTTGCGTTGAGTCTCGTAGGTGTAATCCGGGAAGATGTTCACCTGACTGTTCGCTACTTTGAACGGACCATTATGTCTGGCGGCATTAAGGATTAAGTCCCTGTCTCGAAAGTGCAACAACCGCGCCACCACCGGCCTCGGGGTGCGTCCCTGTTGTGGTGGCCGTGCTGGAACTCTGTGGGCACGCTCCAGAGTGTAGAAGGAGGACAGTCCTTCCGGGGCCACCGTGTCTCGGAGCCAGGTCTCCAAGTATGTCACCATGTCGCCATCCTCGATCTTTTCCGGCAGGCCCACTACTCGGATGTTGTTCCTCCTGTTGCGGCCTTCCGCATCCTCCGCCCTCTGTTCCAGGGTCGCAATTCGGGATAGGGCGTCCTTCATCATCGCAGCCAAGGTTCGCTGCGCCGGCTCCAAGATTTTCACCGTGCACTCCACCTCCTTGACCCGGTCTGAAAGTTTGCCATGGTCCGCTCTGAGGAGGCCCAGACTCGTCGCCACCTGAGCAATGTCCTGTTGGAGGGCCGATCTCGTGGTCGCTATCGCCTCTAGGACGCGGTCGAACTGTTGCTGCATCGACGCGCCACCAGAACTTTTTGGGTCCCCATGCTCCTCTTTGTCCTGGGCTTCCGAGTCCGAGGCGGTCTGGGTAGTCCCCTTGGCTCCTCTAGGTTTCCCCATGCCTCCGGGGGCACTCCGTGAGGGTCCCGGAGTAGGCGTCTCCGCGTGCAGGTGTCGACCACGACCCTCCCTGTTACTTGTCCTCAAATCGAGTATGGGCGACCTCCTTCTCCAGGGCCTGTGGAGACTCCTCCGCTTCGGCTCACGCCACCGCCACGGCGTCCGAGGGCACCGATGAGGGGGCGGAGACAACCGTCGCCGAGTCGGGCAGGCCCGCTCACCCGCTATAGCCCCGGGGTGAGGGTCACCAACTCCATCGGATGATTTGTGGCGCCAGAGTGTCGCGCCTCCCATGGAAGTGGACTGGCCAGGAAGACGTAGCTAGTTGCGGAGTCGTGAGGCGGGCCACCGCTTGGATCACAGGGCGTCCGCTCCTGGGGCCCTCTACAACGTGGGCATCCGCCCGGTCACCCAACCGAGTGCAAACCCGTTGCAAAAAGTCCAATCCAATAGATATCCAATGCACAGAACAGCCGGGGATGACAAAACCGGGCGCCAGTCGCTGCCCGCGGCACTTCTCCAAGTCAGTGGGTCCGACCAGGGGGACAAAGAAGTCCGGGCGCCATGTTGGGTCGCACTCCGCAACTCCGCAAACTTCGGTTTTACTCCGGAGCAACCCTCGTCCGAGCTCCACCAGGGGCCCCGGCAGGTCTTTGTCGGCACGCTCAGCAGAATGCGGGGTCTGGGGTGCCCCGCAGCCTCCGATTTACAGGATAATCCCGGGCTCAGTCCCGGAGCCGAGCTCTCAGGCGACCATCGCCATCGGCGCCCAAGCCACGCCCCCCTCATCCCACCTTGATGTGAGCATTACTGAGAATAAGAGCCAAGGGGAGAGAGAGGGTGCAGTTAGGAAACGGAAAAGAGTGTATAACAAGAAAGAAACTAAAACGGGAAGGGCCGTAAAATCTGCCAAGGTGCGGGGGGAGCCACTTCAGACCACTACTAACCCCCATGATGTCCCCCTCCCGGGTAGAGAAATATCCATGGAATGGGCCGTGGCCTTACTTAAATCAATTATATCCCCATTAGAGGCTAAACTGGACAGGCTATGCTCCAGAATATCCAACGTAGAGAAAACAACTGCTTCCATTTAAGCCACCCTTGGTAACCCACAGAGTCAATATATTCCCCCGACTACTACAACCCCATCGATCCCTGCTCCTCCCAACCCGAACCCGAACCCACCTAATATCCCCCCCACCGAATACCTGCTTACCAACCCCCTCTCTGCCCAGTAATTCAACCACTGATAATGTGGCATGTCATCAACCTAGTCAATCTAACCCACCAGTCCATATGGTTGAGGGAAACCAGGGAGCACCGAATGAGGTACACAATACCCCTAGACCTAGACGGCCTGATCTCCCACCGGAGGCTAATCAGTTTACTGTCATCCTAGCCGGAGTACCACCACTAGAAACAGGGGAATCCGAAACCTTTAGCTCCCTGAAAAATAAGGTAATAAAATGGCTCAACTGGAATAGACCCCTCCAGGCCCACTTACACAACGAAATTATTATGGTCAGGAGGGTTCCTTGGATAGGCAAGACCCCTAAAAACATCAATGGGGACTGCCTAACCGTTAGTTTCAGAGATCCCCGTACAGTATCTCACATATGTGCAGGCTTCAACAGATCCTTCGACTCAACCATCCAGACCCTTCCAGTTTCTTATTTTTTTCCACCAACTAACCCTCGCTACCATCCGAGAAGAGGGGACTGGACCGTTGTGGAACGGAGGGGCAGGCAACGAGCGTATGATGCCAGACCACCTAGACTTCCCCAATACGCACCCCAATTCCACCCCTTCACGGATTATAACCGCTTTGGTTGCTTAGAAGGCCTAGAGGGAGTTGACTGACTATACCCCGTCTCTTCCTCATTGGAGCCGACCCATGTCCCAGCTAACATTGAAGCCCTAACTACGGTTAAATTACCAACTCAAAGTTTGGAAACCCTTCCTACCCCAGCTATCTCCACCAAACCGGACCATATCCCACCCGCTATGGTCCTTACTGCACAATGCTTGGAAACCATTCCCACCTTTCCTACCCCAGCTATTTCCACCGAACCGGACCTGATTCCTCCCGATACGACCCATACTATACCTTCTATCCCATCTATTCATACTAAAACAGTACAGGACCGAAGGTTAAAGGGATATTCATTGGCGAGCTGGAACATTGCTGGGTGGCGGCAAAAAGCTTCAGCCTTGGGTTGGAGGGAGCATATTTTGGACTTTGACATTTTATGTCTGCAAGAAACGTGGTCAGTGGAAGATATTTTCTATGATGGATTTGTTTCATACAATTGTAATGCGGTGGAATCTGTAATGGGGAGGGCCAAAGGTGGATTACTGATCTTATTATCTGTACACCTCCCTATACATGTAAGGAAAAGTCATATAGTGGGGTCCCATTCGCAAATCCTGGAAATATTGGTAGGCAGGGACAGAAATTTATTATTGATTAACCACTACAATAACACCTTTGACCCTTCCAGTACTACTGTAGTAGACGAACTTGAATCTGTTTTGGACCCAATTCTCTGCAAATCGGCTGTATCCTATGATATTGTGTGGGGGGGAGACTTTAACATCAGAACTTGCCCCCACTCCTATTCAACTACATGTGGATACGATGGGGACAATGGGGAGAATCTACTACACTTTTTACACTCTCCATACGGCACTTCCCTTAACAACCTGATGTTAAAAACTGATGTATCCATTCACCAACATGCCCCTGACAATGAGGGTAATTTGGCGCCCACCTTCACGGGGAGAAATACTACCTCTATCATTGATTTTCTGCTCATTTCCAACCGGGTAGCTCCCCATTGTTCGGTCCCACAGATTGTAGACCTCGGTCTGAGCGACCATAATGCTCTTACCATGGTCATATACTGCGAGCTCCCTAGGAATGTATTTTCCGGTAGGGTTGTTGATGACATTATTCCCTGTAGACCAAATGGGACTCGCATCAAGTGGTGTGGGGAAAAATCAGAGAATCTACATCGTAGTGTTGTGAAAGCAGGCCTAAATACTATACTTAGTTGCCTTGATACGGAAGCCCCCCCAGAACAATCTGTAAATAACTTTGAGAAATTGGGTGCCATAATCAAGCAAACACTCACCACAAAGAAGGCCAAAACTAAACGGGATACACAGGGTTGGTTTAACCAAGCATGTACAAGGGCACTAAAAGCTCTTAAACTTGCCCTCTCCATCACCCCCAGAGACAGGGAAGCAGTCACATCCCTGAGGGCTAATTACAAAAATGAGCTAAAACTCAGGAAACAAGAACTAAGAGAAATAGCCTGGGAAGATCTGAGCAAAGCTGCAGCTCTCCGGGACAGCAAACTGTTCTGGAGTACCATCAACAGCCCATTCCTACAAAAAGAGGAATTCCCTGTCCTTACCGCCCAAGTTAGTGAAGATGGCTGGGTGTCCCACTTCTCAGGGATCTTTGATCCAACTGGAGAACCCAATGATAATTCTTATTCTAACTGTATTACCCCAGTTGAAACTCCGAGAATCACAATCCACGAGGTGGATATGGCAATAATGAATAGTAAAGGGGGAAAGGCTCCGGGCCCAGATGGGGTACCAATCGACCTATACAAATTCAATCCAGCTCTCTGGAGTCCATTATTGACCATAGCTTTTAACGCCGCTATGGATAACAGGACTCCCTCTACCTGGGGTGAATCCATTATTATCCCAATCTATAAGAAGGGGGATAGAGGAGAGGCTAAGAACTACCGCCCTAACTCCCTTCTGGATTCCTCACTAAAAATCATGAGTAGGGTCCTGTTAGCACGTTTGGAAGATTGGGCCTTAGATAACCATATTCTTGCCCCATCCCAATATGGCTTTAGAAAGGGCCTTGGTACGATTGAACAATGCATCAACCTGAACCTTTTAATAGGGAAGTATACCAAGGCCAAACCGGGATCACTATTTTTGTGTTTCGCGGATCTTTCTAGCGCATTTGATCTGGTCGACCATGCCTTGTTATGGACAACTCTATTGGGTATGGGAGCCCCCCCTGAAATTTTTCATTTTTTAGCCACACTCTACTCAAATTTATCTGCCCAAATCCGCTATGGACCAGTGGGGGAGTGCACACGAAAGATTAGAGTAAGATCTGGTATACGACAGGGTTGTGTATTGGCCCCGTTGCTTTTCTCGCTCTTCATTAACTCGGTTGAGCAAGAATTAAAGCAAATCCATGCTGATGCCCCCCAAGCTGGAGGCACTCCCATACCGGTATTACTCTATGCCGACGATACGGTCCTACTCTCTAGGACCCCTATAGGCCTCCAAAAACTGATGGACGGGTTCTATGATTTTATACAGAGAAGGAAACTTAAAATCAATAATGCTAAAACTTTTGTCATGGTGTGTGGGAAAAAGCTGAAACTTTTTAAACCTTTTTGTTTTAAGGAAAACCATATTGAAACTGTTACCAATTTTTGTTATTTGGGTGTTACTTTTAATGACAGAGGATCGTGGGCTCCAGAGGAGATAAATGTCAAAGCCAGAATGGGGAAAGCATCCCTAGGCGTCTTCCGCTTTGCCTCTAAAGTAGGAAGCCGCCGTATTGTTGACATGCTGACTATATACAAACACAGATGTACCTCGATAGCACTGTATGGTTCGGGGGTGTGGGGACACTGCAGTGCGAGGGCGCTACAAATCGAAGAAACAAGTTAATCAAACGGCTGCTTTGTCTTCCCCCCTCGGCATCTACTGTTTTAACTCATTCGGAACTAGATATGGATTACCTGTCCGATCTTACCGGACTAAGGCCATTGCTGGTATGGAAATCTATTTTTACCAAGACGGAAACTGCCTTTACCAAAGACATTATCAAGGACTGCTTACTCTTGGATAAAGTTTTAAGCATCCCATGGTTAAAATATGTGATTTCAACTGTTAAGGACCTGTTTGACATGGACATATGTAACGACCCTACCTGTTTGAATTCTCTGAGCAAGCAGGAACTAAAAAACGACTATCTTAGGGCGAAATCGGATGTGCGAAGTTATGCTACCAGAGAATATTCCACACATACTTTTCATTACTCACTGAAAGATGATAGTCGTGGTATTCCCATTTACCTTAATGTTATCCACAGACAGTCTCATCAGTTTGTTCTCTCAAGATTGAGATTAGGTATAGCTCATAACCTGGTTGCCTTCCCAACAATGAAATCTCACCCAGTTACTCCTTGTCCATGTGACGGTTTTACCAAACAAAGCACACCGCACTTTTTACTACTTTGTCCTTTGTACAAAGCGCAGCGTATTTGTTATCTTAAGCCTATGTTCCTTAAATACTCCATGTATACCACAGGTAACGCTATGAGGCTTCTTTTCTCACTTTCAAGCCCAGATATATGTTTTTTTACTGCTACTTTTATTTTGAAATCCATTAGAGCTAGACTTAGTATGGTTTTCCCGTAAATTCATGTGCAGCCATTCCCACATCATGTGACAAGGCTATTCCTGTTCATCACATTGTATATTATGTATATGTAATGTTTTAACTGTATACTTTTATGATGTTTTTAAAACATTTGAATAAAGTTATAAACTGAAACTGAGTCTGCATGACATATTGAACCAATTGTCTATGGATTTTGATGAACTGTTTTAGCTGAGCTAATAGTTCTACATCTGTCATTCTTTCAATGTCCGGTTGTGGTGTATAGCTGGCTAGTACCGGCAATGTTGCTCCTGGTCTACCTAGTGGACCGAGCCTGGTAATGTGATTTTGACGTTGTAGGGCGCCTAAACCAGAGCTGATGCTCTTTGTAAGTTAGTGGAATTTCAATGTACTCGAAAGGAGTGTATTCCGCTGGAGGTTCCTCTTTCTTGTAGAAGTGGAACTCATGTGCTACTGGATTTGCTTGCGGGAAGACAATCCATGAATAGATAATGCCTCCTCATCATATGTTTGTTGTAACTCTGTTACTCTGGCTGAAAAAAAACCCGGACTATTCTTGAATCCCTGGGGGACACAACAGAAGTGACGCTGTGTCCCTATAATAAAGAAAAAAGGTCAAGTACCTTCTTTCAGGTGCAATATTTTGACAGAAGAAACCGTTAGAAATATCTAATGTGGTTTTATATTTTTGCTCACGATGTTATTCATCAGTGCTGCACTGCGTGCATTTTGTACTGCAAAGGTTTTGCAACAAGAGTTTAAATGTCTGTAGTCCAAAACTAGATGATATGTATTGCCTGGTTTGGAGACAGGAAACAAAGGATTGTTCATTGATGAGGTGAATGTTTCAACCACCCCTTGGTTTTCAAGTTGATCTAATAACTCCCTGACCTGTTTTTTAGCTTCTTGCTTAACTGGATACAGCCTCTGAGCAGTTGGTTGAGATTTTAACTGGATTTTATGGTGAGGAGAATTCTCATCCCATCCTACATGATTTTTATATAATGCTGGAGCCTGGGCTACAACCCATTTTCTGGCATAGGTGTATTTTAAGTGAATTGGAATATGATTGGAGAAGGCTGGCATAATGATGTCTTCGCCATGTGGGCACTCCCTGACAAATTTTGGTGGCCTGTCTTTTTCAGCTAGAAGAATGTCATAACCCTTAGAGAGTTTCTCCCAAAAGAGTGCTCTTATTTTCCTAGTTATTTCCCCCTCCATCCGGAGCGTTATTTCATATAACTTATGGGGTACCCTAACCCTAGTATCGGCTGTTTCAACTTGGATGTACTCATTCAAGTCCACTGTCTCCAGATGATCCTTCAGAATCTTGCGAGCTATGGTGACTTCTGCTGCGCTGTCTGGCATTGTCTGGGCCCACTCCCCGTTCTTGAGTTGTGTCCTCAAGATCCTCGGCATGTCTGATTTTTAGACCTGCTACCTTCTTCTTGGTAAATTGGGTTTTATTATTTTTTGGAAGGTTTTGATAGTCTTTGGACTTCACGCGTTCTTCCTTGTGTTCTGACCGTCCTCTTCTTTCTGATTTCTGTGAGGAAGTCTGAAAGGTACGAGAGGAACGTGTATCAGTATCTTGATATCTATCAGGTTTTCTCAAATTATCCCTGTTCCTGAGGTTATACCTCTTTTCAGAAGGCTCCTTTTGAGGAGACCTTCCTCTGGACTGAGAACGCTTCTTTTTTATAAGTTTGTTTAGTATTCTCCCACTTTTTTTTAGGAGTAGTGAGTGTTTTTACCTTTTCAGGGTTCTCTGTTAGTTGGGGCTTAACTGGTTTCCCACCCAAACTATCTCTACCTAGATCTTCATAGGATTTTTCTATTATTCTGGCCAGTTTATATGGTTGCACAGTTATATCGAATTCTCTTATTTTTTGGCGGATCGCCATGGATTCTGCTTTACCTTTAATATTAGCTAATAATATAGCAGAGACCTGTTTGAAATCTTTTAGTAATTTCATACCCAGATTTAAAGCAGGCTCTGCCCCGTATTCATTTTAAATCTGTTTCAGGACGTCTGGTATTACCGCCATAGATGGAACACCATGTGTTTTTCTGTAGATTGCAGCAAAGACTGTACCCCAAGTGTCATAGTCCTCCAGGTGTGGTGCGATCCCCATTGGTAAACAGATTGTTTAAGTTCTGTGTTTCTCATGAGGTGTACTATCGGGAAATACTGCCTCGATTTGAGTCATTTTTTTAGCTATCCAGAATGGAATTTGTTCCCATTTTGCAGGCAATTCACCAATGACCGATTGTAAAGTCTGTGGTGTAAATGTATTGGTGTTCCCCTGGTGAGGGGTGTGTTGCGGAATCCTTATAGGAGGTTGGACTGTTAGAGTCCGCATGACATATTGAACCAATTGTCTATGTATTTTCATTAGTTGTTTTAGTTGAACTAATAGTTCTGCACCTAACATTTCTTCAATGGCAGGATGTGGTGTATAGCTGTCTAGTACCTGCCATGTTGCTCCTGGTCTTCCTAGTGGACCGAGCCTGGTAATGTGATTTTGATGTTGTAGGGCGCCTTTAAACCAGAGTGCATGCTCTTAGTAAGTTAGCGGAATTTCAACATCCTCGAAAGGAGTGTATTCCGTTGGAGGTTTCTCTACTTTGTAGAAGTGGAACACATGTGTTACTGAATTTTGAGAAAATAATCCATGAATAGAATACCTCTGTCTGCCGATATTAGTGTGCCTCTATAACAAAAATTACCCTACCACCTCTCGATAATACGCCATTTGTTATAAGCTTTATAGTGAAAGTTTTCCTTACACTTAACAGGATGATTATAGCATTCGGGTCGGCTTCAGTAAAGCCTGTGGTGTCCAA
This sequence comes from Lissotriton vulgaris, assembly GCF_964263255.1. Classification (NCBI taxonomy): domain Eukaryota; kingdom Metazoa; phylum Chordata; class Amphibia; order Caudata; family Salamandridae; genus Lissotriton; species Lissotriton vulgaris. The sequence continues at coordinate 868,296,925 of NC_141699.1, forward strand.
ACCTGGCATTGCATTATTCCTGCAGGTCCACCTCTTTCGTTGTCACTCATTTTGTTGACAAAGTTTGTAGAGCAAGTTTCAAGGAAACTAAGATAAGGTGCACAATATTTTGGAACACTCTATCCTTCAACGTTGAACAAAACCAAAAACGAATACATAGGATTTTCGTCCTACTCATTTTCAGCTGATATTTTATCCTTTTACCCACTTCAGACGTCTATTGGAGTATTTTACAGGAAAAAGGGGTCTCTGTGAAAAGCACGACTGAGTTACTCTAGTATCTAGCGTTAAATTAGTGCCTTGCCCCACGTTGGGCGCCATGTAGTGTAGTTCCTATATTCCCAATAGGCTCTGCGCATTGGAATAATATATACTATAGAATTGACGTAGGACTGAGGTAGACTAGGTCTCTATCGAATATATTTGACTTAATTGTGAGTGCCAGCTAGCTCAGAGGTCACTAGAAACTTTCTCGAATGAACAAGAAGGGATTAGTTTCTGACAACCGCATAAACATGACAACTTAGTTTCCCCAATATAAAACGTATCTCTAAAGTCGTGGAAACAATAGATGGATATTTTACTCAATCGTGCATGGTTTGTTTCACCAGAGGTGCAGAGAAATAGAGACAGGCGTTGGGGGGGCGGAGCTAGCCGGCGTCGATGGCGGACGCGTAAGAGCGCAGCTCCTCACGATCGCCCGACGAAATCCGATAATTTATCCTGTTTAGGACGTGGCATTCGCAAGAAACGCTGGGGATCTCCTCCTCTCGCCTCGACTGAGCCCCGGTGAGACTTTCGGCGGGAGCCGTGCCCGGAATCTGCATCTAAGGGACTCCTCCCGTGAGCGCCGGACCAGGCCCTGAGACACCGGACTCTCCTATTTAGAGACCCGCTCTACGTCACCTGGCGTGCGGCCGCGGCGGGTCCCGCCCCTCGGAGCCCGATGGAGCTCAACAAAGAGGCACCTTGCTCTGCCCCTTGGTCACAGGAGCAGTCACCGGAGGCCCGCCACAGGGTGCGGAAGCGGGCAGGATCCCTCGCAGTGACGGCAAACTCGCAGGTGCGCCAGGGAAGTGATTACTCCAGAGCGGCCATTGCACACCAGCCGCGCCCTGGCGCCGGAGGCCTCCCTCTGTTAAACGGCCTGCACCGACGGGTGAGCCTGCACCCAAGCAGACAGGAGGACACATATTGAGGCAGAAGAGGGAGTCTGGAGCTGCGGAACCCTCCTCATATCGAGACGCCGGCTTGGGCTTGACCACTCCTGTACCGCCACAGAGCTGAGGGGTCACCTTAACCCAACCAGCTTGGGGGCACTTGCACTGATAGGGCTCCCAGAAGATACAGCCCAGCCCTGCTGGCCCCCAGCGGAGTGGATATTGGGATCAAACGTGAACAGAGGATGTGCAGGGGAACCGTAGGGTGCACTCCCACACTGCGCTGGGCTCTTTCCGTGGGCAGGCGGGAAACGAGCGCGGTTGCGGACTCTGGAGGCAAGTGCGGCCTCCGTGACCACAGAGCCCCCATAAACAGTCATGGGAAAGGGGGATAGAACCCAGACGAAACTGTCCTTCGACCAGCGACGACAGGAGGAGCCGGAGCCACGAGCAGTACTCACGCCAACTAACAGCGGAGAGCCGGGGAACTCTCTCTGCGCAGAGATTAAGGAAATGCTAACAACGATTGAAAAGGGCCTACAAGACGGCATGTCGGCTATTGGCACTAAGATCGACGCGCTGTCCTACCGGATGGATTGTATGACCGAGAGGATGGACAAGCATGCGGAGAGGCTGGACATGGCGGAGCGCCGCTTGACCGAAGCCGAGGAAGCGCAAACGGAGTGGGACGGTGACCGCAAGCAATTTACAAGTCCGAGGACTTGGAGGCGCGCTCTAACATCCGCATTACAGGAGTGGCAGAGACGACCCACACTGGTAAAATGGAACTGTTCGTCGAGAAGCTCCTGGTGGCGCTCCTAGGGGAGGGCACCTTTTCGCCAATGTTCATTGTGGAACGCCCCCACCGCACTCTTGGCCCACGTCCTCCCCCGGGTGCTAATCCCAGACCAATCATCGCGAAATTGCTTAATTACAGGGACAGAGATGCGGCCCTCAGAACAGCCCGGTAGAAAGGGAAATTACAATACGAGGGAATGGACATTTCGCTGTATCCTGATTTCACGGCAAAAGTCCAGGAGAAGAGAAGGCGATTTGCCCCGCACAAACAGCAGCTCCGAGACCTCGGCCTGGATTACGCCATGTTGTATCCGGCGAAGCTCCGCATCAACAGACAGGGGCACTCGCACTTTTTTACTGACCCTAAAGAATTGCAAAAATCTCTGAAGGTGTGGGCCAGGGAACGGCGAGGGAGTCCAGAAACCCAGTCGTCGGAGCCGAGAGGCAACAACGATCTTGAGGAGCAGGATTGAGCCGGGGGAAGTAGTCGGAGGCTCGAGGAGGGACATCAGCCTGACAATCTACACGACGCGCCCCCGGGAGCGTGGGTGATGCTCCCAGCGCAGAGTCTGATTCAGACGAATGGACCCGACAAGATGGCCTCCGGGTGAGATCATTGCATAATGGGACCGAACTAATGTGGGGGCTCGCTACTTTGACACTGATGGCACAAGTCGTTACCAGAAACAAGGAGCTCGCACGCTGGGGGAGACATGCCAAGGGGAGCTCCTGCGGGGCGGGGGGGGGGGGGGAGAACCCCTGACAGTCGGCTACTTCCAGTACTTAATGGCCACTGCCGACTCACATAAGGAGGGCGATGGTGAAGGGGCAGAACAGTAATATTTCCTTGTGGACCCAACAGGAGGGGGGAAAACAGTGGAACTTGTTTGGGTACCTCTGCCCTAGCGCTGTCGGCAGTTATGGCCCACAGTGGGCCTAGTTTGGGGATTCAACAAGGGTTTCTTTCAGGGGGGGGGGGGGACAGGGGACTCGGTCAGACCAGGTTGGGGTTGGTTGGCTGTGGGAGGGGGGGGGGGGGGGGGGGGGACAAAGTTTTGAGGTGGGGTGTTTTTGGTGGGTGGACTCCAGGCGAGCTTCAAGTTGTTGCTATGCTGATGGTTGTTTTGCTGCTGCTGCATGTTCTGTGTAATTGGCGCTCTGCCACGCTACTCACTGCACACGAGGCCGGGACCCTCAAGCTCTCGAATGCTCACATGGTCGTACACCTCACGATCCTTCACATTGGGGTATGTCACTCCCTGCACTATTGGAGCCCTGTCAAAGTTGGGAGGGCGGTGTGAAACACTGGGGGCACACGGGATACGTCACAGCAAAGGATATGGCTAATGTACAACCTGGGGGCGCGACTAGAGATACTGAGCCCCTCAAAGCACTGACAAGGAATGTGAGAGGGTCCTACACTACCTACAAAGACATCAGATAGACTTGGCCTTGCTACAAGAAACGCACCTACCTAACACTAGCAAGATGCTCTCACACAAGGGGCTCCAGTGCAGCTCTACATATGCGGGCTTCACCACTCACGTACGGGGGGGGGGGGGGTCCTCACATGGGTCAATCCTAGGTCCAAATTGCACCTTACACAACTATGTGCTGACCCGGAGGGAAGGTTCGTGTTAAGCAGATGTACGGGTAAGGGACTAGATTTAGTGGTCATGAATGTGTACGGACCCAACTACGATTCTCCTGACTTTTTCACTGCAGCGGCAGGACATTGCGCGGAGTGGACCTCCTCTAGGATGCTATGGGGGGGGGGATTTTAATTTGATTTTTGACACTGAACTGGATAGATCTGCAGGTCCGCCTAGACGCCCGGCTGCTGCAGCATTGCAAATGCAGGCTGAGATGGTTCGACTGGGGCTGGTGGATGTTTGGAGGGAGAGGCACCGGGACAGGGGGGGGGGGTACACTCACTATTCAGCGTACCACAATATTCACACTAGAATAGACTACTGGATGTCCACGTTCTCCCTTCTAGATACAGTGAGAAGTAGTAAAGTGCTACCCCGCACGCTGTTTGACCACTCCCCGCTACTGTTAGTTCTTGATTCCCACAGAGTGAGGATCCCTCCATTCACGTGGCGCTTCCCACCGTATTCGCTACTGGACGAGGCATTCAGGGGCGAGTTAGGTGAGGAGATAGATAAGTTCTTTGCAACTAATATAGGGTCAGTGGACAGTTTCCGGACTGTCAGGGAGGCCTTTAAGGTCTACATTAGGGGGGTAGCCATGGCTAAGCACTCCAGTGTTTTGAAAGCAATTAGACAGAGACTGACATACCTAGAGGGACAAATAGCCGAACTAGAGAGGCAACACGTAGCGGGCATGACATCTGTAGGTGCCGGAGACCTGCAAGAGCTTCTGAAAGAGTTCAATGAGGAGGCAGACAGGGAGGTCCGTCACCTGGGCAAATAAGCAACGGCGCGGGTATACGGGGAGGGGGAGCGACCTGGCTCGCTCCTAGCCAAGATAATGAAAGGGGCCAGGAGACGGCAGGCGGTCACAGAGCTGCAATCGGACGCGCGAGACTTGCTTACGGAGGAGGGAGACATTCTCTCTGAGTTCAGGAAATTTTACTCGGAGTTGTATACTACTAAGATATCTGGGGTAGAAGACCAAATAGATAACTACTTAAGCTGCATCAAAATGCTGTTCCTCGAACTGGCAGAGAGATTTCCTGATGTCCCCAATACAACAGGAGGAGATCTCTGACGCGCTGAATGGCATGAGGTCTGACAGTGCCCCCGGGGCGGACGGCCTGACGGTTGCCTTTTACAAAACATTCAAAGATAAGCTCATACCGCACCTCTCATCCCTATTCGATGATATTTGCGAGGAAGGCACTATGCCGCCCTCCACTGGCCGGATGACTGTCGAGTGCATCTCCTGTCGAATGTTTAGCTGGGGAACTGATTAGCTTGAGGTTTCCCCACAAATCAGCTGAAGGTGTAGGAAACACCCACGTGTTTAAGACACACGCCTCTGGAGTCTTTACGGTGTTGACCCAGAACTATTATTTTGGAGTACTAAGGAGAGCCCGAACTGTACGTCCCTGAAGAGGAGGTTGGCTGCACCCCTAGGGGTGTGTCCCCCTATTGTAGTGTGGGGGGGACCTCGTGAGCCATTAAAAGTACCCTTGTCCTGATGAAGCCACAAGATACTGTTGGCGGAAACGCGACCGCGACTGCGTCGACATCTGATTAAGGAGTCCTACTATACTGTATATACTTCGTAAATAATATCAAGCACTTTGTACAAACACTACTTTGTTTTTGATTAGGAGAAATAATAACTTTTGTGCTATAAGGACTACCTTGGTTGTGATGCTCCACCCAAATTGAGGAGTGGGTATTTACAGAAAATTGATTGTGCTTTTCTCATTTTTTCTTCTTGTTGAGGGTGCACACTGTTGTATATATAATGTATATATTGCATCGATAGGTTCTTTTGTTTTGTTACACACTGTACATACGTTGACCTCCTTGTCTTTTGACTTTGAATACTGTCCTTTTCAAATCATATCATTTAATGATAACAGAAATCACTGTATAAAACAGGATAATAAATTGTATCTTGTTTTGAAGTAGTCTATATGTCATGGATTCCTCAGTACCTTTTCTTTCTACTTTTTCATCTTTATGATGCTCCTTGCCCAGGTATGCGAGGATAATTTGGGCAGAACCCCTGTTCATTACATAGCCCTCCATGAGAGAGGCAATAATTGTAGCAATACTGAAACCGGGTAAGCCCCACACCCACGCAGGCTCGTGCCGCCCGCTGTCCCTCCTAAATGTGGATGCCAAGCTCTATGCAAAGGTGCTGGCGGCACGATTGGCGATGGTTGCCCCTGAACTGGTAGCCCCTGAACAGGCCGGCTTTATACCGTCACGTAACCTCACCAACAATATACGCACGGTGATGAGGACTATACAACATACGCGGCAGGACTCCAAGGCCATCGCGGTGTTCCTGGACATGGAGAAAGCGTTTGACTCAGTGGAGTGGCCATTCTTGAGCAGAGTCCTTAAGAAACTGGGCCTGGGCGACCTCTTCCTCCAACTACTAGGTGCGCTCTACCACAAGCCCACGGCGCGAGTCCGACTAGGCGACGCGGTCTCCGAGCCGTTTGATATCAGCAGGGGCACAAGACAGGGATGTCCCCTCTCGCCGCTACTCTACGCACTGGTGGCGGAACCCTTGGCCTGTGCGATTAGAGAATATCACTCCTATGAGGCCATCAATTATACCACTTACAAGATATGGATATCAACATACGCCGACGATACCTTACTTTATGTCAAAGACCCGGCCAGAGACCTCTCCTCGGTTCTGAGGGAAGTGGTACGCTTCGGAGCACTCTCGGGGCTAAAGGTGAACTGGTCCAAATCGGTTGCATTCCCTCTTACTCCGTTAACGGACCCCTTTGAAATGGACTACCCGCTCCTATGGTCAACAGAACCGATTCGCTACTTAGGTGTGATGCTTCATACTGACCCCGAAATTATGATTAGAGAGAACTATGGCGTCGCCTATAATAAACTAGCCGATGAAATTGAGGTTTGGAACAGGCTACCACTATCCCTAATGGGACGTATCGTTATAATGAAAATGGTGGTTCTCCCGAGGTTTCTGTTCCTCTTCAATAACATCCCGGTCGTATTGTCTAAGGCCTTCTTTGCCACACTTACCAAACTTCTTGTCCGACTGGCCTGGGGTGGCAAACAACCTAGAGTGAAATGGGAGGTCCTGAAGCTGCCGTATGAACAGGGGGGGTCTAGCCGCGCCAGATATGGAACGTTATTACAGAATAGCGCAGGCCACCCACCTTCACACGTGGATCCACGGTAGCCAGGACATTCCGCACGTGATACTGGAAAAGCTGTTCGCGGACCCGGTCCCCCTCCCTGCGACCATCTGTGGCCCAATGGACTGCAGAGTGGGGACATTAGACTCCCTACTGACCACTAATCATGCCTGGCACTCCATACTGCAGAGACAAGATAAAGTGCTGCTGTACGCACTGAACATGCCGATCCACTGGGCGCTATGGCTCCCCACATTGGCGGAAACGGGGGTCTGCAAGGCTCTTCGCGAGCTTGGTGTCCACACTATGGGGGACCTGTTCGATCATGGAAAAGTCAAGACGTGGGAGCAACTGACTTGGGGAGGAGCGAGACCCTCGTTGCTCCAGCGCTTCCAGTTTCATAGGGTAAGGAGTGCGTTCCAGGAGCTATTGGGCCCTGACCTGGAGGAACCACCGGAGGTTCCGGAGCTGACATATGTTTTTGCCACTGCGGCACCTCAAAAACTCATAACAAAGCTCTACAAAATATGACACGAATATACTGCATTACATTATCCTAAATCGCGTCTGGCCTGGCAGACCGACCTGAATACACAGATAGACGACGGCATGTGGGCACACTGCTGCGCAGCCTCCTGCAAAATTTCACTAAACGGACGGCATCGCCTGGTCCACTTTAAATACTTGCACCGTGTCTATTACACGCCGGAGAGGCTACACAGGTACGGGCTCCGCGACACACCGGAATGTGAGCGATGCCACGCCTCAGTGGCCGACTTCCTGCATATGCCCTGGGCCTGGCATAGGGTGTTTGCCGAAATGAGCACTATAGTGGAGCTGGAGTTGGTCATGGACCCTGCCCTAGCTCTGCTGGGGTTCACAAAAAAGGTACCTGTAGCGGTGAGGAAATTGGTAAGCATGGGCATGCTCCTTGCAAAAAGAGTGGTAGCAATGTGTTGGATGAGAGGCCCTCTACCGACGCTAAAACGATGGTCCAATGACATGTTGTATTGCAACACGCAATCAGAGCTCTATGGCAAGTTTCTCCCACCCCGGAGTCGCCCTGGGAACTTCTGGGGCCTATATCAGACCTATTTAAACGCTAAAGACTCGGAAGAGGAACCCACAGCACGGGAGGGGGGGGGACAACCGGAGCCACTTGATGAAGACACATGGGTAGAATAGGAGAGGCGCGGCGAGACCCAGCAACACCGTGGACATAGACACCGGTGGAAGCAGTCAGGGACGCGGCTATTCCGCCACTTGACGCTGGACGGGGAGGACAGGACACGACTGAGGGCGGTGATGCATGAGGTGGCCCTACAGAGCTAACAGGCAGGTCTTGTGGCGTAGAACCGCACTACACTCAATGTGCGCACACAATTGCACACGTGGAGCAGCAACTGGGGAGTGGGAGGGACGGGGACAGACGTTTGGGGGGAGGGTGGGGGGGAGAAAAAGTTAAAAATGTTCTCTTTCATATTGACATACACAGAGCAGGACTATGGCTGCCAACAGAGAAACTTCTGACCCTTTTTCTTTGTTTTATTTTATCTTTGAGCATATGCTTTGTATATCTCTTGCCCTTCTTGTTAATCAGCAAGTATGCCAGTTTAAAGTGATGCCGGCCTGAGATGGGTTGTAGGCGATCAGCTCTGTATGTATTGCATTCTGCTATATAAAAAAAAATAGAGACAGGCGTTTTCAATAAAAAGTATTTATTGAACAGTCTTCTTTCTCAGGTATAAGAAATGAATTGCTACAATCGTAATACTGGCTGTAAAGTATAATGCGTATAGTGTGAGAAGGTGGCCTGATATGCAGTGCTCACTATTCTAGTGAACACTATGTATCAGTCCAGCAACCCTTATTGATGATTGGTTGTAAGTCAACCTTATAGACCAGCTATCCTAGTAGCGTGGATACGAGCAGTCTAAGGCTAAAGACTCGAGAGGGCGTGTTAAGCCAGCTGTTTACCACACATATACCCCTTGAATACCAAGTGGAAGGACACCACACAAGTGTTATGAAAATAAACAGTTATTTATTTAAAGATCACAACAGCCCTGTACTCTTTATGAGGACAGGGTACTAAGCACAAACCAAAACTCTTACAAAAATACTTAAGTTAGCACAGTATATACAAATGCCCGAGGGGCACGGAAAACCATATACTCTGAAAGTGGAATGCGAAATTACTAGCAGGTAAGTACAGTACTAATAGCTTTTGGAATCGCTAGGACTTGACTAGGGAATCGTTAGATTACTTCTAGGAGGCCTAGGGGACTCGGGTGCAGTGTGTGCACTCTCACGCGAGATGCGGGACAAAAGTCTATGGTAGCTAGGAATTAGAAAGTTAGTGTTCTCGGGCGAACCCGACCTGGTAGGGAGAAAACGAAAGTAGATTCTGACCCTTGGATAGTGAGGCTATGCTGGGGCACCGAAATGCCGAAGTTACCTAGCCCAGGGGCTGCAGCTGCATAGGTCTGAAAAGACGTCGGGAATCCTCGTAGACGGACCAGGAGCCGGAAGAAAAGATGCTGGCCGGTGACCAGTGAAGAAAGTTCAGTCGGATCCAAGCCTGGATCTTGAAGATAGATGACACCTGAAAGCAGAGGGGACCAAGTTCGAGACTACTAGCCAGTAGTCAGTGGGCACCAGGAGGGCACCGGATGGTAGCCACCTCGACTAGGTGAGTGGGTGACGCTTGACTCGAAGATCTCACGGACCAGGAGGCGTTGTCGGCGACCAGGATGGAGGATCGAGCTGTCCCACGAAGATAGAAGCTGTCGGCGTCGCTGGACCCAGGATTGGGCAACAAAGCCTTGGCAAATTCAAGCCCACGCGGTGGACCTAAAATGGCGTCTGGAGTGGACCAGGAGGGTCCGGGGTGCCTCTCTTGAAGAAGGAAGCAAAGGCCAGCCTGGAGCAACCAGACCAGCAGTCGTGAAGTCGTTGGGCGTCGTTCAGAGGGCCACAAGCCAGCCGGCTAGTAGCCAAACAACGCGGTGCACAGCAAACAGCAGAAGGGCCCCACGCAGATCGTGGAGATGCAGGGGGGCTGATCTTGGGTGCTGGAGCTGCGCAGGGTCGGGGCTTCTCGGACCCCAAAGCACTCACCAGTGGAGGACACGGTGGGCTTGCAGTAAAGATGTCGTGCAGTCTTGGCGATCGTCGGTCCCTTGAGGTCTCGTCGCACTCACGGTTCTCAGCTGGGCTGTAGAGGTGAGTAGAGGTCAGAGGTGCCAGGGAAGCCGGGTCTCGTCGAGCTGGGTCGTCGGATTCGTGATGAAGGACTTGCAGCAGACCGCAGTGTTCTTTAGGATGGTGCCTGCGGATGCAGGGTGACTACTCCTTAGCCACAAGGGAGAATCTTGAAGAAGAAATCGTGAAGTCCTTTCGAAGAAAGTGGTATCTTGATTCCAAAGATGATCTAATTTTAACAGGGGGCCCGCTCCCATCTTTATACTAAAAAAGGGGGCTGACCCGGTGACTAGGTCCTGCCTATGGGTGGGACTAGGTGGGGGGTGGTTACACCCCTCAGCCATGCCGGACTTCCCCAGGCCAGGGGCTGGTGTGCCCCTGGAACTGGTTCAGACCGGCCTATGCGTAGTGAGCACCGGGGTGCCACTCAGCAGTCACCTTCCTGTAAAGCCCTGCCTACCCAGGATACACAAAACCATGTCTGGGACGGTGCTAGCACCGCCCCTGACAGGAAACCCTTTGTCCAGGCTCCCCTTGCTGGAAGGACTCCCAGCTGCAGGGGGTCAGACTCGTGTCTGTGGTGGCAGCATCCATTTTGTGGAGCTGAGGCTTCAGTTAACTTTAACCGGGGTTCACAGTTACATACATGTCGTGTCCCTCTAGAAGGGTGGAATGCTAACCCCGTCGCCAGAATTGGCGAGGGGTTAGTATTCCAATTCGTATGACACCTTACTCGACATGTTTTGATAAAGCAATACCAAAGATAGCATTTAACCGCGAGGATTATAATGCACTTAAGAGTATATGGTATGCGATATCATGGAACAGCTATTAGGACTTGATTCCGCAAGCTGCAGACAGGCTCAGCTCATGCCAGAGCACCATCTCACACGATTCCAAGCACTCTGCCTTCAGGATTGTCAAGGCCTGCCATAGGAGTGACTGATAGGAATCTGTGTGTCCATTTTAGGGTTAGGTATAGGTATACTACACCTACAGCAAAGGGTGGTTACACGACTTTGCCCCAGCTGTCATGCAGCCAGTTGTGTCAAATTTAGGAGGCCAGCCAGGGGTGGCACAATACGTGCTGCAGCCCCTGGCAGCCCTGGGTACACCTATGCCCTGAGTTACAGGGTCTGATAAGGTGGCCCAGTACCAATTGGTAGATGCACCTAGGGTACATGAGGTAATTTAGAAAGAGAACAGCCAGGCTGTGGGTCTGATTGGCAGGCCCACAGCCAGAGAAAGTCGTAAACCAGTGAAACAAAAGCAAAAAAATCTGGGTGATCATAGGATTGCAGACCCTACTCTCCTACATGACCCCCCCCCAAACTTTGGGACAATAAGCTAACCTTGACCAGGTGAGTCTTCTTGTTCTAAGTGGAAATATCTGGAGAGCCCATCGGCATTGCCATGATCAGTACCAGGTCTATGTTCCACTGTAAAGTCCATCCCCTGTAGGGAAATGGACCACCTAAGCAGTTTGGGGTTTTCACCCTTCATCTGATTTAGCCACAAGAGGGGCTTATGGTCGGTCTGAATCTTGAAGTGAGTGCCAAACAAGTATGGCCTCAGCTTCTTCAGGGCCCAAACCACAGCAAAGGCCTCCCTCTCAATAGCTGACCAATTCTTCTCTCTGGGGGTCAGCCTTCTGCTTATAAAAGCAATGGGCTGATCCTGACCATCAAAATTCAGTTGAGAAAGAACAGCTCCCACACCCAACTCAGAAGCATCTGTTTGGACAATGAATGGTTTGGAGTAGTCTGGACTCTTAAGGATAGGTGCTGTGCACATGGCCTGCTTTAGGTCATCGAATGCTTTTTGACAGCCTGCTGTCCACTGAACCTTTTTTGGCATTTTTTTACTTGTCAGTTCATTTAATGGTGTCACAATGGAACCATAGTTCCTGACAAATTTTCTGTAGTATCCAGTCAGGCCCAAGAAAGCTCGAACCTGAGTCTGGGTGGTTGGAGGAGCCCAGTCCCTGATTGACTGTATTTTGCTCTCCAGTGGCTGAACCTGGCCTCCACCTACAAGGTGGCCCAGGTATACAACCTGTGTCTGCCCCATCTGGCACTTGGTGGCCTTGATAGTGAGGCCTGCTGCTTGCAGAGCCTCTAACACTTTCCTCAGGTGGACCAGGTGATCCTCCCAGGTGGAGCTAAAGACAGCAATATCATCTAGATATGCTGCACAGAAGTCATCCAGCCCAGTAAGGACTTGATTCACCAACCTTTGGAAGGTGGCAGGTGCATTTTTCAGACCAAAGGGCATTACCACAAATTGATAATGCCCACCAGGGGTTGAAAATGCTGTTTTGGGCTTGGCATCCTCAGCTAACCTGATTTGCCAATACCCAGCTGTTAAGTCAAATGTACTTAAGTAGTTGGCAGAAGCCAATCTATCTATAAGTTCATCTGCCCTTGGTATTGGATGGGCATCAGTCTTAGTGACTGCATTGAGACCCCTGTAGTCTACGCAAAACCTCATCTCTCTCTTACCATCTTGGGTGTGAGGCTTTGGCACTAGAACTACTGGACTAGCCCAAGGGCTATCTGAGGGTTCAATGACTCCCAATTCCAACATTTTCTGCACTTCAGTTTTTATGCAGTCTCTAACATGATCAGGCTGCCTGTAGATTTTACTCTTGACTGGCAGGCTGTCACCAGTGTCAACCTCATGGGTGCACCAATTGGTCTGACTGGGTGTCAGAGAGAACATACGTCTGAAAGACTGAAGAACCTGTTTACAGTCTTTCTGCTGATGTTCAGAGAGGCTGCCACAAAAGACAACACCATCTACTGACCCATCATCAGGATTCTGAGTGAGCAGGTCTGGGAGAGGGTCACTCTCTTCCTCCTGTCCCTCATCTATGGCCATGAGCAAGCTCATGTCCTTCCTGTCGACATATGCTTTGAGCCTGTTGACATGGAGTACCCTATGGGGACTCCTGGGAGTTCCAAGGTCCACCAGGTAGGTGACCTCTCCCTTTTGCTCAAGGATTGTGTGGGGCCCAGACCATTTGTCTTTGAGTGCTGCTGGGGCCACTGGCTCCAGCACCCACACCTTCTGTCCAGGCTGATAAACAGTCAGGACAGCCTTTTGGTCATGCCAAGCTTTTTGAAGTTCTTGACTGGCCTTAAGGTTTTCTGATGCCTTCTCCATATACTCAGCCATCCTGGAGCGGAGACCAAGTACATAGTCCATTATGTTGGTTGCAGGCTTTTTGAGAGGTCTCTCCCATCCTTCCTTCACCAAACACAAGGGGCCTCTCACAGGATGCCCATACAAAAGTTCAAAAGGGCTGTAGCCAACCCCCTTTTGTGGGACCTCTCTGTAAGCAAACAGAAGGCAGGGCATCAGGACATCCCATCTACGCCTGAGTGTTTCAGGTAGTCCATGAATCATCCCTTTTAGGGTCCTGTTGAACCTTTCAACAAGCCCATTGCATTGTGGGTGATAGGGTGTAGTGAATTTGTAATTGACACCACACTCCTTCCACATAGCAGTTAAATAGCTTGACATGAAGTTTGCACCTCTGTCAGAGACAACCTCCTTAGGGAAGCCCACTCTGGAGAACACTCCAACTAGGGCCCTTGCCACCACAGGGGCTGTGGTGGTCCTAAGTGGAATAGCTTCAGGATACCTGGTGGCATGATCCACTACCACCAGTATAAACTTGTGCCCTGATGCTGTCTGGGGTTCCATTGGACCAACAATGTCAATCCCCACTCTTTCAAAGGGCACCCCCACCACAGGCATTGGTATAAGGGGGGCCTTTGTTGTGCCACCTGACTTACCACTGGCTTGGCAAGTGACACAGGAGCGACAAAACTCCTTGGTATCCTCATTCATGTGAGGCCAGTGAAAGTGTGAGACAAGCCTGTCCCAAGTCTTTGTCTGGCCTAAGTGTCCTGCTAAGGGAATCTCATGGGCCAAGGTAAGTAGGAAACCTCTCTGAGACAAGGGTACAACCAGCCTCCTGGTCATGCCAGGCTTGGGGTCTCTTGACTCAGTGTACAGGAGTCCATCTTCCCAGTATACCTTGTGGGTACCTGTGGCGTTCCCAGCAGCCTCAGCAGCAGCCTGCTGTCTGAGGGGTTCAAGAGAAGGGCAGCCTAACTGGTCCTTCCCCAGGTCTTCCCTTGAGGGTCCCCCTGAACCCAAGAATTCAACTTGATCAAGTTCAAACTCTCTAGGCTCAGTTTCCCTCAATTCCTGCAGGTCAGCCTCCTCTGAGACTTGATCCACAACCTGGGGCAAGGGGGAAGGCACAGCCTTAACCCTACTGCTCTTTTTCTTGGAAGGTGTCTGGTCCATTGTCCCAGGATCCAGCACCTGTTCAGTGGGGCATCTTCTGGCCTGTGACCTAGTCACAGCAAACACATGTGCTGGCAAACCTAACATTTCCAGATGAGTCCTCTGCTCCACTTCTGACCATTGTGATGACTCCAAATCATTGCCCAACAAACAATCCACTGGGAGGTCTGAACTAACTACAACCTTCTTTTGGCCAGTTACCCCTCCCCAGGAGAAAGCTACAATTGCCATACTATGATTGGTAGTGACATTGCTTGCATTGGTCACCAGGAATTCTGTACCTGGCATGATCTGTCCAGGGTCCACAAAGCTAGGTGTCACCATTGTGACACTGGCACAAGTGTCCCTATAGGCCTGAGCCATTTTTCCATTAATAAAAGGTGTCTGTCTGTATTTGCCCAAAGTATTGGGACTTATGTCAGGGGACATATCCATATCCCCTGTACTGACAAGGACAGCCTGAGTGAGGGTGCCAACTAAGTTGTCACTCCCCTCAGAACCCAGGGTTAACCCTACTAAACCCTTGGGAGGTGCACTACCACTGCTGGCTGTACTAGGGGGCACAGGTGCCTTAGGGGCTGCAGTGGCAGGAGTCTGCCCTCCTCCTTTCTTGGTGCACTCACTAAACCAGTGAGTTTTACTTTTGCAGTATTGGCACCACCTTTTAGATTGGCCTTCTTTCTTCTTTTGGGGAGCCTGACCCCCACCCTCTTTGGGTTGTTGGGGACCTGTCGAAGACTTCTGGTCATTTTGTTCCCCTTTCGAATCCTTACCCTTCTGGTCTGCTTTCTTCTGACCACCTTGATTCTGGCCCTGGTTCTGTTTAACTCTTGTTCTAACCCATCTGTCTGCCTTCTTTCCCAATTCTTGGGGAGAGGTCAGATCTGAGTCAACAAGATGCTGATGCAACAACTGGTTCTGACAATTGTTTAAAATTTGCTCTCTCATCATCAAATTGTACAATCCTTTATAATCAGTAACCTTACTGCCCAGCAACCAGCCCTCAAAAGCCTTAGTGGCACAATCTACAAAGTCAGCCCAATCTTGAGACTGAGTTTTCTGGGTATCCCTGAACAGCACCCTGTACTGCTCAGTGGTTAGGCCAAACCCATCAACCAGTGCATTTTTCAAGACTTGGTAATCATTAGCATCCTCCACCCTTGTGGTGAGGAGCTTGTCTCTTCCTTTACCCTCAAAGGAGAGCCACAAGATAGCTGCCCACTGACTTGGGGGAACACCTTGCACAGTGCAGGCCCTCTCCAAAGCAGTAATCCATTTGTGGATGTCATCCCCTTGTTTAAAGGGGGGCACTATCTTACCAAGGTGTTTTGTATCAAAACTCCTTTCCCTATTGCTAGGTACAATGCTGCCACCAGTGGGGACTGTCCCACTCAATTGTTGCTCTCTAGCAAAGGCAAGCCTCTCTTTGGCCAGGGCAAGTTCTTCCCTTTCAATCCTCAGATTGGCTGCCTTTTCCTTAGCTTCATACATTCTCCTCTGGGGAGATGTCATTCCCCTTTGAGAGGAACGTTGGGAGCCATTGGTATGAAGGGATCTGATAGAGCCTCTTGATAGAGATCTATCTCGTCCATTCCCAATGTTAAGCTGACCTGAGAGTGGCCCCAAGGGTCCCCTAGTGCCCATCTCATGTCTGCTTAAGTTGGACCTGGTTAGTCTGCTGACTTCTACCTGTTCCTTTTCTGCCTCATCCCCTGATACCAAATCATCATCCTCATCATCAGCATCATCTGCTTCCTGAAGAGGATGGTCCTGGGCATCAAAGGGACCCTGTAAGGAGGGCATGTTGCCATCTGAATTAGAAGGGTCTGGGTTACCAGCCCTCCTTGCATCATGAGTCTCTAAGAGACCAATCAGAAAGGCAGTTGTGGGGTTAGACCCCTGCTTAATCTTCCTAGAGGTACACACTTGTCGTAACTCATGGAAGCTAAGCGCAGTATATCTTGAAGAGATGACCTGTGGAGGGTCAACTGACACAAGGGGAACCTCAGTGTTTCCTCCTTTGTCCGACATACTGTTTCTAGTGTGGTGTAAGTGATGCACCTACCTACACTATGTGTTTACCTACTGATCCCTTGCTAAGAGTTGCAGCCAAGGTGTGCTAAGCCTTGAGGAGCTACAACAGCTGGTTCAGTAGAACTCAGAGTATTCTAAGCTTTAGTTATGTGTACCTAACAGTACTTATGTGATCTTTCAACAAGATATTCTTAGGATACGTGTGGTAAAACAACAGCAAGCTCAAATCCCAACCGCTGCTCACCAATGTGAGAAGGTGGCCTGATATGCAGTGCTCACTATTCTAGTGAACACTATGTATCAGTCCAGCAACCCTTATTGATGATTGGTTGTAAGTCAACCTTATAGACCAGCTATCCTAGTAGCGTGGATACGAGCAGTCTAAGGCTAAAGACTCGAGAGGGCGTGTTAAGCCAGCTGTTTACCACACATATACCCCTTGAATACCAAGTGGAAGGACACCACACAAGTGTTATGAAAATAAACAGTTATTTATTTAAAGATCACAACAGCCCTGTACTCTTTATGAGGACAGGGTACTAAGCACAAACCAAAACTCTTACAAAAATACTTAAGTTAGCACAGTATATACAAATGCCCGAGGGGCACGGAAAACCATATACTCTGAAAGTGGAATGCGAAATTACTAGCAGGTAAGTACAGTACTAATAGCTTTTGGAATCGCTAGGACTTGACTAGGGAATCGTTAGATTACTTCTAGGAGGCCTAGGGGACTCGGGTGCAGTGTGTGCACTCTCACGCGAGATGCGGGACAAAAGTCTATGGTAGCTAGGAATTAGAAAGTTAGTGTTCTCGGGCGAACCCGACCTGGTAGGGAGAAAACGAAAGTAGATTCTGACCCTTGGATAGTGAGGCTATGCTGGGGCACCGAAATGCCGAAGTTACCTAGCCCAGGGGCTGCAGCTGCATAGGTCTGAAAAGACGTCGGGAATCCTCGTAGACGGACCAGGAGCCGGAAGAAAAGATGCTGGCCGGTGACCAGTGAAGAAAGTTCAGTCGGATCCAAGCCTGGATCTTGAAGATAGATGACACCTGAAAGCAGAGGGGACCAAGTTCGAGACTACTAGCCAGTAGTCAGTGGGCACCAGGAGGGCACCGGATGGTAGCCACCTCGACTAGGTGAGTGGGTGACGCTTGACTCGAAGGTCTCACGGACCAGGAGGCGTTGTCGGCGACCAGGATGGAGGATCGAGCTGTCCCACGAAGATAGAAGCTGTCGGCGTCGCTGGACCCAGGATTGGGCAACAAAGCCTTGGCAAATTCAAGCCCACGCGGTGGACCTAAAATGGCGTCTGGAGTGGACCAGGAGGGTCCGGGGTGCCTCTCTTGAAGAAGGAAGCAAAGGCCAGCCTGGAGCAACCAGACCAGCAGTCGTGAAGTCGTTGGGCGTCGTTCAGAGGGCCACAAGCCAGCCGGCTAGTAGCCAAACAACGCGGTGCACAGCAAACAGCAGAAGGGCCCCACGCAGATCGTGGAGATGCAGGGGGGCTGATCTTGGGTGCTGGAGCTGCGCAGGGTCGGGGCTTCTCGGACCCCAAAGCACTCACCAGTGGAGGACACGGTGGGCTTGCAGTAAAGATGTCGTGCAGTCTTGGCGATCGTCGGTCCCTTGAGGTCTCGTCGCACTCACGGTTCTCAGCTGGGCTGTAGAGGTGAGTAGAGGTCAGAGGTGCCAGGGAAGCCGGGTCTCGTCGAGCTGGGTCGTCGGATTCGTGATGAAGGACTTGCAGCAGACCGCAGTGTTCTTTAGGATGGTGCCTGCGGATGCAGGGTGACTACTCCTTAGCCACAAGGGAGAATCTTGAAGAAGAAATCGTGAAGTCCTTTCGAAGAAAGTGGTATCTTGATTCCAAAGATGATCTAATTTTAACAGGGGGCCCGCTCCCATCTTTATACTAAAAAAGGGGGCTGACCCGGTGACTAGGTCCTGCCTATGGGTGGGACTAGGTGGGGGGTGGTTACACCCCTCAGCCATGCCGGACTTCCCCAGGCCAGGGGCTGGTGTGCCCCTGGAACTGGTTCAGACCGGCCTATGCGTAGTGAGCACCGGGGTGCCACTCAGCAGTCACCTTCCTGTAAAGCCCTGCCTACCCAGGATACACAAAACCATGTCTGGGACGGTGCTAGCACCGCCCCTGACAGGAAACCCTTTGTCCAGGCTCCCCTTGCTGGAAGGACTCCCAGCTGCAGGGGGTCAGACTCGTGTCTGTGGTGGCAGCATCCATTTTGTGGAGCTGAGGCTTCAGTTAACTTTAACCGGGGTTCACAGTTACATACATGTCGTGTCCCTCTAGAAGGGTGGAATGCTAACCCCGTCGCCAGAATTGGCGAGGGGTTAGTATTCCAATTCGTATGACACCTTACTCGACATGTTTTGATAAAGCAATACCAAAGATAGCATTTAACCGCGAGGATTATAATGCACTTAAGAGTATATGGTATGCGATATCATGGAACAGCTATTAGGACTTGATTCCGCAAGCTGCAGACAGGCTCAGCTCATGCCAGAGCACCATCTCACACGATTCCAAGCACTCTGCCTTCAGGATTGTCAAGGCCTGCCATAGGAGTGACTGATAGGAATCTGTGTGTCCATTTTAGGGTTAGGTATAGGTATACTACACCTACAGCAAAGGGTGGTTACACGACTTTGCCCCAGCTGTCATGCAGCCAGTTGTGTCAAATTTAGGAGGCCAGCCAGGGGTGGCACAATACGTGCTGCAGCCCCTGGCAGCCCTGGGTACACCTATGCCCTGAGTTACAGGGTCTGATAAGGTGGCCCAGTACCAATTGGTAGATGCACCTAGGGTACATGAGGTAATTTAGAAAGAGAACAGCCAGGCTGTGGGTCTGATTGGCAGGCCCACAGCCAGAGAAAGTCGTAAACCAGTGAAACAAAAGCAAAAAAATCTGGGTGATCATAGGATTGCAGACCCTACTCTCCTACATATAGCACGAAGAGTATTATAAAATAATACTGTAAAAGCATGGTCTGGTTTCGAAGTCATAAAAATGCATGCATAAATAGACTAAAAGTACTCAACTGGTGCTTCTAAAATACTCCTACCCCAATGTACCTAACCTAAGTCTAGTACGAGGGAAGAAGTAAGTATGGTGTAGCATAGGTTTAGTATTCTTTTTGCCAAGAATCTATCCCAAGATTTTTCTTAGGGTCTAATCAGCTCAGTACCTTGGTTTAGAATGAAGGAGGTCTGGAATCTCGGTCTCAGGACTCGATTTCCCAACACCCCGCAAGGGAAGTTTGGAAACACTGGAGCTAGATTTCTCGGCAAGAGAAAAGACAGCGTCTCTCTGTGCGTCTGCTGGAGGTTCGGCTTCCTATGGCACTTGCTGTGGAGATGCGTCGGGCAAGTAGATAGTGAACTGCCTCCAAACCACCGTGTGTTTGCTAGGGCAAGTGTGGGCATATTTATACCTTGAAGGTGCTGAGTTTGACGTAAGGTTGGACATAACGTCATCAAAGAAGTAGTTCTTTGAAAACACCATGAGTTCTTGGATAAATCAATATTCAAGCAAGGGGAAGTCCCTGACTGCTGAAGGCGGGTTTTTCCAAGAAATCGTTGTAGATTATACTAGTGGAAGTAGCCATGCCGTATTTGGACTGCATGAGCTATGTCTAAATATGGTTGATTTCTATGCCTATATAAGGACATGGTGATTTATACCTGTATATGGGCATGAATCGGGAAAATTAAACTAGGGCCCTAAAATGCTATTCAACAAGGGCCCTTGTTTCATGGCACCAGTTGTCAGTTTCTTTCATAGCTCTGCGTTCCTGGTGCGGAAAGTCATGCACATAACTGAAGTCGGCGCGTCTAAGTATCTCCAGCGACGTCATCCCGGCGCCAATGACGCACGTGGAGTCGCACGACAACTCCTACCAACGCGTAGGTGTACTGCTGACGAAAACTTTCCGGATCCAGCCTGACGCCTGGAGGTAATTCTAAGGTAAGGAATCTCACTACTGTTTCTTACAGATATATAGTTACTGAAGGTAAGTAACTTCTGCATCTGGGCTCCCTTTCTTTCATAATATTTGATATGATTGTTTTGTGTAGAGTGGGAAGGTTATTAGAAGGTTAAGTTAGTGGTCTGAGGTCCAAGTTGGCCCTATCTGCTCTACACATTTAGGCATCTGTGTGGAGCTGCTCTGTCCATTTTATACATGAAAGCCTCCACGTCAATCTCTCAAATACCTGTGTACTTGGTGACCAGAGGGAGAGGGGTGAAGGCAAGTTGTTTATGAGAGGTGTATTTGTTACATTTTCATTGCATTGAGCTGATGCAACATTCAGTCTGAACCCAGTTTATATCATGACTCGCACCTAAACAGTAAGAGTTGGTCTGAAAGCAGACTCTAGATTCAGAAGCCTGTGAGGTTTGGAGAAGCCGAATGATTTTCGAATATTGGCGACCCTCTTGTTTGACATTTTGCATTGGGAAGAAAAGGGGTACTTGACTCCTTGGCCTCTTCTGGTTTAGTTTTCAGTGTTCATGTATTTTATCAAAGATCCCATTATAAACCCTGACACTAAATAGACCCACTGCTAAATCCTCCCCTCTCACAGCCTTTCGGGATGTGTCTTTATTAGAATGCACGTTTGACTTTACTGCTGGCCTTTTCCAAAGACACTACCCTTTACTACTTTGTTTCTTCCAGGCAAACATTTCTGAGATGGAAGTCTCCATCCCTTCCAAACTGCACAACTCACTTATCGGAGCCAAAGGACGCTTTATTCGCTCTATTATGGAGGAGTGTGGGGGGGTGCACATTCACTTCCCGACTGAAGGATCTGGTAGCGACACGGTCACCATCCGTGGCTCTGCTGAAGAAGTGGATAAGGCGAAGAAACAACTTATGCAACTAGCTGAAGAGAAGGTAAGTCTCTTATCCACCTAACCTAGATGAACCTTGGTGCACTTTATCAAAGATCGCAATATTGAAACCAATCTTTTCAGAATCATTACTGAGCAAAAATGTAGTTTGATGCCCAGTATTAGCTTTCTACATTTTGTTTTTCCCCTGGGCCTAGAAACCAAGCAAAAAAAGTAAGAGAAACTGCAGGAAAATATTTTATATTAGATGTGTGGCTGTAAATTCACATGCTTAGCATACTCCTGCCATCTAGTGTTGAGCTCAGATGTTTTAAAGTTTTCTTCGAAGAAGTCTCATGGGATGTCCTGTGACTCCTCCTCTTGCTGTGCAAAGCGCTTGTGCACTGATTCAATGTTAGGATTATTTATATTTTTCTGCTATTGGGTTCGGGCGTGCACAGAGTAGGGTGCGAGATTGCTGTGTAATTCACTTGTACTTCAGGCCCAGTTAGTGTTTCTCTCTACCTGTGCCAGGCTCCTTCAAGGTTTGTTAGCATCTGTGTTGTGAATATGCACAAACGTTCAGTATGTTAGCAGCTGAAAACTTTAAGGGCTTAGGTCCATTTGGGGACCAACGCAGTTTCTGAATAGCCATTGTCTGGGAATGGAGCACCGATGATGGAATGCAATCAATTTTGCCCTTGATGCCACACCTAGTGTCGGTTGACAGACTGTAAGAAAGTGGGTTTCTGTAGCAGCAACCCCCCCCCCCCCCCCACACACACACACACACTTTTTGCCACACTATTGATGCACTTTTGACTTGATGTGCCCTGGGCTCCTGCCAATCAAGTTCCTGTGGCCTGTGTTCTTTTCCCAAAACTAACCCAAACCCAACTGTCAGCCCCTGGTAAATGGTATCACATGTACCCAGGGCACTAAGGGCTGCAGCACTTATTGTGCCACCCTTAGATTCCCTGTACATGTTTACACACATACACACTGCCTTTGCACACTGCTTGTCTTTGTGCAGAACAAAGTAAAGAGTCAACATGACAGTGTGCCATGCCTAAAACCCTCTGCCCTGGCATAGATCAGTCGTCCCTCTAGCTGGGTGCACAATGCCAGTGGTGGAGGTTACAGTTGCATGAGCCCTGTACACCTACAGTGTCAAAGTCCATTCTTAGACATTGTAAGTGCAGTGCTGCCATTAAGAGCATCGGGTGCTGGGAATTTGTCATTACGAACTCCACAGCGCCATAACGGCTGCACTGAAAACTGAGAGGTTTGTTATCATATTTCTCAGCACATTAAACCCCCACTGATGCCAGTGTGGAATTTAATAAAAAAATGCACTCAGAAGGGCACCTTAGAGATGCCCCCTGAAAAACGATCAGTCTCTGGTGGGTTCCCTGAATGGTACACATGAAGGAAGTGACCCACTAGGGTCACCCGGGTCACACTCAACCTCCTCTTGCCTTCCAAGAATAAAGAGTCGATGACACAGTAGAGAGTACAAGCAAACTAGTCTATTCACAAGATACACTGCAGTGGAATCCTGTCTGACCAGCCTGTGATGGCTGACGAGGGACTGACTCTAACAAGCATATAGTTACATTATGTAGGTTGCAGAGCCCACAAAGACTCTCCTATTATGGATAAGTACTAGTTGCTGTCATAATACAATGGATAAGTTTCGATTCCGAAGCCTCATACAAGCTATCTACTATCCAAGGTGGGAGAAGGCCTCGATGTAACAGAAAAGGCATGCGTTAATGATCAAGTTTACCCCAGTATTGGAACTTTCATAGATTCCCATGCTTTGTATCATTCCCCGTCGTCGGAATGGGAGCCTTGGTAAATAAAAAAAATATCATAACCATAGATACAAAAGAGAAAATCAGGCCTAGGCCTCATCTCATTTTGTAGCATATCACCCTCTTTGTGTAAAAGAGCCCAAACTTTCTGCAACAACCAATCAGAATACCCTCACCCCATAGAACCTTCCTGAGAGAGCTTCAGAGCCTCAGATTTTTCTACCGCACGTTGTGCTAGGGAGTCTCCACTGAGCTGTGCTCAGTTGCTTTCTATTAAACTTGATTCTTCTACAATTTACTTCAAAACTATGTCTGACAAGGAGCAGAAGGCTTTGTTGTCTTCCAGGGGTTCCTCGTCAATAGTCATAAGCATTAGAATATTCCTGCCCATGCGCGGGACCCCGGAAACACTATATTATATGTGCCCCACATATATATACACACAATAGCAGCCAAATAACATCAGAACTGAAATATGCTGTGAAGAATTTCCACCATACATGAATAATATGCATTAGAAACATGAGAAACAACACCAAAGATTGTTTATAAACTGTTTTAATGCTCAGATAGCAGTAGAAATTCTTATAACTCACTGAAAGCATAGAAAGCTCCCAGGCTGCATTGCAAACACACAGTCTAAAAAGACTGAAAAGCTAACCTGTAGCTGCATAGCAATAAACTGACACCGTGCCTTTAAGGCACCCAAGACCCCCAGTATCCCATCATGCCTCAGGGGTGACAGTTAGGTCAGTTGTTCTTTCCGGCTCCTTCAGGAAGGATCCTGGTTACACAGCTCCACTAATTTCTGTTTTCTGACAGAAAGTTACTTCACTTTTAACTTTTTTACTTACTTTGACATTTAACATCTAGTCAAGTAAGAAACTGACTTTTTCAATCAGTTTAGTGAACATTTTCATCTGAGAATGCCTTCACTTTTTGACAAATGTCCTTCTTGTGGAAACAAGAAGGCAAAATCAGACAACCACGACGTCTGTATCCTGTGTCTGCCTGAGGAACATGATCCAGGTACCTGTCCTCATTGTGAGCACCTGTCAGGAAGAACTCTCAAAGACAGGGAGAGGATTCGCATATATGGCCTGGCTCACAGGTCATCCAGAGGAAGGTCTCCGGTGAAGAAGGGCTCCAAGAAGTCTAAAACATCTTCAAAAGAGAAGTCTTCACACCCTTCAGCTTCAGCGTCGGGCTCGGCGCTGAGAAATGAACCACCGGTGGGTCATCTATCTTCAAAACTACCGTCGACGGCTGGCTCGCCGTCGAAGAGAAGACCAGGTACATTGACTACGTCTAAGAATCCAGTTTCGTCGCCGAAATCCCCTCCGCCGTCGTCAACCAGGCGGCAAACTTCATCAAGGGAGGTCACTCCTCCGCCGTCGTCAACCGGGTGACGTTCGGCGTCGAGGAATGTGACTCCTCCACCGTCAACCAGGCGTCGAGATCCAGGACCCCTCTGCCGTCAACCCGGCGACGATCGGCGTCTAGGGAGGTCGTTCCTCCGCCGTCGTCATCCAGGCGACGACCGGCGTCGAAGTGTGACCCCCTCCGCCGTCGTCTAAGAAACGACGTTCGGCGTCGGAACAAGACCCCTCCGCCGTCGACAACAAAATATCGTTCGGCGTTGAGGAGGCATTCTCAGTCGCCGTCTCGTCGACGCTCGGCGTCGAGGGTGACCAATACCCCTCCGCAGTCGTCGCACAGACATTCGACGTTGAGAGAGAGGACTCCGTCGACGGCTGGTCATCGCCGTTCGGCGTCGAGAGGCTCTGTCGACGGCTGGTCATTGCTGTTCGGCGTCGAGAGAGGATCCGTCGACTGCTTGTCATCACCGTTCCGTGTCGAGAGAGGCTCCGTCGACGGCAAGTCATCGCCATTCGGTGCCGAGAGAGGCTCCGCCGACGGCTGCTCATCGCCGTTCGGCGTCGAGAGATCGTAGATCCTCGCATCGATCGCCGTCGAAGCATTTGACGTCTAGATTAATGGATCCGCCGACTCCCCAGAGGCATTCGGCGTTAAGACAAAGACATCCAACGCCGGAACGCTCGACGTCGAGGCATTCAGAAAGAGCTCGATCGTTGTCGAGAAACTCTGTAATCATGGTGACGGAGTCAGCTTCTCGTCATTCCACGTCAGTCTACTGGCTCTTCGACAACATCCTCAAGATCCAGAAGTCCTGTCCACAGATCGCCTGTACGGCAGCCAGATCCTTCGGCTGCGGAGGTCAGATGTCACCTAGATGGTACAAGTCTTTGGATCATTGGCGAGAGTCAGGGGCTGCTAGACGTATGCAGGAGTAGGTCAGTCCTCAGCACAGGTCTTCTCTCCAGAGGCTGGTGGAGGAAGTGGGCAGACGCAGTCGCCCCAGGTGCCAAGCAAGCAGATCGCCTGGGAGGCGACCAACCAGATCCCGCTCTCCCAGAAGGGAAGATCCGGTTAGGTCTGTTCTCCCAGAAGAGAGGATCCGCCCAGAAGAAAAGATCCGGTCAGATCTCGCTCTCCTAGAAGGGAGGAACATCCAAGGAGATCATGGGAGAGGAGGCACGGTGCGCACCGTAGACGTCGAAGAACTCAGTCTACTTTATCTACCTCTTCTACCAGGTCTTCCAAGAAGGATTACTCTCAGACGATAATGGTAGCCCTGTTTCTAGATCCTCTCCAGTGGATGACATAGGCACTTACCTAGATGTCCTTCAAAGGGGAGCTCAGAAACTGAACATTGAGGTGTGTGTCCCCCATGTGGCTACAACAGTAATTTTTGAAACTTTGCACAAAAAAATCTGTCTCTCGCCCGCTGCTGCCTTTGGTCCCGGGGATAATGGATCCGGTCAAGGACGTTTTCCTTACTCCTTTGTGAAAAAGAAGTGGTTTGGCCCAAAAAGGGGGGAGGGCAGGTAGGGCCTATTAACAAGAAAACTGAATGTTTACCTGGACCTCCAATTATTCGGTTATGTTACTAAAACAGAACAATAAACGAAAATTACTACGTTTATCTTGGCAATCAATTTTGCCTGTTTACTTTTAATTATTCTTCATGTTCAAATATAGTCACAAAAAAGGACACATAATCTACTAAACAGACAATCTACTAAACAGACAATCTCATTATTACAAAAACATACAACAATACATTAGAATTCCACATAAATGTGTCAAAAAATACATTTACATAAATGAAAAATAAATGAAAAATACAAAATATGGTGACAATGAATCAGTCAAGAAATAGTTGCAATGTGTAGCTTCAATTCACATTTGCACAAATTAAACAACACATAATGTTGCTAAACTAAGAGGGTGAATAATTACAATACTCAAAGTGTCCAAAGATCTAACGGTCACTTTTATGGTAGCCACTTTTATGGTAGCCGACGCGTTTCGAGTCCCGTTTTTTTGAATTGCCGGACTCTCATCAGGGTTGGATGAATCCTTTCTTAAAAACCAACTGTTTGTGACAAAAAACAAAAATACGGAAATGAATTGTGGTGTGCTTCCTTCTATATCTACAATGCTCTTTTTGTCATTAACTAAAGGGCTGCCCACATACCTGGCTGATGCCGAACGTGGTTTGTAGGCTTCGTATTGTATATTGATGCAGTGAAAGCCACTCTGCAACAAAATATCGAAGTCTGAATAATCTTGTGAACAAAGCTTGTGCCGCATTGTATTTACGTATCGTGTTAACGAGAATTACCTTTATCTTGCTCTTGTGTGGCGTGATAATGTAATGAATTGGCGTTCGCTACTTCTCGGGTCAAGGTGCTAGGGTCTTCAAATCTAAACAAACGGAAGGGGTTCATGATTTAGCCAAACAGTTCTGAACATTTAAACGGACATGTTATAAAACTGATTGCGTTAGGTGTACTTACTCGTGGGCTGGTCACGAATCAAAGGCGGGTCACGAGCTTTGTTTATATGGGTCTGTTCTAATTTCAATCTGCAAAGAATAGGAAGCCTGATTTTATTTAAAGCGTAGGGAGAAACCTGTGTCTCTTCCAAATGCAGGAACGGGTTGCTTTCTGTAATTCAAAAAGTGGCTCACCTTTTTGAGAGGCTTCGTGATAGTTTCAAGTTCTCACTCGTACCGCGTAGGAGGGACCACCTCCTGACATTGTCCCAACTAAATTACCGGGTCATGTGACCACGTGACCACGGGTGGGGCAGCCAGAGGGGTAGGACCTGCCTACATTCCGGGGCGGTGCATTGTGGGGGTTGTATTTCCTTTCAGAATATGGCCCAAAAGGTTGATAGATTGGCCTTAAGTCCGAATTAACTATGAAATGCACGCAAAAGAAATGTCAGCGCATGAGAAAATGTGAAACTCTTAAACAAAAAACATTTTAAGACCACGACCTCGAGGAATGAAATTTGCAACTAAATTAGACTCTATTTAGTTCACTCATGCAATTGAGTCCTCTATTTATGCTGTCAAATTTCATGATCAAATACGCCTCTTTGCGTAACGGGGCACTTTCTATGCAAGGAGAGCGATGCTTGGGATCAATCGCAGCCAAAATGGTCCATTTGAAGTCATTCTCACTATGATTTACAGACAAGAAATGTTCAACCATAGGGGCAGATAGAACTTTTCTCTTGATTCTCGACCTGTGTTGCGTTATCCTCATGTTCACTTGTTGGAATGTTTTGCCGATGTATATTTTGTTGCATGGGCATAACACTGCATAAATTACATTTTTTGTTTTGCAATTTGTAAAGTTGTTGTGTCGTCGATGTACCTCAACCACTGTAGTACGTTGCCTGAAAAGGGGTTATTGCTTGCGGGCAGGCACTATCCCTTGCGGACTCAGATAAAAAACATTCCGGTGATTTTCACCGAAGATTCGGAGTACAAAAAGGTTTTTAGTTACATTAATACAAAGTGTAGCCGAGATCTGATGGTGCACACCATAGAGACAGCACAGAGACTTTGCAGTCAAGAGGAAAAGGAAATTGAGGATCTTATAAAAGCCATTTCTGACAATCCAACAGTAGCTGATGCTAAAGCATTGATTGATAAGATGGAGAAGGAGATCCAGACCTGACCAGCCGTTGGACTCAAGGAAGGCGGCGAGCTGGTTGTTGACGGTCTTCTCAATGAATTTTGCGGGGAACGGGAGGAGAGAGATGGGGCGGTAGTTCTCAAGTTCGGTGGGGTCCGCAGAAGGTTTCTTTAGGAGGGCGCTGAGTTCGGCATGCTTCCAGCTTTCCGGGAAGGTAGCGGTGTCGAAGGAGCAGTTGATGATATCTCGGAGTTGGGGTGCGATGACAGAGTCTGCTTTATTGAAGATGTGGTGGGGGCATGGGTCGGTTGGAGTTCATCATGCGGATGGCGTCATCGGTGCTGATTGGGGTCCAGGCGCGGAGGGTGGTGGTAGGGGGCTTCAGCTCAAAGGTAGGGGGAGATGAGAGGTCACAGAAGCTGTTATGTATGTCTGCGATCTTGCTGTGGAAGAATGAGGCCAGTGAGTCGCATAGATCTTGAGATGGAGTGATGCCGTAGTTGCCGGCGCTGGGATTGTTGAGCTCATTGACGATGCTGAAGAGTTCTTTGCTGTTGTGGGTGTTGTCTAGTCGGTCTTTAAATGCGGACTTCTTAGTGGTGCGGATCAGTTGGTGGTGTTTGCGGGTGGCGATCTTGAAGGCGGTCATGTTGTCTGCGGTTGGGTTTTTTCTCCAGGTTTTCTCAAGGGTGCGGCAGTTCTTTTTGGAGTTCTTGAGGTCGTCGTTGAACCAGGAGGCTCTTTTGCTTCCTGGTTTGTTGGGACGGTTCTTCAGGGGTGCTAGTTCGTCAGCGCCATGGGTGATCCATTGTGCGAGATTAATGGCTGCTTGATTTGGGTCCGTAGATCTGGCAGGAGGGTTTTGGTTGAGTGATATGGTGAGCTGGTCGAGGGTAATTTTGTTCCAGCTTCTGCGGGGAACCTGTTGCGGTTGGTGGTGGGTCGTTGTCTTTCTGAAGCTTAAGTGAACGCAGCTATGGTCCGTCCAGTGGAGTCCTGTGGTGTGATTAAAGGAGATGTGTTTGCTGGAGGAGAAGGTGTGTGTCCGGCATAGTGGGTGGGGGTGTTCACCAGCTGTTTGAGTCTGAGATTGGCTAGGTTATCGAGCAGGGTGGCGGTGTTGTTGTCGTTGTTATTCTCCAGGTGAAAGTTGAGGTCTCCTAGGAGAATGTAGTCCTCGGAAGGGAGGGCGTGTGGGCTGACAAGGTCAGCGATGTCTTCGCAGAATTGTGTACGGGGTCCTGGGGGTCTGTAAATGAGGGTGCCTCTGAGTGTTGTCTTGGGGTCAGTGTGTATCTGGAAGTGGAGGTGTTCGGTGGCTATGAGGGTGTCGTCGGAGCTGGTCGAGATGCGGATGGTGTTCTTGTGGACGATCGCGATGCCTCCTGTTTTGTTGATGAGGTCTCTTCTGATGATCTTGTATCCGTCCGGGATGGCTATGGCGATGTCGACGACCGGAGTAGTGGTGTCGAGTAGGTTCCATAGTTCAATGGCGTGTCTGTGGACCGAGCGGGTGTTGAGCAGGATGCACTTCAGGTGGTTGTTGTTGGAGCTCTGTTTGGCGTTTGTGGTTGTAGTGTGGGTCCTGATGCAGCAGAACTTGCAGGATTGGCAGGTGAAGGGTCCATGCGTACGACCTGGGACAGCTCGGTGGCAATCGGGGAGTCTTTCGGTGTTGAGGGCAGTGAGGGTTGTGGTGTCGTATGTTCTGCGGGGTGGATGGCCACTGCGGGGGCCAGGGATTCTGGCGCTGGGCGCGGACGGGCGTAGACGGGCTTACCTTTGGCACGCCTTCGTCACGCATAGGGCGCGTCTGCTGCGCGTGAACGCTGCGCTTTTGCCACTTTGCCATAAGTGGAGTGTGGAGGGGGGCGGAGCGAGGGAGGAGCAGCTGGGAGGCGGGAGCAGGGTGGCAAGTGGGGAGGGGATCGGTCGGCGATGCTGTAGGGAACGGGGGTGGGACCACGGGGAGCAGCGGCAAGGAGCGGGGTGGAGAGACTGGCTGGGACAACAAAATGGCAACAAACAACAACCAGGCGAGATCTGGGGCACAGTAACTTAATTCAACCAGGGTCACGATGCAGGCGCTACAGTCTGGCACAGATACTTAAATTAAAGCAGGGTCACGATGCAGGCGAGCTACCACACAGTGTTAATACGATACCAGATGCCAGCACAGGATTCAGGATCACGATACAGGCGAGCTACCACACGGTGCAGGCACTGTCAATACCAGGACGGCTTGGAGCGGGTGGAGCGACCTCTCCGCCCCATCCCTCACACCCCGTCTTACATCTCTCCGCAAAGCTGTTGCATCAGCCAACACACAGTTGCACCACTCTTCAGTCGGTAGATAATATAATGTACCTGTGGGACCGGATGAGTGTGCCCCCGAAAAATCTCCCTAAACAAGTTGCAGGGCGTCTCCCCGCAACTTGCGGACGCTGCTCTAAGTTGTTCCCCTCCATGTGCATAAGGGTCTGGAGCAAACCCTCCCATTGTGCTGCTATCTGCACCTTACGCAAGCCCAGCATATCCTCCCGCATGATGGCAATTCCTTCTGCCTTAGCCTGTGAGAAGGTGGCCTGATATGCAGTGCTCACTATTCTAGTGAACACTATGTATCAGTCCAGCAACCCTTATTGATGATTGGTTGTAAGTCAACCTTATAGACCAGCTATCCTAGTAGCGTGGATACGAGCAGTCTAAAGCTAAAGACTCGAGAGGGCGTGTTAAGCCAGCTGTTATACCACACATATACCCCTTGAACACCAAGTGAAAGGACACCACACAAGTGTTATGAAAATAAACAGTGTATTTATTAGAATCACAACAGCCCTGTACTCTTTATGAGGACAGGGTACTAAGCACAAAACAATACTCGTACGAAAATTCTTAAGTTAGCACAGTATATACAAATGCCCGAGGGGCACGGAAAACCATATACTCTGAAAGTGGAATGCGAAATTACTAGCAGGTAAGTACAGTACTAATAGGCTTTGGAATCGCTAGGACTTGACTATAGAATCGTTAGATTACTTCTAGGAGACCCAGGGGACTCTGGTGCAGAGTGTGCACTCTCACGCGTGATGCGGGACAAAGTCTATGGTAGCTAGATTTCACAGAGTTAGTGTTCTCGGGCGAACCCGACCTGGTAGGAGGAAAACGAAAGTGGATTCTGACCCTTGGATAGTGAGGCTATGCTGGGGCACCGAAATGCCGAAGTTACCTAGCCCAGGGGCTGCAGCTGCATAGGTCTCAAAAGACGTCGGGAATCCTCGTAGACGGACCAGGAGCCTGGAAGAAAGATGCTGGCAGGCGACCAGTGAAGAGAGTTCGAAGTGATCCAAGCCTGGATCTTGAAGAGAGATGACACCTGAAAGCAGAGGGGACCAAGTTCGTGACTACTAGCCAGTAGTCAGGTGGCACCAGGAGGGCACCGGATGGTAGTCACCTCGACTAGGTGAGTGGGTGACGCTGTGCTCTGCAGATCTCACAGACCAGGAGGCGTTGTCGGCGACCAGGATGGAGGAGCGAGCTGTCCCACGATGGATGAAGCTGTCGGCGTCGCTGAACCCAGGATTGGGCAACAAAGCCTTGGCAAATTCAAGCCCACGCAGTGGACCTAAAATGGCGTCTGGAGTGGACCAGGAGGGTCCGGGGTGCTCCTCTTTTGGAAGGGAGCAAGGGCCAGTCTGGAGCAACCAGACCAGCAGCAGTGATGTCGTTGGGCGTCCTTAAGAAGGCCACAAGCCAGCCGGCTAGTAGCCAAACAACGCGGTGAGCAGCAAAAAGCAGAAGGGCCCCACGCAGATCGTGGAGATGCTGGAGGGCTGATCTTCGGTGCTGGAGCTGCTCGGGGTCGGGGCTTCTCGGACCCCAAAGCACTCACCAGTGGAACACTCGGTGGGCTTGTTGTAAAGAAGTCGTGCAGTCTTGGCGATCGTCGGTCCCTCGAGGTCTCGTCGCACTCACGGTTCTCAGCTTGGCTGTAGAGGTGAGTAGAGGTCAGAGGTGCCAGGGAAGCCGGGTCTCGTCGAGCTGTGTCGTCGGATTCCTGAGGAAGGACTTGCAGCAGACCGCAGTGTTCTTAAGATGGTGCCTGCGGATGCAGGGTGACTACTCCTTAGTCACAAGGGAGAATCTTGAAGAAGAAATCTTGATGTCCTTTCGCAGAAAGTAGTGTCTTGATTCCAAAGATGATCTAATTTGAACAGGGGGCCCGCTCCTATCTTTATACTAAGAAAAGGGGCTGACCCGGTGACTAGGTCCTGCCTATGGGTGGGACTAGGAGGGGGATGGTTACACCCCTCTCCCATGCCGGACTTCCCCCAGGCCAGGGGCTGGTGTGCCCCTGGAACTGGTTCTGACCAGCCTATGCGTAGTGAGCACCGGGGTGCCACTCAGCAGTCACCTTCCTGTAAAGCCCTGCCTACCCAGGATACACAAAACCCTGTCTGGGACGGTGCTAGCACCACCCTTGACAGGAAACCCTTTGTCCAGGCTCCCCTCGCTGGAAGGACTCCCAGCTGCAGGGGGTCAGACTTGTGTCTGTGGTGGCAGCATCCATTTTGTGGAGCTGAGGCTTCGTTTAACTTTAACCAGGGTTCACAGTTACATACATGTCGTGTCCCTCTAGAAGGGTGGAATGCTAACCCCGTCGCCAGAATTGGCGAGGGGTTAGTATTCCAATTCGTATGACACCTTACTCTACATGTTTTGATAAAGCAATACCAAAGATAGCATTTAACCGCGAGGATTATAATGCACTTAAGAGTATATGGTATGCGATATCCTGGAACAGCTATTAGGACTTGGTTCCGCAAGCTGCAAACGGGCTCAGCTCACGCCAGAGTACCATTTCACACGATTCCAAGCACTCTGCCTTCAGGATTGTCAAGGCCTGCCATAGGAGTGACTGATAGGAATCTGTGTGTCCATTTTTAGGGTTAGATATAGGTATACTATATCTACAGCAAAGGGTGATTACACGACTTTGCCCCAGCTGTCATGCAGCCAGTTGTGTCAGATTTAGGAGGCCAGCCAGGGGTGGCATAATACATGCTTCAGCCCCTGGTAGGCCCTGGGTACACCTATGCCCTGAGTTACAGGGTCTGATAAGGTGGCCCAGTACCAATTGGAAATGTACCTAAGGTACATGGAATCCATTTTACAGAGCGAGCAGTAGGCCTGGGGTCCTGATTGGCAGGGTCCCAGGTCGACTATGTCAAAAACCAGCTAAAACACAGGGCAAAAAGTTGGGGGCAACCATAGTCAGGAGGTACCTTCCTACATAGCCCATGCTGTGAGGGAAGACCTCCACTCCCTAATGTGTGGTGGGGATTGCGACTTCCATCTCTTCGTTAAGAGGCGCTTGGTAATGATTAGCCCCAGGTCGAGGAAGCGAGTAGTGACTTGTGGTTTGGGGTCCTACTGAAATGGTGCAGTAAGTAGGTAGGTCACTCGAACGGTATACTACGGCTTGTACATGCGCCCAATGTCTCACTAATAGCCCGCCAGTAGGTGTGTAGTGCGTGACAGCCACACAGCATATGAACTAGGCCAGCCCCCACCTCCGCACAGCAGTGACAGTCTGTATCCACAGTGAAAGTACCTATTGATCTTTTCAGGAGTGAGGTATGCCTATGAACTATGAATAATTGAATTTGACGGAACCGCATATTTCTGGGAATTCTCTCAGGACTCGAGATCTTTTCCCATTCCCTATCCTCCAGCTGCCTCCCCAGGTCTTCTTCCCACCGCGTCTAAGTGAGTAATTTTATCGCATGCGTACGAGGGATGCCGCGAACCACTGGACTAAGTGTCAGCCTCGACCCATTACATGTAGATATTGAATGGTGAGGTGTTTACTCTGCTCCTCCGACATGTCTCCCCATCTAGAGGCCAGTGTGGTGATCAAAGAGCAGTGTCCCAAGAAGTGACCCTGTGGTAGCCTCTGCTCTTCGGTAAGTGATTCAAATGGCAGAACATGCCATCCTTATACAAATCTCCCAGAGTCTGTATGTCTGCTTCATGCCACTCCTGAAGCTCCAGGGTCGGGATCACCCCAGGCCCGCTGGGAGAGCCCACTTGTGGTATGGCAGGCGCATAAGGAACTAGGTCTTTAGCAACGTACAGGAAGCGGCGGAAGCATTTGTAGGCCACCGCTAGGAGGGGGGGAGCCGGTGCGGGTAACTTTGCAGCCGGGTGAAAAAGTCCTGTAATGCAATCCAAAGAGAGGGGAGGGGCTGTGGTTGCTGTGTCCTCTCGGCCTCTGTCTGCAAGCCATAGGGCTATCCACTGCAGTTGAGCAGCAAAATAGTAGTTCTCAAAGCAAGGTGCAGCTAGGCCCCCTTGATCTGTGGGCAAGTATAACTTCGCTAGCGCTATCCTATGGCGCGCATTGCCCCAAAGGAAGTCTCTGAGGAGTATAGCAAGCTTTGTTAAAAGCCGCCGGGACATACAGTGGGAGGTTGATGAAGTAATATAGGAGACGTGGAAGGATCACCATTTTAGATAATGCCACCCTGCCTGTGACTGTCTTCCAGAAGTTAATCTGTGACTTGATGGTCGTCACCGCACGACCTAGATTACCATCAAAGAGGTCAGCCGGTTGACGGTAGATCTCGATTCCCAGATAGCGGAACGTGCCAGCCTTCCACTGCACTCGCGCACCAGCCAGGACATAGCACAGGTCCTGAATGTCCCCTCCAAACGCATATAAACAGGATTTACTGGCATTCACCCAGAGTCCAGAGATAGCACAACGTCACGCAAGATGTCTTCTAGTCGAGCCGGAATAACCCCCACATCCCTCACAAAGACCAAAAGGTCATACGCATATAGCGAGACCTGATGTGTTGCATCTCCCAGAGGTATTCCCACACCTAATGCTGTTCGCAGTGCCACTGCCAAAGGCTCGATTGTCAGCGCGAACAGGACGGGCGATAGTGGGCATCCCTGCCTAGTTCCCCTACATATCTGGTTGCTATCGGAAATGTATGGTCCTAACCGCACCCGCACTGTGGGGTTGTGGTATAACAGGCCCACCATTTGTAGAAACCCCCAGCCTATATCATAGCGTGACAACACCACCGCAAGATAGGTCCACTCCAAGCAGTCAAATGCTTTCTTAAGATCTAACACCAGGCCCCCCGCCCTGGGCCACTCCCTCCCGCTGTCTGCCGCAACCCGAAAAAACTTCTGCAGGTTCAATGACGTACCGCGCTTGGGTACAAACCCATTTTGGTCAGTATGGACCATCTCTGGGACCAGTGGTGCCAGGCGTTGCGCCGGCAACTTAGCGAACATTTTGTAATCCACATTCAGGAGCTCCAAGGGCCTGAAGAGACACCAGGTAAGCCTCCCGCATGGACGATGGCTACCAGTTGTCTGACAATGCCGTGGAGTAGATAGTGTGCAGACGCTGCGTCTATGTCCCGATAAGCTTTGTAGTTCTCATCGGGCAGGCCATCCGGACCCGGCTTCTTCCCAGACACCATGGACCCAATTGACTCCCCGATTTCCTCCAATGTAAGGGGACCATTAAGGACCTCCTAATGTGTCCTGGAGGCAGTCGGCAGCTAAATCGAAGCGAAAAATCTTTCCAGATCAGATACGAAGCATCGCTCCCTGGATTGATAGTCGTGTGTAATGTTCCGTCAACACCCTGCGTATCTATCTCCCTTTGCATGTAGACCAGAGAGCCCTCTGGCTTGCATGGTGCCCCGATTGGTGCATGTGTACTCTCCTGTTTCAACAGCAAGGCCAGAAGTCGGCCTGCCCGCTCTGGCATGTGTGCGAGCTGTGTGAGCAGCGTAATTATGGCAGTGCAATTTCTCCATAAGGTCTGCATGCTGTGTCCTGAGGTCTTCCTATCATCCGGACTGTCCACCCCCACCCTCTTTCATATTGGCGTAGCTGCATATCTAATTTTGCAAGCGCTAAGCATAGTTGCTTACGCAGATTCCACGTGGTCCCAAGACCGTGCCCCTTAATGGCTAATTTGTGAGCGTCCCACTCCATTAGTGTGGAGCTCGCCGCCCCCTCGTTGTACTCAAAATATTCCAGGGCAGCTGATCCCAGTGACGCACGGAATTCTAGGTCCTCCAGTGCAGCAGGCTGGAGACGCCAGGTGGGTATGGGGGGCGACTGGGATCCCAATTCAGACAAAGGGATTATGATCGGAATTGGTCCTACCTAGGTATTCCGCTACCTCAACCAAGGGGACCAGAGCCTGTGAACCCACCACCCAATTCAACCTCACATGTAAACCATGATCTGCAGAAAAATCGGAGTAAATGTGGTCTGTAGGATGCAATATGCGCCATATATCCTGTACTGCCCAGTATGTCAACCAGTCTGCAAGCGCCTGTGCATTGGAGGTTGCAGCCGTTGACCGAAGGGGTGGGAAGGATCTGTCCATGTGCACATCGAGTACCGCATTGAAGTCCCCTCCCAACAGCTAGTGTAGCCCAGCCTAGGGTGCCAGTGTTAGATAGTCGCGCTAGGAACGAGAGCTGGTCTGTGTATGGGGCATATATAAAGCATAAAAGTTCCCTCTGTCCATTGAGTGTCTGCTTCACTAAGGTGTATCCGCTATCCAGGTCTGTCAGTGTCCTCGCATACAAAGGGGGGTTCGAGGCATGTGGGCTGCTGAATTCATATCTGTGCATAGTCCGCCACCTAGTGTTGGGTCCGGATGATTGCACATTGTTGTCCTGGAAGAGTCTTCGAAGTATCACGAGATAGGTGGCTCCTCCCCTGGACTACAGTGCGCATGGGCATCGCCTCCATCCCCAGATTGTTTTTTTCCGCCATAGGGTTCGGATGTGTTTTCGGTTCCCTCCTTCGGAACCGATAGTTGTTCGATTTTACTTGAGACCAAAAGGTCTTTAGGCTGGGCGTCGGTATAGTTGCGTTCGGGTTCTCTTACTGACTCTCAGCTCCAATCTCCTACTGCCCTTCCACGTGCTTCGACGCGGACGGGCCTACACTACCGCATTTGCTATGGAGCGGACTCCATTCAAGAAGTGTCCGCTATGTCACTCGAAATATTCGCACCTCGACGTGCACCCCGTGTGCAACACATGCTTGTCACCGGATCACCGTGAAGACACCTGCATGGCGTGTTCAAAGTTTAGGAGTAAGAAAACTTTGAAGATTCGCCGGGCTAATCGACTCCAGGCACAGTTGTCGGCTTCGGCACCCCCACCTGATGACATCTTTCAGGAATCGATCGAGGAGGGGGACGACGTACAAGAGTCGGACTCTGGCCCCGCGTCCGAGGAAGAGACCTACGACGCGGACGAGGAGGCCTGCGACGAAGTCTCCGGTGAGGTAGGGGACGACGAACTGATTGGTGCCACGATGGGTGATAGCTCAGAGGAAGAGCATCCCCAACCGGACTCCGGGGTTTCCCCCCGTCATACGGCCCAGGTCGAGGGATCGCCTTCGGGCCTTACCCGAGATCTTACTATAAGTCCTACGTCCCCGCCTCCGGGCCCGGTCACGGACATTTCTAGCAAGAAACCGAAAGTGAAGCCAACCGGTCCCGCACCCTCGGATGCGAAACCGAAACCGAAACTGGCGTTGGTGAAGAAGGTTCTGGAGGCGTCAACTTCCACGAAACCCAAAATGGCCGACTCGAAGAGCCACGCCAAGATGGCCGACCACAAGAGCCGCGCCAAAATGGCCGACCCGAAGTCCTCTGGGTCGGCACCGAAGGTGAAGACTTCCGACGCGGCTGCGTCGGCACCGAAAGGGGTCGCGGACCCGAAGACGGCTTCGAAGAAGCGTCACGCCGACGGTGCGACAGGCCAAGGGGCGTCGGCACCGAAGAAGAGGCCTGCCGGCGACCGGGCTCTCGGAGACGAAGAGTCGCTCGAGACGGTTCAGCCCTCGGCATCCCTTACAAAGAAGGTGGGAGAATCCTTGAAGCGGATCCAACAGTCCACTGTGGTTCCCAGCCAGGACACTGTCGTGCCTAGGCCCACGCCGAAGCCTGCCAAGGAACAAACGCCCATCCGTTTTACCCTTCCTCCCAAGTCGGCGCCGAAGGCCTTCGCGCCTAAGCAGGGCGGACATTCTCAGGAAGTATTGACGCCGAAAGCTGCCTTGGTGGTGTCGAAGCTTCGGCTCCAACCGCTCGCGGTGGAGGAACGTCGGGAGGTGACCATCGACGCCAACACCGGAAAATTGTCGCTCCTCAAACGAAAGATTACGTCGGAGCCGCCATTGGAACCTTTTAGGATTCCACTTAAGAGCAAAAAGTACTCTGCGGACTCTTCGGCTCTGATGGAACCTCTGTCTCCACAAGCCATGGAACGCTCGCCGGCCCATTCCCCAGTGCCTGATGTGGACGAGGAGGACGACGAGTACAACTATCCTGCGTACTCGGATCCGGAAGAGGAGCAGGTGCCCTGGACGGCAGGAGGCGACACGGACGACCTGCAGTCAGGCCAGGACACTCAACTTTTCGCCGCGAAGACGTCCCCGACGGAGGACTCGGCGGCGTTTAATGCATTTTATAGAGAGAGCTGCAGCGAACCATGACGTCGAACTGCACTCAGACCCTGTGGATGCGGACTTCTTAGTCGACACCTTCTCGGTAGCCGAAAAGCAAGTCAAGACGCTACCTATGCTCAAAGGGGTGCTGAAGCATGCACAGGAGGTATTCAAGGAGCCCACCCGGGCGCGGGTGGTCAATCCTCGCATCGACAGGAAGTATAAGGCGGCGCCCACGGATCCCACGTATATTAAGGGACATTTGCCATTGGACTCCCTGGTGGTGTCCAACGCTCGAAAGAGGGCGAATTCGCAGACTACTGGTGATGCTCCTCCCCCAGACAAAGAGTCAAAAATCTTTGAGGCATCAGGCAAACGCATTGCTGCACAGGCAGCAAACATCTGGAGGATCTCTAACACCCAAGCCCTGCTTGCACGTTATGATAGGGCCCATTATGACACATTAGAGGCCATCCTACAACACTTGCCTGACCAATACAAGGAGGCGGGGGAGATGCTCATTCAGGAGGGTAAACTCATTACTAATGCATCCATCAAATGTGCCCTAGATGTAGCAGACACTGCCTCCAGGGCTATCAATACAAGCGTGTTACTTAGACGCCATGCCTGGCTTCGAATTTCTGGGTTCAAGCCCGACATACAAACCACATTACTGGGTCAAACGGTGAATCCTGACCATCTGTTCGGCCCTGAGGTGGATGCCTCCCTAGAAAAAATGAAGAAAGATACCGAAACTGCCAAGTCTATGGGGGCTTTACAAAGTCAGCAGTTTCGGGGTGGTTCCTTTCTCCGCTCCAATTCAAGAGGCACCTCAAGAGGCCAGGCATCCCAGCCCACGCAATACTACAAGGGTAACACCCAGTCCTCGTATAACAACAACAAGGGCAGGGGTGGCTACAGAGGCAATAATATCAAAGGCAGGGGACGTGGAAACAATGCCTCCAGGTCCACCGCCTCCAACAAGCAGTGACGTCTTGTCACTTCCCCCCGATCACACAACACCTGTCGGGGGGAGACTACAGCAGTTCCTGCCGGCGTGGAGGTCCATCACCACGGACAGGTGGGTGAGGTCTCTTATCCAGTACGGGTACTGTCTAGAACTTACGTCCATTCCACCGGACATACCGCCAAGAGGCCGTGCTATGTCCGACGAGCACTTGACCTTGTTGCAGCAAGAAGTACTGGTCATGCTGCAAAAAGGGGCGATAGAGCTCGTTCCATTGCAAGAACGGGGAACAGGGGTTTACTCCCTGTATTTTCTAATCCCCAAAAAGGACGGATCACTCAGGCCGATCCTGGACCTCAGGCCCCTGAACTGGTACATCAACTCAGAGCACTTCCATATGCTCACATTGCAGCAGGTGCTTCCCCTGCTTCAACGGGGGGACTTCCTAGCAACGCTGGATCTGAAGGATGCCTATTTCCATATTCCCCTGCATCCTTCACACAGAAAGTATCTCAGATTCAAGATCTTAGACCAGCATTACCAGTTCAGAGTCCTGCCGTTCGGGGTCACCACGGCACCAAGAGTTTTCACCAAATGCCTAGCGACTGTAGCAGCGCATCTTCGTCGCCAGCCCGTCCATGTCTTTCCATACCTAGACGACTGGCTTATTCAGGCAAAGACGGAACAGCAGTGCGTAGACCACGTGTCACGCACCATTCACCTCCTGCACGATCTGGGATTCTCTCTGAACTACCCAAAGTCCCATCTCCAGCCCGCCCACGTGCGACAGTATCTGGGCGCGACGATCAACACTCTGGCGGCCACTGCGCAGCCGAGTTCAGTGAGAATCGCCGGTATCCAGGCGCTGATCCAACGATTCAGACCCCAGACCTCGCTTCCAGCGAGGGTGTTCATGCAGTTGATAGGCATGATGGCCTCTTGCATCTCCATTGTCCCGCACGCGAGACTACATATGCGTCCGCTTGCCTGGCACGTCAGTGGACTCAGGCTCATGGGCAACTGACAGACCTAGTGTTGGTGAGCGGTCGGGCGTACAACTCTCTGCATTGGTGGAATCCACAAAACCTTTGCAAGGGCCGACCATTCCAAGAGCCTGTCCCACAGATCATCCTGACAACGGACGCCTCTCTCCAGGGATGGGGAGCGCATGTACTCCATTACACGGTGCAGGGACTATGGACACTTCAGCAAAGGAAGATGCACATCAATGTGTTGGAACTGATGGCAATCTTCATGGCCTTAAAGGCGTTCAAAGTACATCTGTGCAACAAGGTCGTGTTGATCCGGACGGACAACATGACGGCCATGTACTACATCCAGAAGCAAGGGGGAACACACTCTCCACAGCTGTCTCATCTGGCTCAGAGCATGTGGAAGTGGGCCATTCAGAGGAACATCTTCCTCATGGCAGAACATCTCCCAGGCAAGGACAACCAGATGGCGGATCTGCTCAGCAGACACAGCCATCAGATGCACGAGTGGGAGTTACATCCATCAGTACTCCAACCGTACTTCCAAAGGTGGGGTCATCCAGAGATAGACCTGTTCGCCACAAAGGAGAACGCAAAATGCCAAAGCTTCGCCGCCAGGTTCCCACACCCCCAATCACAGGGCAATGCGATGTGGATGAACTGGTCAGGCAGATTTGCGTACGCTTTTCCCCCAGCACCTCTGATACCGCTGGTGGCACGCAAGCTCAGGCAACACTCGATGACGCTCATCCTGGTTGCTCCAACGTGGGCTCGCCAACCATGGTACACCACGTTTCTGGAACTCTCCGTGGTACCGCATCAACGGCTTCATCTCACTCCCAGCCTTTTGACGCAGAGCCATGGCGACATTCAGCACCCAGATCCGCAACAGCTCAACCTGGCGATCTGGCTCCTGAAGTCCTAGAGTTTGGCTACCTCAATCTTCCTCCCGACTGCATGAACATCATTCGGGAGGCGAGAAAGCCCACTACTAGAGCTTGTTATGCGGCTAAATGGAAGAGGTTTGTCGTCTACTGCGTGGAGCACAGCATTGACCCGCTAGACGCTTCCATTCAAAACATCATATGCTACCTCTTTCACCTGTATCGGTGTAATCTTGCCTACTCTTCCATCCGCATTCACCTGTCGGCTATGGCAGCATACCTCCAAAATAGGCAACACCTGTCACTCTTTAAGGTCCCTGCTATCAAGGCTTTTCTGGAAGGACTCAAAAGAGTCATTCCACCAAGGACTCCACCAGCTCCGGAATGGAACCTCAATGTGGTTCTTACAAGGCTGATGGGTCCCCCCTTTGAGCCACTACACTCTTGCGAACTGCAGTTTCTGACCTGGAAGGTGGCTTTCTTAGTAGCAATCACATCGCTACGGAGGGTTAGCGAACTGCAGGCGCTCACCATCCAAGAACCTTTCTTCCAGGTACATGCCAACAGGGTGGTGCTCCGCACTAACCCTAAATTCTTGCCCAAAGTGGTCTCACAGTTTCACATTAACCAAACTATTGAATTGCCGGTGTTCTTCCAAAACCCAGAGACGCTGGCGGAGCGGATGCTCCACACTCTTGATGTGAAGAGGGCCTTGATGTATTATGTGGACAGGACAAAAGATTTCCGCAAAACCAAACAACTTTTTGTTGCTTTTGCCACTCAACACAAGGGAAATGCAATCTCCAAAGCAGGAATAGCTAGATGGATAGTAAAGTGCATTCAGATCTGCTACGCTAAAGCAAAGCGCACTCTCACTATACCACCGAGGGCCCACTCCACTAGGAAGTTGGGGGCCTCTATGGCATTCTTAGGTAACATTCCCTTAGAAGACATCTGTAGAGCAGCCACATGGTCTACCACTCATACTTTCACTAAGCACTACTGTGTAGACGTGCACTCAAAACAACAGGCAGCTGTTGGTCAGGCTGTTCTAAGAACGCTTTTTCAGACTGCTGCAGCTGGCACGGGCGGCCGCCGCTAATGGAGGGACTGCTATGTATTCTAATCACAGATATGAATTCAGCAGCCCACATGCCTCGAACTGCAAATGCTACTTACCAGTATGCATCTGTTCTTGGCATGTAGGGCTGCTGACATTCATATCGCCCACCCTCCTCCCCGGCGCCTGTAGCAGCTGCAGTGTGTATTCATATACAAACATATGCTCATAGCATGGTCATCACTCACTTCTTCACTCCATCTCTGCCTATGGCTAAAAACAATCTGGGGATGGAGGCGATGCCCATGCGCACTGTAGTCCAGGGGAGGAGCCACCTATCTCGTGATACTTCGAAGACTCTTCCAGGACAACAATGTGCAATCATCCGGACCCAACACTAGGTGGCGGACTATGCACAGATATGAATGTCAGCAGCCCTACATGCCAAGAACAGATGCATACTGGTAAGTAGCATTTGCAGTACCTCCCTTACCCAAATGAGCGTGCCCCTCGCATGTGCTGAGTATGTTGTGCCGTAAAGGTGCCCTCTCCAGCACCTACGCAGCCTATCGAGTTCTGGCTGAGTCATGTGTTTATTGCAGCAGCGCAATTGCGGCAGAGTGTCACTGCAAATATGGAGTAACGGCATCCAGGTGTGTACATACCACGTATATTCCATGTGATTGTCAGCCCGTGCCATTCCTGCTTGTAATGATCAATGGGGATACCAGGGGCGAGGCATCAGAAGGGGCATCTCGCGGGCCACGGGGCTCAGGGACTGTGAGTGTGTCGAACTGCTGCATTGGCTAGAACAGAACACCATAAACAACTGAACATCTGGGGCAGTCATTTCGTAATGGCCACCCAAACTGTTGAAACATGGACAAGTTCTGAACTAAGGCAATGTGTTACCTATGGGGGTTGCCTGCTGGTGATAGTATATTATAGTCGTCCCTTTTATTATGAATGCGTTTAGTGCGTCAACTATCTGAACTACAGAAATGGCTCGGGGGGGGGGCAGCAGCTCGTTAGTCTGTGAATCGAGATATTTACGTATGAGAACTTTAGTAGAGCCACGTTTGCTCAGCGACGGGCATCCCACCAAGGTGTCGACTCAATGTGAGGGACGTGTGACACGCAACCTAACGGAGCCTACCCTCTCCAGTGTACCAGCCAGCCAAACTATGCAGTACAGTGAATAGCGTTCTACTTGCGTGAACAGTCCGCATTAAAGTACAGCAGTCCCTCATTTCA
This sequence comes from Lissotriton vulgaris, assembly GCF_964263255.1. NCBI lineage: Eukaryota > Metazoa > Chordata > Amphibia > Caudata > Salamandridae > Lissotriton > Lissotriton vulgaris. The sequence goes on from NC_141699.1 coordinate 868,340,618, forward strand.
TCCAATGATGCCGTCAGCCGTTTGCGGGGTGATCACTGGAAGACCGAGCTCTTCAGAGATTTCCGTGGATGGTGACGAGGAGCCGCATGACACCAACATGGCTTGCCTGTAACAGTCAGTCCGTTCACAAGGTTGTGGGGATCCAAGGGTCGCGACTGCCTCCAGTACGTCTCATCGTTCCTTCCTCATGTTATCTAGTGTAGGAGCCGAGGCCCCTGGGTTGGCCGTCTTCAGTTGTCCCCTCCGTCGTCGTCGCCACGTCTCCTGCTTGATAGATTGTCTCCGTCCGGGCCCGAAGGCCGCACGTCAGACCACAATCAAGACTCCTCCAGCCAGTCCCTTGCTGTGAGAAGTTGGCCTGATATATGATGCTCACTAGTTCTAGTGATCACCTTGTATCAGTCCAAACAACTCTTATGGTGATTGGTTGTAAAGTCAACCTTATAGACCAGCTTTCCTAATGGTAGCATGGACAAAGCAGTCTTAGGCTAAACTCTTTTGGCATGTGAAGCCAGCTGTTTTACCACATATAACCCCTTAAATACCAAATGAAAGGACACCACACAGGTTATGAAAATAAACAATATATTTATTAACATACACCTCTGAACTCTTTGAGATCAGAGGGCTTTGCACATGACAATCTCTTAGGAAAAATACGTTTAAGTTGCACAAACTACAATGATGCCCTAGGGGCACGACAAACAATATTCTAAGTAAGTGGAATGTGAAAGTCGATAGAAGGAATGGAGCTGTCCAGAGGCTGGAGGATTGCTGGGACCACACTACCCTAACCTTAGGTAAGTTATAGGAGGCCCACGGAACGCGTGTGCAGAGTGTGAACTCACACACGAGATGCGTAACAACGTCTATGGACAGTACAGTTCAAGTAAAAGGTGAGTATGGACAATCCTGACTAGTTAGGACTAAAACGACTGTGGAACTGGACACTAGGAGAGTCAATCTACCCTTGAGCACCGAAATGCTCGTGTTACCTCACCCACATGCTGCGGGTGCATAGGTGTGAAGTTGTGTTGGGTTCCGGCGTTGAAGTCTATGGAGCCTGGAAGAAAAGATGCTGCAGGCGACCAGGAGGAAGATGTCCGGTGTGATCCAAGGGTGGATCAGTGAAGAGGAGAACCTGAAAGCAGAGGGGACAATGTTCAAAGTCACTAGCCAGTGACTGGAGTGGAACCAGGAGTGGAACCAGATGTCGTCGTCGCGATCAGGTGAAGAGTGGACGCTTGTCTCTGCAGCCACGTGGACCAGGTGGTGTCTTTGACGACCAGGATGGAGGCAAGAGCTGTCCCACGCAGGCTCTCGCTGTCGGCGGTGTCGGATCCGGATTTGGAGTCAACAGGCCTTGGCAAAGGCAACCCACGCGGTGAGTGGAAACAGCGTCTGGAGTGGACCAGGAGGGTCTGAGGTGCTTCTCCTTCGCAGGGAAGCAGGGGCCAGTCTGTAGCAACCAGACCAGCAGTGAAGATTTCGGAGTTCGTCATCTAGGTCACTAGCCAGCCGGCAAGTGACCAGACAACGCGTCGAGCCGCAAACAGGCAGAAGGGCCCCATGCAGATCTCGTGGATGCTGGAGGGCTGGTCTTCGATGCAGGAGCTGCTCGGGGTCGGGGCTTCTCAGTCCCCAAAGCACTTCGTCTAAGTGCTGCTTCTTCCAAGATGGCCGGTCCCACGTGTCTCGTCGCACCCACGGATCTCAGCTGTGCTGCAGATGTAGGTAGAGGTCAGAGAGGTCTGGGAATCCAGGTCTCATCGGGCTCTGAAGTCTGGATCCTCGAGGGAAGACGACAAGGGGAAGCCGCTGAACGTTGATGGTGCCTGCTTGTGCAGGGTGGACACTCCTTGCCCACAAGGGAGATTTCTTCAGTCTTCTGTTCAGAAAGTCAAAGTCCAGAGTTTCTTGTAGAGTTTCAGTTCAGGATTAATCTAGTTTGGAATGGGACCAGCTCCTACCTTTATCCTGCTAAAGGGGGCTGTACTACGACTAGGTCCCTCCTGTGGTTGGGACCAGGAAGGGGGGTGGTTACACCCCCTACCCTTTGTCCGGTCTTGCGCCAGAGCTGGGGCTGGAGAGCCCCAGGAACTGGTTTAGACCGGTGTATGCACAGGGACACCATGTGTGCCCCAGGCATGTCTCATTCCTTTCAGCCCTGTCCTACCCAATACACAAAATCCTGTCTGGGGTGGTGCTAGTACCTCCCAAGGCAGGAAACCCTTTGTCCAAGCCTCCCTTGCTGGAAGGACTCCCAGCAGCAGGAGGTCAGACTTGTGTCTGTGGTGTCAGCATCCATTTTGTGATGCTGAGGCTCGTGTTAACTTTAACCGGAGTTCACAGTTACATACATGTCGTGTCCCTCTAGAAGGGTGGAATGCTACCCCCGTCGCCAGAATTGGCGAGGGGGTAGTATTCCAATTCGTATGACCCCTTACTCGACATGTTTTGATAATGCTACGCCAAACTTAGCAATAACCACGAGGATTATAATGCACTTAAGAGTATATGGTATAGCGTTATCATGGAAACAGCTAAAGGACTTGGTTCCAAAAGCTGCAGACAGGCTCAGCTCATGCCAGAGCACTATCTCACATAATTCCAAGCACTCTGCCTCCAGGATTGTTAAGGCCTGCCATAGTAGTGACTGATAGGAGGATGTATCCATATTAGGGTTACATATAGGTATACTATATCTATAGCAAAGGGTGACTACACCACCTTGCCCCAGCTGATTGATCAGCCAGTTGTGTCAGATTTGGATGGCCAGCCAGGGGTGGCATAATACATGCTGCAGCCCCTGGTAGACCCTGAGTGCACCTATGCCCTGGGTACCTAAGGTACACTGTACAGGGACTGATAAGGTGACCCAGTATCCAATTAGATATGCACCTAAGGTACATGGATGTCAATTTAGAGAGAGACAGCTAGGCTGTGGGTCTGATTAGCAGGCCCAAAGCCAGGGAAAGTCGTAAACCAGTGAAGCAAAAAGCAAAAATCGGGGGTGACAATAGGATTGCAGACCCCACTCTCCTACACTTGCCTCCTCAGCGGAGTCAAAGAAGCGGACCCATTCCTTTGTGACCAATCGTAGCCGAGCCGGGAACAGTAGCGAATAGGGGAGTTCTAGGGCTCGGAGCAGACGTTTCACCGCCGTGTAGTTGTTTCTACGCCGCTGCACAAGAGCAGTGTAGTCTGGGAAAAACATAACTGTACTCCCGCTCGCCTGAAGAGGGTCCATTTTCCGAGTTTCCCGAACCACCGCATCCCTGCCCCTGTGTCCCTGTAGTTGAGCAGTTTGAATATGAAGGGATGCGTTCTGACTCCAGGTTGCGGCTTCTGCACTAGTATACAGTGAGCCCACTCCACCATGAACTGCTCAGACAAGGTTCCCTGGGGCTACAGGTCTCGCAGCCAGCGTTCCGTGAATTGCTCCGGGTTCCTACCTTCCTCGCCTTCCGGCAGGCCCACCACGCGAATATTGTTACGGCGGGAGCGTCCTTCTGCATCCTCTGCCCGATCTTCCAGTATGTGGACACTGTATATCAAGTCCTGCAGCGTGGCTGCATGATTTTGCGTCACGGGCTGGAGCTCCCTCAAGGTTTGGTCGTGTGTGGCCACTCGATCAGCGAGCTTCTGGTGACCTGCATGAAGCAAAGTGAAGTCCGCGCTGACTGTTGATTCTGGTCTCCAGGGAGGTCCTTGTGTGGTTTAATGCTGCACCAATTCGCTCCACCACTGCAAGAAAAGGCAATTTTGGCTGCTAGGGCCGCAGACGCTGGGTCCGGCATCTCTTCTGCAGTACCCTGCACAGGGTCAAGGCTGGCAGCCCTCACCCTGCACAGGGTCAAGGCTGGCAGCCCTCGAGTGTCCTTGCTGTGTCTTGGCCTGCATCCGGTCTATCACCAGTTGCGTGCTGTGGGCATTCGCTGGCTACTCTCCACTCCTCCGGTGTGTCGTGAAGCACTATACCCTAGGGCCAGTGTATCTATTTTGCCAATGCAGTTCACCAGCAGACGAATAGGTTCTGCCTATCAGTAGTAGTGGCACACCCAGTGCCAGTGGTGTTCGCGCTGCAGATCAGGGATGCTTAGCCAATATCAGGCCTCCAGCAGGCGGCAGTACAACATAAGCAGTGTCCTGGTGAGGGAAGAGCGAGGCGCTACTACAGCCTCCTCCGGGTAATGGCTCGTACTTGTGTCCCTCTGGTCATGCACCACCTACTCGTTCTCAATACCCCTTTCGGTCCGGAGCTGCACCGGTAGCCTTCGGGCCCAATCGAGTCCCACTGTTACCACCGTCCCCCCCCCCCCCCCCCCCCCCCGTCTGCCACGCCACTGTAAGGTCAGCAGCTCCTCATGTGATCCCACCGGGTCCGACTGTTCGACTTGACCCACATCTCTGCTCCGGAGTGCCCCCCACAGGCTCCCACGGAGTCGTCTATAACCTGTCAGAGGGTTGTCCCCAGAGTAGTCTTCAGATCAATCATCTCACAATGGCCGTGCGGCGGTACCTGTCAAGTTCCACACCGCCCTGTGGGGCCCCCGAGCAATTCCAAGCCTCCCCCTCTCAGCGGCCGCCTCAGTCCTGGGCAATCTTCTTGCTGAACTTCCACCCGCTGCACTTAGCCACTGTACCAGGGTCCACAGCGTTGTCTGTCTCCTGCAGGAGAGATGCGCAAACAGAGGTGCAACCCCACAGCCACTGCACCCGTTTCTCTGGGCGTGTCACACTTCGACATTAGGCTTGCACTCCATCTTCAGCCCCCAAGCGCGTGCCGTCTCTTCTCACCCCCCCCCCCCCCCCCCCGCCTCCACACACCAGCGGGGAGCTCAGGGAACACCACTGTGGGGCACCAGATCTCCAGAAGTCAGGGGGGGAAGCTTCCCCTTGCCTGTGGGCTATTCCAGAAGCCACCTGTCTCACAGGCCTTCACTTCTCTTGAGGCCTCTCCTCTTCGCGTCGTGCAGGACCCCAGGGGACACCAACTTTTTTTCCCATAGCTGCACCTAAGGTCCACACGCTGTCTATGCCATGTCGCTGCTGGCCCTCTCACAGCCCGCAGCTCCTGGATGTGAGGGTGGCGCCCCTGCGGTCCGCAGCTACAATCGCAGCGGGCGGACAGGGCGAGATCCTGCTGCCTCCTCTGCAGTGCTCAATCGCCTGGCCGTCCCCCAGCTCCAATACAGGGGTCTGTCCCGCTGCCCTGCGCGGGCGCCCTGCCGTGCACAACTTTACCCACTCACTTGTTGTTGGGACTCGAGGGCTCTGCAGCAGGGCACCAGTATGTCAAAGGCGAGGGAGCACTTCTGCCGTCAAGGCTCACCAACTTCGCGACTCCGCTGCAATTTCAGGACTGACAGCGCACTGTATTGTGCCAGTCCAGTCTACAAAATGTCTGCGCACAGCCTCTCTGCTAGCAAAACCGCGTGCTTGTCAGCAGCAGCACTCCTTACCCAGCCGGCCAAACTTCGCAATAAGACTGTCCACGGACTCTGCGCCCCCACTGGCATCCAGGCTCCAGTGTCATCGTTGTATTCAGTACTTCCAGGAGAAATATGCTGGATAAGAGGGGATCAAAGTACGGAGCACTATCTAGTTGTGTCCGCCATGTTTCCCGGCTGGCTACGCCCCCATCTTCTACATACAATCTTGTTGTCCGATATTCTGATGCAGGAATCTGTTCTTATCGTTCATCATAGCGTCCACCTTTTCCAGTTGGGAACAGCTGCGGAAAACGTGCTTCCAAACTTTCTTCCCAAACACTCATAGGAGTCCCCTTCACTTTCTTCATTTGGAATAATTCAATGGTATTCCCCATCACTTCTTTCGAATGAAGTGGATGTATACTATAATGTTCATACATTTCTTCACTTTTGGGCTTGTCCTCTTTCTTAATTTGATCACTTTACATTTCACCATCATCTCCTAAAAGTATTTCTTCTTCCACATACACATTTTTGTAGTAATCTTTGTTTTTTAGAAGATATAATGTTGCCAATATGGTGCTCCGCAAGTGTGGGGGGGGGCAGCCGATTGTGGGTGCCACAGAAACCCCCCCCCCCCCCCCCCCCGCTCACCTCCGTGTCGACTCCCTTAGAGTGCCTGTGTCGTGCCCCCGACTAGGTTGAATTGCAAGGGTGGCAGACACGTGTCTCAGTGTCCCTCGGTGCAGGTCTTCAGGCCTGTCTCCCAGGTTGCAGCGGGGGTCCGGCACCCGCCGGACCGGAGCCTCGCAGCGCAGCCGCACGTCGAATCACGCCAGCCGGCGCGCGTCCAAATCGAGGCCGCGGATCCGCGGCCCAGGGCACCAGCAGCCTAGTCCCTGTCGCTGACCGCTCCGAGCAATCCAGATGGTCCCGATTTCGCCCGCACCGGAGTTGTTTGGGCGTTGGATGGTGTGGCTCTACCCCCGAAGGCTCCATCATGGAAGGATTAATAGAGGATATTTCTGGCGATGGCGCGGAGCTTAGGAATCAAGCGTCCACCATCGGCGCTGGCAAGCTCCTCCGCCCAACGTCAGATTTTCTTACCCGCTCTGTTTGCAGTAGGGTGGGTCCTCTGGATTGAGGCTGCAGGTGTCCTCTGGAGGCAGGTCAGGGGTCGCTGGATCTCTGGTCCGGATCGCCGGGGGACCTCCTCATGGTGTTTTTCAACTCAAACTCTGGCCGGGCTCGCGGGTGCAGAGTGCGCTGGATTCGCGGTTTCTGGTTGGCACCAGAAGCTGCAGTTCAAACATGTCCAGTGTTAACGGGAGAAAACGCTTGGAAAGTGAATGGTGGATGGACGAAGACTGCCATCCCTCGCTATATAACCATAACCACCAAGTTGTAATCACTCAAGTGTCTGTCGCAGAGGGTCAAACGTAAATAAAATAGAAGCTGAAAACACGACAAGGTTGGCTGGGAAGCGCCCCCCACACCCCCATATAAATAATTAATAGTTTTTGAGACATTGAGTATTTGAAAAAAAGGAGATCGGCTGGTCTCGTTTAGGAAAAAGCTTTTTGGTCCTGATGAGAACCCTATTGACTAGTATTGGGTTTGAAACCCGTCGACCACGCAGTTCTTTACAACAAGTGCAGTGAAAAGAAAAGTACCCCTGGTTTCGTATCAATTAATTGTGACAAAAATATTAGGCAAAGAGATTATGTAGTACGACCAGAGGGTTCATAGACTATAGGCACTGTTGGTTTTATGATGCCTGTTCAGTAAACTGAAATGAAGTGTTTTTTTCCATGTTATTTTCCCATGCAGGTGTTTAACTGTTTTTATTATTATTTTTTGTGATGTTGTAATTTCTAAACATGTATTGTTTTTGTTTGTAACATTATGAAAGGTGGGTGTGGGCTGTATATATGGTATATGTACATTGTTGAATGATTTTTGATACAAAGAAAAAAAAAAAGCACAATAAGTCTTTGAGAAACTGATAAAATAAAGACGTGAAGTTGAAACATTTGGTGTCACATTGAGTAAGGGATGTGTCCCATTTGAAAAGAGATAAAATAGTGCACAGTATTGACAACTTCATTGTTGTTTTGGAAAGTAAATGCAGCCAGGTCCTCTGGGGTTTTTGACGTTGTTGTCTGCTGGACACGCCGGGGTTTTGTAGGAGCCGGTTCGAGGGGAGACGGGCCTGTAGGGCTGGGGCCACGTCAGTGGGCATAATCCTCTTGTTAGCTCTGCACAGCTTCTCGTCCTTCTCTTTTCTTGTGGTTGCTGGATCTGAGGAAGCAATGCAATGCTTTGAAAGATTGTACATATACTTTGTATTGGGTTTTTAGTAGAATGCCAAGTAGATTAATTACAGATTACTTTTCCTACACAGTGCAGTATGCCTGGATACTGTACTGGGACATTTCTAGTAAGGTAGGTTAAAACTGTAAACAAAGAACAAAAACGCTTTTAAGACTTTTATAGATTTTCCAACTCCACACTTAAACAGAAAAATAGTCAAGGGGGGGGGGCTTGCAGTTTCAAGGATGCACTCCTGAAACACCTCAGCAGCAAGGGGGCGGGGGGTTGGGAGTGCTGAGGCCCAATGTTATCCAACGGGGATAGGGGCCTCCGGTTGGCTGTTTACGAGCAGGCCACAATGTTGTAGGTGCAAAGCTCCTGGACTTAAGCTCAGGGCAAATCTTAAGCTCGGGGCAAATGGGGGTCCAAGCCAGCACAAAAGGTGCACCCTCAGCTGCACTAGGGCAGGCAGGTGTAGAGTGCTGTTTTGGCATCGGGCGCCCTGTAGCTTTCAATGGGGAGTCTCCAGTTCAAAAACACACTGCAGGCTCGGGGAAGGTGGTCTTCTGGGTGTGACCACCACTTGGAGAGGTAACTTGGGGTGCTGGGGGTTGGTTAGGCACCTTCGGTTGGGACACCCAAGGCTGTGGGGCGTCGGGTGCATGGGTGCCTTTTAGGGTCGGATCTTACCATCTCCTGGTTGTGGTTGGGGGGACCTTCTGGTTTGAGGCTGCAGGCGTCGGCTGGAGGTTTGAGGCAGGTCAGGGGTCACCGGACCACAGGTCAGGATCGCCAGGGAGACCTCCTCGTGATGTTGGGCCACTTCAACTGCAGCCGTGGGTGAACAAATCCGGTGTTCATGGGAGACGGAGCCTCTTCTTTTAAAGGCAGGGCTGATCCTAGGGGTTCTTGAGGCTGCTGGCTGCAGGTCACACCAGAGTTTGCTTCTGCAGGTTTGAGGTGGGAACATGACTTGGCCCCAGCCCTAAAGTGAGTAGGTGTCCTTCTTAGCTTTGGCTCGGCTATTCGGTCCATCTTTTCTTCTTGTGGTTTCTTATCTGAGGAAGCAAGGTTCAGGAGTGCTCCTAAATACTAGATTTAGGGGCATTACAGGTAGGTAAAAAGGTTGGGACCATGGGTCTCTTCCCTGGGGTGGATACACCCCCTATTATGCCACCCTCAAGTGGGAGGGAGACATATGTCTCACCCTGGTTGGCCGAGTCTCCCCATCTGCAAGATGGTGGGGACTGAGCGGTGTGCTTCACCTCGCTTCCACCTGAGGGGTGGAGTTGGCAGAGGTGGGCACACCTCTCTTCCTCACTTGGTTTTCCTGCCGGTTCTCCCGCTCAGAACCAGTGAGGACCAGTTGCTGAAAGCAGCAAGTGCCCTGGGGAAGCTCACAAAGGCGGCAAGCCTTTGAAGCTTTCCCTTCGTGAACACTGCCCATCCTGGTGGAGGAGGCTTGGCAGCCTCAAGAGCCAAAGGACCTACCCTGCCTTCCCAAACCAAGACTTTGTGGGTGACCAAATCCTGTGCTCATGGGAGACACTCTGGCTTAGGCCAAATCTGCGAGTCTGCACCAGACACCCACAGCCAGAGTTTGCGTGCCGACACCATGAGGTCTCCCCGGCAAACCTGACCTGAGATCTAGTGATCTCTGACCTGCTTCGAATCTCTAATCAACGCCTGCAGTCCCTTTTTGGGACCCCGACCGGAGCTGGTAAGAAAAACCCGATGCCTAAAGACACTTGACGTCCCACTGCCTTGGGTGGCACGACCAACGCTGTCGCAGCATCCCCAGGCATTCCAACTTACCTCTCCAACCAGTGGTCACCTCTAGAAGGTCTTAGTCCCCGAACCTGCAGTGTTTGTTGCAACCAGACCATCCTCTTGAAACAAACAAAGCACCCAATGCCTAAACAGCACCCTGTACCCACTCCCCCCTGTGCTGCTGTTGGTGCACCTTGTGTGCTAACTCGGATCCCCTTTGCCCTCAGGCTAACACCAGGAGCTTTGCTCCCACAACCTTGTGGCCTACTCGTGAGCAGCTACCAATCAACAGTCTCCTATCCCCGTTGGATAACAATGGGTTTCAGCACTCTGCACCCGGCCGCCTTAGTGCCGCTGAGGGTGCTTTGATAGTGCATTCTAGACCCTGGGGGAACCCTGTTTTTAACCCCAGAAAGCCAACTTCCACAACCAAGTACTTGACTGTAAACCAATAACTCCATTTCCTCCCATAGGATTGCATTGACTGTGCTTTTTGAAAATTGTTGTGTGGAGTCGGTTTGTATGGAAGTCTAAGAAAACTGCAAATATATAAAAACTGCTTTACTTTCCTTTTCCCTAGGGAAGTTCCGAGTGTGTTATCTAGGCATATCACACTGAGTAGAAAAAGTAATCTAACAGTAATTTCAACTGCATTCAAAACATTTACAAACCTGTAACAAAGATATTTTCATTCACCTTGCTTGTATTGTTCAACCTGTCTTAAAAAGTACTATTAACACTTACCTGTGCCAGGCTTGCTTTGTTCTAGGAAATAAATATAACTAAATATATGTATACAAACAAATTGTCCAGAGATCAGTTTTGAGTGTGACATTTCTTGCTTGTGTACCATAAAAGATTAGCACTACCCTCTAAAATAGCCTTACTGATCGCCCACACTACCGCGAATAGAGATTAAGGTTGTACTACTTTTTCATCTGCCTACCTTTGGGGTTCCATTGGACTCTGTGCACACTACACCTTACTTTGGTATGGTATATACAGAGCCAGCTTCATACACTGGGCTCAAGTCCTTCTTGTGGCTCCGGATTTGGCACGAAGAGTCTGGTTTTCCAACCTTCTGAGCAGGTCTAGCGATCCTCCGATAAGACTGCCCCTTTAGGAGAATCTTTTGTCGCAGCAACAGGGGATCTTTATTCACCTGAACCTGTCCAGCTTACTCCTCCTTCCGTGGAGATTGAGCGGGGGTAGTTTACAGCTTTCGACCTTCCACCCAAAGTCTGTGATGTCATCTTGGCAGCCAGGCGTCCCTCCCTAAATCAGTATACGCCTGTAGATGGAACACATCTGTGGCATTGTTCACAGCCAAGGCTGTTGATCACTTTTCTGCCCCTCTTTCAGAGGTTCTCTTGTACATACTTTCGTTGGGCCAGCAAGGCTCTGCTTTGGATCCCCACATGGGTTATCTTGCAGTTATCTCTGCCTTTGAGACTTCCAGATCAGCCTTCCTTGTACAAGTCTTATATTGTAAAAAGATTCCTTAAGGGCCTTACACACTTGTTTCCTCTGTTCCCTTTCATAATGCCTCAGTAGGATTTGAATTTAGTTTTGACTTTCTTAGGGGTTTTCCTTTCAAGCCTAGTCATAATTGCCCTCTTGGGCTTAAAACTGCTTCTTATTGCCTTCTCCTCTGCTTGCAGAGTTAGTGAGCTTCAGGTTCTCTTTTCCAAGCCTCCTTATCTGTCTGTCCATCGGTTAAAGCGGTGCTTCGAAAGAAACTTCATTCCTCCCTAAAGTTGTATTTCCCTTTCATGTGGGACATTGCTCCACTCAGCCCACCTTTCACCTGTACCTGCATCTCTCCAAAGATGAGGAGAGACTCCACTGCCTGGATCCAAAACGTGCATTGTCTTTCTATCTTGATCATACCAAAGACTTCAGGCTGGATAATCAACTCTTCATTGGCTATTTGGGCACCAAAAAAGGTTGGGCTGTGCAAAAACGGGCCATTTCTCGATGGGTTGGTCTCTGCTTTAAAATATGCTATGCATTGGTGAAGGAACCTCCTGTGGGGTTGTGTGCTCACTCTACTATTCACTAGAGCAAAAGCAGCAACCACTGCGTTGGCACGGGGAGTCCCAGTCCTTGATATGTTAGGCAGCGACATGGGCATTCCTGCACACTTTTACCAGACCCTATTGCCTGGATTGCCAATTCCGGAGGGACGGGTACTTAGCCCATTCGGCTATCCAGTACTTCCTTGTGTGTTCCTGATTCTCGGACCCTTGTCCGGAGTTGGTATTGCTGGGGTATCTATTCTAAAGGTAAGGAATCTACAAATGGAAGTGTCAATCAGATGAATAAGTTACTCACCTTCGGTTACGATATATCTGTAGAGACAATCTGATAAACTACTAGCAGTAGATTCCTTAAGGTAAAATTATCCCCAGGTGTGAGACTGGATCTGGAAAACTTTTTGCCACAGCATCCCTGCGTGCCGGAGGACGGCACAACGTGACTCTGCCCTGACGTTGTCCGTGTACGTGACGTCAGTGAGGTCACATAAGTCTCACTCCGGTGCGCTGACATTCTTTTCCGCGTGCAATGCGTGTGAGAAGGTGGCCTGATATGCAGTGCTCACTATTCTAGTGAACACTATGTATCAGTCCAGCAACCCTTATTGATGATTGGTTGTAAGTCAACCTTATAGACCAGCTATCCTAGTAGCGTGGATACGAGCAGTCTAAGGCTAAAGACTCGAGAGGGCGTGTTAAGCCAGCTGTTTACCACACATATACCCCTTGAATACCAAGTGAAAGGACACCACACAAGTGTTATGAAAATAAACAGTTATTTATTTAGATCACAACAGCCCTGTACTCTTTATGAGGACAGGGTACTAAGCACAAAACAAAACTCTTGTAAAAATACTTAAGTTGGCACAGTATATACAAATGCCCGAGGGGCACGGAAAACCATATACTTGAAAAGTGGAATGCGAAATTACTAGCAGGTAAGTACAGTACTAATAGGCTTTGGAATCGCTAGATCTTGACTATAGAATCTTCAGATTACTTCTAGGAGACCCAGGGGACTCGGGTGCAGAGTGTGCACTCTCACGCGGGATGCGGGACAAAGTCTATGGTAGCTAGAATTTGCAAAGTTAGTGTTCTCGGGCGAACCCGACCTGGTAGGAGGAAAACGAAAGTGGATTCTGACCCTTGGATAGTGAGGCTATGCTGGGGCACCGAAATGCCGATGTTACCTAGCCCAGGGGCTGCAGCTGCATAGGACTCGAAGGACGTCGGGAATCCTCGTAGACGGACCAGGAGCCTGGAAGAAAGAAGTTGCTGGCAGGCGACCAGTGAAGAAAGTTCGGTGGATCCAAGCCTGGATCGATGGAAGATGACACCTGAAAGCAGAGGGGACCAAGTTCGAGACTACTAGCCAGTAGTCAGTGGGCACCAGGAGGGCACCGGATGGTAGCCGCCTCCACTAGGTGAGTGGGTGACGCTGTGCTCGAAGATCTCACGGACCAGGAGGCGTTGTCGGCGACCAGGAAGGAGGAGCGAGCTGTCCCACGAAGATTGAAGCTGTCGGCGTCGCTGGACCCAGGATTGGGCAACAAAGCCTTGGCAAATCCAAGCCCACGCGGTGGACCTAAAATGGCGTCTGGAGTGGACCAGGAGGGTCCGGGGTGCCTCTCTTGAAGAAGGAAGCAAGGGCCAGTCTGGAGCAACCAGACCAGCAGCAGTGATGTCGTCGGGCGTCGTTCAGAAGGCCACAAGCCAGCCGGCTAGTAGCCAAACAACGCGGTGCACAGCAAACAGCAGAAGGGCCCCACGCAGATCGTGGAGATGCAGGGAGGCTGATCTTGGCTGCTGGAGCTGCGCCGGGTTGGGGCTTCTCGGACCCCAAAGCACACACCAGTGGAAGACTCGGTGGGCTTGTTACAAAGAAGTCGTGCAGTCTTGGCGATCGTCGGTCCCTCGGTCTCGTCGCACTCACAGTTCTCAGCTTTGCTGTAGAGGTGAGTAGAGGTCAGAGGTGCCAGGGAAGCCGGGTCTCGTCGAGCTGGGTCGTCGGATTCGTGATGAAGGACTTGCAGCAGACCGCAGTGTTCTTAGGATGGTGCCTGCGGATGCAGGGTGACTACTCTTTAGCCACAAGGGAGAATCTTGATGAAGAAATCTTGAAGTCCTTTCGAAGAAAGTCGTGTCTTGATTCCAAAGATGATCTAATTTGAACAGGGGGCCCGCTCCTATCTTTATACTAAAAAAGGGGGCTGACCCGGTGACTAGGTCCTGCCTATGGGTGGGACCAGGAGGGGGGTGGTTACACCCCTCTCCCCTGCCGGACTTCCCCAGGCCAGGGGCTGGTGTGCCCCTGGAACTGGTTCTGACTGGCCTATGCGTAGTGAGCACCGGGGGTGCCACTCAGCAGTCACCTTCCTGAAAAGCCCTGCCTACCCAGGATACACAAAACCATGTCTGGGATGGTGCTAGCACCGCCCCGGACAGGAAACCCTTTGTCCAAGCCTCCCTCGCTGGAAGGACTCCCAGCAGCAGGAGGTCAGACTCGTGTCTGTGGTGGCAGCATCCATTTTGTGGAGCTGAGGCTTTAGTTAACTTTAACCGGGGTTCACAGTTACATACATGTCGTGCCCCTCTAGAAGGGTGGAATGCTAACCCCGTCGCCAGAATTGGCGAGGGGTTAGTATTCCAATTCGTATGACACCTTACTCGACATGTTTTGATAAAGCAATACCAAAGTTAGCATTTAACCGCGAGGATTATAATGCACTTAAGAGTATATGGTATGCAATATCATGGAACAGCTATTAGGACTTGGTTCCGCAAGCTGCAGACAGGCTCAGCTCATGCCAGAGCACCATCTCACACGATTCCAAGCACTCTGCCTTCAGGATTGTCAAGGCCTGCCATAGGAGTGACTGATAGGAATCTGTGTGTCCATTTTAGGGTTAGGTATAGGTATACTATACCTACAGCAAAGGGTGATTACACGACTTTGCCCCAGCGGTCATGCAGCCAGTTGTGTCAAATTTAGGAGGCCAGCCAGGGGTGGCATAATACATGCTGCAGCCCCTGGCAGCCCTGGGTACACCCATGCCCTGAGTTACAGGGTCTGATAGGGTGGCCCAGTACCAATTGGAAATGTACCTAGGGTACATGGAATCCATTTTAAAGAGAGAGCAGTAGGCCTGGGGTCCTGATTGGCAGGGTCCCAGGTCGACTATGTCCAAAACCAGCTAAAACACAGGGCAAAAAGTTGGGGGCAACCATAGTCAGGATGTTCCTTCCTACAATGCGGATCCGGATTTTGTTCCCTTGACCTGTTTTCAGGCCTTCTTTTAACGCTTTTGCGTTGAGGGACAGTGTGCGAATGCCTTTGTTTCAAGACCTGTACTTCTTGTATGATTCAGATGTCGGCGACGGACCCTCACCCTATTTGTATGTGGTGTTTGGGCAAGCACCATGACTCGCCGGACTGCGACGCTAGTCAGCTTCTTAAGCCGTTGTCCCTGTGGGGAGTGCCGGATGAAATTGCTTTCGGCCCGCTTGTGCAGATCGGTCTCGTCACAGCGTCTATTCCCTACCTAAGAAGCCAGACTCCGCCGATTCAGACTGCGGCATTGTCCTTCACCGAGGCCCCACGGGCGTCGCTCTCCCGCTGGTAAGTCCTGCAGCTCGTCTCCGAGGCCTTGTCCTCGTTCTGCAGAGGGCGCGGGTTCCCGACGTGAGGTGCGCCGTCGCCACTATATCCGCTGTTTCCTAGTGTCTGGGCGACTAGGGCCCAAATGAAGGCCTACGCTACGGCTCTGCAGGCTTCTTTGGGACGTCTGCGGATTCGACCCCGGCACCGGCAAGTTCGGCGTCAGGTTTTGGGGGTGTGGTGTTGTCTAAGTGCAGCCCTTCGGGGGTTCCCCTCTTCGAACAAAGGCGTCCCTGCCTCGCCGCAAATCCCCGCGGGATTCCCTGTGGTGTCGCAAGAGGTCGCTGGGACTCACGGTTCGTCCCTGAGTCCCCCTCGGTCCTCTGGGCAGGCGGCTGCCTTAGCAAAGGCCGAGCCAACGCCATTCTGGTGCCGACTGCTTTCCTGGCGGCGGCGCGGGTGGTGGCCGGGACTCGGGACGCCTCCCCAAGTCCTCGCGGACTTCTACGCAGGCGGCTGCCGTCGGAGGTCAAGCCCGAGCCTTTTCGGTGCCGTTCATTAGCTGCTCTGGCTCCGACCCCGCCCCATTCTCCTAGGAAGCACGTGGGGTTGGAGGTCGACTCAGCACCCCTGATGGCCACTTCGACGCCGATCGAGGACACACCGGTGCCTAAGGCGGACTCAACGGCGCCGGCCCGGTGTCGGGTCGTCAACTTCTCCGGAGGTTTGTCATCTCCTTGTCTTCTCTTCACCGGAGACTGGACGCCGCGTTGTTGCTTTTTCCCCAGCATCTTCCAGGGAGGGCTCTACGCAGTCTATGCGGCCACAGCCCCCGGACCCTCTCTTCCTCAACTCGCTGTTGGTTGCCCCGTAGGCTTCTCCACCTTCTTGGGAGACCCCTCATGTCCCCCTCTCGTCCATGGATCTGCCATCCTACAAGGGCTGGCCATTTCTTTATCCAGCTGGACTCTGGGATGGACGGCTTAGTTTGCAACCTTCGCCCACGGAGGAATGGTAGGGCACGATTACTCCGCATCTTTTTTTCTGCGGACTTTCAGTCCGCATACCATTACTCCGCAAGGTCATTGACCTCGCATACCATCACTCCACTACGCCCTACAGAGGCGAGTGTAGCCTTTGTCTGGGCCATTTCCACGGCCGCTGGCATTTTGCAAATGGGCAACCTAGTCAATCCATTCCCCACAGACCATTTATTGGAGGTTCTCCACCAGCGCTCTGGTGGAGGAGAGCTGCTTCTTCCATTTGAAGCCCCGCTCCACAACCCTCTTCTAGGGGCGTCCTACCACGGGAGATCCGGTGCCTCAGCCGCTCCTCCACCGTCCTGCTCCGCACGATCCAGTCTGCCTTTCTTTTCACCCTTCTGCCCAGGACCCTCTCCTACAGACTGCTTTTCCTTCCTTCCCTTCAGTGTTGCTCCCTCTGTCACTGGAGGCCCGGCGGTTGGACTCCTGGTGGTGTAACATCTTCGCTTCCACTAATGCTGCTTTGCAGGCGGTCAACACGCTTTTTGTGTTGGCCTGGGCTACCTCCAGCCAATGGGATTCCGCGGAGCCCCTTCTGTCTCGCTCCTCACATGAAGGTATCTGCGCTGATATGCGGCCCCGTGTGCTGGATGGTCGTGAGTTAGCTGCATTTATTCTCCATTCGGCCTTGGATGTTTCTGATTCTCTCTGCCATGCTGTGGCAAGTTCTGTTGCTCTCCGCCGCCATGCTTGGTTGCGGAATGGCGTTTTTCTGGAGAATATTAGGGAGCCTCTTGTTGACCTGCCTTTTGATGGGATTCTTTTACCTAACACCCACGCTGACTCCACCGTTCAACGACTCCTTGCGGGGCTCTGTCCTCCTGCCCCTCCGTAAGCTTTGGCTTGTCGGTCCTCGGGTGCCTCATGGGAGGCATTTATCCCACCTTTCTCTTTGGGCCTAGTCTTTTGGTTGGCCCGTCTGTGTGTTCTGTGTGGTTTGGAATGCCTTTGGGGGTCCTTAAGTTGGCCCTTCTGTACTGTTGGCTGCTGGTACAGCCCTTTGGCTTCTGCGGATTGTTTTTTGGCTGTTAGTGAAGCCATATAGATAGTCAGGTTGGGCCATCTGTGTATTTTTTTGGCTGATTGGCTAGCCGCCTGTGGCGCTACCCACAGGTCCTTTGTTCTTGACCTCTGCTGCTGGGTTTTTCCCGAAGAGGTGTAGACACCTTCTCGGGTTTCTCACCTTTCCTGGCGTCACTGTACACCTCTTGGTGCAGTCTTTTTTCTTCTGTCTTAGCCCAGGTAGCGCTGCTCCAGGTTCTGTCCTGCTCAGTATCCGCTAAATCGTCAGACCGACTTTGACATGCCATCTACGGCGTCTGGTCGTGGTGTTTCCACCTTCTGAGGTTACGGCCTGGTCCTCTGCCTTGCGTTCCAGGGGGGCTAGGATACTCCTGGTATTCTCCGGTGTTCTGGTTGATGGCTTTAGGTCCATCCTATGTATTTCTCCTTTATCTTCTGGCTGGTCCTACTTCTTTTCATGAGTCGGGTTATGTCTCTTGAACGGTGCTTCTCTGGGGCTTGTTCTAGGGTTCCCTTGCCTCTGCCTTTATCTTGCGCTTGGCTTGTTCTGGGCGCACTGCTTCGTAGTATTTGCCAGCTGCCGGCTGCGCTCGCCTGGTCGTTATGGTCCGCTTTCGTGGGCCTTGGCGTGTACCCTTGTGCCCCTTGTTCTGCTGGAGCTTTGCGCGACTGTCTTATCACGCCTGCGCGTCTCGGCTGTGGGCTGTTCCTGCCTTGTCCGCTGCCTCGGGGCTGATGCCAGTTCAGCTGTCCCCTTCGCTGTGTGTTCGTGTTCTCCTGCGGTGGGCTCTGCCTCAGTTTCCACCTCTTCTCATTGGAGTTTGAGTGGTTCTTTTCCTCCTTGGAACTCTTTTGGTAATGTCTGTCCCTTCAAGGTTTTCTGGTGGATGCCCTTTGCACCTCTGGTAGGCTTGGGGTATCCTGGCCTTCCCTTCGCCTTGTTCTTGCTCACTTCTGCTTGGCGAGGGCTGGGCCGTCCTTCCTGTCTCCATGCCAACATCCCCTGTTGGGGCCCTGTGTTTTTTCTAAGCTAGTGAGGGTCTCTCGCAGACCCTCCACCCCTCAGGGTATGGCTAGGGAATCTATTCTACGTTAAGGAATCTGCGGCTAGTAGTCTCTATCAGATGTACAAGTTACTTACCTTCGGTAACGATGTATCTGATAGACGATTCTAGACGCAGATTCCGTCACGGCCTGCCCTTCCTCCCCGTTTTGCGAGGGCCTTCAGCTTGGTCTTCTGCTCTCGCCTCCCTCCGGGTGGCTTTGTCTTCTGTGAATACCTCTTTCACTTCCTCCCTGGCAGAATGCTTCGTTCTGTTTAATTGTTCCACTCCTTCCTTTCTGGTGCTTGGACGGTGTGTTCATGTGTACTCAGCATCCCTACACCCTGTTTTTTTTCCAGTGTAGGGCCTACTCATGATCTTCCTCTGTTTTTATTGCTTGGGGTGTCTACCTCCTCTGCAGGCTTCTGGTTTAGGATCTCTTAGCTGTGCCTCAGCCCTTTGCTCTTTACTGGGGATGCAACACTCTTGGATGATGTTGTCTTGAGGTAGATTGTCGTTACTCATCTGTTCCAGACTTGTTGCCCCTCACTGTTCTAGATTGGGGGTGCAGTCTTTCTGTCGTCTGCCATGACATTTTTCAAGTGTTTCTCTGCTTCCAGGGAGAATATCTCCTTCACGTTGCAGGGTTGCTCCACAGAGCGGTGCTCTGCTCTTTTCCTTCCATGACTTTCAGCAACACAGTGCCTGGCACTGTCCCTAAAAGGGCTGTTCCTCACCATTCGCTTCTTTCCTTTCTGATTCTCTGACTTCTTTACACACTGTTCCCATACTCTCACAGTTTTGTTGGTGATTGCTCCGCGTTGTGGCGTGGAAAATTTCTCCGAAGAAAACTGATGTCAGCACGCCGGGGTGGGACTTATGTGACTGCTGATGTCACGTACGCGGACATCAGGGCGGAGTCACGTTGTGCCGTCCCCGGGCGCGCAGAGATGCTGTGGCAAAGAGATTTCTGGATCCAGTCTCACGCCTGGGAATAATTCTACGTTAAGGAATCTGCGGCCAGAATCGTCTCTACCAGATACATAGTTACCGAAGGTAAGTAACTTGTACTTCTAGCTGTAGATTCCTTACAGCCCTGCTTTCTAGGCACCGGAACTCCCCTGAAGGGCCTTAGTTTTGGCGCCCGAGTGGTCAGTGTCTTTCAAGGCTCTGCTACTGGCGTGGAAAGTCGTGTTTAGAAATTACCTTAGTGTGCATGGGCAGTGTCTACATAGGTTCTGGGGGAATTTCTAAAGGTAAGGGATCTACAACTAGAAAGTCTCTACCAGACACATTGTGGCAGAAGGTAAGTAACTAGTTCTACTATGCATGTAAAACCAATATAGATGTAATTCATGGTATTGTGAGGTGCTTAGTACATTATGCAAATGCGCTTCTCAGAAAGAGGGCTCGTCAGTGGTGGGAGTTTAAGTACATTTATCCAGTATTAGGGTGTCTTTCATAGATTTACATGCTTGAATATTCCCCTTCGTTGACGTGGGAGTCCCACGGTAAATAAAATAGCAATAAAATATGTATGTAAAAACATAACACATAAAACTACACACTAGAAATAGTTGCAAATACCAGGTCATAATTCCCCCCTTAGGAATACATGGCAAGAGAGAAAAAACATTTGTAACATATCCTGGTCATTATGTTAGTCCAAACTACAGCCAATCCGGCGCTAGCACCCCTCCAGAACCTTCTCCTCAGAGGCTCAGGCCCTCAGATTTTCTACCGCATGTCGTGTGAAGGGAGTCTCCCTGAGCTCTGCTCAGTTTTCTACTTCTTTCTGGTTTCCAGAACTTTCTACAATGTCTTCAAGTAAGAAGTCTTTGTTTGGACCTTATTCTTTTTGTGGGAAATTGAGACTTTATTCTGAAGACCCCCACAAGAAATGTATCTACTGCCTACCATGGAAGCGCGTTACGAAGGTGCTGAATCTCACATTCCTCTACTCGCCAGCGTTGCCTCTGATCTATCACCCTGCCCTGTCCTTGTTGCAGGAGATGGGGTTCCAACGCCTGTGCAAGCGTCTTGTGATACTTACATGGGGGGACCTTTTTCGAGAGGGTGTCTTCCATACCCGTGAGCAATTTTTTGGTAGTGGGGATTTTTCCCCGTTGGAGTTGGTTTACTATGTCCGGTTAAGGCAAGGTTTGAGGACGCTGCTGCCAGAGTTCCCCAAGGAACCGGGCGTAGCCTTACCGCTCCACGTGATGTTGCTCTCCGATGGGCGTCATTTGGTCTCTAGGTTATATAGTGCCATCCGGAAACAGAGGGTCACTTCGCCTAGTCGGGCACACGAACGGTGGAATGTGGAGCTCGGAATTTCTATCTCTGATGACCAATGGGCGTACTGTTGTGGTGTGACGGCCAATGTCTCCTCTAGCTGCTGCTTGAAAATCATACACTATAAATTTATACAACGATACTATTACACTCCAGTTAGGAAACTCAGGTTCCGGTTAGCGGAAGACGGTAGATGTGCACGTTGCCATGCGGCGGGGGCCGATTTCCTACATCTGGCGTGGGAGTGTGGGGCCATTGCTGAGTACTGGGTACATGTTCACGAGGCCCTTCAGGTCATGACTGAGGATGGGGTATTGTTCGACCCTATGGTCCTACTACTGGGATATACTAAGGAGGTGCCGGCACTCTATCGCAGGTTTGTGGACGTGGCTTTACTGTTGGCAAAACGTTGTGTGGCGTGTTGTTGGGGGCGGGGCAGGGTACCACGGTTCAGGGACTGGTTGAGGGATGTCCTTTATTGTCAGGACCAATGCAATGTGTACACAGAAATGATGCCTGTGCGCTGTAGGCCTAGGGACTTCTGGAGCCCGTTGCAGGTATACCTACTTACTCGAGCTGCGCAGGACTCTGAGTCAGACAGTGAGGAACGGGTCGGGGTTGGATAAAGTGGTAACACTTGCTGGGAATTGACCTATATCTATCCGATACCCTATGACACAGCGACTGGAGAGGTCCCTGTGCACTGCTTCTTGGTTGCTTGTGATAATTACGCTGTATTTGCATGGGGGGGGCGGGGGGGGGGGAACACTGCCTGCCCCTATGCGATGATGCCTAGAGTACCTCGGCCTAGTGGCTGTTGGCCTATGGATGTGAGACCACTGTATTGATGCTATTTTCCGACCTGGTAAACTTTCTGCTTTGTATCCACACTGCTGCTGACGTTGCATGCTCTGTCCAGATGTGTTGCACTCCAATTGCTTGCTGATATCGTCATTCCATGAATATCTGTCTTGATATGCTTTTTGACTTGGCAACTGGGCTTTCCATGTACGCTGCTGCATTGCATTGTCCCTGTATCTTTGTATGCTTTGTATATTTGCCATTACTGACCTCTGCTTGTCGTCCAATAAAAAGGTTTTAAAAAAAAAAAAAAACATCTACTGCCTACCATGATCATGAGGCAGGCAAATGTAAATTCTGCAGGACTTTCTCCACCAAGACCTTAAAGGATGGTGAGGGTTGCCTCCTCCTCTGGTTACAAAGGCTGAAGGACAAAGATTCAGCTCTTCCAGATGCTGAAAGCCTGGTGTCAGGTACTTATAAAGCCACCTCAAAGCGTAGCAGTGTGCAGGATTTACCTTCTCCTTTCTTAAAGAAGCTCTCACTTTTAAAGGCTCCTGCGGTGTCCCCACCGCCTCCTGCTACGCCCACGCCCCCGAGATCTGGCTCTCAGGCGTCTGCGGCTTCTACGCACGTTTCCACCTTAAAACGTGTAAAATCGTCGACTGGAGCGTCGACTATCGTCCGACGACAAGATCTGCTGTCTTCGGCTTGTTGACGACTTCAGCATCTGGTTCGTCGACGGTGGCTGCGTTGATGGCGTCTACATAGACTAAGGCATGCCTCACTTTATAAACTGTCTTGTCGACGATTCCAATTGCTTTGTCGTTGATGAAGGCTCTCTCGTCGTCTTCAGGATCTACGACGATGTCATCGACCACTCCGTCGACAAAGGTTCTGTCAACGGCTGTTTTGTCGCCGACGGCCTAGTCTACATCGGCTCCATCGACTGTGGATCTGTCGGCGGTAGCTCGGTCTTCCTTCGGATCCTTGCCTCTGGTGCCACTTCCTTCCTCCAGGTCTGGTTTTTTCTCCGCCGACCCTCTGCACCAATGTCGCCAAGTGCCTTTGGAACAGCATGACATCCTGCAAGACACACAGCCCCCGTCGCCCCTGTTTGCAACAGGTTCTGAGCAAGACACTGTTTCTGAGGACGATGAGGATGACCATTTCAGGGCAGCACGTAGCCCTTCTGAATTAGTTATAAAGTATCAGGACTATGGGGTGACCACGAGGACTCTTATTCTCCTGAGGAAGAACAGTCCACTCATGTTCCTATGGCGTCCGTTCCTCTTTCCCTCATTTCCAATATTCAGTATAAGCTAGAAGATTGCAACAGGCGTTTCCCACCATCTAGTCATGGTTCACCTCTGCCTACCGCATCTGAAAGAGACACATTAGTGATAGATTCCTTACCTTAGAATATCCCCAGGTGTCAGACTGGATCCGGAATGTTTTGCGTAGCAGTACTCTTGCGTGTCGGTAGGCGTCGTCTGCGGCTCCGCGTCCGTTGTCAGCGCCGTGGGCGCCGTGATTACGTCGTCTGAGTACTTAGACGCCGCCTCCGCGTGCTGACGTCAGTTCTTCTTTTTTCTTCGCCAGCTAGCTCAGATCTGGAAAAAGTTGTACTCAAGTCACTTTTTGACTAACCTTTGAGATACTTTTTGATCCTTTTTTCGAAGTCTATCAACTCAGACGGTGCCGGTAGGGATGCCCGGGTTCAAGCCCTGCGCCGACTGCAACCGACGGATGTCGGTTACCGACTCCCCCATCGCCGGTGCCTGCACTGTTTGGGCCAGGACCACGATGACCAGTCCTGCTCAGACTGCCGGGCCCTGACGTCTAAGGCTAGACGGGAGCGGTCCCGTAAGCGACTCGAGCTTCGCCAGTCTGCCCTGCGCTGCTCTAGGTCCCGGTCCGAAAGGAGGTCGAGGGACCGGTCGCGGGGCCATAGCCCCCACAGTTCCGGGAGTCGTCATCTGTCTTCGGGCTCGAAGTCCTCAGGTAAGAGGCACAAGAAGTCGAAGAGGCACCATCGCTCTTCTGACTCCTCCGACGCTCGCGCGATGTGGCCGTGGGTTCGGGCCACATCGTGGGTTCGGGCTGGAGCTGCAGGTGTCGCGGCCTGCCCCACACCCGCCGGTTCCTGGGCAGGACGTGACGCCGGGGGAGATTGCTGACTTCCTCATGGCCATGAGGTGGCTCGCTCCTCCGTCGGGTTCCGCGGCGCCTTCGGGCCAAGTGGTTCCGACTGGCTCCCCATGCGGGCCAGGTGCTTCGGCCTCGGCGCCGTCTGCGACTTTGGTCCCGATGCTGCAGGGCCCCACTGGGTTTGGTTCCGGATCCGGGTCGTCGCCGGTCGACCTCGCCGACGCCGGCCCCTCGGGTGTCGCCCCCGGCGCTGTCCCTGGACGACATCGTCCCTGGTCCTGTCCTCGTTTCGGGTCAGACGCCGGAGCGGCGGCGCTCTCGACGCCGCTGGGAGATTTTTATTTCAATGACCCGGACCGATCTTTTGAGCCGGAGTACCAGGCTGTGGATGATGAGGATTGGGAGGGGTCTGAGGGACGCCCTCTGGCAGGCGTCCCTCCACAAAGTCGGTATACGCCTGCAGGTGGAACAGATTTGTGGCATGGTGCACAGCAAAGGCTGTGGATCCTCTCTCTGCCCCTCTTTCTGAGGTTCTTCTCTTCCTTCTTTCTCTTGCCCAGCAGGGCTCTGCTCTGGGCACTATCAAGGGCTACCTTTCTGCCCTTTCAGCCTTTCTAAGGCTGCCTGATCAACCATCTTTGTTCAAGTCCCCTATTGTAAATTGATTTCTGAAGGGCATCACACACTCGTTTCCACCTGTTCCCTTCGTGATGCCTCAGTGGGACTTGAACCTGGTTCTTACTTTTCTGATGTGCGCTCCCTTCGAGCCACTTTATAACTGTCCTCTCCGCCTTCTTACTCTGAAGACTGCTTTCCTGGTGCCATCACCTCTGCCAGGAGAGTGAGTGAGCTCCAGGCTCTTTCCTCTAAACCCCCTTTCCTTTCTGTCCATCCGGACGAGGTTGTGTTGCGGACTAGACCTTCTTTTCTGCCCAAGGTAGTCGCAGCCTTCCACATCTGGCAGTCCATCACCTTGCCCACCTTCTTTGTGCCTCCGCATCCCTCGAAAGAGGAAGAGAGGCTCCATCGTCTGGACCCAAAACGTGCGCTCTCTTACTATCTGGATTGCACACGCCAGTTCCGGGTGGATGACCAACTCTTGGTTGGTTACGTGGGTGCTAAGAAGGGAAAGGCGGTACACAAGCTGACCATCTCGCGGTGGATCACCTTGTGTATCCAGGCGTGTTACTCCTTGGCTAAGAAGAAACCCCCTGTTGGGCTAAGGGCTCATTCCACTCGGGCCATGGCGACTACAACTGCCCTGGGCCAAGGAGTGCCCTTGCAGGACCTTTGCCAGGCAGCTACGTGGGCCTCGCTGCACACGTTTGCAAGACATTTTTGCCTGGACTGCCAAGTCCGGAAGGATGGCTTCTTTGGCCGTTCCGTCCTCCAGGACTTTCTGGTGTGATTATTGGTTCGCAGATCCACCACCGGGGTTGGTATTGCTGGGGTATCTATTCTAAGGTAAGGAATCTATCACGAACGTGTCTTTCAGATGCACAAGTTACTACTTGTGTAACGATATATCTGTAACAGACATTAATTAGTGATAGATTCCTTACCGACTCACCCATCCTCCCCGCTCTGCGAACCGATATCTAGGGTTAAGGTCATCCCCTTTCAGGGCCCTAGTTTCATTGGCACCAGTGTTGGTTTTTAGCATTGCTCTGCGTTTCTGGCACGGAAAAGCTGTGTCTAAGAACTGACGTCAGCACGCGGAGGCAGTGTCTAGGTACTCTGACGATGTCATCACGGCGCCGACGACTGACGCGGAGCCGCAGATGACGCCTACCGACCCGCAAGGGTACTGCTACGCAAACATTTCCGGATCCAGTCTGACGCCTGGGGATATTCTAAGGTAAGGAATCTATCACTAACTAATGTCTCTTACAGATATATCGTTACACTAGTAGTAACTTGTGCACCGGCGCCAGCAGCTGTTCCGCTGCCGCAACCGGCATCTGCGCCTACGCCACCTCCTACCACAGTTCCGCTGCCGCAACCGGCACCACCGCCTGTTCCTGCTAAGACCTCTATTCAGGTCCATGCTACGGTGTATCAAGATGATGATGAAACTCTGCGCCCGGACAGAGGATGGTGAGCTGCAGGATGGCGATGCTGATGGTGATGGCAATGGCGATATGCAAGACTAGAACGGATTACCAGATTCAAACACCGTCCCCACCTCCTGCAACTCAGGGAGATTCCCCTCCTGTTGACATTGCAGGTTTCCGCCAACTCATGGATATAGCTAGATAAACTTCCTATGGTTCAAAGGGAAGAGGACTGCTTCTTGTATGATTTTAAAAGTCAACCTTTCAAATCGGTTCGAACAGTCCCTATCATCGATTTCATCTGGAATGAGGGGGTCAAGTTAATGCAAACGCCAAATTCCATCCCGGCACAACTACCTTGCTGGGAGAAAAAGTATAAGGCGCCCCAGGGTTCCCCAGCTTGCCTGGTGGCACAGCCAAAACCGGATTCTGTAGTCACCCAGGCCACCCAACGCTGTTCCAGAAACCCATCTTCCCCGATTACGGCTCCTACATTCCATCGGGCAAAAATTCTCAACTATGGCTTCCACTACTGTAAGGGCCGCTAACGCATTTGCCATACTGGGGCGTTATGATAGTCAGATGTGGTCTGACATGTCCGCTTTAGTTGCCCTCATTCCGGAGTCCTCCAGGGCGGAGGCTCTTAATATTCTACAAGAGGGCGAAAGAGCATCAGAGGAGATCATCGACTGCTCCGTGGATATTGCCTGCACCCGCTTCCGTCAACTTGCAGGGGCGGCTGTTCTTCGACGCCAGGGTTGGCTCCGGTCTACCTCTTTTCGACAAGAGGTACAAGCCAACATTCTCGACATGCCTTATGACGCCGAGTCACTCTTCGGTCAGCATGTCGATAAGGCGCTACAGACGATTAAGAAATATACCGACACGGCTCGCTCTTTGGGCACCTTACAGTTCCGCAAACAGCTCTTTCGTGGTGCGCGCAGACGCGGCACCACCTCTTTTCGTGGAGGATCAAATCAATACCGCTCCTATGGCCATGGAAATCAACTGTATTCCAACCAGCAGCAGCAGACCTCATGCCGACAAAATTCCAAATCATGCCGTGGAAATTCTTCCTATAGAGGTTCCACTTCCAAAAGCCAATGACTGACTTTTCCCGCGCAAAGTTGGAGGTCGAATCTCCCTGTTCTTTTCTCAATTGTCCTCAAGCAACTCGGACCGTTTGGTATTGGACATAGGCATGGGCGGAAAATCCGTTCCGCTCGCGGATTTTGCGGATTTTCGGGAAATCCGCAATCCGCGAGATTTGCGAATTTCCCGCAAAATCCGCAAATCCGAGAGCAGCGGATTTTGCTCGCACTGCTCGCACTGTTCGCGTGAGTTCGCGCCCCGCGAATAAGTGCAAAATTGCAGAAATAAGATCTTAGCAAAACTGAAAGTAACTACTTACCAGGTTCAAAAGTTCAGGCTCATCATTAGTAGCCATTTCCTGTAGTGCTTCCGGAGGGGCCCCTCCAGAGTTCAGTTGCCAGTTGAAACTATTATGTGACCCTGCTCTGAACCTCAGAATAGTTACACATATGCCACAAAGGTCCTGAATTACAGCTAAGGGAGACAAGCAGGAGCCAGGCTGGAAGTTAAAATCCATTAATCAGCCCCTAATTCATTATTGTCAGTTGGGGCAGGGCAGGTGTTGTAACTAATTTTGCAACAATGAAAGCACTTAGCAAGTGCAAAAGATCACTAATCAGGGCGCACTAAGGAAGCAGGCGCCAGCTAAAAAAATATTCTGTGACACATTAATCAGCCCCAAATTAATTCAGGTCACTTGAGGCAGGGAAGGTGTGCTTTGCTTTGCCGAAATATATGTACACTGGACAACCAGAGGGTGTGGTGATGAAACAGAGGGTGGCATGGGTGGGCCAGAGGGTGGCATGAGTAGTCAGAGAGTGGCAGTGGTGACAGAGAGTGGCAGTGATGAAGAAGAGTGTCCCAAACAGGCTGGACACGTAGAAACAACAAGTTCGCGAAACTTGCGACCCGACAGGTAAGTTCGCAATTTGCGAAAGTGTACAAAACCCTCGCGAACTGGCAGAAACACGGGCGAACACAAAAAAAAAAAATTCGCGGGAATTCGCGGATTTTGCGGATTGCGAATCCGCAAATCCGCAAAATTCGCGAACGCGAGATCCGCAAAATTCGCTCATGCTTAATTGGACATTGTATCAAAGGGCCATGCCTTGGAGTTCGTAAAATTTCCTCCTCACACTCCTTCAACTGGTCCGCCTCCTGCGCACCTCAAAGAACTTTTCCAGCAAATTCACATCATGATTCAGAAAGGTGCCATTGAAGTGGTTCCCAAGACTCTGAGGGAATGGGATTTTATTCCCGGTTTTTCCTCATCCTCAAAAAGACAGGCGACTGGTGTCCAATCCTCGATTTACTGGCACCGAACAAATTCCTGAAGTGCAAGTCCTTCAGCATGCTCACGCTGATGGAGATCTTACTTCTTCTCTGCAAGGACGACTTCATGACAAGCATCGACCTCCAGGACGCCTACTTTCATGTGCCAATACTTCCTAGTCACCGAAAGTACTTGCGCCTCAGGGTGGGGCGGAGAGACTTTCAATTCTGGGTGCTGCCTTTCGGCCTGCACTCCGCCCCTCGTGTCTTCACAAAGGTTTTCGCCCCAGTAGTGGCTTACCTACGTCTTCAGGGCGTCCAAATATTTCCATACCTGGACGATTGTCTCAAGTCGCAGTCTCTCAGCCAGCTGTCTCGAGACACTCCACTCTGTCAGGAGAAGTCTCAGATCGACCCAGCTCGCTACAGGACTTTTCTGGGTGCCACGCTGGATACGTCACTGGCCAAAGCTTTCGTGTCTTACGAACGTCTGCTACGGATTCTACGCCTGGTGACCCTCCTTTGCTTAAGAGTCCGTTTCCGTTCGTATATTAAAATCTTTTCTGGGGATGGCGTCCTCGTGCATCTCACTGATACCAGACTCAGTAGTCGCCCAATTCAGGAAGAATTGGACGGTCAGTGGGACTGGGCGCTTCGGCACCACGTTACCCTGGCAGCAGTTCATTGACCAGGCGTCTCAAACATCTTAGAGGATGCCCTCTGCAGGTCCACATCCTCGACGCACGAGTGGGAGCTCAATCAGCCGACTCTAAACTTCATGTTCGAGGCATGTGGGCTGCTGAATTCATATCTGTGCATAGATCGCCGCCTAGTGTTGGGTCCGGATGATTGCACATTGTTGTCCTGGAAGAGTCTTCGAAGTATCACGAGATAGGTGGCTCCTCCCCTGGACTACAGTGCGCATGGGCATCGACTCCATCCCCAGATTGTTTTTTTCCGCCATTGGGTTCGGATGTGTTTCGGTTCCCTCTGTCGGAATCGATAGTTGTTAACTTACTTTGCTCGAGACCAAAAGGTCTTTAGGACTTGCGTCGGTATTGTCTATCGTTCGGGTTCGTAATTTCCTCGGCTCCGAACCAACACTGCCCTTCCGCGTGCTTTCGGCGCGGACGGGCCTACTCAACGCTCCAACCTCTTCCATCATGGAACGAAGTCCATTTAAACGGTGCCCGGTGTGTGCCTTGAAGTATCCGCATATCGATGTACACCCTGTGTGCAATAAGTGCTTGTCGCCGGACCACGACGAGGCCAAGTGTATGGCCTGTTCCAAGTTCCGGTCCAAGAAAACACTCAAGCTCCGCCGAGCTGCGCGCCTGGAGGCCCAGCGATCGGCACCACCCCCTACAGACATCTTCGACGCGGAGGATGTCGGGGACGACGCTATCCAGGAGATCACAGAATCTAACCCAGCGTCGGAGGTCGAGGACGACTACGACGCGGAAGACGAGGATTTCGATGAAGTCGTCGAGGAGGTAGGGAACGAAGAAGGGGCCCTTGCCACCGTAGAGGATAGCTCGGACGAGGAGCTTCCTCAGACTGACTCCGGGGCCAGCCACCATTATGAGGCCCAGGTCTAGGGATCGCCTTCGGGCCTTACCCAAAACCTTGATACCCGTCCCACGGCTCCGCCTTCCGGCTAGCCACGGACATTGATACGGCGCCACTCACGGTACAGCCAAAACCGAAAGTGAAACCAACAGTCTCGACGCCAGACGTAACGAAACCGAAAGCGCGGATCACGCTGGTCGGGTCGAAGACTTCGGACGCCGAAGAAATCTAAGATGGCCGTCGAGCTCAAAAGCCACGCCAAAATGGCCGACCCGAAGGCTACTGTATCGAAGCCGAAGGTTAAAGGGACCGACGCAGCTGCATCGGCGCCGAAGACGGTCGACGAACATAAGAGTCTACTCGATCCCAAGAAGCAGGTCGACGACCATAAGAAGTCCACTCTCGACCCGAAGAAGCGGCAGGACGACCCCAAGTCCCTCACTGCCTCGCTTCCACTCGACAAGGCCAAGGGGGCAACGGCGTCGACTCAGAGCGCATCATCGGTCGCCACCCCAAAACCGGCTTCAAAAGACTCTCTCGAGCCGGTGCGTCCCTCCGCCTCGTTCACTAAGAAGGTTACCGAGTCCCTTCAACGTATTAGGGAGGGGGCCGCAGCAGTCGAGCCGAAGGACCCTGTGCCGCCCAAGCCTCTAGAAAAACCGGCGAAGGCGCCAACGCCTATTCTTTTCACTTTGCCACCAAAAACGGCGCCGAAAGCTTTCGCAGCAAAATCAGGGGCCGGAGTGCCCGTGAAGGTGTCTTCGACGCCGAAGCCATCGTTAGTGGTCCCAAGCCCACGGCAACGAACGCTGGCAGAAGAGGAGCGTCAGGAAGTTTTCATCGACGCCAACACTGGCAAACTCTCTCTCCTCAAGAGAAAGATTACCCCTGAACCACAATTAGAGCATTACAAAATTCCACTCAAGAAAAAGATGGACTCTGCTTGTGCCTCTGCCTCTATGGAGCCGTATCACCACAGGCACAAGAACTTTCACCCACTCATTCCCATGTAGAGGAGGGTGACGGCAACGACTAGGATGAGTATAGCTATCCCGTCTACTCAGACCCAGAGGATGTGACTGAACCATGGTCTGCAGGTGGCGATCCTGGGGACCCGCATTCGGGGCAGGAGCCTCAGCTTTTCTCAGCCAAAACTTCCCCAACAGAGGACTCTGCGGCTTTCAATGCCCTCATTGAAAGGGCGGCAGCCAATCACGACGTCTATTTCCATGCTGACCCAGTGGACGTCGACTTCCTCTTTGACACCTTTTCAGTCTCTGAAAAAACTGTAAAGACTCTGCCAATGCTAAAAGGGGTGTTGAAACATGCGGCTGAGGTGTTCAAGGAGCCCACCCGGGCAAGAGTCATCAACCCACGTATCGCCAAGAAGTACAAGGCAGCGCCCACTGATCCTACTTATATCAAAGGACAGTTGCCTCTGGATTCCCTGGTTGTCTCCAATGCACGCAAACGAGCCAACTCACAAACTACGGGTGATGCTCCTCCCCAGACAAGGAATCAAAAGTATTTGAGGCTTCTGCGCAGCCAACATATGGCGCATATCCAACACACTGGCGCTACTAGCGCGTTATGACAGGGCACACTATGATACTCTAGAGACCCTTTCACAGCACTTACCCGATCAATATAAAGAAGCAGCAGAGATGTTGATACAGGAGGGGAAGCTTATCACCAATGCTTCCATTAAGTGCGCTCTGGACGTGGCTGACACCGCCTCGCGAGCAATTAACACTAGCGTTCTGCTTCGTAGACCTGCATGGCTAAGGATATCCGGGTTCAAGCCGGACATTCGAACTACCATCTTCAACCAGACGGTCAACCCAGACCACCTGTTTGGCCCAGAGGTTGATACCACCCTCGAGAAGATGAAAAAGGACACCGACACTGCGAAGTCTATGGGTGCCTTGCAGTCCCAGCAGTTTCGGGGTGGTTCCTTTCGTCGCTCCAATTCTAGAGGCGCCTCAAGGGGTCAACTTTCACAGTCAACGCAATTCTGCAAAAGCAACACCCAAACTTCTTATACCAACAAAGGTCGGGGTGGATACCGGGGCAACAACGTCAAAGGCAGAGGACGTGGGAACAGCTCCAGGTCCTCCACCGCCAACAAACAGTGACGCCTTGTCACTGCCCCCCGACCACGCAACACCGGTCGGGGGGAGACTCCAGCAGTTCCTGCCCATGTGGAAGTCCATCACCACGGACAGGTGGGTCAGAACACTTATCCAATACGGTTATTGTCTGGAGCTCACATCCACTCCACCCAACATACCCCCAAAAAACCGTCCTATGTCCAGCGAGCACTTTCACTTGTTGCAGCAAGAAGTCAACGTCATGCTGCAAAAAGGGGCAATAGAGCTCGTGCCCCTGCAGGAAAGAGGTGCGGGAGTTTACTCCCTGTACTTTCTGATTCCAAAGAAGGACGGATCCCTCGGGCCCATCCTAGACCTCAGGCCGCTCAATTTTTACATTCTATCAGAACATTTCCATATGCTCATGCTGCAGCAGGTTCTCCCACTGCTTCGGGCAAGGGGACTTCCTAGCAACTCTGGACCTGAAGGATGCGTACTTCCACATTCCACTACATCCTTCACACAGAAAATACCTCAGGTTCACCATCCAAAACCAGCACTACCAGTTCAAGGTTTTGCCTTTTGGGGTCACCACGGCGCCCAGGGTTTTCACAAAGTGCCTAGCGACTGTGGCGGCGCATCTGAGACGTCAAAACATTCACGTCTACCCCTATCTGGACGACTGGCTCATTCAGGCAAAGTCGGCCCAGCAGTGCGCCAACCACGTGTCCCACACCATTCGCCTTCTGCACGATCTGGGGTTCTCACTGAATTACCCGAAATCCCATCCCCAGCCCGCCCACATACGGCAGTATCTGGGTGCTACCATAAACACTCTGGCGGCCACAGCACAGCCAAATTCAGTGAGAGTCGACAGCATTCAATCGCTGATCCAAAAATTCAGACCTCAACACTCGCTCCCAGCAAGAGTGTTCATGCAGTTGATAGGCATGATGGCCTCCTGCATCTCCATTGTCCCGCACGCAAGACTACATATGCGTCCGCTTCGGGAGTGCTTGGCATGTCAGTGAACACAGGCTCACAACCAGTTGAAAGACCTAGTGTTGGTGAGCGGTCGGGCATACAACTCTCTGCATTGGTGGAATCCACGAAAACTTTGCAAGGGCTGACCGTTCCAAGAGCCTGTGCCACAGATTATCCTGACAACGGACGCTTCTCTCCAAGGATGGGGAGCGCATGTACTCCAATACACGGTGCAGGGACTATGGACGCAGCAGCAGAATAAGATGCACATCAATGTTCTGGAACTGATGGCAATCTTCATGGCCTTGAAGGCATTCAAAGTACATCTCTGCAACAGAGTCGTGTTGATCCGGACGGACAACATGACGGCCATGTACTACATTCAGAAGCAGGGAGGCACACACTCTCCGCAGCTGTCTCATCTGGCTCAAAGCATGTGGAAGTGGGCCATTCAGAGGAACATCTTCCTCATGGCAGAGCATCTCCCGGGCAAGGACAATCAGATGGCAGACCTACTCAGCAGGCACAGCCACCAAATGCACGAGTGGGAGATACATCCATCAGTACTCCAACCGTACTTCCAAAGGTGGGGTCATCCAGAGATAGACCTGTTCGCCACAAGGGAGAACGCAAAATGCCAAAGCTTCGCCGCCAGGTTCCCACACCCACAGTCGCAGGGCAATGCGATATGGATGAACTGGTCAGGCAAATTTGCGTACGCTTTTCCCCCAGCACCTCTGATTCCGCTGGTGGCACGCAAACTCAGGCAGCCCTCAATGGCTCTCATCCTAGTTGCTCCAACGTGGGCTCGCCAACCATGGTACACCACGTTCCTAGAACTGTCCGTGGTACCGCATCAAAGGCTACATCTCACACCCAGCCTTCTAACGCAGAGCCATGGCGACATTCAGCACCCAGATCCGCAACAGCTCAACCTGGCGATCTGGCTCCTGAAGTCCTAGAGTTTGGCTACCTCAACCTTCCTCCTAACTGCATGGACATCATTCGGGAGGCTAGGAAGCCCACTACTAGAGCCTGCTATGCGGCAAAATGGAAGCGGTTTGTCATCTATTGTGCAAACCACA
Source organism: Lissotriton vulgaris (assembly GCF_964263255.1). Taxonomy (NCBI): domain Eukaryota; kingdom Metazoa; phylum Chordata; class Amphibia; order Caudata; family Salamandridae; genus Lissotriton; species Lissotriton vulgaris. Next base: position 868,374,272 of record NC_141699.1, read on the forward strand.
ACATTAATCCGCTTGATGCTTCTATTCAGAACATCATCTGTTACCTGTTTCATCTGTACAAGCTTAACCTGGCCTATACTTCCATTTGCATTCACTTGTCTGCGATGGCCGCATACCTCCAAAATAGACAGCACCTTTCACTTTTCAAGGTGCCTGCCATCAAAGCTTTTCTGGAAGGCCTCAAGAGAGTCATTCCGCCACGGACGCCACCAGCTCCTGAATGGAACCTCAATGTGGTTCTTACAAGACTGATGGGTCCTCCTTTTGAGCCACTACATTCCTGCGAGATTCAGTTCTTGACATGGAAAGTGGCTTTCCTCATAGCAATTACATCGCTACGGAGGATTAGTGAACTGCAAGCCCTCACAATCCAAGAGCCTTTCTTCCAAGTTCATTCAAACAGGGTAGTGCTACGCACTAACCCTAAATTTCTACCCAAGGTTGTGTCTCAGTTCCACATCAACCAAACTATTGAGTTGCCGGTGTTCTTTCAAAATCCTGAGTCGCTGGCGGAGCGGATGCTCCACACCCTTGACGTTAAACGGGCCCTAATGTATTACACTGATAGGACCAAGGATTTTAGAAAAACTAAGCAGCTTTTTGTCGCCTTTGCGCCACATCACAAAGGTAACCCTATTTCTAAGGCTGGTATTGCTAGGTGGATCGTGAAATGTATTCAAATCTGCTATGCAAAGGCAAAACGCACTCTTACCATTCCACCAAGAGCCCACTCCACCAGAAAGTTGGGGGCCTCTATGGCTTTCCTTGGAAACATTCCCTTAGAGGACATATGCAAAGCAGCCACATGGTCTACCACACACACTTTTACTAAGCATTACTGTGTAGACGTGCACTCCAAACAGCAGGCAGCTGTAGGGCAGGCTGTTCTCAAGACACTTTTCCAAACTGCTGGAGCTGGCACGGGCGGCCGCCACTAATGGAGGGACTGCTATGTATTCTATGCACAGATATGAATTCAGCAGCCCACATGCCTCGAACTGCAAATGCTACTTACCAGTATGCATCTGTTCTTGGCATGTAGGGCTGCTGACATTCATATCGCCCGCCCTCCTCCCCGGCGCCTGTAGCAGCTGCAGTGTTCACATATAATTTCATGGCATGGTCATCATTCACTGAGTTTCACTCCATCTTGGCCACAATGGCTAAAAACATACTTATTAATCTTTATTTCGATCACAGATCATAAAAGATATACATTCAGTTCTATATAAAATTATTTAAAAAACATATTAAACAACGTAGTGATCACAATAAAAACTAGAATTTAAAAGAGTGACACATTTTTTGGGACTGTCTCAGGGCTTCAGGATTCTTAGCACATCATTTTTACACGTCGACATTGGGCATACCACATAGAGGTTAAAAATTTGGATAGAGCAAAGACCAGGTTGGGGGATAAGTCTGTCTTAAGGACTCTATACGCGGGTAGAAAAGTTCTGAATCCCAGGTTCCTGAGCAATGGAACTAGCCAGTATTTTCTACTCCTTTCATATCCCCTACAAAAGAAGACAACATGAATGTCATTCTCCTTTGAGTGGCCACAGGCCGGGCAACTTTCTGAAGAGGAACGAGAGGACCAGGATGCTGTGAATGATGCTAGAGGAAGCGTTCCATATCTCCATTGGAGAAATAATTTCCTGGTTAGTTGCGGAGAGATGGCATCTAGGACGCTTTCAAGTTGGTAGGAGTCTTTAGTTTGTATAAACTTATGGGACAGTGACCCCTCACGTGTTCCGTCTGTTGCTCTAAGGAGCATCTGATCGTAATAAGCTCTCATCAGTGCCTTTTTGGAATCCTGGAGCACATGTTGAGTTGGTCTACCCACAGTTCATGTAGTCCGATTGCCTCCAACGTTCTCCTAATGTAGATCAGCCATGGCATTGTTTTGGCACTGGGAAGCTCAAGAAATTCCTGCAACTCAGCTCTGTAATTTTGGAGATCCGGACTACTCCATATACGCCGCCAGAATGTCAAAGGCTTTAAGCCCAGCACCTCCGTTATGGGTCGAATGTCCAAGTCCAGTCTGAGCGGGAGTAATGGTGTACTCTGGGGGAGGGCAACAATCTGTCTCAAGAATTTGTTTTCTGTTATTAATAATTTGGATGATAGAGTGTGCCCCCACCACTCACCACCATACGTGACAGCCCCCCGGGCTTGAGCTTTGTAGATGTGAATTATAGGGCTTAGTGGACGGAAGGGGGATTTTTTCGCCAATCTCATAATACCTCCCGCCAACTGTGCCAGTTTGATATTCGTTTTCGCCTGATGGGATGACCACGTTAGGTGTTCATTAAGAGTGATCCCTAGGTATTCGATTGTATACACCCGTTCCAGTTGGACTTCTCCTAACCTTGGTGGGGAGCGATTGTACGGCTTCGGGTTGAGGATCATGTATTTGGTCTTCTGGGGGTTAATTTCAAGTCCTCGATCTAACCAGAACTGCAGAAACCCATCCAGAACACGTTGAATGCCCATGGGGGATTTAGACAGCAGCAGGGTGTTGTCTGCAAACATAATTGCAGGCACCCTGCTGCCAGTCCGCTTTGGGGCATCGATGTTAAGGATCCTGGTTAGGTGGTCCACTATCCCGTTCACAAAGAGGCAAAACAGGGTCGGTGCAAGAACACAACCCTGTCTTGCCCCTCTGCGAACGGGAAACCTTTCTGTTAGTTTGCCTCCTTTGCCGCACCTGACGCGGGCATTGTTGTTATTGTGCAATCTCATCAGGATACCCAAAATATCTCCAGGGACACTCAACTCCTCCAGGACTTTCCATAGCTTCAGTCTTGGTACCAAATCGAAGGCGGCACGAAGATCTACAAAGACTGTATACAGGGTGCCGCCCTCGATTATGGCTGTCCTCCAGTAAATCAGGTTCAACCTAAAAATTTGGTCAGTAGTTGACACTCCCTGTCTGAATCCAGCCTTATATGGGGTCAAAATGCCCCTCTCATCTACCCAGTCTCGTAGTCGATTCAGAACCAGTCTCCCAAAGAGCTTCTGGGATATGTCAATAAGGCTTATTGGTCGGTAGTTGGCTGGGAGCAGAGGGGACCCCTTTTGTAAATTGGGACAACCTCTGCGCCCAGCCAAGTATCCGGAACCTCCATACCCCCCAGGATGGCGTTAAATATCCGTGTATGGTAAGGGGCCCATAACCCTGGTTCTTGCTTAAACAAGTCCCCAGGAACCCCATCAAGACCGGGGGCTTTTCCGGCAGAAAGCCCATCTATGGCTGCCCTCACCTCTTTTTCTGTAAAATGATCGCCACATGTGCCTAGTCCTGGCATGCTGTTTGAACTGCTAGGGGACCTTTCTTCTGCTGAATACAGCGATTTAAAGTGGCTCTGCCATAAACTTGGGGAGATGTTGGGCTCGATAGCTGAGGGTAAATCCTCTGTCCCATTTGAGACCAAGTGCCAGAATTTGCGCGAGTCTCGAATAGTTAATGAACTTGAGAGATTTTCCCAGTATCCCTGGTCCCATTCGGCCCTTGCATCTACCAGAAGCTTCCTGTAGGATCTTCGCCTGGCTTGGATTTCCTCTCTGTTAGTGCCACTCTTGATGGCAAGAAGCAGTTTAGTCTTAGCTGCCCGGCAAGTAGCATTATACCAGGTCGTTTTAACTGGGGGGTCCTGATCTTTTCCCTGGCTTTGAGAATAGATCTATCTCTAGAGTGTTAATTAGCTCAGCATGTACATGAGTGAGCTTTTCCCTGTTAACAGGCCCTTCTGCCTGTTTCCATATTTGAAAAGCTTTCTCCAAAAGCGGAAGGATCCTTGCGTAAAGTTTGGGTAGTCCGTCTCTGTAGGAAGGTACATCCTGACTATGGTTGCCCCCAACTTTTTGCCCTGTGTTTTAGCTGGTTTTGGACATAGTCGACCTGGGACCCTGCCAATCAGGACCCCAGGCCTACTGCTCTCTCTTTAAAATGGATTCCATGTACCCTAGGTACATTTCCAATTGGTACTGGGCCACCTTATCAGACCCTGTAACTCAGGGCATAGGTGTACCCAGGGCTGCCAGGGGCTGCAGCATGTATTATGCCACCCCTGGCTGGCCTCCTAAATTTGACACAACTGGCTGCATGACAGCTGGGGCAAAGTCGTGTAATCACCCTTTGCTGTAGGTGTAGTATACCTATACCTAACCCTAAAATGGACACACAGATTCCTATCAGTCACTCCTATGGCAGGCCTTGACAATCCTGAAGGCAGAGTGCTTGGAATCGTGTGAGATGGTGCTCTGGCATGAGCTGAGCCTGTCTGCAGCTTGCGGAACCAAGTCCTAATAGCTGTTCCATGATATCGCATACCATATACTCTTAAGTGCATTATAATCCTCGCGGTTAAATGCTATCTTTGGTATTGCTTTATCAAAACATGTCGAGTAAGGTGTCATACGAATTGGAATACTAACCCCTCGCCAATTCTGGCGACGGGGTTAGCATTCCACCCTTCTAGAGGGACACGACATGTATGTAACTGTGAACCCCGGTTAAAGTTAACTGAAGCCTCAGCTCCACAAAATGGAGGCTGCCACCACAGACACGAGTCTGACCCCCTGCAGCTGGGAGTCCTTCCAGCGAGGGGAGCCTGGACAAAGGGTTTCCTGTCAGGGGCGGTGCTAGCACCGTCCCAGACATGGTTTTGTGTATCCTGGGTAGGCAGGGCTTTACAGGAAGGTGACTGCTGAGTGGCACCCCGGTGCTCACTACGCATAGGCCGGTCTGAACCAGTTCCAGGGGCACACCAGCCCCTGGCCTGGGGAAGTCCGGCATGGCTGAGGGGTGTAACCACCCCCCACCTAGTCCCACCCATAGGCAGGACCTAGTCACCGGGTCAGCCCCCTTTTTTAGTATAAAGATGGGAGCGGGCCCCCTGTTAAAATTAGATCATCTTTGGAATCAAGATACCACTTTCTTCGAAAGGACTTCACGATTTCTTCTTCAAGATTCTCCCTTGTGGCTAAGGAGTAGTCACCCTGCATCCGCAGGCACCATCCTAAAGAACACTGCGGTCTGCTGCAAGTCCTTCATCACGAATCCGACGACCCAGCTCGACGAGACCCGGCTTCCCTGGCACCTCTGACCTCTACTCACCTCTACAGCCAAGCTGAGAACCGTGAGTGCGACGAGACCTCAAGGGACCGACGATCGCCAAGACTGCACGACATCTTTATTGCAAGCCCACCGAGTCTTCCACTGGTGAGTGCTTTGGGGTCCGAGAAGCCCCAACCCTGCGCAGCTCCAGCGCCCAAGATCAGCCTCCCTGCATCTCCACGATCGGCGTGGGGCCCTTCTGCTGTTTGCTGTGCACCGCGTTGTTTGGCTACTAGCCGGCTGGCTTGTGGCCTTCTGAACGACGCCCGACGACAACTCTTCTGCTGGTCTGGTTGCTCCAGGCTGGCCCTTGCTTCCTTGTTCAAGAGAGGCACCCCGGACCCTCCTGGTCCACTCCAGACGCCATTTTAGGTCCACCGCGTGGGCTTGAATTTGCCAAGGCTTTGTTGCCCAATCCTGGGTCCAGCGACGCCGACAGCTTCTATCTTCGTGGGACAGCTCGATCCTCCATCCTGGTCGCCGACAACGCCTCCTGGTCCGTGAGATCTTCGAGTCAAGCGTCACCCACTCACCTAGTCGAGGTGGCTACCATCCGGTGCCCTCCTGGTGCCCACTGACTACTGGCTAGTAGTCTCGAACTTGGTCCCCTCTGCTTTCAGGTGTCATCTATCTTCAAGATCCAGGCTTGGATCCGACTGAACTTTCTTCACTGGTCACCGGCCAGCATCTTTTCTTCCGGCTCCTGGTCCGTCTACGAGGATTCCCGACGTCTTTTCAGACCTATGCAGCTGCAGCCCCTGGGCTAGGTAACTTCGGCATTTCGGTGCCCCAGCATAGCCTCACTATCCAAGGGTCAGAATCTACTTTCGTTTTCTCCCTACCAGGTCGGGTTCGCCCGAGAACACTAACTTTCTAATTCCTAGCTACCATAGACTTTTGTCCCGCATCTCGCGTGAGAGTGCACACACTGCACCAGAGTCCCCTAGGCCTCCTAGACATAATCTAACGATTCCCTAGTCAAGTCCTAGCGATTCCAAAAGCTATTAGTACTGTACTTACCTGCTAGGAATTTCGCATTCCACTTTCAGAGTATATGGTTTTCCGTGCCCCTCGGGCATTTGTATATACTGTGCTAACTTAAGTATTTTTGTAAGAGTTTTGGTTTGTGCTTAGTACCCTGTCCTCATAAAGAGTACAGGGCTGTTGTGATCTTTAAATAAATAACTGTTTATTTTCATAACACTTGTGTGGTGTCCTTTCACTTGGTATTCAAGGGGTATATGTGTGGTAAACAGCTGGCTTAACGCGCCCTCTCGAGTCTTTAGCCTTAGACTGCTCGTATCCACGCTACTAGGATAGCTGGTCTATAAGGTTGACTTACAACCAATCATCAATAAGGGTTGCTGGACTGATACATAGTGTTCACTAGAATAGTGAGCACTGCATATCAGGCCACCTTCTCACATTGGTGAGCAGCGGTTGGGATTTGAGCTTGCTGTTGTTTTACCACACGTATCCTAAGAATATCTTGTTGAAAGATCACATAAGTACTGTCAGGTACATATAACTAAAGCTTAGAATACTCTGAGTTCTACTGAACCAGCTGTTGTAGCTCCTCAAGGCTTAGCACACCTTGGCTGCAACTCTAGCAAGGGACCAGTAGGTAACACATAGTGTAGGTAGGTGCATCACTTACACCACACTAGAAGCAGCATGTCAGACAAAGGAGGAAACTCTGAGTATCCCCTTGTGTCAGTGGACCCTCCACAGGTCCCTTCTAAATATGCTGCTCTTAGCTTCCATGAGATGAGACAAGTGTGTACTCTCAGGAAACTAAAACAGGGGTCTAACCCCACCACTTCCTTTCTGATTGGTCTCCTAGAGGCTTATGATGCCAGTAGGGCTGGTAACCCAGACCCTTCTAATCCAGATGGAAGTTTGCCCTCCTTACAGGGTCCCTTTGATATCCATCCCCTCCTTGAGGCAGATGTTGCTGAGGATGAGGATGAGTTATCAGGGGATGAGGCAGATAAGGGACAGGTAGAAGTCAGCAGACTAAGCAGGTCCAACTTAAGCAGACATGAGCTTGGTACTGGGGGACCCCTGGGCCCACTCTCAGGTCAGCTTAACATTGGGAATGGACGAGTTAGGTCTCTATCAAGAGGCTCTAGCAGATCCTTTCGAACCAATGGCTCTCTCAACTCTTCTCACAGAGGAATGTCTTCCCCTAAGAGGAGAGTGTATGAAGCTGAAGAAAGGGCAGTCAAACTGAGGATTGAAAGGGAAGAACTTGCCCTGGCCAAAGAGAGACTTGCCTTTGCTAGAGAGCAACAATTGAGTGGGACAGTTCCCACTGGTGGCAGCAATAAACCTAGCAATAGGGAAAGGAGTTTTGATACAAAGCACCTGAATAAGATAGTGCCCCCCTTTAAAGAAGGGGATGACATCCACAAATGGATTACTGCTTTGGAGAGAGCCTGCACTGTGCAGGGTGTTCCCCAAAGTCAGTGGGCAGCTATCTTGTGGCTCTCCTTTGATGGGAAAGGTAGAGATAAGCTCCTCACCACAAGGGTGGAGGATGCTAACAATTACCAAGTCTTGAAGAATGTACTGGTTGATGGGTTTGGTTTAACCACTGAACAATACAGGATGCTGTTCAGAGACACCCAGAAAACTCAGTCTCAAGATTGGGCTGACTTTGTTGATTGTGCCACTAAGGCTTTTGAAGGCTGGCTACTGGGTAGTAAGGTTACTGATTTTAAAGGATTGTATAATCTAATTATGAGGGAGCAAATCTTGAATAATTGTCAGAACCAGCTATTACATCAGCACCTGGTAGACTCTGAGTTGACCTCTCCACAGGAATTGGGTAAGAGGGCAGACAAATGGGTCAGAACCAGGGTTAGGCCTAAAAACCAGGGTGGTGACCAGAAAAAGGAATCAACCAAGCCTCAAGAGAAGGGTGGGGATAAATCCACAGAGAAGACTTCCCAAGGGCCCCAAAATTCCAACAAGGGTGGTGGGTCCCAGAACACTCCTTCAGAACAGAAGAAACCTTATTGCCATACCTGTAAACAGGTGGGTCATTACAAAAGTGATGCCAGTTGCCCTAAAAATGGTAATAAGGGAAATATACCCCCAGGTAATACTCCTAAACCTCCTGTTACCACTAGTGGTAATCCCCCAGGTGGTGGGAGTGCCCCCAAGAATGTGGTGGGCATTACTTTGGGCAATCAGGAGGACTATGGCTTAGCCAGGTTCCCTGACCACACTCTTGTCTGTGAGACTGGCATGGGGTTTGCCAACTTCACTACTGGACCCCACATTTTGGGCAAGTATAGACAAGAAGTTCTAGTGAATGGTCAGAAAGTTGAGGCATTCAGAGACACAGGGGCCAGCCTCACCATGGTGAGTGACCATCTGGTCCCCTCTGCTCAACTGACCCCTGGTTTTACTTATCAGGTGACAGACATTCATGGAATGAAGAGAAGGCATCCCATGGCAGTAGTCAAGCTCAGCTGGGGTAATGTCACAGGGCCCATGAGAGTGGCAGTGACAGATAACCTACCTGTAGATTGCTTACTGGGGAATGACCTGGAACTCTCAGCATGGGCTGAGGTGGAACAAGAAACTCATTCCAGAATGATAGGCCTATCCAGACAGGTTAGTGGGGCAGTAATAGCTACAGCCCCAGTCCAAGCACCATTCCTCCCTGAAAAGGTTGGAAGGGCAGTGGTAGCCACTGCCCAGGCTCAGACAGACTTTTCAGAACAGGATAGGAGGGCTGTGACAGTCACAGCCCAAACACAGACTGAGTGCCCTCCTGAAAAGGTTGGCAAGGTTGAAATGGTCTCAGCCTCTACTCAGACAGATAGTGAGGTTGTGAAGCCTGAAACAATGGATCACTCCACTCAAACAGAGAGCATTGAGGAGGAAGAAGAGTCTTCCCCCTCCCAGACACTAGGTGAGAGCCAGCCTCCTCAGGGAACTGACTCTACCCCTGTTGAAGGAACTGCCCCAGAGGTAGTCAGGCCTAGCCTGGCAGAGCCCCTGATGGCAGTGGACCCTTCCCAGGTGGGACCCAGTCTGGAGCAGGTAACCTGCACCTCTCTACCCTGCCTCAGTCAGCCCAGGGCTGAAGAGACCAGGGAGGCCAGTGGTGGACCCCAAAGGGCCCCCTGTCCAAAAGAACCCCTTAATCAGCCGATTAGGATCACTGAAGCTGGTAAACCTAGCCAAGTGAAAATAGAGCAGACTCCTGAGGGATCCCCCTTAAAAGTAGTTAGGGAACTCCCACAGCTGGACACTGTTGGGCACAGCCAAACATGGGGCCTAAAAACCCCAGACCTGACCTGTCCCTCCAGTAAGCCAAACAGAGGGACCCAGCCTCCAGCTTTAGGTAGCCAGAGGCTGACCCTGAGAGCTCAGTGCATCTCAGCTAAAGAAAGAAAGGCACATATGATGGATGGTGATTGGAGGAAGTTGAGCCCAAAGGTAGAGGAGCCTCACTTCAGTACTCCATCCCAGCATCAGCCTTCTTCTTTCCCAAGACACACCAGAGACAGAGATTCCCTATGGTGGAGACCCTCAGATACCCTTAGGGTGAGGGGTTGCCTAGTGGACCATGACACAGGGGGAAACCAAGCCAGAGCTGGTCCTTCCTTATATGGCCACTTAGGTAATAGAGGCTTACCTGGACAAGGATAGCCTTATCTCCTTTCGTTTGGGGGGGGGTTGTGTAGGAAGGTACATCCTGACTATGGTTGCCCCCAACTTTTTGCCCTGTGTTTTAGCTGGTTTTGGACATAGTCGACCTGGGACCCTGCCAATCAGGACCCCAGGCCTACTGCTCTCTCTTTAAAATGGATTCCATGTACCCTAGGTACATTTCCAATTGGTACTGGGCCACCTTATCAGACCCTGTAACTCAGGGCATAGGTGTACCCAGGGCTGCCAGGGGCTGCAGCATGTATTATGCCACCCCTGGCTGGCCTCCTAAATTTGACACAACTGGCTGCATGACAGCTGGGGCAAAGTCGTGTAATCACCCTTTGCTGTAGGTGTAGTATACCTATACCTAACCCTAAAATGGACACACAGATTCCTATCAGTCACTCCTATGGCAGGCCTTGACAATCCTGAAGGCAGAGTGCTTGGAATCGTGTGAGATGGTGCTCTGGCATGAGCTGAGCCTGTCTGCAGCTTGCGGAACCAAGTCCTAATAGCTGTTCCATGATATCGCATACCATATACTCTTAAGTGCATTATAATCCTCGCGGTTAAATGCTATCTTTGGTATTGCTTTATCAAAACATGTCGAGTAAGGTGTCATACGAATTGGAATACTAACCCCTCGCCAATTCTGGCGACGGGGTTAGCATTCCACCCTTCTAGAGGGACACGACATGTATGTAACTGTGAACCCCGGTTAAAGTTAACTGAAGCCTCAGCTCCACAAAATGGAGGCTGCCACCACAGACACGAGTCTGACCCCCTGCAGCTGGGAGTCCTTCCAGCGAGGGGAGCCTGGACAAAGGGTTTCCTGTCAGGGGCGGTGCTAGCACCGTCCCAGACATGGTTTTGTGTATCCTGGGTAGGCAGGGCTTTACAGGAAGGTGACTGCTGAGTGGCACCCCGGTGCTCACTACGCATAGGCCGGTCTGAACCAGTTCCAGGGGCACACCAGCCCCTGGCCTGGGGAAGTCCGGCATGGCTGAGGGGTGTAACCACCCCCCACCTAGTCCCACCCATAGGCAGGACCTAGTCACCGGGTCAGCCCCCTTTTTTAGTATAAAGATGGGAGCGGGCCCCCTGTTAAAATTAGATCATCTTTGGAATCAAGATACCACTTTCTTCGAAAGGACTTCACGATTTCTTCTTCAAGATTCTCCCTTGTGGCTAAGGAGTAGTCACCCTGCATCCGCAGGCACCATCCTAAAGAACACTGCGGTCTGCTGCAAGTCCTTCATCACGAATCCGACGACCCAGCTCGACGAGACCCGGCTTCCCTGGCACCTCTGACCTCTACTCACCTCTACAGCCAAGCTGAGAACCGTGAGTGCGACGAGACCTCAAGGGACCGACGATCGCCAAGACTGCACGACATCTTTATTGCAAGCCCACCGAGTCTTCCACTGGTGAGTGCTTTGGGGTCCGAGAAGCCCCAACCCTGCGCAGCTCCAGCGCCCAAGATCAGCCTCCCTGCATCTCCACGATCGGCGTGGGGCCCTTCTGCTGTTTGCTGTGCACCGCGTTGTTTGGCTACTAGCCGGCTGGCTTGTGGCCTTCTGAACGACGCCCGACGACAACTCTTCTGCTGGTCTGGTTGCTCCAGGCTGGCCCTTGCTTCCTTGTTCAAGAGAGGCACCCCGGACCCTCCTGGTCCACTCCAGACGCCATTTTAGGTCCACCGCGTGGGCTTGAATTTGCCAAGGCTTTGTTGCCCAATCCTGGGTCCAGCGACGCCGACAGCTTCTATCTTCGTGGGACAGCTCGATCCTCCATCCTGGTCGCCGACAACGCCTCCTGGTCCGTGAGATCTTCGAGTCAAGCGTCACCCACTCACCTAGTCGAGGTGGCTACCATCCGGTGCCCTCCTGGTGCCCACTGACTACTGGCTAGTAGTCTCGAACTTGGTCCCCTCTGCTTTCAGGTGTCATCTATCTTCAAGATCCAGGCTTGGATCCGACTGAACTTTCTTCACTGGTCACCGGCCAGCATCTTTTCTTCCGGCTCCTGGTCCGTCTACGAGGATTCCCGACGTCTTTTCAGACCTATGCAGCTGCAGCCCCTGGGCTAGGTAACTTCGGCATTTCGGTGCCCCAGCATAGCCTCACTATCCAAGGGTCAGAATCTACTTTCGTTTTCTCCCTACCAGGTCGGGTTCGCCCGAGAACACTAACTTTCTAATTCCTAGCTACCATAGACTTTTGTCCCGCATCTCGCGTGAGAGTGCACACACTGCACCAGAGTCCCCTAGGCCTCCTAGACATAATCTAACGATTCCCTAGTCAAGTCCTAGCGATTCCAAAAGCTATTAGTACTGTACTTACCTGCTAGGAATTTCGCATTCCACTTTCAGAGTATATGGTTTTCCGTGCCCCTCGGGCATTTGTATATACTGTGCTAACTTAAGTATTTTTGTAAGAGTTTTGGTTTGTGCTTAGTACCCTGTCCTCATAAAGAGTACAGGGCTGTTGTGATCTTTAAATAAATAACTGTTTATTTTCATAACACTTGTGTGGTGTCCTTTCACTTGGTATTCAAGGGGTATATGTGTGGTAAACAGCTGGCTTAACGCGCCCTCTCGAGTCTTTAGCCTTAGACTGCTCGTATCCACGCTACTAGGATAGCTGGTCTATAAGGTTGACTTACAACCAATCATCAATAAGGGTTGCTGGACTGATACATAGTGTTCACTAGAATAGTGAGCACTGCATATCAGGCCACCTTCTCACAGTCTCCCCTAGTGACTAATTTCTCCCATTTGACTTTCCTCCGGTTGTTTTCTAGAAGGAGCCCAGACTTATCATTGTCCGTACTGGGAGTAGGGAGTTCATTCCCTGGTGAGATGTAAAAAAGTTCCAGGGCGTTATGGTCACTATCCCGTCTCTCGATAATTTTTAAATCGACTACCTGTGGCCACGTGAATAGTTTGACGAGAATATAATCTATTCTCGATTCTCTGCCAATTTTATTATAAGTGCAGGCACTAGGTATATCAGAGGTACAGCGACCATTGCAGGCCCTTAATCCTTGGTTTAGGGTCAGGGCAGTGATCTGCAAGGCCAAAGGGGTCCAAGCTCTCGGGGGGGGGGGGGGGGGGGTGCCACTGTCTTAGGTACGCGCCAACGTGAGTCTTCCTCAAAGGAGGGGCCTTCACGTAAACCTGCTAGTGGTTCATACTGTGAATTTAAATCACCTCCCACCAGGCATGCAAGTTCCCAGGGGATGCCGTCAAGGAACACCGAGAGTTGTTCTATGGTGCTAGATTCCTTGGCTATTTGTGTCGGCCTCGAGTATATGTTAACAACCACCAATTTCGATAAATTTGGCCACTCCAGTAAGACGGCCAAAATGTCATCTGAATCCGTTTCCAGGTAGTTAGCCTGGCAGCCTAAGTCTGTTGCTATCCAAGTCGCGAGTCCTCCTGATGGCCTTCCCCCCCCCCCCCCCCCCCCCCCCCCCCACTTAGCAGGTTTGGAGAAGGCTGCAAAACCTTGAAGCGAGATTTTTAGAATTAATAAAGGAGATCCAGTCAGGAGAGTCGATCTTACTGGCCAATCCCGCAACATTCCACGAAACCAGTTTTAAGGTTCATAGTTTGGTAGAAGATGAGCCCATAGTGGTGTTATTGTTAACTTCCCTGTTCTCCGGAGTGACCACCTGTGTTGGGGATGAATGGGCCTGACCAGATCTTAAGTTAGTGTGGATCGCGTTTGGAGCCACTGGAGAGGACACTATAATTAGGTTTGGACCCATAGGGTTTTGTATCCCTGCACACGGAGTGGGTAGTAGGAATGGGCTATCCCCCGTCTCTTCTGAGGCTGACCTTTCCCACCCCCCATTGTCTTCGTGTCAGTCCACCATCTCCAAACTGCTATATCTGTTATAGACTGGGAGATGGGCTGGATAGTGCATTCTATGTGGCCCTTGAATACCTCTTGTGAATCCTCCCCTGCGGCCCCTCCTCCTTGTGATATTTTCCCAGCCTTCATCCTCCTCAAACTGTGTGAAATGATCAATAGGTCTTCCCCTGTGATTTGGAGGGCAGCTTCTCTCCCTACGGCCACTTCCCCAATCATCCAGGAGGTCTTGATGATACCCCCCATCTTTGATCCTCCAAGTTGTAAGGACTTGATGGATAAAAGAATGAGAGAGGGAGAGGTTGAATATTGCTAGCTGAGTCCTCAGAGTCCCAGGCACAAATGTAGGCAGCAGTGCCCGTTTCCCTGAAGGTGACCAAGATGCAGTCTCCCCTTACTGATTTTTTTGGAGTATCCCACCCAAGTAACCCGCCTAACCATAGAAATATCGCTGGTTATTCCTCTCGGAAGTGGTCTATATGTGGATAGCCAGCTGATGACTTTGTTTCTAAGTGATGATATTGTTTCTACAGTTTTGTGTTTTAGTTCCGGAACCCCTGTCAAGACTAGCGTGTAAGGGGCAGCCTCTGGTGGGAGATGAACAGGTTTGGGTTTGCGATTGTAACTAGGTTTCTCTCCCGTAGATGTTTGATCGCCCTTGGCTTTAGACTGAATGGATACAGTATCCTTAGGTGTTGGGGTAGTGGTCGGTAGGGTTGTTATGGTTTGTGGGATTAGTAATGTTGCTTTCTTAGAGTTTGTGTTGGGCGGGGGAAGAGGAGTTTGAGCCAAAGTAGGCGCTGGATTTTGTGCATTAGTCGACGGTGTGTTTTTCCTAGCAACTGTGGGTGCGTTGCCCTTTCTGGATTCTAGTTCAGGGCCTCCTTTGGTTATTTTGGCTAGATTTGTGTCGAGTTTCTTTGAGTCAGCTAGTTGGACTGTGGATTTTTCAATATTAACTAGCCTTGCCTCGATCTTAATCAGTCGAGCTTCAAGCGGGCTCAATAATGATCTAAGAAGTACGCCGATGTCCTCCAGTGTGATATCATCACTGGAGTTGTCAGCTGGGGTAGCGAATGTGGCCTTTACTGGTGCCTTTATAGAGGGAGTTGTGGGGGTAGTTGTTCTGCCCTGCTTTTCTAAGTTTGGAACCGTAATACCTCCCTTTGCCCCTTTTTCCCTACAAGGTTTGGATATTGGGGATTTTGTCTTCTTTGCTTCTTTGGTAGGGCCCCCCCTCTTTTTTCGTATGGCACCTTCCCTGGCCCCCTTATCCTTATCGGGATTAGGCTCTTGTGGGTTAGTTACCATAATCTTCGGGTCACGAGGTGGTGGTAGAATTACAGGTGATATCTGAGTCGGTTGGGTGTTTGGAAGAGCCATTATACTCAAATCGTCAAAGTCACTAGGGACATCGATTGTTGACTCCAGGTCAGTAGTATTAGAGTTGGGCAGATGGAGTATTACCTGGTTAGTCTTGTCTTTGGTTGTGAGTTCGATCCTTCCCTCCGGTGTTCTAGCTTGGGCCATTGGACCAATTGAGGATCTTCTAACCCAATCTATTTCTTGGGAGATTCTTCTTTCCAAGACCTCAATTTCTTCAATTAATAAGGATCCGGCTTTAACAAAGTAAATGTCAATGTGGCCCTTTGTATTTCCTGCAGCAGCTAATGTAGATTTGCTTCTGGTTTCTCTGGTACACATTGTTCCGTGTAGACAAGGGCACAGAGATGAAAGATAAAGAGGGGGGGCCCGGGCCGGGCTCTCACGTGCTCGAATGGCCTCAAACGGCCCGCTCTTTGCCCTGTCTTCGCCCCGTGCTGTGTCCCGCTCGCGTCCCGCGTCGCGGTAGTAAACAGGCCAGTGATATACGAGGAGGTTGGGGGCGTGGCCGCCGGGGGAAGAGGCACCAGCTGTGTGAAGCTGAGGATGCTGGTCCTCGCAGTCCCCCGGTAGGCTCCACGCACTGGACTCACGCTTGAAGGCTCAAACCTGTGCCGTCCTCAGCTGGGAGCGCGTGTGCTCTCCGCCGACTGCGGAGCCTCACACCAGCAAGGAATGGCCTCCGGGAGCAGCTGAGCAGCACCCGCGAAGCGGGTGTCGCGAAAGGTAGTGGGCGAACTGGAAGGGCAGGCAGGCAACAGCAGAAGTCTTTGGCAGCCCTCACGGCAAAAGGAAAATCCGGAATGGCTAAAAACAATCTGGGGATGGAGTCGATGCCCATGCGCACTGTAGTCCAGGGGAGGAGCCACCTATCTTGTGATACTTCGAAGCCTCTTCCAGGACAACAATGTGCAATCATCCGGACCCAACAATAGGCGGCGATCTATGCACAGATATGAATGTCAGCAGCCCTACATGCCAAGAGCAGATGCATACTGGTAAGTAGCATTTGCACTTTCGGCGTTGGGGTCATCCAACCATAGATCTCTTTGCGAACCGGAAATGCCCATTCTTTGCAAGTTGGCTTCCCCATCCAGAATCGTCCAGGAATGCCCTTTAGATGGACTGGTGCGGTCTATTCGCCTACGCCTTTCCGCCAATTCAACTGGTTCCTCGAGTGTTGTGGAAGATGCGGAGACAGCCGTGCTGCATTCTCCTGATCGCTCCCAGATGGCCTCGACAAGCGTGGTTCTCGGAACTGCTGCTTCTTTATCAGAGCAAACCGATTCTCCTCAAACTTCGAGCGGACCTTCTCAACTTGGACGAGGGCCTGATTTGTCATCCGGACCCCTCCTTTCTCAGATTATCAGCCTGGAACCCGACAACCTTGAATTTGCCCATTTGAATATCCCGCCATATTGCAGAGACATTCTTGCCAATGCCAGAGCTCCATCTACGATAAAGACTTATAAACTCAAGTGGAAAAGATTCTTTCACTGGTGCGTGGCTGCCAACATTCACCCTGTTCATTCTACTCTAGCTCAGCTTCTTCTATTATTTCTAGAGCTGGCACAGTCAGGACTTTCCCACTCCACTTTGAAAGTGTTCTTGACGGCGATTTCTCGCTTCCGGCAGGATGGCTCCTCCTCTCTGCTCTTCCAGAATCATTCGTCAGTTCTTCAAAGGACTGTTGCGGAAGTTCCCGCCCATTGGGCGCCCTCCCCCAACTTGGCACCTCAACATTGTTTTGGCACAATTAATGAAGACTCCATTCGAGCCTATCCACAAAGCGGATTTAAAATTTTTAACTTGGAAAGTGGCTCTTCTTGCCTTAACCTCTTCACGTCGCATGAGCGATGTTCACGCCTTTACCATTCAGCCTCCTTTTCTACAATTCAAATCAGACTCTGTAGTGCTTCGTACGAACCCGGCCTACATGCCTAAGGTGCCCACTGACTCACCTCAATAAGCCTGTTTTCTTAAAGACTTTCTTTCCAAACCCTCAAACTCCAGCGGAGCAACGTTTACATTCTCTGTATGTTAAGCAATGCCTTAACTTTTACATCGATAGGATGGCACACTTTCTCAAAACTGATCAGCTGTTCCTAGCCTACGGGCGCATGTGCAAGGGTCGTTCTGTCACCAAGCCAGCTATTGCACGTTGGATTTCTTCAGCAGTTTCCTTCTGTCACCAGAAGGCTAGCAAGCCTCTTCAATCCTCGGTGAGAGCTCATTTTACCAGGGTGATGTCATCCTCTACTGCCCTGTTTGCTGGTGTGCCGATTCATCAAATTTGCCGAGCAGCTACGTGGTCCAGCAGGCACACTTTCACGAGACATTATTGCCTTGAAACGCTCAACGAAGCCGATACGGCAGTGGGACAAGCAGTGCTTCGTAATTTTTTTTAACTAAGGTGAGCCTCTTTCTACCCTCCACCTATATGATCTATGTAATGATACGGTTGTTATTATTATCTTTCCTCCTGGCTATGCTATGCTATTGGTGCATCATCATACCTATGCATTGCTGATTTTGCTCTTGCTGCCAACTATTGCTGCTCACTATTCTATTCGAGCATGTGAATCTATGAAAGACACCCTAATACTGGAGAAGAACAATCGTTACTTACCTGTAAACAGGTGGTTCTCCAGTATTGGTGTGTTTCATAGATTCACTTGCGACCCACCCACCTCCCCTCAGAGGCTCGCTTCTCCTCCTAGACTCTTTTTGTCACTCTCGTGCTACGAAAATCTAAGGGCCTGAGCCTCTGAGGAGAAGGTTCTGGAGGGGTGCTTGCGCCTGATTGGCTGTAGTTTGGACTAACATAATGACAAGTATGTTACAAATGTTTTTTCTCCCTTGCCATGTATTCCTATGGGAGAATTATGACCTGTTATTTGCAACTATTTCTAGTGTGTATTTTTATCTGTTATGTTTTTACATACATATTTTATTGGGATTTTATTGCTATTTTATTTACTGTGGGACGCGCACTTCGACAGGGAATATTCGAGCATGTGAATTTATGAAAGACACCAATACTAGAGAACCACCTGTTTACAGGTAAGTAACAATTGTTCTTTCTGGGGTAAGGATATGATGTGCCCTAACCTAATTTGTGATTTTCATTAGATTCAGTCTACTAACAACCCCCTGTTTACTACTCGTAAACTTTATTTTTTTAAGGGAATCCAATAAAATAAATCTTTTGTTGTATGCAGGTGTGATGTTCTGTTGGATATTTTCTGTTGAATGCTAAATAGTTTTGTTGGAAATATGTAGGCAGTCTTAGTGTATTGTGATACTGCTGAACTGATTTCAGTTAACTTTGAACATCATATAAAACTTGAGCAACGTATTAGTAAATTAAAAGCGCATATTCCAAGCTCCCATCTATGGAGATCATTGACTGAGAACTCAATATAAAACAAGAATTTGAAAATGTCTTTTTGCTAAAACATTTTGCTTTTACAACTAAAGAACTAGTTCTATTTATATTCTGCATATCTTTAACATGGATTCTTACTGTGTCAGTTTGCGCATGTTCATGTGATTACTTTTAAAAGCAATCTCAGGTGTAATCAATATTTTCTTTAGGCCTGTTAAATGTGTGGCTAGAGATTCCTCAGTAACCATTTTCTTGTATTTCTTTGTGGCATAGCAAACTAAAAGCTACACAGTAGAACTTCACGCTAAGCCGGAGTACCACAAATTTCTTATTGGTAAAGGCGGCAGCAGCATTCGCAAGGTGCGAAATGATACTGGTGCCCGAATCATCTTTCCAATGCCAGAGGATAAAGACCAGGAGCTGATAACCATCATTGGTACTGAGGAAGCTGTGAAGGAAGCACAGAAGGAGCTTGAGACCCGCATTAAGAACCTGGTGAGAAATGCTAAACTATCATAGCTTCCCAGCTTTGCATTTGTGTAACCAAAATGTGTACATGTATTTGTAATCTGTACTGTGTAAACCGTGGACTGTGAAGCAGTTGCATAATTATACACTGCCAGACGCTCTTGGAAATAGTGATGATGCCCTGTTAAAACAAAAAAAGCTTAAGCTATTGCAGGATTTTTTGTTTGTGCAGAGCAGGCTAGTAGAGGCTTAAAATGTATGTTCGAGGCATATGAGCTGTAGATTGTATACTTGTGCATAGATTGCCATCTGGTGTTGGGCTCTGATATTTGCACTTTGTTTTTGTCTTGGAAGAAGTCTTTTGTAGTCACGAGGTAGGTGACTCCTCCTTAGGACAATAGTGCGCATGGGCATCGACTCCATCTTCAAATTGTTTTTTTTTTCCCTCCAAGGGATTCGGATGTGTATTATGACGTTAAGGATAGTCTTCGAACTTTTCCACGCGCAATCCTTACCACTCTACTCTTTTTGATCAAGTTTTTCCCTTTCCACCTGCATCGTAAAAATCCACGTACTTCGCTTGACGCTTCAACGCGGGCCGTGAGGCCTCCACTTAAAAAATGCCCCGGGTGTGGTGCCAAGTTCCCACACACGGACTCTCCCCGGAGCATGAAGAAACCATCTGCAAGGCCTGTTGATCATTCCGATCAAAGAAAACAATTTGTGACCGTTGGGCTCGACGGCACGAGATGAGACATGGCACTAGTCCGGCACCGTTATCTTCGGAGAAGAATCGGAATTCCAACTCTGCGCCGAAGAAGAGCAAATTTCCGTGTCTGAAGTTGATGACTCCGACATGGAAGAGGAATCCAACATCACTCCGTCTCAAGGAACCGTGAGCAATGAGCCCCAGCTGCCCACAAAAACACCAAAGACTCTGGTTACACCTTCACCCTCGGGCTCATGTCGACACCGTAATACTGTTTCAGACTCCCCTCTTCAAGCCCGGCCATGAAACATAAAGACCAGCCTTCCGGCTCGGGATTGAGCCAACGCCATCCAGGTGTCAAACCCACATCTTCGGCACCAAAACACAAGGCCAAGTATGACGCTCCTCTGTCGGCACCAAAGACTTCTTCGGCACAAAAGGCACTCATAAACCAAAGGCTTCGGAGCCGATACTACCGAGACCGAAAGCTTCGGTACAGACACCGGTTAAACTAAAAGCATTGGAGCTTAAACCAATTAAAGAAAAACATTTGGAACCAAATGAAAAGCCTTCGGATCCGAAACTGGGAAAAACTAAGCCTTAAGAGTCGAAACAGGCCATACCGAAGGGCCCCGACCCTAAAAAGCACGGGAGCCCTCGTAAACAAACTCCATCTAAAGAACTTCATCCACAAGAGTCTTTGGATCTGAAGCAAAAACAGTTGCATATTGACCCAGACACTGGGAAACTTCAAGCAACACTGCCCAAAAAACGGAAGCTGGACCTCCCTGAAGACTACCACATACCTTTAAAGAAAAAATACATGGATACTAAGCCCTCTCCACCATGGCCCTCTCCACCTCCAGATAGTCCTGTGTTGCCCAGGTCAGGTTCATCTACTGCATCCTGGTCATCATCCTCATCAGAGATCAATGGATCTACTCCACTTGGAATCTCCTCTGTTGATGGATGGCCCCCCTCTCTACTACCTTGGTTCCCTGGGTCTGATGCATTCTCTACATCATGAGCCACTAAGAGATCTATCAGGTGGGTAAGGGTTGGACTCTGTCCTTGTTTCAACTTTCTGACTGCACACAGGCGACTAAGTTCATTAAAAGTGAATGAGTCGTACTTAGAGGGCACCCTCTGGGTGTCTTCTGGAGAGGTCCACCAGGGCCTGCATCCAACGACGATTTTCTAGTGAGGTCAGGTGTGTGCACCTACCTAAACTAAATGGTTTCCTACTAGAACCTCTCTTGAAATTGCAGTCAGGGTGAGCTAAGCCCTTTCCTCTACAACTGGTAAGTTCAGTAGAACTTAAAGTATTAGAAGAACTTGATTTATATGTACCTACAGGTACCTTAATGTGATCTTTCAAATAATATCTTAAGATTTGTCGCGCTAATGTCCTCAATAGATAAATACTCCTCCCTCTCCGGGTACAAATTAAACGGAGATAAGTCTGAAGTAAAACCTCTTAATATCCACACTTCGAGAGAAGTGCTGGGCAATCCGGGCATATTCTGGCAAACAGGAGTGATTAAATATTTGGGGATTGAGTTCACTGATGAGCTTTTGAGTACCCTTAAACATAACGAGAACAAAACCCTAGACAAAATTAAGTCTGTTGGACGGATGGTCACCCCGCTTCATCACCTGGTGGGGCCGTGTTGAAACTATAAAAATTATGATATCCCCCCTGGTTAACTACCTTGTCACGTTGCTCCCACTCTTCCTTTCCAATGTATTCCACACCAAATTGGACAAAGTCATCTCGGCATTTCTCTGGCAGGGCAAAAAAGCCAGAATCAGTTTGAAAAAACTTCGACTAGATAAGAAATTAGGAGGGGTCAATCTGGCGGATTACAAAATTTACCAAATTGCCTTCTTAGCGAAACAAGGGTCACATTGGATATCCTCCCAATCTGACTATACCCCAGTGTGGCTCTCTGTGGATAAGTCTATTCTTGAGGGTCTTAACCCCTGCGCCCTACTCACCGCCAAACCCCATCCCAGCCTAGGTCCGGGGCCCATCTTCAAAAATACTAAATTGGCTCTGCTAAAGGTCAGTAAATGCCTCCCGCATCAATTCCGTCACTCTTCTTGGGAGTCTTTATGGCATAATCCCGCCATTATATACAAAGGGAAACCTCTAAACTACCCCACCTGGATAGACAATGGTATCTTATTCCCACACCAACTCGTCAAACTCGCTTCCACTAACCTTCAAAGAAATTCAGGATAAGTTCCAACTCCATAACGTTGAATTCTATAACTTCTTACACATTAAAGTAGCACTACCGAAGGCTAACCTGACGGCTGTCCCTCCCTCCCTCCCTCCCAGGTCTATTCACCTCACTTAACAAATTGGGGCACCAAGTCTCTAGACTGTACAAACTAATGCGGCCACAATCGTCCACCCTAAATGCACCTCTCCAACGGTACTGGGACTCCTTCTCCTCCACACCTAACTCGGACACTATCTGGGCCAGCACTTGGGAATCCACCACTCGCCACAAAATTAGCCCTACACTCTCACAGACCAAGTTCTGGCTCCTTCATAAGGCCTTCTGGACGCCCAGGAGGTTGTTTCTACACAAAATCAAGCCCGACGACACATGTTGGAATTGTACGAATGTGGGAGGAGATCTGGAACATCTAATCTTCAAATGCCCCTGTGTTACCTCCTATTGGGACAGGATCTTTGGTTTCATAAACACAGTGCTCCATATCACCTTACCAAGGGAATTTTCAACGCTTGTTCTAGGTTTTGCCAAAGCCGTCACACTCAATGATGATGACAAAGCTCTACTGGACCTGCTACTGACGGCTGGGGTTAAAATCATACTTAATAACTGGAAAAGCACGAACAAAGCTTCCTTTCCCCACTGGCTAAATTGGGTCTCCCACTTAAGAGGTGCGGACAACATATCCTTAACGTCTACCCCATGGAGGCCGCCGCTCAGGAAACTCTGGTCCTCGCTAGATGACCACTTTGACGCATTCAAGCCTCCATGAATTTGAGCACATGGTACTCGGAGCGTTTTTTCTACATAGCTGTCACATGCATCTTTCCTATGTATACAGGGTAGATCTACACAAATACATAGCTCACGATGCCTCTGCTCTTCTGTGTTGGTGTTCTTTTCTCCTCAGGTCATGTGATAATGGTCATGTTATACAAGTCATCGTGTAACTTTGGACGCAACTCGTCTACATCTGCCTATTAGACAATATGTGTGGACCCTTTGTTTTTTCTGGACTTGCCTGTTTTATCTGGACTTGCCTGTTTTACAGAATGCAATTTACGATACTAGTAGCAAATTTTATAATTCCTTTTTTATGATTTCATTATAGCACTGTACGTAAGTTTCTTGAACTGGTCTTCTTGTACTGTTGTATCTCTTGCAGCTCCTAATAAAAAAACCTTTGAACACAAAAAAAAAAAGATTATATGGTAAAACAACTGCAAGCTCTTATCCCAGCCGCTGCACACCAATGTGAGAAGTTAGCCTGGCATATGATGTCCACTATTCTAGTGGGCACCTTGCACCAGTCTAAACGACCCTTATTGATGGTGGTTGTAAAGTCAACCTTATAGACAAGCTATCCTAGTGGTAGCATGGACCAGCATTCTTAGGCTAAGACTTCAGAGAGCATGTGAAGCAAGCTGTTTTAACAATTATAATCCCTTGAGTACCAAATAAAAGGACACCACACAAGGTATATATCGAATATATATGTATTTATGTTCGAGGCATGTGGGCTGCTAAATTCACATCTAGTGCATAAATCGCCGCCTAGTGTTGGGTCCGGATGATTGCACATTGTTGTCCTGGAAGAGTCTTCGAAGTATCACGAGATAGGTGGCTCCTCCCCTGGACTACAGTGCGCATGGGCATCGACTCCATCCCCAGATTGTTTTTTTCCGCCATTGGGTTCGGATGTGATTTCGACGCCTCCTGTTCGGAATCGATATAAAACAGTTTTAAGGCCAAAAGGCTTTTAGTCACTCGTCGGTATTGTTCGCGTTCGGTCTCGTGTTCATTCCTACTCTTAAAGTGGGTTTTCGTGGAGTCGGTGACTCTTCGATCATCGAGGCCCTGTCGACGCAGCAAGACCCCGACGATACTGCGATGGAACGGAGTCTGTTCAAGTTCTGCCCCGTGTGTGGTTCCAAGTACCCACACATCGACGTGCACCCCGTGTGCAACAAGTGTCTTTCGCCGGACCACGACGAGGCCAACTGTATGGCCTGTTCCTGATTCCGATCGAAGAAGACCATCAAGTCTCGGCGCGTGGCACGTCTTGAGGCCCACCGATCGGCTCCGGCGCCAGAGGACATCTTTGGAGACCCTGATGCAGAGGAGCAGGAGCTTAATCTGCAGATTTCGCCGGCATCGGCGGAGGTCGAGGCCGACTACGGAAAGGAAGTCGGGTACCACGTCCTCGGAGAAAACATCGAGGAGGTAGGGGACGACGAAGAACCGTTTGGGGCCGTGGAAGATAGCTCGGAGGATGAGCTATGCCCCGAAAAGACTTTTATTCCGGCTCCGGTCACGGGATCGCCTCAAGGCCTTACCCACGACCATATGCCTCGTCCCTCCGCCCCGCCTGTCGGCCCGGCTACGGACGCCCCTACGGGACCGTTGTTACCGAAACTGAAACCGGAAGTGGTGGACACCTCTACGGAGCCTCCATTGAAGAAACCGAAACCGAAAGTGAAACCTTCCGGACCGGTCACGCCCAAGGGGGACGATGCTTCATCGACACAAGACGGCGGCTGCGTCATCGGCGCCGTCGTCTTCGCACGCCTCCAAGCCGCGAAAGACTGTGGATGCGGCTAAGGGCCCTAAGGTGTCTGTGCCCTCGGGCTCGACTACTGTCAAGCGGGCCGCGTCGGCGACGTTGGAGGCCCCAGTGCCGAAGAAGTCGATGGCCGACCCGAAGACCTCGGGTGGCGCTGGGGACGGTTTGACAACTCCCAAGCCCAAGAAGGTGTCAACCGCGCTCCAGTCTTCGCCGGGGGGCGGATCGAGGGCGTCAGTCGGATCGACGAAGCCGTCCGCTTCCTTTACGAAGCAGGTGCAGGACTCCCTCAAGCGGATTCGTAGTAGGGAGTCGGTGTCGACCCCGGGAGCCCCCTCTGAATCTACTCCGGTGGTGTCGAAGAAGCAGGCCTCAATGCCGATTCACTTCACCCTGCCTCCGAAGGTGGTGCCTAAGGCTTTTGCGCCCAGGTCGGTGCCCGCGGACTCGATGGAAGGCGGGCACACTCAACTGAGTGGCGATTCGGGTCTACGGGCTCCCTCGGATGACGAGTCGGAGCATTACATCGATGCCGACACGGGGAGGTTGACGCTCAAGAAGAGGAAGATCACTTCTCAGCCTCTGGAGCCGTTTGTGATCCCATTAAAGAAGAAGAAGCCGCTCTCAGGGTCTCCTCAACTGGTGGAGCCTCTTTACCAACCAGTCGCGAGCCCGGAGCCTTCACCCACTGGTTCAGATGTTGCAGAGGGTGAGCAGGAGGAACAGTATACCTTTCCTGAAGGCAATGACCCTGATGAACTGCGAGACTCCTGGGGGCCATCTGGGGATCAGGGGGACGACCAGAATATCCCTGACCCGCAAGCCTATGGGCCTAAGACTTCTCCCACAGAGGATTCAACGGCGTTCAATGCCCTGATTGAAAGGGCTGCTGCTAATCCGTGTACCTATGCATGCAGACCCAGTAGAGGTGGACTTCCTGTTCGACACTTTCTCTACTGCCGAAAAGTCTGACAAGATTCTCCCTATGCTTAAGGGTATGCTGAAACATGCCACTGACATTTTCAAGGACACTACTAGGGCACGAGTGGTGAACCCTAGGATTGAGAAGAAGTACAGGCCGGCACCTGGGGACCCTGCTTTCATTCGGGGCCAGTTGCCTCTGGACTCTTTGGTGGTCTCCAATGCTCGCAAGAGGGCGAACTCTCAGACGACGGGTGAAGCTCCTCCCCCCAGACAAAGAGTCTAAAGTGCTAGAGGCATCGGGGGAAAAGGGTGGCAGCGCAGGCAGCCAACATATGGCGCATCTCCAACACACAGGCCCTGTTGGCCAGATATGACAGGGCACACTACGACACATTAGAGCAGCTTCTGCAACACCTCCCTGATGAGTTCAAAGAGGGCGCGGAGATGCTCATCCAGGAGGGCAAGCTCATCTCCAACGCTGCTATTAAGTGTGCACTGGAAGTTGCTGATACCGCGGCAAGGTCCATCAACACTAGTGTGATGCTGAGACGCCAGGCCTGGCTCCGCATCTCTGGTTTCAAGCCTGACATACAAACAACTATCCTTAACCAGCCTGTCAATCCGGACAGTCTGTTTGGACCAGAGGTGGACTCCACTCTTGAGAAGATTAAGAAGGATACTGAGACGGCGAAATCCATGGGTGCGCTTCAGTCTCAGCCATTTCGGAGCAGCACTTTTCGTCGCTCAGGCAATCGGGGTGTTGCCAGAGGACACTTGGCACAGCAGACGCAATATACCAGGGGTGGTGCACAATCCTCGTACTCACCGCAAAAGAGAGGTGGTTACAGAGGAAACAACTCCAAGGGCAGAGGCAGAGGCAACAACAGCGGCCGTTCCTCTGCCGCTAACAAACAGTGACTCCCTGTCACTGCCCCCCGACCATCTGACACCTGTCGAGGGGAGACTCCAGCAGTTCCTGCCCGTCTGGAAGTCCATCACCACAGACAGGTGGGTGCGGCAACTTATCCAATTCGGTTATTGTCTGGAGCTCACATCACCTCCTCCCAATATTCCCCCAAGACACCGTCCTATGTCGGCAGAGCACTTGCACTTATTGCAGCAGGAGGTTCTTGTTATGCTGCAAAAAGGCGCTATAGAGCTCGTGCCGGAAGGAGAACAAGGCACAGGGGTCTATTCCCTGTACTTCTTGGTACCAAAGAAGGACGGTTCGCTCAGGCCCATCCTCGACCTACGCCCGCTGAACATGTACATTCTTTCAGAACACTTCCACATGTTGACACTGCAGCAGGTCCTTCCACTGTTAGAACAGGGAGACTTCCTCGCGACCTTGGATCTCAAGGACGCTTACTTTCACATACCACTCCATCCATCCCACAAAAAATACCTCAGGTTCACCATTCAAAACAGGCATTACCAGTTCAAAGTACTGCCCTTCGGAGTGACCACTGCCCCCAGGGTGTTCACGAAGTGTCTGGCGACCGTGGCGGCGCATCTCAGGAGACAGAACATACATGTCTACCCATATCTGGACGACTGGCTGGTTCAGGCCAAGTCGGCTCAGCAGTGCGCCGCAGATATGTCCAGCACTATTCACCTTCTTCACAGTCTGGGGTTCTCGCTCAATTATCCAAAGTCGCACCTTCAGCCAGCCCTTGTGCGGCAGTACTTGGGCGCGACGATCAATACTCAGACTGCTACAGCTCAGCCGAATCCAGTGAGGATCAACAGCATCCAGTCACTGATTCAGAGGTTCAGACCACGACACTCGCTTCCGGCGAGATTGTTTCTGCAGTTGATAGGCATGATGGCCTCCTGCATCTTCATTGTCCCGCACGCGAGGTTGCACATGCGTCCTCTCCAGGAGTGCTTGGCGCACCAGTGGACTCAGGCTCAAGGACAGTTGAAAGACCTAGTGTTGGTCACCGGTCGGGCATACAACTCTCTGCATTGGTGGACTCCACACAACCTTTGCAAGGGCCGACCGTTCCAAGAGCCTGTACCACAGATTATCCTGACGACGGACGCGTCTCTGCAGGGGTGGGGAGCGCATGTGCTCCATTACACGGTGCAGGGACTGTGGTCGGCACGACAGAGGAGGATGCACATCAACTACTTGGAACTGATGGCAATCTTCATGGCACTGAAGTCCTTCAAGGTGCATCTGTGCAACAAGGTCGTGTTGTTCCGGACGGACAACATGACTGCAATGTACTATATCCAGAAACAGGGAGGAACACACTCTCCGCAGCTGTCTCATCTGGCTCAGAGCATGTGGAAGTGGGCCATTCAGAGGAACATCTTCCTCATGGCGGAGCACATCCCGGGCAAGGACAATCAGATGGCGGATCTGCTCAGCAGGCACAGCCACCAACTGCACGAGTGGGAGTTACATCCATCAGTACTCCACCCGTACTTCGAAGAGTGGGGTCATCCAGAGATAGACCTGTTCGCGACAAAGGAGAACGCAAAATGCCAAAGCTTCGCCGCCAGGTTCCCACACCCGCAGTCGCAGGGCAATGCGATATGGATGAACTGGTCAGGCAGATTTGCGTACGCTTTTCCCCCAGCCCCTCTCATACCGCTGGTGGCGAGAAAGCTGAAGCAGCACTCGATGACGCTCGTCCTGGTTGCTCCAACGTGGGCGCGCCAGCCGTGGTACACCACGTTTCTGGAGCACTCCGTGGTACCGCATCGAAGACTGCGCCTCACGCCCAGGCTCTTGACGCAGAACCATGGCGACATTCAGCATCCAGATCCGCAACAGCTCAACCTGGCGATCTGGCTCCTGAAGTCCTAGAGTTTGGCTATCTTGGTTTGCCCCCGGAATGCATGGACATTATCCGAGAAGCAAGAAAGCCCACTACCAGAGCTTGCTATGCAGCTAAATGGAAGCGGTTTGTCGTTTACTGTACAGAACATCATATCAACCCGCTGGATGCATCCATTCCTGATATTATTTGCTATTTGTTGCATCTTTACAAATGCAATTTGGCGTATGCTTCCATTCGGATACACTTATCCGCCATAGCGGCCTATCTCCAAAACAGGCAGCACCTCTCTGTTTTCAGGGTGCCTGCCATTAAGGCTTTCCTTGAGGGGCTGAAGCGGGTTATTCCCCCCAGGTCCCCACCGGCTCCTGTGTGGAACCTCAACGTGGTCCTCACCAGATTGATGGGACCGCCGTTTGAGCCCCTACATTCCTGTGAGATTCATTTCTTGACATGGAAAGTCGCCTTTCTCATTGCCATCACGTCTCTACGGCGTGTTAGTGAGCTACAGGCGCTCACAATACAAGAGCCATTCATTCAGGTTCATCCTAATAGGGTGGTGCTGCGCACTAATCCTAAGTTTCTCCCTAAAGTGGTGTCACAGTTTCATGTCAATCAGACCATTGAACTGCCCACATTCTTTCAGAACCCTCAGACTGTGGCTGAAAGAATGCTTCACACGCTTGATGTCAAACGAGCGTTGATGTACTACATTGACAGGACCAAAGACTTTAGGAAAACACAACAATTGTTTGTTGCCTTCTCAGCTCAGCACAAAGGCAACCCCATTTCCAAGGCTGGAATTGCCAGGTGGATCGTTAAGTGTATACAGATTTGCTACCACAAGGCTAAGCGCACTTTGACGGTTCCCCCCAGGGCCCACTCAACGCGGAAGTTGGGGGCCTCCATGGCTTTCCTGGGTAATATCCCTTTGGAAGATATTTGTAGAGCAGCCACATGGATTACACCACATACGTTTACTAAACATTATTGTGTAGATGTACATTCCAAGCAGCAGGCAGCTGTAGGACAGGCTGTTCTTAGAACTCTTTTTCAAACTTCTGCAGCTGGCACGGGCGGCCGCCGTTAATGGAGGGACTGCTATGTATTCTATGCACTAGATGTGAATTTAGCAGCCCACATGCCTCGAACTGAATATGCTACTTACCAGTATGCATCTGTTCTTGGCATGTAGGACTGCTAACATTCACATCGCCCGCCCTCCTCCCCGGCGCCCGTAGCGGCTGCAGAGCATTATTGCATTCAATCATTAGCATGGACATCATTTACACTATTTCACTCCATCTCTGACACAATGGCTAAAAACAATCTGGGGATGGAGTCGATGCCCATGCGCACTGTAGTCCAGGGGAGTAGCCACCTATCTCGTGATACTTCGAAGACTCTTCCAGGACAACAATGTGCAATCATCCGGACCCAACACTAGGCGGCGATCTATGCACTAGATGTGAATGTTAGCAGCCCTACATGCCAAGAACAGATGCATACTGGTAAGTAGCATATTCATTCTAACACAATCCCTCTGCACTCTTTATGAGGTCAGAGATCGAAGTACATCACAAGTTACTCAATTAGCATACGATAAGTTGCACAAATACAGTTATGCCCTAGGGGCCTCACAAACCATATACTAAGTAAGTGGTATAATAGCCACTTCAGAAATGGTGAATAGGCCTAGGGAATCGCTGGGGCTACACTAGTCAACCAAAGGTTTGGAAGTAGGAGGCCCATGGGAGACGCGTGCAGTGTCTAAGCAGTCGCGCGGTACCATTGACATATAATGGAGAACAAAGGTTACAAAGTTACTGTTTAAGGGCACTTCCGGATGGACTCCGACAAAACCCTTTTAGACTAGGACACTTGGAGAGTCAATACCCACGAGAGCACCGGAGTACTCTAGTTACCTCACCCAGGGAAGCCGGGTGCATAGGTGTCTTTTCGTGACTGGTTTTGTCGTCGTTTTCTAAGGAGATCTGCAAAGAAGTGCTGCAGGCGACCAGAGGGAAAGTGTCCGGGTGGACTCAAGGGTGGATCGAAGATGTGAAGAACCTGAAAGCAGAGGGGACAGAGTCTGGGTCACTAGCCAGTTACCAGTATGGAACCAGGAAGGAACCAGGCGATGTCTCGATCTCAGGTGAAGCGGTGAAGCTTGTCTCTGCAGCCACGAGGACCAGGAGGCGGAGGTGTCGACGACGACCAGGAGCTGGATTCGAGCTGTCCCACGAAGGATCTAGTTGACTGCGGTGTCTGTATCCGGATTGGACCCAACAAGCCTTGGCAAACGCAATCCACGCAGGAAGGGAAGATTGGCTTAGGAGCAGACCAGCAAGGTCTGAGTACCTTCTCCTTTGCAGGGAAGCTGGAGCAAGCCTGGAGCAACCAGGAAAGCAGTTTTGTTTCTAAGAATTGTCTTCAGGGGGCTCACTAGGCAGCAGGCTAGCAACCGGGAAGACGTGTTGAGCTGAAATGCAAGAGCGGGCCCCACGCGGCACTTGTGGAGGGCTGAGCTTCGGTGCAAATGGCGCTCTGGTCTGGGGCTTCTTGTACCCCAATGCACAACTGTGAGGGTACCTCGGTAGTCAAGCTGTTAGCAAAATGCAGGGTGTCCGGTCCCACGTCTCGTGTCCGCCACAGGTCTCAGCTTTGCTGTGGATGTGGGTTGGAGTCAGAAGTGTGAGAGTCCAGTTCCAGTGTCGCTGAGTCTTCAGGTTCCGGCGGGAGCGTCGACAAAGCAGACCCGCAAGTTACTGGTGGTGCCTGTTTGCACAGGGTGGTCACTCCTTGACCACAAGGGAGATGTCTTCAGTAGTCTTCTAGTCAAAATAGAACGTCTAAGGTCCAAGAGTTTTGTATCGGAGTTTTGTTCCAGGATAATCTAAAGTCCTGGGAACACAACACCTATCTTTATGCTAAGAAAATGGGCTGGATTACCTGCTAGGTCCCTCCTGTGGGTGGACTTGGGAAGGGGGTAGGTACACCCCTTTCCCTTTGTCCAGTTTAGCGATATTTAGTGATATTTTCCAGCCAATCCGGGGGACTCGAACCACCATTCCACTTGGAATTGAGTGTAAAGTACTTTTCAGGAATACATCGTGATCTACTGTGATCATTCTTCTACATCAGCTTCCTAAGAGGAACCTCATCCAGAATCATCGCACGGACTTGATTGTCTAGTATATGCCCTGATGAAATTCCCTAGGCACGAATGGGAATGAAACGCGTTGGCTGTGCCGTTGTATGTGAAAATAAAGATTATATTTAAAATAAGAACAGAAGATCTACGCATTTCATGGACTCTCTTGTATCACTGACTTCATTGTGTGCGCCTCTCTACTCACATATACTATTGCTCAGATATACATCCTCGGCAGCGGATGGTGAGAGTAGCCGCACCACTAAATATCTCTGAAACAGACAAAGTTGATGTGCGAAACCCTGGTCAGCTGCTGTGTGCTTTTGTTTATTGTCCAGGCCTCCCCTGCCAGAGTTTTGTCCAGCAGCAGGAGGCCAGACTCATGTCTGTGGCTGGAGCATCCATTTTGTGATGCCAAGGCTCTTATTAAACTGGTACCGGGTATACTGGTTTATACATGTCTTTCCCTCTAGAAGGGTGGAATCATTCCCCCACCACCAGAACTGGCGTGGGGTATGATTCCAAAGCCCCAGAGAATAGGTTCCAAAGGCTGCAGAGGGACCCTGCTCATGCATGGGCACCCTCTCACACAAAACCCAGCACCCTGCCTTCAGGATTGATAAGGCCTGCCATAGGGGTGACTGATAGGTTTATATGTGTAGTGATTTAAGGTAGATATAGGTAACCTATATCTAGGTAAGGGGTGCATGCACCACCTTACCCAGGCTACAGTAGCAGTCCTGCGGTGTCCTTTTGGAAGGCTTCCCAGGTGCGGGATAATATGATACAGCTCCTGGTAGGCCTCTGGGGTACCTATGCACTTGGTACCTAAGGTACCATATGCTAGGGACTCATAAGGGTACCCCAGTAACCAAATTGGAGTGTACCTAATGTGCATGGAATCAATTTAGAGAGGAAGCAGCTAGGCTGGAGTCCTGGATAGCATGGCCCCAGCCAGACTTAAGTCGTAAAACAGTGAAACACCAACAAAAAGTGGGGGTAACTATAAGAATCAGATCCTACTCTCCTACATAATACACCCACCCACCTCCGGATTACTCTCTGTTCAAGTACTATCTTACTTCGATACATTACACATGGACATTCTTTTCTATTTCTTACTAACTCCATCACAACCCTAGATGGCGAAACAGTCTGAATATGGTATCTGAAAGAGACACGTTAGTGATAGATTCCTTACCTTAGAATATCCCCAGGCGTCAGACTGGATCCGGAAATTTTTGCGTAGCAGTACCCTTGTGCGTCAGTAGGCGTCGTCTGCGGCTCCGCGTCCGTCGTCTGCGTTGTGGGTGCCGTGATGACGTCGTCTGAGTACTTAGACGCCGCCTCCGCGTGCTGACGTCAGTAGTTCTTTTTTCCACACCAGCAAGCGCAGATCTGGAAAAAGCAGTACTTCTAGCCACTTTTTGACTAACTTTTTGGATCATTTTGATCATCTTTTCGTAGTCTAACGACTCCGATCGGTGCCATAGGGATGCCTGGGTTTAAACATTGCGAGGATTGCGACCGCACGATGTCGGTTCTGGATCCTCCCCGTCGGTGTCTACTATGCCTCGGCGTCGTCCACGACAAGACCTGCCCCGACTGCCGGGCCCTGTCTTCGAAAGCCAGGCGGGAGCGGTCCCGCAGGCGACTCGAACTCCGGCAGTCTGCCCTGCGCCGCGAGAGGTCGAGGGACAGGTCGCGGAGTCTGAGCCACCACAGCTCCGAGAGTCGGCACCACTCCTCCGGGTCGAAGTCGTCGTCTGGTAAGAAACACAAGAAGTCGAAGAGACGTCAGCGCTCTTCCACTCCCCCCCCCCGACACTCACGCGACGTGGCCAGGGGTTCGGGTGACACCGCCCATGCGGCTCCGCCGGAGTCGCGGGCGTCGCGGCCTGCTCCACACCCTCCGGACCCCGGACCCTGGGCACGACGCTGGGGGAGATCGAGCGATTCCTCATGGCCATGAGGAACCTCTCCTCTGACTGGCTCCGCGGGGCTTTCAGGCCCAGCGGACCAGTCTGGGGCCCCTAGCGGGTCGGGGGCTTCGGCCCAGACGCCGGCGAGTGCTTCGGCCCCGGCGCTGCAGGGCCCCACGGTCCCGGCGCCTTCGGGCCCTGCGCCGCAGGGCTCCACTGGACCCGCTTCGGGATCCGGGTCGTAGCCGGTGGACCTTACGCGTCGGTCCGCCAGGTGTCACCTCCGGCGCCGTCCTTGGGCGGCGCCATCCCTGATGCCTCCCTCGTTCTGGTTCCGGCGTCGGAACGGCGCCTTTGGGCGCCGCTTTCGACGCTGCTTGGGGAGTTTAGCTTCTATCAGCCGGCCTCATCGTTTGATGACCCTGACTATCAGGGGATGGGTGACGAGGAGTATTGGGAGGGGTCTGAGGACCCTCTGACCAGGGAGTGTCAGTCTCAAGAGGACTGGATAGGTGGACTTGGGGATGCCAGTGGTCTGGACACCTCACCAGACACTGGTTTTGTCTCACCTCCAACCTTGGCTTCGGAGGAGGGGGCAACCTACAGTGTGGTGTTGATAAGGGCTGCCAAGGCCTTCGGCCTTGAGCTCCCCGTCGCGGCCGTGAGGACTAACCTCCTCACTGAGGTCTTTAAACCGCAGTCATGCCCGACAGAGCCTCTGCTGCCGTTTAATGAGGCCTTGTCCGACGTTCTTTTGGGCATTTGGTCCAGGCCCGCTACGGGTTCGCCCGTAGATGGGAACGTGGCCAGACTCCACCGCCCGGCCCTGGGCGACCCAGTTTTCCTGTCCTCCAACCCCACCCCCGAGAGCCTGGTCATCCAGGCATCCACTTCCCAGACCGCATTCCCGTCTGCTCCGCCGGACAGGGAATCCAAAAGGTACGAGCAGTACGGTAAAAAGATCTTCTCCTCCCTTAGTCTGGGACTGCGGTCTTCCAACACCGCATGCCTCTTGGGCCACTACACCCACTCTCTGTGGGATACGATCGCAGGATTGCTTCCAGAGTGTCTGTTGGAGGTACGGGCCACACTCGGCCAAGCCCTTATGGAGGGCCGGGATGCTGCTAAATATTCTAACTGGTGTGAGCTGGATACCACCGACTCGCTAGGTAGAGCGATGGCAACGGCGGTGGCGATTAGACGCCACGCCTGGTTGAGGTCTGCCAACTTTTCGGCCGATGTCCAAAACACACTGATGGACATGCCGTTTGATGGCCGTTGCCTTTTTGGCAACAAGGCAGACCATGCGCTTGAGCGCTTTAAGGACTCCAGGGCTACGGCCAAGTCCTTGGGCCTCTCGGCCCCGTGCCAGCAAACGGGTGCCTTTCGCTCCTTTCGTGGCCAAGGAAGGGGCACCCACACACATGCCGCCATCCAGCGCGGTGGCAGCCGTGGAAATCGCCGCGGAGGCGGTAGGGGACAACGGCGAGGCCAGTCCACACCCTCCCCCGCAGCATCCGCTTCTAAACCCTCCTAGTCCGTGCTTTTCGGCCCACGTGAGGCCAGTGGGGGGGCAGGGTTCGCCATCACCACTCTCACTGGCACACTGTCACTTCGGACAGGTGGGTGCTGCAGATCGTCCGAAGGGGCTACTCCCTTCCCTTCGAGACTACCCTCCCCAAGCCATGCCATGGCAACACCACCGTGTATCGGGGGATCATTTGCGGCTTCTGCAGGGGGTCGTTTCGGCCCTCTTGGCCAAGGGGGCCATCAAGCACGTTCCTGGGCCAGAAGTAGGACGTGGTTGCTACTCCCACTACTTTCTGGTACCCAAGAAGGGCAAAGGGGGCCTACGCCCTATCTTGGACCTACGGAACGTCAACGGCTTCCTCCGGAAGGAGAAGTTCAAGATGCTGACTCTGGCTCAGGTCTTAGCTGCCCTGGACCCAGGAGACTGGATGGTAGCGTTGGACTTGCAGGACGCTTATGTTCGAGGCATGTGGGCTGCTGAATTCATATATGTGTATAGATCGCCGCCTAGTGTTGGGTCCCGATGATTGCACATTGTTGTCCTGGAAGAGTCTTCGAGTATCACGAGATAGGTGGCTCCTCCCCTGGACTACAGTGCGCATGGGCATCCTCTCCATCCTCAGATTGTTTTTTCCGCCATTGGGTTCGGATGTACTTTCGTAACTGAGTTTGGAATCGATTTAAAGTTTCTAATGGCCAAAAGGCCTTCGGGGTCGTCGGTATTGTTGTTCGATCGGTGCCGACAATTTGTTTCCTGTAGTCATTTGTTTACACTACTATGCACTGATTTTAATTTTGGGAGTGGATAGGAACGTATTAAAATTGCTCTATTTACCACTTTCACTACCCAATTTCTAAGAGTTTTTTCACACTATGCACATATTAATTTATCACAGTTGGCACTGCTAGTCGGATTACCACTTGATGCCACATTATACCACACTCACTTTTGGGACATATTCATTATATTAGGCTACAAACTGCCAAATCTACTGTGGGTAAAACCACTTGCCTTCATGGTGAAGGATCCCAAATGATGTAGGGCGGTACAGGTCGGTAATCTGATGGGAACAATTTTCTCACCACGAAATACTCCAGGTTTGATTTCGCCGCTGTACCCTACAGACACACAGTTAGATTTTCTGTTTTGACCCATTGCTATTTTAGTTGTTGGTACTTATAGTTGTTAGGGGCAATAGCAATGCTTGGTCGGTAAACATCCCCTAGGACCCTCCCTTCCTCTGTTTTTACTTATCGATTCTATAGCCCCGCAATTAGGCCCGGCTAAGAATATAACACAAGAGCCATCGGTGCAACATTACCAAAGCTTGGTAAAATCGAAACCGAAAGTGATAGTACCAAAACAGAAACCGAAACTAATTGACTTCAGTCTTCGGACCGAGAAGTGTGGATCCATCGGAGCCTACCAAAAAGAAAAAGGTCGTCGACCCGGCTGGGTTGCATACAAGGGTTGTCGAGCCGAGAGCCAGTAGACCCATGTCCACGTTTAAGCTAAAGGCCGTCAAACCGACAAGATCGCTGTCGACGCCAAGCAACACAAACCAAGAACTCACACAGAAGACTGTTGTCGAACCGAAACAAAGTCGACAAACCAAGGTGCACACAAAGACACTCGATCCGAAAGCAAGGATCGAACCGAAGGGGTCCGTCGATCCAAGGCAGCAAAACATCGCTCCAAAGCAGCAAGCTCCGAAGACGACACAAGGCCAAAAAGTGGTTATCGAACAAACAAGAACAGTCGGATCGATAACAAATACGGCTCCAAAAAAGTTCATACAGACTAAAAAGACTGTTGAAACACAGAAGTCATTAGGACCAATAAAATCCGGACTTCCTACACATGTGAAGACAAGAGCGGTCGTACCGAAAACCGGAATCGAACCGACACAAACAAAAAAGGCGATGTCGGGGGAAAGAGCTAAAGCACCTTAAGAGCAGGAGCCCTCAACAGATGAACAGTCAAAACTGTATGTTGACCCCGATACCGGCAAAGTTACGATATTAAAAACGAAAATCAGACCAGACACTTTCTCTGAATCCTATAAGATACCACTCAAAAAGAAGAGACACTTCTAAATCTCCACTTTTCTTTGAGCCTATCGGACCATATGTGCAAGAGACTTATACATATTCTCCCACACGCACAGATGAGTATGGGGAGTATGAGGATAATGAACAGTACAATTATCCGGTAGACAATGACCAGGACATCTAAAATCAACCATGGTCTGACCCTGTAGATCCTGGAGACTCTCAGCCAATTCCAGACAATACTGCATACCCTGTTAAGACCTTGCCTACAGAGGACACCGCTGCTTTCAATGCATTAATAGAAAGAGCGGCATACAATCACCATGTGGAGATGCATGCAGATCCCATTGACGAAGACTTCCTCTTTGACACTTTCAGAAAACAGTCAAAACCTTGCCAATGTTAAAAGGGGTGCTTAAACATGCAGGGGACATATTTAAAGAAACAACCAGGGCACGGGTCATTAACCCCAGAATAGAGAGAAAATATAGGCCAGCACCAGTGGACCCTACATACATTAAGGGACAGCTGCCTTTAGACTCTTTGGTAGTATCCAATGCACGTAAACGTGCTAATTC
Organism: Lissotriton vulgaris; assembly: GCF_964263255.1. Taxonomy (NCBI): domain Eukaryota; kingdom Metazoa; phylum Chordata; class Amphibia; order Caudata; family Salamandridae; genus Lissotriton; species Lissotriton vulgaris. The sequence continues at coordinate 868,411,646 of NC_141699.1, forward strand.
GCAAACTTCTAGCGAGGCTCCGCCTCCAGACAAGGAGTCTAAGATTCTGGAGGCTTCAGACAAAAGGGTAGCTGCTCAAGCAGCTAACATATGGAGAATTTCAAACACACAAGCCCTGTTCGCCAGGTATGACAGGGCACACTAGAGCAAATTCTCCATTATCTACCTGACCTTTACAAAGAACAGGCAGAGTTCCTAATACAAGAGGGAAAGCTAATATTTAACGCCTCCATCAAATGTGCCTTAGATGCAGCAGACACAGCAGCCAGGGCTATCAATGCAAGTATCATGCTCAGAAGACATGCGTGGCTACGCATCTCTGGGTGTAAAAATGAGGTTCAGAACACTTTGCTCAATCAACCTGTAAACCCAGATTTTTTTATTTGGTCCTAATGATGACACAATATTAGACAAAATGAAGGATACCGAGACAGCCAAGTCTATGGGAGCCTTGCAGTCACAACAATACAGAGGCGGCTCCTTTTGTCGCTCCGGCAACAGAGGAGCTGCAAGAGGAGGCTCGACACAGCAAACCTCATACAACAAGGGCAACACGCAAAACACCTACAACAAAAACAGTAGAGGTGGATACCATGGCAATAACACCAAGGGTAAAGGACGAGGTAATAACACCAGATCCTCTACCAATACCAAACAGTGACTTATTGTCACTACCCCCAGACCATGTAACACCGGTCGGGGGAAGATTACAGCAGTTCCTGCCAGTCTGGAAAAAGATAACTACAGACAGGTGGGTGAGGCAAATTATACAGCATGGCTATTGCCTAGAATTAATCTCCACACCACCCAACATACCCCCAAGACACCGTCCTATGTCCGCAGAACACCTACACTTATTGCAGCAAGAAGTCATCAGCATGCTACAAAAAAGGGCCATAGCACTAGTACCCTTAGAACACCAGGGTACAGGGGTGTACTCTCTGTACTTCCTAATCCCCAAGAAGGACGGGTCTCTCAGACCAATTTTGGACCTCAGGCCCCTCAACCAATACATCTTATCAGAGCATTTCCACATGATCACTCTATAGCAGGTATTACCACTGTTGTGTCAAGGAAACTTCCTCGCAACATTCGACCTCAAAGACTCATATTTCCATATACCAATACACCCGGCACACAGGAAATATCTCAGGTTTACAATACAAAATCAGCACTACCAATTCAAAGTCCTTCCTTTTGGGGTGACAACAGCCCGAGGGTGTTCATCAAGTGCCTAGCGACAGTAGCTGCACATCTAAGAAGACAGCATATTCATGTCTATCCATATCTGGACGACTGACTGATACAAGCACAGTCAGCCCAGCAATGTGCCAGCCACATGTCACGCACTATTCACCTCCTGCACAGTCTAAGTTTTTCGCTGAACTACCAAAAGTCCCATCTTCAGCCTGCCCACGTACAACATTACCTGGGAGCGACGATAGACACTCTAGCAGCAAAAGCACAGCCAAATTCTGCCAGAATTAACAGCATTCAGACGCTGATCCAAAGGTTCAGGGCCCATCACTCGCTCCCAGCCAGAGTGTTTATGCAACTGATAGGCATGATGGCCTCATGTATTTTCATAGTCCCTCACGCGAGACTACACATGCGTCCGCTGCAGGAGTGCCTAGCACATCAGTGGAACCAGGCTCAAGGACAATTGAACGACCTAGTGTTGGTGACCTGTCGTGCATACTGTGAGAAGTTGGCCTGATATATAGTGTTCACTATTCTAGTGAGCACTTTACATCAGTCCAAACAACCCTTATTGATGATTGGTTGTAAGTCAACCTTATAGACCAGCTATCCTAGTAGCATGGATACGAGCAGTCTTCGGGCTAAACTCTAGAGGGCGTGTTAAGCCAGCTGTTATACCATCACATATACCCCTTGAACACCAAGTGAAAGGACACCACACAAGTGTTATGAAAATAAACAGTGTATTTATTTAGATGACAACAGCCCTGTACTCTTTATGAGGACAGGGTACTAAGCACACAACAAAACTCTTACGAAAATACTTTAAGTTGCACAATTTACACAAATGCCCGAAGGGCACGAAAAACCATATACTATGGAAGTGGAATGCGAAATTACTAGCAGGTAAGTACTGGACTAATAGGCTTTGGAATCGCTAGGACTACGTTACTGAACCTTCAGATTACTGGTAGGAGGCCTAGGGGACCCGGGTGCAGAGTGTGCACTCTCAAGCGGGATGCGGGACAAAGTCTATGGGAGCTAGTAAAAGCAAAGTTAGTGTTCTCGGGCGAACCAAATAAGGTAGGCTGAAAACGAGAGTGGATCTGGACCCTTGGATAGTGAGGCTATGCTGGGGCACCGAAATGCCGAAGTTACCTTGCCCAGGGGCTGCGGCTGCATAGGTCTGAAAAGACGTCGGAAACCTTCGTTGACGAACCAGGAGCCTGAAAGAAGAAGTTGCTGGCAGGCGTACAGTGAAGATTGTTCGATGGATCCAAGCCTGGATCGAAGATGGAAGACCCCTGTAAGCAGAGGGGACCAAGTCCTGAATCACTAGCCAGTGATCAGAAGGGCACCAGGATTGCACCGGATGGAGTCACCTCGACCAGGTGAGTGGGCGACACTGGGCTCTGCAGTCTCACGGACTAGGAGGCGTTGTCGGAGACCAGGATGGAGGTGCGAGCTGTCCCACGATGGTTGATGCTGTCGACGTCGCTGGACCCAGGATTGGGGCAACAAGTCTTGGCAAATTCAAGCCCACGCGGTGGACCTAAAATGGCGTCTGGAGTGGACCAGGAGGGTCCTGGGTGCTCCTCTTTTGGAAGGGAGCAAGAGCCAGTCTGGAGCAACCAGACCAGCAGTGGTGATGTCGGTCGTCGTCGGGAAGGCCACAAGCCAGCGGGCTAGTAGCCAGACAACGCGGTGAGCAGCAAAAAGCAGAAGGGCCCCACGCAGATCTCGTGGATGCTGGAGGGCTGGACTTCGGTGCTGGAGCTGCTCAGGGTTGGGGCTTCTCGGACCCCAAAGCACTCACACGAGGATCCCTCGGCGGTTGTGCTGGATAGAAGTCGTGCAGTTCTGATGATGGCCGGTCCCTCGAGGTCTCGTTGCACTTACGGTTCTCAGCTTAGCTGTAGAGGTAGGTAGAGGTCAGAGGTGCCAGGGAAGCCGGGTCTCGTCGTGCTGGTCGGTCTGATTCCAGAGGAAGGACGTGCAGCAAACCGCAGTGTTCTTAGATGGTGCCTGCGGGTGCAGGGTGACTACTCCTTAGTCACAAGGGAGAAATCTTGAGAAGAAGTCGAGAGTTCCTTTAGTAGAAAGTAGTTTCTTGATTCAAAGATGATCTAATTTGGAAGGGTCCCCGCTCCTGCCTTTATCCTAAAGAAAGGGGTGGGTACGCAACTAGGTCCTGCCCTAGGGGTGGGACCAGGAAGGGGGGTGGTTACACCCCTCTCCCATGCCGGACTTTTCCCAGGCCAGGGGCTGGTGTGCCCCTGGAACTGGTTCTAGCCGGCAGATGCGTAGTGAGCACCGGGGTGCCACTTGCAGTCACCTTCCTGTAAAGCCCTGCCTACCCAGGATACACAAAACCCTGTCTGGGATGGTGCTAGCACCGCCCCTGACAGGAAACCCTTTGTCCAAGCTCCCCTCGCTGGAAGGACTCCCAGCTGCAGGGGGTCAGACTAGTGTCTGTGGTGGCAGCATCCATTTTGTGATGCTGAGGCTTGAGTTAACTTTAACCGGGGTTCACAGTTACATACACGTCATGTCCCTCTAGAAGGGTAGAATGCTAACCCCGTCGCCAAAATTGGCGAGGGGTTAGTATTCCAATTCGTATGACACCTTACTCGACATGTTTTGATAAAGCGATACCAAAGATAGCATATGACCGCGAGGATTATAATGCACTTAAGAGTATATGGTACGCGTTATCATGGAACAGCTATTAGGACTTGGTTCCGCAAGCTGCAAACGGGCTCAGCTCATGCCAGAGCACCATCTCACACGATTCCAAGCACTCTGCCTTCAGGATTGTTAAGGCCTGCCATAGGAGTGACTGATAGGAATCTGTGTGTCCATTTTAGGGTTAGATATAGGTATACTATATCTAAAGCAAGGGGTGATTACACCACCTTGCCCCAGCTGTCGTGCAGCCAGTTGTGTCAGATTTAGATGGCCAGCAAGGGGTGGCATAATACATGCTGTAGGCCCTGGGTACACCTGTGCCCTGAGTTACAGGGTCTGATGAGGTGGCCCAGTACCAATTGGATATGTACCTAAGGTACATGGAATCCATTTTACAGAGAGAGCAGTAGGCCTGGGGTCCTGATTGGCAGGGTCCCAGGCCAACTAAGTCGGAAAACCAGCAAAACACCAGGCAAAAAGTTGGGGGCAACCATAGTCAGGTATCCACCTTCCTACACATACAACTCTCTGCATTGGTGGAATCCACAAAACCTTTGTACGGGACAACTGTTCCAAGAGCCTGTACCACAAATAGTGTTGACGACGGACGCATCCCTGATAGGGTGGGGAGCCCATGTCCTCCACTACACAGTGCAGGGCTTATGGGCCACGCAGCAAAAGAAAATGCACATCAACCTACTGGAGCGATGGTAATTTTTATGGCAATGAAAGCGTTCAAAGTACATCTGTGCAACAAGACCGTGTTGATCCGGACGGACAACATGACTGCAATATACTACCTACAGAAACAGGGAGGAACACACTCCACAGCTGTCACATCTAGCTCAGAGTGTGTGGAAGTGGGCCATTCAAAGAAACATTTTTCTCATGGCGAAACACCTCCCAGGCAAGGACAACCAAATAGCGGATCTGCTAAGCAGACACAGCCAACAGGTGCACGAGTGGGAGATTCATTCCACAGTGCTACAACCATACTTCCAACAGTGGGGACAACCAGAGATAGACATGTTCGCCACAAAAGAAAACGCAAGATGCCAGTACTTCGCCTCGAGGTTCCTACACCCGCAGTCTCAGGGCATTGCGATATGGATCAACTGGTCAGGCAAATTTGCCTACGCTTTTCCAACAGCACTGTTGATACCACTAGTGGCACACAAACTGTGCCAGCATTCGATGACGCTAATCCTGGTTGCTCCAACATGGGCGAGGCAACCGTGGTACACCACGTTCATAGAACTTTCCGTGGTGCCTCATCAAAGACTACAACTAACACCCAGTCTCTTAACGCAGAGCCATGGAGACATTCAGCACCCAGATCCACAGCAGCTGAACCTTGCAATCTGGCTCCTGAAGTCCTAGAGTTTGGCCACCTAAACTTGCCTCCTGACTACATGAACATTATCAAGGAGGCCAGGAGACCTACCACAAGAGCATGCTATGTATAAAGTGGAAACGTTTTGTCATTTATTGTAACAATCACATAAACCCACTAGACGCGTCAATTCAAAATATCATATGCTATCTTTTGCACCTACACCGCTGCAATCTAGCCTATACATCCATAAGGATACACTTAGCTGCCATAGAAGCTTACCTTCAGAACAGGCAGCACCTTTCGCTATTCAGAGTGCCTGCAATTAAAGCATTCATGGAGGGGCTCAAAAGAGTTATCCCCCCAAGACACCCACCTTCACCTGTCTGGAGCGTAAACGTTGTTTTAACCAGACTAATGGGACCACCTTTTGAGCCTTTACACTCGTGTGACATACAATTTTTAACATGGAAGGTGGCTTTTCTCGTAGCGATTACTTCGCTTAGAAGAGTTAGCGAGCTGCAAGCCCCAACTATTCAAGAGCCATTCATTCAAATTCACGCACATAGGGTCATGCTTAGAACAAACCCTAAATTCATGCCCAAAGTGGTATCCCACTTCCACATCAATCAAACAATAGAACTGCCAGTGTTCTTCCCAAATCCAGTCAGTACCTGAAAGGGCTCTACACACACTAGATGTTAAGAGGGCCCTCCTATACTACATAGACAGGACAAGAGATTTCAGGAAAACAAAAGTTGTTTGTTGCCTTTTCACCACAGCACAAAGGCAACCCTATTTCCAAAAATGGTTTAGCTAGATGGATAGTTAAGTGCATCCAAATATCTTACATTAAAGATAAACGCACTTTAACAGTTCCCCCAAGAGCGCATTCCACACGCAAAATGGGGGCATCCTTGGCTTTCCTAGGAAACATTCCTCTACAGGAAATATGTAGAGCAGCCACATGGACTACCATACATACTTTCACAAAACACTATTGTGTAGATGTACATTCCAAACAGCTGTAGGACAGGCTGTTCTCAAAACACTTTTTCAGACTGCTGCAGCTGGCACGGGCAACCACCGCTAGGGGAGAGACTGCTATACATTCTATGCACAGATATGAATTCAGCAGCCCACATGCCTCAAACGGAATATGCTACTTACCAGTATGCATCTGTTCTTGGCATGTAGGGCTGCTGACATTCATATCGCCCACCCTCCTCCCCGGTGCCTGTCGCAGCTGTAGCATTCACTATTACTTTTTAGCATGGACATCACTTACTGTATCATACTCCATCTCTGCCACAATGGCGAAAAACAATCGGAGGATGGAGAGGATGCCCATGCGCACTGTAGTCCAGAGGAGGAGCCACCTATCTCGTGATACTTCGAAGACTCTTCCAGGATAACAATGTGCAATCATCCGGACTCAACACTAGACGGCAATCTATGCACAGATATGAATGTCAGCAGCCCTACATGCCAAGAACAAATGCATACTGGTAAGTAGCATATTCCTTCCACATCCCCTTCCTGCCGGCCCACCGGCGTTACCTGCGGTTCACGTTAGGCCACGAGCACTTTCAGTTTACCGTGCTCCCCTTCGGCCTTACCAGCGCCCCACGGGTTTTCACGAAAGTGATGGCGGTGGTCGCAGCTTACCTGCGCAGGTTAGAGGTTTCAGTCTTCTCCTACCTCGCCCCAGACAGTCGTCAGCCACCTCCAGACGACGGCAGACCTCTTGCACCAGCTGGGGTTCTCCATCAATGTGCCGAAGTCACACCTGTGCCCCTCTCAGAAGCTCCTTTTCATCCGAGCGGTTCTTGACTCTGCGCAGTTTCGGGTTTACCCTCCCGAACAGCGGGTTCGGGATATACAGGCTCTGATTCCAATCTTTCAGCCTTTATCCCGAGTTTCGGTCAGGTTGACGCTGCGGCTTCTGGGGCGGATGGCTTTCTGCATCCTTCTGGTGAATCATGCCCGTTGGCGGATGCGGGCTCTGCAATGGGACCTGAAGTTTCAGTGGGCCCAGCATCAGGGCAACCTGTCCGACCATGTCCTGATCTCGAAGGGCACTGCGAGACCGCTGCAGTGGTGGCTCACGGACCGCGATTGGGTCAGCGGCAGATCCCTCTCCCTTCCCCAACCGGAGCACGTAGTTGCGACTGACGTGTCCCTCCAGGGCTGGGGAGGCCACATGGGAGAGGCGGAGATCAGAGGCCTCTGGTCTCCGGCGGAGTCCCGGCTCCATATCAACCTTTTGGAGCTGCGGGCGATTCGTCTAGCACTGAAGGCATTCCTCCCCTCTGTCCGGGGGAGTGTAGTGCAGGTGTTCACGGACAACACCACCGCCATGTGGTACTGCAACAAACAAGGCGGGGTGGGGTCGTGGACCCTCTGCCAGGAGGCTCTGCGCCTTTGGCAGTGGCTGGAACATCAGGGTGTGACCCTGGTGGTTCAACACCTGGCAGGTTCTCTAAACGCCAGGGCGGACGAACTCAGCCACCGGTGCATGATGGATCACGAATGGCGTCTGAACTCGTTCGTGGCGCAAGGCCTCTTTCAGCAGTGGGGAGAGCCTTGGTTAGATCTATTTGCCACCGAAGAGAACGCGCAATGTCATCAGTTCTGAGTGTTGGAATTTCCAAGGCGGCACTCGCTCGGGGACGCTTTTCGTCGCGAGTGGAGTTGCGGTCTGTTGTACGCCTTTCCGCCTACACCACTTCTGCCCAGAGTGCTGAAGAAGATCAAGCGCGACCGGGCACAAGTCCTCCTTGTGGCTCCGGACTGGGCACGAAGGTACTGGTATCCCGAGCTACTTGGTATGTCAGTTGATCCCCCGGTTCGTCTGCCTCTTCAGGAGGACCTTCTGTCGCAGCAGCAGGGGATGGTCCTCCACCCGAACCTTTCCAGTCTCCACCTCCATGCTTGGAGATTGAGCGGCGACAGTTGAGGCCATTTGACTTGCCTCCTGAAGTCTGTAACATCATTCTGGCAGCCAGGCGTCCTCCACAAAGTCGGTATACGCCTGCAGGTGGAACAGATTTGTGGCATGGTGCACAGCAAAGGCTGTGGATCCTCTCTGCCCCTCTTTCGGAGGTTCTTCTCTTCCTTCTTTCCCTTGCCCAGCAGGGCTCTGCTCTGGGCACTATCAAGGGCTACCTTTCTGCCCTTTCAGCTTTTCTAAGGCTGCCTGATCAACCATCTTTGTTCAAGTGCCCTATTGTAAATAGATTTCTGAAGTGCATCACACACACACGTTTCCACCTGTGCCCTTCGTGATGCCTCAGTGGGACTTGAACCTGGTTCTTACTTTTCTGATGTGCGCTTCCTTTGAGCCACTTCACAACTGTCCTATCCGCCTTCTTACTTTGAAGACTGCTTTCCTGGTTGCCATCACCTCTGCCAGGAGAGTGAGTGAGCTCCAGGCTCTATCTTCTAAACCTCCTTTCCTTTCGATCTATCCGGACAAGGTTGTGTTGCAGACAATACCCTCTTTCCTGCCCAAGGTAGTCACAGCCTTCCACATCGGACAGTCCATCACCTTGCCCACCTTCTTTCCGCCTCCGCATCCCTCGGAAGAGGAAGAGAGGCTCCACTGTCTGGACCCAAAACGTGGGCTCTCATTCTATCTAGACCGCACACGCCAGTTCCGGGTGGACGAACAGCTCTTTGTTGGTTACGTGGGCGCTAAGGAGGGATGGGCGGTGCACAAGTGAACCATTTCTCGTTGGGTCGTTATGTGCATCAAGGCTTATTTACTGGCTAAAAAGAAGCCTCCTGTGGGGTTGCGTAACCATTCCACTTGGGCCATGGCGGCTACTTCTGCCCTGGGTCGGGGAGTCCCCTTGCAGGACATCTGTCAAGCAGCTACGTGGGCCTCGCTGCACACGTTTGCTACACATCACTGCCTGGACAGCCAAGTCCGGAGAGATGGCTTTTTCGGCCGTTGTGTTCTCCAGGACTTTCTGGTGTGATCATTGGTTCGCAGACCCACCACCGGGGTTGGTATTGCAGGGGTATCCATTCTAAGGTAAGGAATCTAACACTAACCAGTTTCTTTCAGATGCACAAGTTACTTACCTTTGGTAACGATATATCTGTAAGAAACAGTAGTTGGTGTTAGATTCCTTACCGCCCCACCCATCCTCCCCGTTCTGCGAACCGATATCTAGGGTTAAGGTACATCCCTTTGAGGGCCCTGCGTTCCTGGCGCGGAAAAGCTGTGTATAAGAACTGACGTCCACGCTAGAGGGCGGCGTCTAAGTACTCCGACGTCATCCCGACGCCGACGACTAACGCGGAGCCGCAGATGACTCCTACCGACGCGCAGGGGTACTGCTACGCAAAACTTTCCGGATCCATTCTGACGCCTGGTGATATTCTAAGGTAAGGAATCTAACACAAACTACTGTTTCTTACAGGTATATCGTTACCAAAGGTAAGTAACTTGTGCGTCGGACCCACACCTCATTTGTATGTGGTGTTTGGGGGAGGATCACAGCACCACCGACTGCGAAGCCTGTCAACAGTTGGAGCCAAAGTCACGGCGGGAGTGCCGCATGGAACTTCCCTCGGCGCGTCTCTCCAGGTCGACGTCCGCACCTCGGTCTGCCTCAGCGGACTGCTTCAGTTACGCCCATAGTAGTCGTCCTCGCCCTTCTCCGATGTCAGGTGAGCGTCGCTCCCCGGTGGGTAAGTGTTGGAGTCTGTCCCTGGGGGCTGGGTTCCGGCCTTCCGGGGACGTGGACTGTCCCTGGGTAATGCGGCCCGCGTGTCGTCCTATCCACCGTTTCCCGGTGTTGGGGCGTTGAGAGTCCAAATGGAGACCTACGTGGCGGCTTTGCAGGCCTCGCTGGCGTCTTCCCCTCCTGGGGCGTCGACGGACCCCTCTCCTTGCGCAGTGTCCTCCGCGTCGCCACCGGTGGCTCCGGCCCCAGCGCCGACTGGTTCGGATCCTGGCTTGGAGGGTGTGGTGCTGTTGGGGTGCAGCTCATCTGCAGTGGCGTAACGAACCTTGAGGGGGCTGCCCTGCACGGTACGTGAAGGGGCCCCCTCCGGACTCAATCTAGAGCTCCCCAGCAGAAGTGCCGTGCTGACTGGGCCCCCCGGGGGCTGCAGGGGCCTGTGTTACGCCCCTGCTCCTCTGGGGCACCTCTTTCAGGCCACCGCGTCTTTGCCTCGCCGCAAACTTCTACGGGAGTCCCTGTGGTGGACCGGGGCTTGGAGGCGTCCTGCCTCGGGGGACCCGGTGCCTCAACATCTTTTGCACTGGAATCTCTCGGCGCCGCAACCCGGCGTGCCTATTCCTCCACCCCTCTGCCTCTAGTCCTTGTTTGCGGACTGCTTTTCCCTCCCTGCCACCACTGTTGACTCTGCTGTCCTGAGAGGCCTGCTGGCTGGACTCTTGGGGGCGCAACATGTTTGCCTCGACCAGCGCTGCCCTGCGGGCTCTGAACACCTTGTGTTAGCTGGCTCGGGCCTCCTCCTGTTAGTGGGACTCGGCTGAGTGTCTGGGATCCTCAGTGTCCCAGGAGGGTGGTCAAATGGACTTAAGGCATCATGCGTTGAATGGCCGGTAGCTGGCGGCGTCTATTCTCCGCTCCACCCTGGACATCTCAGAGGTGTTGGGCCGGGCCACGGCTTCCTCGGTCGCTCTTTGACGCCATGCATTGCTTTGGGCTGGAGTATTCCCTGAGAATATTTGGGAGCGACTCATTGATCTTCCGTTTGATGCAGCCTGTTCCATTCCCGGCCGACTCCGCCATCCAGAGGCTCTTGGCAGGGCTCCGTCCTCCTTCTCTGCCTTATCCTCCTCCTCTGTCCCCTCCTCAGTGATTCCTAAGTCGGGTTGATTCTGGGCCTTCTTAGGCCGGTTGTTCTGGCTGGGGAGTGTTTTTTATTGCCATTTGCGTCCTTCTTTGGGACTTTGGCATTGTTGGCTGCTGGACGGCCCTTTTGTTGATTATGTGTATGTGTTGGAATTGTTGCGCAGACTTGGCCCTGAGATTAGGCCTTCTGCTTGCTTGGGCTGCTTGTCAAACCTTTCGCTGGGTGTTTTTTCCCCGTGGCTCTTTTGTTTGTTCTTCTGCTGCGGAAGTTTTTCCAAAGAGGGTTACCATGTTTGGGGCTCATCATACCCTTGGTCGAATGGCTTGTGCCCTGCTGGAGGGTTCGGGTTGCCTTCGGGTGCCTATTATCCATGGCATTTGTGTAGGTTGCTTTTGCTCCTTGAGGTCCTGTGCGAAGCCACTCGTAGTGGTGTGCCCGTGCATTTCCTCCTTTCCCTGTTCCTGTCCTGAGGCGCTCTTGTGTTCTCCCTTGCCAGGCGCTGCCTACTCGCCCTTCCTTGGGCCTCGGGCTGTTCTTATTGCTTCTGGCGGTTTGACTGCTGGTGCAGTCCTGCTTGGCAGGCTGCTCTCCATCTGGAGTGGGTTCGCCTTGTTTTCCCTCATTTCCTTGGGCCCTCTAGGCTTCCTCTTCCACCTTTCCTGTCTTGGTCTTGGGCGGAATTTACGTTGCCTTGTGGGGGTGTGGGATGCTTCGGCCTCTCAGCCCTTGCCTTTGATTCCTCTGCTGTGAGTGTACGAGCCTCTTCAGCCTTCTTTTCCCTCCTACATCCCCTTGGGGTCTGTAGAGTTCTGCTTGTGGGTGTTCCCTTTGCCTGGCAGGGACGAAGTTTTTCCTGGTCCACAGATCTGGTCCCCTGGGGTGGCCCTCTGTTCCATATTGGCTGGTGGGGTCCTTTCGTAGACCCTCCTTCCCAGGGGGTATTGCTAGGGTATCTATTCTACTTGAAGGAATCTGCGGGTAGTTTTCTATCAGATGTACGAGTTACTTACCTCTGGTAACGATGTATCTGGTAGAGATGATTCTGGCTGCAAATCCCTTCACGGCCCGCCCTTCCTCCCCTATTCTGCGAGGACCCTTGGGTTGGTCTTTACTCGCCTCCTAGTGGGGGGCTGTGTCTCCTGTGAGTGCCTTCCTTGTTCTTTACGGGTGGCTCGGTCTCGTTCCTCCTTGGTTCTTGGAGGATGGGGTGCTGGTGCTCCGGTGCCCCGCTGCTCTGTCTACTCCGGGTTTGGGGGAGATTGCTTTCTATCCCTGTCCTTTCCTCCCTCTCTTCCTTCCAGTGCTATCCCCTGATTAAGGGTCATCTGGCCATGTCTTGCCTTGTCCCTTGTGGGCTGTTGCCCTCTGTTTGGGTGGCTTGGAGGGTTGTTGTCCCTATCTGTCTTGGGACTGGTCCCCTTCTGTGGATGAGGGTGGTAGGTTTACTACGGGTACCATGACTTTGTGCAGATTCCTTGCCTCTGGGGCTCGGGAGTGGGAGTCTGTCTATGTGCTGACTGGGTGGCTGTGTATGGCTCTGCTTCCTCTTTCTTTCCTGTCTTTGGGTTCTACGGTGTTGCCACTACACTGTGTGGTGTTAGTCACTGCTTCTTCCAATTTTGCTGCTCTTCGCACACTGTTCCCATGCATCCACTGTTTATCTGGTGATACCGTGTTGTGGTGCGGAAAAGTGCTCAGAGAAAAACTGACGTAGGCGTGCCGGGGCGGGTCTTAAGTGACCTCGCTGACGTCACGTGCACGGACGACCCCTGGGCGGAGTCGCGTGATGTCTCCCCCGGCGCGCAGGGATGCTGTAGCAAAAAAGTTTCCTGATCCAGTCTCACGCCTGGGGATAATTCAACGTGAAGGAATCTGCAAGTAGAATCATCACTACCAGATACATCGTTACCAAAGGTAACTTGTACATTACACAAACATTCATTATCTAGCTCTACATGGGTAGTAAATGTAAATGTACTGGGCACGTTTCTTAAAACTTGTTTGATTCTATACTTCTGAGAAGGTACTTTGAAGTTCCTCCAGAGTAAAGTTAGAGTTGAAACTAGGCATAGTGGGTGTTCAATTTTATGGTGTAACAGCAAGAGAAAGGTTTATAGTTTGCTTCCTCAATCGTTTTCAGATGCAGAACATTACTGCTGCACAGTGTCATTGTGCCACTGTCTATTCCAGGATGTTTGTTATTTGAGAGAAAGGTTTATAGTTTGTTGCTGTCTGAATCGTTTTCAGATGCAGAATGTTGTTGTGTGTGGCTTTTCTTCAACACAGGATTCCTTACACTATGGGAGGGTCAGTCCCCAGCTACCCTATTACCGTTCATATCGCCCACAGAGTCTAGGCCATTGGGACTGCTATCAGACGAACCTCCAGTGGACCCAGACCTGTATCCCTCAAAGCCTTGATCTCCAGAGGTCACCTCGTAGCATGAGGTCCTATTTGGGGCAGCTACCATTCATAAGGTAGAGATGCACATTCAACACGAGGATGGTTCCCCCTCCACCCAACTCTGTTCACTACCTCCCTATGCTCAAGGGAGGTCTTAGTTTGGCCACTGAGATCTTTAAAAATGCAGCTAGAGAGAATGGTTACACCAAGGATCAACAATAAGTTAAATTCTCCCATGGACTAACCATACATTCGGGACCAGTTACCCCTGACTCGTTCATAACCGCTTGAAAGTGAGCTAACAAACACTGACCTGGAGAGTAAGAAAATCAATGACAGGGTAAATGTATAGTGGTGCAGTCTGCTACGCACTGGGGCATCGCTAATTCTATAGGTCTACTTTCCTGGTATAACCGTGCCCTTTGGGATCAGATGGCGGACCTTGTCCAGCATCTCCCAGCGCTGCATCGTAAAAAGCGACGAGAGTTTGTGGGGGAGGGTTAGATTTTCTTCAATAGCAACAACTGATGCACAGTGAATGCCACAGACACAGTTGCTCATGGTATAAAGACCAGCATCCTTTGCACTGTCATGCATGGCGGTGCATCTCTGAAGCCCTCACGTCGACGAGATGCTAGAAAAAAAGTAAAAATAAGATACTGACTGTGCAAAAGCTATGTGTGCCCTACAGACTGCTGTTCCTTGTGCCTCCTTTCTCTGCTCTCAGTACTGTGGTGCACCAAAACCCCAACCCAGGAACCTCTTCTACCTTTTCAAGTCGCAGCTGCCGTCTTCACAAGGCTATTATCGGGATGGATACAAAAGTGGCATAGGCAGACCAAAGGGTACAGCCCCCAAAGAGGCTACCTTTCCAAAGCACTGGCTCCTCCTCACCACGCCCCTCCAAACCCCTCCAGATGACACAACACCTGTCTAGGAAGGCTGCAGGGATGTCTGTCCCGCTCAAAAAATCCCCTCCGACTGGTCCTAGACATCATAAAGGAGGGCTATTGTCTATAACCTATACATACATCACCAAACATAAACTGTCTCCAGAACATTTACAGATCCTCCTTGCCAAGGGTGCCTCCAAACCGATTCCGCTGCAACACCGAGGAAATGGGGTGTATTCCTTGTATTCCCTTCTCCCCAAAAGTGACTGCTCCCTCTGGAACCATCCTCGATCTCAGACCTCTCAACAAGTACATTGTGTCAGAGCACTTTAGTATGGTGACTCTACAAGTAGTCATACCATTACGGCAGCAATGCGACTTCATGACTGGCCTCGATCTGAAGAATGCCTACTTTCACATAGCCATTGTAGGAAGCGGTCTTTCTATGTAGCATACCAAAATGAGGTACGCTATGCAGAATTTCTAGACCATGCTTATTGCCTTACAGGGCTTAAATTAATAATACCAAGTGCTCGGTTTGTGGTAATGTGGACAAGCAGTTTAGGTTTATCAGAGGCTAGTGTTAGGCATTTGTTGTACACACAGTCAATAAATGAGACACACACACTAAAGAAACTCAAGACCAATTTAGAAAAATAACAGTTTTTCATATAATTTTAGACCCATCGGAATCCGGAAAGTACTTTTGGAGTTGTAGATCTTTGCAGTATTAGAAATACAGTCAAATAATAGTTTTGAGCCTCAAATGGTGTAATGCTATCGTATGGGAGAAACTCGCTGCATAGGTACACTTGCGAGCTGTTTTGAAGGATACCTTTAACGAGTTAAGGTGCTTAGGGGCCAAGGTCCAAGAAACCACCAGCAGTTCAGGTTTACCTCCCCTAGTGAGTCAGGGTGCAGGGGTCCTGGTCGCGTTGGTAGCCTTGACCGCTGCATGGTAAAGTCCAGTGCAAAGGTGCCTGCAAAAGAAAGGCTGCAAGTGGAGACGTGTGAACCTGGGCGGGAAGGGGGGGAGGAGCCTAGGGTGCAGAGGTGTTTTGGCCAGTGGGTCGCTGTGGTTCGAGGCTCACACTCTGCTTTTGTGACTTGGAGTGGCAGAGAAAATAGGACAGCAGTGACACTGTGTTTACCTTGGTGATCCTGCAGTCTCTTGACAGCAGTTCGGTTTCGGCATCAGTGGTGTCGGGACTGGACACACAACAAGCCTTGGTTGTGGCAAATGCCTATGTACCCAAGGTATTCGTGCTGGGTGACTCCTGGAGCTGCAAAGACTTCCTCCAGGCGAGATGCTTCTTCGGTGGACCGGGTGTTCAGTAAGTCGAGGTACAGGGCAAGTGTGGTTGGTGCCTGCTGCTGCAGGAGGATGGTTCCTGCACCCCAAGGGAGATGATACTTCGTTGTGGATGTGCTGGACAGTTCTCCATGTGCTTGGGAGGATGCACAGCTTTTGGACGAGCAGGGTCGGAGCAATTGTCAATGTAGCAACAGCAAGGCAGGGTTTGGCACTAAGTTCTGGGTAATTCCTCAGCTCTTGTGGTGACTGCTGTCTTCTGTCCTTCAGTTCCCAGGGAGTCGAACCAGAGTTTCTAGTGACAGGTAGCCACCTAAATACTGGATTTATAGGTCTTGAGGGGAGTATAAGTAGTAGCCAGTGTGGAGATTGGGCATAAACCTGTCCCAAAATTTCCTATTTCGCAATAATCAAGATGGTGAAACCCTTATCCGGCTCTTCACTTCTGGTGGCCCACCTTTGATTTGTGCCTAACCTGTAAGTGTAAACTCCTTCTGAATATCTAATTTCCCTCCTGCTCTGGTACCAAATAGGCCTGAGGGCTGGGTGTGGTGTTCCACAGGGCAGTTGGAAAGCTGAAGTCACATATCAAATTCTGCAGAGCCTTTGAAACATCTGCCCTTGATATGCTAAAGTCCTAGCCATCCTGCTGGAGGAGCTGTGTTAGGCTGGCAGATACCAGTCAGCCAACATGTTAGACTAGTAGGGTTACAGGGCGCAACTCTATGGTGCCATATGAGTGCATGTCTTCATAAATCCGATACTGGCATCAATATGTCTTTATTTAAGACTAGGTGTTAGATACCAAATACCATTATTTTCAGCATCACTATTATGTACCTGGGTAACTCATAATGATCAGTGCCCAGCACATACCTTTAAAATGTCTTCCTGATCACTTTCAATGCCTAGCATTGGAACTAGAAACACCAAATGGTCTTGACTCTACTCAGTAAGGCTGAGTCAATACAACAGCAAAACAAAACCATTGCCAGTACTGAGCAAAACTACCAAACTGATTACTGCCCAGAACCTACAACTCCGACAGTAGGTCCACACTTTTTACTTGCACCTTTAGTTATTTATTTTATCAAATCTTTTTACAAATCACATCATAAACAATACTTTTATCTACATGTGCATCAACAATGAATATATAGCAAAGAGGGAAAATCTATGTACACATGCCTACGTTTCACAAAGAAAAATCACCAAGACACCAACAGGCACTCAATCCAGGCATTCAAACATATCTTACAAACCTGACATACACTCATACCATTCAGGTACCACACCAGAGCTGGAGAAATTCGTTTTGCGCAGTCCGAACTCTGGTGTCAAAAACTCACAACCTACCAGACAAACAACCAAATCATTTATATAAGCCACTACTCCGGTGTAGGAATCCTTCTAAGTCATCATCATTTCCTACGTCAAATGCCTAAATCATGACATCAATGATTAAATTCCACAACAAAGTTTGTTTGACAAAGGGGACTTTGGCATTGCCCACAGGGATTGGGCAGTGTTGTGTTTTCGGAATGGTCTGCACCAGTACACGCATCCTACAATGGCAGTCTACGTGCAGTTTGTGTGTGGGTCCTTTAGAGTGGCATAGTGCATGCTGCAGCCCTTGGGGGGACCCTCTTTAGTACCCATGTCCTGGTTACCAGGGGTACCATTTAGCAGGGATCTACAAGGGTGCTAAAGTCCTTAGCAATGGGGTTACAATTAACATTTGTCTCGTTGTAGAGAAAGCGCTAACACTGGGGCCTGGTTAGCTTGAACCCAGTGCACTGGCAATCTAAAGCATAATGAGCAAAAAATGTTGGTTTCCATGTCAAAAAGAGTCAGTTTCCTATGCAGGACATAGTCTCTTAACTCCTTCACCTACAAAGGTCCGGCCTAGCCTACACTTCCATTTGGTTACATCTGGCTGCTGCAGCCACCTACTTCCCGAATAGACAACATACTTGATTGATCAGAATACTACTATTAAGGCTTTCATGGAAGGCTTCAAACTTATTATCCCACCTCTGATGCCTCCTGCTACTGTGTGGAATATTAATATAGTTCTCGCAAGATTCATGAGGGGACCTTTTAGACCACCACACTCTTTCCCATTGCAGTTCCTTTCTTGTAAGGAAACTTTCTTTGTAGCCATCACTTCCCTCAGGTGAGTCCGTGAGATGCACGCTCTCACCTTGGAAGAGCCCTTCTTCCAAGTTCATCATGATAGGGTAGTTAGCAGAACCAATCCCAAATGCCTTCCTAAAGTAGTCTTAAGTTTTCACCTTAATCCGACAATAGAGCTCCCAGTTCTCCTTCCACACCTAGAGACTGTAGCGGAACACGATCTGCATACTTAAGATGTCAAGAGGGCGCAAATGTATTATATTGACTGTACAAAACCCTTTGTTAGCTACAACAGCTATTTCTCCTACTCCAAGCCACACCAGGGGCATGCGATTTCCAAGGCAGGTGTTGCACTTTGGCTGGTCAATTGCATTCAGATATTTTACACTAAAGTTAAAAGAAAGCTGCCTGTACCCTGCCGTCGGCCCACTCCACCACCCAGTCATTGCACTAAAAAGAAAGGAGCGGGGGTCCATAGCTTTCTTGGGTAATGTATCACTAGCGGACATCTGAAAAGCAGCTACTTGGGCCACCCCTCATAACTTTACCTAACACTGCTGTGTGGATGCCCTGGCCAGACAGTGAGCAAAATTTGGCCAGACTGGCTTGCGTACACTTTTTGTCATCTGCAACATCCTCGGGCTAAGCCACCGCTTTTAGTAAGACTGCATTGGTCTATGCTCAGCATGTGCATCTACAGTCATACATGCCAGGAACAGAAAATGTTACCCTGTAAGCATCTGTTCGTGGTATGTTGTGCAGTAGATTCACATGCACCCACCTTCACCAGCAGTTGTTGCAGATGTATTATTTCTTTTTCGTTATTTATAATACATTGCCTTCCATAGTCGTCTTTACTGTGTCTTTATGCTCCATCTCCAATCTTGCTCTCCGTAACAGAAAAAATCAAACAGTTGAGCTGTTGTCCATGTGCATTGTCGCTAATCAGTGGTCACTAGGTCGTTTGACTCAGACTTACTTAGAAGAAAAACAAGTTGTACACATCGGAGCCCAACACTAGTCGGCGGAAGTTTGCTTAGCATGTGGATCTAAAGCACTACATGCCATGAGCAAATGCTTATCGGTAAGTACAAATTTTCATATAGAGTATTTATTATTTATAAGTCAGAAGGGATTAGCTAGTGTCCAGTGACACAATCAATTGTATAGACAACATGGCACGAGTACAGTTCATATTACAATACCCTTTTCCTCCTTTCTTTTTCCCAATCTGCAGGAGAATGTTGTGGAAGACTCCATGAGCGTGGACCCCAAGCATCATCGCCACTTTGTCATTAGACGTGGTCAGGTTTTGCGGGAGATTGCTGTAGAGTATGGGAATGTAATGGTCAGCTTTCCTCGCTCTGGTGCCCAGAGTGATAAGGTCACCTTGAAGGGAGCCAAGGAGTGTGTGGAGGCAGCAAAGCACCGCATCATGGAGATCATAGATGATCTGGTACAGTCTGGTGTCTTTAGTAATACTACTTAACCTACCCTGAATGTTACGGTCTTTTTCTCTCTCGGTTTGTCTCTGGAATCTTACTTCATGTTGACACATTTCCTTTCAATCCCTCTGCAGCCTACACACTATTCCTCTGACCTCATATAAAGTACTTTTCCTTACTCAACCGTATATATTTTTGTCTTACTTTTGAGCCGATTTTGACTTTCCAAGGCTCTAATGTATAATTTTCTCCAGGTCAAGTAGCTGTGCTACTGCCTTTAACACTTCTCAAAGCAGTTCCCATGTCCAACACACCAGGATATCATTTTACTGCATACATCAAGACTAGATTTAAATTCCTGTTCTTTAAAGAATTTTAACTTTGTCTTGCACTTACCAGTTCTGCAATTTATCATATTTCCTCTGCAGGAGTCCCAGGTGACAATTGAGTGCCTGATACCTCAGAGATATCACCGTTCCATCATGGGTCCCAAAGGCTCCCGTATCCAGCAGATCACTAGAGATCACGGAGTCATGATCAAGTTTCCTGACCGAGAAGAGAACCCTGCTGGTATGTGTTCTACAACATGTTGTACAGAAATCAGTCGTTTGAAAAGCATGATATGGGAAAAGCCCCTCTGTTTTGGGGGTGTTGCTGTGCTATACCATCACTTCTCCCCAAATTGGACTCCAGTTTTTTGTGGCATTTGCTTAGTACCCATTCCACAATTGCGAAGTGAACAGTGCCCTTTGAAGCTTTACTCACTGGCAAGGTGGCAGACCAAGAAGATTTAAATATTAAGTACAATTTATTGTAATTGCAGTTATGCAGTGCATGCTACCCCTGATGAAGGTTTGAAGCACCAAGTTCAATAGAATGCCAGGCTAAGCTTTGAAGGAAGAGGAAACTGTAGTATGTTCACCCTATCTGAAAGAAACAGTTATAGATTCCTTACCTTAGAATTACCCCCCAGGCGTCAGACTGGATCCAGAACGTTTTCCATCGGCAGTACCTCTGTGCGTCCGTCGTGGTCGCCGGGATGACGTGGCGGTAGCTACTTAGCTGCTGCCCTCGCGAGCTGACGTCAAGTTTTGCAAGCGTTAATCTTTCTGGATTCGCTCTGCAGTGCATTATTCCACCATCTAGTGGTTGGGTCTTCAATTGTTGTATTTTTTTTTTTTCTTGGCCCAGGTGGGCGTCGACATACCACCATTTGGTGTCCTTCGTGACGTTGACGCACTTCCTTTCGAAGCTCCCACCTTTGGTAGCCATCTTTAGATTCTTTTTTCTGCCGTTGGGTCTGGATTGACAGTGAAGGAGCTCCAAAACTTTTGAGAGAAGAATCTACGAAAATCTACAAGAAGATTGAGAAATCACTGGAGAACATAACGAATTACAAGTCACGTACAGAGGAGGACGAAAGAGGAGAAACTTCGAGAACTTCTTAGTTTTTTCAGAAACTGCGCACACAAGGGGCTCCCTGGGCGCGGTGATTAATAAAACTCCATTTAAATTCTGCGCAAACTGCCACCAAAAGTAAGTGCAGAAGGACCAACACCCAGTTTGCAATCTCTGCCTGCCGCTTGACCATCGAAGCGAGGACTGAAACCCCTGCGCGGCATTCACCCCGAAGGCCCTCCGAGTAAGAGGCAAAGAAGTGCAAACTACAGCTTGCAGGGGTCACCTCCATCGCTCCGAGATTTAGGACTTTCCAGTGGAGAAGAAAACATTGCCGAAGGACCGGAGGGCGCCATAATCGTATAAGTCGAAAAGAAAATCCTGAAGGAGTTGGGCGTTGTCGGACCCCAGGCACTCCACTGATCCACATCGCAAGAGTGAGCCAAAGTCCTCGAAAGGAGCATTTCTGTCGAAACACTAGACGTCCACAACTGCATCCATGGACAAACAGTCAGTCTGTTCCTTCGACAAGGACTCCCAGAGGGCAAAAACCCAAGAAAAGGGGAAGGCGTTGAAAACAGCCACCAAAGGGACGCTTCGATGTAGAAAAATGCCTGAAAGCGCCTACGACAACCGCGAAAAGGAAAACCAATATCCTAGACGCCGAACACGGTACCGAGATGGAAAACAAAAAAAAAAGGCTTGAGGCCGAGATGGCAAGCATCTTGCAATGCAAGAAAGACTTGGACGAAAAAATGAAACTGTACATAATTCTGTTAAAAACTACGCCTGAAGCCGAAAGTGCGCTGAGGAAATTCAACCACCGACCACACCACAACCTGGAGAGGAACAGGAGGAGGAAGAGCTGTACTGTGGCGACGCCGAAGGTGAGGAATACTAGCAAACTTAACAGACCTCGACATCCTCCGAGGCGCAGGACTTGGAGTGGTATGATCTCGACACCGAATCACCGGAAGAAGGTGTAGAATCCTATCCTTAGAGGCTTTCGCCGCCGTACGACATAGGGATCTATAACCAGGTCATAAAAAGAGCTGCAGACACATATGGAGTACAGCTAGAGGAGGAGAAACCAAAATCTTGCTTCATCTTGGAGACCTTGTTGCCATCACAGACAAGTCGCCAGATCCTACCCATGCTCCCAAGTGTGCTGGACCAGGGGAAGGAAGCCTTCAAGGAACCTGGTATGTGTAAAGCAGTAACCCCAAGGACGGAGAAGAAATATAAACACCCTTCTAAAACTCTAGGTATATTAAGGGATCAGTACCAGCCGATTCAATTATCACAGCCACTGCTAAGAAGAGAGCAAATGTACCCACAAACACAGGTCCACCTCCAAACAAAGAGAGCAGTAGAATGGACCTAATGGGGCGGAAGATGGAAAGAAGTGCAGCGATCCAATGGTGCATCGCCAATTCCAAAGCGCCAATCAAGTCACGCATACCAGCACTGGGAAGAAGTGGGCTAAAGCCTAAAGATCCTACCAGAGCATTTCCAGAGAAGGGCGAACCGCCTGGTAGAAGAAGGAAAAAACATGGCAAATACGTGTCTGAAGCCCGCCCTAGACGCAGCGGAGACATCAAGCAGATGATGCTGGGAATAACAGAGAGGAGGTATACCTGGCTAAGGATTTTGGGCTTCAAGAATGAAGTTCAAAACAACATACTCAACACACCCTACAACGGGGAACAGCTTTTCGGCATTACAGTTGATGAGAAATTCAATCAACTAAAAAAGGACAACGAGACAGCTAGGTCCATGGGGGCGCTGCAGTTCAGAGGAATGAGAAGCGGAACACCTTCAAGGAGCCCAACGGGTAGGGGCAACAACCAACCTGTGGCACCACACCAAACCTTCCAACATGGTTATCAAGGAGGTAACCAGGGACAACAGCAGCAGCAAAGCTGGCAGTACCAGCCTCGGACAATTCTTTCGGGGAAGGGGAAACTGACAGAGAGGGAGGTCAACAACCCACATCCAAGTAAGATCCTCAGTAGAATCTATGCACACCCAGTCAACACCTCTAGGGGTGCTGCAAGATACAACACAAAGACAAGGACTAAATCAAGACCAACAACAGTTCGTCCATCACACAACATCAGTAGGAAGCAGGATAAAACACTTCCTCCAGGAGTGGAAGATCACATCAGACAAATGGATACTAAACTTCATACAATACGGCTACTGTATAGACCAGGAAAAACCACCTCCAAGTAAAAGGCCAAGAGGCAGAGTAAACTCGGCAAAGGAGCGTTCTCATCTGCTGCAGCAAGCACAAGAACTTCTAAAGAAAAGGGCCATAGAAATAGTACCTTACAAGGAACGGAACAAGAGGGTCTACTCTACCTACTTCCTGATACCAGAGGTGGACGGAACCTTACGGCCAATCCTGGATCTGAGGTTCTATAACAGTTTCATAAAAACTCAGATAGTCAAGATGACATCACTCCAGGAGGTAATACCCCAGTTACAGGAAGGGGATTACATGGCAACTATTGACTTGAAGGACTATTACTTACACTTCCCAAACACAAACATCTGCTAAGGTTTATGATCAACAAAACTCACACCAGGTCACAGTGCTGGCATTCGGACTCAAATCCGCACCAAGTGTTTTCACAAAATGCCTGGTAGCAGCACACTTAAGGGATACATGTATACCCATACCTCGACGGCTGGCTGGTAAAAGCAAACTCATACAACAAGTGCAAGTGGCACATGTAAGAAGTCATACAAACACTAGCCCAACTAGGGTTTTTAATCCATTGGGGAAAATAATCAATAGAACAAGAACAAGTGAAGATATTCTTAGGTGTGGAGATCTACTCCATACAGAGCAAGGTGGTTCCAAGTGCAAAGAGAACCTTGGCAATATTGAAGGAGACACGTCTTTACCACAAGGGGCAAGCTCTGACAATGAGGACAGTGAGCAAACTGATGGGAATGATGGCGTCATGCATACATTTGGTCCCAAATATACCCCTACTCATGAGGCCATTCCAAGAATGGATCCAACAACAATGGTCACAGGCAACAGGGAGTTTGGAAGATCTAGTGCTTGTCACACAAACAATACAGTACGAAATAATGTGTTGGTACAAAAGGAACATAACACAAGGCAAAGCTTTCACACAACCAACTCCAACAGTGATTGTACGGACACAGGTTACTAATCCAAACGGACAATACAACCACCATGTTCTACATCAACAAGCAAGGAGGGGCACAGTCCATGACACTATCCGTGCAGGCGCAGGAAATATGGAGATGGGCAATTACAAGACAAATAGACTTACTAGCAATACACCTACTAGGGAAGGATAATATAGAAGCAGATACTCAGCAGACAGACATCGGCATCCCATGAATGGGAAATCAATCAACAAGAAATCCACAAATGGGGAACTCAGCAAATAGACCTATTTGCTACACAGGGTACTAAGCAAATGCAGATTCAGCAATATGACACTAATACTGATAGCACTTCAGTGGGCCAGATAATCCTGGTTATCTCAGATCGTGGAGATGGCACAAGCGCCCTCACACAGGTTCCCCACAAGAAAGAACCTGGTAACAATGCAAAATGGAAGGGTTCTATGCCCAGAGCCGGAGAGCCTCAGCCCGGTAGCATGGCTCCTGAAGACCTAGATTTTGCACACCTCAAACTACCAGCAAGCACAATGGCGGTGCTTAGAGAGGCAAGGAAACCTACCACAAGAAAGTGCTACGTAGCAAAGTTGAAAAGATTCTCCGAATGGTGCATTAAGGAGAAACTACAAAGAAAAATTACCAAGGAACCAACAGTACTAAATACTTAACACATCTACTACAAAATAAACTAAGTTACACATCTCTGGGGGTGCACTTAGCGGCAATAGTGGCCTACACGAGGAGAAACAGGGAAACGTTTTTTCACCTTTTAAGTAGTAGAGATTTCGAGAAGGAGCAAATAGATTTGCACCTCCTAACAGAATGCCACCTCCAGCTTTGAACCTCAACGTAGTGCTAACCCAATTGAAGGCACCATTTCAACCTATTCATAAAGCAACACTGCATATATACCCACACTAAAGACCGCCTTCTTAGTAGCTATCACATCGCTACAAAGAGTGAGCAAATTACAAGCGCTAACACAAGAGCCCTACCTACAAATATACAGTGGCCGGATTGTAATGAGAACCGACCCACTTTTCATGCCTATAGTCGTGTCACGGTTCCACATTAATTAGACAATTCAAATACCAAGATTGTTTCCAAAAACCATCCACAAGCACAGAAAAGGCGTTACACACTGGACGCCAGGAGAGCAGTAATGCACTATATAGAAAGGACAAAAGAGTGCAGGGAAACAAAGCAATTCTTTGTTTCTTTTGCCAGCAGTTTTTTGGAACGACCAGTTACCAAAAATTCCATTGCACAAACCTGACAATTCTGCCACAAACAAGCTGGTCAACAATTACAAGGAGCAGCACATACTCATTCAACAAGGAAGAAATGAGCAACAATTGTGTTTCTAGCAAACACACCTATTCAAGAAATTTGCCAAGCAGCAACATGGTCCTCAGTGCACACGTTCACTAAGCACTACTGCGTAGATATTAAAATGAACAAGGAAGCGCAAGTGGGACGGAAGGTCTTAAAACACATGTTCAGTAACCAAAGCTCATCTTCCACCCAGGCACAACAAACCGCTACAAAGTCTATGCACAGCATAGTGAATCCAGACGTATAGTTTTGCAGCGTGAATCTTTCTGGATTCACTATGCTGTGCATATTCCGCCATCTTGTGGTTGGAGTCGGAAAGTGCTTTGTATTTTTTTTTTGCTGTGGGAGGTTGCGAAACCTGATCCCTCTAGTGAGGCTACAACCCCCGTTGTGTGTGTGCAGGCTCTCAGATTATTTTTTCTGCCATGGAGATCGGAGGTGCCCCGAAGACTTCGGTGAAAAGACAGCAACAGATGCAGCAGGCAGAAGAGGCCCACCAGAAACTCCAAGGAGATAGGTGCATGAGAGAGAAATCTTGAGCAAAGCACCTTGTTGGGCGCTGCTCACATTATTCCTCATGCAGCAAGGCAAGTACACTTGGTTGCCTTTACAAAACTGTCCCCAGACGAATACTTCATCCACAATGGAGGTAAGATTTAGATCTTGAATGTATGATAGCATCATGATGGATAAAATGCTCCACGCACAAGCGCAGGGCTTTAAAATGTAAGCCGGATTTATTTAAACAAATTCGGAATATATACTAGTCTGGGTAACCTGCCGGTATTTACAGCACCGTGCGGGTACGCATGCAGGATTTTGGTACTGCAGTTCAAAGCACAAATATTCTAAAGGCGTCCTGGGAAGGGATTATATCCCAGCTTTTATTTCATTTTCATACATATATGGGAAGGGGTGTAGTCCTGCATTAAAAGACAGTTTAACCTCTTAACAGTGGCCAGCAAGCAGGGTGCTTAATTCCCGACTATCTACCTAGTGGGCATAACAAATATTTATAAAAAGCACCCAGGGCCCCAGTTTAACTAGCGGCAAAGCCAAAACTTTTGGTTTGCACGTAGCCCAATTCTCAACTCAGCCCCTGCCCCCCTCCCTGATACACATAGCATTAAGCAGGCCTCCAGCATTCCACTGTAAGGGCCATAAAACTCGCCCGTTCCTGGAGACTGCATGAGGCCTTCATCGACCTCCAAGGCCTCAGAAATCAGGGCCTTATCTCTGGAAAAGCGCATTCCTGAACAGCCTTGCTGAACTGGGCCTCGAAGGGGGTTTTAGGTTCTCAGTAAGAGTCTAAATGAATTCAAGCGCTTCATTTCCTTCCAAAAGGGGAAATTGGCGGTAAAGGTGTTTTTCTCTGCAAAGCCCAAGAGCATGCCAGATCTCATACCATAGGGCAACATTTAGCAGTTACTAAAGCACCTGGCTATAATAATTCACTGCAAAGCTTTCGCAAGAAATACACAACAAAGCATTTTGTGCAGGCAGTACAAAGCAAGGGTTCACAGCTATGCTGTGCACAAGCCTCAAAGATTGCACTGCCAAACAGTCGCTGATAACATAAAACAGCAACCATGAAACAATTATTTACAATAAAGCATAGGGCATACATTAAATGGAAGCCTCATTCTTGCGCAAACAGGCAGGCGCTGGCAAAATAGCACTAAGTACTAATATGCCCGCAATGGCTAAGTTCCCTACTGAGCCACTACATTAACAAAGCTAAATTAGTAGGGGGCCTTGTACTTTAAGCCTCATATGCACATACACAAAGGGCCCAATAAGCCAAAGCAATATGTGTTCACAAATGCAGGAAACGATGTTGCGGCACAACGTTTGCAACATATAAGTACAATATGTTCGAGGCATGTGGGCTGCTGAATTCATATCTGTGCATAGATCGCCGCCTAGTGTTGGGTCCGGATGATTGCACATTGTTGTCCTGGAAGAGTCTTCGAAGTATCACGAGATAGGTGGCTCCTCCCCTGGACTACAGTGCGCATGGGCATCGCCTCCATCCCCAGATTGTTTTTTTCCGCCATTGGGTTCGGATGTGTTTCGGTTCCCTCTGTCGGAACCGATAGTTGTTCAACTTTTCTACTCGAGGCCAAAAGGTCTTTAGGCTGAGCGTCGGTATAGTTGCGTTCGGGTTTCTTGTCTGACTCTCAGCTCCGAACTCTTGCTACCCTTCCGCATGCTTTCGGCGCGGACGGGCCTACACTACACTTCTGCTATGGAGCGGACACCGTTTAAGAAGTGCCTGGTGTGTAACTCCAAATATTCACACCTCGACGTGCACCCCGTGTGCAATACATGCTTGTCACCGGACCATAACGAAGACAGCTGCATGGCGTGTTCGAAATTCCGGTGCAAGAAGACTCTGAAGATTCGTCGGGCCAATAGGCTCCAGGCTAAGTTCTCGGCTACCGCGGCGCCCCCACCAGACGACATATTCCAAGAATCTGTTGGAGACGAGGATGACGTACAAGGTTCGGAATCTAGTCCCGCGTCCGAAGGAGATGCCTACGACGCGGGTGATGAGAACTTTGACGAAGTCGCCGACTAGGTAGGGGACGACTATCGGGCTATTGCCACCGTAGGGGATAGCTCAGAGGTGGAGCATCCCCAACCAGACTCAGGGGTCAATCCCCTTCATACGGCCCAGGTCGAGGGATCGCCTTCGGGCCTTACCCAAGATCTACTTATAAGTCCTACGTCCCCGCCTCCGGGCCCGGTCACGGACATTTCTGAGGCGCCACTCCCGTTGAAGAAAACGAAAGTGAAGCCATCTGGCCACGCACCCTCTGATGCGAAACCGAAAGTGAAAGTTGCGCTGGGGCAGAAGGTTCTGGAGGCGTCAACTTCCAAAAAAGTCAAGATGGCCGACTTGAAGAGCCACGCCAAGATGGCCGACCCGAAGCCCTCGGGGTCGGCGCCGAAGGCGAAGTCGACCGGCGTGGCTGCGTCGGCGCCGAAAGGGGTCGGGGACCCGAAGACGGCTCCAAAGAAGCGTCAGGGCGACGATGCGCACACGGCTCGGCCTGCGCCGGCCCTTGGGAACAAGGCGCATGAGGTGTCAGCCCCGAAGAAGGTGCCTGTCATCGATCCGTCTCTCGACGCGGGAGGATCGCTCGAGCCGGTCAAGCCCTCTCCTGCCTTCACAAAGAAGGTAGCGGAATCCCTGCAGCGGATACGGAAGGACAGTGTGGTTCTCAATCAGGACACTGTGGCGCCTAAGCTCACGCCGAAGCCGGCGAAGGCGCAAACGCCTATCCGTTTTACCCTGCCGCCAAAGTCGACGCCGAAGGCTTTCGCGCCGAAACCTGGCGGGCCCTCAAAGGAGGTATTGACACCGAAGGCTGCCTTAGTGGTGTCAAAGCTTCGGCTCCAGCCGCTTGCTGAAGAGGAACGTCGAGAGGTCATCATCGACGCAAACACTGGGAAACTGTCTCTCCTCAAAAGGAAAATCACCACTGAGCCGGTGTTGGAACATTTTCGGATCCCTCTCAAAAATAAGAGGGACTCTGCGGAATCTTCGGCCCTGATGGAACCTATGTCTCCACAAGCCCTAAGACACTCGCCAACGCATTCCGCCGCAGGCGATGCGGACGAGGAAGACGCCGATTACGTCTATCCGGCGTACTTGGATCCAGAGGAGGAGCACGAACCGTGGTCGGCCGGAGGCGACCCGGAGGACCCGCAGTCGGGCCAGGACACGCAACTTTTTGCGGCCAAGACGTCACCGACAGAGGACTCAGCGGCCTTCAACGCTCTGATCGAAAGAGCTGCGGCTAACCACGATGTCGAGCTGCACTCGGACCCTGTGGATGTGGACTTTTTATTTGACACCTTCTCAGTGGCTGAAAAGTCGGTCAAAACACTGCCAATGCTTAAGGGAGTACTCAAACACGCAGCGGAGGTCTTCAAGGAGCCCACCCGGGCGCGTGTCGTCAACCCTCGCATTGACAAAAAATATAAGGCAGCGCCCTCGGATCCAACATACATCAAGGGACACTTGCCACTGGACTCGTTGGTTGTATCCAACGCTCGGAAGAGGGCGAACTCGCAGACCACTGGTGACGCTCCTCCCCCAGACAAAGAGTCCAAGATCTTCGAGGCCTCAGGGAAACTAATCGCTGCACAGGCAGCTAACATTTGGAGGATCTCTAACACACAGGCCCTACTTGCACGCTATGATAGGGCTCATTATGACACCTTAGAATCACTACTTTAACACTTGCCTGACCAGTACAAGGAGGCAGGGGAAATGCTGATTCAGGAAGGAAAGCTCATCACGAATGCATCCATAAAATGTGCGCTGGATGTGGCAGATACAGCCTCCAGGGCGATCAACACCAGTGTGTTGCTTAGACGGCATGCTTGGCTTAGAATTTCAGGGTTCAAACCCGATATTCAAACAACAATACTGAATCAAACAGTTAATCCTGACCACTTGTTTGGCCCTGAGGTGGATGCGACGCTGGAAAAGATGAAAAAAGATACAGAAACTGCCAAGTCTATGGGGGCCCTCCAAAATCAGCAGTTTCGGAGTGGTTCCTTTCGCCGCTCCAATTCCAGAGGCACCTCAAGGGGTCAGGCATCGCAGTCCACACAGTATTACAAAAGTAACACCCAAACCTCGTACAACAACAAGGGTAGAGGTGGCTACAGAGGCAATAATGTCAAGGGCAGGGGACGTGGAAACAACAGCTCCAGGTCCACCACCGCCAACAAGCAGTGACGTCTTGTCACTGCCCCCGACCATACAACACCGGTCGGGGGGAGACTCCAGCAGTTCCTGCCAGCGTGGAAATCCATCACCACGGACAGGGGGGTCAAGTCTCTTATCCAGTACGGTTACTGTCTGGAACTTACTTCCATTCCAACAAACATACCCCCAAGGAGCCATCCTATGTCCGGTGAGCACTTGACCTTGTTGCAGCAGGAAGTTCTAGTCATGCTGCAAAAAGGGGCGATAGAGCTCGTTCCATTGCAGGAAAGGGGAACAGGGGTTTACTCCCTGTATTTTCTAATCCCCAAAAAGGACGGATCCCTCAGGCCCATCCTGGACCTCAGGCCCCTCAACTGGTACATTCTCTCGGAGCACTTCCATATGCTCACGTTACAGCAAGTGCTCCCTCTGCTTCAGCAGGGGGACTTCCTGGCTACGCTGTATCTGAAAGATGCATGTTTTCATATCCCCCTGCATCCTTCCCACAGGAAGTATCTCAGATTCACGATTCAAGACCAGCATTACCAGTTCAGGGTTCTGCCGTTCGGGGTCACCACGGCGCCAAGGGTATTTACAAAGTGCCTGGCGACTGTGGCGGCGCATCTCCGTCGCCAGAACGTCCACGTCTACCCCTACTTGGACGACTGGCTCATTCAAGCAAAGACAGAACAGCAGTGCGTCGACCACGTGTCACGCACCCTTCATCTCCTGCACGATCTGGGATTCTCTCTGAACTACCCAAAGTCCCATCTCCAGCCCGCCCACGTGCGACAGTATCTGGGCACGACAATCAACACTCTGGCAGCCAAATTCAGTGAGAATCGCCGGTATCCAGACGCTGATCCAACGATTCAGACCTCAGCACTCGCTTCCCGCGAAGGTGTTCATGCAGTTGATAGGCATGATGGCCTCCTGCATCTCCATTGTCCCGCACGCGAGACTACATATGCGTCCGCTTCAGGAGTGCCTTGCACGTCAGTGGACTCAGGCTCATGGGCAACTGACAGACCTAGTGTTGGTGAGCGGTCGGGCATACAACTCTCTGCATTGGTGGAATCCACAAAACCTTTGCAAGGGCCGACCATTCCAAGAGCCTGTGCCACAGATTATCCTGACGACGGACGCTTCTCTCCAGGGATGGGGTGCGCATGTACTCCACTACACAGTGCAGGGACTATGGACACTACAGCAAAGGAAGATGCACATCAATGTGTTGGAACTGATGGCAATCTTCATGGCCTTAAAGGCGTTCAAAGTACATCTGTGCAACAAGGTCGTGTTGATCCGGACGGACAACATGACAGCCATGTACTACATTCAGAAGCAGGGGGGCACACACTCTCCACAGCTGTCTCATCTGGCTCAGAGCATGTGGAAGTGGGCCATTCAGAGGAACATCTTCCTCATGGCGGAGCATCTCCCGGGCAAGGACAACCAGATGGCGGACCTGCTCAGCAGGCACAGCCACCAAATGCACGAGTGGGAGATACATCCATCAGTACTCCAACCGTACTTCCAAAAGTGGGGTCATCCAGAGATAGACCTGTTCGCCACAAAGGAGAACGCAAAATGCCAAAGCTTCGCCGCCAGGTTCCCACACCCGCAATCACAGGGCAATGCGATGTGGATGAACTGGTCAGGCAGATTTGCGTACGCTTTTCCCCCAGCACCTCTGATACCGCTGGTGGCACGCAAGCTCAGGCAGCACTCGATGACTCTCATCCTGGTTGCTCCAACGTGGGCTCGCCAACCATGGTACACCACGTTTCTGGAACTCTCCGTGGTACCGCATCAAAGGCTTCATCTCACTCCCAGCCTTCTGACGCAGAGCCATGGCGACATTCAGCACCCAGATCCGCAACAGCTCAACCTGGCGATCTGGCTCCTGAAGTCCTAGAGTTTGGCTACCTCAATCTTCCTCCCGATTGCATGAACATCATTCGGGAGGCAAGGAAGCCCACTACTAGAGCTTGTTATGCGGCTAACCGGAAGAGGTTTGTCATCTACTGTGTTAACCACAATATTGACCCGCTAGATGCTTCCATTCAAAACATCATTTGTTACCTGTTCCACCTGTATCAATGCAATTTGGCGTACTCTTCCATCCGCATTCACCTGTCTGCTATGGCAGCATACCTCCAGAATAGGCAACACCTGTCACTCTTTAAGGTCCCTGCTATCAAGGCCTTTTTGGAAGGACTCAAAAGAGTCATCCCACCAAGGACCCCACCAGCTCCAGAATGGAACCTCAATGTGGTTCTTACAAGACTGATGGGTCCTCCCTTCGAGCCACTGTACTCTTGTGAGCTTCAGTTTCTAACTTGGAAGGTTGCGTTCTTAGTAGCAATTACATCGCTACGGAGGGTTAGCGAGCTGCAGGCGCTCACCATCCAAGAACCTTTCTTCCAAGTACATGCTAACAGGGTTGTGCTCCGCACTAACCCTAAATTCCTACCCAAGGTGGTATCTCAATTCCACATAAACCAGACAATTGAGTTGCCGGTGTTTTTCCAAAACCCAGAGACGCTGGCGGAGCGGATGCTCCACACCCTTGATGTTAAGAGAGCCTTGATGTACTATGTAGACAGGACAAAAGATTTTCGCAAAACCAAGCAGCTTTTTGTTGCTTTTGCCACACACCACAAGGGAAACGCTATCTCTAAAGCTGGGATCGCTAGGTGGATCGTGAAATGCATTCAGATCTGTTACGCTAAAGCTAAGCGCACTCTCACTATCCCACCGAGGGCCCATTCCACCAGGAAGTTGGGGGCCTCTATGGCTTTCCTAGGTAACATTCCCTTAGAAGATATCTGTAGAGCAGCCACATGGTCTACCACACATACTTTCACTAAACACTACTGTGTAGACGTGCATTCCAAACAGCAGGCAGCTGTTGGTCAGGCTGTTCTCAAAACACTTTTTCAGACTGCTGCAGCTGGCACGGGCGGCCGCCGCTAATGGAGGGACTGCTATGTATTCTATGCACAGATATGAATTCAGCAGCCCACATGCCTCGAACTGCAAATGCTACTTACCAGTATGCATCTGTTCTTGGCATGTAGGGCTGCTGACATTCATATCGCCCGCCCTCCTCCCCGGCGCCTGTAGCAGCTGCAGTATTCATTCATATGTGTATATATATATATATATATATATATATATATATATATATATGCTCATAGCATGGTCATCACTCACGTACTTCACTCCATCTCTGCCAATGGCTAAAAACAATCTGGGGATGGAGGCGATGCCCATGCGCACTGTAGTCCAGGGGAGGAGCCACCTATCTCGTGATACTTCGAAGACTCTTCCAGGACAACAATGTGCAATCATCCGGACCCAACACTAGGCGGCGATCTATGCACAGATATGAATGTCAGCAGCCCTACATGCCAAGAACAGATGCATACTGGTAAGTAGCATTTGCATTAGGTGTTCACAAATGCAGAAAACTATCTTTGCGGCACAACGTGCGCAACATATAAGTACAATATGTATGCACAGTTTTCTAAATTAGATCGCAAAATAGTGATTGATAGCGAATGCTCTATGGACGCTATCCACAGCAATAAGTGTTCACAAATGCAAAATAAATTATATTTGCAGCACAATGTGTGCAACATACAAGTACAATATTTATGCACCGGTTTTAAAATTAGATCGCAAAATAGTGATTGATAGCTAATGCTTTATTATGCTATCATATATGGCATGGCCCTCCGTTGCTGGTAATTTAAACTTTTACTTGTTACCTAAACGTTTACTGGTTACTGCAGTACCTTCACAAGGTTAATACACTACATGTATAACAGCGAAAGAGGCAGGATCACAGATCATGCTTCGTCAGTGACTGCGCCAAATCCAAACAATGTTTATCAGCCGGCTACATAGCATTGTAACAGGCGATGCAAGAGAGGGACCACTTACTACGAGATATACACGCAGTTGGGTAACTTGGCCTACTAGGCCTCCTAAGACTCTTAGGTGGCAAATAGGAGGCTGAAAGGAGATAAATCCTTCCTATACCAACATGACCAGGTAAATTATATCAAAACAGATACATTTGTGTATACTGCTATATTGGTAGGTATGGGTGTATGCATATGCGTGTACATAATACGCAGCTACATGTTTTATTGTGGGGTGCATACATGTAGATATACAGCCAATCAAGAGGAAGATACAAGTACTAAGTTACAGGTGAAGTTCTATTTATGCAATTTTCAGGCATGTATATATATATATATATATATATATATATATATATATATATATATATATATATATATATATATATATATATAGATATTTATGTCTGTGTGTGTATGTGTATATGTATATATATATATATATAGATAGATAGATAGATAGATAGATAGATGTATATATAGATGTATATATAGATATATAGATATAGATATATATATATATAGATATATAGATAGATACACATATTAAGCAATACACAGTATTACATATGCAAACAGTCCATGTATGTGTTTTAATATATACATATACGCCCCCCCCTTTTTACCGGTAACATGCACCGCATGGCACCGGGGAAAATGATAGATACATAAATACAAATACGCTGGAAAATAGAAACCCTTTTTTCTATGGGGAGCCCATACAATGTCTTTTGGAACACGGTCACACAAGACATTTGAAACACATACCTACTCCCTCCTCTATTCACCACTACAGGATGGCACAACCATGTTGTAAAACTGGCGTGTGTCACAAACACTATGCACAGTCTCTAAGCACAACAGGCATAGTTATAATGGGGAATTGAGTCTCACACAACAGGACTACAAACCTCAGAAGACAAGTACATAGTTTTTCAAACGCTAGACAGCATTACCCCACCGTAACATGTACTTGCAACACAACATTAAGTTGGCTACAATATCAATGGCGAATCACCTTCACTAAGGGGACTGATCGCCTCGAGATGCTGGGGCATACCACAACTACAATCCTCTCATACATATTATGGGTGGTTCACTGAGGCCGGTGTTAAATATACAACATACATAAGGCCTATAACAGACGGTGCTGCAGATATGACACTATGCATACACTAAACGCACTGTCACTTCTAAGGGGCAATTGAGTCTCACTCAGCAAGACTACAAACCCCAACATACAAGTACATATCTACGCACGCTACACAGCATTCATTTCACCAAGGCAATATGTACTTGCAGCACAACATGGTTTTGCTTCTATAACAAAGACCGATTCAGCTTCACTAAATGGGCTGATCACCATGAGGGGGGTGGGCTTACCACAACCACACTCACCTCACACACACTATGGGTGTGGCGAGCCCAAAAAGGTGGAAGTCTTCTCCTACCACAGAGACTGATCTTCGCACCATAAGGATGCCGGCTGCTCTTCAAGGGGAGTTAGCCACTGATTCCAATCAGAAAGCCGGCAACTGAGGTTCACTGCGGCCTTTCTGAACACCATAAAGAAGCCGGGGGCTCTTCAATGGAGTTCACTGAGACTTCCAAAGGTATCCCATATGGCCGGCCAACCGCGGTTCGCCGTGACCATAAAATTCGCCAACTACAGTGGGGGGTGCACACCCTTCCACCACTTGCTGCACATACACACAGTAACACAAACGCAATCAAAGCAATACCTCGAACATTGCATATGCTTACCCTATAGCAAAGTAGATTGACTGGGATTATGTAGGAACATGTACCCAACATGTGGCCCACTGGAGGGGACCTCCTACTCATCACAAGGTATAAGGGCAAACAACACACACCTACCGCGGCGTGTTCCCGTTACAATTGCCATTACCATCCATAAGGGCAGAATGAACACAAGCAGGGTGCAGTTCTTCAGGCTTCCTGCCTACATGATAGAAACTACACATGGTCTGCACACAGCACAGTGAAAGGTTAAGGTGTTCTCCTTTGCACGGAATCACAAGGCAGCTCAATATCAAATAACACCAGGCAATAGTCTAATTAAAATTACGAGACCATTCGCAAGTAGTTAGCCAAAAGGCCCACTGTGCGCGATACACTCAAAGGGCCATCACCTTCCTTGAACCCAGTGGCCAAACTAAGTCCAGGACAACTTCTCCTGTACAAGTCAATATTTGGATAGACCACATGGGCGGAGTATACTTCGTAAGGAAAGGATAAGAGCACACATATGTGGGCCTCTGCATCAAATATATATCTTAGATATATAGCTGATATAGCATCAGGTACGTTTATATGGACAAGCGAAGGCAGATAATAGGGTAAGGCCTTTCCTTCATCTACCCTCTTTTCTCTCCTAAGAACATTAACAGGACGCATAAGCAGGTATTAGCGCCCATGTTCTAAAATACCATAACCATGGAAGGGTGGTAACAAATTTCGACAGGGCATCAGCATACCCCTGCAGTGGTCTGGGCTACCAAGGTGAGCATCAGACAAGAAATACGTACTCCCGTAAATCAGCCAGGCAGCCCAAAAAAACATTAAGCCTTATCTACTTATGGTAGTAAAACCGGCCCATTGCATTAAAAAAAAAAGAGCTTGTGGTTGGTAAGGACCATTTTAAAAATAGCACGCACAGAATATAACAAGGAAATTAGGTGTTAGCCTTCACAAGGATGAATGGGCCTAGGACGTTTAACCATTTGAATAAAACATCCATGGGGGTTGTTCCTGGTCACATGTAACATTATTAAAACTAATAAAGATTAATACGCAAAGTAGTACGTATATGGGTAAGTTTCTTCAAAGGAAATCCGTATGGATACCTACTAGGTAAACCGGTAGGCCAATAACTAGCAGAAGGGGCACTGGCCAACTCTACCATGAAGAAGGGTGCAACAATAGCCTTCCTGGCTAACACACCCTTTCAAGACATATGCCTGGCGGCAACATGGGCTTCAGTGCACACGTTCACGAAGCACTACGGTGTGGATATACAAATAAACAAGGAAGCACAAGTCGAACAGAAGGTGCTACAACATATATTCAACAACAAACGTTCATCTTCCACCCAGCCGCCGCAAACGTAACTAAACCACTTCAAAGTTTATGCACAGCATAGTGAATCCAGAAAGATTCACGCTGCAAAACAAATAGTTTCTTACCTGTCGGTGTAGTTTTGCAGCTTGAAGATCTTTCTGGATTCACTAGCGAACCCACCCACCTCCGCCAGAAAGATGAGGCTGGAGAAGCTGGTGGTAATACAAGGATATATATCTATATAGATGTTTGCATACATAGGTAGACACATACACGCAAAAAAAAAACAGGTGTGTACATGTCAATATGTATATAATATTTATTAAAGTCACCCTTTTAAAATCTACAAGTGTCCCTGCACTCTCAGTCCCTTAGGCAATATATATAGTAGACTTACTAAGCAATCAGACAAAATCGCAAGGCAGAAAGGGAAAAAATAATCTGAGAGCCTGCACACACACAATGGGGGTTGTAGCCTCCCACAGCAAAAAAAAAATATACAAAGCACTTTCCGACTCCAACCACAAGATGGCGGAATATGCACAGCATAGTGAATCCAGAAAGATCTTCAAGCTGCAAAACTACACCGACCGGTAAGAAACTATTGTTTCTTACCTTTTTTTTTTTTTTTTTTTTTTTTTATTAAATTATATTTTTATTGCAGAGTTATAAACCACAGGATACAATTAAACAGCCAGCACACTTGTGGGCTCCCCCCATCCAATGATAGTTCACAGTCGTACACAGCCATTCAGCCCGCATCCCGGAGGCCGGGCGGCATATCACATCGCTCAAAAAGGAACACATCACAGTGTACGTCCCATTGGGACCCTGGCTGGAAGGTCGTTTTGTGTATCTGCTTTTACCCCCCCACCCACAACAACATTCCCGTCAGCCATCTCCGTAATAGTCAATGAAATCGCCTTTACCGAGGCCTGCCCTAGGCTATATGGACCTTCGCACCTGGTCGTTCCACCCAGTCGGTCTACCCTCCACTCAGTGCCCACCTTCCCAGTAGATCCAAGGCCCTAACAAGCAACCCTCCAATGGCTTCCGGCCCTCCCCAAACCCCCTACAACCAACCCCCCCAAAGCCCCCCCTCCCCTGGCAACTGCTAAGGTGTGTGCTTCGCCCTGTCGAATTGGATGGGTCCACTACAGTGCGTAGTACCATACTTCTGTGTTCGCCCCGCGGTGTCCAGCGGCTTAGTTCTCGCCATCCTCATCCTCAACCAAAGAATCACGCAAAGCCTGTACCACTAACTCCCATGCACGCGCCGCATCCAGTGCCTTCTCATTCCCCAATTTTACTGCTTGCTTCATCCGGAGCACACTCTCGCAGTCAGACCACCGCAGCAGCTCATTCTTCCATCTACGCAGTGAGGGACCTCCCCTGGACTTCCAGTGCCACGATATTTCCCTCTGTGCCAATATCAGACCCAGGTCTATGAATTTACTTGTCACCTTGGTGTGCTTAGTATGCGGGAACCAGAGCAGTAGGCACGCCGCCATGTCGAATTCTACCTCCCTGTCAGTCACTTCATTCAGGAGCTCCCCTACCTCCGCCCAATAGGTCCCCAGTTGTGGACACCCCCAAAACAAATGGTCCATGTCCGCCCCTAGGGACGAACACCGGGGGCAACAGGCATCCGGCACCCGAAAGTACCGCTGTAGTTTCTCAGGAGTTAAATAGGCCCTATGGAGCACATAGAAATGGACCTGCTGAAAGCGCGCGTTCCTAGTGCCCTTCCACGTGCGTCCCAGGATATGGCCCCATGCCGTATCCGGTATGGGCCGGCCAACGCTCACTTCCCATTTAGCTTTGAGCCCGTGGAGTGGTTCCAGCCCTTCGTTCAGCATCCTATTATGGAGGCACGTCACAGCTTTGAATGTACCAGCCGCCATTACCACATATTGGCACGCCATAGTCGTCGCGGGTTCCAAGAGCCCCTCTTTCCAGTGCTTTTGTACGGCAGCCACGACTGCCGCATGTAGGAGGAAACCCCCCTCAGGCAGTCCGAACTGGTCCCGGAGCACTTCGAACGGCGCCAAAGCCCCATCTACGTACAAGTCGCCCACCACCTGCAGCCCCGCCTCCTCCCAGTCCAACAACGGGGACCAATCTCCTCCGTGTGGCAATGCCGTCAACATCCCGATCGGGATCTCCGGGGCATAAGGCCGTGATGCCCTCGCTCTCCGAAGGCTCCTCTGCCAGCACAGCCGGAGCGTCCGCTCTTCCATGGTGAGGGCCCGTAGCTCGAGCCGCTGCTGCATGATGATGTAGGACAGCACGTGGCGCTGTATTCCCCGATCCCGGTCCTCCTCCGGTCCCCGGAATACCCTGGCTACATTCTGCGTACGGACCTGCAACTGCGCCGCTAGATAATACAGCTCTAGGTCGGGCACAGCCATGCCCCCTTCCAGCTTGGGGCGAAGTAGCGTGCTCAGGGCTATTCTGCGGCGGCCATGCCCCCATAGAAAGCCAGTTATCATTGTCCGCAGTTCCTTAAATACCCCCTGGGGAATCCAGACAGGCAGCGTCCGGAAATAATATAGGAAGCGGGGGAGCGCCACCATTTTCAGCAGTGCTATCCTGCCCAGGACTGTCAGCGGGAGGGTCGACCAGAAAGTCAAGCTGCCCCGCAGCGCCCGGACACAGCGGCCAATGTTACCCTCCAAAAGGTCCGCGGCCGAGTGGTAAATGCGGACACCCAAGTAGGTGATGCAAGAGGGTTCCCATACCAAACCCAAATCGCTGCTAGGGGCTGGCGATCCCGCTCTCAGCGGAAACACGCAAGTCTTCGCCCGATTGACCTTAAGGCCCGACAGCCGGCCGAACTCAGACAGCAGATCCATCGCTCCAACCAATGCCCCCGAGGTGTCAGCTAGGTACAGGAGCAAGTCATCCGCATAGAGCGATATATGCCATTGCCCATCACTCACTATCCCCGCGTATCGGTCGCCCGACCTCGCGTGGACCGCCAAGGGTTCCATCGCCAGGGCAAACAACAGAGGGGAGAGAGAGCACCCCTGTCGTGTTCCCCTGCCCACCGGGTACGCCTCAGACACCAGGCCGCCCAATCGTACTCTCGCCGTCGCCGAGGTATATAAGACCCTCGTCCACCTTCGAAACCCGTCACCCATGCCAAACCTCTCCAGCACACCATCCAGGAAAGGCCATTCCAAGCTATCGAAGGCCTTCTCGATGTCCACAGACAGAACCGCCGGCACTCCCTCCCCATCCAAGATGGCGTCCATTATTCCCACCAGGCGGCGGATATTCATCGCCGTGCTCCTCGTGGGTATAAACCCGGCCTGGTCCCTGTGCACCAGGCCCGTCATATGCGGGGCCAGTCTGGTGGCTAGGATGCGACTCAGGATTTTATAGTCCACCGTCAGCATGGACAGCGGGCGATAAGACCTCACGTCCGCGGCATCCCGGCCAGGCTTGAGGAGCGGTACTATCAAGGCCTCCCGCATGGACCTAGGCAATGCCCCCTTCTCGAAGGCTTCCGTATACACCACCAGCAGCCTGGGCGCCAGGTAGTCCACGTAGTGTTGATAGAACTCGATTGGCAGTCCGTCCACCCCGGGCGTCTTGTTACGGGCCATATGTTTGATGGCCACCCGAATTTCCGTGAGCGTGATCGGACTACCCAGTTCCCTCGCGTCCTCCTCGTCCAGGACCGAGAGCGGCCTCTCCCCCAAGTACTCCGCGATGTCCTGAACCCCCACTCCCAGCTGGCTCCGGTACAGTTCCTCATAGTATCCCCTGAAGCGGTCCAGCACAGCCGCCTGGGAGTACACCATCTCTCCCTGTGCATTATTAATGCTGAGGATCGGGCAGCCCCTAAGTTCCGGGTTAGCTAGTCTGGCCAAGAGGGTACCCACCTTGTCCCTTTCTGCGTGTGCCCTGATAATGTACTGCCTATAGTCATAACATCTCAACCGTTCCGTCTCCGCGGCTACCACTTCCTTCGCCTCCAACAACTGGGCCTGTAGGCCTGGCCTAGCTGGCCTGCGGCGCTCCAAGTCCCTCAAAGTTTCCTCCGCTTTCATTAGGTCATTCAGCACAGTCGTACGAGCATTCGAGAACCTGCCCAAACACACCCCTCACCACCACTTTCTTTGCATCCCATTCAGTAGATCTACTCGCAGCCGTGCCTTCATTCACACCGAAATAACTATCAATGCCCTGCCGGACTGCATCTGCAAACACAGAATCCTCCAGCGTCTCCGGGCGAAGCCGCCATGTTGGTATCACTGAGCGCTCCCTCTGCCACTGAATATGCACCAATAGGGGGTTATGATCGGATATAGTCCTAGCCAGGTACTCCGCATGGGTAATCAATGGGGCTAGGGATCCCCCGCAAAGCACCGAATCGATCCTGACATGTAGCTCATGGAGAGCGGAATAAAATGAATAATCCCTGGTTCCCCTGTGCCCCTCCCTCCAGACATCCAGCAACCCCCATCGTTCTTGCCAGTCCTTCCTGTGCGCGGCCAGCCTGCGCACAGGAGAGTCTACCAGGGGGGGATGGGACCTATCCAGAGCAACATCCGTAATCGAGTTGAAGTCCCCCCCTAGCACTATCGGACCCGCCAGGAAAGAGGCCAAGGACCCCGAGAGGCTATCAAAGTATCGGCCTTGGTCAGTGTTCGGTGCATAAACACAACAGAAAACCACATCCCGCCCGTATAACCTCCCCTCCACCGCTACAAACCTGCCATCCGGATCTACTACTTGATTCAGCACTTGA
Organism: Lissotriton vulgaris; assembly: GCF_964263255.1. Taxonomy (NCBI): domain Eukaryota; kingdom Metazoa; phylum Chordata; class Amphibia; order Caudata; family Salamandridae; genus Lissotriton; species Lissotriton vulgaris. Next base: position 868,453,293 of record NC_141699.1, read on the forward strand.
AAGGGTATCCCCGCCCTCACCCAGATCAATACCCCCCTGGCATACGCCGAGTAAGTGGTGCCAAAGACCTGGCCCCGCCATCTTTTCTGCAAGGCAGCGCACTCTTTTTTGGTGAGATGAGTTTCCTGGAGCATAGCAATCTGAACCCCCCTGCGTACCAGGTATGCATGTACTTTGTGACGTTTCACCATAGTCCGCAGCCCCCGGACATTCCACGTTAGGCATTTCAAGTTAGGTAATGTCCCCATTCCAACTCCGTACAGTCCGAATCAAATAACAACGATCCACAGCCCCCCCAATGCAGTTGCCCCCCCCCCAAACAGTCCCAAAACTGAAACATTCCCCAAACCCCACTCCCCAGGACAGAGCACACGAACCCAATGGCCGCCCCCATCCAAACCTTGATCCAACTTCTCGCACACTTACCCTGTGGTCTCCACCACAGTCGACCTTAAGGGCCTAGGGGGGGTGAGTCGCCGCCGACCCCAGCAAGCGGAGCCCGCGTCCCGCACTTCATCCCCTCCAAAACACACAGCCCCCCCCGGCAACCCGCCCCCGTCAACAGGATATCACCCTACCATGAAGTCCCGATCTAGTCCCAGTTCTATCTCAGCCGCAGAAAATAACATCCGAAGTCTGTGGGGTTACTATCGGCCCCTTCTGGCTCTCCGCCTCCGAAAGTTCCTCTCCTGTTCTGCTGCCTTCCCCTTCCGAGTCCGTTTCGGCCCGTTCACTGTTCTGTTGCGACCCTGTAATGGCCGCCGTCGCTGCGAGTGCATCCCTCTTCGCCGCCGCCATTTGAGCCTCCCGTTTCTCCCGCTGGCGCCTGTTGCGGGATCTGATGCGCTGTGACTGCCGCACCCGGGGCTGCTTGGGTTGGTCTCGCCGACTTTGGTGTGATCTGTCCGGCCCCGCTCTGTACGACTCAAGCCATTGCCAGACTTCGTCCGGAGTCTGGAAAAAGTGCGTGGTGCCATCCATGATAATCCGCAGCTTGGCCGGGTAGAGCAAGGAGTACTGGATGCCTTCCTCCCTGAGCTCCTTCTTCACAGCAAGGAACGATGCCCTGTCCTTCTGGACCGCCTGCGTATAATCCGGAAAGATCGTTACCTTGCTGTTCTCCACCTCATAAGGGCCCGACATCCTGGCCCGCTGGATGAGGAGATCTCGGTCCTTGTAGTGGAGGAGCCGCACCACCATCGGTCGGGGGGGGCGGCCAAGTCCCGGCGAGCGGGCACCCGGTGAGCTCGCTCCAAAGTGAAAAATGGAGTAAGCCCCTCCGGCGCCACCACAGTGCGAAACCAGTTCTCCATGTAGGCCACCGCATCCTCCCCCTCAATCCGCTCCGGCAGGCCTACGACCCGCACGTTGTTCCGCCTATTGCGGCCTTCGGCATCCTCCGCCCTCCGCTCCAGTGTGTCCAGTCGGGCCAAAATGTCCGTGATCCTGTGCTCCGCGGTCACCACCGATGGCTTCAGGTCCAGCAACAGTTGGTCATGATCCTTGACCCGATCCGCCAGCTTCGCGTGATCCGCGCGTAGCAGCCCCAGGCCCGTGGCCACTTGGGCAATGTCATTGTGCAATGCCTCCTTAGTGGAGGTAATCGCCTCAAGGATGGCATCCAAACGCCGGTTCAGCCGCTGTTCCTGATCAAGCTCCGGGGAGGGACTCTCACTCAGCCGAGTCGATGTCGCCGAATCCCCCTCGCGGCTCCCGGGCATCGGCCCTCCGATCGCCGCCATGTCAGGGCGCTGCGTCACAAGTCCGGCCACCCGTACTGCGGGTACACCCGTGGGTCCGTGCCTGCCACCGGGCACCGGGCAGTGCTATGTACCCGCCGACGTTCTCAGGAACAATGGCCAGGCGGACGAGCTCCGTTCCGTCCCCCCTCTTTGGCCTGCGGGGGGGAAGGATGGGTCTTAGGGCGGCGGCCAGCAAGGGCCCCCGATCTTCTGGGTGAGTCGGGTCAGCGTCCCCTGGTCTCAGGACATCGCGCTGCCAATCCTAGTGTGTCGGGCAGCCGGGTGCAGGGTCCCTTGCTACTTGGCGGCAACCGGACTCAGGGCTGAAGTTCGGGACCGTCCGACCTCCTCGCCGCCATTTTCTTCACACCCTGGGTTACACCTCGGCCGCCTCTTCTCTCGATCTCCTCTGGGCCAGCAGTCCCCCAGCGACTCTCCGATTACGCCCGGCTGTCCCCTTACACTTCAGAGGGCAGGAGCGTCGTCTCCGGGTCGCCTAGGGTCCCGAAAAACAGGAGAATTAGCGGGATTCCGCGCGGAGCTGCGAGCTCACGCCGCCATCCCGATCGGCGTCCAAGCCACGCCCCCTATTGTTTCTTACCTGTCTGTGTATTTTTGCAGCTTGAAGACTTTCTGGAGTCACTAGCGATCCCACCCTCCTCCGCCAGAAAGATTATACAGGAGGAAGACTATTAAAACAGAAGAAAGACTCTTAAAAGAGTGGGGAAAAAAGAAGAAAAAAGAATCCATAGATGGCGACCAAAGGTGGGAGCTATGCCGACACCCACCTGGGCCACGAAAAAAAAAGAAATAAAACAATTCCAGGCCCAACCACTAGATGACGGAATAATGCACAGCATAGTGAATCTAGAAAGACTTCAAGCTGTAAAACTACACCGACAGGTAAGAAACTATACTTTCTTTCTTTTTCCGCGTCAGCCAGTGCAGATCCGGAGAGAGCTGTACTTCCAGTCACTTTTTGATTGAATTTGTTTTTACTTTTGTCGACTTTTTTTTTTTTTGTCCATCGACTCCTAGTGCACGAGGGATGCCAGGCTTCAAGGCCTGCGGTTCCTGTAACCAACTGATGTCGGTGACTGATCCGCACCGCGTGTGCCTCTACTGCCTGGAGCGCAACCGACCTCAAGTCGTGCTCCGACTGCCGGACCATGGCCCGAAGTCTTTGCAGGAGCAGTCCCGAAAGTTACTTGAGGCCTGGCAGTCTGCTCCGCGTCGATCAAGCTCCAGGTCGCGTAGGAGGTCGAGGGATTGGTCGCGGAGCCAACACCATTCTTCTTTTAGGTCTTCACACTCTGGTCTGGAAAGTCGAAGTGCAAGAAGTCGAAGAAGCATAGTTGCTCTTCGACTTCTCCGCATCTGTCGGACGAGGGATGCGGTTGGTGCCCGTCACGCAGCTCAGTGTGCGGAGCCCATAGGGTCGGCTTCGGGTTCTCCCCCCCCCCCATATTGCTGGGACCGGGAGCGATCCCTTCCCAGCTTCGTCAGTTTTATGAAGCGATGCACGCCATCTTTAGGCAGCCCAACTCCGCCGGTGCGCCTTCGGGCCCTGCGGACTCAGCTGGGGGCTCGGGCCTTCAGTGCCCGTGGCTTCGGCCTCTGCACCGCAGGGTCCCATTGGATCCAGGCCTGGATCCGAATCTGCGCCTGTCGACCTTGTTACGCCTCCCCCGGCGCAGATTTCACTAGCACATTTGCAACCAGTGTCAGCTGTGTCCTCAGTAAACTTCTACCCCGGCCTCCACCTCGAGGTAGACACGGAGGGCACTGCCTGCGGGTAATTTTGTGGCCCTTTTTCTACCTGGGCTCTTTGGGACCAGATCGGCATCCAGAGAAGGACTATGAGGGGTCCGGGGACCCTTTAACTGACCAGTTGGTTGATGAACAGGACTGGAGAGATGGACTTGGGGAAGCCAGTGGTTTGGATACCTCACCAGACCTTGGCATGTCTCTTCCTACCGTAGCTACGGAGGAGGGAGCGTCATACAAAGTGGTGTTGCGTAGGGTGGCAGAGGCTCTCAACCTGGAGCTTCCTACAAGTGGCAGTCAGGACTAACCTCCTGACAGCGGTGCTTCAACTGCAAGCAAGCTCTTCGGAGACCCTGCTGCCCTCACCGACATCCTTTTGGGCACCTGGGGCAGGAACAACAATGGGGCTCCCATAGATAGGATGATTGCCCGACGCCACCGTCCAGCCCTGGGAGACTCCACTTTCCTCCCCAATAGCCTCCCCCTGAGAGCTTGGTGGTTCAAGCCTCTACTTCCAAGAGCGCATTCCCTAACGCTCCACCAGATAGGGATTCTAAGAAGCTGGATCATCTTGAAAAGAAGATTTTTTTCCTTCTGCCAGCTTGGGACTGTAGTCAGTAAACACTACATGCCTATTGGGTCGTTATTACCACTGCCTCAGTGTCCGGAGGAAGCCCGGACAGTGGTCTCCCAGGCTGGTGCCGCTGGGAGGGACACGACAAATGTTACCATCCGATGTGGGCTGGAATCCCCCTACTCTAGGCAGGACGATTTCCACATGGGTACGCCTGTATGAGATCGACTGGCTTTTCTGGGGACGTCCAGAATAACCTCATGGACATGCTCTTTGATGGCAGTAGACTTTTTTTGCGACAAAGTGGACCACGTTCTAGAGCATTTGAAGGACTCACTGGTTACGGCCAAGTCTTTGGGCCTCTCCAGCCGCCCTTTCTAGACTTCTTTTTGCCCCTTTAGTGGCTCGGGAAGGGTACCCCACTGCGTTCCACCCATGGCGACAGGCTGGCGCAAGTTCCCCAACCTTCGGGTGGCCGGGGACATGGGAACCACTGCCCAGGTTCAGGGTGCCAGCGGGCAGGCCAATCCACCAACCCCCCTTGGCAGCAGCCTCCAAACCTTCGTAGTCAGACATTTCAGGCCCACAAAATGCCAGTGGGCGGCAGGATCCGCCATCACCTCCCCAACTAGCCCCTCGTCACGTCGGACAAGTTGGTTTTGCAGATTGTTTATTGGGGCTACTCCCTCCCCTTCGAGACTGTCCCTCCAGCCATGCCACCTCGGTACCATCGCATGTCGGAGGATCACCTGGGCCTTCTCAAGCAGGAAGTTTCGGCTCTCTGGGCCAAGGAAGCCATTGAGCACGTTCAAGCCCCAGAAGTAGTTTGTGGTTGCTATTCCCAGTACTTTGTTCCCCAAGAAGGACAAGAGCCTTCGTCCTATCTTGGACCTCAGTGACGGTCGGAGCATCAATCACTTCCTCGAAGTTCAAAATGTTTTCGTTTGCTCAGGGTCTTGTCTGCCCTTGACCCTGGAGACTGGATGGTAGCGTTGGACTTGCAGGACGCCTATTTTCACATCCCTGTCCTGCTGGCCCACCGGCGCTACTTGCGTTTCATGGTAGGCCACGAGCATTGTCAGTTTACTGTGCTCCCCCTTCGGCCTTACCTGTGCCCCTCAGGTGTTCACAAAAGTGATGGTGGTGGTCACAGCTCACCTGCACACATCAGGGGTTCCAGTCTTCCCCTATCTCGACGACTGGCTGTTGAAGGCGTGCTCGCCCCAGGTTGTCTCCCACGTCAAGACTACGGCCGACCTGCATTCGCAGGGGTTCTCCATCAATGTGTCCAAGTCACACCTGATCCCCTCTCGGAAGCTCATCTTCATAGGAGCAGTTCAGGACACGACACCGTTTCTGGTTTATCCTCCTGAACAGCGAGTCTGGGATATTTGGGCAATGATTCTGATCTTTCAGCCTCTATCCTGGGTTTCGGGCAGGATGACCCGGAGGCTTCTGGGCCTTATCGCCTCATTCTACTGGTTGATCCTGCCAGGTGGCATATGCGGGCTCTGCAGTGGGACCTGAAGTTCCAGTGGGCGAGGCATCCGGGAAATCTGTCAGATTGCGTCCAAATCTCGGAGGGCACTGCATGACAAATTGCAGTGGTTGCTCATGAACCCGGATTGGGTCCATGGCAGATCCCGCTCCCTTCCCCAACCAGAATACACAGTGGTGACAGACGCATCCTTTCTACATGGAAGAGGTGGAGATCAGAGGCCTCTGGTCTCCGGCGGAGTCTGGGCTCCACATCAACCTTCTGGAGCTGCTGGCGAACCGGCTTGCACTGAAAGCATTCCTTCCCTCTGTCCGGGTAAGAGTAGTGCAGGTGTTCACGGACAACACCACTGCCATGTAGTACTGAAACAAAACTGGGTGGGTTTGTGGACCGTATGTCAAAAGGCCCTCAGCCTCTGGACATTGCTGGAACATCCGGGCATATCCCTGGTGGATCAACACCTGGCAGGTTCCCTGAACGCCAGGGCGGACTCAGCTGCAGGTGCCTGATGGATCACAAATGGTGTCTTCACTCGGGGGTGGTGCAAGGTCTCTTTCAACTGTGGGGAATGCCTTGGTTAGATCTATTTGACACTGAAGAGAACTCGCAAAGTCAGCAATTCTGCACGTTGGAATTTCCAAGGTGGCACTCGCTAGGCAATGCTTTCCGTTACAAGTGGAGTTGCGGTCTGATGTACAGCGTTCCGCCTTAACCACCTCTGCCCAGAGTGCTGAAGATCATCAAGCATGACCGGGCCCAAGTCATTCTTGTGGCTCAGGACTGGGTACGAAGAGTCTGGTATCCCAAGTTGCTCATCATGGCCATCGATCCTCTGATCTGACTGCCTCTTCGGGTGGATCTTAGGTCTCAGCATCAGGGGGGCGGTCCTCCACACGAACCTGTCCAGCCTCCACCTTCTTGTGTAGAGATTGAGCTGCGGCAGTTGACATCATTTGACCTGCCTCCCGAAGTTTGTGACGTAAACTTGGCAGACAAGCGTCCCTCCACTAACACGGTATATGCCTGCAGATGGAACAAATTTGTGGCATGCCCCGCTTTCTGATGTTCTCTTGTTCCTCCTTTGTTTAGCCCAGTAGGGCTCTGCTCTGGGCACTATCAAGGGCTATCTTTTGGACATTTTTGCCTTTCTTCGGCTTCCTGATCAGCCTTCTCTCCATGTCACCAGTTGTTTATCGTTTCTTAAAATGCATAAGTCTTCTCTTTCCACCCATTCCTTTTGTTATGCCTCAGTGGGACTTGAATCTAGTCTTGACCTATTTGATGTGCACTCCCTTTGGGGCACTTCAGAACTGTCCTTTAAGACTTTTAACCCTTAAAATGTGTTCCTGGTGGCCATGTAATGTATGTGTCTTGTAAAGCGCACTGCTGCCCTGAGGCGTCGTGGCGCTGTAGACCGCTGGGGAACCCGTCCTGGCTATCCCTGTGAAATGGTCCCTACTGGGAATTTCCAAGGTGAAACCAGGCATCCCCGGCGAATGTGGGGGGCCGTTTTAGAGATGAGGCAAGCTAATGCCCAGAGTTGCCGAGTGTGATCCCTGTTTAGAGTAGGCACCGAGGCGAGAATTATCGAGTCCGCTGACCCTGGTCCACGACCCTGCCGCGTCGGGAATTGAGCCCTGGTCCCGGGCTGTTCTCTGCTTCCGGGTCTGCCGCCTCTAACCAGTGAGCCACACCTCTCTCCATCACATCTGCTAGAAGAGTGAGCTCCAGGCTCTTTAATCCAAACCTCTTTTTCTTGCCTTGCAGCCGAACAAAGTTGTCCTTAGGACTTGTCCATCCTTTCTTCCCAAGGTGGTTACTTCCTTTCACATTGGGCAAACCATCACTTTGCTCACCTTTTTTCCGCCTCTGCAGAGAGGTTCCACCGTCTGAACCCAAAACGTGCGCTTTCTATCTGGATCGCACATAACAGTTCTGGGTGGATGACAACCTTTTTGTTCGCTACGTAGGCGCAAAGAAAGGTCGGGCCGTACACATGCGGACCATTTCTAGATGGGTCGTTTTGTGTATTAAAGCCTGCTATTCTCTAGCTAAAAAGGAACCTCCAGTGGGGCTCCTCGCCCATTCCACCAGGGAGACGGCAGCTACTACTGCTTTGGGACGAGGATTTCCTCTTCATGACATCTGTCAAGCAGCTACGTGGGCATCACGGCACACATTTACGAAACCCTACTGCCTGAACAGTCAAGTCCTGAGAGACGGCGTCTTTGGCCGTTCTGTTCTCCAGGACTTTCTGGTGTGAACTTGGTTTGCAGACCCACCTCCTGGGTTGTTATTGCTGGGGTATCTATTCTAAGGTATGGAATATATAACTAACTGTTCCTTTCAGATGAGCAAGTTACTTGCCTTCGGTAATGATGTGTCTGTAAGAAACCTAGGTTAGTTAAAGATTCCTTACCACCTCACCCATCCTCCCTGTTCTGCGAACTGATGTTTAGAGTGAAGGACATCCTTACAGGGCCCTAGTTTTGTGCACCAGTGGTCAGTATCTTGCATGGCTCTGCGTTTCTGGTGCGGAAAGTCGTGTACAGAGCGGACGTCAGCCCGCGAGGTGGGTGTCTTAAGTAGCTACCATGACGTCATCCCGGCGACCACGGCGCCAACGACTAACGTGGAGCTGACAGATGCCACCTTCTGACGCGCAGAGGTAGCTGACAAATCTTTCCGGATCTAGTCTGACTCCTGGGGGTAATTCTAAGGTAAGGAATCTATAACTAACCTATGTTTCTTACGGATATATCATTACTGAAGGTAAGTAACTTGTTCTTTAACTAGCTTGAGTAATTAACTTTGTTTTTTTATTAGAAAAATGTATTGTTTATTTATTAGTGGTGGTTTTAGGTTGATTTTTTTTTCTGGACTCTGAGGCAGCTCAGATAAATTTGCTCTAAAAGGCAGTTTACCCTGACCTCGAATTGGGGGACACAATTAACATGGCGTTTTTTAATCTCAGTAGCCCCAGGTGCTGAGGTGACTTTGCCAGAGCTTGCAGAGGAGAACGGGGAGGTGAAAGAGGTAGATCCCAGCTCACCAAAGAAGTGTGATGTCATTGTCATCTCTGGGCGCAAGGAAAAGTGTGATGCGGCAAGAGAAGCCCTTCAGGTGAGAAAAGATCCTACACCAGCATGTGCGGTTTCTGTGAAAGGACTCTATTTTTAGCATTCTGCAACTGCTTGTACCTGGAGTGCTTGTTTTCATGCAAGATGTAAAATAAACCGATTTCAAAGAAAACTAAACAAAATGCAGTCCAAATTGTTGGTTTCCATAATGTAAGAGCAGCACCATTGTTAAGTAGGGGTTGAATCCTGAAGGAATCTGGAGTCAGTCAGACTCCCAGTTTCTCCTCTTCACAGGCTATGGTGCGTGGGGATCCTAAACAGCGATGTCTCAACTTCCACCTGCTGAAGAAATCTGAAATCATGCAACCACCAGCTATGGCAGAGGGCAAACTCCCTGGTGACACTGGACTGGTGCAACTGGCTGGTATGGATGCAATCCTAGCCAAACTCGGAGCCCACCATCTCCTGATTCCCAAACTTCACAGCTGTGGTTCAAGAGGCTCGCTAGAAATTTAGATGTCAAGGCCTCTCCCTGGAAACTGCGACTCTGCTATGGTATGATCTCCCCAGCACACCTTAGGGTCTAGGTCAACCGTAAGCTACATTTCTTTGACACGCCAGCCACAGTCAAAACATTCTGCCAACAATACTTCAGCAAATGACCATTGTCTTTCCACTCTGAAACAAACCCGCCAGATGGTCTGATCTCTTCCCCACAGGTTGTAGGGTGTACTTCTGCCTACCTTACTGCCGCTCTGCTCAACCAGCTACACCTTTATTTTAGCATCCATGTAGGCACTTTCATATGAGCTCTGTTTTCACCTACAAGTTTGCAGAATCTCATTAGACTGTGCTTACTTATCCTATATGTATAGGTATTCGACGTAGCATTGTCACCCCGTAGTGGTACACAAAAATATGTTTCTTATTATATTGTTTTGCTTATTTGGGATTAGCTTGTTGGGTCTATACTGGGCATTCCTGAGCCTGGTCTGGGTGGGGTGGGGTTGTGAAGACCGTTCAAGTCACTGCTTGTTGTTAGCTGTGCTGCCATAATGTATATAATTGTCACTGCCTATACTTCTCCAGTTTTAATTGTACCACATTATGAGACGTACCCACCTCCTTGAACCAAATTCTCTCCCTACCGCACTTGTATCCTGGAATATTAGGGGTCTTAATGACAGTCTGTAGGAAGCTGGCTCTGTATATACTATATCAAAGTGAGGTATAGTGTATTCAGAGTCCAGTGGAACCCAAAAGGTAGGCAGAGGTGAAGTTAGATGGTACCTCACTCTCTATTTGTGGTAGTGTGGTCAAGTTCGGTGATTTGTATAGCGCACTACTCACCCAGAGGGTCTCAAAGCGCTTGAGGGCGGGTGGGAGCATTATTTATCGAATAGCCAGGTTTTTAGTGGCTTTCTGAAAAAGAGGTGGTTCTGTGTAAGGCGGAGGTGAGTGGGAAGAGAATTCCAGGTTTTGGCCGCGAAGTAGGAGAAAGATCTTCCTCCCATGGTGGATCCATTGGTGCGCGGAATTGCGGCGAGGGCTTGATTGGATGAACGTAGTTGGCGGGGGTGTGTAGAAGGACAGTAGTTTGTTGAGGCATTCGGGTCCTAGGTCGTAGAGGGCCTTGTGTGCGTGGGTGAGGAGACAGAACGTTATTCTCTTGTTGACAGGAAGCCAGTGGAGATCTTTCAGGTGACCGAAAATGTGAGCTTGACGGGGGATGTCCAGTATGAGTCTGGCTGAGGCGTTTTGGATGCGTTGGAGTTTTTTCTGTAGTTTGGCTGTGGTTCCGGCGTAAAGGGTGTTTCCATAATCTAGTCGGCTAGTGACTAGTGCGTGGGTGACTGTCTTTCTTGTTTCGGTGGGGATCCAGCGGAAGATTTTTTTGGAGCATGCGTAGGATGTTGAAGCATGATGAGACGGCGTTGACTTGTCTGGTCATCGAGAGGGAGGAGTCTAGGATGAAGCCCAGGTTACGTGCGTGATCTGTAGGTATGGGTGCTGTGCCCAGAGCCGGTGGCCACCATGAGTCTTCCCATGCAGAGGGGGAGGATCCTTAGATGAGGACTTCCATTTTGTCCGAGTTAATTTTAAACGGCTGTTCTTCATCCATTCAGCTACTTTTCATTCCTTCGTGTAGATTGGTTTTGGCTGTGTTAGGGTCTTCGGTAGGTGAGAGGATTAGCTGGGTGTCGTCTGCGTAGGAGATGATGTTGAGGTTCTGTTGGCGCGCAATGGATGCGAGGGGACTCATGTATACGTTGAAGAGGGTGGGACTGAGTGATGATCTTTATGGTACGCCGCAGATGACTTCGGTGGCCTCTGATCTAAAAGGTGGGAGGCGGACTCTCTGGGTTCTTCCGGCGAGGAACGAGATAATCCAGTCCAACGCTTTTCCTTGAATTCCGACATTGCTGAGGCGTTGTATGAGGGTGTTATGACAGACTGTGTCGAAGGCCTCGGAGAGGTCAAGTAGGATGAGGGCAACTGTTTCTCCTTTGTCCAGTAGCGTTCGGATGTAGTCTGTAGCAGCGATGAGGGCAGTTTTGGTGGTGTGTTTGGCTCGGAAGCCAGACTGTGAGGGGTCGAGTGAATTGTTGGATTCAAGGAAGGCGGCAAGCTGACTATTGACGGCTTTCTCGATGACTTTGGCCGGGAAGGGGAGGAGTGATATGGGGCGGTATTGAGTTCAGAGGGGTCCGCTGTGGGTTTCTTCAGAAGGGTGCTGAGTTCGGCATGTTTCCAGCTTTCTGGGAAGGTAGCGGAGTTGAAGGAGCAGTTGATGACATCGCGGAGACGTGGTGCGATGATGGAGTCTGCTTTGTTGAAGATGTGGTGGGGACATGGGCGGTTGGTGAACCTGAGTGGATGGAGTTCATCAGGCGGATGGTGTCTTCAGTAGTGATTGGGTTCCAGGCGCAAAGGTTGTTAGAGTGCTGTTTTGGTTCGGAGGTGGGTGGAGTGGATTCTTATTCGGACAGGTTTTCAAAGCTGTTATGAATGTCGGCGATTTTGTTGGGAAAGAAAGAGGCTAGAGAGTCGCAGAGGTCTTGGGAGGGAGTGATGTCGTTGGTGCCGGCGGTGGGTTTCGTAAATTCTTTGACAATGTTGAATAATTCTTTGCTGTTGTGGGCGTTGTTGTCGAGTCGATCCTTGAATGCTGATTTCTTGGTGGATCGGATCAATTGGTGGTGTTTGCGGGTGGCGTCCTTGAAGGTGGTCAGGTTGTTAGTGGTTGGGTTTTTTCTCCAGGTTTTCTCGAGGGTACGACTTAGCTTCTTGAATTTTTTTAAGGTCATCGTTGAACCAGGGGGCCTTTTTGCTACCTTGTTTGATCTGGTGGTTTTTCAAGGGTGCTAATTCGTCAGCGCAGTGGGTGATCCATTTTGTGAGTTTGGTGGCAGCTTGGTTTGGGTCTGATGATATGGCGGGGGGGTTATGGTTAAGCGATGTGAAGAGTTGGTCGGTGGTGATTTTGTTCCAGTTTCTTCGAGGAATAGGTTGTGGTGGGATGTGGGTCGTGGTCTTTTTGTAGCTGAAGTGAACGCAGCTGTGGTCCATCCAATGGAGAGCTGTGATGTGATCGAAGGGGATGTTTGCTGGAGGTGAAGATAGGGTCGAGCGTGTGTCCGGCTAAGTGGGTGGGGGTGTCAACAAGTTGTTTGAGTCCGAGATTGGCCAGGTTGTCCAGAAGGGTGGTGGTGTTGCTGTCGTTATTCTTTTCCAGGTGGAAGTTAAGGTCTCCCAGTTAAATGTAGTTCTCGGAGGTGAGGGCATGTGGGCTGATGAAGTCAGTGATGTCTTCGTTGAATTGTGTGCGGGTTCCTGGTGGTCTGTAGATGAGGGTGCCTCTAAGTGTGGTCCTGGGGTCGATGTGGATCTGGAAGTGCAGGTGTTCGGCGGTCGCGAGGTTATCGTCGGAGCTGGTCGTGATTCGGATGGTGTTCTTATGGGCGATGGCGATGCCTCCTCCTGTTTGGCTGGTGCGGTCTTTTCGGATGATCTTGTAGGCGTCCGGGATGGCTATGGCGATGTCGGGCGCTGATGAGGCGTTCATCCAAGTCTCTGTAAGGAAGGCGACGTCCGGCGATGTAGTGTCGAGTAGGTCCCAGAGTTCAGTGGCGTGTTTGTGGACGGAGCGGGTGTTCAGCAGGATGCACTTCAGGTGGTTAGAGTTAGAGTTGGAGTTGTGTTTGGAGGAGGAGGATTTGGTGTGGGTCCTGATGCAGGCGAACTTGCAGGAGAGGCAGACGAATGGTCCGTGGGTGTGTCCTGGGGTAGCAACGCAGCATTGTGGGGTGCGTCCGGGGTTAAGGGCAAGGAGAGTTACGGCGTCATACGTTAACCGAGTGGAGTGGGTATTGCGAGGACCAGGGGGTATGGCGCTGGGCGCGGTACAGGCGCGGACGGGCGTAGACGGGCTTACCTTTGGCACACCTTCGGCGCGCATGGGGCGCAACCGCTGCGCGTGAACGCTGCGCGCAAATGCATTTGACATAAGTGGATAGTGGAGGGGGCGGGGGAGGGTCAGCTGGGAGGCGGGAGCGGGGTGGAGGGGCCGGCTGGAAGGCACAACAACAAGATGGCAGCAATAACGAAAATAAACCGGACGAGGTTGGGGTGGGCAGAGGCGCAGGCACAGATACAACAGAGGAACACAATGCGAGCCTATGAAAGCGCTACGCTGGCACACAAGCGCTGCAATATGCAAATACAATAGCGTTACGCTCTAATAAGGCAATGCGGCAATTTCAGATGGTCAGGACGGAGCGCAGTCCAATTTAAAGCACCAGTCAATGCGAGAAATGAAGTGCTACGATACAAGCACCAGTCAATGTTGGGAATGAAGAGCTACGATGCCAGCAGGTATCAGCAGGAGCCAGGGATCGGGAGGAGCGAGGGGAGCGACCGCTACTGACGGAGTCAGGACGGTTCAGAGGGTAAGGCAGTATCAGAGGACAGTGTTAAGCATTTGCTGTACACACACAGTCAGCAAATGAATTTACACACTCGGACTGAACTTCAGACCAATTGTTTTTGAATAAAAAATATTCTTTTAGTTATTTTATTTCCTAGAGCCACGCAAGCCTGGCACAGGTAAGTGATAAGTACTTTGCAGTAAATATACAATTGAAATACAGTATGGATTGAAATGGTATATGCACTTTGTTTTACTTACAGTATTGTTTCAGAGTAGTGCAATGCTTCGTAAATACAGTACATAGACTTGAATGGAATTTTCAGTAAAATTCCAGGTAATATGTTTTTAGATTACTTTTCTTACTCAGCGTAGTATACTACATTGGGACATTTCCTGTAAACAGGTAAGTAAAAGCGTTTTTGTTAAACTATACCATTTTAAGAAATTTCTGTAGGTTTTCAAACTCCACACTTAGAAATTTTTCCAAGAAAAACAGCCAATGTTATCCTATGGAGGAAAATAGTGTTAACGGTTTTAAGGTAAGTATTCGGTAGTGGGAGTTGAGGTTCTGGGGGTAGACTCGGGCTTCCCCCAGGGTCAGGGATGCACTCTTGTTGCACCCTCAGTGGCACTAGGGAGGCTGTGTGCATAGTGCTAAGGCCCAATGTTATCCAATGGGGGATTGGGGGCCTCCGGTTGGTGGCTGCTGACTAGCAGGCCACTTGGTTGTGTGAGCAACCATCCTGGACTTTAGCTCAGGGCAAATGGGGAAACAAAGTAGCACCAAAGGTGCACCCTCAGTGGCACTAGGGTGGCCAGGTGCAGGGTGCTATTTCAACGTCTGGCGCCTTGTTTGCAATGGGGAATATCCGGTTTGCAAAGGCACTGCAGGCTTGGGGTTAAGGTCTCCTGGGGTGTGATGACCACTTCCAGATGTAATTTGGGTGTTTGTTAGGCACCGTTGGTTTGGCCACCCAATGCTGTGGGGTGTCGAATCCAGGAGTGCCTTTTTGGGTCGGATCTTCTTACCAGCTCTTGGCCATGGTTGGAGGGGGGGCCTTCTGGATTTAGGCTGCAGGCCTCGGCTGTTGGTTTGAGGCAGGTCAGGGATTGTTGGATCTCTGGTTAGAACCGCCGGGGGTGATCTCCTCATTGTGTTTGCCTGCTTGGGCCATGGACAGCGGGTGCTGACTGGTGTGGCTTGGCGGTGTCTGGCTGGAGCCAGAGGTTGCAGGTGAACAAAGCCGGTGTTCACAGGAGACAGTCTTTGTGGTTGAAGGCAGATTGGTTCTCCAGGGTTTTCAAAGTTGCTTGCTGCATGGCGCACCAAGACTTCGCAGGAGCAGGTTTGAGGTGGAAGGGGGAGGCAGGCTGGTAGGGGGTGGGGGCCAAGTCAGTGGGTGTCTTCCTCTTGTTTGCTTCTGCACGGCTGTTCGGTCCTTTTTTTCTTGCAGTTTCATCTGGTCTGAGGTGTAGGAGAGTAGGGTCTGCAATCCTATGATCACCCAGATTTTTTGCTTTTGTTTCACTGGTTTACGACTTTCTCTGGCTGTGGGCCTGCCAATCAGACCCACAGCCTGGCTGTTCTCTTTCTAAATTACCTCATGTACCCTAGGTGCATCTACCAATTGGTACTGGGCCACCTTATCAGACCCTGTAACTCAGGGCATAGGTGTACCCAGGGCTGCCAGGGGCTGCAGCATGTATTATGCCACCCCTGGCTGGCCTCCTAAATTTGACACAACTGGCTGCATGACAGCTGGGGCAAAGTCGTGTAATCACCCTTTGCTGTAGGTGTAGTATACCTATACCTAACCCTAAAATGGACACACAGATTCCTATCAGTCACTCCTATGGCAGGCCTTGACAATCCTGAAGGCAGAGTGCTTGGAATCATGTGAGATGGTGCTCTGGCATGAGCTGAGCCTGTCTGCAGCTTGCGGAATCAAGTCCTAATAGCTGTTCCATGATATCGCATACCATATACTCTTAAGTGCATTATAATCCTCGCGGTTAAATGCTATCTTTGGTATTGCTTTATCAAAACATGTCGAGTAAGGTGTCATACGAATTGGAATACTAACCCCTCGCCAATTCTGGCGACGGGGTTAGCATTCCACCCTTCTAGAGGGACACGACATGTATGTAACTGTGAACCCCGGTTAAAGTTAACTGAAGCCTCAGCTCCACAAAATGGATGCTGCCACCACAGACACGAGTCTGACCCCCTGCAGCTGGGAGTCCTTCCAGCGAGGGGAGCCTGGACAAAGGGTTTCCTGTCAGGGGCGGTGCTAGCACCGTCCCAGACATGGTTTTGTGTATCCTGGGTAGGCAGGGCTTTACAGGAAGGTGACTGCTGAGTGGCACCCCGGTGCTCACTACGCATAGGCCGGTCTGAACCAGTTCCAGGGGCACACCAGCCCCTGGCCTGGGGAAGTCCGGCATGGCTGAGGGGTGTAACCACCCCCCACCTAGTCCCACCCATAGGCAGGACCTAGTCACCGGGTCAGCCCCCTTTTTTAGTATAAAGATGGGAGCGGGCCCCCTGTTAAAATTAGATCATCTTTGGAATCAAGATACCACTTTCTTCGAAAGGACTTCACGATTTCTTCTTCAAGATTCTCCCTTGTGGCTAAGGAGTAGTCACCCTGCATCCGCAGGCACCATCCTAAAGAACACTGCGGTCTGCTGCAAGTCCTTCATCACGAATCCGACGACCCAGCTCGACGAGACCCGGCTTCCCTGGCACCTCTGACCTCTACTCACCTCTACAGCCAAGCTGAGAACCGTGAGTGCGACGAGACCTCAAGGGACCGACGATCGCCAAGACTGCACGACATCTTTACTGCAAGCCCACCGTGTCCTCCACTGGTGAGTGCTTTGGGGTCCGAGAAGCCCCGACCCTGCGCAGCTCCAGCACCCAAGATCAGCCCCCCTGCATCTCCACGATCGGCGTGGGGCCCTTCTGCTGTTTGCTGTGCACCGCGTTGTTTGGCTACTAGCCGGCTGGCTTGTGGCCTTCTGAACGACGCCCAACGACTTCACGACTGCTGGTCTGGTTGCTCCAGGCTGGCCCTTGCTTCCTTCTTCAAGAGAGGCACCCCGGACCCTCCTGGTCCACTCCAGACGCCATTTTAGGTCCACCGCGTGGGCTTGAATTTGCCAAGGCTTTGTTGCCCAATCCTGGGTCCAGCGACGCCGACAGCTTCTATCTTCGTGGGACAGCTCGATCCTCCATCCTGGTCGCCGACAACGCCTCCTGGTCCGTGAGATCTTCGAGTCAAGCGTCACCCACTCACCTTGTCGAGGTGGCTACCATCCGGTGCCCTCCTGGTGCCCACTGACTACTGGCTAGTAGTCTCGAACTTGGTCCCCTCTGCTTTCAGGTGTCATCTATCTTCGAGATCCAGGCTTGGATCCAACTGAACTTTCTTCACTGGTCACCGGCCAGCATCTTTTCTTCCGGCTCCTGGTCCGTCTACGAGGATTCCCGACGTCTTTTCAGACCTATGCAGCTGCAGCCCCTGGGCTAGGTAACTTCGGCATTTCGGTGCCCCAGCATAGCCTCACTATCCAAGGGTCAGAATCTACTTTCGTTTTCTCCCTACGAGGTCGGGTTCGCCCGAGAACACTAACTTTCTATTTCCTAGCTACCATAGACTTTTGTCCCGCATCTTGCGTGAGAGTGCACACACTGCACCCGAGTCCCCTAGGCCTCCTAGAAGTAATCTAACGATTCCCTAGTCAAGTCCTAGCGATTCCAAAAGCTATTAGTACTGTACTTACCTGCTAGGAATTTCGCATTCCACTTTCAGAGTATATGGTTTTCCGTGCCCCTCGGGCATTTGTATATACTGTGCTAACTTAAGTATTTTTGTAAGAGTTTTGGTTTGTGCTTAGTACCCTGTCCTCATAAAGAGTACAGGGCTGTTGTGATCTTTAAATAAATAACTGTTTATTTTCATAACACTTGTGTGGTGTCCTTTCACTTGGTATTCAAGGGGTATATGTGTGGTAAACAGCTGGCTTAACACGCCCTCTCGAGTCTTTAGCCTTAGACTGCTCGTATCCACGCTACTAGGATAGCTGGTCTATAAGGTTGACTTACAACCAATCATCAATAAGGGTTGCTGGACTGATACATAGTGCTCACTAGAATAGTGAGCACTGCATATCAGGCCACCTTCTCACATTGGTGAGCAGCGGTTGGGATTTGAGCTTGCTGTTGTTTTACCACACGTATCCTAAGAATATCTTGTTGAAAGATCACATAAGTACTGTTAGGTACATATAACTAAAGCTTAGAATACTCTGAGTTCTACTGAACCAGCTGTTGTAGCTCCTCAAGGCTTAGCACACCTTGGCTGCAACTCTAGCAAGGGACCAGTAGGTAACACATAGTGTAGGTAGGTGCATCACTTACACCACACTAGAAGCAGTATGTCGGTCACAGGAGGAAACATTGAGTCTCCCCTTGTGTCAGTTGACCCTCCACAGGTCATCCCTTCAAGATATACTGCGCTTAGCTTCCATGAGTTACGACAAGTATGTACCTCTAGGAAGATTAAGCAGGGGTCTAACCCCACAACTGCTTTTCTGATTGGTCTCTTAGAGACTCATGATGCAAGGAGGGCTGGTAACCCAGACCCTTCTACTTCAGAAGGCAATATGCCCTCCCTACAGGGACCCTTTGATAACCAGGACCATCCCCTTCAAGAAGCAGATGATGCTGATGATGAGGATGATGACTTGGAGTCTAGGGGTGAGGCAGACCAGGGACCGGTAGAAGTCGTCAGACTAACCAGGACCAACTTAAGCAGACATGAGAGGGACTCTAGGGGAGCCCTGGGGCCACTCTCAGGTCAGCTTAACGTGGGGAATGGACGAGATAGATCTCTATCAAGAGGCTCTATCAGATCCCTTCATACCAATGGCTCTCAACGTTCCTCTCAAAGGGGAATGACATCTCCCCAGAGGAGAATGTATGAGGCTAAGGAAAAGGCAGCCAATCTGAGGATTGAAAGGGAAGAACTTGCCCTGGCCAAAGAAAGGCTTGCCTTTGCTAGAGAGCAACAATTGGGTGGGACAGTCCCCACTGGTGGCAGCATTGTACCTAGCAATAGGGAAAGGAGTTTTGATACAAAACACCTTGGTAAGATAGTGCCCCCCTTTAAGCAAGGGGATGACATCCACAAATGGATTACTGCTTTGGAGAGGGCCTGCACTGTGCAAGGTGTTCCCCCAAGTCAGTGGGCAGCTATCTTGTGGCTCTCCTTTGAGGGTAAAGGAAGAGACAAGCTCCTCACCACAAGGGTGGAGGATGCTAATGATTACCAAGTCTTGAAAAGTGCACTGGTTGATGGGTTTGGCCTAACCACTGAGCAGTACAGGGTGCTGTTCAGGGATACCCAGAAAACTCAGTCTCAAGATTGGGCTGACTTTGTAGATTGTGCCACTAAGGCTTTTGAGGGCTGGTTGCTGGGCAGTAAGGTTACTGATTATAAAGGATTGTACAATTTGATGATGAGAGAGCAAATTTTAAACAATTGTCAGAACCAGTTGTTGCATCAGCATCTTGTTGACTCAGATCTGACCTCTCCCCAAGAATTGGGAAAGAAGGCAGACAGATGGGTTAGAACAAGAGTTAAACAGAACCAGGGCCAGAATCAAGGTGGTCAGAAGAAAGCAGACCAGAAGGGTAAAGATTCAAAAGGGGAACAAAATGACCAGAAGTCTTCGACAGGTCCCCAACAACCCAAAGAGGGTGGGGGTCAGGCTCCCCAAAAGAAGAAAGAAGGCCAATCTAAAAGGTGGTGCCAATACTGCAAAAGTAAAACTCACTGGTTTAGTGAGTGCACCAAGAAAGGAGGAGGGCAGACTCCTGCCACTGCAGCCCCTAAGGCACCTGTGCCCCCTAGTACAGCCAGCAGTGGTAGTGCACCTCCCAAGGGTTTAGTAGGGTTAACCCTGGGTTCTGAGGGGAGTGACAACTTAGTTGGCACCCTCACTCAGGCTGTCCTTGTCAGTACAGGGGATATGGATATGTCCCCTGACATAAGTCCCAATACTTTGGGCAAATACAGACAGACACCTTTTATTAATGGAAAAATGGCTCAGGCCTATAGGGACACTTGTGCCAGTGTCACAATGGTGACACCTAGCTTTGTGGACCCTGGACAGATCATGCCAGGTACAGAATTCCTGGTGACCAATGCAAGCAATGTCACTACCAATCATAGTATGGCAATTGTAGCTTTCTCCTGGGGAGGGGTAACTGGCCAAAAGAAGGTTGTAGTTAGTTCAGACCTCCCAGTGGATTGTTTGTTGGGCAATGATTTGGAGTCATCACAATGGTCAGAAGTGGAGCAGAGGACTCATCTGGAAATGTTAGGCTTGCCAGCACATGTGTTTGCTGTGACCAGGTCACAGGCCAGAAAATGCCCCACTGAACAGGTGCTGGATCCTGGAACAATGGACCAGACACCTTCCAAGAAAAAGAGCAGTAGGGTTAAGGCTGTGCCTTCCCCCTTGCCCCAGGTTGTGGATCAAGTCTCAGAGGAGGCTGACCTGCAAGAATTGAGGGAAACGGAGCCTAGAGAGTTTGAACTTGATCAAGTTGAATTCTTGGGTTCAGGGGGACCCTCAAGGGAAGACCTGGGGAAGGACCAGTTAGACTGCCCTTCTCTTGAACCCCTCAGACAGCAGGCTGCTGCTGAGGCTGCTGGGAACGCCACAGGTACCCACAAGGTATACTGGGAAGATGGACTCCTGTACACTGAGTCAAGAGACCCCAAGCCTGGCATGACCAGGAGGCTGGTTGTACCCTTGTCTCAGAGAGGTTTCCTACTTACCTTGGCCCATGAGATTCCCTTAGCAGGTCACTTAGGCCAGACAAAGACTTGGGACAGACTTGTCTCACACTTTCACTGGCCTCACATGAATGAGGATACCAAGGAGTTTTGTCGCTCCTGTGTCACTTGCCAAGCCAGTGGTAAGTCAGGTGGCACAACAAAGGCCCCCCTTATACCAATGCCTGTGGTGGGGGTGCCCTTTGAAAGAGTGGGGATTGACATTGTTGGTCCAATGGAACCCCAGACAGCATCAGGGCACAAGTTTATACTGGTGGTAGTGGATCATGCCACCAGGTATCCTGAAGCTATTCCACTTAGGACCACCACAGCACCTGTGGTGGCAAGGGCCCTAGTTGGAGTGTTCTCCAGAGTGGGCTTCCCTAAGGAGGTTGTCTCTGACAGAGGTGCAAACTTCATGTCAAGCTACTTAACTGCTATGTGGAAGGAGTGTGGTGTCAATTACAAATTCACTACACCCTATCACCCACAATGCAATGGGCTTGTTGAAAGGTTCAACAGGACCCTAAAAGGGATGATTCATGGACTACCTGAAACACTCAGGCGTAGATGGGATGTCCTGATGCCCTGCCTTCTGTTTGCTTACAGAGAGGTCCCACAAAAGGGGGTTGGCTACAGCCCTTTTGAACTTTTGTATGGGCACCCTGTGAGAGGCCCCTTGTGTTTGGTGAAGGAAGGATGGGAGAGACCTCTCAAAAAGCCTGCAACCAACATAATGGACTATGTACTTGGTCTCCGCTCCAGGATGGCTGAGTATATGGAGAAGGCATCAGAAAACCTTAAGGCCAGTCAAGAACTTCAAAAAGCTTGGCATGACCAAAAGGCTGTCCTGACTGTTTATCAGCCTGGACAGAAGGTGTGGGTGTTGGAGCCAGTGGCCCCAGCAGCACTCAAAGACAAATGGTCTGGGCCCCACACAATTCTTGAGCAAAAGGGAGAGGTCACCTACCTGGTAGACCTTGGAACTCCCAGGAGTCCCCACAGGGTACTCCATGTCAACAGGCTCAAAGCATATGTCGACAGGAAGGACATGAGCTTGCTCATGGCCATAGATGAGGGACAGGAGGAAGAGAGTGACCCTCTCCCAGACCTGCTCACTCAGAATCCTGATGATGGGTCAGTAGATGGTGTTGTCTTTTGTGGCAGCCTCTCTGAACATCAGCAGAAAGACTGTAAACAGGTTCTTCAGTCTTTCAGACATATGTTCTCTCTGACACCCAGTCAGACCAATTGGTGCACCCATGAGGTTGACACTGGTGACAGCCTGCCAGTCAAGAGTAAAATCTACAGGCAGCCTGATCATGTTAGAGACTGCATAAAAACTGAAGTGCAGAAAATGTTGGAATTGGGAGTCATTGAACCCTCAGATAGCCCTTGGGCTAGTCCAGTAGTTCTAGTGCCAAAGCCTCACACCCAAGATGGTAAGAGAGAGATGAGGTTTTGCGTAGACTACAGGGGTCTCAATGCAGTCACTAAGACTGATGCCCACCCAATACCAAGGGCAGATGAACTTATAGATAGATTGGCTTCTGCCAACTACTTAAGTACATTTGACTTAACAGCTGGGTATTGGCAAATCAGGTTAGCTGAGGATGCCAAACCCAAAACAGCATTTTCAACCCCTGGTGGGCATTATCAATTTGTGGTAATGCCCTTTGGTCTGAAAAATGCACCTGCCACCTTCCAAAGGTTGGTGAATCAAGTCCTTACTGGGCTGGTGACTTCTGTGCAGCATATCTAGATGATATTGCTGTCTTTAGCTCCACCTGGGAGGATCACCTGGTCCACCTGAGGAAAGTGTTAGAGGCTCTGCAAGCAGCAGGCCTCACTATCAAGGCCACCAAGTGCCAGATAGGGCAGACACAGGTTGTATACCTGGGCCACCTTGTAGGTGGAGGCCAGGTTCAGCCACTGGAGAGCAAAATACAGTCAATCAGGGACTGGGCTCCTCCAACCACCCAGACTCAGGTTCGAGCTTTCTTGGGCCTGACTGGATACTACAGAAAGTTTGTCAGGAACTATGGTTCCATTGTGACACCATTAAATGAACTGACAAGTAAGAAAATGCCAAAAAAGGTTCAGTGGACAGCAGGCTGTCAAAAAGCATTCGATGACCTAAAGCAGGCCATGTGCACAGCACCTATCCTTAAGAGTCCAGACTACTCCAAACCATTCATTGTCCAAACAGATGCTTCTGAGTTGGGTGTGGGAGCTGTTCTTTCTCAACTGAATTTTGATGGCCAGGATCAGCCCATTGCTTTTATAAGCAGAAGGCTGACCCCCAGAGAGAAGAATTGGTCAGCTATTGAGAGGGAGGCCTTTGCTGTGGTTTGGGCCCTGAAGAAGCTGAGGCCATACTTGTTTGGCACTCACTTCAAGATTCAGACCGACCATAAGCCCCTCTTGTGGCTAAATCAGATGAAGGGTGAAAACCCCAAACTGCTTAGGTGGTCCATTTCCCTACAGGGGATGGACTTTACAGTGGAACATAGACCTGGTACTGATCATGGCAATGCCGATGGGCTCTCCAGATATTTCCACTTAGAACAAGAAGACTCACCTGGTCAAGGTTAGCTTATTGTCCCAAAGTTTGGGGGGGGGGGTCATGTAGGAGAGTAGGGTCTGCAATCCTATGATCACCCAGATTTTTTGCTTTTGTTTCACTGGTTTACGACTTTCTCTGGCTGTGGGCCTGCCAATCAGACCCACAGCCTGGCTGTTCTCTTTCTAAATTACCTCATGTACCCTAGGTGCATCTACCAATTGGTACTGGGCCACCTTATCAGACCCTGTAACTCAGGGCATAGGTGTACCCAGGGCTGCCAGGGGCTGCAGCATGTATTATGCCACCCCTGGCTGGCCTCCTAAATTTGACACAACTGGCTGCATGACAGCTGGGGCAAAGTCGTGTAATCACCCTTTGCTGTAGGTGTAGTATACCTATACCTAACCCTAAAATGGACACACAGATTCCTATCAGTCACTCCTATGGCAGGCCTTGACAATCCTGAAGGCAGAGTGCTTGGAATCATGTGAGATGGTGCTCTGGCATGAGCTGAGCCTGTCTGCAGCTTGCGGAATCAAGTCCTAATAGCTGTTCCATGATATCGCATACCATATACTCTTAAGTGCATTATAATCCTCGCGGTTAAATGCTATCTTTGGTATTGCTTTATCAAAACATGTCGAGTAAGGTGTCATACGAATTGGAATACTAACCCCTCGCCAATTCTGGCGACGGGGTTAGCATTCCACCCTTCTAGAGGGACACGACATGTATGTAACTGTGAACCCCGGTTAAAGTTAACTGAAGCCTCAGCTCCACAAAATGGATGCTGCCACCACAGACACGAGTCTGACCCCCTGCAGCTGGGAGTCCTTCCAGCGAGGGGAGCCTGGACAAAGGGTTTCCTGTCAGGGGCGGTGCTAGCACCGTCCCAGACATGGTTTTGTGTATCCTGGGTAGGCAGGGCTTTACAGGAAGGTGACTGCTGAGTGGCACCCCGGTGCTCACTACGCATAGGCCGGTCTGAACCAGTTCCAGGGGCACACCAGCCCCTGGCCTGGGGAAGTCCGGCATGGCTGAGGGGTGTAACCACCCCCCACCTAGTCCCACCCATAGGCAGGACCTAGTCACCGGGTCAGCCCCCTTTTTTAGTATAAAGATGGGAGCGGGCCCCCTGTTAAAATTAGATCATCTTTGGAATCAAGATACCACTTTCTTCGAAAGGACTTCACGATTTCTTCTTCAAGATTCTCCCTTGTGGCTAAGGAGTAGTCACCCTGCATCCGCAGGCACCATCCTAAAGAACACTGCGGTCTGCTGCAAGTCCTTCATCACGAATCCGACGACCCAGCTCGACGAGACCCGGCTTCCCTGGCACCTCTGACCTCTACTCACCTCTACAGCCAAGCTGAGAACCGTGAGTGCGACGAGACCTCAAGGGACCGACGATCGCCAAGACTGCACGACATCTTTACTGCAAGCCCACCGTGTCCTCCACTGGTGAGTGCTTTGGGGTCCGAGAAGCCCCGACCCTGCGCAGCTCCAGCACCCAAGATCAGCCCCCCCTGCATCTCCACGATCGGCGTGGGGCCCTTCTGCTGTTTGCTGTGCACCGCGTTGTTTGGCTACTAGCCGGCTGGCTTGTGGCCTTCTGAACGACGCCCAACGACTTCACGACTGCTGGTCTGGTTGCTCCAGGCTGGCCCTTGCTTCCTTCTTCAAGAGAGGCACCCCGGACCCTCCTGGTCCACTCCAGACGCCATTTTAGGTCCACCGCGTGGGCTTGAATTTGCCAAGGCTTTGTTGCCCAATCCTGGGTCCAGCGACGCCGACAGCTTCTATCTTCGTGGGACAGCTCGATCCTCCATCCTGGTCGCCGACAACGCCTCCTGGTCCGTGAGATCTTCGAGTCAAGCGTCACCCACTCACCTTGTCGAGGTGGCTACCATCCGGTGCCCTCCTGGTGCCCACTGACTACTGGCTAGTAGTCTCGAACTTGGTCCCCTCTGCTTTCAGGTGTCATCTATCTTCGAGATCCAGGCTTGGATCCAACTGAACTTTCTTCACTGGTCACCGGCCAGCATCTTTTCTTCCGGCTCCTGGTCCGTCTACGAGGATTCCCGACGTCTTTTCAGACCTATGCAGCTGCAGCCCCTGGGCTAGGTAACTTCGGCATTTCGGTGCCCCAGCATAGCCTCACTATCCAAGGGTCAGAATCTACTTTCGTTTTCTCCCTACCAGGTCGGGTTCGCCCGAGAACACTAACTTTCTATTTCCTAGCTACCATAGACTTTTGTCCCGCATCTCGCGTGAGAGTGCACACACTGCACCCGAGTCCCCTAGGCCTCCTAGAAGTAATCTAACGATTCCCTAGTCAAGTCCTAGCGATTCCAAAAGCTATTAGTACTGTACTTACCTGCTAAGAATTTCGCATTCCACTTTCAGAGTATATGGTTTTCCGTGCCCCTCGGGCATTTGTATATACTGTGCTAACTTAAGTATTTTTGTAAGAGTTTTGGTTTGTGCTTAGTACCCTGTCCTCATAAAGAGTACAGGGCTGTTGTGATCTTTAAATAAATAACTGTTTATTTTCATAACACTTGTGTGGTGTCCTTTCACTTGGTATTCAAGGGGTATATGTGTGGTAAACAGCTGGCTTAACACGCCCTCTCGAGTCTTTAGCCTTAGACTGCTCGTATCCACGCTACTAGGATAGCTGGTCTATAAGGTTGACTTACAACCAATCATCAATAAGGGTTGCTGGACTGATACATAGTGCTCACTAGAATAGTGAGCACTGCATATCAGGCCACCTTCTCACATGAGGAAGCAAGGTTCAGGGGTGCCCCTCAATATTAGACTTTGGGGGCGTTACAGGTATGTAAAAAGGTTGGGACCAATTGGTCCCTTCCCTGGGGTGGGTACCAGTGGGAAGGTGGCATAAGCCTTTCCCTGGTTGGCTGAGTCCTCCCATCTGCAAGATGGTGGGGACTAAGAGTTGTGCTTCACCTCTCCTCCCCCACCTGAGGGGTGGAGTTGGCAGAGGTGGGTAGACCTATCTTCCTCGCATGTGTTTCCTGCTGGTTCTCCCGCCCAAAGTGGGGGTCAGAACAAGTGGGGGCCAGAACAAGTGGGGGCCATTTGCTGAAAGCAGTAAGTGGCCTGGGGAAGCTCACAAAGGCGGCAAGCCTTTGAAGGTGCCCCTTCATGAACCCTTCCCATCCTAGGGGAGAAGGCTTGCCACCTCGACCCAGGCCCCGCCTCGACCCAGGCCCCAGAGAGCAGCAGGCTCTCGACACAGAGGCCAGTAAACATTTCTAGTGGTTGCAGCTGTAAGCAGCCACTCTGCCTGGACACTAGTTGAAGGGTAGTGTTCAGGGGGCATCTCTAAGATGCCCTCTGTGTCCATTTTCCATAAATCCCACACTGGCATCAGTGTGGGTTTAATGTGCTGAGAAGTTTGATACCAAACTGCTCAGTTTTCAGTGTAGTCACTATGGTGCTGTGGAGTTTCTAATGACAAACTCTTAACACCATATACTCTTGATGGCAGCACAGCACTTAAAATGTCTAAGAATGGACTTAGACGCTGGAGGGGTACAGGAATCATGCACCTTTACCCTCACCACTGGTATAGTGCACCCAGCTTTAGGAGTGACTGATCTGTGCCAGAAAAGGGGGTGGTGATGAACAGGGTGTCTGAATTAAGCAGACCACTCTTACCCAGTCAAAAGATTAGGGCTTGATCCATCACCGTTTTTTTAGCTCACTGCACCATCCCAGCTCAGAACCTGGCTACATGCAAATTAGTCTGTTCCTGTCCCAGTGCATGATGGGAACAGGGCAAACCAAACTACCAAGCCAATTCTTATACTGGGAAGGAGACAAGCTTCCGGGGACCGGTTTCTGGCATTTCAGCCGTCGTCGGCCCGGCTTGCTTGAATCCTGATGGTGCAATGAGCAAGGGACTCACATCTGAGTATACCCTTCCACGCTTATGGTGGGCAAAATGATTCAGAAAAGGGGGTGGTGATGAACCAGGGCAAACCAAACTACCAAGCCAGGTCTTATACTGGGAAGGAGACAAGCTTCCGGGGCCACTATTGGTGTGACAGGGTATACTCCGACATGAGTCCCTTTCTCACTGCACCATCAGGATTCAAGCAAGCCGGGCTGACGACGGCTGAAATGCCAGAAACCGGTCCCCGGTAGCTTGTCTCCTTTCTGGTGAAGAATTGGCTTGGTAGTTTAGTCTGCCCTGTTCCCATGATGCACTGGGCCAGGGACAGACTGATTTGCATATAGCAAGGTTCTGAACTGGGATGGTGCAGTGAGATAAATAACGGTGATGGATCAAGCCCTGATCTTTGGACTGGGTAAGAGTGGTCTGCAGCATATCTTTTGCCACCCCTGGCTGGCCATCCAAACTGACAAAACTGGCTGATCACTCAGCTGGGGCAAGGACCCCTTGCGTAGGTACAGTATCCTATACCTACTTATATATAGGCACACAGTAACCTATAAGTCACTCCTATGGCAGGCCTTAACAATCCTGGAGGCGCAGAGTGCTTGGTTATGTGTGAGATGGTGCTCTAGCATGAGCTGAGCCTGTCTGCAGCTTTCGAAACCATGTCCTTATAGCTGTTCTATGATATTGCCATACCATATACTCTTAAGTGCATTATAATCCTCGCGGTTAATGCTAATTTTGGTTTGGCTTTATCCAAACATGTCGTGTAAGGTGTCATACGCTTTGGGATACTACCCCCTCGCCAATTCTGGCGACGGGGGTAGCATTCCACCCTGCTAGAGGGAGAAGACATGTTGAAACTACTATTCCCGGTTAAAGTTAACCAGAGCCTCAGCATCACTGCCACAGACACAAGTCTGACCTCCTGCTGCTAGGAGTCCTTCCAGTCACGGAGGTTTGAACAATAGGTTTCCTGCTTGGGGAGGTGCAAGCACCAACATTCCTTACCATATTCTCCTAATCTTACATTTAGATCTTCCAAGTATGTTTGCCATTCATCTTCTGGCATCCTGCTTGACAAGTCCAACCTGCTTCCGGATATTTAAATTTTGAGTTCTTCTATGGTTTTTGCGAGTTCCTCAATAATCAACAGGATTAAATCCAGTGAACACTTGTTTAGAATCTGGTACCATATCTCCGTAAATTGTGGGTTATGTTGCAAACGGTATAACATGGGTTTGATGGCTAATCTTAATCCCCGCAGAATCCTTTTGACTTTATGGTATTGGATGAGCGTTGATGCGTGGAGCCTTTGGTTTAATTCACGTCTTGCGCTGAATTCTAGTTATTTCAATTGGTGACATAGATCCACTGTGAACTTTTAGAAACTCTAATAATAAATATTTCTTCTTATACACTCACACCTAAGGAAGAGGAGATTTTGAATAAAGACATAACCTTTATACCAACATACGCAGGGTCTCGATTCGAGAATGACATTTCCTTCTACAAATTCATGAGGACACTGAAATAGAGGAATTTCTTTGAGAATGTGGTTCCACAACAAGAAGTACAAAGTTCGCAACGCGAACTGTTTAAACCCAAAAGCACATTTGAGGCGTCAGTCTCTCATAAAAGATTGGATTTGTTTGAGATATTAGTACAGAAGGATCTAAAGAAATTGAATTACAAAAAGAATAGTAGACTTTCATATAACATGAGTAGATCTGAAAGGAGTATATTACTAACATTGGCGAGGAAAGATGAACTCCCCTTTCACAAAGCAGACAAAGGTGGAGCATTAGAACTCATGGACACTGAATTTTACAAAGCTAAAATCAACTCACATGTGGAAATACTAATGTCTACATGGCACTTGAGCAGGACCCCATGATGGAAATAGTGACTCTTTCAACTGTTGGTCAATAAAGCATTAGAAATGGAATGGATTTCAGGTAATAAGGCTAAATATTTAATCACCAAATTTCCACGAAGGCCAAAACTGTTTATGTTGCCTAAAGTTCACAAGAGTTTGGAGGACCCACCATTCCGACAGACAGCGTCCGGATGTGGGTCACTCTTCGAACCAGCAGGCAAACTCATTGATCATTTTCTACAACCCTTGATTCAAGCATGGCATACATATTCAGGACAATGCTGATTTTATTCTTAAACTGGAGAAAATGTTTTTAATGACAGACACAGAATACCTACTGTGTACCATTGATGTTGTATCTTTGTATACGTCGATTGCCCACTCAGAAGGCCTTGAAGCACAAGTATGGCTACTTTTAGGACATCCTGAAGTTGGCATTGACCCCGTTTTTCTCCTTGAATTAACCCACTTTTGTCTCAATTAGTTACTTTGAGTGGTCAGAAAGATTTTTTGTTCAACTGGACGGGACTTCTAGGGGTTTTGCGGGAGCACCGGCTTACGCGAATACATTCATGGCGAAGTATGAAGAAGAGCACATTTTTCAACAGCAGGATTGGACAGAAAACCTGAAGTTTTTTTGTTGTTTCATTGAGGAAATTTTTTACATTTGGTCCGGTACTGAAGCGAAACTGATAGAGAACATTAATCTGCTGAACACAAAAAACTCAAGAATTCAGTTTACATATACAGAAAACAAAACAAGAATAGCATATCTTGATGTATGTGTGGAGATCAATAACCACCAACTTACCACCAGTTTATTCAGGAAGTCAACAGACAAAAATAGTCTCTTACATTTTCAAAGTTTCCACCCCTCAAGCTTGTTAAGAACTCTACCTTACTCACCATTCTTAAGAATCTGAAGAATTGTTTCAGAAGCGGATGAATGCAAATTGAGTATGTTGGAATTTAAGTAGAAATATTCCAAAATAGAGTACCCATCTGAACTTCTGGATGAGTCAGTCTCACGAGTATTGTTGCAGAATCGACACACTTTATTGACCAGATCCCATAAATTTGAGACTAGGAAAAATGTTTGTCTCAATTTTCTACCAATTCACAAAAGATGAAGAATATCATTAATAAACGGTGGGACTCTTACAATCAGATTTTCAAAATAGCTTTCAAGACCGACCCTGGTTTGCTTACACAAGGTAAAAAAATCTAAAAGAATTGATCAACAGTGGCAAATCAGTGAAAAAAGATGACTTGAGCTATGCGCCGTTGCATGAATTGTGTACATTGCAGCAATGTAATCCAGGGAAATAACATTTCTCATCCACACACTGACTAAACCATAAAATTGAGCTTTAAAGGAGACTGTAATACCAACAATGCAATCTACACAATCAAGTGCCCATGTGGACTACTCTATGTGGGCAAAACGGAGAGAAAAATTAAAACTAGGATAACAGAACATAAAAGCAGAATCAGGAATAAAATAATGACCTCTTCACTAGCCACACATTGGTTAGATAAGTTCCATACAATAGCACAGTTGAGGTTCCAGATTATAGAGAGGATTTCAGAGAAAACAGGTTTTGTTATGAACAAAAGGCTTCTCCAGAGGGAAACGTTTTGGATCAAGCGATTTGGAACACTGACCCCTATGCGGCTTAATGATCGTATTGAGTTGAGTTGTTTCTTGTAATGAATTTACAGAAGTACGGTGGAAATTTATTTGAGAAACTGTATGAGTCTTTTTATTGAAAGACAATGTGACCACATAAGCTATATGATGGCCTCTCAACTGACATCCATCACTTATTTTGTTTATTTTTTCTCTTCCCCACTTGGGCTTTGAGTATTTCAGATGTTAGTTGAGTTTATTTCTGCGTTTGAATTGTTGTCATATAAGAATCAAATATGTGATGCTTTTAAACTTTAAACCCACTGATCCTGGGGTATGTTATGAAAACCCAGGGTGTCTTTGTCAATTAGGGAGCGTTTCTTATGGTGTAGGAGGATGCTCCAGTTGTTTGATTTTGTTTTCATTCAGCTAGTTGTCAGGAGAACTCTTGGAGTATCCTATTAGTGAGATTGATTTTGTGCTTATTAAATACAGGATAGGGATTTTACTTCACGTTAATAAGGTTCACACACTTGCAAAAAATAATTACTCAAGCGTTGTCTTGACAACTGCATGGTGACGTGTTTTGAGGGAGGACGGAGTCGGTCAATGTAACTCTTATTTAAATTTCGATTGGCCACGTGATCGCAGTGAGACAGTCGGAAGGAAGTTTATGGCTCGGTTTGTTTGCTGATCTACGAGTGTCGGAACCAAGATTACTTTAAACGGTACGTAAGGACACTGCACAACACTATGAACATAGCGGGTTACTCATTTGGAGTCGAGAGCAGTAGTTCATTCCCAGTTCGTTTTTGAGGAGGGCTAATGATTGCGGGGAGGAGGAGCACGGCGAAGATTTTCTGACCAGTGACGAGCACTCATAAAGTTTGTTTAACGGTACGTAAGGATGCAGTATTGCTTTATTAACTTAGTCCTACTTCTTTTGAGTGGTGCGTAATATGTTCAATTTTGGTTCACTTTTGAGGAGGTATAACGCCACAGAGTCTCCTGAGTACGTTTTGCTCTTATTGGTTTAATTTGTTTGAATACGTTTTTTTTACTGCTGGGCACATATTCATTGGATTTCCCATTTTGCAGAGTGCTCGTTGAAGAGATAGAAATATTGGTTCGAGGCATGTGGGCTGCTGAATTCATATCTGTGCATAGATCGCCGCCTAGTGTTGGGTCCGAATGATCGCACATTGTTGTCCTGGAAGAGTCTTCGAAGTATCACGAGATAGGTGGCTCCTCCCCTGGACTACAGTGTGCATAGGCATCGACTCCATCCTCAGATAGTTTTTTTCCGCCATTGGGTTCGTATGTATATTGGTTCACTCTAGTCGGAATCGATATAAAACTTTCTTAAGGCCAAAAGGCCTTGAGCTTTTCGTCGGTATAGTCTTGCGTTCGGTGCCCGATTCCTCCAGCTCAGTTCGAGCCGGATTCCAGAGAGACGCGTGCTTTCGGCGCTGAAGGCCCAGTCGACGCCAAAGACCTCATCGACGGACCATCATGGAACGGAGTCCGTTCAAGAGATGTCCCGTGTGCAACTCCAAGTATCCCCACATCGACGTCCACCCGGTGTACAACAGTGTCTGTCGTCGGATCATGATGAAGCCAGCTGCATGGCTTGTTCCAGATTTCGATCCAAGAAGACTCTTATGCATCGTCGCGCTGCGCGCCAGGAGGCCCAGCAGACTGCACCGGCGCCTGTGAACATATTCAATGCCGGGGATGATGAAGGAGCTGACCGGGAAGTTAGTGAGAACCTGTTGAATCCCGCGTCGGAGGTAGACTACGACGCGGACGTTGAAATGCTCGAAGCGGAAGAAGTCGTCGACAAGGTAGGAGACGACGATGGGGCCTTTGGGGCCATGGAAGATGGCTCGAGCGAAGAGCTCACTCACACTGACATAGATGCTGAAACGCTTCAAAAGGCTCAGGTCGAGGGATCGCCACTAGGCCTTACCCAAGATCTTCCAGTGGGTTCTACGGCCCCGCCTTCGGGCTCGGCTACGGACATTGCTATTGAGCCGCACCCTGCGAAACCGAAAGTAAAGACACCGGTCTCGACGCAAGTGAAAGCACTGGTGCCCCCCTCGAAACCAAAAGTGCGTATTGCTTTGGTCCGCTCAAAGCCCTCGGACCTGTCGGCACCGACAAAGCAAAAGGGCGTTATCGACCCGAAGAAACAGCTCAAGGGCGTCGAGACGAAGTCAGCCACGCCGAAGACAAAGGTCAAGGCAGCCGAGCAAATCGGCGCCGAAGACGGTCGGCACCGACAAAGGGCTCGGTGATCCGAAGGTTCTCGAGACTCCGCGTCGACAAGACAAGGCCAAGATCGGCCCGACCCACGAGTCCACGTCTAGTGGTGCCTCGAAGGATTCAGTCGACTCGACGCAGCCGTCCGCCGCTTTCTCCAAGCAAGTGGCAGACTCCCTGCAGCGCATCAAGGACAGGCCTCAAGTGTCGGGCCAAAAGATCCTCCACCTTCAAAGCCGGTCGATAAACTGCAGAAAGCGTCGGCGCCAATTCACTTCACGTTGCTGCCAAAAGTGGCGCTGAAGGCTTTCGCCCCTAGGATGGTCACCAATGTGCCCGAGAAGGTGCCCTTGGTGCCGACATCAACAACGGTGGTCCTGGCCTTAAAGCATCGACAATCTTCGTTGGAAGAACAACAAGAACATTTTATCGATGCCGAAACAGGCAGGCTTTCCCTTCATACGTGGAAAATTGCCCCGGAACAGCTAATGGAGTCCTATAAAAATCTACTGAAGAGGAAGAAGGATTCCACTGCGACCCCTGTTCTTGTGGAACCAATTTTTCCACATGGCCATGATGTCTCACCCACTTATTCAGATGTGGACACTGGGGAAGGTGATGAGGATGAGTACAGCTATCCTGTCTACACTGAGGCAGATGATACCAATGAACCCTGGGCAGCTGCTGCTGACCCAGGTGATCCTCGCTCCACCCCAGACACTCAAATGTATGCTGTGAGAACTTCGCCTACAGAGGCGTTTAATGCCCTCATTGAAAGGGCAGCTAAAAATCATGACGTCCAGCTCCATGCTGTAGACTTTCTTTTGACACCCTTTCCGTCTCAGAGAGGACTGTCAAGACTCTGCCTATGTTGAAGGGTGTCTTGAAGCATGCTGGGGAGATCTTTAAAGAGCCTACGAGAGCCAGGGTCATAAACCCTAGAATTGAGAAAATATAATCCGGCACCTGGTGACCCTACTTATATCAAGGGACAGTTGCCTTTGGACTCTCTTGTTTCTAATGCCCGGAAGAGGGCTAATTCACAAACAACGGGTGATGCTCCTCCCCCAGATAAGGAATCTAATGTGTTTGAGGCATCGGGGGAAAAGGGTGGAAGCTCAAGCGGCCAATATCCGGTGATTTCAAATACACAAGCACTTCTAGCAAGGTATGACAGGGCACATTACGACACACTGGAGACCCTGTTACAGCACCTGCCAGACGAATACCAAGAGGCAGCTGAGATGCTCATCCAAGAGGGGAAGCTGATATCAAATGCTTCGATTAAATGTGCACTGGACGCGGCTGACACCGCGGCCAGAGCTATCACACTAGTGTCATGCTGAGACGACATGCCTGGCTTAGAATCTCAGGATTCAACCCGGAGATACAGACCACCATTCTCAACCAGACAGTGAACCCTGATCATCTATTTGGCCCAGAGGTGGACACCACCTTGGAGAAAATCAAAAAGGACACTGAAACTGCTAAGTCCATGGGGGCTCTGCAGTCCCAGCAGTTCAGGGGTGGTTATTTTCGTCGCTCAAGCACTAGAGGTGTTTCCAGAGGCCAGCTCTCACAAACCACACAGTACTATAAAGGCAACACGTAGACCACATACACCAACAGAGTCGAGGTGGATATCGTGGAAACAGCGCCAAAGGCAGAGGTCGTGGAAACAACAACTCCAGATCCTCCGCCACTAACAAAAGGTCACGCCTTGTCACTGCCCCCTTGACCTCGCAACACCTGTCAGGGGGAGACTTCAACAGTTCCTGCCAGTCTGGAAGTCCATCACCACAGACAGGTGGGTCACACAGCTTATACAGTACGGTTATTGTCTGGAGTTAACATCCACTCCACCAAACATACCCCCAAGACACCGTCCTATGTCCGCCGAGCATTTGCACTTATTGCAGCAGGAGGTCCTCGTCATGCTGCAAAAAGGGGCAATTGAGTCTGTGCAAGAAAGAGGCACAGGAGTTTACTCACTGTACTTCTTAATACCAAAAAAAGACGGGTCCCTCAGACCCATACTGGACCTCAGACCCCTCAATCAGTACTTCCTATCGGAGTACTTTCACATGCTGACCCTGCAGCAAGTCCTACCGTTGCTCAATCAGAGGGATTTTCTCGCAACTTTGGAACTGAAGGATGCGTATTTTCATATTCCGCTACACC
The DNA here is from genome assembly GCF_964263255.1 of Lissotriton vulgaris. Taxonomy (NCBI): domain Eukaryota; kingdom Metazoa; phylum Chordata; class Amphibia; order Caudata; family Salamandridae; genus Lissotriton; species Lissotriton vulgaris. The sequence continues at coordinate 868,488,178 of NC_141699.1, forward strand.
CGTCACACAAAAAATACTCTGGTTCACCATTCACAACCAACATTACCAGTTCAAGGTTCTGCCTTTTGGGGTCACCAAGGCACCCAGGGTGTTTACGAAGTGCCTGGCGACGGTGGCAGCACACCTAAGGAGACAAAACATTCACGTCTACCCTTATCTGGACGACTAGCTCATCCAGGCAAAGTCGGCCCAGCAGTGTGCCGCCCACATGTCCCACACGATTCACCTTCTTCACGATCTGGAATTCTAACTGAATTACCCAAAGTCCCACCTGCAACCTGCCCACATACGGCAGTATCTGGGTGCGACAATAAACACTCGGGCAGCCACAGCACAGCCAAATTCAGTGAGGGTCAGCAGCATTCAATCGCTGATACAAAAATTCAGACCTCAACACTCGCTTCCAGCGCGAGTGTTCATGCAGTTGATAGGCATGATGGCCTCCTGCATCTCCATAGTCCTGCACGCGAGACTACATATACGTCCGCTTCAGGAGTGCTTAGCACGTCAGTGGACTCAGGCTCACGGGCAGTTGAAGGACCTAGTGTTGGTGAGCGGTCGGGCACACAACTCTCTGCATTGGTGGAATCCACGAAACCTTTGCAAAGGACGACCGTTCCAAGAGCCTGTGCCACAGATCATCCTGACGATGGACGCTTCTCTCCAGGGATGGGGAGCTCATGTACTCCACTACACTGTGCAGGGACTATGGACACCACAGCAAAGGAAGATGCACATCAATGTACTAGAACTGATGGCAATCTTCGTGGCACTGAAAGCCTTCAATGTACATCTGTGCAACAGTCGTGTTGATCCGGACGGACAACATGACGGCCATGTACTACATCCAGAAGCAGGGAGGAACACACTCTCCACAGTTGTCTCATCTGGCTCAGAGCATGTGGAAGTGGGCCATTCAGAGAAACATCTTCCTCATGGCGGAACACCTCCCAGGCAAGGACAATCAGATGGCGGTCCTGCTCAGCAGGTACAGCCACCAACTGCACAAGTGGGAGATGCATCCATCTGTACTCCACCCGTTCTTCCAAAGGTGGGGTCATCCAGAGATAGACCTGCTCGCCACAAAGGAGAACGCAAAATGCCGAAGCTTTGCCGCCAGGTTTCCACACCCACAGTCGCAAGGCAATGTGATATGGATGAACTGGTCAGGCAAATTTGCGTACGCTTTTCCCCCAGCACCTCTAATACCGCTGGTGGCACGCAAGCTGAAGCAACACTCAATGACTCTCATCCTGGTTGCTCCAACGTGGGCACGCCAACCATGGTACACCACGTTTCTAGAACTGTCCGTGGTACTGCATCACAGGCTGCGCCTCACAATCAGGCTTTTGACGCAGAGCCATGGCAACATTCAGCATCCAGTTCCGCAGCAGCTCAACCTGGCGATCTGGCTCCTGAGGTCTTAGAGTTTGGCTACCTCAACTTACCTCCTGACTGTATGGACATCATCCGGGAGGCAAGGAAGCCCACCACCAGAGCATGCTATGCGGCGAAGTGGAAGCGGTTCGTCATTTATTGTGCAGACCACAACATTAACCCGCTGGATGCATCTATTCAAAACATCATTTGTTATCTCTTACATCTGTACTAATGTAATCTGGCCTATGCTTCCATTAGTGTACATTTATCCGCAATGGCTGCTTATCTCCAAAACAGACAGCACCTCTCACTTTTCGGGGTGCCTGCCATTAAAGCCTTTCTGGAAGGACTCAAACGAGTCATTCCTCCGCGGACGCCACCAGCTCCAGAGTGGAACCTCAATGTGGTCCTCACCAGGCTGATGGGTCCCCCCCTTTGAACCACTGCATTCCTGCGAGATTCAATTCTTGACATGGAAAGTGGCTTTCCTTATAGCGATTACATCGCTACGACGAGTTAGTGAACTCCAGGCACTAACTATCCAAGAGCCATTTATTCAAATTCATTCTAACAGGGTGGTGCTTCGCACTAACCCTAAATTCCTTCCTAAGGTAGTGTCTCAGTTCCATATCAACCAGACTACAGAACTACCTGTGTTCTTCCAAAATCCAGAGTCACTTGCGGAGAGAATGCTCCACACACTTGACGTCACAAGGGCCCTGATGTACTACATTGATAGGACCAAAGATTTTAGGAAGACTAAACAACTATTTGTTGCCTTTGCACCACAACACAAAGGTAGCCCCATTTCCAAGGCTGGTATAGCCAGATGGATCGTTAAATGTATTCAGATCTGCTATCAGAAAGCCAAGCGCACTCTCACCATTCCACCACGGGCCCACTCCACCCGAAAGTTGGGGGCCTCCATGGCTTTCCTTGGAAATATTTCTTTGGAATACATATGTAGAGCAGCCACATGGTCTACCACACACACATTTACAAAACATTACTGTGTTGATGTGCACTCCAAACAGCAGGCAGCTGTAGGGCAGGCTGTTCTAAAACACTTTTCCAAACTGCTGCAGCTGGCACAGGCAGCCGCCGTTAATGGAGGGACTGCTATGTATTCTATGCACAGATATGAATTCAGCAGCCCACATGCCTCGAACCGAAAATGCTACTTATCAGTATGCATCTGTTCTTGGCATGTAGGGCTGCTGACATTCATATCGCCTGCCCTCCTCCTCGGCACCTGTAGTGGCTGCAGCATTCACACATACTTCTAGCATGGTCCTCATTCACGTAGTTTCACTCCATCTTGGCCTCAATGGCTAAAAACAATCTGAGGATGGAGTCGATGCCCATGCGCACTGTAGTCCAGGGGAGGAGCCACCCATCTTGTGATACTTCGAAGACTCTTCCAGGACAACAATGTGCGATCATCCGGACCCAACACTAGGCGGCGATCTATGCACAGATATGAATGTCAGCAGCCCTACATGCCAAGAACAGATGCATACTGGTAAGTAGCATATTCGATGATTGACGTCCTCAATAGGATTGAGTTGCTTACAGTGGTCTCACACTGGTGACGGTTGCTTTCACATCGTTTTTTTCACACCTTTTTTTTATTTTATATCCGTTGAGAAATGAGAATTGGTGGCATACTGATAATCACAAATTGTTGCAAATATTCGCATGATAACAAACTGTTAATTTTAAGCTGGTACTTGTAGTAATACCACTGTGAACATTTGTTTGTAATTTATTTAATTTTCATTTACAGTGTTACCCCTGACGAAGGCACAATAGTCCCGAAATGCATTGGGCTTTCAACATTCACATCCGTTAATCTAACGTGTTGTTAAAAGTGAACATGTTATGTTTGTTAATCAAGTTGAAGTACATTGGACAAAGAGTTGCTTTGTTTTTTGTTAAAATCAAACTTTTTTTGAGAAGAACAGAGAAATATCATTATTAAATTGTGAAAAGAAATTTTGGATGTTATTGTTATTCAACCTTGAAAATGTGTATTATTGATTGTAATCTACTACTAGTAGTGCGTGTCTGAGTCCGGCTGGCAGTTTTGCCAACTGGCCACCAATTTCAGTATAATTCACAGGAAGACACAAAGGGAAACTGCTCCTCTGAGTCAGCTGGGGGATGTTCCCATGTTTTTTCATTTATTGATCTCCAATTCACAAATCAGGAGGTTATTGGGGCGATAAATGCAAGCAAGAGCGGAAAGGCCCCGGTCCAGACGGGGTGCCAATTGATTTGTTCAAATCTAATCTTCCACTCTGGACTCCGCTAATAACACGGGTCCTTCAAACCTGTTGTGTGAAAGGTTTTATTAAAACGTGGTCCGGGTCAATAACTGTACCCAGCTTTAAGAAGGGGTATCGAGAAAATCCAGCCTGCTACCGCCCAATATCTCTACTAGATTCTCTGATGAAGGATTGTTTTAAACCAACTTCAAACTTGGGCAGAGGAAACTAATATTTTAACAGATGTGCAATATTGTTTTAGGCAGGGCCTGGGAACTATGGAGCAGGTTCTAAATCTCAGTATTTTAATAGGAAAATATGCCCAGGCTAAGGTAGGGAAATTTTATCTGCCGTTTATAGACCTCACAGTCGCTTTTGACTGTTGTACACAGCAAACTACGGGACATTCTGGCGGGATTGAAGGTGGATCCACTATTGGTTCACTTTCTGCAACAACTGTATAGCAGGGCGACCGCTAAGGTTCGATATGGAACCAAAAGGGAATGTACTGTGTCGGTTAAATTAAAGAGGGGCGTCAGACAGGGCTGCGTCCTGGCCCCATTCTTGTTTACCCTATATACAAACACCTTAGAACAAGAATTAGTGGAAAAAGCGAGGAACCCACAGTATATAAAAAAACACCTGATACTCTCCCTTCTCTAGGCAGACAACGCAGTACTGATGGCCTGCACTCAGATGTGCATACAAAAAGCCCTCCCTTCTTATACCACTTTTATGGATAAATTTGGGCCTAAAACTGAAAGCTAAAAAAACATACGTCCTGATCTGTGGCAAAGGGAGACAGAAATGTAGAAGCATAAACAGTTGGAGCAGTAGGGTAGAATCCACTATAATGTTCACGTATTTAGGCATTTTATTTGATCGCACTGGTTCATGGCGCCAGGCCGTCAAAAGTAGGAGTCTTTTATGAAGTACACTGCTGCAGTGGCCAATTTTGCAAAAAAGCTGGGAAGAAGACCCCCTGAGGTACTCCTTAAGATCTACCAGGCAAAATGTTTGAGCATTGCTACCTTTGGTGCGGGTGTGTTGGGTTTTTAGGATTCATTTCCCATTCAGTTTGTCGAATGCCTTTTTAAAGTTCATTTTAGCAGTACCGGGCAGTACCTCTGTTTACAACTGTCACAGTGAGTTGGTGTGAGAAAGTGCCCTCTTTCTTGCATGGTATGCCCCCACTTTTTGCTGAATTGCTGATGTTCTTTGACTGAGTGTTCCATGGGCTCCTGCTAATAAGGTACCCAAGGCATATGTCCGTTCCCTAAAACTGCATTGAAGCCTAAACCCACATGTCAGCCCCTGGTAAATGGTACCATAGGTACTCCGGGCATCTGAAAGAAACACGTTAGTGTTAGATTCCTTACCTTAGAATATCCCCAGGCGTCAGTCTGGATCCGGAAACTTTTGCGTAGCAGTACCCCTGCGCGTCGGTAGGAGTCGTCTGCAGGCGTCCCCTGCGGCTCCGTGTCCGTCGTTGGCGTCGTGCGCCGTGATGACGTCGCTGGAGTATATAGACGCCGCCTCCGCGCGCTGACGTCAGTTCTTCTTTTTTCCGCGCCAGTGGACGCAGATCTGAAGAGCAGTACTCCGGTCTTTGACCAAGTTTTTTCGTATTGTTATTACTTTGTGCCTGTTAGGATGCCTGGGTTCAAGCACTGTGATGACTGTGAGCGCACGATGTCGGTCACAGACCATCACTGCCTCTGTCTCCGGTGTCTGGGCCCCGACCACGACGTGGACTCCTGCGTCGACTGCCGGGCCCTCACCAACAAGGCTAGACGGGAGCGGTCCCGCAAGCTACTGGAGCTCCGGGTGTCGGCCCCACGTCTGGACCGGGAGCGGTCCCGGTCCGGCCGGAGGTCAAGAGAGCGTTCGAGGGAGCGGTCGCGGGGCCGCGCCGAGCGTTCCGGAAGTCGACACCACTCGTCATCCTCGTCAGGTAAGAAGCACAAGAAGTCGGGGCGTCGTCATCGTACCCCCGACTCCCCCCCGACGCTCGCGCGATGCGGCCGGGGGTTCGGGTGACCCCAACCCCGCGGCTCCGCGAGAGTCGCCGGCGCGGCCTGCCCCATACCCTCAGGTCCCTAGGCATGGTGCGACGCCTGAGGAGATAGAGGCGTTCCTCATGGCCATGAGGGCCCTATCTCCTCCGGCGGGTTCCACGGCGCCTGCGGGCCCAGTGAACCCGTCCGGGGGCCCTAGCGGCTCAGCTGACCCTACCTCGACGCCGTCGGATGCTCCGACTCCGGCGCCGATCCCGGCGCCCCTAGGGCCTTCGGGGTCGACGCCGGATGGACGTCCATCCAACCCGGCGCCGATTCCATCGGGGTTGCCCCCGGCGCCGCCTCCGCGCGACGCCGGTTCCTCGGTGCCGGCGGCACTGGGGCTCCGGCTCCGGGCGGCGCCAACCCCTTACCTTCACCGACGCCGGACGCAGGGCCGGACGGGCGTCGCTCGACGCCGGTCCCGGCGCCGATGGGGCCCATGAACCCCGAGGAGCCGGTCTACATCGTTGACTCCAAATACGGAGAAGATGAAGAGTTCGGTGAAGGTTGGGAGGGGTCCGAGGACCCTCTGTCACGCGAGTGCCAGTATGACCCGGACTGGACAGGTGACTTGGGGGATGCCAGTGGTCTGGACGACTCTCCTAACCCTGGTCTGATCTCTCCTCCTTCCGTGGCATCGGTGGAGGGAGCTGCATATTCTGTGGTGCTGATGAGGGCTGCCAAGGCCTTACACCTTGAGCTCCCCGTCGCGGCCGTGAGGCCTAACATCCTCACCGAGGTCTTCAAACCGCAGTCATGCCCACAGGAGCCACTGCTGCCGTTTAATGAAGCCTTGTCGGACGTTCTGTTGGGCACGTGGTCCAGGCCCGCTTCAGGTGCGCCTGTCGATCGGAACATGGCCAGGCGCCACCGTCCTTGTCCGGACGACCCCAAGTTCCTGTCTACCCACCCCACTCCTGAGAGTCTGGTGATCCAGGCCTCAACCTCCCAGTCCGCTTTCCCGTCGGCCCCGCCCGACCGGGAATCCAAGAGGTATGACCAATTTGGCAAGAAGGTCTTCTCGTCCATTAGTTTGGGCCTGCGGTCTTGCAACACCTCCTGCCTCTTGGGCCGCTACACCCACTCTGTGTGGGATACGGTCGCGGAACTGCTGCCAGAATGCCCCATGGAGGTGCGGGCAAAACTCGGTCAGGCTGTGGCTGAGGGCCGAGATGCAGCGAAATATTCGATACGGTGTGGTCTTGATACGACCGACTCGCTAGGCAGAGCTATGTCAACGACGGTGGCGATTCGTCGCCACGCCTGGCTGAGATCCGCCAATTTTTCGGCAGATGTCCAGAGTACATTGATGGACATGCCGTTTGATGGCTGTCACCTGTTCGGTGACAAGGCGGACCACGCGCTGGAACGCTTCAAGGACTCCAGGGTCACGGCCAAGTCCTTGGGTCTCTCGACCCAGCGTCAGCAACCGGGTTCGTTTCGCCCCTTTCGTGGCCAAGGAAGGGGCGCCCCCACACGTGCTGCCAGCCACGCGCCGCAACAATCCTCTCAACGCGGTGGCGGCCGTGGAAACCGCCGTGGTGGCGGTCGGGGACAACGGCGGGGTCAGACCACACCCTCCCCCGCAGCATCTACCCCAAAATCCTCCTAGTCCGTGCTTTCGGCCCCATGTGACGCCAGTGGGTGGCAGGGTTCGCCATCACCACGCTCACTGGCGCACGATCACTTCGGACAGGTGGGTGCTGCAAATTGTCCGAAGGGGCTACTCCCTCCCCTTCGAGACCTCTCCTCCAGCCATGCCACCACAGAACCACCGTGTGTCGGGGGACCACTTGACACTTCTGCAGGAGGAAGTTACGGCCCTCTTGGCCAAGGGGGCCATCGAGCGCGTTCCTGGGCCAGAAGTAGGGCGTGGTTGTTATTCCCACTACTTTCTGGTGCCCAAGAAGGACAAGGGGGGCCTACGTCCTATCTTGGATCTAAGGAACGTCAACGGCTTCCTCCGGAAGGAGAAGTTCAAGATGTTGACGTTAGCTCAGGTCTTGGCTGCTCTAGACCCACAAGACTGGATGGTAGCGTTGGACTTGCAGGACGCCTATTTTCACATCCCCGTCCTGCCGGCCCACCGGCGTTACCTGCGGTTCACGGTAGGCCTGGAGCACTTTCAGTTTATCGTGCTTCCCTTCGGCCTTACCAGCGCCCCACGGGTGTTCACAAAGGTGATGGCGGTGGTCGCAGCCCATCTGCGCAGGTTAGGGGTTTCAGTCTTCCCCTACCTAGACGACTGGTTGTTAAAGGCGGGCTCGCCCCCGACAGTCGTCCACCACCTTCAGATGACGGCAGACCTCTTGCACGACCTGGGGTTCACCATCAATGTGCCGAAATCACACCTGTGTCCCTCTCAAAAGCTCCTTTTCATCGGAGCGGTTCTGGACTCGGCGCAGTTTCGGGTTTATCCTCCGGAACGGCGGGTTCGGGATATTCAGGCTTTGATTCCCATCTTTCAGCCGCTATCCCGGGTTTCGGTCAGGTTGACGCTGCGGCTGCTGGGACTGATGGCTTCCTGCATCCTTCTGGTGCATCACGCCCGGTGGCGGATGCGGGCTCTGCAGTGGGACCTGAAGTTTCAGTGGGCCCAGCATCAGGGCAACTTGTCCGACCACGTCTTGATCTCGGAGGGCACTGCGAGACAACTGCAGTGGTGGCTTACGGACCGCGATTGGGTCAGGGGCAAGTCCCTCTCCCTTCCCCAACCGGAGCACGTTGTCGTGACGGACGCGTCCCTCCAGGGCTGGGGTGGCCACTTGGGAGAGGCAGAGATCAGAGGCATCTGGTCTCCGGCGGAGTCCCGGCTCCATATCAACCTGTTGGAGCTGCGGGCGATTCGTCTGGCACTGAAGGCATTCCTCCCCTTTGTCAACGGGAGTGTAGTGCAGGTGTTCACCGACAACACCACCGCCATGTGGTACTGCAACAAACAGGGCGGAGTGGGGTCGTGGACCCTTTGCCAGGAGGCTCTGCGCCTCTAGCAATGGCTGGAACGTCAGGGCGTGACTCTGACGGTTCAACACCTGGCAGGTTCTCTGAACGCCAGGGCGGACGAACTCAGCCGTCGGTGCTCGATGGATCACGAATGGCGTCTGAACTCGGACGTGGCGCAAGGCATCTTTCTGCAATGGGGAGAGCCTTGGTTAGATCTATTCGCCACAGAAGAGAACGCGCAATGTCATCAGTTCTGCGCGTTGGAGTTTCCAAGACGGCACTCGCACGGCGACGCCTTTCGGCGCGAGTGGAGTTGCGGTCTGTTATACGCCTTTCCGCCTATACCACTTCTGCCCAGAGTGCTGAAGAAGATCAGGCGCGACCGGGCCCAAGTTATCCTTGTGGCTCCGGACTGGGCTCGAAGATACTGGTATCCCGAGCTACTCAGCATGTCAGTCGGTCCCCCGATCCGCCTGCCCCTTCAGGAGGACCTTCTGTCGCAGCAGCAGGGGACGGTCCTCCACCCGAACCTGTCCAGTCTCCACCTCCATGCTTGGAGATTGAGCGGCGGCAGTTGAGGCCATTTGACTTCCCTCCTGAAGTCTGTGATGTTATTCTGGCAGCCAGGCGTCCCTCCACTAAGTCGGTATACGCCTGTCGGTGGAACAGATTTGTGGCATGGTGCACAGCAAAGGCTGTGGATCCTCTCTCTGCCCCTCTTTCGGAGGTTCTTCTGTTTCTTCTTTCTCTTGCCCAGCAGGGCTCTGCTCTGGGCACTATCAAGGGCTACCTTTCTGCCCTTTCAGCCTTTTTGAGGCTTCCTGATCAGCCTTCTTTGTTCAAATCCCCGATTGTAACTCGATTCTTGAAAGGCATCACTCACATGTTTCCACCTGTTCCGTTTGTGATGCCTCAGTGGGATTTGAACCTGGTTCTGACCTTTCTGATGTGTGCTCCCTTTGAGCCCCTTCATTCTTGTCCTCTCTGTCTCCTGACTTTAAAGACGGCTTTCCTGGTTGCCATCACCTCTGCCAGGAGAGTGAGTGAGCTCCAGGCTCTTTCTGTCCAACCTCCTTTCCTGTCCATTCATCCTGATAAGGTGGTTCTAAGGACTAGACCTTCTTTCCTGCCCAAGGTTGTTTCGGCCTTTCACATCGGGCAGTCCATCACCCTCCCTTCCTTCTTCCCGCCTCCGCATCCTTCAAAGGATGAAGAGCGGCTCCATCGTCTGGACCCAAAACGTGCGCTTTCATTTTACATGGATCGCACACGCCAGTTCCGGGTGGATGACCAACTGTTTGTTGGCTACGTGGGTGCGAAGAAGGGACGGGCGGTCTGTAAACGAACCATCTCTCGATGGGTCGTCCTCTGCATCAAAGCGTGCTACTCTTTGGCTCGGAAGGAGCCTCCTGTTGGGCTGAGGGCCCATTCCACTCGGGCCACGGCGGCTACCACTGCCCTGGGCAGGGGAGTCCCCTTGCAGGACATTTGCCAAGCGGCTACGTGGGCCTCGCTGCACACCTTTGCGAGGCACTACTGCCTGGACAGTCCAGTCCGGAGGGATGGCTTCTTTGGCCGTTCTGTCCTCCAGGACTTTCTGGTGTAGTATTGTATTGGTTCGCAGACCCACCACCGGGGTTGGTATTGCTGGGGTATGTATTCTAAGGTAAGGAATCTAACACTAACGTGTTTCTTTCAGATGAACAAGTTACTTACCTTCGGTAACGATATATCTGTAAGAAACATTAGTGTTAGATTCCTTACCGAACCCACCCATCCTCCCCGTTCTGCGAACTGATACCTAGGGTTAAGGACATCCCTTTCAGGGCCCTAGTTTTACATGGCACCAGTGTTGGTTCTCTCATGGCTCTGCGTCTTCTGGCGCGGAAAAGCTGTGTACAAAGAACTGACGTCAGCGCGCGGAGGCGGCGTCTATATACTCCAGCGACGTCATCACGGCGCACGACGCCAACGACGGACGCGGAGCCGCAGGGGACGCCTGCAGACGACGCCTACCGACGCGCAGGGGTACTGCTACGCAAAAGTTTCCGGATCCAGACTGACGCCTGGGGATATTCTAAGGTAAGGAATCTAACACTAACTAATGTTTCTTACAGATATATCGTTACCGAAGGTAAGTAACTTGTTCACTGTGACCAGAGAAGGCCTCTAAGGGCTGCAGCACTTATTGTGCCACCCTTAGAGGCCCTGTACCCTGACGCTCACACACTGCCTTTGCAGGTTGCGTGTCTTGGTGCAGAACAAAGTGAAGTAGACATGGCACACATCCCTGTGTGCCATGCCCACAAACCACTGCCCTGGCATCTCTCAGTCACCCCTCTAGCGGGGTGCCATATGCCTCCTGTGAAGGTACAGGTGCATGAGCCCTGTACCCCTACAGTACCCAGGTCCATTCCTGTGTACTGTAAGTGCAGTGCTGCCATTAAGAGTATATGGTGCTGGGAGTTTGTCATTAGGAACTCCACAGCACCATAATGGCAACACTAAAGACTGGGAAGTTTGGTATCAAACTTCTCAGCACATTAAACCCGCACTGATGCCAGTGTGGGATTTAATGTAAAAGGCACTACAGGGTATCTTATAGATGCCCCCTGAAACTCTAACCTCCAATCCACGACTGGGCTGAATGGCTGCAGAGGATGCCACACAGCAGACTTGTTGCTGGATCCCTGGGTGGAGAGCCCCCCACTCTCCTGGGCCTGCAACAATTCCCATCCTGGGCGATGTGCTAGGTCTCCTCCCCCAGGATGCGCAGGGGGAAGCTTCAAAGGCATACCGCCTCTGTGAGCTTCTCCAGACCATTTGCTGTACCCAGCAACTGGCCCCCACCATCCTGACCCCCACTCTGGTGGGAAGACTGCCGGGAAAAATGATGTCCGGAAGGGGGTGGTGCCATCCTGTGCCAACCCCACCCCTCAGGTGGGGGAGACTAGGTGAAGCACGACCCAGGCTCGTGCCATCTTGTAGGTGGGGAGCCCTGCCCAATCACATCTAAGCTCCTGTCCCCCTCCCACAGGAGAGGAGCAGGCTAGGGGGTGTACCCACCCCAGGACAGGGACCTATTGGTCCCTGTCCTTGCCCTACCTGTAACGCCCCTAAATTCAGTATTTAGGGGCTCCCTGAACCTTCCTACGGAAGATCCCGAAAAAAGAAGTCAGAGGTGCCAGGGAAGCCGGGTCTCGTCGAGCTGGGTCGTCGGATTCGTGAAGGACTTGCAGCAGACCGCAGTGTTCTTAGGATGGTGCCCGCTTGATGCAGGGTGACTACTCCTTAGCCACAAGGGAGAATCTTGAAGAAGAAATCTTGATGTCCTTTCGCAGAAAGTCGTGTCTTGATTCCAAAGATGATCTAATTTGAACAGGGGGCCCGCTCCTATCTTTATACTAAAAAAGGGGGCTGACCCGGTGACTAAGTCTTGCCTATGGGTGGGACTAGGAGGGGGTGGTTACACCCCTCTCCCATGCCGGACTTCCCCCAGGCCAGGGGCTGGTGTGCCCCTGGAACTGGTTCAGACTGGCCTATGCGTAGTGAGCACCGGGGTGCCACTCAGCAGTCACCTTCCTGCAAAGCCCTGCCTACCCAGGATACACAAAACCATGTCTGGGATGGTGCTAGCACCGCCCCGGACAGGAAACCCTTTGTCCAAGCCTCCCTCGCTGGAAGGACTCCCAGCTGCAGGGGTCAGACTCGTGTCTGTGGTGGCAGCATCCATTTTGTGGAGCTGAGGCTTTGCTTAACTTTAACCGGGGTTCACAGTTACATACATGTCGTGTCCCTCTAGAAGGGTGGAATGCTAACCCCGTCGCCAGAATTGGCGAAGGGTTAGTATTCCAATTCGTATGACACCTTACTCGACATGTTTTGATAAAGCAATACCAAAGATAGCATTTAACCGCGAGGATTATAATGCACTTAAGAGTATATGGTATGCCATATCATGGAACAGCTATTAGGACTTGGTTCCGCAAGCTGCAGACAGGCTCAGCTCATGCCAGAGCACCATCTCACACGATTCCAAGCACTCTGCCTTCAGGATTGTTAAGGCCTGCCATAGGAGTGACTGATAGGAATCTGTGTGTCCATTTTAGGGTTAGATATAGGTATACTATATGTGAGAAGGTGGCCTGATATGCAGTACTCACTATTCTAGTGAACACTATGTATCAGTCCAGCAACCCTTATTGATGATTGGTTGTAAGTCAACCTTATAGACCAGCTATCCTAGTAGCGTGGATACGAGCAGTCTAAGGCTAAAGACTCGAGAGGGCGTGTTAAGCCAGCTGTTATACCACACATATACCCCTTGAATACCAAGTGAAAGGACACCACACAAGTGTTATGAAAATAAACAGTTATTTATTAAGATTCACAACAGCCCTGTACTCTTTATGAGGACAGGGTACTAAGCACAAAACAAAACTCTTACGAAAATACTTAAGTTAGCACAGTATATACAAATGCCCGAGGGGCACGGAAAACCATATACTTGAAAAGTGGAATGCGAAATTACTAGCAGGTAAGTACAGTACTAATAGGCTTTGGAATCGCTAGATCTTGACTATAGAATCTTCAGATTACTTCTAGGAGACCCAGGGGACTCGGGTGCAGAGTGTGCACTCTCACGCGGGATGCGGGACAAAGTCTATGGTAGCTAGAAATTGCAAAGTTAGTGTTCTCGGGCGAACCCGACCTGGTAGGAGGAAAACGAAAGTGGATTCTGACCCTTGGATAGTGGGGCTATGCTGGGGCACCGAAATGCCGAAGTTACCTAGCCCAGGGGCTGCAGCTGCATAGGACTCAAGACGTCGGGAATCCTCGTTGCCGGACCAGGAGCCCGGAAGATAGAAGTTGCTGGCAGGCGACCAGTGAAGAAAGTTCGGTGGATCCAAGGCTGGATCGATGGAAGATGACACCTGAAAGCAGAGGGGACCAAGTTCGAGACTACTAGCCAGTAGTCAGTGGGCACCAGGAGGGCACCGGATGGTAGCCACCTCGACTAGGTGAGTGGGTGACGCTGTGCTCGAAGATCTCACGGACCAGGAGGCGTTGTCGGCGACCAGGAAGGAGGAGCGAGCTGTCCCACGAAGATTGAAGCTGTCGGCGTCTCTGGACCCAGGATTGGGCAACAAAGCCTTGGCAAATTCAAGCCCACGCGGTGGACCTAAAATGGCGTCTGGAGTGGACCAGGAGGGTCCGGGGTGCCTCTCTTGAAGAAGGAAGCAAGGGCCAGTCTGGAGCAACCAGACCAGCAGCAGTGATGTCGTCGGGCGTCGTGTAGAAGGCCACAAGCCAGCCGGCTAGTAGCCACACAGCGCGGTGAGCACGCAAAAGCAGAAGGGCCCCACGCAGATCGTGGAGATGCTGGAGGGCTGATCTTCGGTGCTGGAGCTGCTCAGGGTTGGGGCTTCTCGGACCCCAAAGCACTCACCAGTGGAAGACTCGGTGGGCTTGTTACAAAGAAGTCGTGCAGTCTTGGCGATAGTCGGTCCCTCGAGGTCTCGTCGCACTCACAGTTTTCAGCTTTGCTGTAGAGGTGAGTAGAGGTCAGAGGTGCCAGGGAAGCCGGGTCTCGTCGAGCTGGGTTGTCGGATTCGTGAAGAAGGACTTGCAGCAGACCGCAGTGTTCTTAGGATGGTGCCCGCTTGATGCAGGGTGACTACTCCTTAGCCACAAGGGAGAATCTTGAAGAAGAAATCTTGATATCCTTTCGCAGAAAGTCGTGTCTTGATTCCAAAGATGATCTAATCTGAACAGGTGGCCCGCTCCCATCTTTATACTAAAAAAGGGGGCTGACCCGGTGACTAGGTCCTGCCTATGGGTGGGACTAGGAGGGGGGTGGTTACACCCCTCTGCCATGCCGGACTTCCCCAGGCCAGGGGCTGGTGTGCCCCTGGAACTGGTTCAGACCGGCCTATGCGTAGTGAGCACCGGGGTGCCACTCAGCAGTCACCTTCCTGAAAAGCCCTGCCTACCCAGGATACACAAAACCATGTCTGGGATGGTGCTAGCACCGCCCCGGACAGGAAACCCTTTGTCCAGGCCTCCCTCGCTGGAAGGACTCCCAGCAGCAGGAGGTCAGACTCGTGTCTGTGGTGGCAGCATCCATTTTGTGGAGCTGAGGCTTTAGTTAACTTTAACCGGGGTTCACAGTTACATACATGTCGTGTCCCTCTAGAAGGGTGGAATGCTAACCCCGTCGCCAGAATTGGCGAGGGGTTAGTATTCCAATTCGTATGACACCTTACTCGACATGTTTTGATAAAGCAATACCAAAGTTAGCATTTAACCGCGAGGATTATAATGCACTTAAGAGTATATGGTATGCGATATCATGGAACAGCTATTAGGACTTGGTTCCGCAAGCTGCAGACAGGCTCAGCTCATGCCAGAGCACCATCTCACACGATTCCAAGCACTCTGCTTTCAGGATTGTCAAGGCCTGCCATAGGAGTGACTGATAGGAACCTGTGTGTCCATTTTAGGGTTAGGTATAGGTATACTACACCTACAGCAAAGGGTGATTACACGACTTTGCCCCAGCTGTCATGCAGCCAGTTGTGTCAAAATTAGGAGGCCAGCCAGGGGTGGCATAATACATGCTGCAGCCCCTGGCAGCCCTGGGTACACCTATGCCCTGAGTTACAGGGTCTGATAAGGTGGCCCAGTACCAATTGGAAATGCACCTAGGGTACATGGAATCCATTTTAAAGAGAGAGCAGTAGGCCTGGGGTCCTGATTGGCAGGGTCCCAGGTCGACTGTCAAAAACCAGCTAAAACACAGGGCAAAAAGTTGGGGGCAACCATAGTCAGGATGTACCTTCCTGCATTCCTCCTTTGGTATGCATTAGAAAGTGAGGAATCTGTGGTTAGCAGTATCCATCAGAACACAATTTATACCTGTAGGAAGGTGGATACCTGACTATGGTTACCCCAGATTTTTTGCCTTGTGTTTAGCAGTTGGCCTGGTTCCCTGCTAATCAGGGCCCCAGGCTATCTGCGCTCTTTAAAATGGACTCCATGTACTATAGGTACATAACCAATTTGGTACTGGACACCTTGTCTGCCCCTATACAGTGCACTATAGGTGCCCAGGGCATAGGTGCATCCAAGGCCTACCAGGGGCTGTAGCATATCTTTTGCCACCCCTGGCTGGTTGTTAAAATGGCACAACTGGCTGATCACTCAGCTGGGGCAAGGTGGTGTAATCACCCCTTGCTTAGATATAGTATACCTATATCTAAACCTATATCTGGACACATATAAACCTATAAGTCACTCCTATGGCAGGCCTTCGCAATCCTGGAGGCAGAGTGCTTGGTTTTATGTGAGATGGAGCTGAGCCTGTCTGCAGCTGTCGGGACCAACTCCCTTAGCTGTTCCGGGATAATGCTATACCATATACTCTTAAGTGCATTATAATCCATCGCGGTTATGTGCTAACTTTGGTTTGGCTTTATCAAAACATGTCGTGTAAGGTATCATACGATTTGGAATACTACCCCCTCGCCAGTCCTGGAGACTGGGGTAGCATTCCACCCTTCTAGAGGGAGAAGACATGTTACTTTACTGAAACACGGTTAATTCTAACCAGAGCCTCCGCATCACAAAATGGATGCTGCTGCCACCGACACGAGTCTGACCTCCTGCTGCTGACCGAAACGTGGCAGAGGAGGCTTGGACAAAGGGTTTCCTGTCGCAGGGGGGTGCTACACCTCCCCAGACAGGAGATAGTGTATTGGGGCAGGGAGGGCTGAAAGAAACTAGAGACTGCCTAGGGTGCACAAGGCTTCCCCTTGCATAATCCGGTCAGACCGGTTCTGGGGCACTCCAGCCCCAGTCCCAGCACGACTCTGGACAAAGGGAAAGGGGTGTAACCACCCCCTTCCTGGATCCCACCCATAGGAGGGACCTAGCAGGTAATCCAGCCCACAAGTTTGGAATAAATGTGGGAGCAGTGCCAGCGCACATCAGATTATCCTGACTGAAACTTATGAAACGAAACTCTGGACCCTTCGACATCCTACTCGAAGTAGAAGGCTGAAGAATCTCCCTTGTGGTCAAGGAGTGATCACCCTGTGCAAACAGGCACCATCCAGCGCCTCACAGTTTGCTTTGTTGCAGTTCCCGCCGGAACTCGAGCAACAGAGATCGACAAGACCCAGCGTTCCTGCCATCCAACAGACCGATTAACAGTCCCAGCAAATCTGAGACCCGTGGAGGCGACCTGAAGCGTGGGGCCGGCCATCTTGGAAAAACCACGAAGCAGCTCCCGAGGCTCCCTCGAAGCTGTGCATTGGGGTTTGAGAAGCCCCAGCCCTGAGCAGCTTTTGCACCAAAGCTACCCCCTCCACACTCTTCGAGTGCTGCGTGGGGCCCTTCTGCATTTTGCTGCTCAACGCGTTGGTCCTGTCGCTTGCCCGTTGGCTAGCGGCCCCAGTACCGACGAACATTTGAGTTCGAGGCATGTGGGCTGCTGAATTCATATCTGTGCATAGTCCGCCACCTAGTGTTGGGTCCGGATGATTGCACATTGTTGTCCTGGAAGAGTCTTCGAAGTATCACGAGATAGGTGGCTCCTCCCCTGGACTACAGTGCGCATGGGCATCGCCTCCATCCCCAGATTGTTTTTTTCCGCCATTGGGTTCGGATGTGTTTCGGTTCCCTCTGTCGGAACCGTTGGTTGTTCAACTTATACTCGAGACCAAAAGGTCTTTAGGCTGGGCGTCGGTATAGTTGCGTACGGGTTTCTTTCTGACTCTCAGCTCCGATCTCCTACTGCCCTTCCACGTGCTTTCGGCGCGGACGGGCCTACACTACACACTTTGCTATGGAGCGGACTCCATTCAAGAAGTGTCCGTTGTGTCATTCTAAATATTCACACCTCGACGTGCACCCCGTGTGCAATACCTGCTTGTCTCCCGATCACCGCGAGGACACCTGCATGGCGTGTTCGAAGTTCCGAAGTAAGAAGACTTTAA
The DNA here is from genome assembly GCF_964263255.1 of Lissotriton vulgaris. NCBI lineage: Eukaryota > Metazoa > Chordata > Amphibia > Caudata > Salamandridae > Lissotriton > Lissotriton vulgaris. The sequence continues at coordinate 868,505,827 of NC_141699.1, forward strand.
AGATTCGCCGGGCTAATCGGCTCCAGGCTCAATTATCGGCTTCGGCACCCCCACCAGACGACATCTTCCAAGAATCTGTTGAGGGAGAAGACGAAGAGCAAGGTTCGGACTCGAATCCCGCTTCCGAGGGTGAGATCTACGACGCGGGTGAGGAGAACTTTGAAGAAGTCACCGACGAGGTAGGGGACGACGATCAGGCTTTTGCCACGATGGGAGATAGCTCGGAGGAAGAGCATCCCCAATCAGACTCAGGGGTTATTCCCCTTTATACGGCCCAGGTCGAGGGATCGCCTTCGGGCCTTACCCAAGATCTAACTATGAGTCCTACGTCCCCGCCTCCGGGCCCGGTCACGGACATTTGTAAGCCATCACTTGTGGTGAAGAAAGCGAAAGTTAAGCCGGCTGGTCTCGCACCCTCGGATGCGAAACCGAAACTGAAAGTGGCGTTGGTGAAGAAGGTTCTGGAGGCGTCAACTTCCACAAAACCCAAGATGGCCGACTCGAAGAGCCACGCCAAAATGGCCGACTTGAAGAGCCACGCCAAAATGGCCGACCCGAAGCCCTCTGGGTCGGCGCCGAGGGTGAAGGCCTCCGACGCGGCTGCGTCGGCGCCGAAAGGGGTCGTGGACCCGAAGACGGCTCCGAAGAGGCGTCAGGACGACGGCGCGCATAGCCATGGGGCGTCGGCACCGAAGAAGAAGCCTACCGGTGATCAGGCTCTCGGAGACGAGGGGTCGCTCGAGCCGGTTCAGCCCTCGGCAGCCTTGACGAAGAAGGTGGGGGAATCCTTACAGCGGATCCGACAGGCCGCTATGGTTCCCGATCAGGACACTGTAGTGCCTAAACCCACACCTAAGACTGCTAAACAGCAAACGCCCATTCGTTTTACACTTCCACCCAAGTCGGCGCCGAAGGCCTTCGCGCCTAAACAGGGCGGACACTCAAAGGAGGTATCGACGCCGAAAGCTGCCTTGGTGGTGTCGAAGCTTCGGCTCCAGCCGCTTGCGGCGGAAGAACGTCGTGAAGTACTCATCGACGCGAACACTGGGAAACTGTCGCTCCTCAAACGTAAGATTACGTCGGAGCCGACGATGGAACCTTTTAAAATCCCACTCAAGAACAAGAAATACTCTGAGGACTCTTCGGTTCTGGTGGAACCTGTATCCCCACAGGCCTTGGAACACTCGCCGACGCACTCCCCCGCGGCTGATGCGGACGAGGAAGATGCCGAGTACGACTACCCTGCGTACTCTGATCCGGAGGAGGAGCATGTGCCTTGGGCCGCAGGAGGTGACACAGATGACCCGCAGTCGGGTCAGGACACTCAACTTTTCGCCGCCAAGACGTCCCCGACGGAGGACTCGGCGGCCTTCAATGCTTTGATAGAAAGAGCTGTGGCGAACCATGACGTCGAGCTGCACTCGGACCCCGTGGATGCGGACTTCTTAGTCGACACCTTCTCGGTAGCCGAAAAGCAAGTCAAGACGCTGCCGATGCTTAAAGGGGTGCTGAAACATGCATCGGAGGTTTTCAAAGAGCCCACCCGGGCGCGGGTGGTCAACCCTCGCATCGACAGGAAATATAAGGCGGCGCCCACGGATCCCACTTATATCAAGGGACACTTGCCATTGGACTCCTTGGTTGTTTCCAACGCTCGGAAGAGGGCGAATTCTCAGACTACTGGTGACGCTCCTCCCCCCGACAAAGAGTCCAAGATCTTTGAGGCCTCGGGCAAACGCATTGCTGCACAGGCAGCAAACATCTGGAGAATATATAACACCCAAGCCCTGCTTGCACGTTATGATAGGGCACATTATGACACATTAGAGGCCATTCTGCAACACTTGCCTGACCAATACAAGGAGGGGGGAGAGATGCTCATTCAGGAGGGTAAACTCATTACGAATGCATCCATCAAATGTGCCCTGGATGTGGCAGACACAGCCTCGAGAGCTATCAATACAAGTGTGTTACTTAGACGCCATGCCTGGCTCAGAATTTCGGGGTTTAAACCCGACATCCAAACCACGTTATTGGCTCAAACAGTGAATCCTGACCATCTGTTTGGCCCTGAGGTGGATGCCTCCCTAGAAAAAATGAAAAAGGATACCGAAACTGTCAATGGGGGCTTTACAAAGTCAGCAGTTTCGGGGTGGTTCCTTTCGCCGCTCAAATTCAAAAGGCACCACGATGGGTCAGGCATCCCAGTCCACACAATACTACAAGGGTAACACCCAACCCTCGTATAACAACAAGGGCAGAGGGGGTTACAGAGGCAACAATATCAAAGGCAGAGGACGTGGAAACAATGGCTCCAGGTCCACCACCACCAACAAGCAGTGACGTCTTGTCACTGCCCCCCGATCACACAACACCGGTCGGGGGGAGACTCCAGCAGTTCCTGCCAGCGTGGAAGGCCATCACCACGGACAGGTGGGTGAGGTCCCTTATCCAGTACGGGTACTGTCTAGAGCTTACATCCATTCCGCCGGACATACCACCAAGAAGCCGTCCTATGTCCGGCGAGCACTTGACCTTGTTGCAGCAGGAAGTTCTCGTTATGCTGCAAAAAGGGGCAATAGAGCTCGTTCCATTGCAAGAGCGGGGAACAGGGGTTTACTCCCTGTACTTTTTGATCCCCAAAAAGGACGGATCACTCAGACCGATCCTGGACCTCAGGCCCCTGAACTGGTACATCCTCTCGGAGCACTTCCATATGCTCACGTTGCAGCAGGTGCTTCCCCTGCTTCAACAAGGGGATTTTCTGGCTACGCTGGATCTGAAGGATGCTTCTTTTCATATTCCCCTGCATCCTTCCCACAGGAAGTACCTCAGATTCACAATCTTGGACCAGCATTACCAGTTCAGGGTCCTGCCGTTCGGGGTCACCACGGCGCCAAGGGTATTTACAAAATGCCTGGCGACTGTGGCGGCGCATCTCCGTCGCCAGCACGTCCACGTCTTTCCATACCTGGACGACTGGCTCATTCAAGCAAAATCAGAGCAGCAGTGCGTCGACCACGTGTCACGCACCATTCATCTCCTGCACGATCTGGGATTCTCTCTGAACTACCCAAAGTCCCATCTCCAGCCCGCCCACGTGCGACAGTATCTGGGCGCGACAATCAACACTCTGGCAGCCACTGCGCAGCCGAATTCAGTGAGAGTCGCCAGTATACAGGCGCTGATCCAACGATTCAGACCCCAACACTCGCTTCCCGCGAAGGTGTTCATGCAGTTTATAGGCATGATGGCCTCCTGCATCTCCATTGTCCCGCACGCGAGACTACATATGCGCCCGCTTCAGGAGTGCCTAGCACGTCAGTGGACTCAGGCTCGTGGGCACTGTTGGAACTGATGGCAATCTTCATGGCCTTAAAGGCGTTCAAAGTACATCTGTGCAACAAGGTCGTGTTGATCCGGACGGACAACATGACGGCCAGGTACTACATTCAGAAGCAGGGAGGCACACACTCTCCGCAGCTGTCTCATCTGGCTCAGAGCATGTGGAAGTGGGCCATTCAGAGGAACATCTTCCTCATGGCGGAGCATCTCCCGGGCAAGGACAATCAAATGGCAGATCTGCTCAGCAGGCACAGCCATCAAATGCACGAGTGGGAGATACATCCATCAGTACTCCAACCGTACTTCCAAAGGTGGGGTCATCCAGAGATAGACCTGTTCGCCACAAAGGAGAACGCAAAATGCCAAAGCTTCGCCGCCAGGTTCCCACACCCCCAATCACAGGGCAATGCGATGTGGATGAACTGGTCAGGCAGATTTGCGTACGCTTTTCCCCCAGCACCTCTGATACCGCTGTTGGCACGCAAGCTCAGGCAGCACTTGATGACTCTCATCCTGGTTGCTCCAACGTGGGCTCGCCAACCATGGTACACCACGTTTCTGGAACTCTCCGTGGTACCGCATCAAAGGCTTCACCTCACTCCCAGCCTTCTGACGCAGAGCCATGGCGACATTCAGCACCCAGATCCGCAACAGCTCAACCTGGCGATCTGGCTCCTGAAGTCCTAGAGTTTGGCTACCTCAATCTTCCTCCCGACTGCATGGACATCATTCGGGAGGCAAGGAAGCCCACTACTAGAGCATGTTATGCGGCTAAATGGAAGAGGTTTGTCATATACTGTGCCAACCACAACATTGACCCGCTAGATGCTTCCATTCAAAACATCATCTGTTACCTTTTTCACCTGTATAGATGTAATCTAGCATACTCTTCCATCCGCATTCACCTGTCTGCTATGGCAGCATACCTTCAAAATAGGCAGCACCTGTCACTCTTTAAGGTCCCTGCTATCAAGGCCTTTCTGGAAGGACTCAAAAGGGTCATTCCACCAAGGACCCCACCAGCTCCGGAATGGAACCTCAATGTGGTTCTTACAAGGCTGATGGGTCCTCCCTTTGAGCCACTGCACTCCTGTGAGCTCCAGTTTCTAACTTGGAAGGTTGCGTTCTTAGTAGCTATTACATCGCTACGGAGGGTTAGCGAACTGCAGGCGCTCACCATCCAGGAACCTTTCTTCCAAGTACATGCTAACAGGGTTGTGCTCCGCACTAACCCTAAATTCTTACCCAAAGTGGTCTCACAATTCCACATAAACCAGACAATTGAATTGCCGGTGTTTTTCCAAAACCCAGAGACGCTGGCGGAGCGCATGCTCCATACCCTTGATCTGAAAAGGGCCTTGATGTACTATGTAGACAGGACAAAAGATTTCCGCAAAACCAAACAGCTTTTTGTTGCTTTTGCCACGCACCACAAGGGAAACGCTATCTCCAAAGCGGGGATTGCTAGGTGGATAGTTAAGTGCATCCAGATCTGTTACGCTAAAGCTAAGCGCACTCTCACTATCCCACCAAGGGCCCACTCCACCAGGAAGTTGGGGGCCTCTATGGCTTTTCTAGGTAACATTCCCTTAGAAGATATCTGTAGAGCAGCCACATGGTCTACCACACACACTTTCACCAAGCACTACTGTGTAGACGTGCATTCCAAACAGCAGGCAGCTGTTGGTCAGGCTGTTCTAAAAACACTTTTTCAGACTGCTGCAGCTGGCACGGGCGGCCGCAGATAATGGAGGGACTGCTATGTATTCTATGCACAGATATGAATTCAGCAGCCCACATGCCTCGAACTGCAAATGCTACTTACCAGTATGCATCTGTTCTTGGCATGTAGGGCTGCTGACATTCATATCGCCCACCCTCCTCCCCGGCGCCTGTAGCAGCTGCAGTGTTTATTCATATTTACACATATGCTCATAGCATGGTCATCACTCACGTTCTTCACTCCATCTCTGCCAATGGCTAAAAACAATCTGGGGATGGAGGCGATGCCCATGCGCACTGTACTCCAGGGGAGGAGCCACCTATCTCGTGATACTTCGAAGACTCTTCCAGGACAACAATGTGCAATCATCCGGACCCAACACTAGGTGGCGGACTATGCACAGATATGAATGTCAGCAGCCCTACATGCCAAGAACAGATGCATACTGGTAAGTAGCATTTGCAATTTGCTCTGCCAGTTCTGTTTCTCTGGACTGGCCCTCGCTCACCTGAAAAGGAGCACCCGCTCTGACCCTCCTGGTCCGAGTAAGAAGCAATCTTCGAATCCTGCGTGGGTTGCGCTTGCCAAGGTTTGTTATCTCCAATCTGGAAGCCAACACAGCCGACAGCGAGAGCCTTCGTGGGACAGCTCGTGGTCCACTCCTGGACATCCTCTGTGCCCCAGAGTCCACGTGGCAGCAGAGACCAGCTTCTCGACAACCACCTGATTGCGCCCGACATTGCCTGGTTCCACCCTGGTCACTGCTGAGTGACCCAGACTCTGTCCCCTCTGCTTTCAGGTACCCTTCAGCTTCGATCCACCCTTGGAGCGCACCGGACACTTCTCTTCTGGCCGCCTGCAGCATCATCATCTACAGGCTCCATAGATCTACACGACGAAAGCCGACACAACTTTGCACCTGTGTACCCGCTTCCTGTGGGTGAGGTAACTCTTGAACGCCGGTGTTCCTGTAATGGTATACACCAAGTGTCTAGGTCTAAAGTTTTGTCCTTCTAGGTCAGTCGGAAGACTCTTAAAACAGTAACTCTAACTTTTACGCACCATTGACTTTGCATTGGTGCATGTGTGTGTTTTCAGCGCTGCAACCGAATCCCGCGGGCTTTTCCCTACTTCAGCATTGCTAGTCTTGATTGGTCCAAGCGATTCTCCAGGCCCTAGGCCTTACCACTGTTTGATTAGTGATACTTGTACCACTATTTTAGTATATGGTTTGAGTGGCCCCTGGGCCTCATGCATAATTGTGCAACATGTATGTTTTACTGTTGTTTTGTTTAAACTCTTGTGCTTCTACACTCATAAAGAGTATAGAGAATTATTCTAGTAATAAATACATATATTTTTATAATATATAACTTGTGTGGTGTCCTTTCATTTGATATTACAGGATTGTGATTGGTAAAACAGCTGGCTTCACATGCCCTCTTGAGTTAAGCCTTTAAGGCTGTTTAGTCCATGCTACCCTTAGGATAGCTTGTCTATAAGGTTGACTTACAACCATCACCATAAGGGATTGTTTGGACTTGATACAAGGTGCCCCCAGAACTGGAGACATCATATATCAGGCCAACTTCTCACAATACCTTTGGAATATTTGGTTGGATAGAGTATCCACCAGAAAGAGCGTTCTAGAAGATTAGTAACTTGTTATTTTGGGGTTCCTGTTGTAAAACTAATAGGGATGCCAAATATCTGTGTTGATTACTCTTAGTTGTGTAGGGTTTCCTATGCATGAATACCAATCATGGAATGGTTTACTTACCTTGCACATAATTTGCATTTCTGTCTTCCAGGCCCTTGTGCCCATCACCACGGAGGTGGAAGTACCATATGATCTCCATCGTTTCATCATTGGTCAGAAAGGAAGTGGAATCCGAAGAATGATGGATGAATTTGAGGTATTTGACTACTTTGTAGGACACATTGCTCAGCCATGTGTTGGATTTTGTGCTGTTAGGCATATACAAGGATATTGATCAGTTTACGGCTTCAGTATTGCTGAAAGCTAACCTCATCCTAATATATTTGCTAGTGCCTTAAGTCAATGGTTGTGTAAGTTGATTTTGTTTTCTCTTCTGACAAGTTTTAAGTGATCTGGGTAGATTTTCTTTGGTGTAGACTACCTGCAAAGTGATGTTGTTCTATCTTCAACAGGTGAACATCCAGGTCCCATCCCCTGATATGCAGTCTGATATCATCACCATCACAGGACTCTCATCGCATCTGGAGCGTGCAAAGGCTGGCCTGTGTGAACGTGTGAAAGAGCTCCAGGCAGAGCAGGAGGATAGAGTATGTATTGCTTCTAAAGAGGATAATTTATTTATTTCTAGCAAGAATTTAGAGCATGTAAAGTTGAAAAACAGGTAGAACGTAAGAGGCAGATCAAGAGGGCTTGACCTATTTATTTCCCTGGTGTAGTGAGGTTGGGTTATGTTGCAGTAAACCCCCCCCCCCCCTCCCCCACACACACACTTTTTGCCTGATAATTGATGCACTTTTCCTTGGTGTGCCCTGGGTCCCTGCCAATCAGGTTCCCAGGCCATGTGTTCTTTCCCCAAAAACTAAACCCAATTGCCATCTCTGGCCACAGGTCAGCCCCTGGTAAATGACACCCTAGGTACCCAGGGCACTGTGACCAGAGAAGGCCCCGAAGGGCTGCAGCACTTATTGTGCCACCCTTAGCGGCCCTGTACCCAGACACACACACACTGCCCTTGCAGGCTGTGTGTCTTGGTGCAGAACTAAAGAGTCTCGACATGGCACACATCTATGTGTGTCATGCCCACAACCCCACTGTCCTGGTATACTTCAGTAACCCCTCTAGCTGGGTACACCATGCCAGAGGTGTGGGCACAGGTGCATGAGCCCTGTGCCCCTACAGTACCCAGGGCCATTCCTGGGCCCTGCAAGTGCAGTGATGCCATAAGAATTTTTTTGTGCTGGTAGGTCATCACTAACTACACTACACCATGATGGCTACACTGAAGACTGAAGTTTGGTATCAAACTTCTCAGCACATTAAACCCGCACTGATGCCAGTGTGGGATTTAATGCCAATTGCACGACAGAGGGCATCTTAGACATCCCCCCTGAAACCCAACCCACAACCATGTGTCCTGACTGAGAGGCTGCCACACAGCAAACATGTTGCTGGACCCCTGGGTAGAGAACCCTCCACTCTCTTGGGCCTGCAACAATGCACATCCTGGGACGAGGTGTTCAGTGTCCTCCCCCAGGATGGGCAGGGGGAGCTTCAAAGGCATGCTGCCCTTGTGAGCTTCTCCAGGACACTTGCTGTACTCAGCACTTGGAACCGCCTGTTCTGACCCCCACTCTGGCGGGAAGACAGGCAGGAAAAACAAAGGAAGGAAATGGGGTTTGCCAGCCTCAGCCAACCCCACCCCTCAGGTGGGGGAGGCGAGGTAAAGCACAACTCCGGGCCCCTGCCATCTTGAGGGTGGGGAGTGTGAGAAGGTGGCCTGATATGCAGTGCTCACTATTCTAGTGAACACTATGTATCAGTCCAGCAACCCTTATTGATGATTGGTTGTAAGTCAACCTTATAGACCAGCTATCCTAGTAGCGTGGATACGAGCAGTCTAAGGCTAAAGACTCGAGGTGGCGTGTTAAGCCAGCTGTTTACCACACATATACCCCTTGAATACCAAGTGAAAGGACACCACACAAGTGTTATGAAAATAAACAGTTATTTATTTAAAGATCACAACAGCCCTGTACTCTTTATGAGGACAGGGTACTAAGCACAAAACAATACTATTACGAAAATACTTAAGTTAGCACAGTATATACAAATGCCCGAGGGGCACGGAAAACCATATACTCTGAAAGTGGAATGCGAAATTACTAGCAGGTAAGTACAGTACTAATAGGCTTTGGAATCGCTAGATCTTGACTATAGAATCTTCAGATTACTTCTAGGAGACCCAGGGGACTCGGGTGCAGAGTGTGCACTCTCACGCGGGATGCGGGACAAAGTCTATGGTTGCTAGAAATTGCAAAGTTAGTGTTCTCGGGCGAACCCGACCTGGTAGGAGGAAAACGAAAGTGGATTCTGACCCTTGGATAGTGAGGCTATGCTGGGGCACCGAAATGCCGAAGTTACCTAGCCCAGGGGCTGCAGCTGCGTAGGTCTCAAAAGACGTCGGGAATCCTCGTAGACGGACCAGGAGCCTGGAAGAAAGAAGTTGCTGGCAGGCGACCAGTGAAGAAAGTTCGATGGATCCAAGCCTGGATCGATGGAAGATGACACCTGAAAGCAGAGGGGACCAAGTTCGAGACTACTAGCCAGTAGTCAGGTGGCACCAGGAGGGCACCGGATGGTAGTCACCTCGACTAGGTGAGTGGGTGACGCTGTGCTCGCAGATCTCACGGACCAGGAGGCGTTGTCGGCGACCAGGATGGAGGGGCGAGCTGTCCCACGAAGATTGAAGCTGTCGGCGTCGCTGGACCCAGGATTGGGCAACAAAGCCTTGGCAAATTCAAGCCCACGCGGTGGACTCAAAATGGCGTCTGGAGTGGACCAGGAGGGTCCGGGGTGCCTCTCTTGAAGAAGGAAGCAAGGGCCAGTCTGGAGCAACCAGACCAGCAGCAGTGATGTCGTCGGGCGTCGTGTAGAAGGCCACAAGCCAGCCGGCTAGTAGCCACACAGCGCGGTGAGCACGCAAAAGCAGAAGGGCCCCACGCAGATCGTGGAGATGCTGGAGGGCTGATCTTCGGTGCTGGAGCTGCTCAGGGTTGGGGCTTCTCGGACCCCAAAGCACTCACCAGTGGAGCACACGGTTGGCTTGTTGCAAAGAAGTCGTGCAGTCTTGGCGATCGTCGGTCCCTCGAGGTCTCGTCGCACCCACAGTTCTCAGCTTTGCTGTAGAGGTGAGTAGAGGTCAGAGGTGCCAGGGAAGCCGGGTCTCGTCGAGCTGGGTCGTCGGATTCGTGAAGGACTTGCATCAGACCGCAGGGTTCTTAGGATGGTGCCCGCTTGATGCAGGGTGACTACTCCTTAGCCACAAGGGAGAATCTTGAAGAAGGAAATCTTGATGCCTTTCGTAGAAAGTCGGGTCTTGATTCCAAAGATGATCTAATTTGAACAGGGGGCCCGCTCCCATCTTTATACTAAAAAAGGGGGCTGACCCGGTGACTAGGTCCTGCCTATGGGTGGGACTAGGAGGGGGTGGTTACACCCCTCTCCCATGCCGGACTTTCCCCAGGCCAGGGGCTGGTGTGCCCCTGGAACTGGTTCAGACTGGCCTATGAGTAGTGAGCACCGGGGTGCCACTCAGCAGTCACCTTCCTGTAAAGCCCTGCCTACCCAGGATACACAAAACCATGTCTGGGACGGTGCTAGCACCGCCCCTGACAGGAAACCCTTTGTCCAGGCTCCCCTCGCTGGAAGGACTCCCAGCTGCAGGGGGTCAGACTCGTGTCTGTGGTGGCAGCATCCATTTTGTGGAGCTGAGGCTTCGTTTAACTTTAACCGGGGTTCACAGTTACATACATGTCGTGTCCCTCTAGAAGGGTGGAATGCTAACCCCGTCGCCAGCATTGGCGAGGGGTTAGTATTCCAATTCGTATGACACCTTACTCGACATGTTTTGATAAAGCAATACCAAAGATAGCATTTAACCGCGAGGATTATAATGCACTTAAGAGTATATGGTATGCGATATCATGGAACAGCTATTAGGACTTGGTTCCGCAAGCTGCAGACAGGCTCAGCTCATGCCAGAGCACCATCTCACACGATTCCAAGCACTCTGCCTTCAGGATTGTTAAGGCCTGCCATAGGAGTGACTGATAGGAATCTGTGTGTCCATTTTAGGGTTAGATATAGGTATACTATATCTACAGCAAAGGGTGATTACACGACTTTGCCCCAGCTGTCATGCAGCCAGTTGTGTCAAATTTAGGAGGCCAGCCAGGGGTGGCATAATACATGCTTCAGCCCCTGGTAGGCCCTGGGTACACCCATGCCCTGAGTTACAGGGTCTGATAGGGTGGCCCAGTACCAATTGGAAATGCACCTAGGGTACATGGAATCCATTTTAAAGAGAGAGCAGTAGGCCTGGGGTCCTGATTGGCAGGGCCCCAGGTCGACTATGTCAAAAACCAGCTAAAACACAGGGCAAAAAGTTGGGGGCAACCATAGTCAGGAGGGACCTTCCTACAGGGAGCCCTACCCAATCAGAGCTAGGCTCCTGCCCTCCTCCCACTGGAGCGTGGCAGGATAGGGGGTGTACTCAACCCAGCACAGGGACCCATTGGTCCCTGCTCTTGCCCTACCTGTAATGCCCCTAAATTTAGTATTTAGGAGCACACTGAACCTTCCTTCCTCAGATCCCGATTTTGAAAAGACCTGCTGTGCAGCTGCTAACAAGAGAACAAGACCAACTTCTTCGCCCCATCTCTACCGGCCTGTTGATCCTTGAACTTGCGCCTGCTAAAACCCCGGAGTCTCCAGTGGTCAACAACCTTGAAAACCCCAGAGGACCGGACTGCCTTGCTCATCTAAAGACTGGGACTCCCAAGAGCAGTGGTTCTGCTCAAACAGTAACAACCTCTGGTGCCAGCCAGGAACCACGAATCCAGCACACTCTGCACCTGCCCGTCCTGTGCCTGAGTGGACAAAGACCAGCGACTGTGACCCAGAATCCAGCACCCAAGGACCCACTGCGACGCTCCTGATGACCCCTGCAGCTTCACCACCAGGGACCCCTCCAATCGCGACCAGCTGAGGGTAAGATTTCCTGATGCCAAAAGACACCCCTGCGCCTCACTGCCCCCTGTGCCTCACTGCCCCCTGTGCCGAAATCCTGGGTGTCTACCTATCCTCCAAGATCCCAACTTGCCTCTCGAAGAGGTGGTCGCACCTGAAGAATCTCCGTCCCCGAGCCTGCAGCCTTTGTTCGATCTCCAGTTCCCCCATTGAAATACATTGGGCGCCTGAAGGTCCAAAAGCACCCTGCATCCAGCCGCCCGATTACCACTGGGAATGCAGCAACTATCCTACTCTACTTCCCCACTTGCCCTGAGTAAGTGACCAGGAGTTACTGACAACATAGTGAGATTAGGCGACCTCTTGCCCCACTTCAATGGCACAGCTATATTGCGCCTCCATGGCAAACTATTCAACTTATTCTCCATTATTAATCCAACATGTTCTCCAACATTTTAAACCTCTGTTATTGCTCGACTTATGCTCTGTTCCAGACGCGGGATGTAATGCCATTTTCTAAGCTTCTCATGTGAAAACTGTTCCCATCCAGACCTTGTTTAAACACGACAAAGGTACGTTCCAAGCAGGGTTCATTAAAAAACCCATTGCATTTCGGGCTACAAGCACCCCTCTTCAGGGGACACTGTAAAATTACAAAACATATCGCTGTTACCAATCAGTTTGTAAATTCTACTCGATATACAGTATGTGAAAGTCCAAATTGCTTTTTAACCCGTCTTGAGTCTCGTACTATACCCCTAGGTTCCAGTATACGTAATGACGCTGTGTTTTAATGATACACCCTTCTCTCTGTTCAACAACTTCATTTGTTTAACCCCTTATTCCCTTGGTTCTCCCCCACTCACTCCTACCCCTTCCTTATAACTATATTGGGTTGACATGTACCTTCATGCATCCCTTTTATTTTTCCCCCTTCACATTCACGTAACTCCTCCCACAACAATGGTTAAACACACTGTAGGAGAGTAGGGTCTGCAATCCTATGATCACCGCAGATTTTTGCTTTTTGCTTCTTGCTTCACTGGTTTACGACTTCGCTGGCTGTGGGCCTGCTAATCAGACCCACAGCCTTGCTGTTCTCTCACTAAATTGACACGTGTACCTTAGGTGCATTTACCAATTGGTACTGGGCCACCTTATCAGACCCTGTAACTCAGGGCATAGGTGTACCCAGGGCCTACCAGGGGCTGCAGCATGTATTATGCCACCCCTGGCTGGCCATCCAAATCTGACACAACTGGCTGCACGACAGCTGGGGCAAGGTGGTGTAATCACCCTTTGCTTTAGATATAGTATGCCTATATCTAACCCTAAAATGGACACACAGATTCCTATCAGTCACTCCTATGGCAGGCCTTGACAATCCTGAAGGCAGAGTGCTTGGAATCGTGTGAGATGGTGCTCTGGCATGAGCTGAGCCCGTCTGCAGCTTGCGGAACCAAGTCCTAATAGCTGTTCCATGATAACGCATACCATATACTCTTAAGTGCATTATAATCCTCGCGGTTATATGCTATCTTTGGTATCGCTTTATCAAAACATGTCGAGTAAGGTGTCCTACGAATTTGAATACTAACCCCTCGCCAATTCTGGCGACGGGGTTAGCATTCCACCCTTCTAGAGGGACACGACATGTATGTAACTGTGAACCCCGGTTAAAGTTAACTCGAGCCTCAACATCACAAAATGGATGCTGCCACCACAGACACAAGTCTTACCCCCTGCAGCTGGGAGTCCTTCCAGCGAGGGGAGCTTGGACAAAGGGTTTCCTGTCAGGGGCGGTGCTAGCACCATCCCAGACAGGGTTTTGTGTATCCTGGGTAGGCAGGGCTTTACAGGAAGGTGACTGCAAGTGGCACCCCGGTGCTCACTACGCATAGGCCGGCTAGAACCAGTTCCAGGGGCACACCAGCCCCTGAGCTGGGGAAAGTCCAGCATGGGAGAGGGGTGTAACCACCCCCCTTCCTGGTCCCACCCCTAGGGCAGGACCTAGTCGCGTACCCACCCCTTTCTTTAGGATAAAGGCAGGAGCGGGGACCCTTCCAAATTAGATCATCTTTGAATCCTGAAACTACTTTCTACGAAAGGAACTCTCGACTTCTTCTCTAGATTTCTCCCTTGTGACTAAGGAGTAGTCACCCTGCACCCGCAGGCACCATCCAAGAACACTGCGGTTTGCTGCACGTCCTTCCTCCGGAATCCGACTGACCAGCACGACGAGATTTGGCTTCCCTGGCACCTCTGTCCTCTACCTACCTCTACAGCTAAGCTGAGAACCGTAGGTGCGACGAGACCTCGAGGGACCGGCCATCATCAGAACTGCACGACTTCTATCCAGCACGACCGCCGAGGAATCCTCGAGTGAGTGCTTTGGGGTCCGAGAAGCCCCAACCCTGAGCAGCTCCAGCACCGAAGTTCAGCCCTCCAGCATCCACCAGATCTGCGTGGGGCCCTTCTGCTTTTTGCTGCTCACCGCGTTGTCTGGCTACTAGCCCGCTGGCTTGTGGCCTTCCCGACGACTACGACCGACGACATCATCACTGCTGGTCTAGTTGCTCCAGACTGGCCCTTGCTCCCTTCCAAAAGAGGAGCACCCCGGTCCCTCCTGGTCCACTCCAGATGCCATTTTGAGTCCACCGCGTGGGCTTGAATTTGCCAAGACTTGTTGCCCCAATCCTGGGTCCAGCGACGTCGACAGCAGCAACCATCGTGGGACAGCTCGCACCTCCATCTTGGTAGCCGACAACGCCTCCTGGTCCGTGAGACTGCAGAGCCCAGCGTCGCCCACTCACCTGGTCGAGGTGACTCCATCTGGTGCCATCCTGGTGCCCATCTAATCACTGGCTAGTGCTTCAGAACTTGGTCCCCTCTGCTTACAGGTGTCTTCCATCTTCGATCCAGGCTTGGATCCACCAAACAATCTTCACTGGTCGCCTGCCAGCAACTTCTTCTTTCAGGCTCCATAGACTGCAACGAGGATTCCCGACGTCTTTCCAGACCTATGCAGCCGCAGCCCCTGGGCTAGGTAACTTCGGCACTTCGGTGCCCCAGCATAGCCTCACTATCCAAGGGCCCAGATCCTTTTTTCGTTTTCAGCCTAACTAGTCTGGTTCGCCCGAGAACACTAACTTTGCTTTTACTAGCCTCCATAGACTTTGTCCCGCATCCCGCGTGAGAGTGCACACTCTGCACCCGAGTCCCCTAGGCCTCCTGCTAGTAATCTGAAGGTTCAGTAGTCCAGTCCTAGTGATTCCAAAGCCTATTAGTCCAGTACTTACCTGCTAGTAATTTCGCATTCCACTTTTGTAGTATATGGTTTTCCGTGCCCCTCGGGCATTTGTGTAAATTGTGCAAATTAAAGTATTTTCGTAAGAGTTTTGTTGTGTGCTTAGTACCCTGTCCTCATAAAGAGTACAGGGCTGTTGTGATCTAAATAAATACAATGTTTATTTTCATAACACTTGTGTGGTGTCCTTTCACTTGGTGTTCAAGGGATATATGTGATGGTATAACAGCTGGCTTAACACGCCCTCTAAAGTTTAGCCCGAAGACTGCTCGTATCCATGCTACTAGGATAGCTGGTCTATAAGGTTGACTTGCAACCAATCATCAATAAGGGTTTTTTGGACTGATGCAAAGTGCTCACTAGAATAGTGAACATCATATATCAGGCCAACTTCTCACACACACCTATACATAAACACTTTTCACTTCTCCCCCATCTCATTTCCAAAAGTCCTCCCACATCATCCCTTTAGCGCATTCTCGCATAAATGCATTTCACCTCTTGACTTCATTATTCACTCTGGGTATTTCCTCTTGCAAAAAATTTCCGCTTTTTTTTACATGTTCATATACCTCCTCTCTTTCACTAAGAACTTCCATCCTCTCGTCCAAAACCTCGAACTCCTCCTTCCTCCTGCTCCACTCACCTCACAACTCTTTCATTCACGTACCTGGCACGAACGTTCAAACTACTCCGTCCTTCTCCATTACAATCAGTGCATGTTAACCCAGTTGCATTTCCCCCTGGTACATCCTGATTGGTGCATCAATCAACCTTTTTCCCGCCATCTAGTCAATTACTAAATTGCTGACACGGTAAACAGACTACATTACCCATAATATTAAGTGGGGGCTTTGAAATACAAAATCACTTCATAAAAGGAAAGTTAATGATGGATAAATGCATGACACATTTAAGATTACAACAGGCAAGTTAATACCGAACACCTTTTGGGCCCAAATGACAACTGCAGAGGTTTTTATGAATGCATCTCAGTTGTGAGACCTGCGGTTATTAGTGTACCATATGGACAATGTTATCCCGAGGGTAAGGCTTTGAGTTAATCCTGTAAAGACTGGAAGTTTTGTGTTACAAAATAAAAGCAAGGATACTGGTTTAAGTTATCGTAGCCAGAGTCTATTCTAGAATCACATGATGTGCATATTTACATCAAGTGGTTGTATCTTTGCATAGTTGGAAACAATTATGTTCGAGGCATATGGGCTGCAGATGGTACATTTATGAATAGATTGCCATCTGGTGTTGGGCTCGGATGATTGCACTTGTTTTTCTCTTGGAGAAGTCTTTTGTCGTCACGAGACTGGTGAATCCTCCTTTGGGTGCTAGTGCGCATGGGCATCGGCTCCATCTTTAGATTGTTTTTTTCCGCCATCGGGTTCGGATGAGGTTCGAAGCGCTCCATTTCGACTTCGAGAAGAAGTGATATTTCGGCGCGTATTCCTTTTCCAATTCGACGGTATTATCGAACGGGCTTTCATTTCCATTTCGAGGCGTTTCGACTCCAACAATAAACATTTCCTTCTATGTCGACGAGACCGGGAGGCCTTTCTCGATGTAGTCCAGCCCGGAGTCCATGGAAAGGACTCCATTTAAGAGATGTCCAAGGTGTGGTGCTAAGTTCCCACACAAGGACTTACACGAGGTGTGCAACCTTTGCCTATCGCCTGAACACGAATCCAGGGACTGCGAAGCCTGCGCAGCATTCTCCTCCAAGTCGGCGATTAGAAACAGTCGAGCCCGAAGACACGAGGTTTCGAGAATGCAGTCGGAGACAATCCCGGAGCTGTTCGAGGCCCAGCACCTCGAAGAAGAAGAGGAACATGAAGACGAGTCGGAAGTGGACGAGCCTGATGTCGAAGAAATCGACGTTCAACAAACCGTGAGTGACGACGTCCCCTTACCAAAAAACCGACCCCGTGTGGTACCGACCCCGCCTTCGAGCCCGGTCAGACTACCGAAGAAAGTTTCCGACGCCCCGCCTTCAGGCCCGGCAACGAAACAAAAATAGAAACAAACTCTCGGCCTCCCACCATGTCGGATCTGAGAAACGGTCGACATCGACACCGAAGCTCCATACAAAGATAAGCTCGGCATCGAAACATTCCATGTCGAAACCGAAACATGCTTCGACGTCTAAGACTTACTCGACACCTAAAAAATCGGAATCGAGCTAATTCTCGGTGCCGAAAATACAGAACATTGACGGTCAGAAGCAAAGGCACCTTTCGGAACCAAGAACTTCGGTACCGACACAGGAGCAGCAGACCGATCCAAAACAAAAGACTTTGTTTATCGATCTGCAAACTGGCAAAGTGGTGACAAAATCACCAAAAAAGAGGAAGAATGAACAGCTAGAGGACAAAGCTCTTCCTCCTAAAAAGAGAACAATGGGGACAAATACAACTCCTCCCCTTTCTCCTCGACCTAGAGACACACCCTCTTCTCCTATTCCTCACACTATGCCAGCTATTCCTCCACCTTCTACACCAAGACTGTGAGAAGGTGGCCTGATATGCAGTGCTCACTATTCTAGTGAACACTATGTATCAGTCCAGCAACCCTTATTGATGATTGGTTGTAAGTCAACCTTATAGACCAGCTATCCTAGTAGCGTGGATACGAGCAGTCTAAGGCTAAAGACTCGAGAGGGCGTGTTAAGCCAGCTGTTTACCACACATATACCCCTTGAATACCAAGTGAAAGGACACCACACAAGTGTTATGAAAATAAACAGTTATTTATTTAAAGATCACAACAGCCCTGTACTCTTTATGAGGACAGGGTACTAAGCACAAACCAAAACTCTTACAAAATACTTAAGTTAGCACAGTATATACAAATGCCCGAGGGGCACGGAAAACCATATACTCTGAAAGTGGAATGCGAAATTCCTAGCAGGTAAGTACAGTACTAATAGCTTTTGGAATCGCTAGGACTTGACTAGGGAATCGTTAGATTACTTCTAGGGGGCCTAGGGGACTCGGGTGCAGTGTGTGCACTCTCACGCAAGATGCGGGACAAAAGTCTATGGTAGCTAGGAATTAGAAAGTTAGTGTTCTCGGGCGAACCCGACCTGGTAGGGAGAAAACGAAAGTAGATTCTGACCCTTGGATAGTGAGGCTATGCTGGGGCACCGAAATGCCGAAGTTACCTAGCCCAGGGGCTGCAGCTGCATAGGTCTGAAAAGACGTCGGGAATCCTCGTAGACGGACCAGGAGCCGGAAGAAAAGATGCTGGCCGGTGACCAGTGAAGAAAGTTCAGTTGGATCCAAGCCTGGATCTCGAAGATAGATGACACCTGAAAGCAGAGGGGACCAAGTTCGAGACTACTAGCCAGTAGTCAGTGGGCACCAGGAGGGCACCGGATGGTGGCCACCTCGACAAGGTGAGTGGGTGACGCTGTAGCTCGAAGATCTCGCGGACCAGGAGGCGTTGTCGGCGACCAGGATGGAGGATCGAGCTGTCCCACGAAGTTAGAAGCTGTCGGCGTCGCTGGACCCAGGATTGGGCAACAAAGCCTTGGCAAATTCAAGCCCACGCGGTGGACCTAAAATGGCGTCTGGAGTGGACCAGGAGGGTCCGGGGTGCCTCTCTTGAACAAGGAAGCAAGGGCCAGCCTGGAGCAACCAGACCAGCAGAAGAGATGTCGTCGGGCGTCGTTCAGAGGGCCACAAGCCAGCCGGCTAGTAGCCAAACAACGCGGTGCACAGCAAACAGCAGAAGGGCCCCACGCCGATCGTGGAGATGCAGGGGGGCTGACCTTGGGTGCTGGAGCTGCGCAGGGTCGGGGCTTCTCGGACCCCAAAGCACTCACCAGTGGAGGACACGGTGGGCTTGCAGTAAAGATGTCGTGCAGTCTTGGCGATCGTCGGTCCCTTGAGGTCTCGTCGCACTCACGGTTCTCAGCTTGGCTGTAGAGGTGAGTAGAGGTCAGAGGTGCCAGGGAAGCCGGGTCTCGTCGAGCTGGGTCGTCGGATTCGTGATGAAGGACTTGCAGCAGACCGCAGTGTTCTTTAGGATGGTGCCCGCTTGATGCAGGGTGACTACTCCTTAGCCACAAGGGAGAATCTTGAAGAAGAAATCGTGAAGTCCTTTCGAAGAAAGTGGTATCTTGATTCCAAAGATGATCTAATTTTAACAGGGGGCCCGCTCCTATCTTTATACTAAAAAAGGGGGCTGACCCGGTGACTAGGTCCTGCCTATGGGTGGGACTAGGTGGGGGGTGGTTACACCCCTCAGCCATGCCGGACTTCCCCAGGCCAGGGGCTGGTGTGCCCCTGGAACTGGTTCAGACCGGCCTATGCGTAGTGAGCACCGGGGTGCCACTCAGCAGTCACCTTCCTGTAAAGCCCTGCCTACCCAGGATACACAAAACCATGTCTGGGACGGTGCTAGCACCGCCCCTGACAGGAAACCCTTTGTCCAGGCTCCCCTCGCTGGAAGGACTCCCAGCTGCAGGGGGTCAGACTCGTGTCTGTGGTGGCAGCATCCATTTTGTGGAGCTGAGGCTTCAGTTAACTTTAACCGGGGTTCACAGTTACATACATGTCGTGTCCCTCTAGAAGGGTGGAATGCTAACCCCGTCGCCAGAATTGGCGAGGGGTTAGTATTCCAATTCGTATGACACCTTACTCGCCATGTTTTGATAAAGCAATACCAAAGATAGCATTTAACCGCGAGGATTATAATGTACTTAAGAGTATATGGTATGCGATATCATGGAACAGCTATTAGGACTTGATTCCGCCAGCTGCAGACAGGCTCAGCTCATGCCAGAGCACCACCTCACACGATTCCAAGCACTCTGCCTTCAGGATTGTCAAGGCCTGCCATAGGAGTGACTGATAGGAATCTGTGTGTCCATTTTAGGGTTAGGTATAGGTATACTACACCTACAGCAAAGGGTGATAACACGACTTTGCCCCAGCTGTCATGCAGCCAGTTGTGTCAGATTTAGGAGGCCAGCCAGGGGTGGCATAATACATGCTGCAGCCCCTGGCAGCCCTGGGTACACCTATGCCCTGAGTTACAGGGTCTGATAAGGTGGCCCAGTACCAATTGGAAATGTACCTAGGGTACATGGAATCCATTTTAAAGAGAGAGCAGTAGGCCTGGGGTCCTGATTGGCAGGGTCCCAGGTCGACTATGTCCAAAACCAGCTAAACACAGGGCAAAAAGTTGGGGGCAACCATAGTCAGGATGTACCTTCCTACAAAGACCATCTACACCTCAAACAGATGTAGACAGTGATACAGGCGAGGGAGAACCTCATGGGGATGACAACACTGTCCCAGATGAAGAAGACCCATGGGAGAATTATGATGCAGGGTCAGATGATAACGACCCAGAATTATACCCCTAAAAACCTTAACCACCTGATGATAATACAGGTTTTGTACAGCTGATTAATAGGGCAGCAAGATACCATAATAATAATACTACAGAAATTTCTAAAGCGCGAACAGCTACCTCGCAAGGAGGTGTCCCGGCGCTATGTAAGCAGCTCAAAGTAAACAATAAGTAAAGCCGGTGGATCAGATCTTTTGATTAAAAAGCCAAGTTTTTAAATGTTTCCTGAAACCAATCTCTGATGTTGCCGACTGAATGGCAGGCGGTAGGGCGTTCCACAGCTTCACCATGTTTGCTGAAAAGGTCCTGCCTCCCAAACGCGCCTTTCTGACTCGTGGGACGTGTAGCTGGAGTAGGGAGTTTGACCGTAAGAGTCTCGCCTGTTCATATCTAGGGAGTCTTGCTTTAAGATAGCTAAGACAGGTGCCACGGAAAGCTCTAAAAGCCAGTGTTAGCGCCTTAAATTTAATTCTGCTTGCCACCGGAAGCCAGTGCAGCTCGCGCAAATGCGGAGAGACATGCTGTTTAAAAGGAATATGTTTTATCAGCCTCGCAGCCGCATTCTGCGCGGTCTGTAGACGTTGAATCAAATATTTGGGTAAGCCCAAATATAAGCCATTTGCATAGTCCAGCTTCGAGGTGACCATCGCATGGACTACCATTTTTCGGCAGTCTTCTGGAAGCAGCACAAGGAACTTGCTCAAATTCCTCAGCTTGCTTAAGCACCCTGTTGTCACTTGCTGAATGTGGGCAGAGAAGGCCAAGCTCTCATCCCACATTACCCCCAAGTTTTTAGCCTTTGTGCTGGGGGAAGGCGCTGGTCCCATCTCAGATGGCCACCACAGATCCGGGAAAGGGCGAAGGCCTTTCCCAAAAAAGATCACCTCCGTCTTGCCAGCATTCAACTTTAATTTATTGGTGTTCATCCAGCTGGCTACATCGCGGAGGCACCCCTTAAATTTACCGAAGGCTGCCTCCGACACTTCTGAGTAGGGGAAGACGAGCTTGGTATAGTCTTCGTATGTGATTGCCGTGACCCCCCCATTTGGCAATTATAGTAAAAAGTGGTGCCAGATAAATATTAAAGAGTAGCAGGCTAAGTGCCGATCCCTGAGGACCCCACACCCCAGTCGCTTAGGTTTGGAGGAAAAAGAGCCCAACGCCACCTTCTGTGACCGGTTGGTCAAATAGGAATGAAGCCACCCAAGTGCTTTATCCTTAAGGCCAATTTCCTCTAGGCGCTGCAGAAGTCTGCCGTGGTCAACCGTATCAAATGCGGCCGATAGATCCAGGAGCACCAGCATAGCCGATGCTTCTGAATCTAGAGACCACCTAAGGTAGATTTACATACAGAACCAAATAGAGGATTTCCTTTTAGAAACGCTACCTGCTGCACAAAGAACATCAGGAACACTACCTATGCTAAAGGGTCTTCTCAATCACACAGCAGACATATTCAAAGACCCTGTGAGGGCTAGGGTATTAAACCCAAGAATTGATAAAAAATATAAGGCAGCCCCAAAGGGCCCAATATTTATCAAGGGACAGGTACCTCTGGACTCGCTTGTAGTTACAAACGCTCGAAGAAGAGCAAACTCTTTATCTACAGGCGAAGCTCCTCCTCCTGATAAGGAGTCCAAGCTAACAGATGCATCAGGCAAAAGAGTAGCATCCCAAGCAGCAAACAGCTGGCGCATAGCTAATACACAAGCGCTACTTGCACGCTATGATAGAGCGCATTATGATGAGTTAGAAAAACTCATCACACATCTCCCTAAGGAACATCAAAAAAGGGCAGACCAGCTTATACAGGAAGGGAAGATAATAACCAACACTTCCATTAAGTGCGCCTTAGACGCGGCAGAAACTGCAGCAAGATCCATCAAAACCAGTATCATGTTAAGAAGACATGCATGGCTTAGGGTATCAGGGTTCAAACAAGAAGTACAAACCTCTTTATTGAACCAACCTTTTGATCAAAAAACACTTTTCAGCTCCGTACAGATGAGACTTTAGAAAAGATGAAAAAAGACAAAAATGGCTAAATCAATGGGAGCATTACAACAGCCAACTCAAAGGGGTTCCTTTCGTAGGTCCACCTATAGAGGGAGGTCAAAGAATACAGGCACAAGCCCGCAATCTACCTCTTTTACACCAACATCACCCAGAGGTAATTCAAGAGGCAGTTACAGAGGTAAAAACAACAAGGGTAGAGGTCGCGGGAATAATAACAACCACAACTCCCCAACCCCAAAACAGTGACTTAATACAACTCCCCCCAGACCATATAACACCGGTCGGGGGACGTTTATCACACTTCCTACCTGTCTGGGAAAACATCACGTCAGACAGGTGGGTGAGACAAATTAAACAACATGGTTATTGCCTAGAACTCACAGCTACCCCACCAAACATCCCCCCCAGACAGCGTCCAATGAGTCAAGATCATCTGACATTGTTAAAACAGGAAGTACTATCACTGGTACAAAAGCATGCTATAGAGAAGGTTCCAAAACAGCAAGGGACAGGAGTATACTCTCTATACTTCCTAATTCCCAAAAAAGACGGGTCTCTAAGACCAATTTTAGACCTCAGACCTCTCAATGCATACATAAACTCGGAACATTTCCACATGGTCACGCTCCAACAAGTACTTCCTTTACTGAAGAAAGGGGACTTTCTTTCTACACTGGATCTAAGAGACGCTTACTTTCCCATCCCAATTCACAAAGCCCACAGAAAATACCTCAGGTTTGTAGTAGAAGTACAACATTATCAGTTCAAAGTCCTTCCGTTTGGGGTCACAACAGCACCAAGGGTGTTCACAAAATGCCTAGCAGTAGTTGCAGCACACCTAAGAAGACAACAAATCCATGCCTCCTCTTACTTGGACGATTGGCTAATAAAAGCCACAGGAAGAATGTCTTCAAAACACACAGAAGACCATTCAATTGCTGCACCAGCTAGGGTTTACGGTGAACTACACAAAATCCCACCCACAACCAAACAAGGTTCAACAATATCTAGGGGCTACTATAGACACAGAAAAGGCCAAAGTACACCCCAATCCAATCAGGATCCAAACAATGATCACGCTGATCCAAAAATTTCAACCACAACACTCACTAACAGCTCGAGTGTTCATGCAGCTGTTAGGGATGAAGTCCTCCTGCATACTGCTAATACCATATGCCAGACTACAAATGCGTCCACTGCAAGAGTGTCTAGCGACACAGTGGAATCGGGCTCAAGGTCCGATTACAGATCTGGTGTTGGTAGACAACCGCACACATCGCTCTCTGAAGTGGTGGAACACAACAAACATTTCCAAAGGGCGGTCGTTCCTAGAACCGATTCCACAAGTGATACTAACAGCGGATGCATCGCTCACCGGAGGGGGAGCGCATATGGAGAAATATACAGTGCAGGGAAAATGGAGTGTACAGCAAAAAAGACTGCACATCAATTATCTGGAACTACTAGCAGTGTTTCTAGCATTAAAAGCTTTTCAAATGCAAATCCTCAACAAAGCAGTCCTGATCAGAACAGACAACATGACTGCAATGTATTATATTCAAAAACAGGGGGGGACACTCTCTCTCCAACTATCCAGACTAGCACAGGACATTTGGAGATAGGCCATTCCTCAAAAGATCTATCTGTTAGCCGAACACCTACCAGGAGTTCAGAAACAGATAGCAGACATCCTAAGCAGAGAGTCAGAACAAATACACGAATGGGAACTGCACAACCAAATACTGCAGCCATTCTTCCAAAGATGGGGAAAACCAGAGATAGATCTCTTTGCCACTCATCAGAACGCAAAATGACAAAACTTCGCATCCAGGTACCCACACCACCTGTCACAGGGCAATGCGCTATGGATAAATTGGTCCAACAAATTTGCTTACGCTTTTCCCCCTCTCCCACTAATTCCATTAGTGGTTCGGAAACTGCAACAACATTCAATGACAATGATACTAGTAGCACCCACGTGGGCAAGACCGCCGTGGTTCACCACGCTCCTGCAACTCTCACAGGTGCCACATCAAAAGTTAACATTACCCATGCACCTTACATAGAACCATGTAGAAATAATGCACCCAGATCCCAAACAATTGAACCTAGCGATCTGGCTCCTGAAGTCCTAGAATTTGGATACTTAGATTTACCTCCAAACTGTATGGAAATAATTAAGCAAGCAAGACGTCCTACCACCAGAGCATGCTATGCAGCAAAGTGGAAAAGGTTTGCTGTATACTGTAACGGTAACAACATCAACCCGCTGGACGCATCCACTAAACAGATTATTTGCTATTTACTACACTTGCAGCAATGTAACCTTGCTTACACCTCTATTCGAGTACATCTTGTAGCTATAGCGGCGTACCTACAAAACAGACATCTTTCCCTGTTTAAAGTACCAGCAATAAAAGCTTTCATGGAAGGCCTCAAGAGTCATTCCACCAAGACTACCGCCTTCCCCAGTCTGGAATCTCAACATAGTACTTACCGGACTAATGGGACCACCTTTCGAACCTATACATAGGTGTGAAATACAATTCCTCGCATGGAAGGTGGCCTTTCTTATAGCTATTACTTCACTCAGAAGAGTAAGTGAATTGCAAGCATTTACAATACAAGAACCAATTCTGCAGTTACACCAAAATAAAGTGGTTCTTTGAACATACCCAAAATTCTTGCCTAAAGTAATTTCAGCATTCCACATGAATCAGCCAGTGGAACTACCAATCTTCTTTCCAAAACCACAGACGGTAGCAGAAAGGGCCTTACATACATTGGATGTCAGAAGGGCGATATAGTACCACATAGAAAGAACACAAACTTTCAGAAAGACAAAACAACTATTTGTAGCGTTTTCTCCTACACATAAGGGCAATCCTATCTCTAAAGCAGGCGTTTCCAGGTGGATTGTATAATGTATACAAATATGCTACTTAAAAGCAATGAGGACATTAACTGTTCCTCCTAGAGCTCACTCTACACGTAAACTGGGAGCATATATGGCATTCTTAGGAAACCTTCCTCTGGATGACATATGCAAAGCAGCTACCTGGGTTACACCGCATACCTTCACAAAACACTACTGTGTAGATGTGCAGGCAACACAACAGGCTAGAGTGGGACAAGCTGTACTAAAAACTTTATTTCAGACTGTTGCAACAGACACTGGTGACCACCGCTAGGGAGATAACTGCGGTATAGTCTATTCATAAATGTACCATCTGCAGCCCATATGCCTCGAACGGAATACACTTCTTACCAGTATGCATCTGTTCTTGGCATAGAGGTCTGCAGAGTGGTACATGCCCTCCCAGCCTCCCCGGAAACCTGTGTCTGTTCCAACACTATCTTATTTAGGTACACTTACATGGGCATTTCTATCTGTATTCTATCATACTACTCCATCTAACCCTACTATGGCAAAACAATCTTAGGATGGAGCCGATGCCCATGCGCACCCAGCACCCAAAGGAGGAGTCACCAGTCTTGTGACGACAAAAGACTTCTCCAAGAGAAAAACAAGTGTAATCATCAGAGCCCAACACCAGATGGCGATCTATTCATAAATGTACCACTCTGCAGCCCTCTATGCCAAGAACAGATGCATACTGGTAAGTAGCATATTCCTTCTTACAGATATATCGTTACCGAAGGTAAGTAACTTGTGCATCTCTTTTCCTGATGTCATTAGGCCACCTAAATACTGAATTTAGGGGGTACTTAGGGAAGTATAGGGTAGTAGCCAATGGGCTACTTATGCCTAGGGTCACTTCACCCCCTATATAACTACTTTCTGTTGGGAGTGAGAATAACCCTGTCCCAGAGTTCATAATTTCGCCACATACAAGATGGTTTATTTTATTTATTTATTTTGAAAGTTTTATATAGCGCGAACAAGATCTTTGCAGATATCAGAGCGCTTTACAAGGGCACGGGGTGATGGAGTAATAGAATGTAATAGTTGAGGTAGTTAGGTACAAGGTGCATAGTTACATAGGTAGGTCAAAAAACAGGAGGTAGATCATAGGTGAGGTAGTGTCAGTACAAGGTGCATAGTCAAACAGTTGCGCCAATAATATAAAAGTACAAAAATAGGCATATACTTGTTTAAGCGTGCTAAAAAGTGTTTTTGGAGATAACATAAAGGTGGGCATAGTTAAGGTAGGTGCGTGCAGGATGTATAGTCACAGGTGCATCAGTAGTACAAAAGTAGGGATGGTTGAGGTGGTGTAGGTACAGTGTGCAAAGTCAGACAGGTGCGTCAACAATATATCAAAATACAAAGAGGGAACATATACAATCACATAAGTCAAAATACAAGTATTACAAGTAGACCAAGGGGTCAGGCAGGTATTACGGAGCGGATTCATGAGAAATACAGAATAATAGATCATGTGTATTTAGCCATGAGGATCGCTTTTACTTCTTTCTTAAACAGTTTGTTGGAGGAGATGAGCCTGGTTTCAGGAGGGAGTGAGTTCCAGATCCTGGGTGCCATTCCTGAAAAGGAGCGTTTATAAGTTTTTTCCTTCCTGAATCTTCGAGGCTTCAGCAGAAGATTGTTTGCGCTTCTAGCCACCCGAGATTGTCAGCTTTTATTATTATTATTATTATTATATGAAACTTGTAACGCGCTCAGCTTACCCGGGGGCATCCCGGCGCGATTTTGAGTGAGGTAGGCGGGTGAGTTCATGTGTACAGCCATGTGAGTCATGCAGGCGATTTTCAGATGTATTCTGGCTTCAAAAGGTAGCCAGTTCAGTGATTTAAAGTCAGGGGAAATATGCGAGTGTTTTTTTGAGCCAGTGATGAGTCTCGCTGCAGCATTAAGGGACGCTCTTAGGGGTGCCGTTGTAGTTAGGGGGAACCTGCAGAGGGCGGTGCTTCCGTATTCTATGTGCGGGATGACTATAGATTGTACTGCAGTTTGGAAGTCTTTGGCTGGAAGGAAGGGTTTAAGTTTTCTCAAGGTATTGATTTGGAAGTTCGCTCCTTTGGTTGCTTTGCTGATGTGCTGCTGCATGTTGAGATTGGCGTCAAGTGTTATGCCTAAGGATTTTGCTGAGTCTACGACGGTAGGTTGTACATTTAGAGCCGTTAAGTGCTTAAGCCATGTTTGAGCCGCAGAGAGAACCATGGTGAAATCAGTCTGTTCGAGGCATTTTGTAGGAAAGTGGGTTTCTGTTTCAGTAACCTCCCCACTTTTTGCCAGACTACTGATGCACTTTTTCTTGGTGTGCCCTAGGTCCCTGCCAATCAGGTTCCCAGGGCCTGTGTTTTCTCCAAAGCTAACCCAATTGCCACCTCTGGCCACATGTCCGCCCCTGGTAAATGGTACCATAGGTACCCAGGGCACTGTGACAGTGGCGGCTGGTGACATTTCAAAGTGGTGGGGCGTAAAATGCTAATCATACTGCACCGTAGCGAGCGAGCGAGCCTGAACCCCCCAAGGAGGGTTCGGGGGGATTTCCCCCCGAGAAAATTTTGAAAAAATAGTGGGAAAATGGTGCATTTTCAAGCAAATTTGAGGAAGCAGGAAGGTTAATAAAGGTTATCTATGGGTCCAGCAGGCAGGTCTGCGTGGGTCTTGCTTTTGTGACTGGTGGCCTGCTTCTATACTCCTCCTTACTCACTGCAGGGGCCTGATGGGAGCATGTAGGCTTTACTGCTTATTGCAGATTGGTGATCACATGGACTAACAGTTAAGGAGCAGTGGGAAACGGTGGGGGAATATGAATTTTGTGGCACAGAAGGCAATTGTGGTCAATGAAAAATGAAGTGGAACAGAAGTAGGAAACCTAGTGAAGCGGAGGGCAGGATATATGAGAAAAGAGACAAGAGCAAGACTGAGAGAGCGTTGGAGACGGAGCACGGCACACACCTGAGACAGACACATACTATATGGCAAGTACACACACCAGAGGTGCAGCACACACCTGGGACACACACTGCCAAGCACACACACAGGCACAGCACACAGCTGGGACAGACACACGCTCTCTGCCAAGTACACACCGGGGACAGACAGACACTGACACACATACACACTGCAAAGCACACACATCAGAGGAGTAGCACACACCAGGGACAGTCACACTTTCTCTGCCAATTTCCCTAGCTTCCCATCATCGGTGTCACTCTCATTTGGAATGTACCTGGCTGCTCATCATGGTGTCACTTTCAGTTGGAATGTGCCTGCCTCCCCATCATCTGTGTTAATCTCAGTTGGAATGTCCCTCCCGTGTCTTCAGTGGTGTCACTTTCACTTGTAATGTCTCTGGCTTCTATTCATCAGAGTCACTTCCAGCTGGAGTGCCCCTGGCTTCTTTTCATCGGTGTCACTACCAGGTGGAATGTCCCTGGCTTCTCATCAGCTGTGTCCCTACCAGTAGGAATGTCCCTGGCTTCTCATCATCATTGTCACTCTCAGCTATAATGTCCCTGGCGTTATATCATTGGTCTTACTCTCAGCTCAAATATCCCTGGCTTCCCATCATAAGTGTCACTCTCAGTTTCAATGTCCCTCGTTTCCCATCATCCATGTCACTCTTAGTTGGAATGTCACACATCAGACATGCAGCACACACACACACTGCCAAGCATACACACAGGTGCAGCACACACCAGGGACAGACACACGCTCTCTGCCAAGTACACACCGGGGACAGACAGACACTGACACACATACACACTGCAAAGCACACACATCAGAGGAGTAGCACACACCAGGGACAGTCACACACTCTCTGCCAAGTACACACATCAGACATGCAGCACACACACAGCGCCAAGCATACACACAGGTGCAGCACACACCAGGGACAGACACACGCTCTCTGCCAAGTACACACCGGGGACAGACAGACACTGACACACATACACACTGCAAAGCACACACATCAGAGGAGTAGCACACACCAGGGACAGTCACACACTCTCTGCCAAGTACACACATCAGGCATGCAGCACACACACACTGCCAAGCATACACACAGGTGCAGCACACACCAGGGACAGACACACACACACACACACTCTGCCAAGCACACATCAGGCCCAGACACACACACCTAGTATTCTGCCAAGCACACACATCAGAGGCGTAGCAGTAGCACACACCAGGGACAGACACACACTCTTCTCTCTGCCAAATACACACATCAGAGGCGCAGCACACACCGGGGACAGACGCACACTACCAAGTACACACACACACATTAGAGGCGCGCAGGACACCCCAGGGACAGGCACACAAACTCTCTGCCAAATGCACCCAGGGACAGACACACACACACACTCTGCACTTATACCCCTACACTGCTCCAGGACAGAGACCCGGGCGCTGTGGCCTGAGGCAGACAAGAGGGCTCTGTCCCTGGCATAGGGAGCGATTCACCAATCATCAGATCCGGGGCCCCAAGACTCTTAAGGGCCCTTGTCGGGGCCGAATACCACATTTACAGGTCACAAAGGCCACTGCGCCCTATAAACACCCCACTTCCAGCAAAGGCTGGATGAGGCAAAGGGCAAAGGCTGCATTAAGGGTGATGCGTCAGACGGCCGGATGCCTTGGGCATTAATTTGTACTGGCTGTTCTGCTTGAACCAACTCTCCTGTAAGGCATCAGGAAAGCAGGAAATTATGCAAGCCATGGGGTTAGCAGAGTAATCAAGAAGCTGCACTTGTGTGATATTAATAATACACGGGCCTGTTGTTCATGAATGGATGGATGCACAGGGCCCCTTAACAGAACAAGCTCCTCCCCATGGGGATCTCGGTTTACCAAAGGCACAAAACATCGGATGGTTTCCAAAGACTACTCCACACACAGCCTCATAAGAAAGATTTAAAGTACATAAGAGAAAAGGAGCGAGAAAGTAAACACACATCAAGTAAGACTGAAGGAAAGAAACTTTATTAAGACTCCGCATGGGTGCTCGCATACCGCAGAGTGTCGCAAGCAGCACAAAGCATTGCACCAATAAACTAACTTACCCTTCTAAAAACCTGCAGATGCAGTGCAAAACTGGACAGTGACACACAAGCGCCCGCACCGCTCTAGTAAATAACTGGTCTAGCAACAATAATAGGTAAAAGCATTTTTAGGGACCGGTTTGACAAAGCCTCCTTCAGCTGAGCCCATATTCCATGATTTAAACACACATTCTGGAATGTGGAGCCCTCCGCTCCGGAGAGAGAATTAGAGCAATACAACAGAATGTTCGAGGCATGTGGGCTGCTAAATTCATATCTTTGCATTAGATCGCCACCTAGTGTTGGGTCCGGATGATCGCACATTGTTGTCCTGGAAGAGTCTTCGAAGTATCCTGAGATGGGTGGCTCCTCCCCTGGACTACAGTGCGCATGGGCATCGGCTCCATCCCCAGATTGTTTTTTTCCGCCATTGGGTTCGGATGCGGTCTCGACGTCTCTCCGTCGGAACCGAATAAACATCATTTTTTACGGCCAAAAGGCTTTGGGTTCTTTACGTCGGTATTGTTTGCGTACGGTCTCGAGTTCCTTCCGTCTCTCGGAGCCGGAATCACCGGAGTTTTCTTACAACTCTTCGGACATCGAGGCCTTCTCATCGCGACTCGACACTAAGTTCCCAACATGGAGCGGAGTCCGTTTAAACTCTGTCCGCTCTGTGGGTCCAAATACCCACATATAGATGTACACCCGGTCTGTAATAAGTGCCTTTCGCCAGACCATGACGAAGGAAGTTGCCGGGCCTGTGCGAAGTTCAGGTCGAAGAAAACTCTCACGATTCGGCGCGCGGTGCGCCTTGTGGCCAAACAGGCGGCCCCGGATCCAGATAACATCTTCGGCGACCAAGAAGAAGAGGACCAGAGCCATCATCTTCAAATCTCCCCGCCTGAGACGGAGGTCGAGGCCGATCCGGAATATGACGACGACGGAGTCGTGGGTCAGGGCCTTGAATACGTCGACGAGGTAGGGGACGACGTGATGGTTTATGGGGCCGAGGAAGATAGCTCAGGGGACGAGCTATGCCCCGAAGTTGAAGAACATCAGGAGGGGGTCGCGGGATCGCCTGTCGGCCTTACCCAAGACCCTGTAGCGCAAGCCACGGCCCCGCCTGTCGGCCCGGCCACGGACATACTTGCTGCGCCTAGGGTTTCGAAACCGAAACTGAAAGCAACGGTCTCGACTGCACCTAAAATGGCCGAGCCGAAACCGAAACCGAAAGTGAAGGACTCGAACGTCCCTAAGATGGCGGTCGCAACGGCAAAAACAAGTAAACCGGCGGCCTCATCGACTCCGTCGACCTCCGGTCCGCAGAAGTCGAAGAAACACGGCGATTCCACAGGGTCGAAATCGGCGCCGGAGGAGAGATCCTCTAAGAAGGGTGGCACGCACAAGACAAGCGCGCCGGCGAAGCCTGCTAAAGCAACCGACACAGCACCGGCTCCAACGGGGACATCTGCGCGTCGCTCCAGCTCGGGGTCGGCGCCGTCCATCCCTCCAAAAGACCAACGGAACGTCGCATCCGAAGGCAAGGCCACCTCGTCGGTGCCAAAGACATCGGTCACCGACGCATCTCTCGTGGCTGCTTCACTACAAAGAATTAAGGACAAGGTTTTTTCCTCGTCGACGCCAACGCCATCGACGCAGAAGGCGGCAGATGTCCCGGTCAAGCCGGCAAGCAAGCTCCTCTTCCTTCTACCGCCAAAAGTGGTGCCAAAGGCCTTTTCCTCGAAATCGACGCCAAAGAAGTCGGATTCTTCTACGGCGGGGACATCTTCGGGTCAAGTGCTCGACCCTGAAGAGGATTCGGAGTGTTTTATAGACGCGGACACGGGGAAGTTAACCCTTTATAAAAGGAAGATCACTTCGCAGCCGGTGGAATCCTACGTCATTCCCCTAAAGAAGAAGAAGTTTCCACAGGACGCCTCTGTCCTCATGGAACCTATTCCGCCTCCTCTGGGAAGGAGCCCAACACCGTCTCCAGACCACTCTGACAGTGGGGACTATGGTGAAGATGAACAATACACGTTCCCAGTAAATGAACCTGATGCACAGCCAGATTCTTATTATGGCATTGGGGAACAAGGCAACCAAGATGTGGGGCAAGACCCACAGTCCTTCAGTACACGTGCATCCCCTACGGAGGATTCTGCAGGTTTTCATGCACTAATTGAGAGGGCAGCTGCTAATCATGATGTGGACATGCATGCTGACCCAGTTGAGGAAGACTTTCTATTCGACACGTTTTCAGTTTCGGAAAGAAATGTAAAGACACTGCCTATGCTCAAAGGGGTCCTCAAGCACGCTGCGGACATCTTTAAAGAGCCTACCAGGGCGAGGGTGGTCAACCCACGTATTGAAAAAAAGTACAGACCAGCGCCTGCAGACCCTGCATACATTCGAGGACAGTTGCCGCTTGACTCCTTGGTGGTAGCAAACGCACGCAAGAGGGCCAACTCCCAAACAACGGGTGAAGCTCCTCCCCCGGATAAGGAGTCCAAAGTGCTGGAGGCAGGAGGCAAAAGAGTGGCTGCACAGGCTGCCAATTTCTGGCGTATTGCAAATACACAGGCACTACTGGCACGTTATGATCGATCACATTACGACACACTAGAGCAGATTGTAGAACACCTGCCTCCGCAGTTTCAAGAAGGCACCAAAATGATTATACAAGAGGGACAACTGATCTCCAACGCGGCCATAAAGTGCGCACTTGATGTCGCTGACACAGCCGCTAGGGCCGTTAACACCAGTGTCATGCTCAGAAGACAGGCTTGGCTCCGCATATCGGGGTTCAAACCTGACATTCAAACAACCATACTTAATCAACCAGTCAATCCGGATAGACTGTTTGGTCCAGATGTTGACACCACCCTGGAAAAGATTAAAAAGGACACTGAAACTGCTAAATCGATGGGGGCCCTACAATCTCAGCAGTTTCGGGGCAATAATTTTCGTCGCTCAGGTGCCCGTGGAGTCACCAGAGGACAGATGGGTCA
This sequence comes from Lissotriton vulgaris, assembly GCF_964263255.1. Classification (NCBI taxonomy): domain Eukaryota; kingdom Metazoa; phylum Chordata; class Amphibia; order Caudata; family Salamandridae; genus Lissotriton; species Lissotriton vulgaris. Next base: position 868,539,330 of record NC_141699.1, read on the forward strand.
ACAGTCACAGTTCCCTAGAGGTGGAGCACAGTCCTCGTACCCCAAACAAAACAAGAGGGGCTACAGGGGAAACAGCAACAAAGGACGTGGCAAAGGAGGCAACAATTCACGCTCCTCTGCCCCAAGCAACCAGTGACTCTCTGTCACTGCCCCCCGACCATTTAACACCTGTCGGGGGGAGAATACAACAGTTCCTGCCCGTCTGGACCAACATCACCACAGACAGGTGGGTGCGACAGCTTATCCAGTACGGTTATTGTCTAGAGTTAAAGTCCACTCCACCCAACATTCCACCAAGGCAAAGGCCTATGTCCGCAGAGCACTTGCACTTATTGCAGCAGGAAGTGTTGGTGATGCTGCAAAAAGGGGCAATCGAGCTCGTGCCAGTGGGGGAGGAAGGCACAGGGGTTTATTCTCTGTACTTCCTCATTCCAAAAAAGGATGGATCTCTACGGCCAATTCTGGATCTCCGTCCCCTCAATCTGTACATACTGTCAGAGCATTTCCACATGCTCACACTGCAACAGATTCTTCCTATGTTAAACAAAGGAGACTTCTTAGCAACCTTGGATCTCAAGGATGCTTATTTCCACATTCCGTTACATCCGTCCCACAGGAAGTACCTCAGGTTCACTATCCAGGGCACGCATTATCAGTTCAAAGTCCTACCCTTCGGAGTCACAACTGCCCCAAGGGTCTTTACCAAGTGTCTGGCGACTGTAGCAGCGCACCTCAGGAGGCAGAACATCCATGTCTACCCCTACCTCGACGACTGGCTCGTTCAAGCCAGATCGGAACAGCAGTGCGCCGCGGACATGTCGACTACCATTCACCTCCTTCACGACCTGGGTTTCTCGTTGAATTACCCGAAGTCACACCTTCAGCCGGCACACGTCCGGCAGTTTCTGGGTGCGACAATCAACACCCTGACGGCCTCGGCACAACCAAACCAGGTCAGGATAGACGGCATGCAGTCCTTAATCCAGAAGTTCAGACCGGGACACTCGCTTCCAGCAAGAGTGTTCATGCAGTTGATAGGCATGATGGCCTCCTGCATCTTCATAGTCCCTCACGCACGGTTGCATATGCGCCCGCTCCAGGAGTGCTTAGCAAATCAGTGGACACAGGCTCAGGGACAATTAACAGACCTAGTGTTGGTTACCAGTCGGGCATACAACTCTCTGCATTGGTGGACTCCACACAACCTTTGCAAGGGCCGACTGTTCCAGGAGCCAGTGCCACAGGTTATCCTGACAACGGACGCATCTCTCCAGGGATGGGGAGCACACCTGCTCACTTACACAGTGCAGGGACTATGGACGACGCAGCAACAGAAGATGCACATCAACTATCTAGAACTGATGGCGATCTTCATGGCGCTCAAGTCCTTCATTGTACATCTGTGCAACAAAGTGGTGTTAGTCCGGACGGACAACATGACCGCGATGTACTACATCCAAAAACAGGGGGGCACCCACTCACCACAGCTGTCTCACCTGGCTCAGAGCATGTGGAAGTGGGCCATTCAGAGGAACATCTTCCTCATGGCAGAACACCTCCCGGGGAAGGACAATCAGATGGCGGATCTGCTCAGCAGATACAGTCATCAAATGCACGAGTGGGAGATACATCCATCGGTACTCCAGCCGTACTTCCAAAGGTGGGGGCGTCCAGACATAGACCTGTTCGCCACAAGGGAGAACGCAAAATGCCAAAGCTTCGCCGCCAGGTTCCCACACCCCCAATCGCAGGGCAATGCGATATGGATGAACTGGTCAGGCAAATTTGCTTACGCTTTTCCCCCGACACCCCTGATACCACTGGTGGCGAGGAAACTACGGCAACACTCCATGACACTCATCCTAGTGGCTCCAACGTGGGCGCGCCAAGCATGGTACACCACGTTCCTCGAGCTCTCAGTGGTCCCGCATCAAAGACTGCGCCTCACGCCCAGACTTCTGACGCAGAACCATGGAGAAATTCAGCATCCAGATCCGCAACAGCTCAACCTAGCGATCTGGCTCCTGAAGTCTTAGAGTTTGGATACCTGAACCTACCTCCTGAATGCATGAACATCATCAAGGAGGCGAGGAAGCCGTCAACCAGAGCATGCTATGCCGCAAAATGGAAGCGTTTTGTCATTTACTGTGCAAGCAATGACATAAACCCGCTAGATGCGTCTATCCCTAACATCATTTGCTATCTGTTACACCTTTACAAGTGCAAACTAGCGTACACTTCTATTCGGATACATCTATCCGCCATCGCAGCTTACCTTCAGAATAGGCAGCATCTCTCAGTCTTCAGGGTGCCTGCCATTAAAGCGTTTCTTGAAGGCCTGAAACGAGTCATTCCCCCAAGAACACCGCCAGCTCCCGTGTGGAACCTCAATGTGGTCCTCACCAGGCTGATGGGACCACCGTTTGAGCCAATGCACTCGTGCGAACTGCAATTCCTAACGTGGAAAGTTGCTTTCCTAATTGCCATTACGTCACTAAGACGCGTAAGTGAGTTGCAAGCACTCACGATACAAGAGCCTTTCATCCAGATTCATCCAAATAGGGTGGTACTACGTACTAACCCCAAATTCCTTCCAAAGGTGGTGTCACACTTTCATCTCAACCAAACTATCGATTTGCCTGCATTCTTCCAAAACCCACAAACAGTGGCGGAGAGGATGCTCCATACCTTAGACGTACGGAGGGCATTGATGTACTACATAGACAGGACACAACACTTTAGGAAGACAAAACAACTCTTTGTTGCCTTCTCACCACAACACAAAGGCAACCCAATTTCCAAAGCAGGAATAGCCAGATGGATTGTTAAGTGCATCCAAATCTGTTATCATAAAGCCAAGCGCACTTTAACAATACCCCCAAAGGCACACTCCACACGCAAGTTGGGGGCATCCATGGCTTTCCTTGGAAACATTCCTCTAGAGGATATTTGCAGAGCAGCCACGTGGGTTACACCACATACCTTTACAAAACACTACTGTGTTGATGTACATTCCAAACAGCAAGCGGCTGTAGGGCAGGCTGTTCTCAAGACACTTTTTCAGGTTTCTGCAGCTGGCACGGGCAACCGCCGCTGATGGAGGGACTGCTATGTATTCTATGCAAAGATATGAATTTAGCAGCCCACATGCCTCGAACTGAATATGCTACTTACCAGTATGCATCTGTTCTTGGCATGTAGGGCTGCTAACATTCATATCGCCCACCCTCCTCCCCGGTGCCTGTCGCAGCTGCAGATATACTATTGTATTCAATCATTAGCATGGACATCCTTTACACTTGCCACTCCATCCTCTGCCACAATGGCGAAAAACAATCTGGGGATGGAGCCGATGCCCATGCGCACTGTAGTCCAGGGGAGGAGCCACCCATCTCAGGATACTTCGAAGACTCTTCCAGGACAACAATGTGCGATCATCCGGACCCAACACTAGGTGGCGATCTAATGCAAAGATATGAATGTTAGCAGCCCTACATGCCAAGAACAGATGCATACTGGTAAGTAGCATATTCATTATTGTGCACACTACACATCCCCATATGATAGTGAATAGAAGCATGGACAACTAGGTTTGGAAAAAAATCAGCACACAATTACCAGATAATTGTCCTACAATGCAAACTGTAGCTACAGTTAACAATAACATTACAAAGAAAAATATATATTGGAATACAGAGTGGAAGCACCGCCAGTGCTCAGTAGGTTCTTCTTTGGATGTGTGTCTGGAGCTTTTCCCTCACCCACAAATAAGACAAAAACATGTCAGTGAAGCCTCGGCTGCATACATTGCATGCGTTAATGCATATACTATGCATTTATGAATGGGTGGCAAAATATTTTATTCTCTCTGACAACTCATACCATTTCGTGTTATTCCAAGGTGCCGTTCACTGCTCTGATTGTACACTGTGAAGCCACCCCATATTTACATCGTTAGCTCTCTGAACTGGTACTATCAGACGCAACTCTAAAATGCCTTTAGGCAAAACCAATAACCCTAAAACTTTAACGTTCCTAAATGGCACGCACGTCTGTCTTGCTTTCAATCTACTGTTTACATTACTTTAAAGTGATCCTGCAATGATCTCGCTGCCCTGTAATGGAGGGAAAATGCTCTCCTCTTCCCTCGGACTTTCACAAGCGCTTAGCTTTTGCAGTCTCTGTTCTAAAGAGCAAGAATTTTTATAAAATTGACCCTACAAAGTATTCCATGCATCAGCTGATACGGTATGCGATCAACACACTATGAGGCACAGGTGCCTAATTGACTTTTACTTCACATAAACATATGTTTATTTTTGCAAATCCTGCGTTCCTATTTGATCCTCTATTACCGTGTTGGTCATGCATAGGAGTAATGAATCGTGAGCTCTTATTGGGAAAGGCATTAACGCTACAGCACATTCCATGTGTAAGGCAAATGTATTCAACTGGTATTTTGCTGAGTCATCAACTCAATAGCATGCTTAAGAAAAAACTGCTGATTCAACATTTGCAGGGGGCAATTACTCATGATCTCATTTGGGGCTAAAGCTCAAATTCGATTATTTATTTATTAAGACCACACATTTAGAATTCATAGATGTAAACGTATGGACAATAAATTGGTTGTGAAAGAATGTTCATGTATTTTTTATGAAGAGAACATCTTGTACCATCAAGGCCTCCCTTAAACCTAGAACCTAAATTATTCAGCTGTGATGATCCAAGAATGCAGGGTTTGTGATAAGCAAGATACATGTGTACGGCTCTACAACTAAGATATATGCCTGCAAATGCTAATATAAGATCACTTTTTAGCCATTTATGATGAAAGGATTGTCACAGAAGACTGGTAAAGGGGATAGGTTTGTGTACGTAAAAATGGATACCAACATCATTTGTTCAAGTCACATATCATCCCTATCAAAAGGGCAGGAAAGACCATAGGGTTGAGCATTTGTTTTTCTTTTATTGTACCCAATGCAAAGGTCTGTTGGAAACTTCGATTTGGCAAACCTTTTTGATTTCCCTACTCCGTGTAACAAAATGAGCCTATTATAAAATGTACTAGGTTAAAAATAATGCTGTTCTCCTATGCAGACCGATTAGCACTCTCAAAAAGGTAAACCTGGAGATATACATTCTGGTTACATTTTCCACTATGCATAGAAAGTCTGAGCAATAGGAAAGTTTGTACAGAAACCTTCTGCATATATTTTCTAGCTTGACTGCAGTTGATCATACTGAAAAATACTTAACTACTATGTGAGAATCTCTCTATGCAGAAAATATCTTCAACTGGGTGAAGACAAACCAGGAAGCACTGCAAACCAACTGAAGTGGAACTATCGATACACCTCTGCAAAATCATGCCAAAACCTTTCCATCGGATACCCCTGGAAGGCCAGGTGTTTCATTTAGAGCCGGAGTCCAGAGAGATACTCACTCATTGAGCCTTAAAGAGCGACCGTCAGCGAGAACAAACATATACGGGTGCTGCTTAGAAGCAATGCTGAAAGATGCTGGCCATAGCAAGTATTGACCCGAAAGGTGTCAGCACTGTCTGACTGACAAGGAACGATGAGGAAGCTAAACTAGCCTAGTGGGTGCTATCCCCAGTAATGTCCACGAGGAGACCTGGGTGCGCAAATTAAAGACATTCACTCCTATGGTTTGCACATTAGCAGATGATTAATTTGATATCCTGGACAATAGTTTTCTCAGAGCTTCTATACACTTGGGACTTGCATGCAGCAGTAACACGAGCTCACAGGGCCCCTTTACTGTCATTAGTCCACATTCTTCTGTGCATTTGAAACGGCAAGCCTCGGGGAGCTTTTAAAAAATGAAAAGTGTATTTATTTATTTCCCACATTTCGCCACATAATGACAAACCTTCAATAGAGGAGGGACATATGCTGTGTCAATGAGTCAGCAGAATTAATCAGCTTCTTTGTAGACCCGCAATACTGGTTACGATATTTTTTCTATGTGTCTGTACTGTTGCCTCTGATCTTTCCGACGGCAAGATTAAGTAAATGTATTACCTATCAGTTACAGGTCTAATATAGCATAAAATTGCAATTGCTTGTAAAAAAAGTGTAAGAACAAGTAATATAGTGAAATTAGCGCAAACTGGATTAGTGTATTAACATTATGATAACACAAACAACGTATTTGCAATGATAAGACTCTGTTATAAGTGTCAGGCCCCTGCCATGCAGCCGGTAGGATTTACTCGACTTCTTTTTGCCTCTGGTGTCTTGGGATGCATTGTACTATGGCTCTGGAAACTGAACCCTAACCCTTTCTACACTTAACACTCGGGGTAGCAGGCAAATAGCATAGCAGTGACTGTGACTTGTTAACTTCGGGATGGCACTGGCAGAGGAGGCCTGACCTCACCTGGCACAGTAAAAAAACTTATGTGGATCGCGGTGGTGGTGGTAACCGTGACGTCGAGTATCTGGAACTTCTCTCTCTCTCTCTCTCTGGTGGTCTGCTCCGAGTCCTCGATGTATGTCTTCCGTTCCGACCGACGCAGCAGCAGGAGACAGGAGACAGGAGAACTCACACTAAGCACCAGGCGGTCCGATCCGTCCGTAGTAGATGTAGGCAGGCAGGACGGCTGATCACTACTTCTGCTTTCAGTTTCACTGTTAGTTGTTGTTGTGCAGCACGCCACCATCCTGCTGCAGCAGCCAATCCTGGCGCAGCGTTAACAGCGCCACTGCGCCAGGATTGGCTAACGAGCAGCCTACTATCTGCCCATATTGTGCCCGGGACCCCGGGTCCCTGCCTGTGTCTCTGGGTGATATGGAGAGGGGGGGAGGGAAGGTGTACCATTGTACGCATGCGCGGGTCAGTCTCACTACTGCCTTCTCCTGGATTTCATATGCGCAGTGTTGTGTCATACACTATTCTGGCTGCCTGTGCGCCGCAGCCCCGCCCCCCACCCCACGGCCCACTTCCTTAAAGATGCCCGATTCTGTCGGTCCGGTAGTGCGCTTGAGTCAGTGCGGCGCCGGTATTTAAAGAAAAACTTTTTTTAATGCATGATTGTTGGCACTGCAGTGCGGTCGTCCATGGATAGTGGGGCAACGCCCCAACGCCCCCAATGGACGCACCGCCACTGCACTGTGACCCGAGAAGGCCTCTCAGGGCTGCAGCACTTATCTTATTGTGCCACCCTTCGAGGCCCTGTACTCTGAGACTCGCACACTGCATTTGCAGGCTGCATGTGTTGGTGCAGAACAAAGTGAAGAGTCGACATGGCACACATTCCTGTGTGCCATGCCCACAAACCACTCCCCTGGCATATATCCATCGCCCCTCTAGCTGGGTGCCCTATGCCAGTGGAGAGGGTACAGGTGCATGAGCCCTGTACCCCTACAGTATCCAGGTCCATTCCTGGGCACTGTAAGTGCAGTGCTGCCATTAAGAGTATATGGTGCTGGGAGGTTGTCATTATGAACTCCACTGCACCATAATGGCTACATTGAAGACTGGGAAGTTTGGTATCAAACTTCTCAACACATTAAACCCACACTGATGCCAGTGTTGGATTTAATGTAAAACGCACAACAGAGGGCATCTTAGAGATGCCCCCTGAAACTCTGCCAACTCCTAGGGACCTGACTGAGTGGCTGCCTAGGCTGCCACCACCAGACATGTTTCTGGACCCCTGGGTCGAGAGCTGCGAGGTGAAGCACAACCTCAAGTACCCGCCAGCTTGACGATGAGGTGCCCAGCCAACCAGGGACAGGCTTCTTTCCCCCCCCCCCCCCTCCCACTGGATGGTGGCAGAATAGGGGGTGTACCCACCCCAGGGAAGGACCCAATGGTCCCTGCCCTTTACCTACCTGTAACACCCCTAAATTTAGTAGTTAGGGGCACCCTGAACCTTCCTTCCTCTGATCCAGAAACCACAAGAAAAAGGACAAGAAGCCGTGCAGAGCTAACAAGAGGATGACGCCCACTGACTGGGCCCCAGCCCTACTACAGGCCTGTCTCCCCTCGAACCTGCTCCTGCAAATCCTCGGCATGTCCAGTGGCTAGCAACCTCAAAAACACCGTAGGACCTGCCTGCCTTCACTTTCCAAGCTGTTTCTCCTGTGAACACCGGACATGTTTGAACTGCAGCTTGTGGTGCCAGCCAGGAACCGCAAATCCCGCCCACTCTGCACCCGCCGAACACGGCCCGAGCTAGAGTGGAAAAATACCACGAGGAGATCTCCCTGGCAATCCTGACCCCTGATCTGCCTCAAGCCTCCGGTCTACGCCTGCAGCCTCGATCCAGAGGTCCACCCTACCGCTACCAGAGAAGGTAAGAAAATCTGACGTCCCAAGGTACCCCTGCACCTGATGCCCCACGGCCTGTGTGCTCAACCCAGCGGTGCCTAACCATCCCTCAACATCCCAACTTACCCCTCAAAGTGGTGGTCGCTCTTGGAAGATCCTTTTCCCCGAGCCTGCAGTGTTTCTTTGTCCCGGAGAATCTCCATTAAAATCAACAGGACACCCGACCTCAAAACAGCACCCTGCACCCGGCCGCCCTAGTGCTGCTGAGGGGCCCCCTTTGGTGCTAACCTGGTCCCCAACTTGCCCTGAGCTTAACCCTAGGAGCTTTGCTCCCACAGCCTCATAGCCTGCTTGCCAGCAGCCACCAACCAGAGACCCCCCTATCCGCCGTAGGATAACAATGGGCCTCAACACTCAGCACCCTGCTGCCCTAGTGCTGCTGAGGGTGCAATTCCAGTGCATCACGGACCCTGGGAGACCCCTGAGTCTAACCCAAGAACCTTAACTCCCACAGTCGTTTAATTACCTGCAAACCGATAACCTGTTTTTCCTCTATAGGATAACATTGACAATTTGCCCTCCAAGTTTCGAAAAGTAAAGATTCTTTAAAAATCGTACAAATAACCAAAACGTGTTTTCTCACCTGTTTGCAGGACATGTCCCAGTGCTGAATCTAGGCATCCTGAGAAAACAGTGGGAGGGGAAAGAGAGTTTCACTGATTGATTTGTACTCCCTAGTCAGATTACATAAACAACAAGAATCCACCCAATAGGGAAAGTGATCACACAGTGGTGTGGAGCACTTAGTGTTTTTTAAAATACCCCTCACACACCAAAAAGACCCTTGGTGTCATGCTTCATCATTGGAGTCTTGACACCCCTCTACGGAATGCGGCATGCTACGACCTACGACTACGCGGGAGCACTTATAGTAGTAGGCTATGTATGGTGCATGTGAGGGTATTTTACAGTGTAGTGAGTGAATGGTGGGATGAGTGAGATTAAAAAGTGCCTGGCTCGTGGGACTCTGGAAAAAAACTTTAATTCGGTCCCCGGGCTGGTACTAGTAAAAGAAGTGAAGTGCGGGGTATTATTGTTGTAATTATGGACAAGTGCACCCCGTCCTGAAGGAGCTCAGCCTCCGAAACAGGTCGACGCACACATGACGTTTTGTCCATAATTACGACAATATTACCTCCCACTTCACTTCTTTTACTAATACCAGCCCGGGGACCGAATTAAAGTTTTTTCTAGAGTCCCACGAGCCAGGCACTTATAAATCTCTCATCCCAACATTCACCCACTGGACTGTAAAATACCCTCACATGCACCATACATAGTCTACTACTATAAGGACTCCCGCGTAGTCGTAGGTAGTAGCGCGCCGCATTCCGTAGAGGGGTGCGAAGACCCCTATGATGAAGCATGACACCAAGGGTCCTTTTAGTGTGTGAGGGGTATTTTGAAATACACTAAGTGCTCCACACCACTGTGTGATCACTTTCCCTATTGGGTGGATTCTTGTTGTTTATGGAATCTAGGCATCCAGCACTGAGTTAAAAAAAAAAGAAACTTCCCTGCAATTGGTTGACAGTCTATTCATTTCAATATACAGTTCCAAAAAGTGTGGATTTTTGAAATATGAAAATATTCTTCAAAAATAGCACAAATAACAAAAACACATTTACTCACCTGTTTACAGGAAATGTCCCAGTGTTGAATCTAAGCATCCATCACTGAGTTAAAAAAAAAAGTAACGTAAAAGTAACTTACCTGCAATTTATTGAAAAACCCTATTCATTCTAATGTACTGCATTTGCTAAGTGTTGCATACTACTGCTCCCCTGAAAAACTCTAACAGAGTACAAATTCTATTGCATTTTCAAACTGTTCGATATCCAGTAACTCATTACTGAAAAGTATTTAATGCTTACCTGTACCAGACTTGCTTGGTTTTAAAAATCAACAGTATGTTTTATAAAAAAACAATTGACCTAGAGTTCAGTTCTTGTGTGTGAATTCATTTGCTGACTGAGTGTGTTCATCAAATGCTTAACACTGACCTCTGATACTGCCTTACTGCTCAACAAAGCTACCTCTATCTAACTTTAACCTCTGCCTACTTCTGGGGACACTTGGACTCTATACACAGACTGACTGACTGACTGACTGACTGAAATATTTGTAAAGCGCACGAATGCTGCGGCTTCTTGGCGCTGTAAGATACAGAAAGGAGAGGAAAGCAGTGGGGCAGATGGGTTTAGGTAAAGAGCCAGGTCTTTAGATCCTTCCTGAAGCTCATTTTAGATTTTTGGGCGTGTAATGCTGGCGGTAGTGAGTTCCATATTTTAGCCGCCTGGTAGGAGAATGACTTTCCTCCCCATCGGGCTCTGTTTATTCTGGGCTGGCTGTCTAGGTCATGGGTGGCTGACCGCAGCGTTCGTGAGGGTACATATCGGGGCAGTAGATTAATGAAGTCGTCCGGTCCCTTACCATGTAGAGATCTATGTACCAAGCAAAGAGCCTTGAATTGAATGCGGCGCCTAACCGGGAGCCAGTGAAGCTCCCGAATGGCTTTGGATGTAGGGTGGCGTTTGGGGAGGTTCAGTAAGGCCCTGCCACCGCATTCTGGATTGCCTGCAGTTTGGACAGTTGTTTTTCTCCTGCTCCCAGATAGAGGGAGTTACAGTAGTCTATCCGGGACATTACGAGGGCTCCCATCAGTCTTTCTTAACATGATCGGGATGTAGGATGAAACTTTTCTGAGCACCTTGATTCTGTAGAAACAGTACACACTATACCTAATTTTCTTGTAGTATATATAGTCAGTTTCTTACAGTTGTCTCCCACCGTCAGACAAAATCGAACCTCTGGCATTCGCTGGGGTTCACTGTCAACATGCCAAAGTCACACCTGACCCCCTCTCAGATGATATCTTTCATTGGAGCAGTTCTGGGCATGATGCCGTTTCGGGCTTATCCTCGTGAACAGCAAGTCCAGGATATCCAGGCTGTGATACCGATGTTTGTAAGAAAGTGACTCTGTATATACTGGACCAAAGTAAGGTACAGTGTGTACAGAGACCACAGTCTCCTAAGGTTTGGCAGAGGCTAAAGTTAGATATAACCTTATTCTCTAAAGTGCTTGCTTGGTTGAGCAGGAGGCAGTATCAGAGGACAGTGTAAAGCATTTGTTGTACACACTCAGTCAGCAAATGGTCTCACACACTCAAGAACTGAACTCTAGGCCAATTGTTTTGTATCAAAAGATATAGTATTATTTTAGAACCAACAAGGTATCAAAATATACTTTCTCACAATGAGTTACTGTAGTTAAATACTTTTCAAATAGGCAATAGACTTTTTGATTACAATAGTTTGTTGCAATAGGCAACACAATTTCAAACACAATGTAACATTGAGCTCAATTGGAATTTCTGGTTAAATGCAATGTTCGAGGCATGTGGGCTGCTGAATTCATATCTGTGCATAGATCGCCGCCTAGTGTTGGGTCCGGATGATTGCACATTGTTGTCCTGGAAGAGTCTTCGAAGTATCACGAGATAGGTGGCTCCTCCCCTGGACTACAGTGCGCATGGGCATCGCCTCCATCCCCAGATTGTTTTTTTTCCGCCATTGGGTTCGGATGTGTTTCGGTTCCCTCTGTCGGAATCGATAGTTGTTAAACTTTTCTAACTGGAGACCAAAAGGTCTTTAGGCTGAGCGTCGGTATCGTTTCGTTTGGGTTTTTGTCTGTTCTCAGCTCCGAATTCTTGCTACCCATCCGCGTGCTCTCGGCGCGGACGGGCCTACTCTAACGCTCCAGACATGGAACGAACTCCGTTCAAGAGGTGCCCGGTGTGCACCTCCAAGTATTCACACCTCGATGTGCACCCTGTGTGCAACAAATGTTTGTCACCGGACCATGACGAGGCCAGATGTATGGCCTGCTCGAAGTTCCGGTGTAAGAAGACGCTCAAGATTCGTCGGGCCGCTAGACTCCAGGCCCAGTTAGCGGCACCCCCGCCAGACAACATCTTCGAGGAATTTGTTGAAGACGACGACGCCATACAGGTTTCGGACTCTAGCCCCGCGTCCGAGGGGGATGCCTACGACGCGGGTGATGAGGACTTTGACGAAGCCGGCGACGAGGTAGGGGACGACGATGGGGCCATTGCCACCGTGGGGGATAGCTCGGAGGAAGAGCATCCCCAAACTGACTCAGGGGTCAACCCCCTTCATGCGGCCCAGGTCGAGGGATCGCCTTCGGGCCTTACCCAAGACCTTGTTACTAGTCCAGCAGCCCCGCCTCCGGGCCCGGTCACGGACATTCCTGATGCGCCACTCCCGTTAACAAAAACGAAAGTGAAGCCATTGGGATCCACTCCCCCGGTTTCGAAACCGAAAGTGAAAGCTGCACTGGTGCAGAAGGCTCTAGAGGAGTCAACTTCCAAGAAACTCAAAATGGCCGACTTGAAGAGCCACGCCAAAATGGCCGCGTCGGCGCCGAAGATGGTCGTGGTCGATGACCCGAAGAAGGCTCAGAAGAAGCGTCAAGGCGATTCCGCAGCCCTGGCTTCGCCGGCTCCGGCCGTTGGGGACAAGGAACGTGATGTGTCGGCTCCGAAGACGGTGCCTTTCGCCGACCCGACTCCCGACTCGGGGAGATCGCTCGAGCCGGTCAAGCCCTCTCCAGCCTTGACAAAAAAGGTCGCGGAATCCCTGCAACGGATGCGGAAGGACGCTGTGGTTCCCGAACCAGGAGATGTGGCGCCGAAGCACACACCAAAGCCCGCGAAGGCGCAGACGCCTATCCGCTTTACCCTGCCACCGAAGTCGACGCCGAAGGCTTTCGCTCCGAAGCATGGGGCAGGCGTGCCCTCGAAGGAGGTATCGACGCCCAAAGTGTCATTAGTGGTGTCGAAGCCTCGGCTCCAGCCACTTGCAGAGGAAGAGCGTCGAGAGGTCATCATCGACGCCAATACTGGGAAACTGTCTCTCCTCAAAAGGAAAATCACTGCGGAGCCGGTGTTGGAACATTTTCTGATTCCTCTCAAAAATAAGGATTCTGCGGGTACTTCGGCCCCGATGGAGCCTACGTCTCCACAAGCCTTAGAACGCTCGCCCACGCGTTCCAATGCAGGGGATGCTGACGATGAAGACGCCGAGTACAACTATCCGGCGTACTCGGATCCGGAGGAGGAACATGAGCCTTGGTCTGCCGGAGGCGACCCAGAGGACCCGCAGTCCGGTCAGGAACCGCAGCTTTTTGCGGCAAAGACCTCACCGACGGAGGACTCAGCAGCCTTCAACGCTTTGATTGAAAGAGCTGCAGCTAACCATGATGTCGAGCTGCACTCAGATCCTGTGGATATGGACTTTTTGTTTGACACTTTTTCAGTGGCTGAAAAGTCAGTCAAGACATTGCCAATGCTCAAGGGAGTGCTGAAGCACGCGACGGAGGTCTTCAAGGAGCCCACTCGGGCGCGTGTCATCAATCCTCGCATTGATAAAAAATATAAGGCAGCGCCCTCGGATCCAACATACATCAAGGGACACTTGCCACTGGACTCTTTGGTTGTATCCAACGCACGAAAGAGGGCGAACTCACAGACCACTGGTGACGCTCCTCCCCCAGACAAAGAGTCTAAAATATTTGAGGCCTCAGGGAAACGGATTGCTGCGCAGGCAGCTAATATTTGCGAATCTCAAACACACAGGCCCTACTTGCACGCTACGATAGGGCTCATTATGACACCTTAGAGACACTGCTGCAACACTTGCCTGACCAGTACAAGGAGGCAGGGGAAATGTTAATTCAGGAGGGAAAGCTCATCACAAACGCTTCCATCAAATGTGCGCTGGACGTGGCTGATACAGCCTCCAGGGCCATCAACACTAGCGTGTTGTTAAGACATGCATGGCTTAGGATATCAGGTTTCAAACCGGATATACAAACAACCATCCTGAACCAAACAGTTAATCCTGACCACCTGTTCGGCCCAGAGGTGGATGCGACACTGGAAAAAATGAAAAAAGATACAGACACTGCCAAGTCTATGGGGGCCCTCCAGTCTCAGCAGTTTCGGAGTGGTTCCTTTCGCCGCTCCAATTCCAGAGGCACCTCAAGGGGTCAGGCATCGCAGTCCACACAGTATTATAAAAGTAATACCCAAACCTCATACACCAACAAAGGTAGAGGTGGCTACAGAGGCAACAACGTCAAGGGCAGGGGACGTGGAAACAACAGCTCCAGGTCCACCACCGCCAACAAGCAGTGACGTCTTGTCACTGCCCCCCGACCATACAACACCGGTCGGGGGGAGACTCCAGTAGTTCCTGCCCGCGTGGAAATCCATCACCACGCACAGGTGGGTCAAGTCTCTTATCCAGTACGGTTACTGTCTGGAACTTACTTCCACTCCACCACACATACCCCCCAGAAGCCGTCCTATGTCCGGCGAGCACTTGCACTTGTTGCAGCAGGAAGTTCAAGTCATGCTGCAAAAAGGGGCAATAGAGCTCGTTCCATTGCAAGAAAGGGGAACAGGGGTTTACTCACTGTATTTTCTAATCCCCAAGAAGGACGGATCCCTCAGGCCCATCCTGGACCTCAGGCCCCTCAACTGGTACATTCTCTCGGAGCACTTCCATATGCTCACGTTACAGCAGGTACTCCTTTTGCTTCAACAGGGGGACTTCCTGGCTACGCTGGATCTGAAGGATGCATATTTTCATATCCCCCTGCATCCTTCACACAGGAAGTATCTCAGATTTACGATTCAAGACCAGCATTACCAGTTCAGGGTTCTGCCGTTCGGGGTCACCACGGCGCCAAGGGTCTTTACAAAGTGCCTGGCGACTGTGGCGGCGCATCTACGACGCCAAAACGTCCACGTCTATCCTTATCTGGACGACTGGCTCATTCAGGCAAAAACAGAACAGCAGTGCGCCGAACACGTGTCCCGCACCATTCATCTCCTGCACGATCTGGGATTCTCTCTGAACTACCCAAAATCCCATCTCCAGCCCGCCCATGTACGGCAGTATCTGGGCGCGACAATAAACACTTTGGCGGCCACTGCGCAGCCAAATTCAGTGAGAATCGCCAGTATCCAAACGCTGATCCAACGATTCAGGCCCCAGCACTCGCTTCCAGCGAAAGTGTTCATGCAGTTGATAGGCATGATGGCCTCCTGCATCTCCATTGTCCCGCACGCGAGACTACATATGCGTCCGCTTCAGGAGTGCCTCGCACGTCAGTGGACTCAGGCTCATGGGCAACTAACAGACCTAGTGTTGGTGAGCGGTCGGGCGACAACTCTCTGCATTGGTGGAATCCACAAAACCTTTGCAAGGGCCGACCGTTCCAGGAGCCTGTGCCACAGATTATCCTGACAACGGACGCCTCTCTCCAGGGATGGGGAGCTCATGTACTCCAATACACAGTGCAGGGACTATGGACACTACAGCAAAAGAAGATGCACATCAATGTATTGGAACTGATGGCAATCTTCTTGGCCTTGAAGGCATTCAAAGTACACCTGTGCAACAAGGTCGTGTTGATCCGGACGGACAACATGACGGCCATGTACTACATTCAGAAACCGGGAGGCACACACTCTCCGCAGCTGTCTCATCTGGCTCAGAGCATGTGGAAGTGGGCCATTCAGAGGAATATCTTCCTCATGGCAGAGCATCTCCCGGGCAAAGACAACCAGATGGCGGACCTGCTCAGCAGGCACAGCCACCAGATGCACGAGTGGGAGATACATCCATCAGTACTCCAACCGTACTTCCAAAAGTGGGGTCATCCAGAGATAGACCTGTTTGCCACAAAGGAGAACGCAAAATGCCATAGCTTCGCCGCCAGGTTCCCACACCCGCAATCACAGGGCAATGCGATGTGGATGAACTGGTCAGGCAGATTTGCATACGCTTTTCCCCCAGCTCCTCTGATACCGCTGGTGGCACGCAAGCTCAGGCAGCACTCGATGACTCTCATCCTGGTTGCTCCAACGTGGGCTCGCCAACCATGGTACACCACGTTTCTGGAACTGTCCGTGGTACCGCATCAAAGGCTTCATCGCACTCCCAGCCTTCTGACGCAGAGCCATGGCGACATTCAGCACCCAGATCCGCAACAGCTCAACCTGGCGATCTGGCTCCTGAAGTCCTAGAGTTTGGCTACCTCAATCTGCCCCCCGATTGCATGGACATCATTCGGGAGGCAAGAAAGCCCACTACTAGAGCGTGTTATGCGGCCAAATGGAAGCGATTTGTCGTCTACTGTGTAAACCACGACATTAACCCGCTGGACGCTTCCATTCAGAACATCATTTGCTACCTGTTCCACCTGTACCAATGCAATTTGGCGTATTCTTCCATCCGCATTCACTTGTCTGCTATGGCAGCATACCTCCAGAATAGGCAACACCTGTCACTTTTTAAGGTCCCTGCTATCAAGGCTTTTCTGGAAGGACTCAAAAGGGTCATTCCACCACGGACACTACCAGCTCCAGAATGGAACCTCAATGTGGTTCTTACAAGGCTGATGGGTCCTCCCTTTGAGCCACTGCACTCTTGTGAGCTTCAGTTTCTGACTTGGAAGGTCGCTTTCTTAGTAGCAATTACATCGCTACGGAGGGTTAGCGAATTGCAGGCGCTCACCATCCAAGAACCTTTCTTCCAAGTACACGCTAACAGGGTGGTGCTCCGCACCAACCCCAAATTCTTACCCAAGGTTGTATCTCAATTCCATATTAACCAGACAATTGAGTTGCCAGTGTTCTTTCAAAACCCAGAATCACTGGCGGAGCGGATGCTCCACACCCTTGACGTGAAAAGAGCCTTAATGTACTACATTGACAGGACCAAAGATTTTCGTAAGACCAAGCAGCTTTTGTTGCTTTTGCCTCACACCACAAGGGAAACGCTATCTCCAAAGCTGGGATCGCTAGGTGGATTGTAAAATGCATTCAGATCTGCTACGCTAAGGCCAAGCGCACTCTCACAATACCACCAAGAGCCCACTCCACCAGGAAGCTGGGGGCCTCTATGGCTTTCTTAGGTAATATTCCCTTAGAAGCTATCTGTAGAGCAGCCACATGGTCTACCACACATACTTTCACTAAACATTACTGTGTAGACGTGCATTCCAAACAGCAAGCAGCTGTTGGTCAGGCTGTTCTCAGGACACTTTTTCAGACTGCTGCAGCTGGCACGGGCAGCCGCCAATAATGGGAGGACTGCTATGTATTCTATGCACAGATATGAATTCAGCAGCCCACATGCCTCGAACTGCAAATGCTACTTACCAGTATGCATCTGTTCTTGGCATGTAGGGCTGCTGACATTCATATCGCCCACCCTCCTCCCCGGCGCCTGAGCAGCTGCAGTCTTCATTCATATATATATATATATTCATATATCTGCTCGCAGCATAGGCATCACTCACATACTTCACTCCATCTCTGCCAATGTCTAAAAACAATCTGGGGATGGAGGCGATGCCCATGCGCACTGTAGTGCAGGGGAGGAGCCACCTATCTCGTGATACTTCGAAGACTCTTCGAGGACAACAATGTGCAATCATCCGGACCCAACACTAGGCGGCGATCTATGCACAGATATGAATGTCAGCAGCCCTACATGCCAAGAACAGATGCATACTGGTAAGTAGCATTTGCAATTTATCACCTCTTGGTGGAAAAACAACCAGATGCTCTCTTTTTAACCGAGACCTGGCTGGATGCAGAGTCCAATCCAGATATCTTGGAAGCACTCCCACAGGATTATGGGATATTAAGACTTGACCGGGTCAAACAGAGGGGAGGCGGGATCGCCATTATTCATAAACTGGACCTGTTATGTACTTTAGAGATAGCATTAATTAAAGAATGTGAAGCTGCCTTATTTACCATTAAATATCATCAAAACAGGGCTATTAATGGCTACTTGATCTACCGTCCGCCAGGCTGGACATCTCCTTTGTTGGACAGTCTGATGGAAGTAATTACCCTTCATACTCTACGGTATAATAAGTTTCTCATTTTGGGCGACCTCAATTTTCATGCTGAGGATGAAAACGATAAGGAAGCTCTAAATCTACTTGCCGCTTTAAAAATGTTCAATCTTAACATTCAATCCCTTATGCCTACCCATAAAGCAGGTCATCTGTTAGATCCGATCTTTGCCAACTGGGAGGGGGTGGCGGTGCAACCCCCCAGTAAGGTACTATGGTCGAACCATTTTCTGGTGGAGTTGACCATTTGTGGGGAGTCCAAACCATTGTTCAGTACCAAACCAACGGTATGTAAACGTAGGCAATGGGGGAAAATTAAGCAAGATAAGTTAGAGCTGGCTCTAAAAAGAAGCAGCCCCCCACTAAAAGATAGTGTAGATGAAGCCTGGACAGTCTACGAAAAGTGGCTGTCTGGGGCCTGTAGGAGAGTAGGGTCTGCAATCCTATGATCACCCAGATTTTTTGCTTTTGTTTCACTGGTTTACGACTTTCTCTGGCTGTGGGCCTGCCAATCAGACCCACAGCCTGGCGGTTCTCTTTCTAAATTACCTCATGTACCCTAGGTGCATCTACCAATTGGTACTGGGCCACCTTATCAGACCCTGTAACTCAGGGCATAGGTGTACCCAGGGCTGCCAGGGGCTGCAGCATGTATTATGCCACCCCTGGCTGGCCTCCTAAATCTGACACAACTGGCTGCATGACAGCTGGGGCAAAGTCGTGTAATCACCCTTTGCTGTAGGTGTAGTATCCCTATACCTAACCCTAAAATGGACACACAGATTCCGATCAGTCACTCCTATGGCAGGCCTTGACAATCCTGAAGGCAGAGTGCTTGGAATCGTGTGAGATGGTGCTCTGGCATGAGCTGAGCCTGTCTGCAGCTTGCGGAATCAAGTCCCAATAGCTGTTCCATGATATCGCATACCATATACTCTTAAGTGCATTATAATCCTCGCGGTTAAATGCTATCTTTGGTATTGCTTTATCAAAACATGTCGAGTAAGGTGTCATACGAATTGGAATACTAACCCCTCGCCAATTCTGGCGACGGGGTTAGCATTCCACCCTTCTAGAGGGACACGACATGTATGGAACTGTGAACCCCGGTTAAAGTTAACTGAAGCCTCAGCTCCACAAAATGGATGCTGCCACCACAGACACGAGTCTGACCCCCTGCAGCTGGGAGTCCTTCCAGCGAGGGGAGCCTGGACAAAGGGTTTCCTGTCAGGGGCGGTGCTAGCACCGTCCCAGACATGGTTTTGTGTATCCTGGGTAGGCAGGGCTTTACAGGAAGGTGACTGCTGAGTGGCACCCCGGTGCTCACTACGCATAGGCCGGTCTGAACCAGTTCCAGGGGCACACCAGCCCCTGGCCTGGGGAAGTCCGGCATGGCTGAGGGGTATAACCACCCCCCACCTAGTCCCACCCATAGGCAGGACCTAGTCACCGGGTCAGCCCCCTTTTTTAGTATAAAGATGGGAGCGGGCCCCCTGTTAAAATTAGATCATCTTTGGAATCAAGAACACACTTTCTTCGAAAGGACTTCACGATTTCTTCTTCAAGATTCTCCCTTGTGGCTAAGGAGTAGTCACCCTGCATCAAGCGGGCACCATCCTAAAGAACACTGCGGTCTGCTGCAAGTCCTTCATCACGAATCCGACGACCCAGCTCGACGAGACCCGGCTTCCCTGGCACCTCTGACCTCTACTCACCTCTACAGCCAAGCTGAGAACCGTGAGTGCGACGAGACCTCAAGGGACCGACGATCGCCAAGACTGCACGACATCTTTACTGCAAGCCCACCGTGTCCTCCACTGGTGAGTGCTTTGGGGTCCGAGAAGCCCCGACCCTGCGCAGCTCCAGCACCCAAGGTCAGCTCCCCTGCATCTCCACGATCGGCGTGGGGCCCTTCTGCTGTTTGCTGTGCACCGCGTTGTTTGGCTACTAGCCGGCTGGCTGGTGGCCCTCTGAACGACTCCCGACGACATCTCTTCTGCTGGTCTGGTTGCTCCAGGCTGGCCCTTGCTTCCTTGTTCAAGAGAGGCACCCCGGACCCTCCTGGTCCACTCCAGACGCCATTTTAGGTCCACCGCGTGGGCTTGAATTTGCCAAGGCTTTGTTGCCCAATCCTGGGTCCAGCGACGCCGACAGCTTCTAACTTCGTGGGACAGCTCGATCCTCCATCCTGGTCGCCGACAACGCCTCCTGGTCCGCGAGATCTTCGAGCTACAGCGTCACCCACTCACCTTGTCGAGGTGGCTACCATCCGGTGCCCTCCTGGTGCCCACTGACTACTGGCTAGTAGTCTCGAACTTGGTCCCCTCTGCTTTCAGGTGTCATCTATCTTCGAGATCCAGGCTTGGATCCAACTGAACTTTCTTCACTGGTCACCGGCCAGCATCTTTTCTTCCGGCTCCTGGTCCGTCTACGAGGATTCCCGACGTCTTTTCAGACCTATGCAGCTGCAGCCCCTGGGCTAGGTAACTTCGGCATTTCGGTGCCCCAGCATAGCCTCACTATCCAAGGGTCAGAATCTACTTTCGTTTTCTCCCTACCAGGTCGGGTTCGCCCGAGAACACTAACTTTCTATTTCCTAGCTACCATAGACTTTTGTCCCGCATCTCGCGTGAGAGTGCACACACTGCACCCGAGTCCCCTAGGCCTCCTAGAAGTAATCTAACGATTCCCTAGTCAAGTCCTAGCGATTCCAAAAGCTATTAGTACTGTACTTACCTGCTAGGAATTTCGCATTCCACTTTCAGAGTATATGGTTTTCCGTGCCCCTCGGGCATTTGTATATACTGTGCTAACTTAAGTATTTTTGTAAGAGTTTTGGTTTGTGCTTAGTACCCTGTCCTCATAAAGAGTACAGGGCTGTTGTGATCTTTAAATAAATAACTGTTTATTTTCATAACACTTGTGTGGTGTCCTTTCACTTGGTATTCAAGGGGTATATGTGTGGTAAACAGCTGGCTTAACACGCCCTCTCGAGTCTTTAGCCTTAGACTGCTCGTATCCACGCTACTAGGATAGCTGGTCTATAAGGTTGACTTACAACCAATCATCAATAAGGGTTGCTGGACTGATACATAGTGTTCACTAGAATAGTGAGCACTGCATATCAGGCCACCTTCTCACATTGGTGAGCAGCGGTTGGGATTTGAGCTTGCTGTTGTTTTACCACACGTATCCTAAGAATATCTTGTTGAAAGATCACATAAGTACTGTTAGGTACATATAACTAAAGCTTAGAATACTCTGAGTTCTACTGAACCAGCTGTTGTAGCTCCTCAAGGCTTAGCACACCTTGGCTGCAACTCTAGCAAGGGACCAGTAGGTAACACATAGTGTAGGTAGGTGCATCACTTACACCACACTAGAAGCAGTATGTCGGTCACAGGAGGAAACACTGAGTCTCCCCTTGTGTCAGTTGACCCTCCACAGGTCATCCCTTCAAGATATACTGCGCTTAGCTTCCATGAGTTACGACAAGTATGTACCTCTAGGAAGATTAAGCAGGGGTCTAACCCCACAACTGCTTTTCTGATTGGTCTCTTAGAGACTCATGATGCAAGGAGGGCTGGTAACCCAGACCCTTCTACTTCAGAAGGCAATATGCCCTCCCTACAGGGACCCTTTGATAACCAGGACCCTCCACATCAGGAAGCAGATGATGCTGATGATGAGGATGATGACTTGGAGTCTAGGGGTGAGGCAGACCAGGGACAGGTAGAAGTCGTCAGACTAACCAGGACCAACTTAAGCAGACATGAGAGGGACTCTAGGGGAGCCCTGGGGCCACTCTCAGGTCAGCTTAACATGGGGAATGGACGAGTTAGATCTCTATCAAGAGGCTCTAACAGATCCCTTCATACCAATGGCTCTCAACGTTCCTCTCAAAGGGGAATGACATCTCCCCAGAGGAGAATGTATGAAGCTAAGGAAAAGGCAGCCAATCTGAGGATTGAAAGGGAAGAACTTGCCCTAGCCAAAGAAAGGCTTGCCTTTGCTAGAGAGCAACAATTGAGTGGGACAGTCCCCACTGGTGGCAGCATTGTACCTAGCAATAGGGAAAGGAGTTTTGATACAAAACACCTTGGTAAGATAGTGCCCCCCTTTAAGCAAGGGGATGACATCCACAAATGGATTACTGCTTTGGAGAGGGCCTGCACTGTGCAAGGTGTTCCCCCAAGTCAGTGGGCAGCTATCTTGTGGCTCTCCTTTGAAGGTAAAGGAAGAGACAAGCTCCTCACCACAAGGGTAGAGGATGCTAATGATTACCAAGTCTTGAAAAGTGCACTGGTTGATGGGTTTGGCCTAACCACTGAGCAGTACAGGGTGCTGTTCAGGGATACCCAGAAAACTCAGTCTCAAGATTGGGCTGACTTTGTAGATTGTGCCACTAAGGCTTTTGAGGGCTGGTTGCTGGGCAGTAAGGTTACTGATTATAAAGGATTGTACAATTTGATGATGAGAGAACAAATTTTAAACAATTGTCAGAACCAGTTGTTGCATCAGCATCTTGTTGACTCAGATCTGACCTCTCCCCAAGAATTGGGAAAGAAGGCAGACAGATGGGTTAGAACAAGAGTTAAACAGAACCAGGGCCAGAATCAAGGTGGTCAAAAGAAAGCAGACCAGAAGGGTAAAGATTCAAAAGGGGAACAAAATGACCAGAAGTCTTCGACAGGTCCCCAACAACCCAAAGAGGGTGGGGGTCAGGCTCCCCAAAAGAAGAAAGAAGGCCAATCTAAAAGGTGGTGCCAATACTGTAAAAGTAAAACTCACTGGTTTAGTGAGTGCACCAAGAAAGGAGGAGGGCAGACTCCTGCCACTGCAGCCCCTAAGGCACCTGTGCCCCCTAGTACAGCCAGCAGTGGTAGTGCACCTCCCAAGGGTTTAGTAGGGTTAACCCTGGGTTCTGAGGGGAGTGACAACTTAGTTGGCACCCTCACTCAGGCTGTCCTTGTCAGTACAGGGGATATGGATATGTCCCCTGACATAAGTCCCAATACTTTGGGCAAATACAGACAGACACCTTTCATTAATGGAAAAATGGCTCAGGCCTATAGGGACACTTGTGCCAGTGTCACAATGGTGACACCTGGCTTTGTGGACCCTGGACAGATCATGCCAGGTACAGGATTCCTGGTGACCAATGCAAGCAATGTCACTACCAATCATAGTATGGCAATTGTAGCTTTCTCCTGGGGAGGGGTAACTGGCCAAAAGAAGGTTGTAGTTAGTTCAGACCTCCCAGTGGATTGTTTGTTGGGCAATGATTTGGAGTCATCACAATGGTCAGAAGTGGAGCAGAGGACTCATCTGGAAATGTTAGGTTTGCCAGCACATGTGTTTGCTGTGACCAGGTCACAGGCCAGAAAATGCCCCACTGAACAGGTGCTGGATCCTGGAACAATGGACCAGACACCTTCCAAGAAAAGGAGCAGTAGGGTTAAGGCTGTGCCTTCCCCCTTGCCCCAGGTTGAGGATCAAGTCTCAGAGGAGGCTGACCTACAGGAATTGAGGGAAACTGAGCCCAGAGAGTTTGAACTTGATCAAGTTGAATTCTTGGGTTCAGGGGGACCCTCAAGGGAAGACCTGGGGAAGGATCAGTTAAGCTGCCCTTCTCTTGAACCCCTCAGACAGCAGGCTGCTGCTGAGGCTGCTGGGAACGCCACAGGTACCCACAAGGTATACTGGGAAGATGGACTCCTGTACACTGAGTCAAGAGACCCCAAGCCTGGCATGGCCAGGAGGCTGGTTGTACCCTTGTCTCAGAGAGGTTTCCTACTTACCTTGGCCCATGAGATTCCCTTAGCAGGTCACTTAGGCCAGACAAAGACTTGGGACAGGCTTGTCTCACACTTTCACTGGCCTCACATGAATGAGGATACCAAGGAGTTTTGTCGCTCCTGTGTCACTTGCCAAGCCAGTGGTAAGTCAGGTGGCACAACAAAGGCCCCCCTTATACCAATGCCTGTGGTGGGGGTGCCCTTTGAAAGAGTGGGGATTGACATTGTTGGTCCAATGGAACCCCAGACAGCATCAGGGCACAAGTTTATACTGGTGGTAGTGGATCATGCCACCAGGTATCCTGAAGCTATTCCACTTAGGACCACCACAGCACCTGTGGTGGCAAGGGCCCTAGTTGGAGTGTTCTCCAGAGTGGGCTTCCCTAAGGAGGTTGTCTCTGACAGAGGTGCAAACTTCATGTCAAGCTACTTAACTGCTATGTGGAAGGAGTGTGGTGTCAATTACAAATTCACTACACCCTATCACCCACAATGCAATGGGCTTGTTGAAAGGTTCAACAGGACCCTAAAAGGGATGATTCATGGACTACCTGAAACACTCAGGCGTAGATGGGATGTCCTGATGCCCTGCCTTCTGTTTGCTTACAGAGAGGTCCCACAAAAGGGGGTTGGCTACAGCCCTTTTGAACTTTTGTATGGGCATCCTGTGAGAGGCCCCTTGTGTTTGGTGAAGGAAGGATGGGAGAGACCTCTCAAAAAGCCTGCAACCAACATAATGGACTATGTACTTGGTCTCCGCTCCAGGATGGCTGAGTATATGGAGAAGGCATCAGAAAACCTTAAGGCCAGTCAAGAACTTCAAAAAGCTTGGCATGACCAAAAGGCTGTCCTGACTGTTTATCAGCCTGGACAGAAGGTGTGGGTGTTGGAGCCAGTGGCCCCAGCAGCACTCAAAGACAAATGGTCTGGGCCCCACACAATTCTTGAGCAAAAGGGAGA
Source organism: Lissotriton vulgaris (assembly GCF_964263255.1). Classification (NCBI taxonomy): domain Eukaryota; kingdom Metazoa; phylum Chordata; class Amphibia; order Caudata; family Salamandridae; genus Lissotriton; species Lissotriton vulgaris. The sequence goes on from NC_141699.1 coordinate 868,564,415, forward strand.
GGTCACCTACCTGGTGGACCTTGGAACTCCCAGGAGTCCCCACAGGGTACTCCATGTCAACAGGCTCAAAGCATATGTCGACAGGAAGGACATGAGCTTGCTCATGGCCATAGATGAGGGACAGGAGGAAGAGAGTGACCCTCTCCCAGACCTGCTCACTCAGAATCCTGATGATGGGTCAGTAGATGGTGTTGTCTTTTGTGGCAGCCTCTCTGAACATCAGCAGAAAGACTGTAAACAGGTTCTTCAGTCTTTCAGACATATGTTCTCTCTGACACCCAGTCAGACCAATTGGTGCACCCATGAGGTTGACACTGGTGACAGCCTGCCAGTCAAGAGTAAAATCTACAGGCAGCCTGATCATGTTAGAGACTGCATAAAAACTGAAGTGCAGAAAATGTTGGAATTGGGAGTCATTGAACCCTCAGATAGCCCTTGGGCTAGTCCAGTAGTTCTAGTGCCAAAGCCTCACACCCAAGATGGTAAGAGAGAGATGAGGTTTTGCGTAGACTACAGGGGTCTCAATGCAGTCACTAAGACTGATGCCCATCCAATACCAAGGGCAGATGAACTTATAGATAGATTGGCTTCTGCCAACTACTTAAGTACATTTGACTTAACAGCTGGGTATTGGCAAATCAGGTTAGCTGAGGATGCCAAGCCCAAAACAGCATTTTCAACCCCTGGTGGGCATTATCAATTTGTGGTAATGCCCTTTGGTCTGAAAAATGCACCTGCCACCTTCCAAAGGTTGGTGAATCAAGTCCTTACTGGGCTGGATGACTTCTGTGCAGCATATCTAGATGATATTGCTGTCTTTAGCTCCACCTGGGAGGATCACCTGGTCCACCTGAGGAAAGTGTTAGAGGCCCTGCAAGCAGCAGGCCTCACTATCAAGGCCACCAAGTGCCAGATAGGGCAGACACAGGTTGTATACCTGGGCCACCTTGTAGGTGGAGGCCAGGTTCAGCCACTGGAGAGCAAAATACAGTCAATCAGGGACTGGGCTCCTCCAACCACCCAGACTCAGGTTCGAGCTTTCTTGGGCCTGACTGGATACTACAGAAAGTTTGTCAGGAACTATGGTTCCATTGTGACACCATTAAATGAACTGACAAGTAAGAAAATGCCAAAAAAGGTTCAGTGGACAGCAGGCTGTCAAAAAGCATTCGATGACCTAAAGCAGGCCATGTGCACAGCACCTATCCTTAAGAGTCCAGACTACTCCAAACCATTCATTGTCCAAACAGATGCTTCTGAGTTGGGTGTGGGAGCTGTTCTTTCTCAACTGAATTTTGATGGTCAGGATCAGCCCATTGCTTTTATAAGCAGAAGGCTGACCCCCAGAGAGAAGAATTGGTCAGCTATTGAGAGGGAGGCCTTTGCTGTGGTTTGGGCCCTGAAGAAGCTGAGGCCATACTTGTTTGGCACTCACTTCAAGATTCAGACCGACCATAAGCCCCTCTTGTGGCTAAATCAGATGAAGGGTGAAAACCCCAAACTGCTTAGGTGGTCCATTTCCCTACAGGGGATGGACTTTACAGTGGAACATAGACCTGGTACTGATCATGGCAATGCCGATGGGCTCTCCAGATATTTCCACTTAGAACAAGAAGACTCACCTGGTCAAGGTTAGCTTATTGTCCCAAAGTTTGGGGGGGGGGTCATGTAGGAGAGTAGGGTCTGCAATCCTATGATCACCCAGATTTTTTGCTTTTGTTTCACTGGTTTACGACTTTCTCTGGCTGTGGGCCTGCCAATCAGACCCACAGCCTGGCGGTTCTTTCTAAATTACCTCATGTACCCTAGGTGCATCTACCAATTGGTACTGGGCCACCTTATCAGACCCTGTAACTCAGGGCATAGGTGTACCCAGGGCTGCCAGGGGCTGCAGCATGTATTATGCCACCCCTGGCTGGCCTCCTAAATCTGACACAACTGGCTGCATGACAGCTGGGGCAAAGTCGTGTAATCACCCTTTGCTGTAGGTGTAGTATCCCTATACCTAACCCTAAAATGGACACACAGATTCCTATCAGTCACTCCTATGGCAGGCCTTGACAATCCTGAAGGCAGAGTGCTTGGAATCGTGTGAGATGGTGCTCTGGCATGAGCTGAGCCTGTCTGCAGCTTGCGGAATCAAGTCCCAATAGCTGTTCCATGATATCGCATACCATATACTCTTAAGTGCATTATAATCCTCGCGGTTAAATGCTATCTTTGGTATTGCTTTATCAAAACATGTCGAGTAAGGTGTCATACGAATTGGAATACTAACCCCTCGCCAATTCTGGCGACGGGGTTAGCATTCCACCCTTCTAGAGGGACACGACATGTATGTAACTGTGAACCCCGGTTAAAGTTAACTGAAGCCTCAGCTCCACAAAATGGATGCTGCCACCACAGACACGAGTCTGACCCCCTGCAGCTGGGAGTCCTTCCAGCGAGGGGAGCCTGGACAAAGGGTTTCCTGTCAGGGGCGGTGCTAGCACCGTCCCAGACATGGTTTTGTGTATCCTGGGTAGGCAGGGCTTTACAGGAAGGTGACTGCTGAGTGGCACCCCGGTGCTCACTACGCATAGGCCGGTCTGAACCAGTTCCAGGGGCACACCAGCCCCTGGCCTGGGGAAGTCCGGCATGGCTGAGGGGTATAACCACCCCCCACCTAGTCCCACCCATAGGCAGGACCTAGTCACCGGGTCAGCCCCCTTTTTTAGTATAAAGATGGGAGCGGGCCCCCTGTTAAAATTAGATCATCTTTGGAATCAAGATACCACTTTCTTCGAAAGGACTTCACGATTTCTTCTTCAAGATTCTCCCTTGTGGCTAAGGAGTAGTCACCCTGCATCAAGCGGGCACCATCCTAAAGAACACTGCGGTCTGCTGCAAGTCCTTCATCACGAATCCGACGACCCAGCTCGACGAGACCCGGCTTCCCTGGCACCTCTGACCTCTACTCACCTCTACAGCCAAGCTGAGAACCGTGAGTGCGACGAGACCTCAAGGGACCGACGATCGCCAAGACTGCACGACATCTTTACTGCAAGCCCACCGTGTCCTCCACTGGTGAGTGCTTTGGGGTCCGAGAAGCCCCGACCCTGCGCAGCTCCAGCACCCAAGGTCAGCTCCCCTGCATCTCCACGATCGGCGTGGGGCCCTTCTGCTGTTTGCTGTGCACCGCGTTGTTTGGCTACTAGCCGGCTGGCTGGTGGCCCTCTGAACGACGCCCGACGACATCTCTTCTGCTGGTCTGGTTGCTCCAGGCTGGCCCTTGCTTCCTTGTTCAAGAGAGGCACCCCGGACCCTCCTGGTCCACTCCAGACGCCATTTTAGGTCCACCGCGTGGGCTTGAATTTGCCAAGGCTTTGTTGCCCAATCCTGGGTCCAGCGACGCCGACAGCTTCTAACTTCGTGGGACAGCTCGATCCTCCATCCTGGTCGCCGACAACGCCTCCTGGTCCGCGAGATCTTCGAGCTACAGCGTCACCCACTCACCTTGTCGAGGTGGCTACCATCCGGTGCCCTCCTGGTGCCCACTGACTACTGGCTAGTAGTCTCGAACTTGGTCCCCTCTGCTTTCAGGTGTCATCTATCTTCGAGATCCAGGCTTGGATCCAACTGAACTTTCTTCACTGGTCACCGGCCAGCATCTTTTCTTCCGGCTCCTGGTCCGTCTACGAGGATTCCCGACGTCTTTTCAGACCTATGCAGCTGCAGCCCCTGGGCTAGGTAACTTCGGCATTTCGGTGCCCCAGCATAGCCTCACTATCCAAGGGTCAGAATCTACTTTCGTTTTCTCCCTACCAGGTCGGGTTCGCCCGAGAACACTAACTTTCTATTTCCTAGCTACCATAGACTTTTGTCCCGCATCTCGCGTGAGAGTGCACACACTGCACCCGAGTCCCCTAGGCCTCCTAGAAGTAATCTAACGATTCCCTAGTCAAGTCCTAGCGATTCCAAAAGCTATTAGTACTGTACTTACCTGCTAGGAATTTCGCATTCCACTTTCAGAGTATATGGTTTTCCGTGCCCCTCGGGCATTTGTATATACTGTGCTAACTTAAGTATTTTTGTAAGAGTTTTGGTTTGTGCTTAGTACCCTGTCCTCATAAAGAGTACAGGGCTGTTGTGATCTTTAAATAAATAACTGTTTATTTTCATAACACTTGTGTGGTGTCCTTTCACTTGGTATTCAAGGGGTATATGTGTGGTAAACAGCTGGCTTAACACGCCCTCTCGAGTCTTTAGCCTTAGACTGCTCGTATCCACGCTACTAGGATAGCTGGTCTATAAGGTTGACTTACAACCAATCATCAATAAGGGTTGCTGGACTGATACATAGTGTTCACTAGAATAGTGAGCACTGCATATCAGGCCACCTTCTCACAGGGCCCTAGATGAAACTTCCCCGTGGACCACTAAGGCCCCAGCGAGGTGTTCAAAAACAGCTCAGTGGTTTAACACTGATTTAAAAACATGTAAAACTGAATGCAAAAAACTGGAACGCATTAAGCGTAATAAATGAGGAGGTGGCTAGACTCATCTATAAGAAGAGTATAAAGAGTTACCATAAACTGATTAGATCTACTAAGCGCAATTTCTTAAAGAACAGAATAGAACTGGCTGATAACTCCACCAAATAACTGTCATTTACAAAGAACTTACCTCATTGAAGAGAACTATAGCTCCTGATCTGTATTCCACGGATATGTGTGAAGCTATTGCTGATTTTTTTTTTGTGTGCAGAAAGTGGACAACATATACAAAACTTTTCCAGAGGTACTGGCTGGTAGAACCCCCCTAGGATTACCTCCACTAGTAGTGAGAGGATGAACAGTGGGTGCCTTAATCAGTTTGTGGTCCCCAACACCAGTGAGCTGCTGAATATTATACGTAGCATTAAATCTGGCTCCCCGAAGGACGTGGCTCGTCCTAACGTCCTCAGGAATCAATTCGAGCTTCTGGCACATGGCGAAACAGTCTTTTCTAACCAGTCATATACCTCAAGACTCGAAAATAGCGCAGGTCATTCCCTTACAAAAACAAAAAAAACATTTGAGTGCTATGCAGTTGGATAATTACCGACCTATATCGCTGCTGCCTTTCTGTGCTAAGGTGGTGGAAAAGATAGTGAACAAGCAGCTCTCTGAATATTTGGAGAATGGATTGCATCTGCATCCTTCGCAGTCAGGATTCAGAGTGCACCACTCGACTGAATCGGCATTCCTCTTCTCCACTGAGCTTTTAAGGAGTAGAGTTGATGAGGGGAAGACAGCCGCGCTCCTTTTACTAGACCTGAGCGCGTTTGACACCATCTCCCACCCCCTACTGCTCTATCGTCTCAGTGAGGCTGGTATCGAGGGTCTGGTTCTCGAGTGGATGTGTTCATTTTTGGCGAACAGGCAATTCCAAGTATACTGTCCTCCTTTTAAGTCCGAGGTGCGCTCGCTCAGACCTGGGGTGCCGCTGGGCTCAATTTTGAGCCCAACTTTGTTTAATCTTTATATGGCACCCCTGGCCAAGCTGGTTGCAGCATACGGGGTGGAGATAGTGTCATATGCTGATGACACCCAGCTGGTGGTGACACTGTCTCAGCCCCCGGAAGAGGCCTCAGCCAATTTTTCTTCATGTCTGAGCGGGTTAGCAGGATGGATGGATGGATGCTAATTGCCTACGCCTTAATGCTAATAAAACTGAGCTTTTGGTGTTGGGGAAATCTGCATCCATTTGGTCATCGGCATGCTGGCCTAATGAACTCGGCATTGTCCCTAAACCACTGGAACAGGTTAAAAATTTAGGGGTCAAACTGGATGAGACTCTATCCTTCGATCACCACACTAGAGGGATAGCAGGGAAATGCTATGGGATTTTGAAGACCTTACGCAAGACCCTGGACTCACTTCCTGCGAACAGCAGGAAAATGTTAATCCATACACTGGTGACGCCCCATCTCGATTATAGCAACGCCCTGTTCTTAGGCCTGAGTAGGAAAGGATTGCATAGGCTGCAATGTGTCCAAAATTCGGCAGCAAGACTTGCACTCAACCTTTCTAGAAGATCCTCAGGGAAACAAGCTCTAGCACAACTCCATTGGCTTCCTATACGGGAGCGTATTATCTTTAAGAGCATGTGTATGACCCACCGCATTGCTTACGAGAGAGGTCCTGTCTATCTTCAAAAGTTACTGACTAAGTACCACCCTAATCGTCTCCTACGATCTCAGGGCCGTATGCTTTTCCAGATCCCCAGAATTCAGAGCGCACGGATGGGTGGACGGTCATTCATATATTTAGCCAGAAAACAGTGGAATGACCTCCCCATTGAGCTTCGGATGGAGCCATCTGAGGAAAGCTTTAGGCGTAAACTGAAAACTTACCTCTTTCCCAAATCATGAGATCCTCCTGTCCTTTTTCCTCTGTGGCCTCCTTTTTCTTTTTCTCTTTGAGGTGTTGTGCTAGTAATTAGTTTTAAAGCGCGGGGACACACTGTTCCTAGTGTAACCAGGCGCTATATAAATGGTGTTATTATTATTATTAAAAGCCTTCTTGCTGTCCTTCAAGGGTAGGCTAGTTCAAGATTTCACAGACAACATGACCGCCATGTGGTATTGCAGCAAGCAAGGCGGAGTGGGGTTGTGGACCCTGCGTCAAGAGGCTCTGTGTCTCTAGACATAGCTGGAACAGCAGGGCATTTCCCTGGTGGTTCAACACTTGGCAGGTTTTCTTAACCCCAGGACTGACAAGCTCAGCGAAGTTGCCTTGCGGATCACGAGTGGCGTCTCCATCCAGAGGTGGTTCATGGTCTTTCTGTGTTGGGGAGAGCTTTGGTTAGATCCATTCTCCTCCAAAGAGAACAAGCAATGTCAGCAGTTATACGCATTGGAGTTTCCAAGGCGGCTATCGCTCAGCTACGCTTTTCATTGCGAGTGGAGCTCAGGCCTCCTATATTCATTTAAGCTCATACCACTCCTGCCAGAAGATCTGGAGCAACCGGACACAAGCCATTCTGATGGCTCCGGACTGGGCAAGTAGAGTTTGGAATCCCTAACTTCTAGACATGAGCATCGATCCTCCGATTAGGTTGCCCCTTCAAGAGGATCTTCTGTTGCAGCAGAAAGGGAGGGTTCTCCACCCGAACGTCCACTCTGCCTCCATGCATGGAGACTGAGCGGTGACAGTTGACAGCTTTTGACCTTCCTCCCGAAGTCTGTGCGGATATTCAGCCAGGCGTCCCTCTACGAAATTGGTCTACACCTGCTGATGGAACAAATATTGTACCGAAAGGTCTATTGACCCCTTGTCTGCCTCACTGCTGGATAACCTCCAGTTTATCTTTTCTTTGGCCCTGCAGGGCTATGCTTTGGGCACTTTAAAGGGCTACCTTTCAACCCTCTCTGCTTTTCTTCGGCTTCCAGATCAGCCTTCACTAATTAAGCCCTTCTGTTTCAGAGGTTTCTGAAGGGGTTAACCTAATTGTTTCCCCCTTCCCATTTTATCATGCCACAATGGGACCTTAATTTGGCCCCCACCTTAATGTGCACACCGTTTAAGCTGATTCACAACTGCCCTCTACGGTTGCTCACCATCAAAACTGCATTCCTGGTGGCAATTATCACTGCTATGAGGGTGAGCGAACTTCAGGCACTGTCATAACAGCCTCCTTACCTGACAGTTTTTGGGGCAAAAGTGGCACTGAGAACCAGGTGGTCCTTTCTGCCCAAGGTTGTAACTCCTTTTCATCTGGGGCAGTCAGTTACTTTGCCTACTTAATTACTTTGCCGACTTTCTATGCACCTCCTCATCCTTCTAAGGAAGAGGAGCGTCTCCACTGTCTGGGCCCAAAAAGAGCATTATTATTCTACCTTGATCATACTGAAGGGTTCCTGGATGGATGACCAGCTCTTTATAGGATACGTGGGAGCAAAGAATGGGTGGGCTGCTCAAAAGAGGACCATCTCTCGTTCGGTCATCCTCTGTATAAAAAAAGTGTTCTGCCTTGGCAAAGAAGCAGCCTACTCTAGGCCTTGGGGCCCATTCCACCAGGGTAAAGGCAGCCCTAAAGCGTGAGGTTCCGATTGCTGATATCTGCCACCTAGGCGTCTCACATTTGCCAGACACTATTACCTGGATTCCCAGGTTCACAGGGAGGGCCGGTTTGGCCACTTTGTTCTGCAGGATTTTCTGGTCTAGAACTTTTCCGCAGTCCCTCTTCCATGGAAGGTTTCGTTTGGATATCTTTTCAAAGGTAAGGACTCAGCAGCTAGATGTCTCTATCAGATGGACAAGTAACTTATCTTCAGTAATGCCTTATCTGGTAGAGACCTGATCTAGCTGTAGATACCTTACCGATCCACCCATCTTCCCTGCACTGTGAAATTATTTTTAGTGTCAGATGCTACCCTTCAGAGCCCAGCTGTTCTTGTTATCACACCATGGTCAGTCACATCATCATGGCTCTGCGCTTCTGGAGTGGAAAGTCAGGGAAAGTACTGAGGTCAGAGTGGTGGTTGTATTGATTATGCGGACGTCGTGCCGACGATGCGGACAAAGTCACACGGAGTTGACCAAAGCCCCCTAACTGTGCGCAAGAGTAATGCTATGAACAATCTTCTGGATCCAGCTTGATGCCTGGAAGTTCAAAGGTAATTAATCTGCGGCTACCAAGTACGTCGTTACCGAAGATAAGTAACTTGTCTATTAATGCAAAGTGTTTGATATCAAACACCAAAAGTTTCAGTGAAGCAGTCGTGTAGCTGGGGAGCTCCTTTTTACCAGTGTCCAGCACATGTACTTAAAATGGCTTCCCTGTTTACTTGTGATATCTAAGAATTAAGTTAGTTATCGCAATGTTATATTTAATCATGCAGATGTGCCCACAGATGTGGTATAGTGCACCTTGCCTTAAGACTGTAAAACCTGTTGTAGGCTGGCTTACCTGTACTGCATGCAGTGTCTGCAGGCATAGCACACACAGAACCGTGTGCCATGTCGTGTTTTCACTTTCTCTGCACCATGGCACACAGCCTGCTATGGCAGTTTGCCTGTTGGTGCTGAGGGACCTCTTGGGGTGCTCAAAAGGGTGACACAAGATACATGCTGCATCCTTTAGAGACATTCTAGCTACTCTGCTCTAGGTACCAGTGGTACCATTTACGAGGGACTGAGAGGAGTTGCTAAATATATTGCCAAATGAGGAGCAATTGTACATTTTAAGGAAAGAGACCTGGCACTGGGGACCTGGATTGCAGGACCCCAGTGCATTCTTGTCAGAATTGCATCCGATACCAGTTAAAAAGTGGGGGGTGACCATGTCAAAAAGGGGCACGTTTCTACAGTTATTTTCACCGAAAGCAAGGGTGGAGGTGTATATGTAAAGAAGGGAAAAAATAGGCTAGGATTTTCTGGTCTTAATAATTGGTAAGATAGAGTCCCAGGGCAAGACTGTTAAATTTACTAATTAGTGACTTGTATTTTCTCACCCAACAAAATGTTTCAGGCATTGAGGAGTTTCAAACTTGTCATCTCTGTGGATCCAAAGTATCATCCGAAGATCATTGGACGTAAGGGAGCTGTAATCACCCAGATCCGCACAGATCATGAAGTCAACATCCAGTTTCCTGATAAAAACGATGAGAACCAGGTGAGGACTCAAGAAGGGGATAGATTGATTCTTGGGGTGAGTAAATCGTACACACAAACGAACGTTTGAGGAATGAATGCTGTAGATACACATCTGAAAGACTACTAGCCGCAGATTCCTTAACGTAGAATTATCCCTAGGCCTGAGACTGGATCCAGAAAAATATTTGCCCTGCATTACTGGGTGCCGGGGGGACGGCATCAAGCGACGCCGCCATGACATCTGAGTACGTGACGTCAGGGAGGTCACAGAAGTCCCACCCTGGCGCGCCTACGTCAGTTTTTTCCTTTTCCGCGGATCCGGATCGTGCTCCGGGCCGGTTTAGGCCTTTCCCTTTCGCTTCTTGCTTTGTGTTCGAAGAGTGTGCAAATGCCTTCGGACTTTAAGACGTGCTCGTCTTGTGCGTGCCAAATATCGGCGACGGACACTCACTCCATCTGCATGTGGTGTTTGGGGGAGCACCACAAACTCTACTGATTGAAAGGCGTGCCAGCGGATGAAACCAAAGTCCCGGTGGGAGCGTAGGATGAAACTTCTCTCAGCTCGCATGTCCACGTTGGCGGCATTGCGGTCTTAACCGGAGGCGCTGCAGGTCTCCCGATGCTCGGTCCCATTTCCTCCTTTCCGGACCTTGCCCTTCCTTCCTCCGGTTGGCTTTGGGGGCAGTCGCCTTAGCTGCAGCTGTCGCATACTGAGGAGCTGCTCTCCCCTCCGCGGGCCCTATGGAGGCGGGTGCGGCCTTCGCTCGCGCAGTTTCCACGGTGGTGGGAATTTTGCGCATGGGTGATCCAGCTGCCCATTTCCCCGTGGGTCATCTTCTGGAGGTTCTCCATCAGGTTTCTGGTGGCAGGGAGCTGCTGCTCCCCTTCGAGGGTTCGCTCCATTCTTCTGCTGGAAGGCCCTTCTTGACTATTTGTTTTTGCTTTGGGATTTCTGACCCATGCTGGCCCTGAGACTCGGCCTTTTGGTTCTTTCTTCTTGGCTGCTCATCTGAAAGAGACACGTTTGTGATAGATTCCTTACCCTAGATTATCCCCATACGTCAGACTGTATCTAGAAAGTTTTGCTTAGCAGTACCCCTGCTCGTCAGTGGGTGGCATCCTGCGGCTGCGCGTCCGTCACTGGCCTAGTCAACGCTGAGATGACGTTACGGAGGGTACTTACGCGCCAACAGTGTGCGCTGACGTCAGTTCTTTCTTTATCCACGCCAGAAAGCGCAGATCCGGATTGAGCACGTACCTCAGTCACTTTTGACTACTCTTTTTTGTGACTTTTGTCTCCCTTTTTTCTCCTGGTGCACGTAGGGATGCCCGGCTTTAATTCTTGTGGGTCGTGCCTCCGTGACATGTCGGTTGCGGACCCCCAAGATGTGTGCCTCTACTGCCTGGAGACCAATCATGATTCCCGGGACTGCTGAGCCATGGCCCGAAGGGCTTGAGGGAGCGGCGCTGGAAGTTGCTGGAGGTCCGGCATTCCTCTCACCGCCGCTCCAGGTCTCGGGGCCATTCCTGAGGCCACTCGCAGGACCTTAGCCATCGCTCCTCGGGCCCCAAGTCTTCGCCTTCGGATTCCGGTAAGCGACGCCATAAAAAGAAGTCAATGAAGCATGTTCGTTTTGACGTCCCCCTGTCACTCTCTAGAGGTGGACAGGTGCTCCGCCCCTGCGGTTCCTCTGGAACCGGGGAGTGCCAAGGCCTACCCACCATACCCGGGTCCGTCGGCGACTCCTGAACAGATGCAAGAGTTTATTACTGCTATGGACTGCCTTTTTAGGCCCCGGGCTCCTGCCGGCGCGCCTTTGGGCCCCACGGTCCCGTGTCTAGATCCTGTTGACCTGGCGGCTCTGCCACCGGCCCCGGCGCCACAGGATCCTGCGCCACTGGCAACCGCCCCGGTGCTATGAGGTGCAACGCTTCCGGCACCGGCATCGCACTGGGTGCCGCCTATCCGACCCCTGCCCAGTTTCCCAGACCACTTTGTTCCAGCCTGGGATCCAAATTGAGATGCGGGTCCGGCCCTGGCCGGCGTAGTTTTCGGCGCAGTCTCCAACGCCGTTCGTCCCTTCTCCGCCTCTGCCGCCTCGACCGGCCCCCTCTACTCCAGAGGCAGACGACGATTGGGACGGGTCCGAGGACCCCCTTGCCCGGCAATGTGACTCCGCGGGCAAGGGGGTGACTCCGCAAGATTGAGTGGACGACCTGGAGGACGCAGGTGAACTTGATGTTTCTTCTGACCCGGGGTTTGCCTCTCCGCCTACTATGGCGGAGGGTGCTTCCTACATCGTGGTTCTCGGGCTGCCAAGGCTCTCCATCTCGACCTCCCTACAGTGGCCCTCAAGACCAACCTCCATACAGAGGTTCGCCAGACGGTGTCTGCATCGTCTGAGCCGCTGCTCCCTTTCAATGAGGCCCTTACCGAAGTCCTCTTGGGCACTTGGTTGCGGCCAGCCACAGGGGCGCCGGTGGATAAAAATGTCGCCAGGTGTCATCGCCCGGCGCCTGGTGATACCGCCTTCCTGACCACTCACCCTACGCCTGAGAGCCTGGTCATTCATGCCTCGACATCGCAGAGTGCCTTTCCCACGTCTCTGCCGGATATGGACTCGAAAAGGCTGGAACAATTTGGCAAGAGGTTGTTCTCCTCTGCAAGCTTATGGCTGCAGTCTGTTAACAGTGCCTGCTTGTTGGGCCGTTACTTCCACGCAGTGTTGGATTCAGTAGCTCAGGTCTTGCCTCAGTGTTCTGAGGAGGTCCAGGCTGTCCTTTCCCAAGCACAGAAGGTAAGGATGCAGCAACATTTGAAACCAGGTGCGGTTTGGACAATGCTGATTCATTGGTCACGGCTATTTCCACAACTGTGGCATTGCGGTGCCACGCTTGGTTGTGTTCGACTGGGTTCTCTCCTGATGTCCAGAGCTCGCTCATGGACATGCCCTTTGATGTGTAAATGTATGTATTGGCATTTATATAGGGCACTACTTACCCGTAGGGTCCCAAGGCGCTTCGACCGCTGCGAAACCCTTCCTGGCTTCCCTGAGAGATGGTCCCTTAATGGGTATCTCCAGGGTGAGACCAGGCATCCCCGGCGGTCTGGTGGGGCCGTTAGTGAAGATGAGGCAAGCTAATGCCCAGAGTTGCCGAGTGTGATCGCTGATCAGAGTGGGCACCGAGGCGAGAGAATTATCGAGTCCGCTGACCCTGGTCCAGAAACCTGCCGCGCTGGGAATCGAACCCTGGTCCCGGGCCGTCCTCTGCTCTCGGGTCTGCCGCCTCTAACCAGTGAGCCACACTACTTCCCCCTCTATGGCGACAAGGCCGACCATGCCCTGGAGCACTTTAAAGACTCTCGACCCACGGCCAATTCCTTGGGTCTTTCTACGAAGAACCCTGCTACTCCTGAGTTTCATTCCTTTCGTGGCCAGGGGTGCCCAGGCACACTCCTCCAACAAACCTGCGCAAAACCAGCCTCAGCACGGCCATGGATTCCGAGGGGCGGGTCTGGGGAACAGCGTGCGGGTCAGTCCACCTCCACCCCCGCTGCTTCCGTCTCTAAGCCTTCCTAATCAGAGCTTCAGGGAGCACCCCACACCGGTGGGTGGCAGGCTCTGCCATGACCTCCACCACTGGCACGACATTACATCAGACAAGTGGGTGCTGCAGATAATCTGCCATGGTTACTCATTCCCCTTTCTGTCCCCCCTTCCAGCCATGCCATCTCAGTACCACCACATGTTGGATCATTTGGCTCTTATCCGTCAAAAAGTCACGGCCCTTCTGGCCAAGGGGGCCATCGAGTGCGTTCCTGGTCAGGAAGTAGGGAGTGGGTGTTATTCCCACTGCTCCCTGGTCCCCAAGAAGGACAAGGGGGGGTCTGCGCCCCCTCTTGGACCTCCGGGACGCCAAACGCTTTCTCCGGAAGGAGAAGTTCAAGATGCTGGCTCTTACTGCCCTGGACCCTGGAGACTGGATGGTAGCATTGGACTTGCAGGATGCTTATTTTCACATCCCCGTCCCACTGGCGCTACCTGTGGTTCACGGTAGGCAAGGAGCATTTTCAGTTTGCCGTGCTCCCCTTTGGCCTTACCAGTGCACCTCAGGTGTTTACGAAGGTGATGGCGGTGGTCGCAGCTCATCTGCGCAGGTCAGGGGTGTCAGTCTTCCCCTACATCGACAACTGGCTTTTGAAGGCGGGCTCGCCCCAGGCAGTCGTCCACCTCCTCCAGACTACGACCGACCTCCTGCATTTGTTGGGGTTCTCTGTCAATGTGCCAAAGTCTCAAATGAGTCCCTCTCAGAAGCTCCCCTTCATCGGAGCGGTTCTGGATTCGACGCTGTTTCAGTTTAATCCACCCGAGCAGCGAGTCTGGGATATTCAAGTTATGATTCCAATCTTTCAGCCTCTATCCCGGGTTTCAGTTAGGATGACCCTCCGGCTTCTGGGCCTGACGGCCTCCGGCATCCTGCTGGTGACACATGCCAGATTGCATATGCAGGCTCTGCAGTGAGACCTGAAGTTCTAGTGGGGCGCAGCATCAGGGCAATCGGTCCGACTGTTCAGATCTCGGAGGGCACTGCAATGCAGTTGCAGTGGTGGCTCACGAGTCTCGATTAGGTCAGTGGCAGATCCCTCCCTCTTCCCCAACCACAGCACACAGCGGTTACGGATACCTCCCTCCTGGGATGGGGAGGCCACATGGGAGAGGCGGAGATCAGAGGCCTCTGGTCTCCAGCGGAGTCCCGGCGCCATATCAACCTTCTGGAGCTGCGGGCAATCCGACTTGCACTGAAGGCATTCCCTCCCTCTGTCCGGGAAAGTGTAGTGCAGGTGTTCACAGACAACACCACCGCCATGTGGTATTGCAACAAGCAGGGCGGGGTGGGGTCCTGGACCCTTTGTCAAGAGGCTCTGCGCCTCTGGCAATGGCTGGAACGTCAAGGCATTGCCTTGGTTCAACACCTGGCAGGTTCCCTGAATGCCAGGGCGGATGAACTCAGCTGCCGGTGCATGATGGATCCCGAATGGCGTCTGAACTCGTACATGGCGCGAGGTCTCTTTCAGCAGTGGTGAGAGCCTTGGTTAGATCGATTCACAACCGAAGAGAACGCGTAATGTCATTAGTTCTGCTCGTTGGAATTTCCAAGACTGCACTTGCTCGGAGACGCTTTTCGTCGCGAGTGGAGTTGCGGTCTGTTGTACGCCTTTCCGCCTATACCACTTCTTCCCATAGTGCTGAAGATCAGGTGCGACCGGGCCCAGAGTCATTCTTGTGGCGCTGGACTGGGCTCGGAGAGTATGGTATCAAGAGCTACTCGGTATGAACATCGATCCCCCGATCCGTCTGCCTCTTCGGGAGGATCTTCTGTTGCAGCAGCAAGGGACGGTCCTCCACCCGAACCGGTCCAGTCTCCACCTCCATGCGTGGAGATTGAGCGGCGACAGTTGACACCTTTCGATCTTCCTCGTAGGTCTGGGATGTCATTCTAGCAGCCAGGCGTCCCTCCACCAAAACGGTGTACGCCTGCAGGTGGAACAAAGGCTGTGGATCTCCTTTCTGCCCCTCTTTCGGAGGTCCTTTTGTTCCTTCTATCTTTAGCCCAGCAGGGCTCTGCTCTGGGCACTATCAAAGGTTATCTTTCGCCCATCTCCGCCTTTCTGCGGCTTCCAGGTCAGCCTTCTCTTTTTAAGTCCCTGGTTGTTAACCGTTTCCTTAATGGCATTACGCATACGTTTCCACCCGTGCCCTTCATAATGCCTCAGTGGGACTTAAATCTTGTCTTGACTTTTCTGATGTGCGCTCCCTTTGAGCACCTTCATAACTATCCCTTACGTCTCCTTACTCTCAAGACGGCTTTCCTGGTAGCTATGAACTCTGCTAGAACAGTGAGTGAGCTCCAGGCTCTTTCTCCCAAACTTCCTTTCCTTTCTGTTCATCCGGACAAGGTGGTTTTAAGGACCCGTCCTTCATTCTTTCCAAAGGTTGTCACGCCCTTCTTCATCGGGCAGACCATCACTTTGCCCACCTTCTTTCCGCCTCCGCATCCTTCGAGGGAAGAGGAGAGGCTCCACCGTCTGGACCCAAGACGTGCGCTCTCATTCGATCTGCAGCGTACACAGCTGTTCCGGGTGGATGATCAGTTCTTTGCTAGCTACTTGGGCGCCAAAAAAGGTCAGGCCGTTCACAAACTGACCATCTCCCGGTGGGTCGTTCTGTGCATCAAAGCAGGTTACTCCTTGGCCAAGAATGAGTCCCCTGTGGGACTGCATTCCCATTCGACCAGGGCTACTGCAGCCACTACTGCCTTGGGACGTGGTGTTCCCTTGCAGGACATTTGTCAGGCAGCTACGTGGGCCTCGCTGCACATGTTAATCAAGCACTACTTCCTTGACAGTCAGTTCCGTAGAGACCGCTTTTTTGGCCTTTCTGTGCTCCGGGACTTTATGGTGTAATCTCGTTCGTAGTCCCACCACCGGGGTTGGTATTGCTGGGGTATCTATTCTAAGGTAAGGAATCTATCACTAACGTGTTTCTTTCAGATGTACAAGTTCCTACTTTTGTAACAATATATCTGTAAGAGACAGTAGTTAGTGATAGATTCCTTACCGCCCCCCCCACCCTCCCTGTTCTACGAACTGATTACTAGGGTTAAGGTCATCCCCTTTTTAGGGCCCTAGTTTTATGCACCAATGTTGCATGCTCTGCGTTTCTGGCACGGAAAGTAGTGTACAGAACTGACGTCAGCGCACACAGGTGGTACACAAGTACACTCCGTGACGTCATCTCTGCGCTGATAACGCCAGTGAAGGACGCCACCTATTGACCTGCTGGGGTACTGCTAAGCAAAACTTTCCGGATCCAGTCTGACGCCTGGGGATATTCTAAGGTAAGGAATCTATCACCAACTAATGTCTCTTACAGATATACTGTTACACAAGTAGTAACTTTTGCGACAAGCCTCCTGTGGGTTTTAGCCACAGGTCTTTTCTGTTGTCCTCTGCTGCAAAAGTTTCTTCCTAAGAGCGTTCCAATGTCTTGGGACGTCACATGCCCTATGTGGGGTTGTGGTAGCTGTTGTAGGAAGGTACCTCCTGACTATGGTTGCCCCCAACTTTTTGCCCTGTGTTTTAGCTGGTTTTTGACATAGTCGACCTGGGGCCCTGCCAATCAGGACCCCAGGCCTACTGCTCTCTCTGTAAAATGGATTCCATGTACCCTAGGTGCATTTCCAAGTGGTACTGGGCCACCCTATCAGACCCTGTAACTCGGGGCATAGGTGTACCCAGGGCCTACCAGGGGCTGAAGCATGTATTATGCCACCCCTGGCTGGCCTCCTAAATTTGACACAACTGGCTGCATGACAGCTGGGGCAAAGTCGTGTAATCACCCTTTGCTGTAGATATAGTATACCTATATCTATCCCTAAAATGGACACACAGATTCCTATCAGTCACTCCTATGGCAGGCCTTAACAATCCTGAAGGCAGAGTGCTTGGAATCGTGTGAGATGGTGCTCTGGCATGAGCTGAGCCTGTCTGCAGCTTGCGGAACCAAGTCCTAATAGCTGTTCCATGATATCGCATACCATATACTCTTAAGTGCATTATAATCCTCGCGGTTAAATGCTATCTTTGGTATTGCTTTATCAAAACATGTCGAGTAAGGTGTCATACGAATTGGAATACTAACCCCTCGCCAATTCTGGCGACGGGGTTAGCATTCCACCCTTCTAGAGGGACACGGCATGTATGTAACTGTGAACCCCGGTTAAAGTTAAGCGAAGCCTCAGCTCCACAAAATGGATGCTGCCACCACAGACACGAGTCTGACCCCCTGCAGCTGGGAGTCCTTCCAGCGAGGGGAGCCTGGACAAAGGGTTTCCTGTCGAGGGCGGTGCTAGCACCGTCCCAGACAGGGTTTTGTGTATCCTGGGTAGGCAGGGCTTTACAGGAAGGTGACTGCTGAGTGGCACCCCGGTGCTCACTACGCATAGGCCGGTCAGAACCAGTTCCAGGGGCACACCAGCCCCTGGCCTGGGGGAAGTCCGGCGTGGGAGAGGGGTGTAACCACCCCCCTCCTAGTCCCACCCATAGGCAGGACCTAGTCACCGGGTCAGCCCCCTTTTTTAGTATAAAGATAGGAGCGGGCCCCCTGTTCAAATTAGATCATCTTTGGAATCAAGACACGACTTTCTGCGAAAGGACATCAAGATTTCCTTCTTCAGGATTCTCCCTTGTGGCTAAGGAGTAGTCACCCTGCATCCGCAGGCACCATCCTAAGAACACTGCGGTCTGCTGCAAGTCCTTCCTCCGGAATCCGACGACACAGCTCGACGAGACCCGGCTTCCCTGGCACCTCTGACCTCTACTCACCTCTATAGCAAAGCTGAGAACTGTGAGTGCGACGAGACCTCGAGGGACCGACGATCGCCAAGACTGCACGACTTCTTTGTAACAAGCCCACCGTGTGCTCCACTGGTGAGTGCTTTGGGGTCCGAGAAGCCCCAACCCTGAGCAGCTCCAGCACCGAAGATCAGCCCTCCAGCATCTCCACGATCTGCGTGGGGCCCTTCTGCTTTTGCGTGCTCACCGCGCTATGTGGCTACTAGCCGGCTGGCTTGTGGCCTTCTTCACGACGCCTAGGGTACATGGAATCCATTTTACAGAGAGAGCAGTAGGCCTGGGGTCCTGATTGGCAGGGCCCCAGGTCGACTATGTCAAAAACCAGCTAAAACACAGGGCAAAAAGTTGGGGGCAACCATAGTCAGGAGGTACCTTCCTACACTCACCATTCCTTTTCTATGCTTCTGCTCTTTCGCACACTGTTCCTATAATGTTCCCATACTGTCACGGTATTGTCTGATGGCTACGCGTTGTGGCGCGGAAAAGATCTCAGAAAGCTGACGTAGGCGTGCCGAGGTGGGATTTGTGACCTTGCTGAGGGAATTCTGCGTCTAGAATCGTGTCTACCAGAAACATTGGTACCGAAGGTAAGTAACTTGTAAGTTTGCATACTCCTGCCATCTAGTGTTGGGTCTGGATGTTTGTAAGTTGTTTTTCTTCAAAGAACTCTTTCCCAGTTACGAGGTAAGGTGACTCCTCCTTTCGGTGATAGTGTGCATGGGCATTGACTCCATTGTTAGATTGTTTTCTTTCCGCCATCTGGTTCAGACCCGTACTGCTAAGCTCCGGTTCAAAATGATTCTTTGGGTTCACCCTCGTTGGTCAATCCACTTTACCCTAAACAGTATTATCGTACACGTTTCACTATTCTTCACGTATCGATTTGATCAGGTAACTCCATCTTCGGTCATAAACATTGTTGTCTGCCTTCGTGACTAACCACGTCAGTCCAGCCTTCTGCTGATGGAATGAACTCCGTTTAAATGTTGTCCTCGGTGCCACTCCAAGTACCCTCGCATCGACATACATAGAATCTGCATCTTGTGCCTCTCGCCGGAGTGCAAGGAACAAGATTCTGAGGCTTGTCGGTTGTTCCGATCGAAAACGACTCTTCGGGATAGTCTGGCTCGACTGCGAGAAATACAACACCAAAACATACAGCTTACGCCAGATATCTTCAGAGAAGAATCTGAACAGGAAGAAGTGACAGTGGCAGAAGAAGAGGAGGCCATCTCTGTCCCAGAAGCGGATTTCAAGCTGGAAATCGAATTGAAATCCGAAAACGTTCCAGCGGGACAGGGCGTTATTGACACTAAAGCCCCTTTACCCCATAAACTCTCTTCCACCAAACATAAGGCTTTAGCATCCCCTCTGCCTTCAGGCTCTGGTCAGCACCGTGACCATGTTTGACGCCCCGGGCCCGGCACCAAAACAAATGGTCAAGCCTTCCGGGTCAGGATAGAATCGAGACAGATAGTCTTAGGATCCAAATACTTCTGCTCCAAAAGACAAGTCGGGTTCGGAACCAAAACATTCCACTTCGAAGCACAAGCCCAGTTCGGAGCTGAAACCTTCCACTTCGAAGGACAAGTCCAGTTTGACACTGATACATCTTCTAAAGCCCCCAGAACAAATCCTGGACGTCATGACGGAAATATTAGACCCTAAACATTAAAGTCTATACATTAATCCAGATAGTGGACACATTCCAGCTAAAACGCCTTCCAAAAGGAAAATCAGGTCAGAAGACACTAGTTGCAAGATTCTTCTAAAAAAGTACATGGCTATAAGTCCTATTCACCCTATTTTCCCATCCCCGCCCCTTTCCACCACCATTACCACAACTGCCAGGCTCAGATCCACTACACATAACACCTCGGGGGTCTCCTCATACACAGCCTGATTTACAGGATGATGAAGATGGCAGAGCCATGGGATGGCTAATATTGATCCACCTATGGATAATGACCCAGATGTGTATCCTGCAGAGCCATCACCTCCAGATGATAATGTAGCTTCTGTAGTAGGGGATCTCTGTGTATAGTCATAATCTTGTGAATAGTCCCACTCATGTGCGTGGACTCCGGAGCAATCGAAATAGTCTCTTAAGTTGTCTTCTACTGCAGTCCTGCATAGACACTTAAGAGAAAATCAAAGACAAATAATGCAACCTAAAACTACAAGGCTACATTGGCCAGCACTTCATCTTGAAGTGAAAAGGATAGTCAAATAATATTAAACGTTGCACACTTTAAGTTTCACACCTAGAGAAACTCCCCTTCACAAAAATCCTTTGTCGTGATAGAGAGGAAGGGCTGGACAGACAAGCCCCGTAGGCTGCCATTATGTGTCTGGAAAAGGGATACTGTGCCTTTAAGGCACTCTCCATAGACCCTCTGTATCCCAGGATGCACAGCCAAAGGCAAGTTACTTTCAGTTCTTTTTTTCCTGCTCCTGCTAGCAGAACCCTGGAGCATTGAGCTCTACCATTTTGGGTATATCTTCAATTTTTGGAGCTTTTCCAGTGATGTGAGTGTTTCACTCTGTCGGGGGTCTTCCTCTTCCAGTTGCTGTGTTTTTTTACCAGTTTTCCCACCTCTATATTGTCGAAATGCCAACTTTATTCGACAAGTGCCCGGAGTGTGGTAGAAAAAAAGCTAAATCTGACCCCCACAGAGTATGCATACTCTTGTCTCCCATCTCCCTGACTCCTTCGATATCTGTCACTCTTTCTCCAGGAGGACCCTCCGTGACAGGGAGAAGATTCGTCTCCAAGGCCTGGAGCAGAGGAGACATCAAGAACCAGGTGGGACTTCTGGCCATGGAGGGACTCTAAAAAAAAAAAAGCACAATTTATTAAGAAGAGTGTTAGAGGCAATTTGTAAAGACCAGCATGGATACCTAGCCCTAATATTATCAATGTGAATTATCTTTTTGAATTTGCTTTTGTATCTCAGTTGGGTAATTGCTGAAAGCGGTAGGTTTGGAGAAACCGAAGGAACAACGGAAGTCCTTCCGCCCCTTCCAGAGGTGTTACTCATCCCAGAGGTTTCAGCAAGGGCAAGGTCGCCAGGCTGGCCAACACCAGCAACAACCGCAATACCAGCGACAACCCTTCCAGAAGCGTCAGTGGGGCATAGGCGGCCAGCAGGCCTCCTCAGCGAATAAGGGCCCGGCTGGGTCTAAGCCCTGAGGAGTTACTTCCCACTCGTCCATTACCCGCTCAGAATTACTTGGCAGAGTGGAGAAAAATTACTCCGGTCAAGTGGGTGCTGTGAATATTGTTTGCTATGGGTACAGTCTATGCTTTGTCAGCCCTCCTCCAGCTATTCCACCGGTTTGTTCGCAATACCAGCTGCGCAAACTTCAAGTGGAGGCAGATACCCTGTTAAATAAAAGGGCGATAGAAGACGTCCCTCTGTCTCAAAGGGGAAAGGGTCTAAACTCAAGGTTCTTTCTAGTACGCAAAAAGGACAAAAACGAGTTCAGGCCTATTCTGGATTTGCGACAAGCAAACAAATGGATTCGCAGGGAGAAATTTTGCATGCTGTCTGTACTAGATTTATCTTCAGCTGCAACGAGGAGACTGGCTTTGCGCAATAGATCTGCAGGATGCGTACTTCCATTTGCCAGTTGCACGGAAACACTGGAAGTTTCTGCGTTTCCTAGTCTGCACCAATCACTATCAGTACACCGTACTACCATTAGGTCTGAAGTCTGCACCCAGGACTTTTTCAAAATGCATGGCAGTGGTGGCTGCGCACCTGAGAAAGAACAAGGTGTTTGTCTACCCATATCTGAAAGAGACACGTTAGTGATAGATTCCTTAACTTAGGATATCCCCGGGCGTCGGACTGGATCCGGAAATTTTTGCGTAGCAGCACCCTTGCGCATCGGTAGGTGTCGTCTGCGGCTCCGCGTCAGTCGTCGGCGTCGTGGACGCCGTGATAACGTCGTCGCAGTACTTGGAGTCCGCCTCCGTGTGCTGACGTCAGTTCTTCTTTTTTCCGCACCAGATAGCGCAGATCTGGAAAAAGTTGTGCCCAAGTCACTTTTTGACTAACCTTTTGAGATCCTTTTTGATCCATTTTTCGAAGTATATCGACTCCGACGGTGCCGGTAGGGATGCCCGGGTTCAGGCCCTGCACCGACTGCAACCGACTGATGTCGGTTACCGACCCCCATCGCCGGTGCCTGCACTGTTTGGGCCTGGACCACGACGACAAGTCCTGCTCCGACTGCCGGGCCCTGATGTCTAAGGCTAGACGGGAGCGGTCCCGTAAGCGACTCGAGCTTCGGCAGTCTGCCCCGCGCCGCTCGGGGTCCCAGTCCGAAAGGAGGTCGAGGGACTGGTCGCGGGGCCGGAGCCCCAACAGTTCCGGGAGTCTTCATCGGTCTTCGGGCTCGAAGTCCTCAGATAAGAGGCACAAGAAGTCGTAGAGGCACCATCGCTCTTCTGACTCCCCCTGAAGCTCGCGCAACGCGGCCAGGGGTTCGGGGCGACCCCACCCACGTGGCTCCGCAGGAGCCGCAGGTGTCGCGTCCTGCCCCACACCCGCCGGTCCCTGGGCAGGACGTGACGCCGGGGGAGATTGCCGACTTCCTCATGGCCATGAGGTCGCTCGCTCCTCTGTCTGGTTCTGCGGCGCCTTCGGGCCAAGCGGTTCCGACTGGGTCCCCACGCGGGCACCGGCGCCGTCCAGGGCTTTGGCCGCGGTGCCGTCGGCGACTTCGGTTCCGACGCCGCTGGGTCCGGTTCCGGATCCGGGTCGTCGCCGGTCGACTTAACGACCTCGCCGATGCTGGCTCCTAGGGTGTCGCCCCCTGCGCCGTTCGTGGACGACTTCGTCCCTGGTCCTGTCCTCGTTTTGGGTCCGGCGCCGGAGCGGTGCCGCTCTCGACGCCGCTGGGAGATTTTTATTTCAATGACCCGGCCCCATCCTTTGAGCCGGAGTACCAGGCTGTGGGTGATGAGGACGATTGGGAGGGGTCTGAGGACCCTCTGGCACGCTTGGGAAGGCCAGTGGGCTGGACGCTTCGCCCGACACTGGCTTTGTCTCCCCTCCTAGCGTGCCTACGGAGGAGGGGGCTGCTTATAGCGTGGTGCTGATGAGGGCAGCCAAGGCCCTGGGCCTTGAGCTTCCCGTCGCGGCCGTGAGGACTAACCTCCTCACTGAGGTCCTTAAACCGCAGTCAAGCTCGGCTTAGCCTCTGCTGCAGTTTAATGAGGCCTTGTCAGACGTTCTTTTGGGCACTTGGTCCAGGCCCGCCACAGGACAGTCTGTGGATCGGAACGTGGCCAGACGCCACTGCCCGGCTCCGGGTGACCCTTGCTTTCTGTCTCCCCATCCCACCCCTGAGAGCCTGGTTATCCAGGCCTCCAATTCCCAGACTGCATTCCCGTCAGCTCCCCCGACCGGGAATCTAAGAGGTACGAAAATTACGGAAAAAATATATTCTCCTCCCTAAGTTTGGGATTGCGGTCCTCCTAGGCCGCTACACCCACTCTGTGGGACACGGTCGTGGGTGTGCTGGCACACTGCCCGTTAGAGGTACGGGCTAGACTCTGCCAAGCCCTGGTGGAGGGCCGGGATGCAGCCAATCCGGTGTGGGCTGGACACTACCGACTCTATGGGCAGAGCGATGTTGAATACGGTGGCGATTCGTTGTCACGCGTGGTTGAGGTCCGCCAATTTCTCGGCCAATGTCCAAAACACACTTATGGACATGCAGGTCGATGGCCGTCGCCTCTTTGGCGACAAGGCAGACCATGTGCTTGAGCGCTTTAAGGACTCCAGGGCTACGGCCAAGTCCTTGGGCATCTCGGCCCCGCGCCAGCAAATGGATGCCTTTAGCCCCTTTCGTGACCAAGGAAGGGGTGCCCTCACACGTGCCGCCAGCCACACGCCGCAGACTAACATCCAGCGCAGTGGCGGACGTGGAAACCGCTGTGGCGGTGGTTGGGGTCCACGGCAAGGCCAGTCCACACCTACCCCTGCAGCATCCGCCTCAAAACCTTCCTAGTCCGTGCTTTCAGGCCCATGTGATGCCAGTGGGGGGCAGGGTTCGCCATCACAACTCCCACTGGCGCACCGTCACATCGGACAGGTGGGTGCTGCAAATCGTCCGAAGGGGCAACTGCCTCCCCTTCGAGGCGACCCCTCAAGCCATGCCACCACAACACCACCGAGTATCGGGGGATCATTTGCGGCTTCTGCAGGAGGAAGTTTCGGCCCTCTTGGCCAAGGGGGCTATCGAGCGCGTTCCTGGGCCGAAAGTAGGGTGTGGTTGCTACTCCCACTACTTTCTGGTACCCAAGAAGGGCAAAGGGCCTACGCCCTATCTTGGACCTACGGAACGTCAACGGCTTCCTCCGGAAGAAGTTCAAAATGCTGACACTGGCTCAGGTCTTAGCTGCCCTGGACCCAGGAGACTGGATGGTAGCGTTGGACTTGCACATCACCGTCCTGCCAGCCCACCGGCGCTACCTGCGGTTCACGGTAGGCCACGAGCACTTACAGTTTACCGTGCTCCCCTTCGGCCTTACCAGCGCCCCACGGGTGTTTACGAAAGTGATGGCGGTGGTCGCAGCTCATCTGCGCAGGTTAGGGGTTTCAGTCTTCCCCCTACCTCGACGACTGGTTGTTGAAGGCGGGCTCGCCCCAGACAGTCGTCAGCCACCTCCAGACGACGGCAGACCTCTTGCCCCAGCTGGGGTTCTCCATCAATGTGCCGAAGTCACACCTGTGTCCCTCTCAGAAGCTCCTTTTCATTGGAGCGGTTCTCGACTCGGCGCAGATTCGGGTTTACCCACCCGAACAGCGGGTTCGGGATATACAGGCTCTGATTCCACTCTTTCAGCCTTTATCCCAAGTTTCGGTCAGGTTGACGCTGCGGCTTCTGGGGCTGATGGCTTCCTGCATCCTTCTGGTGCATCATGCCCGTTGGCGGATGCGGGCTCTTCGGTGGGACCTGAAGTTTCAGTGGGCCCAGCATCAGGGCAACCTGTCCGACCATGTCCTGATCTCGGAGGGCACTGCGAGACAGTTGCAGTGGTGGCTCACGGACCGCGATTGGGTCAGCGGCAGATCCCTCTCCCTTCCCCAACCGGAGCACGTGATTGTGACGGACATGTCCCTCCAGGGCTGGGGGAGGCCACATGGGAGAGGCGGAGATCAGAGGCCTCTGGTCTCCGGCGGAGTCCCGGCTCCATATCAACCTTTTGGAACTACGGGTGATTTGTCTAGCACTGAAGGCATTCCTCCCCTCCGGGAGAGTGTAGTGCAGGTGTTCACGGACAACACCACTGCCATGTGGTACTGCAACAAACAGGGCGGGGTGGGGTCGAGGCCCCTCTGCCAAGATGCTCTGCGCCTCTGGCAATGGCTGGAACATCAGGGTGTGACCCTGGTGGTTCAAAACCTGGCAGGTTCTCTGAATGCCAGGACGGACTTACTCAGCCGCCTGTGCATGATGGATCACGAATGGCGTCTGAACTCAGACATGGTGCAAGGTCTCTTTCTGCAGTGGGGAGAGCCTTGGTTAGATCTATTCGCCACCGAAGATGTCATCAGTTCTGCGCGTTGGAATTTCCAAGGCAGCACTCGCTCGGAGACGCTTTTAGTCACGAGTGGAGCTGCGGTCTGTTGTACGCCTTTACGCCTATACCACTTCTGCCCAGAGTGCTGAAGAAGATCAAGCGCGACCGGGCACAAGTCATCCTTATGGCTGTGGACTGGGCACAAAGGTAGTGGTATCCCAAGCTACTCAGTATGTCAGTCGATCCCCCGGTTCGTCTGCCTCTTCGGGATGACCTTCTGTCGCACCAGCAGGGGACGGTCCTCCACCCGAACCTTTCCAGTCTCCACCTCCATGCTTGGAGATTGAGCGGCGACAGTTGAGGCCATTTGACTTGCCTCCTGAAGTCTGGAACATCATTCTGACAGCCAGGCGTCCCTCCACAAAGTCTGTATACGCCTGCAGGTGGAACAGATTTGTGGCATGGTGCACAGCAAAGGCTGTGGATCCTCTCAATGCCCCTCTTTCTGAGGTTCTCCTCTTCCTTCTTTCTCTTGCCCAGCAGGGCTCTGCTCTGGGCAATTAAGGGCTTTCTTTCTGCCCTTTCCGCCTTCTTAAGGCTACCTGATCAGCCATCTTTGTTCAAGTCCCCTATTGTAAATCGATTTCTGAAAGGCATCACTCACACACGTTTCCACCTGTTCCCTTCGTGATGCCTCAGTGGGACTTGAACCTGGTTCTAACTTTTCTGATGTGCGCTCCCTTTGAGCCACTTCACAACTGTCCTCTCCGCCTTCTTACTCTGAAGACTGCTTTCCTGGTTGCCATCACCTCTGCCAGGAGAGTGAGTGAGCTCCAGGCCTTATCCTCTAAACCTCCTTTCCTTTCTGTCCATCCGGACAAGGTTGTGTTGCGGACAAGACTTTCCTTCCTGCCCAAGGTTGTCACGGCCTTCCACATCGGGCAGTCCATTACCTTGCCCACCTTCTTTCTGCCTCCGCATCCCTCGAAAGAGGAAGAGAGGCTTCACTGTCTGGACCCAAAACGTGCGCTCTCGTACTATCTGGATCGCACACGTCAGTTCCGGGTGGATGACCAACTCTTTGTTGGATACGTGGGCGCTAAGAAGGGGAAGGCGGTGCACAAACGGACCATCTCGCGGTGGATCATCTTGTGTATCCAGGCGTGTTACTCCTTGGCTAAGAAGAAACCCCCTGTTGGGCTGAAGGCTCATTCCACTCGGGCCACGGCTACTACAACTGCCTTGGGCCGACGAGTGCCCTTGCAGGACATTTGCCAGGCAGCTACGTGGGCCTCGCTGCACACGTTTGCCAGACACTATTGCCTGGACAGCCAAGTCCGGAGGGATGGCTTCTTTGGCGGTTCGGTCCTCCAGGACTTTCTGGTGTGATTATTGGTTCGCAGACCCACCACTGGGGTTAGTATTGCTGGGGTATCTATTCTAAGGTAAGTAATCGATCACTAACGTGTCTCTTTCGATGCACAAGTTACTACTTGTGTAATGATTTATCTGTAAGAGACATTAGTGGTTGACAGATTCCTTACCGACCCACCCATCCTCCCCTTTCTGCGTATCGATATCTAGGGTTAAGGTCATCCCCTTTCAGGGCCCTAGTTTCATTGGCACCAGTGTTGGTTTTTAGCATGGCTCTGCGTTTCTGGCGTGGTAAAGCTGTGTCTAATAACTGACGTCAGCACGCGGAGGCTGCGTCTAAGTACTCAGACGACGTCATCACGGCGCCGACGACGGACGCGGAGCCGCAGACTACGCCTACCGACCCGCAAGTGTACTGCTACGCAAAAATTTCCGGATCCAGTCTGACGCCTGGGGATATTCTAAGGTAAGGAATCTATCACTAACTAATGTCTCTTACAGATATATCGTTACACAAGTAGTAACTTGTGTACCTGGACGACTGGTTGATCAAAGCCTCCACCTTCCAGGAAGCGCAATTGCGTTTAAACAGTATGACCATTCTGTTGAACCAGCTGGGCTTGCACATCAACATGTCCAAGTCCGTTCCGACTCCTGTTCAGTGCCTGCAGTACTTGGGAGCCTTCATCAATACTCTCAGGGAAAGCGTGTCTCCTTCAGGGAAGCAACTCTTATCGATCCTTCCGAAGGCTCAGGCTCCCATGTCCGTTCCATCAACGACAGTGAGTACGGTGTCTTCTCTTCTGGGGTCGATGGCCTCTTGCATCTTCCTCACACAACATGCACGCCTCAACATGAGTGCAGGAATGTCTGGAGGATCAATGGGACCAGAAACGAGGGAGCTGGGACGACTGGATCCAACTGTCTCTACACGCTCAACAGTCCCTGAGATGGAGGTGTTTGGCAGGGAATCTCCTCAAGGGGGTTCGTTCCACAAGGACATTCCCATTCAGACTATTGTGACGGATGCTTCTCTCCACGGCTGGGGAGCGCATTCAGACCATCTGCAGATCCAAGGAACGTGGTCCCAGGCGGAAGCCAGGTATCACATCAATTTTGTGGAACTCAGATCTGTTCATTTGGCGCTAAAAGCCTTTCATCTGTCCTTCCAGACCAACTCGTTGCTTGTACAGATTGACAATGCGACCACAATGTATTACCTCAACAAGCAGGGGGGCTCGATTGCGCACCCTGTCACTGGGAGCCCAGGCGATCTGGCACTGGCTGCTAGCCAGAGGACTGACGATAACGGCCATCCATGTGCAAGGTGTGCAGAATGCTCAGGCGGACGCACTCAGCAGGCTCGTGCAAGAAAACCACGAGTGGGTTCTGAACGACGAGGTACTAAAAGACATCTTCAAGAGGTGGGGCACTCCAGGCGTAGATCTGTTCGCCACCGCCGAAAACAGAAAATGCAGAGACTTTGCCTCCAGGTATTCCCATCCGGGGACTTTGGGGAATGCGCTATGGATCAGCTGGTCGAACAGCTTTCTGTACGCTTTTCCACCCATTCCCCTGATTCCGGCGGTGCTCATCAAGCTGTCCCGTCCATAGCACGGATGATCCTCATTGCTCCGGAGTGGCCCCGACAGTGGTGGTTCACAGATTCGCTCCACGAGTCTCTTCAGCCTCACCTACGACTTCTGTGTCAGCCGGACCTTCTCACGAAGTTCGGGGGGCAGATGGTGCACCCCAACCTCTCATCGTTAAGTTTGGCGGCATGACTCCTGAGAGTGCAATATGGACACCTGAATTTGCCTGAGGATTGCATGAACATTCTCAAGGCGGCTAAGCAGCCTACCACTAGGACGTCTTATGCCTACAAGTGGAAGAGGTTCTGCATCTGGTGTACTTCCAAGAACTATTATCCGACGACATGCAAGGAAGATGTTGTCCTTCCATATCTCCTGCATTTGGCTCAGTCTGGCCTTAATTTCCAATCTATTAAGGTTCACCCCGCAGCGTTAACTGCGTACAGGAAATGTCCTTCACAGAAATCCTTCTTCCACGTCCCTGTGATTAAGGATTTGTTGGAAGGATTGAAGAAAGTGTTCCCTCCTGTTAGGAGTCCATCGCCTTCCTGGGAGTTGAATGTGGTGCTGTCCAGATTGATGAAGGAACCTTTTGAACCCATTCATAAGGCTTCACTGCAGCACTTATCGTGGAAGGCGGCTTTCCTTGTGGCCATTACAACGGCCCGAAGGGTGAGTGAGATTCAGGCATTGTGTTGCCAAGAACCTTATACTGTTTTTCATGCTGCTATGGTTGTGATGCGTACTCACCCGAAGTGCCTTCCTAAGGTGATCTCTGATTTTCATGTTAATCAGACTCCAACTTTATCTACGATTTTCCAGAATCCTTCCACCCCAGCGGAAAGGTCTCTTCATTCCCTGGATGTGAGAAGGGTATTGAAATTCTATCTGGATAAGACCAATGATATTCGTAGGTCGGACAAACTGTTTGTCAACTATGGGTCGGTCAGGGCTGGTCTTGCTACCGCTAAACAGTCCATCCCTTGGTGGATTGTGTCCTGTATCCAGTTATGTTACCAGAAGGATAATAAGACCTTAGGGGGTAAGCCTAAGGCTCATTCCACCAGGGGCAAAGCGGCTACAACGGCTTTGTTCCCATTGCATAGATCTGCAGGGCTGCCACATGGAAGTCCGTCCATACCTTTGCTAAACATTACTGTCTGGACTCTGATGCCAGAGCAGATGCTCAGGTTGGGCAGACTGCGTTAAGAAATTTGTTTGCACAGTAGTGGTCTCTTTTTCTCCACCGCCGGTTTTTTTTGTTGGGATGGGCTTGCCATTCTATTCACTAGATTATGACTATACACAGAGATTCCCCAGTTCTGTAGCAGGGGTATCTCTGTTATAGTGGTAAGCGCCTGCCCTCCTCCCCAGTGGAGAAAATGGTACTGTAATGTATGCTACAGGTCTTGTTTTAAACACCTCCAAAAAGAACAGAAAGTAAAAGTAGTTTGCTGTGCATCATGGGATACCGAGGGTCTCTGGAGAGTTCCTTAAAGGCACAGTATCTTTTTCCAGACATATAATGGCAGCCTATGAGGGCTTGTCTGTCCATCCCTTCCTCTCTATCATTCCAAGGATTTTGTGAAGGGGAAGTTTCTTTATGGGTGAAACTTAGCAGACTGTGTTAAATGTGATATTGGTGGAATATCCTTTGCATTTCTAATTGAAGTACTGGACAGTGTGGCCTTGCAGGTATAGGCTGCATTATTGTCTTTAATTTTCGCCTAAGTGTCTATGCAGGATTGCACGAAAGACAGTGTAGGAAGGTGGACATCGGACTATGGTTACCCCCAACTTTTTGCCTAGTGTTTAGCTGGTTTTTGACTTAGTTGACCTGGGACCCTGTTATTCAGGACCCCAGGCCGTCTGCTCTCTCTGTTAAAATGGACTCCATGTACTCTAGGTACATACCAATAGGAACATGGATCACCTTGTGAGCCCCTGTACAGTGTACCCTAGGTACCCAGGGCATAGGTGCATCCAAGGCCTACCGGGGGCTGCAGCATGTATTGTGCCACCCCTTGCCTGGCCTTACTATTTGACACAACTGGCTGATCACTCAGCTGGGGGAAGGTGGTGTAATCACCCTTTGCTTTAGGTATAGTATCTCTATATCTAACTCATACAAGGACACAAAGTAACCTATAAGTCACTCCTATGGCAGGCCTTATTAATCCTGGAGGCAGAATGCTTGGTTATGTGTGAGATGGTGCTCTAGCATGAGCTGAGCCTGTCTGCAGCTTTCGGAATCATGTCCTTTAGCTGTTCCTGATAGCGTCATACCATATACTCTTAAGTGCATTATGAACCTCGCAGTTAAATGCTAACTCTGGTTTGACATTATCAAAACATGTTGAGTAAGGTGTCATACGAATTGGAATACTACCCCCACGCCAATTCTGGCAACAGGGGTAGCATTCCACCCTTCTAGAGGGACAATGCATGTACAGAACCTGAACCCTGGTTAAAGTTAAACAGAGCCTCAGCATCACAAAATGGATGCTGCCACCACAGACACTAGTCTGGTTGCTCCAGACTGGCTCTTGCTCCCTTCCAAAAGAGGAGCACCCCGGACCCTCCTGGTCCACTCCAGACGCCATTTTAGGTCCACCGCGTGGGCTTGAATTTGCCAAGACTTGTTGCCCCAATCCTGGGTCCAGCGACGTCGACAGCATCAACCATCGTGGGACAGCTTGCACCTCCATCCTGGTCGCCGACAACGCCTCCTAGTCCGTGAGACTGCAGAGCCCAGTGTCGCCCACTCACCTGTTCGAGGTGACTCCATCCGGTGCCATCCTGGTGCCCATCTGATCACTGGCTAGTGATTCAGGACTTGGTCCCCTCTGCTTACAGGGGTCTTCCATCTTCGATCCAGGCTTGGATCCATCGAACAATCTTCACTGGTCGCCTGCCAGCAACTTCTTCTTTCAGGCTCCTGGTTCGTCAACGAAGGTTTCCGACGTCTTTTCAGACCTATGCAGCCGCAGCCCCTGGGCAAGGTAACTTCGGCATTTCGGTGCCCCAGCATAGCCTCACTATCCAAGGGTCCAGATCCACTCTCGTTTTCAGCCTACCTTACCGGGTTCGCCCGAGAACACTAACTTTGCTTTTACTAGCTCCCATAGACTTTGTCCCGCATCCCGCGTGAGAGTGCACACTCTGCACCCGGGTCCCCTAGGCCTCCTACTAGTAATCTGAAGGTTCAGTAACATAGTCCTAGCGATTCCAAAGCCTATTAGTCCAGTACTTATCTGCTAGTAATTTCGCATTCCACTTCCATAGTATATTGGTGAGCAGCGGTTGGGATTTGAGCTTGCTGTTGTTTTACCACACGTATCCTAAGAATATCCTGTTGAAAGATCACATAAGTACTGTTAGGTACATATAACTTAGCTTAGAATACTCTGAGTTCTACTGAACCAGCTGTTGCAGCTCCTCAAGGCTTAGCACACCTTGGCTGCAACTCTTAGCAAGGGATCAGTAGGCAAACACATAGTGTAGGTAGGTGCATCACTTACACCACACTAGAAACAGTATGTCAGACAAAGGAGGAAACTCTGAGTCTCCCCTTGTGTCAGTGGACCCTCCACAGGTCCTCCCTTCCAGATATACTGTTCTTAGCTTCCATGAGTTACAACAGGTGTGTACCTCTAGGAAGATAAAACAGGGGTCTAACCCCACAACTTCCTTTCTGATTGGTCTCTTAGAGACTTATGATGCCAGAATAGCTGAGAAACTTCTTAGCTCTTCTAATCCAGATGGAAGCATGCCTCCCATTGAGGGAACCAGAGGAGACCCTGACCTAATCCACCTCTCAGCTGAGACTGAAGAGGGGGAGGAGGATGAGGATCCCTCTGGGGATGAGGCAGATAAGGGACAGGTAGAAGTCAGCAGACTAACCAGGTCCAACTTAAGCAGACATGAGATTGGTACTGGGGGACCCCTGGGGCCACTCTCAGGCCAGCTTAACATTGGGAATGGACGAGCCAGATCTCTTATCAAGAGGCTCTGGCAGATCTATTCAAACCAATGGCTCTCAAAGCTCTTCTCACAGAGGGATGACTTCCCCTCAGAGGAGAGTGTATGAAGCTAAAGAAAGGGCAGTCAA
Organism: Lissotriton vulgaris; assembly: GCF_964263255.1. Lineage (NCBI taxonomy): Eukaryota > Metazoa > Chordata > Amphibia > Caudata > Salamandridae > Lissotriton > Lissotriton vulgaris. The sequence continues at coordinate 868,597,068 of NC_141699.1, forward strand.
TCTGAGGATTGAAAGGGAAGAACTTGCCCTGGCCAAAGAGAGGCTTGCCTTTGCTAGAGAGCAACAGTTAAGTGGGGTAGTCCCCACTGGTGGCAGCATGGTACCTACCAATAGGGAAAGGAGTTTTGATACAAAGCACCTGGGTAAGATAGTGCCCCCCTTTAAACAAGGGGATGACATCCACAAATGGATTACTGCTTTGGAGAGGGCCTGCACTGTGCAGGGTGTTCCCCAGAGTCAGTGGGCAGCTATCTTGTGGCTCTCCTTTGAAGGAAAAGGAAGAGACAAGCTCCTCACTACTAGAGTGGAGGATGCTAACAATTACCAAATCTTGAAAAATACACTGATTGATGGGTTTGGCCTAACCACTGAGCAGTACAGGTTGCTGTTCAGGGATACCCAGAAAACTCAGTCTCAAGATTGGTCTGATTTTGTAGATTGTGCCACTAAGGCTTTGGAGGGCTAGTTGCTGGGCAGTAAGGTTACGGATTACACAGGATTGTATAATTTGATCATGAGAGAACAAATTTTAAACAATTGTCAGAACCAGTTGTTGCATCAGCATCTTGTTGACTCAGATCTGACCTCTCCCTAAGAATTGGGAAAGAAGGCAGACAGATGGGTCAGAACAAGAGTTAAACAGAACCAGGGCCAGAATCAAGGTGGTCAGAAGAAAGCAGACCAGAAGGGTAAAGATTCTAAGGGGGAACAAAATGACCAGAAGTCTTCGACAGGTCCCCAACAACCCAAAGAGGGTGGGGGTCAGGCTCCCCAGAAGAAACAAGAAGGCCAATCTAAAAGGTGGTGCCAATACTGCAAAAGTAAAACTCACTGGTTTAGTGAGTGCACCAAGAAAGGAGGAGGGCAGACTCCTGCCACTGCAGCCCCTAAGGCACCTGTGCCCCCTAGTACAGTCAGCAGTGGTATTGCACCTCCCAAGGGTTTAGTAGGGTTAACCCTGGGTTCTGAGGGGTGTGACAACTTAGTTGGCACACTCACTCAGGCTGTCCTTGTTTGTACAGGGGATGTGGATATGTCCCCTGATATAAGTCCCAATACTTTGGGCAAATACAGGCAGACACCTTTCATTAATGGAAAAATGGCTCAGGCCTATAGGGACACTTGTGCCAGTGTCACAATGGTGACACCTAACTTTGTGGACCCTGGACAGATCATGCCAGGTACAGAATTCCTGGTGACCAATGCAAGCAATGTCACTACCAATCACAGTATGGCAATTGTAGCTTTCTCCTGGGGAGGGGTAACTGGCCAAAAGAAGGTTGTAGTTAGTTCAGACCTCCCAGTGGATTGTTTGTTGGGCAATGATTTGGAGTCATCACAATGGTCAGAAGTGGAGCAGAGGACTCACATGGAAATGTTAAGCTTGCCAGCACATGTGTTTGCTGTGACCAGGTCACAGGTCAGGAAATGCCCCACTGAACAGGTGCTGGATCCTGGAACAATGGACCAGACACCTTCCAAGAAAAAGAGCAGTAGGGTTAAGGCTGTGCCTTCCCCCTTGCCCCAGGTTGTGGATCAAGTCTCAGAGGAGGCTGACCTACAGGAATTGAGGGAAACTGAGCCTAGAGAGTTTGAACTTGATCAAGTTGAATTCTTGGGCTCAGGGGGACCCTCAAGGGAAGACCTGGGGAAGGACCAATTAGACTGCCCTTCTCTTGAACCCCTCAGACAGCAGGCTGCTGCTGAGGCTGCTGGGAACGCCACAGGTACCCACAAGGTATACTGGGAAGATGGACTCCTGTATACTGAGGCAAGAGACCCCAAGCCTGGCATGACCAGGAGGCTGGTTGTACCCTTGTCTCAGAGAGGTTTCCTCCTTACCTTGGCCCATGAGATTCCCTTAGCAGGTCACTTAGGCCAGACAAAGACTTGGGACAGGCTTGTCTCACACTTTCACTGGCCTCACATGAATGAGGATACCAAGGAGTTTTGTCGCTCCTGTGTCACTTGCCAAGCCAGTGGTAAGTCAGGTGGCACAACAAAGGCCCCCCTTATACCAATGCCTGTGGTGGGGGTGCCCTTTGAAAGAGTGGGGATTGACATTGTTGGTCCAATGGAACCCCAGACAGCATCAGGGCACAAGTTTATACTGGTGGTAGTGGATCATGCCACTAGGTATCCTGAAGCTATTCCACTTAGGACCACCACAGCACCTGTGGTGGCAAGGGCCCTAGTTGGAGTGTTCTCCAGAGTGGGCTTCCCTGAAGGAGGTTGTCTCTGACAGAGGTGCAAACTTCATGTCAAGCTACTTAACTGCTATGTGGAAGGAATGTGGTGTCAACTACAAGTTCACTACACCCTATCATCCACAATGCAATGGGCTTGTTGAAAGGTTCAACAGGACCCTAAAAGGGATGATTCATGGACTACCTGAAAAGCTCAGGCGTAGATGGGATGTCCTGATTCCCTGCCTTCTGTTTGCTTACAGAGAGGTCCCACAAAAGGGGGTTGGCTACAGCCCTTTTGAACTTTTGTATGGACATTCTGTGAGAGGCCCCCTGTGTTTGGTGAAGGAAGGATGGGAGAGACCTCTCAAAAAGCCTGCAACCAACATAGTGGACTATGTACTTGGTCTCCGCTCCAGGATGGCTGAGTATATGGAGAAGGCATCTGAAAACCTTAAGGCCAGTCAAGAACTTCAAAAAGCTTGGCATGACCAAAAGGCTGTCCTGACTGTTTACCAGCCTGGACAGAAGGTGTGGTTGTTGGAGCCAGTGGCGCCAGCAGCACTCAAAGACAAATGGTCTGGGCCCCACACAATTCTTGAGCAAAAGGGAGAGGTCACCTACCTGGTGGACCTTGGAACTCATAGGAGCCCCCACAGGGTACTCCATGTCAACAGGCTCAAAGCATATGTCGACAGGAAGGACATGAGCTTGCTCATGGCCATAGATGAGGGACAGGAGGAAGAGAGTGACCCTCTCCCAGACCTGCTCACTCAGAATCCTGATGATGGGTCAGTAGATGGTGTTGTCTTTTGTGGCAGCCTCTCTGAGCATCAACAGAAAGACTGTAAACAGGTTCTTCAGTCTTTCAGACATATGTTCTCTGACACCCAGTCAGACCAATTGGTGCACCCATGAAGTTGACACTGGTGACAGCCTGCCAGTCAAGAGTAAAATCTACAGGCAGCCTGATCATGTTAGAGACTGCATAAAAACTGAAGTGCAGAAAATGTTGGAGTTGGGAGTCATTGAACCCTCAGATAGCCCTTGGGCTAGTCCAGTAGTTCTAGTGCCAAAACCTCACACCCAAGATGGTAAGAGAGAGATGAGGTTCTGCGTAGACTACAGGGGTCTCAATGCAGTCACTAAGACTGATGCCTACCCAATACCAAGGGCAGATGAACTTATAGATAGATTGGCTTCTGCCAACTACTTAAGTACATTTGACCTGACAGCTGGGTATTGGCAAATCAGGTTAGCTGAGGATGCCATGCCCAAGACAGCATTTTCAACCCCTGGTGGGCATTATCAATTTGTGGTAATGCCCTTTGGTCTGAAAAATGCACCTGCCACCTTCCAAAGGTTGGTGAATCAAGTCCTCACTGGGCTGGATGACTTCTGTGCAGCATATCTAGATGATATTGCTGTCTTTAGCTCCACCTGGGAGGATCACCTGGTCCACCTGAGGAAAGTGTTAGAGGCTCTGCAAGCAGCAGGCCTCACTATCAAGGCCACCAAGTGCCAGATAGAGCAGACACAGGTTGTATACCTGGGCCACCTTGTAGGTGGAGGCCAGGTTCAGCCACTGGAGAGCAAAATACAGTCAATCAGGGACTGGGCTCCTCCAACCAACCAGACTCAGGTTCGAGCTTTCTTGGGCCTGACTGGTTACTACAGAAAGTTTGTCAGGAACTATGGATCAATTGTGACGCCATTAAATGAACTGACAAGTAAGAAAATGCCAAAAAAGGTTCAGTGGACAGCAGGCTGTCAGAAAGCATTCGATGACCTAAAGCAGGCCATGTGCACAGCACCTATCCTAAAGAGTCCAGACTACTCCAAACCATTCATTGTCCAAACAGATGCTTCTGAGTTGGGTGTGGGAGCTGTTCTTTCTCAACTGAATTTTGATGGTCAAGACCAGCCCATTGCTTTTATAAGCAGGAGGCTGACCCCCAGAGAGAAGCATTGGTCAGCTATTGAGAGGGAGGCCTTTGCTGTGGTTTGGGCCCTGAAGAAGCTGAGGCCATACTTGTTTGGCACTCACTTCAAGATTCAGACCGACCATAAGCCCCTCTTGTGGCTAAATCAGATGAAGGGTGAAAACCCCAAACTGCTTAGGTGGTCCATTTCCCTACAGGGGATGGACTTTACAGTGGAACATAGACCTGGTACTGATCATGGCAATGCCGATGGGCTCTCCAGATATTTCCACTTAGAACAAGAAGACTCACCTGGTCAAGGTTAGCTTATTGTCCCAAAGTTGGGGGGGGGGGGGGGGGGGGGGGGGGTCATGTAGGAGAGTAGGGTCTGCAATCCTATGATCACCCAGATTTTTTGCTTTTGTTTCACTGGTTTACGACTTTCTCTGGCTGTGGGCCTGCCAATCAGACCCACAGCCTGGCTGTTCTCTCTCTAAATTACAACATGTACCCTAGGTGCATTTACCAATTGGTACTGGGCCACCTTATCAGACCCTGTAACTCAGGGCATAGGTGTACCCAGGGCCTACCAGGGGCTGAAGCATGTATTATGCCACCCCTGGCTGGCCTCCTAAATTTGACACAACTGGCTGCATGACAGCTGGGGCAAAGTTGTGTAATCACCCTTTGCTGTAGATATAGTATACCTATATCTAACCCTAAAATGGACACACAGATTCCTATCAGTCACTCCTATGGCAGGCCTTAACAATCCTGAAGGCAGAGTGCTTGGAATCGTGTGAGATGGTGCTCTGGCATGAGCTGAGCCTGTCTGCAGCTTGCGGAACCAAGTCCTAATAGCTGTTCCATGATATCGCATACCATATACTCTTAAGTGCATTATAATCCTCGCGGTTAAATGCTATCTTTGGTATTGCTTTATCAAAACATGTCGAGTAAGGTGTCATACGAATTGGAATACTAACCCCTCGCCAATTCTGGCGACGGGGTTAGCATTCCACCCTTCTAGAGGGACACGACATGTATGTAACTGTGAACCCCGGTTAAAGTTAAGCAAAGCCTCAGCTCCACAAAATGGATGCTGCCACCACAGACACGAGTCAGACCCCTGCAGCTGGGAGTCCTTCCAGCGAGGGAGGCTTGGACAAAGGGTTTCCTGTCCGGGGCGGTGCTAGCACCATCCCAGACATGGTTTTGTGTATCCTGGGTAGGCAGGGCTTTGCAGGAAGGTGACTGCTGAGTGGCACCCCGGTGCTCACTACGCATAGGCCAGTCTGAACCAGTTCCAGGGGCACACCAGCCCCTGGCCTGGGGGAAGTCCGGCATGGGAGAGGGGTGTAACCACCCCTCTCCTAGTCCCACCCATAGGCAGGACCTAGTCACCGGGTCAGCCCCCTTTTTTTAGTATAAAGATAGGAGCGGGCCCCCTGTTCAAATTAGATCATCTTTGGAATCAAGACCCGACTTTCTGCGAAAGGCATCAAGATTTCCTTCTTCAAGATTCTCCCTTGTGGCTAAGGAGTAGTCACCCTGCATCAAGCGGGCACCATCCTAAGAACACTGCGGTCTGCTGCAAGTCCTTCTTCACGAATCCGACGACCCAGCTCGACGAGACCCGGCTTCCCTGGCACCTATGACCTCTACAGCAAAGCTGAGAACTGTGAGTGCGACGAGACCTCGAGGGACCGACGATCGCCAAGACTGCACGACTTCTTTGCAACAAGCCCACCGTGTGCTCCACTGGTGAGTGCTTTGGGGTCCGAGAAGCCCCAACCCTGAGCAGCTCCAGCACCGAAGATCAGCCCTCCAGCATCTCCACGATCTGCGTGGGGCCCTTCTGCTTTTGCGTGCTCACCGCGCTGTGTGGCTTCTAGCCGGCTGGCTTGTGGCCTTCTACACGACGCCCGACGACATCACTGCTGCTGGTCTGGTTGCTCCAGACTGGCCCTTGCTTCCTTCTTCAAGAGAGGCACCCCGGACCCTCCTGGTCCACTCCAGACGCCATTTTGAGTCCACCGCGTGGGCTTGAATTTGCCAAGGCTTTGTTGCCCAATCCTGGGTCCAGCGACGCCGACAGCTTCAATCTTCGTGGGACAGCTCGCTCCTCCATCCTGGTCGCCGACAACGCCTCCTGGTCCGTGAGATCTGCGAGCACAGCGTCACCCACTCACCTAGTCGAGGTGACTACCATCTGGTGCCCTCCTGGTGCCACCTGACTACTGGCTAGTAGTCTCGAACTTGGTCCCCTCTGCTTTCAGGTGTCATCTTCCTTCGATCCAGGTTTGGATCCATCGAACTTTCTTCACTGGTCGCCTGCCAGCAACTTCTTTCTTCCAGGCTCCTGGTCCGTCTACGAGGATTCCCGACGTCTTTTGAGACCTATGCAGCTGCAGCCCCTGGGCTAGGTAACTTCGGCATTTCGGTGCCCCAGCATAGCCTCACTATCCAAGGGTCAGAATCCACTTTCGTTTTCCTCCTACCAGGTCGGGTTCGCCCGAGAACACTAACTTTGTCTTTACTAGCTACCATAGACTTTGTCCCGCATCACGCGTGAGAGTGCACACTCTGCACACGAGTCCCCTGGGTCTCCTAGAAGTAATCTGAAGATTCTATAGTCAAGATCTAGCGATTCCAAAGCCTATTAGTACTGTACTTACGTGCTAGTAATTTTGCATTCCACTTTCAGAGTATATGGTTTTCCGTGCCCCTCGGGCATTTGTATATACTGTGCTAACTTAAGTATTTTCGTAAGAGTTTTGTTTTGTGCTTAGTACCCTGTCCTCATAAAGAGTACAGGGCTGTTGTGATTCTTAATAAATATCTTGTTTATTTTCGTAACACTTGTGTGGTGTCCTTTCGCTTGGTATTCAAGGGGTATATGTGTGGTATAACAGCTGGCTTAACACACCCTCTCGAGTCTTTAGCCTTAGACTGCTCGTATCCACGCTACTAGGATAGCTGGTCTATAAGGTTGACTTACAACCAATCATCAATAAGGGTTGCTGGACTGATACATAGTGTTCACTAGAATCCGGAACCAACACCGCCGACAGCGAGAGCCTGCGTGGGACAGCTCGTGCCTCCATCCTGATTGAGATATCATTTGAAAGATCACATTAGGTACCATAGGTACATATAACAAGCTTAGAAATACTCTTGAGTTCTACTGAACCAGCTGTTGTGGTAGAAAGGGAGCAGCACACCCGGACTACAACTCTTAGCAAGGGATCAGTAGGAAAACCCATAGTGTAGGTAAGTGCACCACTTACACCTCTCTAGAAAGTATGTCTACCACAGGAGAGAACACAGTGGCTCCCCTGGTCGCTAGTGACCCTCCACAGGTCATTTCAAGATATGCAGCCCTCAGCTTCCAAGAGATGAGACAATTGTGTACCTCCAGGAAACTGAAACAGGGTTCTAACCCTACCCTTCCTTTTCTGATAGGTCTCTTAGAGACATATGATGCTAGAAGGGCTTCTAACCCAGGCCCATCTGATCCTACAGATGGAAGCATGCCCCCCTTAGAAGGTGACCCTGAGTCTAACCTCCCTGAAACACAAGATGTAGATGGTAGGGAAGATGGGAACTCGTCTGAGGAGGAGGTAGACAATGGGCAAACCTTTAGTCACTGCACTTACAATGCTTAAGAATAGAGTTACACACTGTAGGGGTACAGGGCTCATGCACCTGTACCCTCACCACTGGCATAGGGCACCCAGCTAGAGGGGTGACTGATGTATGCCAGGGCAATGGGTTGTAGGCATGGCACACAGGGATGAGTGCCATGCCGACTCTTCACTTTGTTCTGCGTCAAAACACTCAGACTGCAAAGTCACTGTGTTTTAAGGTACAGGGCCTCAAAGGAGAGCACAATAGGTGCTGCAGCCCTTAGATGTCTTCCCTGGTCACAGTGCCCTGGTTACCTGTGGTACCATTTACCAGGGGCTAACCTGTGGCCAGAAATGCCAATTGGGCTAGTTTTGGGGAAAGAAGCCCTGGGTGTAAGAAAGTGGCTCTATAGATACTGGACCAAAGTAAGGTACAGTGTGTGTGTATATAGTCCCCAGAGGTTTGGCAGAGGTCAAAGTTAGATATAACCTTACTCTCTAAAGGGGTAGCTTGGTCGAGCATTAAGGCAGTATCGGAGGACAGTGTAAAGCATTTGTTGTACACACTCAGTCGGCAAATGGTCTCACACACTCAAGAATTGAACTCTAGGCCAATTGTTTTTTATCAAAAGATATTGTATTTTTTTATTTTAGAACCAACAAGGTATCAAAATATACTTTCTCAGGATTAGATACTTTAGTTAAATACTTTTCAAATATTCATTACACTTTTTGAATGCAATAGGTACAGTTTGTTGCAGTAGGCAACACAATTTCAAACACAATACAACATTGAGCTCAACGGGAATTTTCAGTTAAATGCAATAAATTACTTTGTAGATTACTTTTCTAACCACAAGGCTGGATCGTAGATTCAGTCTGGGGACATGTCCTGTAAACATTTAAGTAAAAGCAGTTTGGTTATAGTAGTCCTTTTTAAGGAATATTATTGTATTTTAAAAGTTGACACTTAAAAACTTTTTCAAGTGAAATTAGCAATGTTATCCTATGGAAAGAAATTCAATTTGCAGGTAAAGTATGTTCACGTTACCTTTGTAATCCAGTACTGGACTTCTAGCTTCAGCACTGGGACATCTATCTAAGACATGTAAATAATTACGTTTTGGTAGTTGGTACGATTTTTAAAGAATATTTGTAGTTTGCAAAAATCGACAGTAGAAATTTCACAGAAAAACAGTCAATGGTGTCCTATGGAAGAAAATTCAGGTTACTGGTAAGTACAATACAAATTACTTTTCAAGGTTTGTGCTGGGCTAGCAGATGCAGCACTGAGGTCTCTCCTGATAACAGGTGAGTAAATCGGAATTTGTTGTTCGGCTGAATTTAGGTGAATATTTTAAAGTTCCAAAACTCCACACTTGGAAGAATTTCTGAGTGAAACCAGTCAATGTTAGCCTATGGAAGAAAAAGGAGTTATCCGCTTTTAGGTAAGTACTCGACTGTCAGAGTTAAGGTTCTCGGCATAGACTCCGTGGTCTCCCAAGGTCAGTAGGTACAGTATGTACACCCTCAGCGGCACAGGGGCAGCCGGGTGCAGAGGTAGTTAGGCCCAATGATATCTAATAAGAGGCAGGGGGCCTTCGGTTGGTAGCTGCTGGCTTAGCAGGCCACGCGGCTGTGGGAGCTGGGCTTCATGATCACTTGCTCAGGGCAAATGGGGAAGTAGGATAGGACAACGGTTGCACTGCCAGGGGCACTCTGGCAGCTGGGTGCAGGGTGCTTTTGAGCTGTCGGGCGCTCAATGTTATCCAATGGAGATCTTGAAAAGGGAACAAAGGCTGCAGGCTCGGGACGGAGGATCTTCTGGAGCGACCAACACTTCGAGGGGTAAGTTGGGATCTTGGAGGGTAGGTAGACACCCCGGAGTTAGGCACAAAGGGCCGGGGGGGCGCCCGGTGCAGGGGTGTCTTTTGGTGTTGACAAATCTTACCCTCTGCTGGTTGCGGTTGGGGGTGTCCCGGGTTCTGAGGCTGCAGGCGTCGTCTGGGTTGTCTAGGAGGGTCCTTGGGCACTGGATTCCAGGTCTGAATCGCCGGGTGGACGTCCTCAGGGCCTTTGTCCACTTGGACACAGGTCGGGCGTGCGGCTGCAGAGTGGGCTGAGTTTGCGGTTCCTGGTTGACACCAGAGGTATTGTGGTTTGAGCAGAGCCACTGCTCGTGGGAGTCCCAGTCCCTAAGAGGGTCAAGGCCGGCAGGTCCTTTGGGGTTTCTGAGGTTGCTGTCCGCAGGAGACGCCAGGATTGAGCAGGAGCAGGTTCAAGGATAAACAGGCCTGTAGGGTTGGGGCCAAGTCTGTTTGTGTCCTTTTGTTAGCAGCTGCACAGCAGGTGGTCTTCTTGGTGGTATTTCTTGTTTCGGAATCGGGATCTGAGGAAGGAAGGTTCTGGGTGCCCTTAAGTACTAAACTTCGGGGCGTTACAGGTAGGGTGAGGTCAGGGACCACAGGGTCCTTGTTTAGGGGTGGGTACACCCCCTATCCTGTTCCTTTCCTGTGGGAGGGGGGCAGGTGCCTAGCTGTGAGTGGGTAGGGCTCCCCATCCTCAAAATGGCGGTAGCCCAGGGTCGTGCTTCACCTCGCCTGTCCCACCTGAGGGGTGGAGTTGGCACAGGCTGGCACACCCCCTTTCCTGACTTGGGGTTTCCCCGCCAGCCTTCCTGCCAGAGTGGGGGTCAGAACTGGTGGGGTCCAGTTGCTGAGTACAGCAAGTGGCCTGGAGAAACTCACAGAGGCGGTATGCCTTTGAAGCTTCCCCCTGCCCATCCTGGGGGAGGAGACCTAGCACCTTGCCCAGGATGGGCATTGTTTCAGGCCCAGGAGAGCGGGGAGCTCTCCACCCAGGGGTCCACCAACCTGTCTGCTGTGTGGCAGCCTAGGCTGCCTCCCAGACAAGACATGGATTGTAGGTTAGGTTTCAGGGGGTCATCTCTAAAATGCCCTCTGTAGTGCATTTTACATTAAATCCCACACTGTCATCCGTGTGGATTCAATGTGCTGAGACAAACTTGTCAGTCTTCAGTGTAGCCATTACGGTGCTGTGGACTTCGTAATGACAATGGCATCTCTGCACTTGCAGTGCCCTGAAATGGCCCTGGGTACTGTAGGGGCACACGGCTCATGCACCTGTAACCACACCGCTGGCATAGGGCACCCAGCTAGAGGGGTGGCTGATGTATGCCAGGGCAGTGGGTTTGTGGGCATGGCACACAGGGATGTGCGCCATGTTGACTCTGTTTAGTTCTGTACTTAGACACTCAGCCTGCAAAGGCAGTGTGTGGGTGCTAGGGTACAGGGCCCCTAAAGGTGGCACAATAAGTGCTGCAGCCCTTAGGGGTCTTATATGGTCACAATGCCCTGGGTACCTATGGTCCCATTTACCAGGGACTGACATGTGGCCAGAGATGCCAATTAGGTTTTAGCTTCAATACAGTTTTAGGGAAGGAACACAGGCCCTGGGCACCTGATTGACAGGAGCCCAGGGCACACTCAAAGCACATCAGCAATTCAGCAAAAAGTGGGGGCATACCATGCAAGAAAGATGGCACTTTCTCACACTGGGAACCTGTTTGACAGGGACCCAGGGCACACCAAGAAAGTGTGTGAGAAGTTGGCCTGGTATATGACGCGCAGTAGTTCTAGTGATCACCTTGTACCATGCCAAGCAACCCTTATGATGATTGGTTGTAAGTCAACCTTACAGACCAGCTATCCTAGTAGCGTGGACAAAGCAGTCTTGGGCTAAACTCTGTAAAGGCATGTGAAGCAAGCTGTTTTACCATACACAATCCCCTTGAATACCAAATGAAAGGACACCACACAGATATATATTGAATATATATTTATTTACTACAAAATCCCCTATACTCTTTATGAGCACAGAAGCAAATGCGTTAAAACAAAGCACAGTTTAAATATACAAAAGTTGCACAATATGGATGAGCCCTAGGGGCCACCTAAACCATATACTAAAATAGTGGTATAAGAACCACCTAGCTGAAAGGAAGTATGCCTAGGACCTGGGAAATCGCTGGAGCTGTTCGGGACTAACAGTGAAGAAGTTGGGAATGGCCAGCGGGACTCTGGTGCAGTGCGGAAAGTGCACGCAGATACCAATGTAAGTCAATGGTGTGTTAAAGTTACAAAGTTAGTTATTAAGGAACCTTCCGAGTGACCTAGAAGAATGAAACTTTAGACACAGACACTAGAGGTGTGTACCAGTGTAAGAGCGTTGCTGAGTTACCTCACCCACCGGAAGCGGGTGCACAGGTGCGAAGTAGTGTCGGGTTTCGTCACGCAGGTCGATGGTGCTTGGAGCTGAAGATGCTGCAGGCGGCTCGATGTGAAGAGTTCCGGTGGACCCAAGGGTGGATCTGAAGTGGTGAAGACCTGAAAGCAGAGGGGACAATGTTCAAAGTCACTAGCCAGTGACTACCGTGGAACCAGGCGATGTCGGGTGCAAACGGGCGATGGGGTGTAGCTTCTCTCTGCAGCCACGTGGACACGAAGAGGTCGAGGACGTCCAGGAGTCGATCACAAGCTGTCCCACGAAGGCTCTAGCTGATGGCGGTGTCGGCAACTTGATCGGAGCAAACAGGCCTTGGCTAATGCAAGCCACGCAGGAAGGCTCATCACTCGGACCAGCAAGGTCAGAGCGGGTGCTCCTTTTTACAGGAGCGAGGGCAAGTCTGGAGCAACCAGACCCGCAGCGTAGATTGTAGGTTTCGTCGCCAAGATGGCCGCTGACCACGTGGCAAGTGGCCGGGATGGCGCGTTGAGTGGCAAGATGCAAAAGGGCCCCACGCAGATCGAGGAGATGCTGGGGGGCTGATCTTCGGTGCAAGGGCTGCTCGGTGGTGGGGCTTCTCAAACCCCAAAGCACAGCGTCGAGGGTGCCTCGGGTGCTGCGCAGTCAGCTTCTCTGGGGTCTTTCGAGATGTCCGGTCCCACGTCTCTCGGTGCCTCCACGGGTCCCTTCTTTGCAGGGACTGTCGATCGGGCTGTGAGAAGTCTGGGAGTCTGGGTCTCGTCAGGCTCCGGGCTCGGGCTCGGGCAGGAGGCGGCGGCAAAGCAGACGTCGAGTTGCTGGATGGTGCCTGTGTTCACAGGGTGGCCACTCCTAGGCCACAAGGGAGATACTCTTCAGTCTTCTGTGCAGCAGAATGTTGAAGTCCAGTTGTCTTCTTAGTTTCAAGTTGATTCAGGATGATCTGAGGTGCTATGGCACTGCTCCCACTCTTATTCCCAATCTGAGGGGTGGATCACCTGCTAGGTCCCTCCTCTGGGTGGGACCAGGAAGGGGGGCGGTTACATCCCCTTTCCTTTGCCCAGCTCCTCGCCAGGTCTGGGTCTGGAAAGTCCCAGGACCGGTTTGGACTGGCTTATGCACGAGGACACCTTATGTGCCCCGGGCAGGTCTGATTCTATTTAACCCTGTCCTACCCAATATACAAAATCCTGTCTGGGGTGGTGCTCGCACCTCCCAAGGCAGGAAACCCTTTGTCCAAGCCTCCCTGCTGGAAGGTCTCCCAACAGCAGGAGGTCAGACTTGTGTCTGTGGTGGCAGCATCCATTTTGTGATGCTGAGGCTCTGGTTAACTTTAACCGGGGTTAAGGCTATGTACATGTTGTGTCCCTCTAGAAGGGTGGAATGCTATCCCCGTCGACAGAACTGTCGAGGGGATAGTATTCCAAATGGAATGACACCTAACTCGACATGTTTTGATAAAGCCAAACCAAAGTTAGCATATAACCGCGAGGATTATAATGCACGTAAGAGTATATGGTATGGCAATATCCCGGAACAGCTAATGGAGTTGTTCCCGACAGCTGCAGACAGGCTCAGCTCATGCTAGAGCACCATCTCACATAAAACCATGCACTCTGCCTCCAGGATTGTTAAGGCCTGCCTTAGGAGTGATTATAGGTTACTATGTGTCCAGTTAGATTAGATATACTATATCTAAGTAAGAGGTGATTACACCAACTTACCCCAGCTGAGTGATCAGCCAGTTGTGTCAAACATGGAGGCCAGGCCAGGGGTGGCATAATACATGCTGTAGCCCCTGGTAGGCCTTGGCTACACCTATGCCCTGGGTACCTATGGTACACTGTTACAGGGGCCTATAAGGTGAACCAGTTCCAATTGTGTATGCACCTAAGGTACATGGAGTCCATTTTAAGGAGAGAGCAATTAACCTGGGGCCCTGAATAGCAGGATCCCAGGCCAACTATGTCAAAAACCAGCTAAACACCAGGCAAAAAGTTTGGGGGTAACCATAGTCAGATATCCACCTTCCTACAAAGTGCACCAGTAATCTGGCAAAAAGTGGGGGGTTACTGCAACAGAAACCCACTTTCCTACACCTCTCCCTTCTCAACCGGAGCACACAGTGGTGGCGGATGTGTCCCTCCTGGGATGGGGAGGCCATATGGGAGAGGTGGAGATCAGAGGCCTCTGGTCTCCCGCGGAGTCCAGGCTCCATATCAACATTCCGGCGGTCGGGGCGATCCTACTTGCACTGAAGGCACTTCTTCCCTCTGTCAAGGGAAGGGTAGTGCAAGTGTTTACGGACAACACCACTGCCATGTGGTATTGCAACAAGCAAGGCGGGGTGGGGTTGTGGACCCTGTCCGGAGGCTCTGTGTCTCTAGACATAGCTGGAAGGTCAAGGCATTTCCCTGACGGTTCAACGCTTGACAGGTTCCTTGAACGCCAGGGCGGACTAGCTGGCGTCTTCACTCTGGGGTGGTGCAAGGTCTCTTTCAACCATGGGGAGAGCCTTGGTTAGATCTATTTGTCACCGAAGAGAACGCGCAATGTCATCTCTTCTGCGTGTTGGAATTTCCATAGCGGGAGTCGCTCGTGGCGCTTTTCGTCACGAGTGGAGCTGCGGTCTTTTGTATGCCTTTCCACCTATACCACTTCTACCCCGAGTGGTGAAGATCAGGCGCGACCGGGCCCAAGTTATTCTTGTGGCCCCGGACTGGGCTCGAAAAGTTTGATATCCCGAGCTACTCAGTATAAGCATGGAACCCCTGATCCAACTGCCTCTTCGGGAGGATCTTCTGTCACAGCAGAAGGGGACAGTCCTCCACCCGAACCTGTCCAACCTCCACCTACATGCCTGGTGATTGAGCTGCAACAGTTGATTTCATTTGACTTGCCTCCTGAAGTCTGTGATATCATTCTGGCAGCCAGGCGTCCCTCCACTCAATCTGTATACGCTTGCAGGTGGAACAAATTTGTGGCATGGTGCACAGCAAAGGCTGTGGATCCCCTTTCTGCCCCTCTTTCACAAGTCCTTTCGTTCCTCCTTTCTCTGGCCCAGCAGGGCTCTGCTCTAGGCACTATTAAGGGCTACCTTTCTGTGATTTCAGCCTCTCAGGCTCCCTGATCAATCCTCTTTTTAAGTCACCTGTTGTAAATAGATTTCTCGAAGGCATTACACACCTTTTCCCTCCTATTCCGTTTGTTATGCCACAGTGGGATTTGAATCTAGTTTTTACTTATTTGATGGGCGCACCTTTTGAGCCACTTCACAACTGTCCTCTTTGTTTATTGACTTTGAAGACAGCTTTCCTGGTTGCCGTCACCTCCGCTAGGCGTGAGTGAGCTCCAGGCTCTTTCCTGTAAGCCTCCCTTTCTGTCTGTTCATCCGGATAAGGTTGTGCTTCTCACTCGTCCTTCCTTCTTGTCAAAGGTTGTCACTACCTTCCATATCGAGCAAACTATCACCTTGCCCACTTTCTTTTTGCCTCTGCACCCTTCCAGAGAGGGAGAGGCTCCACCGTCTGGACCCAAAATGTGTGCTCTCATTCTACCTGAATCGCACACAACGGTTCCGGGTGGATGACCAGCTCTTTGTTGGCTACGTAGGCGCCAAGCTGGACTGTACACAAGAGGACTAACTCCCGTGGGGTCGTCTTGTGTATCAAGGCCTGTTATTCTCTGGCTAAAAATGAACCTCCGGTGGGGTGGTGCGCCCATTCTACCAGGGCGACAGCAGCTACTACTGCATTGGGACGTGGTGTCCCCCTGCAAGATATCGGTCAGGCAGCCACGTGGGCCTCGCTGCACACTTTTACTAAGCATGATTGCCTTGACAGTCCAGTCCGGAGAGACGGCTCCTTTGGCCGTTCTGTTCTCTGTGAGTTTCTGACTTTGTTTGCAGACCCACCACTGGTGTTGGTATTGCTGAGGTATCTATTCTAAGGTAAGGAATCTATCACTAACATGTCTTTTTCAGATACACAAGTTACTTACGTAACGATATGTCAGGGCACGTCTAAGTAGCTCCAACGGCGTCATCTCCGCGACTACTGCGACAATGACGTATGTGAAGCCGCATGACAATGCCTACCTACGCGCATGGGTACTGCTGACAAAAACTTTCCGGATCCAGTCAGACGCCTGGGGGTAATTAAAGGTAAGGAATCTATCGCTAACTAGTGATTCTTACAGATCTATTGTTACTAAAGGTAAGTAAATTGTTCATTTAGGCTACTAGCGTCAGCTCGAGACTTGAGGCATGTCTAGGGTTGCCGGATCTTGGATCCGAATCGCCGAGGAGACCTTGTGATGTTTGACCATTTGAGCTTGGGCTGTGGACAGCAAATGCAGAGTGGTGCAGAATCACTGTGTCCGGCCGGAGCCAGAGTTTGCAGATGAACAAATCCGGCGTTTACGGGAGACAGTCTTTGTGGTTGAAGTCAGGCAGGTCCTCCAGTGTTTTCGAGGTTTCTGGCTGCAGGACACACCAAGATTTCGCAGGAGGAGGTTCGAGATGGAGACAGGCCGATAAGGCAGAGGCCAAGTTAGTGGGCGTCTTCCTCTTGTTAGCTTTGGCACAGCTGTTCGGTCCTTCTTCCCTGGGGTGGGTACACCCCCCTATTATGCCACCCTCCTGTGGGAGGGCGGCATAGGCCTGTCCCTGGTTGGCTTAGTATCTCCCCACCCCACCCCATCTGCAAGATGGCGGGGACTGAGGGTTGTGCTTCACCTCACCTCCCCCTCCTGAGGGGTGTAGTTGGCAGAGGTGGGCACACCTCTTTTCCTTACTTGTTTTTCCTGCCGGTTCTCCCGCCCAAAGTGGGGTCAGAATCAGTGGGGACCAGTTGCTGAAAGCAGCAAGTGGCCAGGGGAAGCTCAGAAAGGCGCAAATCCTTTGAAGCTGCCCCTTCGTGAACCCTGCCCATCCTGAGGGATGCGGCTTGGCACCTCGTCCCAGGATGTGCATTGTTTCAGGCCCCAGAGAGCAGCAGGCTCTCGACCCAGGTGTACAGAAACATGTCTGGTGGTGGCAGCTGAAAGCAGCTACTCAGCCTGGACACTAGTGGTGGGTTAGTTTTCAGGGGGCATCTCTAAGATGCCCTCTGTGTGCATTTTTCATTAAATCCCACACTGGCATCAGAGTGGGTTTAATGTGCTGAAAAGTTTGATGCAAAACTTCTCAATGTAGCCATTATGGTGCTGTGGAGTTTGCAATGACAACTCCCAGCACCATATACTCTTAATGGCAGCACTGCACTTACAATATCCAAGAATGGGTTTAGACACTGTAGGGGTACAGGGCTCATGCACCTGTACCTCACCCCTGGTATAGTGCACCCAATTACGGGGGAGGGGGGGGTACTGATCTGTGCGAGGGCAGGGGGTTGTAGGCATGGCACACATGGGTGTGCTATTTCAACTCTTCACTTTGTTCTGCACCAAAACACGCAGCCTGCAAAGGCAGTGTGTGAGTGTAATGGTACAGGACCTCTAAGGGTGGCACAATAAGTGTTGCAGCCCTTGGAGGCCTTCTCTGGTCACAGTGCCCTGGGTACCTGTGGTTCCATTTCCCAGGGGCTGACCTGTGGCCAGAGATGCCAATTGGGTTGAGGCTTCAATGCAGTTTTAGGGAAAGAACATAGGCCCTGGGTATCTGATTACGTAACATAAGTTGTATTTGTAAAGTGCACGATTACCCGTAGGTGTCCTGGCGCTGATTAACAGATGTTTGTTACCCAACTCAGTGGTACTCGTTTTATCGACTTCAGATTAATGAAAGACTGAGTGGACCCGCTGGAATTTGAACCTTTGACCATCATGTCGAACACAGGCCCCTGCAGTGGCTGCTTAAGTCCACTGAGCCACCAGACCCGGCCAGAGCCTAGGGCACACTCAGTTAAGGTACATCAGCAATTCAGCTCAAAGTGGGGACTCAACCATGCAGAAAGAGGGCACTTACTCACAGTATTCTCCTCAGTAGTTTCCTTTTCTAAATTGTGTAAACTATCAAGTTCTCAATCTCCATTCTTTCAATAAATCCATATTTTCCTTTCTGTGATAGGACCAGATTACCATCACCGGGTATGAGAGGAACACAGAGGCTGCACGTGAGGCTATCATGAAGTTGGTGGGTAACCTGGAGCAGATGGTGTCTGAAGATATCACATTGGACCACCGCATCCATGCCCGCATTATTGGCGGGCGAGGCAAAGCTGTTCGTAAAATCATGGATGAATTCAAGGTATGCGCAAGTTTTTTGACGGCAGTGCTTAGAAGATGATGGGCTGAAAAGTTATACTTACTGAAGTTTCCATTCCTCTTAAGTACTTGGCAGATAAAGCACAGGAAGGTTCACCTTAATGCAGATATGGAAAACTAAGGTTTCAGTTAAGAATTTAAAGTAGGAGAATGTTATTCTCAAATAGGATCATTTAGGAACTGCTTTTTATTTAGGGAGTAAATATTATGTGTTTCAAAGGGAGTACTTTAAAATATGTTTAACAAGTTGTTAAAGACAGTTTTGTTGCAATCTCTATTTTTTTATATTAAATAAAAAAATGTTTTTAACAATCAAGATCCTCATTAGATCAGGCAGATACAGTACTTTAGCTTCTCCTTGTAGTTCGTCTGTCTTTTGCTATTCTGAGCATTTAATAATTTTGTTTTCTGGTTGAAGCTGAGCCTAACTGTTTCCTACATTGTAGTGTCTTGCCATACAATTGAGTGACCAGATTTCAAGATTGTAATTAAGTGTGAATTTATTTGGAGCCTTACAAGTACATTGCTAACAGTATTTTTGTTATGATTTTCACAGTTTAAACTATTCCTCTGCACTCTCGATTTGCCACCGGTCTTAGTTCCATGGTATTGAGGGTCCTTAGCCTTTTCCCTCTACTTCAAAGTCTTTCATAGCATTTCATTTTGATTTATAGGTGGATATTCGCTTCCCGCCAAGTGGAGCTGCAGATCCAGACTGTGTCACAGTGACAGGAATGCCAGAACAGGTGGATGAAGCCATTGACCATTTGCTGAATTTGGAGGAGGAATATGTAAGTACTTTGAGTATAGCCAAGTCCTTTTCCCGGTGCCATGGACATTTGCAAAATATTGGTACATACCCTCTGTGGGTATGTTAGGCTACTCCTGGAAACATTCAAAGGTCCTCAATACTGCTATACTGAAGGTAAATAACCAAGGAATCCCTCTAGACACTTGACTATGTTAGAGTAGTAATGGCAAGCGTCAAATAATCTAGGAAGTTGAGTATTTTAGAGACTTTGAATCAGTATGACACTTAACTTTCCCAGCTTTGGAAAATTTATAGAATTTCATGCTTAAATTATTCTCCATTGTCAGCCAAGACTCCCCAGCATTATATAGCACCCAATTTCAGCCAATCAGGTTCTTGTACTAACACTCACTGTCCTTAGAGACCACTATAGCTGATTTCTGGTTGGTACTTCTAACTGCAGATTCCTCACCTTGTGGATACATCCAGGTACCACTCTTCCTCGTGTCTTTTGTTGAGCTTTCTTCAGAATATTTACTTTAATGTGTTCAAGGGAATGTGTTCCCTCCAAAAACTACAGTCTTTATAACATGTTGGGATTGTCATAAGCAGATGTTTGCCTACGGTTCTTGTATAAC
Source organism: Lissotriton vulgaris (assembly GCF_964263255.1). Lineage (NCBI taxonomy): Eukaryota > Metazoa > Chordata > Amphibia > Caudata > Salamandridae > Lissotriton > Lissotriton vulgaris. The sequence goes on from NC_141699.1 coordinate 868,616,742, forward strand.
TCTACGTCTTGCAGGGACTGCTCCTGGATGAACCCCAAGGCAATCCAGAATTGCTAAGTTAAGCTCTACCTTGTTGGAAACCACCTAAAGGTACTTAATCTTGAAGTAGAGCATACTCTCTCAAGGTCTGTCCAGAGTAAGATGATCCTCCCTATAGGAAGCTGGCTGTGTATATGATATTGCCACTAGGTGGTAATACCGTGCACATAGTCCAGGGGTTCCCCAGAAGTGTACAGGGCTCAATGTAAAACCCAAATTGCTTCATTAGTGGTAGTTGGGGCGAGCAGCCTTAGGCCTAACACATAGGAGTGTAAGATATTTATTTCACAACATTGATCAATAATGGGGACACAACTCAAGAAAGAGCTGTACCTATTTTAGAAAATTATATTTTGTTTGTACTTTATTTTATGACCAAGACCTTCGTATTAAAGTAAGTATGTTTTTAACAGTTTTGTGGTTAATCAGGTCAGCAGTGGACAAGAGTTGGGTAAGTATCCAGGGTGCCTTTAGATGTTAGAAATACTCTTGCCAGTTGTGGGGGCGGGTCTTCAGATTCACTTGGCAGGCGGCGTCGTGGGGGTCAGGAGGTCAGCCACTTCACTGGGCTGTTGAGCCTCTCAGACTGAGGCATGGGCGTCTGGTGCAGAGTGGGCACGTGTCGTGGATCCGTAGTCTTTGTTGTTGGTTTCTTCTGGACACGTCCGCTGGAGATTGGAGTCTTTGTTGAAGTCAGCAGTCCTCCCAGGGGATTCAGATGTCGCTGGCTGCAAGACCGGTATCTGATAGAGACTACTAGCTGCAGATTCCTTAACGTAGAATTATTCGCAGGCGTGAGACTGGATCTGGAATTTGTTTTGCCACAGTATCCCAGCGCGCCGGGGGGACAGCATCACCCGACTCCGCCCAGGCGTTGTCCGCGTACGTGACGCCATTGTCACATAAGGCCCACCCCGGCACGCCTACATCCGTTTTTTTTTTTTTTCCTTTTCCGCATGCAACATGGATCCGGATCATGCTCCGGGCCTGTTCAGGCCTTTCCCTTTTGCTATTGCATGTGTGTGGGAACAGTGTGCGAATGCCTTCAGGCTTTAAGACGTGCTGGTCTTCTGGACGCCTGATGTCGGCGACGGATCCTCACCTCATCTGCATGTGGTGCTTGGGGGAGCATCACGACTCCACGGATTGTGAGGCCTGCCAGCAGATGAAACCGAAGTCCCAGCGGGAGCACCGAATGAAACTTCTCTCGGCTCGCTCGTCAGCATCGTCACCTCGACCGGCCCTTGCAGAGGGTTTTTGGAACCGCAGCCCCTGTCATCGTTCTAGTCCTTCTCCCGGGCCGCAAGAGCATCACTCACCTGTCGGCAAGTGTTGCAGTTTGTTCCCGGCCTGTTGGGGTCGTGGGCACTCCGCAGGTGATGCAGCCACGCGTGTCATCCCCTAGCCGATATTTCCCGGTGTTGGGGCGATTAGAGCCCAGATGGAGACATATGCCACGCTGGCTTCTCCTCCTTGGGCGTCAGCGGATCCCTTGTAGAGTGCGGGCACTTAACGGCGTCACCGGCGGCTCCGGCACCGACTGGTTCGGATGCAGGTTCGGAGGATGTGTTGCCGTGGGGGTGCAGACCTTCGGGGCTCCCTCCTTCAGACCAGGGCGCGTCTGCTTCGCCGCAAACTCCTGCGGGAGTCCCTGTGATGTCGTGGGTGGTCTCCTTGGCTCGGGACGCATCCCCGAGCCCCTCTCGGTCCTCTGGACAGGCGGAAAATCTTGGCTGAGGTGATGCTGCTATGGCGACAGCGGCTGCTGGCCCTGGCAGCGCCATAGGTGTTGACGGAGGACACCTCTCGCCTCGGCTGGCAGGGGAATCCTTGTCCCTCCACCCAGGCGGTTGCCTCGTCAGAAGTCAGGTCAGCGCTGTTCCTTCGTCTCTCCAGCTCCGGCCCAGCCCCGGTCTCCTGTGGTGGAGCCCAGCCTGGCGTCTCCCCTGGCCCGGCTGAAGCCGGTCGTTGACTCGTCTTCAGACGCCTCCTCTTCTCCAGAGGTTCGGCGCTTTCTGGTATAGTCCTCGGCGGAGACTGGCTGCCGCATCGTGGCTTTTTTCCCGACGTAGTCTAAGGCTCCTGGCCGTCTCCGCGGCCGCAGTCTTCGTCGGAGGAGCCGCAAGTCCCCCACTCCTCGGTCACTCTTCCCCCTTTCAGTACCTGGCCCTTTCTCCCTCCGGTTGGCTTGGGGGACGGCCGCCTTAGCTTGCAGCAGTCGCCAACCAAGGAACTGCTCTCCCCTCCGCGGGGCCCTACGGAGGCAGGTGCCGCCTTCGCTCGCACGGTTTCCACGGCTGTGGTAATTTTACAAATGGGTGATCCAGCTGCCTGTTTCCCCATGGATCATCTTCTGGAGGTTATCCATCAGGGCTCTGGTGGTAGGGAGCTCCTGCTTCCTTTCGAGGGTTCGCTCCATTCTTCTTCTCTTTTGGGGACTTGGGTTCGTCCCGCCACGGGGGACCCGGTGCCTCAACACCTTGTGCACTGCCACCTTCCGGTGCCGCCTGATCAGGTGTGTCTTTCCCTCCACCCCTCTGCCAGGGGCCCTCTTTTGCAGAATGCCTTTCCCGCCCGCCGCTGTTGTCTCCCCCATTATGCCATTATGGGAGGCCCGCTTGCTTGACTCTTGGGGGCGCAATATGTTCGCCTCGACTGGCTCTGCGGGCCGTTAACACCCTGTGTTCTGACTAGGGCAACTTCTTGCTTGTGGAACTCGGCGGAGTCCCTTATGTCTGCCGCTTCTCAGGAAGGTGTTTGTATTGATTTGAGGCACCATGCGTTAGACGTCCGGGAGCTGGCAGCGTTTATTCCAAGCTCCACTCTGGACATCTCAGAGGTGCTTGGTCGTGCCATGGCCTCCTCGGTTGCACTTCACCGCCTTGCCTGGCTTCGGGTGTTTTAAAGTGGGTTATTGGTAGGGGCAAATGTAGGTCTGCCACTGGCAATAAGGCCATTAACACATGATAGGACCCAGCATAGGTCTTAGAAATTTTTTCCTATGCTCAACCCTTGGTAACGTGGCTTAACTTCAAAGACAGGTATGTAAAGCATTTAAAAACACAATTTCAGTAAATCATTAGGACACAATACAAAATAAAAATTGCACACCAATTTATAAAAGTAGGTAATAGTTTTATCTTTTAAATGACACCAAAACGAAAAAAATCCACTGTAGGGAACCAGAGACATGAATTTTTAAAGATTAGTCATTTTCTAGTGCTTAGAAACCAAAAGTGCCCCTTTTAGTAATTTTGTTTTCTCTGTCAGGGACACACCTTTATAAATTGTTCTGAAGAATTTTCTCACCACTGTGGTGGGCCGCCTTCAGCAAGCGGAGTCCAGTTAGAACACCTTCCTGGAGTTCTGCTTGCAGGTCCCAAAGTATCCAACACACAAGCCAAGGTTCTGGAATCTCCAAGAGGGTCCTTGAAAGTGTGAAACTACAATTCCGCAATCCACTTGAACAAAACCCTTACAAATCCACTGTTACTCCAGGCTTTGAATTCTTTGTGGGGCTGTCCAGGTGAGCTCTGTTAACCTGTAGCTTGCAGGGAGTTCAACTTGTGAGTCCTTTGGCAGCAAGGTAATCCACAGGACTACAGTTTCACTTGGTGCAGTCTTCAGAGGTCAGGTCTTAGAGTTCATTGCACAGAAAAATCTTTTCAGCAGGGCACTTCTTGCTTCAGGAAGTTTTAAGCAGTAGATCTGGAGGGCTCTGCCCCGCTCAGGTACTTACTCAAAATTCTCTTGTTCAAGCACCAGGTCACTTCTGACCAATGAGAGCAGGACAACTCCTCATAGTTATGACCACATCCTGTAGAGTGTGGCATTAGTTTATCCCAGAGTGCATCATTCTTCCAAATCCATAATGGCTGATTTTCCAGCAAGGAGGTAAGAGCTGGCTAAACACACCCCAGGGATGGCTCATTTCCATGTACTCTCCCCCTACCATCTGCACATACCTTCCTTAAGCCTAGCCCTGACTCTGAGTCAAGACGGTCAGAGTGAAACTGAAACCCAGGCCTCCCCTCTGCCTTTATAGAGCATAGTTTACAACGCCACCTCCTGGCCTGGCATTCCTGTAGACCAGCACACTGCCCTCTCAGCAGCCTGGCTAATCCACTTAACTCTGACCAATCAGGGCAGACCACTGAAAGGCTGAATTTGGATTTACAAACAAGAACGTCTCATAACTTCTTGTATGTACACTTTAGGAGAAAATCAACAATATAATATTGTTGGACATTACTACTAACATTCTGGGAAGTATTTGAAAGGTCCGGCTAGTCCTCTCCAATCAATATTTATCAATCAATAACTTCCTACCATGTTAACCTATGGGTCATGGGGTTTGCAATGGGGAAAATGCCTTGGGACAGTTTTCTAGCACCAGGGTTTATAAAAACATGTTTTATAAGTATTTCCCTAATCTCTAAAGGACCCCCACCCCCTGTGCAACTAGGGGAGACTTCAAGGGTTCTGAATCTGCAGAGAAATTGCAGATCCTCCTTACCCAATTCTTCTAGCATCAAAGTCGAATTTGAGCAGCTCTTTAATACCATGTGGGGAGTGAAATGTAAAGTTTCACTTTGCCCAGGCATATAAAAACTCATTTTATAAGGGTGTACCTTCTAGATAACTTACCCCTCGCCCCTGGGATACCTAGGGGTGACCCTGGGGGTTCATAATATGCAAAAACATGGTAGGTTTTTCATTTTTAAGGGCCCCTACCCCCAAAGTCGAGTTTGGGCACAATTTAAGGTTTAAAAGCTGTCCTGGCAACCAGTGCTGCTTATAAACAGACCTCTGGCTTCAGAACTGCACACATGCTGGTGGAGAAGATCTGCTGGCCTCTAAACTGCCATGCCCTAGGATACTGGAGACTTCTAGGAAGTTTCAATCCCCTGCCATATTACATACTAGGGGCTTATGGGGTAGATAATGCCAATTACAGGGGTACCATAGTGTACCCTAGTGTATGTTGGGTGTCTTAACTGTATTCAAATGTGTTCATTTTAACTTGGCACTGGGCCTGGTTAAACAGGGCCCAGGGTCAGTCAGAGTCAGTTACCACCAGTTCCAGTCAGCAAAAAGTTGGGGGGTGCCCGGGGCACCGGATGACTTTGCAACATCGGGACAGTGTGTTCCCAGAGAACGATTGGGAACAGCTGGTGGACCTTCGTTTTGATGGTGCTCTTTTGTTCCACGCCCCTGCGGACTCGGCCATTCAGAGGTTCTTGGCGGGGCTTCGTCCACCTCCGTGACCTGTGAGTTGCTCTGGGTTTTTGGAGATGTTCTTCCATTAGGGCGGGTCGCCCCAATTGTGTAATCTGTGTGCATTCGAGTCCTCCTTTTTGGGACTGTGGTTCTGTTGACTGCTGGCAGACCCTTCTTGACTGTTTGTTTTTGCTCTGGGTTTTCTGACCCATGCTGGCCCTGAGACTAGGCCTTTTGGATTTTTCCTCTTGGCTGCTTGACAAGCCTTTTGTGGGTTTTTGCCGCAGGTCTTTTCTGTTGTCCTCTGCTGTGGAAGTTTCTTCCTAAGAGGGTTCCCATGTCTTGGGACGTAACATGCCCTATGTGGAGTTGTGGTAGCTGTTACATAGCTTTATCAGATGCCGAGGAGCTGGGATCACCTTTGGGCTTCTGCTCTCCGTGGCATTCCGATATGTTGCAAGTGCAATCCTCTTGCTGATGGCTTGGCATGACTTGAGTCTCGCCCCGGGGTGTTCTTCTTCGGGGTCGCTGCGCTGTTAGCCTGGTCTGGCCTGCTGTCTGCGGCCTGGCGTCATGTCATGGCTATTTGGTTCTACTTCTTTTTGGGCCGTGTATGCGGACTCCTCTCTGGGGCGTGTGGGGCTCTTTGCCTTCCTACTGTGTCTTCGGCTGGCGCCTGGCGTGCCCTGAGATGCACCGTTCTGTGTTATTGTCTGGGTCTGGCAGTGCGGGCCCGTGGCGACCTACTGTTTTTATGCTCCATTGAACCTTGTGGCATTTTGGCGGGGCATTCCTCCTTGCCTTGTCCGCTTCACCAGTGGGTCCTGCCTTCGGTTCTGCCTCTTCTCCCTAGGGATTGTACTGGTTCTTGAGTTCCTTGTCCCTCTTCGGGCGCAGTCTGTCTCTTTGGGATGTTTGGCGGTTCTCTCTGAGTGACCCTGGGCTACCCTTTCTCCTTTCGCCTGCCTTGTTGGAGGCGCTGTTCTGTCTGGCCTGTTGCCTTCTGGCTGTGTTATGCTCTGCTAGCCTACTCACTGGGCGGGGGTCTTGCCTTTGCTCTACCTTTTTTCCTTGGAGTCTCTAGGTTGCTCTTCTTCCTAGGTGCTCTTCTTCATTGTTGGGGCCTTGGGGCTCCTGGTGGAGATTCTTGATACCTTGAATGGGTGTGGGGCGCTTTGGCCTCCTTTAGCCTTGCCCTTGTTTCTCCTGCTGTTTAACCGCGGGCTACCTCTTTTCTGGTTTCCCGCGTCCCTTCTGGGGTTGGGGGTCTTCTGGATGCAGGGGTTCCCCTTGCCTGGGGGACAGGGTTCTTTTCTGTGTCCATTGGCCTCGTCCCTTGTGGGACTCTGTTATGTCCAAGCTGATGGGGTCCTCTCGCAGACCCTCCTCCCCCTTGGATATGGCTAGGGTATCTCTTCTACGTTAATTAATCTGCAGTTAGTAGACTATCAGATGTACGAGCTACTTACCTTCGGTAACAATGTATCTGGTAGAGACTATGCTAGCGGCAGATTCCTTCACGGCCCGCCCTTCCTCCCCGTTCTGCGATGACCTTTGGCTTGGTCTTCTGCACTCGCCACCCTGTGGGTGGCTATGTCTTCTGTGAGTGCTTTCTTTCCTTCTTTCTGACCGAATGTTTGTCCTGTTTATTTGCTCCTTTTCCTCCCCTGTTTGGCACATTGGAGGATGGGTTTATGGGTACTTATGTGTCCTTATGCTCCTGCTGCTCCAGGTTAGAGCCTGTCCTTCAACACCGCCCCTCCCCTCCCCTCCCTCTTCCCTTTTTATTACTAGGGTTTTGGGGCCTCTGTTATCCTTTAGGTTGGGGTCTTGTGGCTGTGCCTCTGCCCCTTGTTCCTTGGGGGTTGTCACACTTTGGGATGGGGCTGTCTTGTAATTTTGTCGTTCCTTGTTTGTCCCGGACAGGTTCCCCTTCATTGCTATTGGTTTGGGTTGTAGTCCTGCTACATGTTATCATGACATTTTTATATATGTTCTTTGTCTCCAGTGAGGACTATCTCCATACTGGCAGGGTTCCTGCTCAGGGCTGGGCTCTGTTCATTATTCTTTCCACATCTTTGGGTACTGCAGTGCCTGGCACTGCTCTTTATGGTGTGTTCCTCACCATTCCTTTCTCCACTTTTTCTGTTATTTCGCACACTGTTCCTATGCTCAGTTTTGTCTGGCTCCGTGTTGTGGTGCGGAAAAGTTCTCCGAAGAGAACTGACGCAGGCACAGGATTTATGTGACCATGCTGACGTCATGTAAGCAGACAACGCCTGGGCGGAGTCCCGTGATGCCGTCTCCCTGGCGCGCAGGGATGCGGTGGCAAAAAAGTTTCCGGATCCAGTCTCTCGCCTGGGGATAATTCTTCGTTAAGGAGTCTGCGGCTTGAATCATCAATACCAGATAACCTAGTTACCGAAGGTAAATAACTTGTACTGCAGGTTCGTCGAAGCTGGAAACGGGCCGGAAAGGCTGGGGCCAGGGCATCGTCTTCTCTTATCTGTAGGGCCTTCCTCATTCTTTGTAGTTCGTCGCAGATCTAGTTTCCAGGTCTGGTGCGGCCACCTAAATTCAAGATTTAGGGTTTTTTATTGGAGTAGCAGGTAAGGCGAATGGGCATCTTAACTGGGGGTGACTATACCCTCTATTATGCCACCCTCCTGTGGGAGGGGGCATAGACCAGGACCTGATTGGGGGGGTGGTCCCCCATCTTCAAGATGGCAGGGACTGAAAGATGTACTTCACCTCCCCACCTTAGGGGCGAAGTTGGCAGAGGTGGGCACACCTATGTTTTCCTGCTGGTTTTCCCTCCCAAAGTGGGGGTGTAAACTAGGGGCTGCCATCCGCTTCTAGCAGCAGAGGCTGGGGTTCACATTTCCAAGACGGCAGACCTTTGAAGCTTCCCTCTTTGCGCACTGGCCCATCCTGGTGGAGGCGGTGAGACACCTCTGCCCAGGATGTGCATTGTTTCTGGTCCCAGAGAGCAGAGTCTCTCTACCCAAGGGTTCAGAAACATGTCTGGTGGTGGCGGGTTGTCTAAAGCCAGTCCGTGCCCACACCAGTATTGGTAGGTTTTCAGGGTGCAACTCTGATCTGCCATCTGAGTACATGTTTTAATAAATTTCACACTGGCATCAGTGTGGATTAATCACAAGGAGCTGTTTGGTACTAAACAGTCTGGGGTTCCGTGAAGCCATCCTGATGCTATGGTACTGACGTTGTTGAGTTCCCAGCTCATGTACGCTCTATGGCTTCCCTGGCACTTACAATAGTAGAGAATAGACCCTAATACTGTAGGGACAGATCTTCTCATGCATATCTGTCTACACCTGCAATACAGTGCACCCTACCTTAAGGGTGGAACGGTCTGCTAGCAGGGTTGCTGACCTAAATCTTATGGCAGTGCTAGCTAGCATGGCACACAGGCAGCGTGCCATGTCGACTTAGTCATTTTTGTTTCACTCCAAAGTGGGATGCCAGCTCAAGAGGCATTGTCCTAGTGAGGGGTCCTAGGGGACCCTCTTCAGTCTTTAGGCCCTAGGTACCCAGGGTGCCCCTTTCTGGTATTTGCAGGGGGCAGAAGTACCAATGGGGGACATGTTTTTAGGGGAAGAACACTGATACTGGGAACCTCGATGGCAGAGACCCAGTACTCTACAGTCAGTTGCATCTAAAGCCAGCCAGGCAAAAAGTATGGGTACGGCAACAGAACCCCATTTTCTCACAACTCTCATGAAAACCAAAGCGACTCAGAACCATGATCAAAGCATCGGATAGAGACGTCTAGCCACAGATTCCTTATCTTTGAATTATTCCCAGGGGCCGGACTAGATCTGTAAACTTTTCCACAGCAGTACCTCTGCTCTTCGGTAGCGGGCAACATCTGAAAGAGAGAAACACGTTAGTGATAGATTCCTTACCTTAGAATATTCCCCAGGCGTCAGACTGGATCCGGAAAGTTTTGCTAGCAGCATCCCCGCTAGTCAGTAGGTGGCGTTGTGCAGCTCCGCGTCCGTCGCTGGCATCATATGCGCCTTAGATGATGTCACGGAGACTATTTAGGCGCCACCCATGCGCGCTGTCGTCAGTTCTTTATTTTTCCGCGCCAGTAAGCGCAGATCCGGTTAGAGCCTTACCTCAGTCATTTATTTACTATCTTTTTGAGACTTTTGTCTCGTGTTGGTTTTCTCTGGTGCTAGTAGGGATGCCTGGTTTTAAGTCCTGCGGGGCCTGCCGTCGTAATATAGCGGTGGCGGACCCTCACAACATCTGTTTCTACTGCCTGGAGTGTGACCATGACTCCTGGTCCTGGCTGGACTGTGGGGCTATGGCCCGAAGGCCTTGAGCGAGCGGCGCCGGAAATTTCTTGAAGTTTGGCACTCGTCCCGCGATGCTAGAAGTCCAGGGGTCGTTCCCGTGACCACTCGTGGAGCAGTCATCACCGCTCCTCGGGATCCTAGTCTTCACCCTCTGATTCGGGTAAGAGATGAGACAAAAAGAAGTCAAAGAAGCGTTGTCGCTCTCAGACGTCCCCCCTTCTGTCCTCTGATGCTGACGAGGGGGACAGGGGCTCCGGCCCTGTGACTCCTTCGGAGCCTGGGAGTCGCACGGCCTACCCGCCTTACCCGGGTCCATCAGCGACTCCCGCACAAATAAAAGAATTGCTTGCTGCCATGTACCGCCTGTTTAGGCCTCGGGTTCCCGCCGGTGCGCCTTCGGGCCCCACGGTCCCGTGTCAGGATCCTGCTGGTCCGTCAACTCCTCCAGCGGATCCAGCCCCGGCACCGTAGGATCCTGCGCCACTGGCTCAGACCTCGGCACGAAGAGGTCCTATGCTGCTGGCACCAGTGCCTCCGTTGGCGGCGCTGCAGTGGATACCATTGCTTCCGCCTCTGCCCCGGTTCCCCGATGGGTTTCTTCCCGCCTGGGATCCGAATTGAGCCCCGGTGCCGGCCCAGTGCCGTTTATGCCTTCCCCAATCCCTGCCCCGCCGCCGGGGCTGGTGCCTCCTACGCCGGCAGTAGAGGATGACTTGCTTGTCAGTGTGATTCTGAGCAGGACTGGGTGGACAACTTGGAGGAGGCCGGCGGCCTTGACATTTCCTCTGATCCGGGGTTTGCCTCTCCCCTGCCCACTATGGAGGATGGTGCCTCGTATACAGTGGTGCTCAGTCAGGCAGCTGAGGTCCTTAACCTCGATCTCCCCATGGTGACCCTTAAGACTAATCTCCTCAGTGTGGTGCTTCAGTCGGCATCCACTTTATTAGAGCTGCTGCTGCTCTTTAATGATGCCCTCACCGAAGTCTTGTGTGGCACTTGGTCACGGCCCGCCACAGGGGCTCCTGTGGATAAGAACGTCGCCAGGCATCACCGCCCAGCACCGGGTGATCAGCCTTTCTGACTACTCATCCCACACCGGAGAGTTTAGTCATTCAAGCCTTGACGTCCCAGAGTGCTTTTCCCACGGCTCTTCCGGATAAGGACTCTAAGAAGTTTAACAGTTTGGTAAGCGGTTGTTCTCATCGGCCAGCTTAGGGCTGCGGGAGGGGAACACTGCGTGCCTTTTGGGTCGCTATTCCCATGATGTGTGGAATACCATTGCTGAGGTGTTGCCTCAGTGCCCGGAGGAGGTCCAGACTGTACTGTCTGAGGCTGTGGCTAAGGACGCGGCTAGGTTCGCCATTCGTTGGTTACTTTGACACCGCGTACTCCCTCAGTAGGGCTTCGTCGCCACACCTGGTTAAGGTCCACCGGGTTCCCCCTGGATGTTCAGACCACGCTCATGGACATGCCTTTTGACAGCACATGTATCTGTAAGAACGTGACCTCAACTGTTAAAGTAAAACATCGAAATCATACCTAGGGTACATCCTCAGTAAGAAAAAATTCCCATCAGTTTGCCGACCTGTACCACCCTACATCATCTGGGATCCTTTTCACCATGAAGGTAGAATGATGTACCCTCGGCAGATTTGGCAAATGTAAGCCTAATCTCACCTATATGTCCCAGTGATAGTATAGTGAATCTAGGTGTCAAGTGGCAACTGACTAGCAGTGCTGAAATAGTGAAAATGATAAGTGACTAATGTGAGACCACATAAAATTGGGTAGTGAAGGGGTAAAGAAATTTTAATGAGCACCTCTTCACTCCCAAGTTATAAAAACAGTGCAATGTAGTAGTGTTAACAAATAACTACTAAAAAGAATGTCCCCCTGATTCTAGTCAGTATGCGTACTTATACCACCGCGGAGCTCATCTCCTTAAGGGGTGATGTGGGTAATTGCAGTAGTATTTTCCCAGGTAGACAGGCCTTTAAAAAGCGCTGCCCTGGTTGTGGTTGGCATATGGCTAGCTCCAATACAGCACTTTCTAGTAATCTGCCCACCTCTAACCCTTGCTTACTTCTTAACACCAGATCCCTAAGCAGGCACTCACAGGACATCTATAACCTTCTGACAGAGGTTAATCTTTTGTGTCTCTTTCTTACGGAGACCTGGCTGGGAGAAAGCTCTGGCCCAGACATAGCGGCAGCCATTCCTTCTAACTATGTCATCTTTAGGAAAGATAGGCCTTCGGGAAGGGGTGGAGGTGTAGCCTTGGTGGTGGACAAGCGCTTTTCCTGTGCCATCATTCCCACCGATAACATTCTGGGTTGTGAGTCCTTGGGGTTTACCCTGTCCCTGTCCCCTCACCAATCATGTGTTGGGTTACTAATTTATAGACCACCGGGACCCATAGGCACTTTCTTTGAGGAGCTTCAGGCCGCGGTCTCTGCACATTGTTTAAAATCGGAACATTGTTTGTTGCTGGGGGATTTAATATACACTGATTTCCTCCCCCCCCCCGTCTCTCTTCCTCACTGGACCTTCTCACTCAATTAAAATCTGGCTCCCCTCAGGATCCCTGTCCCGCAAAATGTCTTGGAAAAATAGCTCCTGCTATCAACTCCCTGGTAAACCTGGTGCTTGATCTCTCGCTAAGCACGGGAGTGGTTCGAAGCACGTCCACGTCTCTCTCTCCAACTGCCTAGAACATCATAACATCTTACATGACACCCAGTCGGGTTTCCGTGCCAACATGAGCACGGAGACCGCGCTGTTAGAAGTCACTGATGCCATAAGAGAGGTATTAGACGCGGGAGGTAAGGCCATGCTTGGAATGTTGGACTTGTCGGCGGCCTTCGACCACGTTCCCCACGGTGGTCTCCTTTTAAGACTCAGAGAGATCGGGCTTCGGGGAGCGGTGTTCAGCTGGTTTGAGTCATTTCTGGCAGACCGCCGTCAAACGATCTGGGCCCCACTGTTCTCCGCCGATACGCCGCCACTCGGGTTGGGGGTGCCTCAGGGCTCCATCTTAAGCCCCTCCCTCTTTAACATCTATATGGCCCCTTTGGTGGCACTGGCGGAGTCGCTTGGTGCCCAGATTGTGTCCTATGCTGATGACACCCAGCTCCTCTTTACTTGCAAGAAGGGTTCCGACTTTGATGGCCTGTGGATCAGAAGCTGTCTGGGTGCGGTCTTCGAATGGTTTAAACAGCATAGCCTCAAATGTAACTCCGTTAAATCGGAGCTGCTCTTTTTCGGATGCCCACCCGATCCCAGATGGCAGTCTTGGTGGCCCCCAGACATGTATCCCCGACGGCTGTGTCCTCCAAGGCCAAGAATCTTGGAGTACTTATTGACGATGGCCTTACTCTCAAGCCCCAGATTCTTGGACTCGCAGGGAAGTGTTTCGGCATCCTGAAAATGCTGAGAAAATTCCTTCCGATCCTCTCCATAGAGCATAGGAAAACTACTGTGCAGACCCTGATAGGCTCTCGTTTGGACTACGCAAACGTACTCTACCTGGGCCTGCCAGAGTATCTTCTTTCGCGCCTTCAGATAGTGCAGAACTCTGCTGCGAGAGTTATCTACGGTCTCCATCAGAGAACCAGGGCGTCGGAATTACTTAAAAGACTGCACTGGCTACCTATTAGAAAATGGATTGCTTTTAAGGCGCTCGCTTTCAAAGCGCTCCATCTCTCAGGTGCGAAATACATTAGGAAACATCTGGCTTTCTATTTGCCCACTAGGACTTTGAGATCGGCCTCCCTGGCCATGGCATCTGTTCCATCTATTAGACAGGCGAGAATTGGAGGTCGCTCCTTTCGTCATCTGGCACCACAACTCTGGAATTCCCTGCCCGTCTCTTTGAAGAAAAACTGAAACTACTAGCCTTCAGGAAGGAGCTGAAGTCTTGGCTGTTTGCTCAATAACTCTTTTGCCTGCTCATTTGCACCTGACCTTTGCTTCGGGTTTGTTAAAGCGCCGGGACACTCCTCGGAGTAGCTGAGCGCTATATACATCAGATTTTAACATTAACAATATTGAGTCCACGAGAAAATGCAAATGACTGGCTGGAATAGCCTCTTTGTATAGCGCTGCACATAACCTGCAAGGGTCGTCGGGCCACACAATTGTCCTCGTGTTGTGCCGCCAAGGTAATTTGTGGATCTAGACCAAGATCTTCCATGAATCCAAGTTAGTAATAACAAAATCAACAATCCCCAAGGAGTTAGCGGGGATGGGAAAGATGTGAGCTCTTGCTTGGTAGCCGCCGAATCCCACACTCCCAATATGGTACGTGTGATGGGTGATTTCTGAAGGTAGCGTAGCGCGGTCTGTGTTTGCGGCGAAGGAATGGTATTTTCCACAAGGATGTTTGGGCCATAGCCCTGTCTTGGAAGAGCCACCTCTTCTCCGATTCGGGCCTGTACCACTCCACTAGATATCTCAGCTGTGCCGCTTGAAAGTATTGTTGTAGACTGGGAATCCCTAGACCCCCCCTCAACCATCCCTCGAAAAGCTAGCTGTTTGTTCATTCGCGGTCTCTTCACCCCCTCCAAATAAAGTGCTGAATCGCTGCTTGCAGTGTTTTTACTGGTCCCGGCTGGAGGGAACACGGGAAAGGTCTGAAAGACATATAGTATCTTGGAGTGCCGACATTTTCACAGCCGCGATCCTCCCCAGCAAGGATAATGGTTGCTTCTTCCAGCGCCCAAGATCATTATGGATCTGCAACGTTACGTTGGCGTAATTCAAAGCTACCGTCCGTTCCATCGTCGGCGTGAGGGTAATGCCTAGGTAGGGGAGTTGCATCTGAGTTCGCAATCCCCCTCCATACGTGGGTGCTCCGTGCTGTCTGTGAAAGTTTTTACCCAGTGGTAATAGCAGCGATTTCCCTTTGTTCATCTTGAGGTCTGACACCCTACTAAAAGGCTTCCATCTCCACCAGGAAGGCCGAGCGTCTGGGGTTGTCAAGTGCCGCTATAATATCGTCGGCGTACTGGCCGATTGGTTGTGGCTCCCCTCCGAAAGTTATGCCCCAGATATCCGGGTGATTGCGCACCTTCTGTGCTAGCGGCTCATCATAGAGCTCGAACAGGAGGGGCGAGAGGGGTCACCCCTGCCTGGTGCCGCGTTGGATTTCCAAGGGACTGGAGCATAATCCGTTGAGGCGGATCCGCGCCTGCGGGTGATGATAGTAGTTGATGCCCATGCTTGAAAGCACTTCCCCATGCCAAAATGTATCAGAACCTTCCCTAGAAAGCTCCAATTGACGCGATCGAACGCCTTCTCAGCTTCAATGGCTAGGAGTACCAAGTCCGATTGTTGGAAATGGGTTTGTCAATTAAGTGGAGGATGCACTTGGTGTTGTCACTGCACTGTCTACCGGGGATAAAGCCCGATTGGTCCGGATCTATGATCCCCGGGAGACAAGGTCCAAGCCTCGAGGCCAGCATCCCCGTAAAGAGCTTGAGTTCGAGATTAAGTAGGGAAATCTGCCGATAAGCCGAGCAGTGGGTGGCGTCTTTGCCCGGCTTAGGCAGCACTATTACGTCAGACTCCAGCATGTCAGGTGGGATGGAACTGGGGCCCTGGAACGAATTAAAAAGTTTAGTAAAAACCAACGAATAAACCGTTCGGACCTG
This sequence comes from Lissotriton vulgaris, assembly GCF_964263255.1. Classification (NCBI taxonomy): domain Eukaryota; kingdom Metazoa; phylum Chordata; class Amphibia; order Caudata; family Salamandridae; genus Lissotriton; species Lissotriton vulgaris. Next base: position 868,631,977 of record NC_141699.1, read on the forward strand.
GTAACGTTAGAGGTTTGAGGCAGGAAATGGCACTGATCACCTCTTCAATTCTGATAGGTGCATCTAGGGAGCTTATTTTCACTGAGTTCAGCGCAGTAGTGGCCGCGCCTCGCAGGTAAGTGTCGGCACTGTCTAAAGATGTGGGATCTGCTTTGTAGAGAGATGTGTAATAGTCCCTAAGTGCCCCCGCGATTGGTGCCTCATCGTGGATCTCTTCCCCTTCCTTGTTGTGGAAGGTTACGATTTTTGAGCGCTGGACCTTGGACCGCAGCGCGCTCGCTAGGAGGCGTCCAGTTCTGTTCCCCCCGCCCTCCCCCCTATACGTAATGTGTCGTAGTCTGAGAGCCACATATTCGGCACGATCTGTATCTAGACTCGCCAGTGGAGTTCTGGCGACTTTTCATTGTTTCCAGAGTCTTGGGGCCCCGTGCGACTGCGCTTGTTCCAACTCCACTACCTTGGCCGTTGGGGATTCTTGTTTGGTTTTGCGGTCTGTGACTTCTGCTGCTGTTATGGCGATTAATTTGTCCCTCAGCACTGCCTTTAACGCCACTCACACTGCCGTCATAGGTGTATCTGGCTGGTCATTAACCTCAATGTAATCAGTGATGCGTTTACGGAGTTGCTGGACTATATGTCTACGCTGTTGGAGGGGTTCTCTCAACCTCCATCGACCGGGTGGTCTCTTGATGCTAGGGACTCTGAACGATATTTCCACGGCTTCGTGGTCAGGAATGGATGCCGGAGTGATGTCCACATCCACTACCCGGGTCTCCAACTCAGAGGAGCCTATGAAGTGGTCCAGTCTGGCATGTGTTGTGCACATGGGAATTGAAAATATAATGTGATGTCTCAGGGTGCTTAGCTCGCCACTTGTCCCTCAGCCCTCTTTGTGTCAACCACTCCTTTCCTGCCGCCGAGATAGTGCCTGCGCTGCCATAACGGTGGCCCGATCTCTCCTTCTCTTTATCCGTCACCAAGTTGAGGTCCCCCCCTATAAGTAGGAAGAGACCAGGGGAGCGCAGGGCCTCCGACAAGGCATTTTTTAGAAAAGGCTCCTGACATGTGTTAGTTGCATAAAGGGATCCCACAGACATTGTCATGCTTCCCACTGTGATACTATGGGTAAGAAGTCTACCTTTAATGTCCCCCATTCTGCCTCCAACTTGACCATGAAAGTGCCTAGGGACAGAATCGCGACTCCCGCCTTTTTGTGAGGGGTGGAGGAGAAGAACTGTTGAGGGAATGTCCGGGACCTCATCCTATGCCAATCTTTAGAGAGTAAATGTGTTTCCTGAAGTAAGCAGATCGCAGCGCCTGAGTTCTCTAGATATGACAGGACAGCTCGCCGCTTGATGGGGTTGTTGAGACCCTTTACGTTCAATGTAAGGGTTTTCAAAGTGGTGTCAGTTATCTGGGCACAAGGGAATGATTGCTACGTGCTTCGCCCTCAGTTTTCGCCCTGCACCTTGCGCGTGGACCTCAACCCCTGTTGGCACACTGGTTCCCACCCTCTGCCCCGCAACTCACCCAACTCTTGCTCCCCAACCTGCCCACCCGCCCCCCACCAACAAACCCTGTCCGGTCCCACCTCCCCCTCCCCCTCCCCAACAAGCCAATTGCCCCCCCTACCTTAACGCCAACATCCCTGCCCCCCTCCCCACACCCTAACCCCAATGTAGAGAACCCAATGTTGTATCATAGTCCCAGGCCAGATAACCCACAACACAGGCCTTGGTGAAGTTATGTGAGGGAACGTGTGGCTCTGGCGACCTTTCCGGCCCCCCGTCCACCCCCCACCCCGACCTGCATGGATGTGATGCGAAAGAGACCCCTCACCTAGCCAGGTCAGTCCGCTGCCAATGCGTCTCTGGACATATCTTGAATGGCCAAGGCCTATTCCTGGGCCACGGTAGGGGGATCCGGTTTCATGGAAGCTCTGGGTGAGCGTCTGCGACCAACCCTTTGCCACCCACTCTGGGGTGGGCGCTGAGATAGAACTTTTGACAGTCGTTGCGAGGCATCTAGCGAGGAGGTGTCCTCATGGAGCTCAGTACCTAGCAGGTGTCTTGGAAGGATCTCATCTGGTTCAAGGACCCATTCCATTTAACGATCAGTCTGAAGGGGTGAGCCCAGAAGTATGGGACTCCTTTATCGCGCAGGAACGTTGTGACTATTTTAAAAGCTTTCCGTTTGTGTAGTGTGATGGCTGAGAGAACCTGATAAAGTGCCACCGGCTGCCCCTGGTACGTAAGGGTTTGTTTCTGTCGTGCCTCTCAAAGGATTCTCTCCTTTAAAGGGAAGTCGGGTAGGAAGGCCAGGATGTCGGGGGGGGGGGGGGTGAGGCGCGCCAGGCCGACTCTGTGCGCCCTGTCTATACGAATGTTGAAGTCCTTTGCCTCCCCCAGGATCTCCCGAAACATGGCCTGTAAGAATCCAGCAAAGTACGCCCCCTCTGCTTTGGATGGCACACCTCGAACCCTGATGATGTTCAGTCTGGATCGGTTTTCAAGGTCTTCTGCATGAGCCTGCAGATCCACCTGTTGGTCACGGAAGCGGATGAGTTCCTGCTGGAGTTGTTCCACTGCTTCGCCCCTAGACTGTTCCACCTCCTCGGCGGCCGTCACCCGCTCGCCCAAGCCATCTACATCTTGGCGAAGTTCTCTATGCTCACCGGCCATATCCTGCTTCAACGTTTGGAAGTCCTCTCGCAAGGAGTTGAATAGAGCTTAGAGAGAGGATTTTGTTATGGCTACCGCCCCGTCCCCTTGGTCTGCGGGTGGCTTGGCTGATGGTGAGGGGGGTTCTTGTCGCCCTTGGGAGTGCCCTTGATGAGCATGTCAGTAAGGATGCGCCCACCTCTTCTCCTTGCGTTGGCCATTTTCGTCGCCGAACTCGCAGTGTCCTTTTTCAAGATGCGGGGGTCTTCGGTAGCTCTCGTGCCACCCGTATGCGTGGGAGGATTTGGCCCTTGACCGGGGACCAGGGCACTGCAGGTGGAGACGTCAAGGGGGAGCAGCCACAGTCGCTGTCCTGGCCCTCCTCTCGAATCCGGGCTGGTGCTGATTTTCCAACTACCAGAGGTGCAGCTCAAAGGGTCCACTATCTCGCCAGGGGTATGGGGAACAACCACCGGCTCTTCAGAGAAACCTCCTAGGCTCTGTCCCTCATATGCTGTGGTGGCTCGAGGATACGAAGGAGAGAACCAGTATGGGAGAAGGTCGCAGAGGCGACCAGGCTATGGGCTTTAAGGGAACACCAGCCCAGGGCCGGTTGGACACTGCTCTGTCGCCTGGGGGAGAGTCTCCTTGAGTCCCTTGTAGGCCTGTCTCTCAACTAGCAGGCAGAGCCGGCTCTCTTCGGTCTTGGCAGTTCGCTGCCAATGCGGGCCGCCTCCTGTGTTATGGAGCTCTCCCAGGCGCGCCTCTCTATCGCCGGGTGTCGTGGGGGCCCCGGTCCCCACCCGTCATCCGCTATCGCCAGGTTTTAGGTGGGCGCAGCTCCTCGCCCTCCTTCCCCACCACTGCGGGTGCTTGCCAGGTCCAGGCTGGGCCGCAGTCGAGCCAGTCACGTGGGCCTCAAAGCCTCGGCCTGAATTTTCTCGCCCACCGGGGTCGGCGGTCCCGGCCTCCAGCGCTTGCCGCCTCATGTGTCCCCGCCGCGGGGGGGCAGCTCCTCACTTCCACCCTCGAGTGGTCAGTAGCAAGTGGTGCTTAACGTTGTCCGGGCGCCCGCTTTGGAGTTGGCGGCCTGTCCCAGGTCGGCAGGCCGGGTCTCTAGTTTCGTGACACTCCCAGGGGGTCCCGCAGCTGTTGTCAGTCAGTCCCGGCACCTGCCTCCGCTCTCGCTGGTGCACTGGTCTCACGCCTTTACCAGCAGACCGTGCCGGCTCTCCTCTGTCTTGGCGGTTCGCCGCCCCCGCAGGGCCGTTGCGGGCCGCCTCCTGTGTTATGGCGCTCTCCCAGACGTGCCTCCCTTTCGCCGGGTGTCGTGGGGGCCCCCCTCCCCACCAGTCATCTGCTTTCGCTGAGTTTTAGGTGGCCGGTGTTCCTCGTCCCTCTTCTCCACCACTGCCGGTGTTCGTGAGGGCCAGGCTGGGCAGCTGTCAGGCCAGTCACGTAGGCCTCAAAGCCTCGGCCTAAATTTTCGCACCCGCCAGGGTCGGCGGTCTCAGCCCCCAGTTCTGCCTGCCGCTTACCGCCTCCCCCGTCCCCGTCACAGGGGGCAGCTCCTCTTGTCAGCTCCCGAGAGTGTTCAGTGGCAACTGGTGCTTAACGTTGTCCGGGCACCTGCGGTGGAATCAGCAGCCCACTCCATGTAGGCAGGCCCGGGCGCCCGTGTCTCGAGATTCGCGACTCCCCCAGGGGGTCCCCGCAGCCACCGCCAGTCACTCCTGGCACCCGCCGCCCCTCTTACTGGTGCACGGATTTCACGCCTTCAACTCTTCCAGGATGGAACTCTGCTGGTGGTTGCAGAGTGGTACCGGGTCAGGTGGCTCTAGTGGTGCCTGCTACACTGCTCGTGTCTCATGCAGCCGCCATGTCGCGGATGCAGACCGCAACTCCGGCTATACAGTGTCTCTCGGAGCCCCAGGCAGTTCCACAACCGGACACCGCCTCTCTATTGCTCCCGGCTTCAAACCTCACCAAACTGGGGTATTGTTGCGATGAAAAGGCCGGAATAGGGGACCTGGAGCGGAAAGCCTTGAGGTCTTGCTGCCGCTCAGGTCGCCATCTTGGCCACGCCCCCTCTAATGCGGTCTTAAGAACCTTCAAATGCACTCTTTTAAAAAAAACTTGGGGGACCCAAACTTATACAGAAATCCCTCTGCACCTCTCCCGCATTCATTTATTGCCAATTCACTAAGCAACATTCCCCAAGCCCTTACCGCTGGTTTAGACAAAGCATCCGTGTAGATTTCAATTGGAATGCAACTAAATACCAGCTGATGTCTGGAAGAGCTAACCCGCCTTTGACTAATCCGCTCCTCAATTTCTTCCACGACAGCCTTACTCCCTTGTCCCCCCAAATAAAGCTCCTTATCTTACTTTGAACCTTAGAAATAGACTGTTGGGGGGGAAAGTCAGGGGGACTGCATTAAACAGATAGGTCAACTTCGGGAGGATGATCATTTGCACTAGGTTAACCTTCCCGTAGATAGTCCAGGGAAGGTTCCTCCACCTTGCAAAAAGACGATTAATGAGGGGGATTTTCTCAAGATCTTTAACAATGTTGATGCCCAAGTATTTGAACTCTTTACTAGTCGTGTACACCCCCCCCCCCCCTTCCCCAAACCCACTGATCAATATTCCAGCACATCACCTCCGTCTTGGAGGAGTTGGCTAGGTAACCAGAAATCAGGCCAAACTCTTCAAATAGGATCCCAACCCGCGAGATTGTGACTTCTGGGTTGCTGGTATAAAGGACTATATCGTCAGCGTATAAGGCTATTTTAGATTGATACAGCTGAGTTTTAAAGGGAGGAATTAGCTCTTCTGATCTAATGGCCTGAGCCAACGGCTCTATGTATAGGTCAAATAAGGGCGAGATGGAGCAACCCTGCCTAGTCCCCCTCTGAATTTCAAAGCTGGAAGTAAGCAATCCATTAATCAAGATTTTTGCTGAAGCTCCCTGGTAACATCTCCTCAAAGTTTGTATAAATATGGGACCAAAACCCATTACTTCCAAAATCTGACAAAGGTAGGCCCAACACACCCTGTGAAACGCCTTGACAGCGTCTAAGGCGATCACTGCCAAGGGGTCTGATCTTATTATGGCCAGGTCTATATTGCCTATAAGCAGCTGCGTCTGTTCCTGGATAGGGCGCCCAGTTATAAAGCCTTTCTGGTCGATGTTAACCAGTCCAGGAACCAACTTAGCCAATCTCCCTGCTAGAATACCCATAAAGAACTTATAATCTGCATTCAGCAGGGAGATCGGGCGATATGAGTCCGCTTTTAAAGGATTTTTCCCTGGTTTAATTATTAAGACAATAGTTGCTTCCTTCCAATAGCTAGGGATTTGACCTGTTAAACTAGAAGTTGAATGAAACCAAGTTCCCAAAGCTAAAGTTAATTCATTTGACAGGAGTTTGTAGACTTCATTTGGCAGAGCATCCATACCTGATGCTTTATTCTTTTTAGATAGCTTAATTTGAGTTTTTATCTCTTCAGACGAAATCGGGGAATCCATGAGGGCTCCACTAGCCTGAGTTAAGGAAGGTAGAGATTTACTACTCAACCATGCCCGTATCTGTTGTTTTGAAGGGGTTAAATTCTCTTTATAAAGATCTGAGAATAATGTGAGGAGATCGTTCTGTATGTTCTCTATACAGGAAGATTTATCCCCTTTGCTGTTTATCACTAGCTCGCTAATGTTGTTTTTGGAGCAGTCAGTTCTGGCCTTCCAAACCAGCAGAGCACCTGCTTTCTCCCCATACTCATAGTTCTCCATATTCTTATTAAGCCATTGAGCCTTACCCTTCTCATCTTACTTCCATCTAAACCAGAGGTCTTCAAACTTTTGGATACCGAGACCCCCCTGTCAACATTTTGAGACGTAAGGACCCCCTCCTGACAAAAATTTCTAAACCTGTAGGCAGGGCTACTAGAATTATGAGGCAGGTAAGGACCAAATTACGCGACAGGCTTGACTAAATTGTGTGGGAAGAAAATGTAAGTAATGTTATGTGATGCTGTGTATTTTGGGATAGCATTTCTTCATTATTTTAACATTTTTTACACACAGTAACACTGAGAAAAGATTTCACCCCATCAGTACCCGTTTATAACCAAAATACAGCAATTAACATCAGAAAGATTTCTAGTCGACCTTTGAGAAGGGCCTTCCACTCCGCAGGAATATGTGCTGCCACATTAGCTCACCTGGCCCTTGCCAGGAGAAGCCGGGGTCCCTTAAAAACCTGGCAGTTTTGTGCAGCGTTAAGCAGTTTACCCATGCAGTTTTCCTCTCACCCCCTACCTTCCATCACTCTCTCCTCTCCTAACCCAGGATCCCTCTCTCACTTTGAAGTCCATTTTCTTTCACCCCTTTTTACAACTTCTGATCTCTCCCCATTCCACCTCTCACTTCACCTTTAATCACCTCTTGCCATTCTCTCTTTTCACTGCCCTTCTCTCTAACAGTCTCTTGCATTTATCTCATGGCCTCTCTGGTCCCGTCACCTCTCGTGCCCCTCAGCACTTCCCATTCACCTCATCTCTCCATTCAAATTTTTGTCTATTTGTATCTTACACCTCTCCAGTCCCCCCATTCAACTTTCACATCTCCCCTTTGTTCTAACAGAAGCCCTCACCTTTGGCTCGCACTCACTTCTTGCGTGTCCACACTTCTCTTCGGCAATTTTTATTTCTCCTCATCCCTGACCTCTTCAATCGAATTATCTCACTACCTTGCTGTCCACTCTCATCCTGTCATCTCTCCTCACCAAGCATACGGGTCAGACCCGTATGCTCCTCTCGGCCTGTGCCACTCTGCTTATTGTTCTCTAATTCAAGAAGGCATGAGTTGTCTGTCTCGCTGTTTTGGTGCAGGCTGCGCAGTTATCCGCGCAGTTATGGTACTTAAACCCTTCTTTGCTTCGCTCCACCAAGAATCTATTATCCTTTAGGAAGATATAAGAACCTTTCTCTCTGCTCTGTAGGTTACCCCATTTGGCTGGTTCTCCTTCTCCTTCTGTGTGTTTCTCATTTGCCTACAGGCAGCAGATGGTTATTAGCCCCAGGACATCTTTTGGTAACAGTAGAGCACTACAAATGTAAATAATATAGCCAGAAGCATGGGAGGCACTAGACCAGAAATTCAGAGAGGACTAACACTCCCAGCCAGGGCTGGTTCTAACACTGGTTGCACATGGTGCAACAGTCTTTTTTTGGTGCCCCACCCCCGTTTCCACCTTCTCCATGAGTTCCCTCACTGCCACTCACCAACAATGCACCTCATCTCTCTATAGCACCTTTCTGACAAACATTTCATTTTTTTATAGCGCTACTCATAGTTTACTCGCACTCAGTTCTGTGATCTGCAAAGTACAAGTTCTTTGTAGCAGGCAGATTAACCCTCTGCCCGCTGTGTGGGTGACAAGAGTGCCCATATGAGCGATGCAACCGTGGGAGAGAAGAGTAAGAGGAGTGTGCAGGGTGAGTGAGGTGGCGTATGAATTTATGAATTTGGGTGCGAATGCAAGTTCAGAATGGGACGAATGAATCTGATTACTGATGGGCTTGTTTGAGTAAGTTGCATATTGAGCAGTGAGGGGGGCAGGTGAGTGAAGTGTCACATGAGTGCAGGATGAGTAGTGTACCAGTGTGACTGCAGGGTGAGGTATAGGGTGAACAGCGCAAGTGCATTGTGAGTGCAGAGTGATCACTGTGAGTGCAGGGTGAGTGGGTGAATGGTGTGAGTGCATGGTGATCTGTGCGAGTGCAGGGTGAGCGTGAAAGTGAAGGGCGAGAATGAGGAGCGAGTTGTCTGAATGCAGGTCGCATTTCAGACACTTGAAGTAACTCATCATGTTATTGACGGCGGCGTAGGGTTTAAGCTCTAAGTTAAACTATTGCGCCATTAATCGGGGGTCCATGGGGGAGGAAATAAATAATGTGCTTATCCTGCAACAAACTTACTGTCCTATGGTTAGGGTTGCCAGCAGATTATTTTGATTGGCCCAGTCGGTACAAAAATAAGCAGTCACCTAAAGCTGTATTTTCAGCATTTATCTGTGCATACTTTGAACAGCAAATATAAATAGAAAGCACTTTTAATTGTGTTCTAGGGCTGCCTCAATGATCCATGACTGATGAAGAGAAAAAAGACAGAAAAGTCACATAAGGAATGCATACATACTTTAAAAGTCTATTTAGTGTCAAGAGGAGGTCTTTCCAGGCTCTTTAAACAAAACAGGCAGGCATTTTTCTTTTGGCAACCCGAATTTATATTCCTTTTCATTAAATGCATTCTCACAGTACAACAATAATTGTAAAATACAAAGGTAAGGAACAGGCAGAGTGGGGCCCTGGGGGTACTGGAACCAGGAAAAAAAACGAAGCCTCTGTAACAAGTTTACAAAGACATGTAAATATGCAAATGGTCTTTAAAGACCTGTGAAAAACTCAGCGTGCAGGAGATGACTCCAGACACTGCCCCGCCGAGCCCCCAGCTGGATTGTCAAGGCCTGCCATAGGAGTGACATATGACATATATATATATATATATATATATATATATCAAGGAAAACTCGTCTCGAAAATCCAAACGCTGCCAAGTCTCAAACAGCCAAGGAAAACGAAGAGAGGAACCCAGGAATGGTGCCAAACAAGTGCGTTTATTTGTGCTCAATCTTGCCCAGCATGCCCGCCATTACGCGTTTCGACAGTATCCACTGTCTTGATCACATGATAATATATGTGTGTGTGTGTATACAGACACATATTAACCTATAAGTCACTCCTATGGCAGGCCTTGACAATCCGGGAGGCAGAGAATGGTTTTGTGTGAGGGTGCCCTAGCATGGGCTGAACCCCTCTGCAGCTTTCGGAACCATCTCCTTATAGCTGTTCTATGATATAGCCATGTCATATACTCTTAAGTGCATTATAATCCTCACAGTTATTGCTAACTTTGGTTTGGCTATATCAAAACATGTTGTGTAAGATGTCAAACACTTTGGAATACTACCCACCACCCCCCTCCCCCCACTTCTGGCGGCGGGGGTAGCATTTCACCCTTCTAGAGGGAGCAGACATGTAGTTACTGTAAAACCCGGTTAAAGTTAAACAGAGCCCCAGCATCTCCAAATGGATGCTGCTGCCACAGACACGAGTCTGCCCTCCTGCTGCTGGACGAAACTCAGGAGACGCCTGATCAATAGGTTTCCTGTCCAGGGAGGTGCTGGCACCTCCCCAGACAGGCTTTAGTGTATTGGGGCAGGGTGGGTTGCATTCAGTGAATGCTTCTCAGACACTGCCTGGGGCACACTAGGTGCTCCATGCGTTTCCCTGTTCAAACCGGTTGCTGGGGCACTCAGCCCCAGCTCTGGCGCGAAACTGGACAAAGGGGAACAGGTGTAACTACGCCCTCCCCAGGTCAACCCATAGGTGGGACCTTAGAGTTAGCTCAACCCTGCAACATACATCTTGGACCTTCAACATTCCATATCGACTGGAAGAAATCTCCCTTGTGGTCAAGGAGTGACCACCCTGTGCAAACAGGCACCAACTGCATCTTTGCCAGTCTGCATTTTCAAGGCTCGCGCCGGATCCCGAAGAATCTGCGACACAGGACACGGACTTCCAGACCTCTCTGACGCAGACCCGAGATCCCAGCAAAGCTGAGACCCGTAGCTGACACAATAGACGTGGGACCGGAAATCCTGAACGTCCTGCTCTTTTGCAACTGCACCTCCTTCCCGAGGTATCCCAAAGTTGTGCGTTGGGGTATTTGAAGCCCCTGCCCAGAGCACCTTTTGCACCGAAGCTCAGAGGCCCACACTCCACGAGTGTCCCGTGGGCCTGTTTTGTGCATTTCAGCTCGAGGCTTCTTCGCAGTTCCTAGTCCATTGGCTAGTGAGCCCCCACGAAGGGCCATCTTTGAAGTAGTGAGCTTTCCTGGTTGCTCTAGACGTGCTCTCACTTCTCTCCAAAGGAGAAGTCCCCCAGACCTTGCTGGTCTGCACCAAAGCCAATCTCGACATCACGTGTGGATTGTGTTTGCCAAGGCTTGTTGGGACCAATTTGGATTCAGACACCGCAATCAATTAGATCCTTCATGGGACAGCTCGAATCCAGCTCCTGGTCGTTGTCGACGCCTCCTGGACCACATGGCTGAAGAGACCAGCTTCACCTCTTTCACCTGAAATCACCCGACATTGGCTGGCAGCTTCCCATCGCCTTCCTGGTCACTGGCTAGTGACCTAGACTCTATCCCCTCTGCTTTCAGGTTCTTCAGATCTTCGATCCACCCGGACACTTTTGCTCTGGTAGCCTGCAGTACTTCTTCGCCGCTCTCCATTAGAATAGACGACGAAACCAGACACCTATGCACCCGGCTTCCCTGGGTGAGGTAACACGAGTACTCCTGTGCTCCCGTGGGTCTTGACTCTCGAAGTGTTCTAGTCTAAAAGGGTTCCATCGTAGTTAACCTAGAAGTGTCCTTAAACTGTAAAATTGTAACTTGTTTGTTCTCCATAGAAAATCAATGGTAACCCGCTGCTAAGACACTGCACGCCTCTCCCGTGGGCCTCCTACATCCTAACCTTTGGTGGTTCTAGGTAGCCCTAGCGATTCCACAGGCCTAAGGCCTGCTTTCTGTTCCACACGTGGTTCTTATACCACTATTTTAGTATATGGTTTGTGAGGCCCCTAGGGCATAACATATACTGTGCTACTTATCGTATGCTAAATAAGTTCCTTGTATGGTACTTTTAACTCTGACCTCATAAAGAGACCAGAGGGTGGGGTTTAAATTAAATACATATATATTTGATATATACCTTGTGTGGTGTGCTTTCATTTGATCATTCAAGAGATTATAATTGGTAAAACAACTTGCTTAACTCGCCTCTAAGTCTTAGCCTGAAGGCTGCTCTCCACAGCTACCGCTAGGATAGCTTTCTATAAGGTTGACTTTACAACCTACCATCAATAAGGGTCGTTTGGACTGGTGCAAGGTGCCAACTAGAATAGTGGACATCATATACCAGGCCAACTTCTCACAGTATGTGTCTGTTCTGGGCATGTAGAGCTGCAGAGGTACACACGCCCACCCGCCTCCCCGGCTACATTTATCTGTTCCAGTATCATCTTAATTAGATCTAGCTTACATGAGCATCCTTCCTGTTTCTTACAAAACTCCTTCCTTTCCCTGCTGGCAAAAAACAATCAAAGGATGGAGCCGATGCCCATGTGCACTGTAATCCAAGGGAGGAGTCACCTATCTTGTGACTTACAAAGACTTGTCAGGACAAAAACAAACTGCAAACATTTGGGCCCAACACTAGGTGGTGATCTATGCACTGTGTGTAACTGCAGCTCTAAATGCCAAGAACAGATGCATACTGGTAAGTTGCATTTTCCATCTGGTAGAGACATGGTCTAGCCGCAGATTCCTTAACGCTCGCCCGTTCTGCGACAACCTTTTCAGGTTGGGTTTCTTGCCTTCGCCTCCCTTTTGGTGGACTTATTCCTCTACGGGGTGACGTCTTTTCACTACGACTCACGAGGCTACATTCTGTTTTGTGGCTCTGCTCTACCCGTTCTTGTGATTGGACGGTATGCTCATATGCGATGTGTCCTTTACAACCCTTACCCTGGGTTGTCCAATATGGGTCTAATTCTTCTACCCCTAACCCCCCCCCCCCCCCCCTCCCCCCTATCCTTCCCTTCTTCTTCAACAGCTTGAGGTCTCTTGCCTCCCCTGCACTCTAGCGGTTGCAGTCTCTGACAATGATTTTCCATTATGAATATTATCTGAAAGAAACACGTTAGTGTTAGATTCCTTACCTTAGAATATCCCCAGGTGTCAGTCTGGATCCGGAAACTTTTGCGTAGCAGTACCCCTGCGCGTCGGTAGGCGTCGTCTGCAGGCGTCCCCTGCGGCTCCGCGTCCGTCGTCGGCGTCGTGCGCCGTGATGACGTCGCTGGAGTATATAGACGCCGCCTCCGCGCGCTGACGTCAGTTCTTCTTTTTTCCGCGCCAGTGGACGCAGATCTGAAGAGCAGTACACCGGTCTTTGACCAAGTTTTTCGAATTGTTTATCACTTTGTGCCTGTTAGGATGCCTGGGTTCAAGCACTGTGATGACTGTGAGCGCACGATGTTGGTCACAGACCATCACCGCCTCTGTCTCCGGTGTCTGGGCCCGACCACGACGTGGACTCCTGCGTCGACTGCCGGGCCCTCACCAACAAGGCTAGACGGGAGCGGTCCCGCAAGCTACTGGAGCTCCGGGTGTCGGCCCCACGTCGGGAGCGGTCCCGGTCCGGCCGGAGGTCGAGAGAGCGTTCGAGGGAGCGGTCGCGGAGCCGCGCCGAGCGTTCCGGAAGTCGACACCACTCGTCAGGCTCATCAGGTAAGAAGCACAAGAAGTCGGGGCGTCGTCATCGTACCCTCGACTCCCCCCGACGCTCGCGCGATGCGGCCGGGGGTTCGGGTGACCCCAACCCCGCGGCTCCGCGAGAGTTGCCTGCGCGGCCTGCCCCATACCCTCAGGTCCCTGGGCACGGTGCGACGCCTGAGGAGATAGAGGCGTTCCTCATGGCCATGAGGGCCCTATCTCCTCCGGCGGGTTCCACGGCGCCTGCGGGCCCAGTGAACCCGTCCGGGGGCCCTAGCGGTTCAGCTGGCCCTACCTCGACGCCGTCGGATGCTCCGACTCCGGCGCCGATCCCGGCGCCGCTAGGGCCTTCGGGGTCGACGCCGGATGGACGTCCATCCAACCCGGCGCCGATTCCATCGGGGTTGCCCCGGGCGCCGCCTCCGCGCGACGCCGGTTCCTCGGTGCCGGCTTCGGGCGGCACTGGGGCTCCGGCTCCGGCGCCGGCTCCGGCTCCGGGCGGCGCCGTCCCCTTACCTTCACGGACGCGGGGCCGATGGGGCCCATGAACCCCGAGGAGCCGGTCTACATTGTTGACTCCGAATACGGAGAAGATGAAGAGTTCGGTGAAGGTTGGGAGGGGTCCGAGGACCCTCTGTCACGCGAGTGCCAGTATGACCCGGACTGGACAGGTGACTTGGGGGATGCCAGTGGTCTGGACGACTCTCCTAACCCTGGTTTGATCTCTCCTCCTTCCGTGGCATCGGTGGAGGGAGCTGCATATTCTGTGGTGCTGATGAGGGCTGCCAAGGCCTTACACCTTGAGCTCCCCGTCGCGGCCGTGAGGCCTAACATCCTCACCGAGGTCTTCAAACCTGATATTTTACAGTAGTGTAGCTAAATGTTTTTTCCCGCTTTCACTTTTTTAACATATTATTTTGAAAACCAAGAATAGTCAATGTTGCTTTCAAGCTTCAGCAAATATTTGTATCAAATCAGAAACATTATACTCTAAAATTACATTCATGTTTCACAATACTAATTCAACACTAATCCTGATGGGTTCTAGAGTAGCTTGCTACTTGCGCTTCAAAACCCCATCAGGGGTAGGAAGCGCTATATAAATACAAACCTCTTTCCCTTCACTATCTCGCCACCTAAACAACTTTACCCAAATAACTGAATAACATATCCACTACTCATTTTACTTCATATTTCACTATACTAATTTTCAATACAAATCTTTTATGGGTTCCGAAGTAGCGTGATACTCGCTAAAAAAAGTGCTTCAACATCCATCAGGGGTAACAAGTGCTATATGAATGCAAACCTTTCTTCCCCTTTTATCCCTCCGCTATCCTTCTCACTCCAAATAACTGCCTAATATCCACCACTGAAATACTTTCATATTTCACCATATTATTCACCACATTATTCACCACTAATCCTTTATGGGCCTCCTGAAGAGCGTGCTTCAACACCCCATCAGGGGTAACAAGTGCTATATAAATACAAACCTTTTTTCCTCCTCTATCCTTCTGCTATCATTCCAAATCCAAATAACTGACTAACCTATCCACAACTTAAAATGTACTTGCATGTTTCACTATACTAATTCAACACTAATCCTCTGGGTCCCGGAGTAGTGTGCTACTCGCCGAAAAAGCGCTTCAACGCTTCGTCAGGTGTAGTAAGCGCTATATAAATGCAAATACAATACTATACAATGATTCATTCGGTAGGTCCTTTATTCGGATCCGACATCTCTTTTTCGGTGACTCCTTCTGCTAGTTTGTTCTTAATCCTGGGTTCTGGACTAGTTGTCCTTCACTGTCCTATATTGTGGATGCATTCTTTCTGCCGGCTGCTGTAATGGGCACCAAGGAGCTATGGCTCAATGGTCAGTCAAGTGCTTCCGGTGGCACAGGATCACACAGGCCAAGGGTTCACATCCTGCCTTTGCTCTACATGTTCTGCCATTGGGGGAGGTTTTGGACTTGGCAATTGGTGGGTTCCTTCCCAGAGTGGTGCTCTGCTCTTTTTCCCTCCCTCAGTTTACAATATACGGTGCCTGGCACTCTTTCTATGGTGATGATTTCACCATACCTTGTTTTTTCTTTTACACACTGTTCCCATATTTTCACAGTTTTTGGTGGTGGCTTCGCGTTCTGATGCGGAAATGTCTTCTGACAAAAACTGATGTCAACATGCCGGGGCAGGCCATATATCGCTCCGCAGACTTCCATGGACGACGTCGGGGCAGAGCCATACGGCGCCGCCTCCCGGCACCCAGAGATGCTGCTGCTCAAAGTTTTCCAGATCCAGTCTGACGCCTCGGGATATTCTAAGTTAAGGAATCTGCGGCTAGACCATGTCTCTACCAGATACATAGTTACCGAAGGTAAGTAACTTGTTCAACATTGCCTCCCTAACTGTGTAGGCAGGTGGAACAGTACTTGTGTTAAACAAATGACTATGAAATTAAACATTACAATATAGGATGCCTGGTTCCATTCAACAGCAGCCTTGGTCATTAAGCGTTAAATAGCTCCCATTCGAGACCAGCTTGAAAAACGGATGAATCACAGCAGCTGGACAACCCTTCAGATAATAGGAGATGACAGGACAAGTTCGCAAGTGAAGCATTACTTTCCCCATGAAGTGAAATGTTCTTGCATACTAAAGGCCAACTCAAAGCATCCTCACATTTGGAACCGCTAAGTAAAACTCCTGTGTCCCCATTCCTGCATCCAAACCTGAATGGTAATTCCAAGTATTCATGCACATAACCTTCCCCTAGTGCTTCATATCTGCCTACTTGGTGGTATTGTAGACAATATTGGAATTGGAAATTTGTGACCCGTAAGGTGATGTAACCTTGGATTTTCCAGTCTGTGGATGGTGTCTCAGCCACGATGAAAGGTAATTGTCAAACTTTTTAATGTGCAACATGGTATACTTTGCATCTCTCCATGCCATTTATATCTGTCTTTCATTTGGATCATATGCAGAAAAATCTTGTGCTGTTGATATAACGCAACTGCACTTGGCCAGAGCATAATGTTTACTAAGTCCAGCTTAATAATACAATGGACCGCAGTTGTGATTATCCATGCTATAAGCTGGACCAATCTTGTTGCATAATGTCAATTGCAGATGATACTATGTTGTCCAGTGAGTATATTCTGGATGTTAGTATGGTCATACTGTGACAACCACAGCAAAAGCCTTTTCTAAATTAACCTCACCAATCTAGCTCAGTCTCTCAGCAGCTTCCTGTTTAGAAACTTTCCACAGCTCGTTGTAGATTGGATACAAGAAGTGCTTTTGATGTGGGTTCCGGAGCCTAACCTGAAATCCCCGAGATCTGTGTCACCAGAAAGAAGGGACCAGTATTTCACCTGAAAAAGTGTTGAGGTTTTTAGCCAATTGTATGAAGCTAGCTCTGTATATACTATACCACAGTAAGGTATAGTTTGCATAGTGTCCAGGGAATCCTCAGAGGTATGGCAGAGGCTAAAGAAGATAATACTTCACTCTTTTTTGTGGAAGTGTAGTTGAGCAGTCGGGGTAGTGTTAAGCATGTGTTGTACCTGCTCAGGCAAGAAATTATTTCACACACTGAGTCCAGACCAGTTGTTTGTATTAAGTAATTTTGTTTTATTTCTTGAACCAAGTTTCACTTAGTAGCAGGTAAGTTAAACTCTTCATACAATGTTACTTTCGCCAAGACATTGAATAGTGGATTTGCAGGAACATTCAGATTACTTAATGCAGTTGAGAAAGCAGTGAACAAATGCTGGTAATTACTTTTAGATTGCAGTTTTGGTTTGGTATGTTGCATACTCCTAACAATTGCAGGGAAATGTGGTCCCAGTATACACACCTAAAGGAACAAAAACAATTATTTGTGCTGTACAAAAGAAAATTCTACATTGCATTTGAGAGATGTTGTTTATTCACATCCTCATTAAAGCACATATATGAAAACTTTTCATTAAGCATCATCGTTGTGCCCGAAAAAAGGAGGTGGGGAAGGTAGTGGTATTGTGAGGATTAAAGTTATGTCGACAGTTCAAAGAATTCAGTGTAGTCACAAAATAAACTGTTGACATCCCATAGGCATATCATTTAGCCACATAGAAATGTAGACATGTGTTGGGCATACCCATACATTATAGCACAGTAACAATGATCTGTTGATCTGTGGTTGGCAAGAAGTACAAAAGTCGACGTTTCGACCCCCGAGTAGCGTAGGCTGAATTCCACCTTAGTATGGGGTCTTCTTCAGGACTAGGACTAGTGGAGGGGGTGAAGACGGTCACCTAGGGTAAATTAAAATACAGTAAACTAACGAAATTGCACCTAGTTAGGCAGACGCTATGGGCAAAGAAGCTGCCAATAATTACCAGAGACCCCTACAAGGAGGGCTGGGTTGAGGGATGAGGGCACACAGGCTCCTAAGACTAGAGAGTGTGCTAGAACCTGGAAAATAAGGTGATATGTGAGTGGCCTATATATATAATGAGTGCCACATGGAAACGGACCTAAGCAGATGGCAGTTTGAAAGCACATGGCACCGAAAAAGGGCATCCTACCCACACATGGCACCGAAAAAGGGCATCCTACCCACACAGTCTGTACCAGATTTTTCCGATCCAAAACAAAAACCTCCTTATATTGATCCAGAAACTGGTAAAGTTGTCACCAAACCTCCTAAACAGAGAAAACTGGACACTTAAGAGGAATATGAAAAACCCAAGAAACAAAAGGAAATGGGCACTAACACTTCTCCACCTCCTTCTCCTCCAGCTGATCCAAATCTCTTAATTTCTCCAGAATACTCCCCACAACATACTTTTTCACCTCAACCACAAGATGATGTGGTTGATGATACCGATAGGGTTGGGAATGGAGATCCAGATGGGGATGATGATGCTCATACCACCCCACACAACGTAGACCCTTGAGATGACTACAACACAGATCCTGACTAACAAAATGACCCGGACTGCGATCCATCTAGGCCGTCGCCACCAGATGACAATATTGGTTTTGTGCAACTAATTAATAGTGCTGCTCAATATCACAGGGTACAATTACATTCTGATCCCTTAGAGGAAGACTTTTAACTTAAAATCTTTGCACCCTCAGAAAAGTCCACGCACACCCAGCCAATGTTAAAAGGCATGCTAAAACATGTGCCAGAAGTTTTTAAGGACCTGGTCAGAGCCAGGATTCTCAACACCAGGGTGGACAAGAAATATAAAGCAGCTCCCAATGACCCAGTTTACGTTAAAGGTCAGGTCCCTTTGGATTCTCTTGTCGTGTCAAATGCCCGCACGAGGGCAAACTCGCAAAGTACAGGCGACACCCCTACTCCTGAATTGTGTGCGGTATGAGCGCTTTCTCCCAACCTCATAAGGGCAATCCCATTTCAAAAGTGGGGATTGCAAGGTGGATTGTTAAATGCATCCAAATATACTATCTTAAAGCCAAACACACATTAACCATTCCCCCTAGAGCTCATTCCACACGCAAACTAGGGGCTTCTATGGCATTCTTAGAGAACATTTCCCTAGATGACATCTGCAAAGCAGCAACTTGGTCTACACCGCACACTTTCACAAAACACTATTGTGTAGATGTGCAAGCAAAACAACAAGCTAGTGTGGGCCAGGCTGTATTAAAGACACTTTTTCAAACTACGGCAACAGATACAGGTTGCCACCGCTAAGGAGGTAACTGCTGTATACCAATGCAAAAAAAAAAAGGGGACCCCCTCTAAAAATACAGAACAAGGTCAGGGAGAAGAGGGGAAAATAATTAAACCTAGAGAAAAGTCTCCCTCATGACCCAAGTTATTTATACACAGGAATCTGAAAGAAACAGGTTAGTATTAGATTCCTTTCCTTAGAATATCCCCAGGCGTCAGACTGGATCCAGAAAATTTTGCGTAGCCGTACCCCTGCGCGTTGGTAGGCGTAGTGTGCGGCTCCACGTCCGTCGTTGGCACCGGGGTGATGTTGTCGGAGTACTTAGACGCCGCCCTCGCACGCTGACGTCAGGTTCGAGGCATGTGGGCTGCTGAATTCATATCTGTGCATAGATCGCCACCTAGTGTTGGGTCCGGATGATTGCACATTGTTGTCCTGGAAGAGTCTTCGAAGTATCACGAGAGAGGTGGCTCCTCCCCTGGACTACAGTGCGCATGGGCATCGCCTCCATCCCCAGATTGTTTTTTTCCGCCATTGGGTTCGGATGTGTTTCGGTTCCCTCTGTCGGAACCGATAGTTGTTCAACTTCTACTCGAGACCAAAAGGTCTTTAGGCTGGGCGTCGGTATAGTTGCGTACGGGTTTTCTTTCTGACTCTCAGCTCCGGTCTCTTGCTGCCCTTCCACGTGCTTTCGGCGCGGACGGGCCTACACTACACTTTTGCTATATAGCGAACTCCATTTAAGAAGTGCCCGGTGTGTAACTCTAAATATTCACACCTCGACGTGCACCCTGTGTGCAATACCTGCTTGTCACCGGATCACCGTGAAGACACCTGCATGGCGTGTTCGAAATTCCGGAGCAAGAAGACGTTAAAGATTCGTCGGGCCAATAGGCTCCAGGCTAAGTTGTCGGCTACGGCGCCCCCACCAGATGACATTTTCCAAGAATCTGTCGAGGGAGAAGACGACGTGCAAGGTTCGGACTCTAATCCCGCATCCGAGGGGGAGACCTACGACGCGGGTGAGGAGAACTTTGATGAAGTCACCGACGAGGTAGGGGACGACGATCAGGCTTTTGCCACGATGGGAGATAGCTCGGAGGAGCATCCCCAACCAGACTCAGGGGTTATTCCCCTTCATACGGCCCAGGTCGAGGGATCGCCTTCGGGCCTTACCCAAGATCTAACTATGAGTCCTACGTCCCCGCCTCCGGGCCCGGTCACGGACATTTATGAACCATCACTTACGTTGAAGAAAACGAAAGTGAAGCCAACTGGTCACGCACCCTCGGATGCGAAACCGAAAGTGAAAGTTGCGCTGGTGAAGAAGGTTCTGGAGGCGTCAACTTCCAAGAAAACCAAAATGGCCGACCCGAAGCCCTCGGGATCGGCGCCAAAGGCAAAGTCCTCCGACGCGGCCGCGTCGGCGCCGAAAGGGGTGGTGGACCCGAAGACGGCTCCAAAAAAGCGTCAGGGCGACGACGCGCATAGGCATGGGGCGTCGGCCCCGAAGAAAGTGCCTGCCGGCGACCAGGCTCTCGACGATGAGGGGTCGCTCGAGCCGGTCCAGCCCTCTCCGGCCTGGACGAAGAAGGTAGCGGAATCCTTGCAGCGGATTCGAAAGGCCAGTGTGGTTCCCGCTCAGGACACCGTAACGCCTAAGCTCACGCCTAAGCCTGCGAGAGAACAAACGCCTATCCGTTTCACCCTACCGCCCAAGTCGGCGCCGAAGGCCTTCGCGCCGAAACAGGGCGGACCCTCGGAGGAGGCATTGACGCCGAAAGCTGCCTTGGCGGTGTCGAAGCTTCGTCTCCAGCCGCTTGCGGAAGAGGAACGTCCTGAGGTAATCATCGACGCCAACACCGGAAAACTGTCGCTCCTTAAACGGAAAATCACATCGGAGCCGGCGTTGGAACATTTAAAGATCCCTCTCAAAAACAAAAGGGACTCGGAGGACTCTTCGGCTTTGGTGGAACCTGTGTCCCCACAGGCCCTAGGACACTCGCCGACGCATTCCGTCGCAGCCGAGGCGGACGAGGAAGATGCCGAGTACACCTATCCGGCGTACTCGGATCCGGAGGAGGAGCACGTACCTTGGTCCGCCGGAGGCGACACGGAGGACCCGCAATCGGGTCAGGACACTCAACTGTTTGCGGCCAAAACGTCCCCGACGGAGGACTCGGCGGCCTTCAATGCTCTGATAGAGAGAGCTGCGTCTAACCACGACGTCGAGCTGCACTCGGACCCCGTGGATGTGGACTTCTTATTCGACACCTTCTCGGTTGCCGAAAAATCAGTCAAAACACTACCGATGCTTAAGGGGGTGCTTAAACATGCAAAGGAGGTTTTCAAGGAGCCCACCCGAGCGCGTGTGGTCAACCCTCGCATCGACAGGAAATATAAGGCAGCGCCCACGGATCCTACATATATCAAGGGACACTTGCCATTGGACTCCTTGGTTGTTTCCAACGCTCGGAAGAGGGCGAACTCTCAAACTACTGGTGATGCTCCTCCCCCAGACAAAGAGTCCAAGATCTTTGAGGCCTCAGGCAAACGGATTGCTGCACAGGCAGCTAATATCTGGAGAATATCTAACACCCAAGCCCTACTTGCACGTTATGATAGGGCCCATTACGACACATTAGAGGCCATACTGCAACACTTGCCTGACCAATACAAGGAGGCAGGAGAGATGCTGATTCAGGAGGGTAAACTCATTACGAATGCATCCATCAAATGTGCACTGGATGTGGCAGACACAGCCTCCAGGGCTATTAATACCAGTGTGTTGCTCAGACGCCATGCCTGGCTTAGAATTTCGGGGTTCAAACCCGACATCCAAACTACGATACTGAATCAAACAGTGAATCCTGACCACCTGTTTGGCCCTGAGGTGGATGCCACACTGGAGAAAATGAAAAAAGATACGGAAACTGCCAAGTCAATGGGGGCTTTACAAAGTCAGCAGTTTCGGAGTGGCTCCTTTCGCCGCTCAAATTCCAGAGGCACCTCAAGGGGACAGGCATCCCAGTCCACACAATACTACAAAAGTAACACCCAAGCCTCGTATAACAACAAGGGTAGAGGTGGTTACAGAGGCAATAATGTCAAGGGCAGGGGACGTGGAAACAATAGCTCCAGGTCCACCACCACCAACAAACAGTGACGTCTTGTCACTGCCCCCCGACCATACAACACCGGTCGGGGGGAGACTCCAGCAGTTCCTGCCGGCGTGGAAGTCCATCACCACGGACAGGTGGGTGAGGTCTCTTATCCAGTACGGGTACTGTCTAGAGCTTACGTCCATTCCACCGGACATACCCCCAAGGAGCCGTCCTATGTCAGGCGAGCACTTGACCTTGTTGCAGCAAGAAGTTCTAGTCATGCTGCAAAAAGGGGCGATAGAGCTCGTTCCATTGCAAGAGCGGGGAACAGGGGTTTACTCCCTGTATTTTCTGATTCCCAAGAAGGACGGATCTCTCAGGCCGATCCTGGACCTCAGGCCCCTGAACTGGTACATCCTCTCGGAGCACTTCCATATGCTCACGTTGCAGCAGGTGCTTCCCCTGCTTCGACAGGGAGACTTCCTGGCTACGCTGGATCTGAAAGATGCCTATTTTCATATCCCCCTGCATCCTTCCCACAGGAAGTATCTCAGATTCACGATATTAGACCAGCATTACCAGTTCAGGGTTCTGCCATTCGGGGTCACCACGGCACCGCGGGTATTTACAAAGTGCCTAGCGACTGTGGCGGCGCATCTCCGTCGCCAGCACGTCCACGTCTTTCCCTACCTGGACGACTGGCTCATTCAAGCAAGGACAGAACAGCAGTGCGTCGACCACGTGTCACGCACCATTCATCTCCTGCACGATCTGGGATTCTCTCTGAACTACCCGAAATCCCATCTCCAGCCCGCCCACGTGCGACAGTATCTGGGCGCGACAATCGACACTCTGGCAGCCACTGCGCAGCCGAATTCAGTGAGAATCGCCAGTATCCAGGCGCTGATCCAATGATTCAGACCCCAACACTCGCTTCCAGCGAAGGTGTTCATGCAGTTGATAGGCATGATGGCCTCCTGCATCTCCATTGTCCCGCACGCGAGACTACATATGCGTCCGCTTCAGGAGTGCCTAGCACGTCAGTGGACTCAGGCTCATGGACAACTGACAGACCTAGTGTTGGTGAGCGGTCGGGCATACAACTCTCTGCATTGGTGGAATCCACAAAACCTTTGCAAAGGCCGACCATTCCAAGAGCCTGTCCCACAGATTATCCTGACGACGGACGCCTCTCTCCAGGGATGGGGAGCGCATGTACTCCATTACACTGTGCAGGGACTATGGACACTTCAGCAAAGGAAGATGCACATCAATGTGTTGGAACTGATGGCAATCTTCATGGCCTTAAAGGCGTTCAAAGTACATCTGTGCAACAAGGTCGTGTTGATCCGGACGGACAACATGACGGCCATGTACTACATTCAGAAGCAGGGAGGCACACACTCTCCACAGCTGTCTCATCTGGCTCAGAGCATGTGGAAGTGGGCCATTCAGAGGAACATCTTCCTCATGGCAGAACATCTCCCGGGCAAGGACAATCAAATGGCGGATCTGCTCAGCAGACACAGCCATCAGATGCACGAGTGGGAGATACATCCATCAGTACTCCAACCGTACTTCCAAAGGTGGGGTCATCCAGAGATAGACCTGTTTGCCACAAAGGAGAACGCAAAATGCCAAAGCTTCGCCGCCAGGTTCCCACACCCGCAATCACAGGGCAATGCGATGTGGATGAACTGGTCAGGCAGATTTGCGTACGCTTTTCCCCCAGCACCTCTGATACCGCTGGTGGCACGCAAGCTCAGGCAGCACTCGATGACGCTCATCCTGGTTGCTCCAACGTGGGCTCGCCAACCATGGTACACCACGTTTCTGGAACTCTCCGTGGTACCGCATCAAAGGCTTCATCTCGCTCCCAGCCTTCTGACGCAGAGCCATGGCGACATTCAGCACCCAGATCCGCAACAGCTCAACCTGGCGATCTGGCTCCTGAAGTCCTAGAGTTTGGCTACCTCAATCTCCCTCCCGATTGCATGGACATCATTCGGGAGGCAAGGAAGCCCACTACTAGAGCTTGTTATGCGGCTAAGTGGAAGAGGTTTGTCATCTACTGTGCTAACCACAATATTGACCCGCTAGATGCTTCCATTCAAAATATCATTTGTTACCTTTTCCACCTGTATCAATGCAATCTAGCGTACTCTTCCATCCGCATTCACCTGTCTGCTATGGCAGCATACCTCCAGAAGAACAAGTTACTTACCTTCGGTAACGATATATCTGTAAGAAACATTAGTTAGTGTTAGATTCCTTACCTTAGAATATCCCCAGGCGTCAGTCTGGATCCGGAAACTTTTGCGTAGCAGTACCCCTGCGCGTCGGTAGGCGTCGTCTGCAGGCGTCCCCTGCGGCTCCGCGTCCGTCGTTGGCGTCGTGCGCCGTGATGACGTCGCTGGAGTATATAGACGCCGCCTCCGCGCGCTGACGTCAGTTCTTTGTACACAGCTTTTCCGCGCCAGAAGACGCAGAGCCATGAGAGAACCAACACTGGTGCCATGTAAAAACTAGGGCCCTGAAAGGGATGTCCTTAACCCTAGGTATCAGTTCGCAGAACGGGGAGGATGGGTGGGTTCGGTAAGGAATCTAACACTAACTAATGTTTCTTACAGATATATCGTTACCGAAGGTAAGTAACTTGTTCATCTGAAAGAAACACGTTAGTGTTAGATTCCTTACCTTAGAATACATACCCCAGCAATACCAACCCCGGTGGTGGGTCTGCGAACCAATACAATACTACACCAGAAAGTCCTGGAAGACAGAACGGCCAAAGAAGCCATCCCTCCGGACTTGACTGTCCAGGCAGTAGTGCCTCGCAAAGGTGTGCAGCGAGGCCCACGTAGCTGCCTGGCAAATGTCCTGCAAGGGGACTCCCCGGTCCAGGGCAGTGGTAGCCGCGGGCCCGAGTGGAATGGGCCCTCAGCCCAACAGGAGGCTCCTTCCGAGCCAAAGAGTAGCACGCTTTGATGCAGAGGATGACCCATCGAGAGATGGTCTGTTTACAGACCGCCCGTCCCTTCTTCGCACCCACGTAGCCAACAAACAGTTGGTCATCCACCCGGAACTGGCGTGTGCGATCCATGTAAAATGAAAGCGCACGTTTTGGGTCCAGACGATGGAGCCGCTCTTCATCCTTTGAAGGATGCGGAGGCGGGAAGAAGGAAGGGAGGGTGATGGACTGCCCGATGTGAAAGGCCGAAACAACCTTGGGCAGAAAAGAAGGTCTAGTCCTCAGAACCACCTTATCAGGATGAATGGACAGGAAAGGAGGTTGGACAGAAAGAGCCTGGAGCTCACTCACTCTCCTGGCAGAGGTGATGGCAACCAGGAAAGCCGTCTTTAAAGTCAGGAGACGGAGAGGACAAGAATGAAGGGGCTCAAAGGGAGCACACATTAGAAAGGTCAGAACCAGGTTCAAATCCCACTGAGGCATCACAAACGGAACAGGTGGAAACATGTGAGTGATGCCTTTCAAGAATCGAGTTACAATCGGGGATTTGAACAAAGAAGGCTGATCAGGAAGCCTCAAAAAGGCTGAAAGGGCAGAAAGGTAGCCCTTGATAGTGCCCAGAGCAGAGCCCTGCTGGGCAAGAGAAAGAAGAAACAGAAGAACCTCCGAAAGAGGGGCAGAAAGAGGATCCACAGCCTTTGCTGTGCACCATGCCACAAATCTGTTCCACCGACAGGCGTATACCGACTTAGTGGAGGGACGCCTGGCTGCCAGAATAACATCACAGACTTCAGGAGGCAAGTCAAATGGCCTCAACTGCCGCCGCTCAATCTCCAAGCATGGAGGTGGAGACTGGACAGGTTCGGGTGGAGGACCGACCCCTGCTGCTGCGACAGAAGGTCCTCCTGAAGGGGCAGGCGGATCGGGGGACCGACTGACATGCTGAGTAGCTCGGGATACCAATACCTTCGAGCCCAGTCCGGAGCCACAAGGATAACTTGGGCCCGGTCGCGCCTGATCTTCTTCAGCACTCTGGGCAGAAGTGGTATAGGCGGAAAGGCGTATAACAGACCGCAACTCCACTCGCGCCGAAAGGCGTCGCCGTGCGAGTGCCGTCTTGGAAACTCCAACGCGCAGAACTGATGACATTGCGCGTTCTCTTCTGTGGCGAATAGATCTAACCAAGGCTCTCCCCATTGCAGAAAGATGCCTTGCGCCACGTCCGAGTTCAGACGCCATTCATGATCCATCGAGCACCGACGGCTGAGTTCGTCCGCCCTGGCGTTCAGAGAACCTGCCAGGTGTTGAACCGTCAGTCACGCCCTGACGTTCCAGCCATTGCCAGAGGCGCAGAGCCTCCTGGCAAAGGGTCCACGACCCCACTCCGCCCTGTTTGTTGCAGTACCACATGGCGGTGGTGTTGTCGGTGAACACCTGCACTACACTCCCGTTGACAAAGGGGAGGAATGCCTTCAGTGCCAGACGAATCGCCCGCAGCTCCAACAGGTTGATATGGAGCCGGGACTCCGCCGGAGACCAGATGCCTCTGATCTCTGCCTCTCCCAAGTGGCCACCCCAGCCCTGGAGGGACGCGTCCGTCACGACAACGTGCTCCGGTTGGGGAAGGGAGAGGGACTTGCCCCTGACCCAATCGCGGTCCGTAAGCCACCACTGCAGTTGTCTCGCAGTGCCCTCCGAGATCAAGACGTGGTCGGACAAGTTGCCCTGATGCTGGGCCCACTGAAACTTCAGGTCCCACTGCAGTGCCCGCATCCGCCACCGGGCGTGATGCACCAGTAGGATGCAGGAAGCCATCAGTCCCAGCAGCCGCAGCGTCAACCTGACCGAAACTCGGGATAGCGGCTGAAAGATGGGAATCAAAGCCTGAATATCCCGAACCCGCCGTTCCGGAGGATAAACCCGAAACTGCGCCGAGTCCAGAACCGCTCCGATGAAAAGGAGCTTTTGAGAGGGACAGAGGTGTGATTTCGGCACATTGATGGAGAACCCCAGGTCGTGCAAGAGGTCTGCCGTCATCTGAAGGTGGTGGACGACTGTCTGGGGCGAGCCCGCCTTCAACAACCAGTCGTCTAGGTAGGGGAAGACTGAAACCCCTAACCTGCGCAGATGGGCTGCGACCACCGCCATCACCTTTGTGAACACCCGTGGGGCGCTGGTAAGGCCGAAGGGAAGCACGATAAACTGAAAGTGCTCCAGGCCTACCGTGAACCGCAGGTAACGCCTGTGGGCCGGCAGGACGGGGATGTGAAAATAGGCGTCCTGCAAGTCCAACGCTACCATCCAGTCTTGTGGGTCTAGAGCAGCCAAGACCTGAGCTAACGTCAACATCTTGAACTTCTCCTTCCGGAGGAAGCCGTTGACGTTCCTTAGATCCAAGATAGGACGTAGGCCCCCCTTGTCCTTCTTGGGCACCAGAAAGTAGTGGGAATAACAACCACGCCCTACTTCTGGCCCAGGAACGCGCTCGATGGCCCCCTTGGCCAAGAGGGCCGTAACTTCCTCCTGCAGAAGTGTCAAGTGGTCCCCCGACACACGGTGGTTCTGCGGTGGCATGGCTGGAGGAGAGGTCTCGAAGGGGAGGGAGTAGCCCCTTCGGACGATTTGCAGCACCCACCTGTCCGAAGTGATCGTGCGCCAGTGAGCGTGGTGATGGCGAACCCTGCCACCCACTGGCGTCACATGGGGCCGAAAGCACGGACTAGGAGAATTTTGGGGTAGATGCTGCGGGGGAGGGTGTGGTCTGACCCCGCCGTTGTCCCCGACCGCCACCACGGCGGTTTCCACGGCCGCCACTGCGTTGAGAGGATTGTTGCAGCGCGTGGCTGGCAGCACGTGTGGGGGCGCCCCTTCCTTGGCCACGAAAGGGGCGAAACTAACCTGGTTGCTGACGCTGGGTCGAGAGACCCAAGGACTTGGCCGTGACCCTGGAGTCCTTGAAGCGTTCCAGCGCGTGGTCCGCCTTGTCACCGAACAGGTGACAGCCATCAAACGGCATGTCCATCAATGTATTCTGGACATCTGCCGAAAAATTGGCGGATCTCAGCCAGGCGTGGCGACGAATCGCCACCGTCGTTGACATAGCTCTGCCTAGCGAGTCGGTCGTATCAAGACCACACCGTATCGAATATTTTGCTGCATCTCGGCCCTCAGCTACAGCCTGACCGAGTTTTGCCCGCACCTCCAAGGGGCATTCTGGCAGCAGTTCCGCGACCGTATCCCACACAGAGTGGGTGTAGCGGCCCAAGAGGCAGGCGGTGTTGCAAGACCGCAGGCCCAAACTAATGGACGAGAAGACCTTCTTGCCAAATTGGTCATACCTCTTGGATTCCCGGTCGGGCGGGGCCGACGGGAATGCGGACTGGGAGGTCGAGGCCTGGATCACCAGACTCTCAGGAGTGGGGTGGGTAGACAGGAACTTGGGGTCGTCCAGACAAGGACGGTGGCGCCTGGCCACGTTCCGATCAACAGGCGCACCTGAAGCGGGCCTGGACCACGTGCCCAACAGAACTTCCGACAAGGCTTCATTAAACGGCAGCAGTGGCTCCTGTGGGCATGACTGCGGTTTGAAGACCTCGGTGAGGATGTTAGGCCTCACGGCCGCGACGGGGAGCTCAAGGTGTAAGGCCTTGGCAGCCCTCATCAGCACCATAGAATAAGCAGCTCCCTCCACCGATGCCACGGAAGGAGGAGAGATCAAACCAGGGTTAGGAGAGTCGTCCAGACCACTGGCATCCCCCAAGTCACCTGTCCAGTCCGGGTCATACTGGCACTCGCGTGACAGAGGGTCCTCGGACCCCTCCCAACCTTCACCGTATTCTTCATCTTCTCCGTATTCGGAGTCAACGACGTAGACCGGCTCCTCGGGGTTCATGGGCCCCATCGGCGCCGGGACCGGCGTCGAGCGACGCCCGTCCGGCCCCGCGTCCGGCGTCGGTGAAGGTAAGGGGGCGGAGCTGGCGCCGGAGCCCCAGTGCCGCCCGAAGCCGGCACCGTGGAACCGGCGTCCCGCGGAGGCGGCGCCGCGGGCAACCCCGATGGAATCGGCGCCAGGTTGGATGGGCGTCCATCCGGCGTCTACCCCGAAGGCCCTAGCGGCGCCGGGATCGGCGCCGCCGGCGGCGCCGGGATCGGAGCATCCGACGGCGTCGAGGCAGGGTCAGCAGAACCGCTAGGGCCCCCGGACGGGTTCACTGGGCCCGCAGGCGCCGTGGAACCCGCCGGAGGAGACGGGGCCCTCATGGCCATGAGGAACGCCTCAATCTCCTCAGGCGTCGCACCGTGCCCAGGGACCTGAGGGTATGGGGCAGGCCGCGCCGGCGACTCTCGCGGAGCCGCGGGGTTGGGGGGGGGTCACCCGAAACCCCGGCCGCATCGCGCGAGCGTCGGGGGGGAGTCGGGGGTACGATGACGACGCCCCGACTTCTTGTGTTTCTTACCTGACGAGGATGACGAGTGGCGTCGGCTTCCGGAACGTTCGGCGCGGCCCCGCGACCGCTCCCTCGAACGCTCTCTCGACCTCCGGCCGGACCGGGACCGCTCCCGGTCCCGACGTGGGGCCGACACCCGGAGCTCCAGTAGCTTGCGGGACCGCTCCCGTCTAGCTTTGCTGGTGAGGGCCCGGCAGTCGACGCAGGAGTCCACGTCGTGGTCGGGGCCCAGACACCGGAGGCAGAGGCGGTGATGGTCTGTGACCGACATCGTGCGTTCACAGTCCTCACAGTGCTTGAACCCAGGCATCCTAACAGGCACAAAGAGATAATAATTCGAAAAACTTGGTCAAAGACCGGAGTACTGCTCTTCAGATCTGCGTCCACTGGCGCGGAAAAAAGAAGAACTGACGTCAGCGCGCGGAGGCGGCGTCTATATACTCCAGCGACGTCATCACGGCGCACGACGCCAACGACGGACGCGGAGCCGCAGGGGACGCCTGCAGACGACGCCTACCGACGCGCAGGGGTACTGCTACGCAAAAGTTTCCGGATCCAGACTGACGCCTGGGGATATTCTAAGTTAAGGAATCTAACACTAACGTGTTTCTTTCAGATTAGGCAGCACCTGTCACTCTTTAAGGTCCCTGCTATCAAGGCCTTCCTGGAAGGACTCAAAAGGGTCATTCCACCAAGGACCCCACCAGCTCCAGAATGGAACCTCAATGTGGTTCTTACGAGGCTGATGGGTCCTCCCTTCGAGCCACTGCACTCTTGTGAGCTTCAGTTTCTGACTTGGAAGGTTGCGTTCTTAGTAGCGATTACATCGCTACGGAGGGTTAGCGAGCTGCAGGCGCTCACCATCCAAGAACCTTTCTTCCAGGTACATGCTAACAGGGTGGTGCTCCGCACTAACCCTAAATTCCTACCCAAAGTGGTATCACAGTTCCACATCAACCAGACAATCGATTGCCGGTGTTTTTCCAAAACCCAGAGACGCTGGCGGAGCGCATGCTCCACACCCTTTATGTTAAGAGGGCCTTGATGTATTATGTAGACAGGACAAAAGATTTCCGCAAAACCAAACAACTCTTTGTTGCTTTTGCTACACACCACAAGGGAAACGCTATCTCCAAAGCGGGGATTGCTAGGTGGATAGTAAAGTGCATTCAGATCTGTTACGCTAAAGCTAAGCGCACTCTCACTATCCCACCGAGGGCTTACTCCACCAGCAAGTTGGGGGCCTCTATGGCTTTCCTAGGTAACATTCCCTTAGAAGATATCTGTAGAGCAGCCACATGGTCTACCACACATACCTTCACTAAACACTACTGTGTAGACGTGCATTCCAAACAGCAGGCAGCTGTTGGTCAGGCTGTTCTAAAAACGCTTTTTCAGACTGCTGCAGCTGGCACGGGCGACCGCCGCTAATGGAGGGGCTGCTATGTATTCTATGCACAGATATGAATTCAGCAGCCCACATGCCTCGAACTGCAAATGCTACTTACCAGTATGCATCTGTTCTTGGCATGTAGGG
Organism: Lissotriton vulgaris; assembly: GCF_964263255.1. Lineage (NCBI taxonomy): Eukaryota > Metazoa > Chordata > Amphibia > Caudata > Salamandridae > Lissotriton > Lissotriton vulgaris. The sequence goes on from NC_141699.1 coordinate 868,662,801, forward strand.
CTGCTGACATTCATATCGCCCACCCTCCTCCCCGGCGCCTGTAGCAGCTGCAGAATTAATTCATATACATACATATGCTCATAGCATGGTCATCACTCACATTCTTCACTCCATCTCTGCCAATGGCTAAAAACAATCTGGGGATGGAGGCGATGCCCATGCGCACTGTAGTCCAGGGGAGGAGCCACCTATCTCGTGATACTTCGAAGACTCTTCCAGGACAACAATGTGCAATCATCCGGACCCAACACTAGGTGGCGATCTATGCACAGATATGAATGTCAGCAGCCCTACATGCCAAGAACAGATGCATACTGGTAAGTAGCATTTGCATTTTTTTCCGCGCCAGCAAGCGCAGGTCCGGAGAAAGTGGTACCCTTTAGTCGCTTTTTGACTACGCTTTTTTGATCCTTTTTTAATCCGTTTCGCGTCGTACGACTCCATCGGTGCCGGTAGGGATGCCTGGGTTCAAGCCCTGTGCCGACTGCAACCGACTGATATCGGTTACCGACCCCCATCGCCGGTGCCTACATTGCCTGGGGCCCGACCACGATGACAAGGCTTGCCCCGACTGTCGGGCCTTGACGTTGAAGGCTAGGCGGATCTGAGGACCCCCTGGCACGTGAGCACCAGTCATTTCAGGACTGGACACAGGAACTAGGGGAAGCCAGTGGCCTGGATACCTCCCCAGACACTGGTTTTGTCTCCCCTCCTACCGTGGCTATGGAGGAGGGGGCTGCTTATAGTGTGGTGCTGATGAGGGCAGCCACGGTCTTGGCTCTTGAGCTCCCCGTCGCAACGGTGAGGTCTAACATCCTCACAGAGGCCCTTAAACCGCAGGTAAGCTCCCCAGAGCCTCTACTGCCGTTTAATGAGGCTCTCACAGATGTCCTTTTGGGCATTTAGCTTAGCTGCCCTGGACCCGGGAGACTGGATGGTAGCATTGGACTTGCAGGACGCATATTTTCACATACCAGTCCAGCCAACCCACCGGCGCTACCTGCGGTTCACGATAGGCCACGAGCACTTTCAGTTTACCGTACTCCCCTACGGCCTTACCAGCGCCCCACGGATGTTCACGAAAGTGATGGCGGTGGTCGCAACTCATCTGCGCAGGTTAGGGGTTTCAGTCTTTCCCTACCTCGACGACTGGTTGTTGAAGGCGGGCTTGCCCCAGATAGTAGTCAGCCACCTCCAGACTACGGCCGACCTGCTGGGGTTCTCCATCAATGTGCCGAAGTCAAACCTGTGTCCCTCTCAGAAGCTCCTCTTCATCGGAGCGGTTCTAGACTGCGCAGTTTCGGGTTTATCCTCCTGAACAGCTGGTTCGGGATATTCAGGCTCTGATTCCGATCTTTCAGACGTTATCCCGAGTCTTGGTCAGGTTGATGCTGCTGCTTCTGGGGCTGATGGCCTCCTGCATCCTTCTGGTGCATCACGCCAGGTGGGGGGATGCGTGCTCTGCAGTGGGGCCTGAAGTTTCAGTGGGCCCAGCATCAGGGCAACTTGTCTGACCATGTCTTGATCTTGGAGGGCACTGCAAGACAGTTGCAGTGGTGGCTCACGGACCGCGATTGGGTCAGCGGCAGATCCCTCTCCCTACACCAACCGGAGCAAGTAGTTGTGACTGACACTTCCCCCCTGGAGCCCCGGGGCTCCACATGGGAGAGGCGGAGATCAGAGGCCTTTGGTCTCCAGCGGAGTCCCGGCTCCACATCAACTTTCTGGAGCTGCGGGCGATCCGGCTTGCACTGAAGGCATTCCTTCCCTCTGTCCGGGGGAGTGTAGTGCAGGTGTTCATGGACACCACCACCACCATGTGGTACTGCAACAAAAAGGGCGGGGTGGGGTTGTGGACCCTATGCCAGGAGGCTCTGCGCCTCTGGCAGTGGCTGGAACATCAGGGTGTGACCCTGGTGGTTCAACACCTCGCAGGTTCCTTGAATGCCAGGGCGGACGATCTCAGCCGTTGGTGCATGATGGATCACGAATGGCGTCTGAACTCGGACGTGGCGCAAGGTCTCTTTCAACAGTGGGGAGAGCCTTGGTTAGATCTATTCACCACAGAAGAGAAGGTGCAATGTCATCAGTTCTGCACGTTGGAATTTCCAAGGCGGCGCTCGCTCTGAGACGCTTTTCGCCGCGAGTGGAGTTGCGGTCTGTTGTGCGCCTTTCCGCCTATACCACTTCTGCCCAGAGTGCTGAAGATGATCAGGCGCGACTGGGCCCAAGTCATCCTTGTGGCTCCGGACGGGGCACGAAGATACTGGTATCCCGAGCTACTCAGCATGTCAGTCGATCCCCCGATTCGTCTGCCTCTTCAGGAGGACCTTCTGTCGCAGCAGCAGTGGAAGGTCCTCCACCCGAACCTGTCCAGCCTCCACCTCCATGCGCGGAGATTGAGTGGCGACAGTTGAGGCCAATTTACTTGCCTCCTGAAGTCTGTGATATGATTCTGGCAGCCAGGCGTCCCTCCACAAAATCGGTATATGCCTGCAGGTGGAACAAATTTGTGGCATGGTGCACAGCAAAGGCTGTGGATCCACTTTCTGCCCCCCTTTCTGGGGTTCTCCTCTTTCTTCTTTCTCTTGCCCAGCAGGGCTCTGCTCTGGGCACTCTAAAGGGCTACCTCTCTGCCATTTCCGCCTTCTTAAGGCTCCCTGATTAGCCCTCTTTGTTCAAGTCCCCAGTTGTAAATAGGTTCTTGAAGGGCATCACTCATATGTTTCCTCCTGTTCCTTTTGTGATGCCTCAGTGGGACTTGAACCTTGTCCTGACTTATCTGATGTGCGCTCCCTTCGAGCCACTTCATAACTGTCCTCTTTGTCTCCTTACTCTTAAAACTGCATTCCTGGTTGCCATCTCCTCTGCCAGGAGAGTGAGTGAGATCCAGGCTATTGCTTCTCAACCTCCTTTCCTTTCTGTCCATCCGGACAAAGTTGTGTTGCGGATGCGACCCTCTTTCCTCCCCAAGGTAGTCGCAGCCTTCCACATCGGGCAGTCCATCACCTTGCCCACCTTCTTTCCGCCTCCGCATCCCTCGAAAGAGGAAGAGAGGCTCCACCGTCTGGACCCAAAGCGTGTGCTCTCATACTATCTGGATCGCACATGCCAGTTCCTGGTTAATGACCAGCTCTTTGTTGGTTACATGAGCACTAAGAAGGGATGGGCGGTGCACAAAAGGACCATTTCCTGATGGGTTGTCTTGTGCATCAAGGCTGGTTATTCTCTGGTTAAAAAAGAGCCTCCTGTGGGGCTACGTGCCCATTCCACTCGGGCCACAGCGGCTACTACTGCCCTCGGTCGGGTCGTGCCCTTGCAGGACATCTGTCAGGCAGCTACGTGGGCCTTGCTGCACACGTTCGCAAGACACTACTGCTTGGACAGCCAAGTCCGGAGAGATAGCTTTTTCGGCCGTTCCGTTCTCCAGGACTTTCTGGTGTGATCATTTGTTCGCAGACCCACCACCGGGGTTGTTATTGTTGGGGTATCTATGCTAAGGTAAGGAATCTCATACTAACCTCTTTCTTTCAGATGCAGCGTTTTAAGTTTTGGAGGCCCGTCATTGGGTGTTGCGATACTATATTTTCGCCATACTGTTCCTGTGTCTAAAACGATCTAAAGAATAAAGAAAGAAAATGTGCGAGATTCAGGAATAGAGGCTTCTGAATTCTGAGTAATTGTCCCTTTAAGGAATGATCTATGGGGTTTAATCACCACAGATGATGATATTGGTGTTAATACCAAGCTGAGGATTGCTTTGCAAACCCGGTTTCTATTCTTAAAGACTTATATCGGCACCCATTAATAAGGTGCTTATACCCATTGTTGGAGTGTATGATTTTACCCTTCCCGAGTGGAGTGGCGTTTTCCCCCCCCTATCTTGGTGCAGTAAATCTGGCAGGTCCTGATGAAGGGGACAGTCTATCAGCTTGCAGCCACCGAAACGCGTCGACCACGGCCTCTACAACATCCTGCACTTGTGCAGTTTTTTACTTTGGTCATCCCCGTTACTTTGCCATTCTGTAATTGTGTTTCCCAGATATATTATGAATTTGAAGGTGTGTCTGGATAGGTTTGAGTTGAGTCTGATTGTTGTGATGTTTCTGGTTCTCTTACCGTTTTTTCATGATTTGATTATATGTACTGTTTCCTATTTATGTTGATTTGTGACCAAATTATGTTGAAATATGTTATTTGTAAAAATATGTTCGAGGCATGTGGGCTGCTGAATTCATATGATCGCCGCCTAGTGTTGGGTCCGGATGATTGCACATTGTTGTCCTGGAAGAGTCTTTGAAGTATCACGAGATAGGTGGCTCCTCCCCCGGACTACAGTGCGCATGGGCATACTCTCCATCCTCCGATTGTTTTTTTCCGCCATTGGGTTCGGATGCACTTTTCTTTGCTCAAGTTCGGAAACTTTTCTAAAGGCCAAAAGGCCTTGGGGTCGTCGGTATTGTTTCGATCGGTGCCAAACTTTTGTTCCAGTTATTCTTAAGCTGGACGTCGAAGAGTGCCGCGTGGCCTTTACGATACCGGTGACGATCGTCGATGGAATGGAGCCCGTTCAAACGATGCCCCCTTTTTAACTCTAAATACCCGCACATCGATGTACACCCGGTGTGCAACAAGTGCTTATAACCGGAGCACAACTAGGACAATTGTCTAGCTTGTGCTCGATTCAGGTCAAAGAAGACGTTTAGACTCCGACGTGCAGCAAGGCAAACTATGTCGAAGCCAGCGCCCAACCCGGTGAATATCTTCGACGCTGAAGACGATGAGGTAGTCGAATCTGGGGATCCAGAACAACAGTCTGATCCTGGCTCGGAGCATGACTCCAACTATTATGAAGACTACGAGGAAAACGTCGTCGAGGTAAGGGACGACGTATCCCCCATCGTAGCCGTTGACGACGACTCAAGCGATGAACCAGGCCCAGCGATGGGTACAGGGCCCGAAACAGACATTCAAAGACTTCCAAGGTCTCAGGTCGAGGCATCGCCAGAAGGCCTTAGCCAGGATCTTCAAGAACATTCTATAGCCCTGCGTCAAGGCCTGGCTAACAATCTATCAAATGAGCCATCTGTCCACCTACTAAAAACGGAACCGAAAGCCCTCAAGTCAAAATAGAAACCAAAACTGCTGAAATCCGTCTTCGGATCGAAGAGCTCCAACCCATCGGAGTCGACCAACAAAAGAGGTGTCGACGACCCTGCGGGGTCGAAAGTGAAGAGTGTCGAACCGAAGATCGGTGCGCTAAAGTCCACCATCAAATCCAAACACGTAGAGCCGACTAGGTCAACGTCGAAGGACAGCGACACAAACAAGGGACTCGAGTCTCGGAAGCTTCTCGATCCGAAGCATATAGTCAACAGGCCCCAGCTCGTCAAAGGCCTCGAGTCAATCCAAGAGGGCTTTGAAGGACCACGTCGAGCCAAAACAAACAAGCGCGACTCCGACGCCACAGTCGACGCAAGGACATAAACTTACTGGCGAAAAGGCAAAATCGGTCGGACCTCCATCGACGTCAGCCCCGAAGAAGGTCGGTCTGTCTAAAGACACTGTGCCGCCAATAAAGTTCGATCTGCCCCAGACTGCGCGCCCTAAAGCGCTCGATCCGAGGCCTAGGGTCGACACGACCAAGACGGTGTCGTTGGGAAAACAGACACATCCTCTAGAAGAGGATGTTTTGTATCAGGAGCCCTCATATGATGACCAGTCGAAGCTACATATCGACTCCGAATCTGGTAGACTTACTATCTATCAACTGAAAATAAGGTCGGAACAAGATCCCACTCAAAAAGAAAAGGGATTCTTCAGCGTCGCCTGTCCTTTTTGAGACTGTAAGGTACCATGGACAGGACGCTTCCACATACTCTCCCACGCCCACTACTGAGGATATGGGGTATGACGATGAGGAACAGTATCATTACCCTGTGGACACAGATCAGGATGACCAGACTCCAGCCTGGACGGACCCTGCTGACCAGGGGGAGTCACAGGCTTTTATGGATACTCGTTCTTATCCTATTAAAACTTCCCCAACAGAAGATACAACTGCGTTCAACGCTTTGATTGAAAGGGCAGCGTTAAATCATGATGTGGACATGCACGCTGGCCCAGTGGAGGAAGACTTCCTGTTCGACACTTTCTCCACTTTGAAGAAATCTGTTAAGACTTTACCAATGCTCAAAGGTGTCCTTAAACACGCAGGGGACATCTTCAAAGAAACCACTAGAACAAGGGTTATAAACCCCAGGTTTGAAAAAAAAATACAGACCAGCGCCTGTGGACCCTACATATATTAAGGGACAGTTGCCGTTGGACACTCTGGTGGTCTCAAATGCTCGTAAGCGAGCCAACATGCCAAGAACAGATGCATACTGGTAAGTAACATATTCCTTATGGATTTGTATAAGTTATGAAAAAGTATTTTATAAAATGAAATGAACATAAAAATTGTATATTTTTCAGGTATGGTGTTAATATTTTCTTGAGTGGGTTCACACATTAGCTTGGGCGCTCCGTCTATTACTGGGATTAATTCCTGTGTATAAATAATGTGGGTCATGAGGGAGATTTTTCTCTAAGTAACTGCTATATAGTCTACGCACAAGTGTACGATCTACAGCTCATATGCCTCGAAAGGAAAATGCTACTTGCAGCATACATCTGTTCTTGGCATATAGAGCTGTAGATTCGTATACGCCTCCCCGAATTCCTCTATCTGTTTCCAGTACTATCTTACTTCGATACATTACACATGGACATCTCTTTCTATTTCTTACTAACTCCATCATAACCCTTCATGGCAAAAACAATCTGGAGATGGAGTCGATCCCCATGCTCACTATTGTCCTAAGGAGGAGTCACCTACCTCGTGAATACAAACACTTCTTCCAAGACAAAAACAAAGTACAAACATCCGAGCCCAACACCAGGTGGTGATCTATGCACAAGTATACAAATCTACCGTTCTACATGCCAAAAACAGATGCATACTGGTAAGTTGCATTTTCCTTCAGCTACATAAAGATGGATAGTGCTCTGTACCAACCCAAAATTCCTTCCCAAGGTAGCTTCTGTTTTTCATATAAACCAATCAGTTTTCTTTCTTTGACCAAATTCTGTGGCAGAACACGCTCTTCGAACGCTTGATGCTAAAAGAGCTTTACTATACTACAAAGAACACGACTTTTGCAAAACAGTCTTTTGCATTTGCTCCACCCCACAAAGGCAGTCCTATTTCTAAATCTGGTATTGCCAGGTGGATTGTAAAATGCATTCAAACTTGCTATATTAAAGCTAAAAGAAGTTTACCTATACCCCCTAGAGCACATTCCACTAGAAAAATAGGGGCGTCAGTGGCCTTTTTGCCAACATCCCTCTACTGACATATGTAAGGCAGCTACATGGTCTACACCACGCACATTTACCAAACACTATTGTGTAGATGTGTTAGCATGTCAACAAGCTAATGTAGGCAAAGTAGTACTTAAAACACTATTTCAAACAACTGCCACATCTGCAAGTTAGCCATCACTTTGTGAGTATACTGCTTTATTGTCTATGCAAAGCCTGTGTATCTACAGCACACATGCCTCGCACTGCTAACGTTACTGACCCAGTAAGCATCTGTTCTTGGCATGTAGAGCTGTAGATTCGCATGCGCCCAACCGCCTCCCTGGGAACCTGTAGTTGCTACAGTTCTTACATTACACATTCATACGTACACATGGACATCTCTATACTATACACCTTCATACGTACACATGGACATCTCTATACTACACTTATTTACTTCATTCTCACCCTCTTGCGGGAAAACAAAATCTAACAATGGAGTTGATGACCATGCGCACTATCACCGAAAGGAGTCGCCGCCTTACCTAGTCACTAGGGAAGTCGTCTTCTTCGAAGAAAAACAACTTGCAAACATCCGGACCCAACACTAGATGGCAGGAGTATGCAAAGCCTGTAAATCTACAGCTCTACATGCCAAGAACAGATGCTGGGTAAGTAATATTTATTTTACCATGTCTTTCATGGTGGCACAGATGCTACAGTACCTGAGGGGACACTCTAACTTAAAGGCCCTGGGTTCTCTGGTACCATATACTAGAGACTTAGAAGTAAGTTAGCCTATGTCAGTTGGGTGTAGGCTAATCAAACATACATGTTGAAGAGTCATGACACTTTGACTGAGGCCTGGTTATCAGGCCTCAGTGCACTCTTGAATCAAAAAAACGGTATGATCTTTCCAAAACTTTGGGCTGACCATGCAAAATGAGGCATTTCCTTACACGCTTTGTGTAACCTATATGGTCAGGAGTTGTTTGATTCTTTTGAAAGTACTAAGGCGGAGTGCTTTTCGAGTAGATTGCTCATCATCCAAGAGGTTTAACTCACTGAATGTTTTTTGCTTAGTATCTAGTGTATTGCATTGTTGCTTTGTGGAGGGAATATTACATGTGGCTACTATCCATGTTTGCACTGTGAAATTGCGCTGTAAGGGGTCTGCAAATTATAGTGTATATTTTTTCATGCTTGCTGTGAATTGCCCTTTATAACAGTTTGTTTTGTGTTGCTCCTGACAGATGTCAGATGTTGTTGAGAGTGAAGCAATGCAATCTTACACAAAACCCCAGCAAGCACAAGGTCCAGATGAATCCAAGCAACCATCCAAGGGCTTTGTTGTGAGAGATGCTCCCTGGACTGCTGGTGGCTGTGAAAAGGTGAGGACTGGGCAGTACTGTGGATAGAAGGATCTGAAAGAGACACGTTAGTGATAGATTCCTTACCTTAGAATATCCCCAGGCGTCAGACTGGATCCGGAAATTTTTGCGTAGCAATACCCCTGCGCGCTGTTAGGCGTCGTCTGCGGCTCCGCGTCCGTCGTCGGCGTCGTGAGCGCCGGGATGACGTCATCGGAGTATATAGACGGCGCCCATGCGCGCTGACGTCAGTTCTTCTTTTTTCCGCGCCAGCTAGCGCAGATCCGGAAGAAGCTCTACCCCCAGTCACTTTTTGACTGAAAACTTTTTGATCTTTTTGATCCTCTACTTAGTCGATTCTCGACTATCGGTGCCAGGGATGCCCGGGTTCAAGCCTTGCTCGAAGTGCGGCCGACTCATGTCGGTCACGGACCCCCATCGCCGGTGCCTGAAGTGCTTAGGCCTCGACCACGACGATCGAACCTGTGACGACTGCCGGGCCCTGACGTCGAAGGCTAGGCGGGAGCGGTCCCGCAAGCGTCTCGAGCTGAGGCAGTCGGCCCCGCGCCGCTCCAGGTCCCGGTCCCGGTCCCACGGGAGGTCGAGGGACAGGTCGCGAGGTCGGAGTCATCGACGCTCCGGGAGTGGTCACCGATCGTCTGGATCCAAGTCCTCAGGTAAGAGGCATGAGAGGTCGGAGCGCCACCATCGGTCCTCCGACCCGCCCCGACGCTCGCTCGATGCGGCCGGGGGTTCGGGCGACACCGCCCACGCGGCTCCGCGGGAGTCGCAAGCGTCGCCGCCTGCCCCACACCTTCGGGTCCCTGGGCACGGCGCGTCGCAGGAGGAGGTCGAGAGGTACCTCATGGCCATGAGGGCCCTCCCTCCTCAGTCGGTTCCCGTGGCGCCTTCGGGCCGATCGGCTCCGTCTGGAGGTCCTTCCGGGTCGGGCGCTTCGGCCCCGACGACGTCGGGTGCTTCGGGCCCGGCGCCGCTGGCGACTTCGGTCCCGGCGCCGCGCGACCTCGCTGGATCCGGCTCCGGATCCGGGACCTCGCCGGTCGACCTTACGACCTCACCGGCGCCGTCCCCTCAGGTGTCGTCCCCGGCAGCCGTAGTGGTTGCCGACCCCAATGCTTCCTACGGTCCGCCTCAGGCGTCGGAGGGGCGCCGCTGGGCGCCGATTCCGTCGGCCGTCGGAGAATTCTATCTCCACGAGGAGGCCCTGGCTGTTCATCCTGGTCTCCAGGAGCTGGGTGACGAGGAGCAATGGGAGGGGTCCGAGGACCCTCTGGCACGTGATTGCCAGTCACATCAGGACTGGACATATGAGCTTGGGGAGGCCAGTGGTATTGACACCTCGCCAGACACTGGATTTACATCGCCCCCGACTGTGGCTTCGGAGGCGGGTTCTGCTTACAGCGTAGTGTTGACGAAGGCAGCTAAGGCCCTAAACCTTGAGCTCCCCGTCGCGGCCGTGAGGACTAATCTCCTCACTGAGGTGCTCAAACAGCAGTCCGGCTCCGCGGAGCCCCTTCTGCCGTTCAATGAGGCCTTGTGTGACGTTCTGCTGGGCACTTGGTCCAAGCCCGCCACAGGTCCCCCTGTGGATAGGAACGTGGCCAGACGCTACCGCCCGGCACCGGGCGACCCTTGCTTTTTGTCCACCCACCCCACCCCCGAGAGCCTGGTCATCCAGGCCTCCACTTCCCAGACCGCATTCCCGACGGCCCCGCCCGATCGGGAATCCAAGAGATATGAGCAGTTCGGGAAGAAGGTCTTCTCGTCTGTGAGCCTAGGGCTCCGGTCAGTCAACACCAACTGTCTCTTGGGCCGCTACACCCACACTCTGTGGGACACGGTTGCGGAGGTGCTGCCACAATGCTCTGAGGAGGTCAGGGCTAAACTCAGCCAAACCCTTGCGGACGGCCGAGATGCGGCACGATTTTCCATCCGGTGTGGGCTGGATACCACGGACTCACTGGGCAGGGCGATGGCAACGACGGTGGCGGTTCGACGCCACGCCTGGTTGAGGTCCGCCAATTTCTCGGCCGATGTCCAGGCCACTCTCCTGGACATGCCGTTTGATGGCCGTCGCCTCTTCGGCGACAAGGCAGACCATGCGCTGGAACGTTTTAAGGACTCCAGGGCCACGGCCAAGTCCTTGGGCCTTGCGGCCCCACGCCAGCAATCGGGTGCTTTTCGCTCCTTTCGTGGCCACGGAAGGGGCGCCCCACCACGGACCGTCAGCCACGCGCCGCAGAATGTTCAGCAACGCGGTGGCGGCCGTGGGAACCGCCGTGGCGGTGGTCGGGGCCAGCGGCGAGGCCAGTCCACACCTCCCTCAGCAGCCCCCGCCTCAAAACCTTCCTAGTCCGAGTTTTCAGGCCCATGTGACGCCTGTGGGAGGCAGGGTTCGCCATCACCTCTCCCACTGGCATACAGTCACTTCGGACAGGTGGGTGCTGCAAATTGTCCGAAGGGGTTTCTCCCTCCCCTTCGAGTCTTCCCCTCCATCCATGCCACCTCAATGCCACCGTGTGTCGGGGGATCACTTGCGACTTCTGCAAGGGGAAGTTTCGGCCCTCTTGGCCAAGAGGGCCATCGAGCGCGTTCCTGGGCCAGAAGTAGGACGTGGCTGTTACTCCCACTACTTTCTGGTACCCAAGAAGGGCAAAGGGGGCCTACGCCCTATCTTGGATCTGCGGAACGTGAACGGCTTCCTCCGTACGGAGAAGTTCAAGATGCTCACTTTGGCTCAGGTCCTGGCTGCCCTGGACCCAGGAGACTGGATGGTAGCGTTGGACTTGCAGGACGCCTATTTCCACATCCCCGTCCTGCCGGCCCACCGGCGTTACCTGCGGTTCACGGTAGGCCACGAGCACTTTCAGTTTACCGTGCTCCCCTTCGGCCTTACCAGCGCCCCACGGGTGTTCACGAAGGTGATGGCGGTGGTCGCAGCCCATCTGCGCAGGCAAGGGGTGTCAGTCTTCCCCTACCTCGACGACTGGTTGTTGAAGGCGGGCTCGCCCCAGACAGTCGTCAGCCACCTCCAGACTACGGCCGACCTCCTGCACTTGCTGGGGTTCTCCATCAATGTGCCGAAGTCACACCTGTGTCCCTCTCAGAAGCTCCTTTTCATCGGAGCGGTTCTCGACTCGGCGCAGTTTCGGGTTTACCCACCCGAGCAGCGGGTTCGGGATATTCAGGCTCTGATTCCTGTCTTCGGGCCGTTATCCCGGGTCTCGGTCAGGTTGACGCTGCGGCTTCTGGGACTGATGGCCTCCTGCATCCTTCTGGTGCGTCACGCCAGGTGGCGGATGCGGGCTCTGCAGTGGGACCTGAAGTTTCAGTGGGCCCAGCATCAGGGCAACCTGTCCGATCATGTCCTGATCTCGGAGGGCACTGCGAGACAACTGCAGTGGTGGCTCACGGACCGCGACTGGGTCAGTGGCAGACCCCTCTCTCTACCCCAGCCGGAGCACGTAGTTGTGACGGACGCGTCCCTCCAGGGCTGGGGAGGCCACATGGGAGAGGCGGAGATCAGAGGCCTCTGGTCTCCGGCGGAGTCCCGGCTCCACATCAACCTTCTGGAGCTGCGGGCGATTCGTCTTGCACTGAAGGCATTCCTCCCCTCTGTCAGGGGGAGCGTGGTGCAAGTGTTCACCGACAACACCACCGCCATGTGGTACTGCAACAAACAGGGCGGTGTGGGGTCGTGGACCCTTTGCCAGGAGGCTCTGCGCCTCTGGCAGTGGCTGGAACATCAGGGCGTGACTCTGGTGGTTCAACACCTGGCAGGTTCTCTGAATGCCAGGGCGGACGAACTCAGCCGCCGGTGCATGATGGATCACGAATGGCGTCTGAACTCGGACGTGGCGCAAGGTCTCTTTCGACAGTGGGGAGAGCCTTGGTTAGATCTATTCGCCACAGAAGAGAACGCGCAATGTCAGCAGTTCTGCGCGTTGGAGTTTCCAAGGCGGCACTCGCTCGGAGACGCTTTTCGTCGCGAGTGGAGCTGCGGCCTGTTGTACGCCTTTCCGCCTATACCACTTCTGCCCAGAGTGCTGAAGAAGATCAAGCGCGACCGGGCCCAGGTTATCCTTGTGGCTCCGGACTGGGCTCGAAGATACTGGTATCCCGAGCTACTCAGCATGTCAGTCGATCCCCCGATTCGTCTGCCTCTTCGGGAGGACCTTCTGTCGCAGCAGCAGGGGACGGTCCTGCACCCGAACCTGTCCAGTCTCCACCTACAAGCTTGGAGATTGAGCGGCGGCAGTTGAGGCCATTTGACTTGCCTCCCGAAGTCTGTGACATCATTCTGGCAGCCAGGCGTCCCTCCACTAAGTCGGTATACGCCTGCCGGTGGAATAGATTTGTGGCATGGTGCGCAGCAAAGGCTGTGGATCCCCTCTCTGCACCCCTTTCGGAAGTGCTGCTCTTTCTTCTTTCCCTTGCCCAGCAGGGCTCTGCTCTGGGCACTCTTAAAGGGTATCTCTCTGCTCTTTCAGCCTTCTTGAGGCTACCTGATCAGCCTTCTTTGTTCAAGTCCCCTATAGTGAGTAGATTTCTGAAGGGCATCACACACATGTTCCCTCCTGTTCCCTTCGTGATGCCCCAGTGGGACTTGAACCTTGTTCTCACCTATCTGATGTGTGCTCCCTTTGAGCCACTTCATAACTGTCCTCTTCGCCTCCTTACGCTGAAGACGGCCTTCCTGGTTGCCATCACCTCTGCCAGGAGAGTGAGTGAGCTCCAGGCTCTTTCTTCTTCTCCGCCTTTCCTGTCTGTTCACCCTGATAAGGTGGTGTTGCGTACACGACCTTCCTTTCTGCCCAAGGTTGTCACGGCCTTCCACATCGGGCAGTCCATCACCTTGCCCACCTTCTTTCCGCCTCCGCATCCCTCGAAAGAGGAGGAGAGGCTCCACCGTCTGGATCCAAAACGTGCGCTCTCCTACTACTTGGACCGCACTCGCCAATTCCGGGTGGATGACCAACTCTTCGTTGGTTACGTGGGCGCGAAGAAGGGAAAGGCTGTACACAAGAGGACCATCTCCAGGTGGATCATCTTGTGCATCCAAGCATGCTACTCCATGGCGAGGAAGGAGCCCCCGGCTGGATTGCGGGCTCACTCCACTCGGGCCACGGCAACGACAACTGCCCTGGGCCGCGGTGTCCCCCTGCAGGACATCTGTCAGGCAGCCACGTGGGCCTCGCTGCACACGTTCGCAAGACACTACTGCCTGGACAGTCAAGTCCGGAGGGATGGCTTCTTTGGCCGTTCCGTCCTCCAGGACTTTCTGGTGTGATATTGGTTCGCAGACCCACCACCGCGGGGTTGGTATTGCTGGGGTATCTATTCTAAGGTAAGGAATCTATCACTAACGTGTCTCTTTCAGATGCACAAGTTACTACTTGTGTAACGATATATCTGTAAGAGACATTAGTTAGTGATAGATTCCTTACCGCCCTCCCATCCTCCCCGTTCTGCGAACCGATATTTAGGGTTAAGGTCATCCCCTTTCAGGGCCCTAGTTTCATGGCACCAGTGTTAGTTCTATCATGGCTCTGCGTATCTGGCGCGGAAAAGCTGTGTTATCAGAACTGACGTCAGCGCGCATGGGCGCCGTCTATATACTCCGATGACGTCATCCCGGCGCTCACGACGCCGACGACGGACGCGGAGCCGCAGACGACGCCTAACAGCGCGCAGGGGTATTGCTACGCAAAAATTTCCGGATCCAGTCTGACGCCTGGGGATATTCTAAGGTAAGGAATCTATCACTAACTAATGTCTCTTACAGATATATCGTTACACAAGTAGTAACTTGTGCAACGGGCATCTAAAATGTAAAAAGTGGCATCACACTAAAGTGTTTTGAAAATAAAATGCATACAGTTAGAACTACAATATGTAATACAAGTCAAAGTCAAGTCAAAAAGTTTTATTTGTATCGGTACTCATCAGAGGACCACAAATTTACATTTACGAAATATTAAGAAATAGTTACACGTTTCAATCAATACAATGTTAAAAAAGATTTAAGAAATTTATAAAAGTTGTAACAGACGAATTCATTTGGTGGCTGTTTGCATAATTCTATTAATTCGCTAACTCGAGAGATTCTACAAGATCGGTAAATAGGGGCAAGGAATCTTGTCCGTGCAGTAGATACTATTACGTTTGGACATACGAACAGCAAATGTTCCAAGTTTTGGTCTCCCCCTTCACACAGGGGGCATAACAATGTTCCTCCTGGTAGCCATCGTACTGTGTAAGTTTGTGTGGGTAATGTGCCCATTCTTAACAAGGTGATTGTCCTCCTTGCACCGTGAGTCAATGAGAACCCGAGATATGGTTGGTTATGCTTATATTCCAAGGATTCTACATAGGATTTGTATGTTGACAGTTTTTTACAATGTTGGTAGTCCAATTCGTAGCTTAACTTCGGGGTGAAGCATTTTAGGAAGAGTTTCATTTGGGCTGATGTCCACCCTTTTAGTAATTCTGGGTTAACCTCTGCCATTTGTAAAACTGTTGTCATATTTTTAAAAAACGTCTGATTTTTAGATTCTCCCTCAAAGATTTCTTGCCTTAACAAATATCTTAATGTGCCCTCCTTTGCATGGAGTAAATTGTAAGTCCATCTTATTACGTTGGCTACTGCTGTGGCGAATGAACTTGTGATTGAAAATTCCAAGCGCAGCGCTTGGACTGGCGTGGATTCAGAAACTTTCATTATCTTTTTTAAGATTTTCCCCTCTTTGCGGTCCATGAAGGTCCATTGTTTCATCGGAATGTATTCTGTTGCATATGACAGTACTGGAGGGATTTTTACCTTGTATATTTTTATTAAAGAGGAAAAGTGCCGATTCCCAGTTGTCCGATATAGCCTTAATAGGGCCTCGGTGTGTACTTCTGACTTCCTCATTAAGTTTTCTAGATGTTTTTCATTTGCAATATTCTTCGAGAGTATTCTACCTAGATATGGATATTCATTTACAGTTTCTATTTTTTCTCCACCCAGAGTCCATCTATATTTGACACTGGATTTCTTCCTTGAAAAAACCATAATTTTTGTTTTTTTTAAATTCGGGATTAAGAAATTTGTTTTTGAGTAATCATGAAGAATGTCCAGAGATTTTTGTAGACCAAAGGGAGTGAGATCAAGCATCACGATATCATCAGCGTAGAGTAGCACTTGAATACTTTGATTAGCGATTTTTGGGGATAGATTTGAGCCCTGGTGTAATTGCTTGGGTAAATCGCTAAGGTATAGGGAGAAAAGTAGTGGGGCCAAGAGGCACCCTTGCTTTAGGCCATTGGCTGTTTTTATCCTTTCTGTTAAACCCTTTTCACCTCCCATTTGTACCTGGGACCAAGTGTTGGAGTGAAGGTTCACTATAATTTGAAGCAGTGTGTCTGGAATACCAAGTTCCTTCAGTTTGTGCCATAAGGTAGGTCGGTCGACACGATCGAACGCAGTCGAATAATCTATGAAAACTGCATAGACCGCCTGAGATTTACCTGTTACGTATTTATCCATTATTGTTTGAATGGTAGCAATATTATCCGTAACTGAATGTTTTGGCCTAAAACCAGCTTGGAACATGGGGATTTTATCCAGTGAAAAAGCCCAGTCCTTTAATCTTTGTAGAACCTCTGCTGCGAAGATTTTTCCAGCAGCATCCATTAAAGCAATTTGCCGATAGTTTCCTGCGATTGTCTTACTCCCCTTCTTATGTATTGGGATGATGGTGCTCCCCTGCCAAGATTTAGGCAGTTGTCCAGTTTTAAAGAGCTGGACAATATGTAATACTTTATCTTACTGTATTTTTTTAAGGTTAGAAAAAAATTGAAAGACCAATACTTAAATTACTTGTTCGAGGCATGTGGGCTGCTGAATTCATATCTGTGCATAGATCGCCGCCTAGTGTTGGGTCTGGATGATTGCACATTGTTGTCCTGGAAGAGTCTTCGAAGTATCACGAGATAGGTGGCTCCTCCCCTGGACTACAGTGCGCATGGGCATCGACTCCATCCCCAGATAGTTTTTTTCCGCCATTGGGTTCGGATGTCTTTGGTTCCCTCTTGTCGGAATCGATAAGAATTAACTTAACTTTACTTTGAGACCAAAAGGTCTTTAGGACTTGCGTCTGTATTGTCTTGCGTTCGGCATCGCAACTTTCCTCGGCTCCAAGCCGAGCTTTGTACTTCCGCGTGCTTTCGGCGCGGAGGACCTAGTCGACGCTCCAGACTCATCGACCATCCATCATGGATAGAAGTCCATTCAAACGATGTCCGGTGTGTAACTCGAAGTACCCACACATCGACGTCCACCCGGTGTGCAACAAGTGCCTGTCGCCGGACCACGACGAGGCCAAGTGTATGGCATGTTCAAGGTTCCGGTCCAAGAAAACACTCCAGCTCCGTCAATCTGCACCGGCGCCTACGGACATTTTCGATGCTGGGGAGGTCGAGGATGAAGATATCCTTTCAGAAGCTCTCCCTGGTGAGAGGTACTGGGGCTGCGAGCGACTGAAAGAAATAGCGATTTTAGGCAGCAAACTGTCACGATTTCGCGCATAGTAATCTGAGCGTTTTTATTCCAATTTTAAACTCGCTGTTCTCTGAACCTTGGGGGGCTGTCAGCTAAGGGGAATTGAGTATCAGGCACACTGACATTCTTACCACCTACTCTTCCTCTCCCTCTCAGCCCAGCCGTCTTCTTCCAGCACCTGGCGGCGGTGGGCGCCATATTGAGCGAGGCAGGTGAGGTCAGCGCTCTAGTCGCGCCGTTCTCCCGCCCTTCCGTTGTATTTAGGGAGCCCTGCCCAGCGCTCTGCGCCTTTCAGAAGCTCTCCCTGGTGAGAGGTACTGGGGCTGCGAGCGACTGAAGGAAATAGCGATTTTAGGCAGCAAACTGTCACGATTTCGCGCATAGTAATCTGAGCGTTTTTATTCCAATTTTAAACTCGCTGTTCTCTGAACCTTGGGGGGCTGTCAGCTAAGGGGAATTGAGTATCAGGCACACTGACATTCTTACCACCTACTCTTCCTCTCCCTCTCAGCCCAGCCGTCTTCTTCCAGCACCTGGCGGCGGTGGGCGCCATATTGAGCGAGGCAGGTGAGGTCAGCGCTCTAGTCGCGCCGTCCTCCCGCCCTTCTTCCTTTGCATAAATGTGCAATCCGGCCAGACGGCGCAGCGGGCTGGCGCAGCGGGCGCGCGCCGAAGCCGCGCCAAAGCCAAGCCAGTCTGCGCCCGTCCGCGCCAGGACGGCGCCGGGCGCGGGCCATGCTGCCCAATTCAACCCTGTTCTCAGGTACGACTCTAACACGCTACTCGCTATGCGCCCGACAACATCAAGCCATAGCTGCAAGGATCACCGTCCCATTGCTCACCTCTGGGGACCATTTTCATGCCGCTCCTGTAGATGGTCATCCTTGGGACCCACTGGCATCATCCCACACCCTTCCCCTCCACCGTCACATAAGCCGATTACCTTTCGTTGTGGACTTATCAACGCCAGATCCTTAGCTTGTCATGGACAAGATATCCATGACCTCGTACTTTCCCATGACCTAGACGCACTGTTTATCACCGAGTCTTGGCTAAATGACTCATCTAATCCTGATCTGGCAACTGCCCTTCCCCCTGATTTCACGATTCTCAGACGAGACAGACCAGTCGGCAGGGGAGGTGGGTTAGCTATCATCATCAGAAAAGATGTTAGATTCCACACATTCGAACTGACCTCACTCAAGGACTGTGAGAGCTTAGGCTTTGTGATTCACATTAACTCCTCCACCTCTCTTACGGGTGGACTTGTGTATCGCCCCCCCCGGAAACGCCACGCCTTTTCTGGACTCCCTGGATGACACTCTTGGATCTCTCCTGACCCATTACCCCAGCTTTACTCTTCTCGGCGATTTCAATCTTCATTTGGAATCCCGCGCAGACCCCCACACCTTAACCTTTCAACAATCCCTTGATATCTTTGGTCTTTCTCAACTGGTCGTGCCTCCCACGCACTCGGCCGGACACACATTAGATGGCATCTGCACCAATTCAGCCACTATAACTGTATCCCCCCCAATCCCACAAATTTGGACTGACCATCATTTTATACCTTTTTCCATCAAGGCAAAACCCTCTCCCCACCCACACAGTAAGAATTCCCCCTCAACCTTTGCGATAAACTGGAAGAAAGTAGCTGAGTCCATTAAGTCTCATCCTCAGCTCCCCACCCATCCTCCCACTATCGTAGGAGATGTATCGCAAGATTCCAAAAACTTCCACATCTGGATCAACAAATTGGTCCTGGATAAGTCCAACTCAACCAACCAAAAACCAATCTCCCATAAAAGGAAGCCCAATGCCCCGTGGTATACTCAAGCCCTCACCGATAGCCATCGTACGTGTAGGATCCTTGAAAGAGAGTGGAGGAAAATATACGACTCCACCTCCAAAACCCTATACATTCGGCAGAGGAAACTATATCTGTCACACATAAAGAAAGCCAAAAAAGAGTTTTTCACCACAGCTATAGAAACAGCTAATCAAAAACAACATACCATCTTCAATATTGTTAAGTCCTTCACCCACCCCAAAGCCCTGGCACTGGAAATCCCCCCATCCCAAACTCTTTGTAACCAAATCGCTGATTTCTTTGTTGACAAAATTAACAACATCCACAAGGATTTCCCTCCCCCTGCCACCCCTCCCTTACTTCACAACACTGATTCACCTTCATTTTGTAGTTTTTCACCAGTATCCTTGCTTCAATCCCAGAAGGCCATCATGACCTGCCGCTCGGGAGCCCCTACTGACTCCTGTCCCCCGGCTATCCTCCATCTTCTCATTGAGGCCGTCAACCCTCTTATCAATTCCATCATCAATCAATCCCTCAGCTCAGGCACTGTTCCGGCTGAATGGAAGAAAGCCATCGTAAAGCCTCTAATGAAAAAGCATAATAAACCCCCGACAGACCTTTCCAACATGCGCCCAATTTCCCTACTCCCAGCACTAGGCAAAATTACCGAGCAAATAGTACATGCTGAGTTAAAAGCCTTTGTGGAAAACAACCATATTCTCCATCCACAGCAATCTGGTTTCCGCTCCGGCCATTCTACTGAAACTGCTCTGATCGAGTTATCCGACACCATCAAGTTCCTGCAGGATGAGGGGAAACACGCAGTTCTCATCCTGCTCGACTTAACCGCAGCATTTGATACCATCTCTCATGCAATCCTGATTCACAGAATGCGCGAAATTGGTGTGTCGGATACCGCTCTGAAATGGATATCTTCATTTCTGTCTAACAGATCACAAACAGTCTCACTCGGCCCCTTTCTCTCCAGCGAAAGAACCATTCTATCAGGTGTGCCCCAGGGGTCCATTCTGAGCCCACTTTTCTTCAATATTTACATGGCCCCCCTGCTTACCCTGATTGAATCTCATGGCATCCTCGTAACATCTTACGCTGACGACACCCAACTTGTCGTCACCCTAGACAAAAAACTCCCCGATGCCGCTCTTAGATTCCAGAATTGCCTTTCCCAAGTATTTGCGTGGCTCAATAATAATCACCTCAAGTGCAACAGCGCCAAAACTGAGATTATACCCTTAGGCAAAGACACCCTTTTTTCTCCAAAAGATTGGTGGCCCCAACACTCTGAGGCACCTCCCAGTGCAGTCTCATCGGCCCGCAATCTGGGTGTCCAATTCGACTCGTCCCTCAGTTTTGACGACCATGCGCGCATTACTGCAGGGTGCTGTTTTAACCTCATTAGACAGCTAAAGAAATTCTTCGACTTTCTCCCTATTTCCGCCAGGAAATCAGTGGCCGTGGCTCTGATCCTGTCCAGACTCGATTATTGCAATGGTCTCCTGGCAGGTATAAAAAAGTCCACCCTTAAGAAGCTACAGAGCGTCCAGCATGCGGCGGCCAGGCTCGTTCTCGGACTTCCGAGAAGGTCCTCGGCCTCGGCGGCCCTCAACACCCTCCATTGGCTGCCCTTCCACAAAAGGATCCTTTTTAAACTCCTTGTTACTGTCTTTAAGGCCACTAAGAACACAGGCCCCTCCTACCTTGTCAAGCGCTTCCCTCAGTACACTCCATCGTGCTGCCTGAGGTCATCAGGAGCTAATCTGGTTACCATACCCAGGTTTAAGCTCAAAACGAAAGGTGGAAAAACCTTTTCACTCCTGGCGGCTAAGGCTTGGAACGGCCTTCCCTCTAACCTCAGGCACGCCCCTTCAGAAACCCTTTTCAGAAAACTTCTGAAGACTTGGATCTTTGGTCCTCGCAGCCATATGATTCCTATTTCCATCAAGTTGGTTTCTTCTGATTGCTCAGCGCCAAGATGCTCCTTCCGGAGCGATAGTTGCGCTATATAAAAATTAATAAATATCAAATATCAAAATATCCAGGACATCTCAGAATCTAACCCCGTGTCGGAGGTCGAGGACGACTACGACGCCGAGGCCGAAGATTTCGGTGAAGTCGTCGAGGAGGTAGGGGACGGGGCCCTTGGGGCCATGGAGGATAGCTCGGACGAAGAGCTTCCTCAAACTGACTCTGGAGCTGTTCAAATCAATAAGGCCCAGGTCGAGGGATCGCCTTTGGGCCTTACCCGAAACCTTGTTTGGAGTTCCTCGGCCCCGCCTGCTGGCCCGGCCACGGACATTGGTACCGATTCACTCCCGGTGACACAGAAACCGAAAGTGAAATCTACGGTCTCGACGCCAGAGATATCGAAACCGAAAGTGCGCATCGCATTGGTCGGATCAAAGACTTCGGAGGCCTCGGCGCCGAAGAAATCTAAGATGGCCGTCGAGCCGAAGGGCCACGTCAAAATGGTCGACCCGAAGGCTACTACGTCGAAGCCGAAAGTTAGAGTCGGACGCGGCCGCATCGGCGCCGAAGACTGTCGACGCCGGCAAGGGTCGACTCGATCACAAGAAGACGGTCGACGACCCCAAGAGGTCTCTTACCGACCCGAAGAAGCGGCCAGACGACCCGAAGGCCCTCTCTGCCCCGCTTCCACACGACAAGGCCAAGGGGGCTGCGCCAAGTGTGTCGACTCCGAGGGGAACCTCATCGGACTCCACTCCGAAACCGACCTCTAAGGACTCTGTCGAACTGGCACGTCCATCTGCCGCGTTCACAAGGAAGGTAACTGAGTCCCTACAGCGCATTAGGGACGGCGCCGCAGCAGTCGAGCCGAAGTACCCTCCGCCGGCCAAGCCTCTGGAGAAGCCGGCGAAGGCGCCCACGCCGATCCTTTTCACCTTGCCGCCTAAGACGGCGCCGAAGGCTTTCGCTGCTAAACCGGGGCCGGCGTGCCTGAGAAGGTATCTTCGACGCCGAAGGCATCGTTGGTGGTCCTCGGCCCACGGCCTCGACAACTTTCAGAGGAGGAGCGTCAGGAACATTTCATCGACGCCGAAACGGGCAGCCTTTCCCTCCTGAAGAGGAAAATCACCCCGGAGCCCCAATTGGAGTCGTGCAAGATCCCACTAAAGCGGAAGATGGACTCTGCTGGTACTCCAGCCTTGGTGGAGCCCATTTCACCACAAGCTCACGAAATCTCGCCCACTCACTCCGATGTGGACGCTGGTGAGGGCGATGACGAGGATGAATATAGCTACCCCGTCTACACAGACTCAGAGGATGTGGCAGAGCCCTGGTCTGCTGGCGGTGAGCCTGGGGACCCGCATTCTGGGCAGGACCCTCAGCTCTTCTCCGCAAAAATTTCCCCCACTGAAGACTCTGCGGCTTTCAATGCCCTCATTGAGCGGACAGCAGCCAATCACAATGTCGAGCTGCATGCTGACCCTGTGGACGTCGACTTCCTCTTTGACACCTTTTCTGTCTCTGAAAAGACTGTAAAAACTCTGCCAATGCTGAAGGGTGTTATAAAGCACGCTGCTGAGGTCTTAGAAGAACCCACCAGGGCGAGAGTCATCAACCCGAGGATCGACAAGAAGTATAAGGCGGCGCCCACTGATCCAACTTATATTAAGGGACAGTTGCCTCTGGACTCCCTGGTTGTCTCCAATGCCCGGAAGAGGGCCAACTCGCAGACTACGGGTGATGCTCCTCCCCCAGACAAAGAATCAAAAGTCTTTGAGGCTTCGGGGAAGAGGGTGGCAGCGCAGGCAGCCAACATATGGCGCATCTCTAACACGCAGGCGCTCCTGGCGCGTTATGACAGGGCACACTATGATACCCTAGAGACCCTTTTGCAACACCTACCCGATCAATATAAGGAAGGGGCTGAGATGCTAATACAGAAAGGGAAGCTGATCTCCAACGCTTCCATAAAGTGCGCTCTGGACGCGGCTGACACCGCCGCACGCGCCATTAACACTAGCGTTATGCTTCGTAGACATGCCTGGCTAAGGATATCTGGGTTCAAGTCGGACATTCAAACCACCATCTTGAACCAAACAGTCAACCTAGATCACCTGTTTGGCCCTGAGGTTGATACCACCCTTGAGAAGATGAAAAAGGACACCGACACTGCAAAATCCATGGGTGCCTTGCAGTCCCAGCAGTTTCGGAGTGGGTCCTTTCGTTTCTCCAATATCAGAGGCACCTCAAGGGGTCAACTTTCGCAGTCCGCGCAGTTCTACAAAGGCAACACCCAGACTACTTATGCCAACAAGGGTCGAGGTGGATACCGCGGCAACAGTGCCAAGGGCAGAGGACGTGGCAACAACAGCTCCAGGTCCTATAACGCCAACAAACAGTGACGCATTGTCACTGCCCCCCGACCACACAACACCGGTCGGGGGGAAGACTCCAGCAGTTCCTGCCCGTGTGGAAGTCCATCACCACGGACAGGTGGGTCAGAAAGCTTATCCAATTTGGTTATTGTCTGGAGCTCACATCCACTCCACCCAACATACCCCCAAGGCACCGTCCTATGTCAGGCGAGCACTTGCACTTATTGCAGCAGGAGGTCACAGTCATGCTGCAAAAAGGGGCAATAGAGCTCGTGCCCTTGCAGGAAGGAGGCTCGGGAGTTTACTCCCTGTACTTCCTGATTCCAAAAAAGGACGGATCCCTCAGGCCCATCCTGGATCTCAGGCCCCTCAACTTTTACATCCTGTCCGAGCATTTCCACATGCTAACACTGCAGCAAGTTCTCCCACTGCTACAACAGGGGGACTTTCTGGCAACTTTGGACCTGAAGGATGCGTACTTACACATTCCGCTACATCCTTCACACAGAAAATACCTCAGGTTCACCATCTAAAACCAGCACTACCAATTCAAGGTTTTGCCTTTCGGGGTCACCACGGCACCCAGGGTATTCACAAAGTGCCTGGCGACGGTGGCGGCACATCTACGACGTCACAACATCCACGTCTATCCCTATCTGGACGACTCGCTCATCCAAGCGAAGTCAGCCCAACAGTGTGCCGACCACGTGTCCCAAACCATTCACCTCCTGCACGATCTGGGATTCTCACTGAATTACCCAAAGTCCCACCTCCAGCCCGCCCATGTACGGCAGTATCTGGGTGCGACCATAGACACTCTGGCGGCCACAGCACAGCCAAATTCAGTGAGAGTCAGCAGCATTCAATCGCTGATCCAAAAATTCAGACCTCAACACTCGCTTCCAGCAAGTGTTCATGCAGTTGATAGGCATGATGGCCTCCTGCATCTCCATTGTCTCGCACGCCAGACTACATATGCGTCCGCTTCAGGAGTGCTTAGCACGTCAATGGACTCAGGCTCACAACCAGTTGAAAGACCTAGTGTTGGTGAGCGGTCGGGCATACAACTCTCTGCATTGGTGCAATCCACGAAACCTTTGCAAGGGCCGACCGTTCCAGGAGCCTGTGCCAGAGATTATCCTGACCATGGACGCCTCTCTCCAGGGATGGGGAGCGCATGTACTCCAATACACTGTGCAGGGACTGTGGACGCAGCAACAAGGGAAGATGCACATCAATGTTCTAGAACTGATGGCGATCTTCATGGCACTGAAAGCATTCAAAGTACATCTATGCAACAAGGTCGTGTTGATTCGGACGGACAACATGACGGCAATGTACTACATTCAGAAGCAGGGAGGCACACCCTCTCCGCAGCTGTCTCATCTGGCTCAGAGCATGTGGAAGTGGGCCATTCAGAGGAACATCTTCCTCATGGCAGAGCACCTCCCGGGCAAGGACAATCAGATGGCGGACCTGCTCAGCAGGCACAGCCACCAGATGCACGAGTGGGAGATACATCCATCAGTACTCCAGCCGTACTTCCAAAGGTGGGGTCATCCAGAGATAGACCTGTTCGCCACAAAGGAGAACGCAAAATGCCAAAGCTTCGCCGCCAGGTTCCCACACCAACAGTCGCAGGGCAATGCGATATGGATGAACTGGTCAGGCAAATTTGCGTACGCTTTTCCCCCAGCACCTCTGATTCCGCTGGTGGCACGCAAACTCAGGCAGCACTCGATGACACTCATCCTGATTGCTCCAACGTGGGCTCGCCAACCATGGTACACCACGTTTCTAGAACTGTCCGTGGTACCGCATCAAAGGCTACATCTCACACCCAGCCTTCTGACGCAGAGCCATGGCGACATTCAGCATCCAGATCCGCAACAGCTCAACCTGGCGATCTGGCTCCTGAAGTCCTAGAGTTTGGCTACCTAAACTTACCTCCCGACTGCATGGATATCATTCGGGAGGCGAGGAAGCCCACTACTAGAGCCTGCTGTAGGAAGGTACATCCTGACTATGGTTGCCCCCAACTTTTTGCCCTGTGTTTTAGCTGGTTTTGGACATAGTCGACCTGGGACCCTGCCAATCAGGACCCCAGGCCTACTGCTCTCTCTTTAAAATGGATTCCATGTACCCTAGGTACATTTCCAATTGGTACTGGGCCACCTTATCAGACCCTGTAACTCAGGGCATAGGTGTACCCAGGGCTGCCAGGGGCTGCAGCATGTATTATGCCACCCCTGGCTGGCCTCCTAAATTTGACACAACTGGCTGCATGACAGCTGGGGCAAAGTCGTGTAATCACCCTTTGCTGTAGGTATAGTATACCTATACCTAACCCTAAAATGGACACACAGATTCCCATCAGTCACTCCTATGGCAGGCCATGACAATCCTGAAGGCAGAGTGCTTGGAATCGTGTGAGATGGTGCTCTGGCATGAGCTGAGCCTGTCTGCAGCTTGCGGAACCAAGTCCTAATAGCTGTTCCATGATATCGCATACCATATACTCTTAAGTGCATTATAATCGTCGCGGTTAAATGCTAACTTTGGTATTGCTTTATCAAAACATGTCGAGTAAGGTGTCATACGAATTGGAATACTAACCCCTCGCCAATTCTGGCGACGGGGTTAGCATTCCACCCTTCTAGAGGGACACGACATGTATGTAACTGTGAACCCCGGTTAAAGTTAACTAAAGCCTCAGCTCCACAAAATGGATGCTGCCACCACAGACACGAGTCTGACCCCCTGCAGCTGGGAGTCCTTCCAGCGAGGGGAGCCTGGACAAAGGGTTTCCTGTCAGGGGCGGTGCTAGCACCGTCCCAGACATGGTTTTGTGTATCCTGGGTAGGCAGGGCTTTACAGGAAGGTGACTGCTGAGTGGCACCCCGGTGCTCACTACGCATAGGCCGGTCTGAACCAGTTCCAGGGGCACACCAGCCCCTGTCCTGGGGAAGTCCGGCATGGCAGAGGGGTGTAACCACCCCCCTCCTAGTCCCACCCATAGGCAGGACCTAGTCACCGGGTCAGCCCCCTTTTTTAGGTTTCGCTGGGGGACGGAGCCGTTAGGCTCCTCCTCCAGAGAAATCTATTGAGTACAGTAAGCACTATGGAACACGCCCCCCGTCCCATTGGCTAGCTCCATAAATGGAGCCTAGCCATTGGACGAGGGGCCTGTCCATCAATGCCGGACCAGACACGGGGGCGTTCCCGAGATTCTTTGGCTTTTGCCGACGTCACGCGACGCCGGGAACGCCCCCGAGTCTCCTCCGGCCGGGCCGTGCTTGCTGCTGTCCTGGGCATCGTGAGTGTTTTTCCCTGGCACGTTTCCCGCCTCCCTCCCGCCGTTCGTGTTCTCTCCCGCCCCCCTCACGCCCCCTGTGTCCTCTCCCGCCCCCTCCCGCCGTCCGTTCCTCTCCCGCCCCCCCCCCCTCCGTGTCCTCGTAGGTGCTGCCGCCATTTTTTAAAAATTTTTTTTAATCCGCGGCTGCCCACGCCGCACTTGTGCCAATTTTCGTCCTCGTAGGTGCTGCCGCCATTTTTTTTTAATCCGCGGCTGCCCACGCCGCACTTGTGCCAATTTTCGTGCCACCCTGCCTTGCAGCGCAAGAAGAGAGAGAGAGAGGAGCCGGCGCCCGTGCCTGACGGTGGGCGGGGCCGGCTGTGACAAAGAAGAGCCTCGTGGGCTCCATTTCCTCTTCCCCAGGCGGGAGGAAGCTGTTCTCCAGCTCGTGGGCAGCGATGTGCAGCTTGCTCGGGTGTTCCCGCCGCCCTGGGCCCTGCATGCTCACGGAG
Source organism: Lissotriton vulgaris (assembly GCF_964263255.1). Taxonomy (NCBI): domain Eukaryota; kingdom Metazoa; phylum Chordata; class Amphibia; order Caudata; family Salamandridae; genus Lissotriton; species Lissotriton vulgaris. Next base: position 868,690,062 of record NC_141699.1, read on the forward strand.
GACGCTGCTGGTGCTGAGTGAGGTGACTGCCGGTGAGTTCAACCATACAGTGCCGATCGCACCCTACCCGCCTGCTCTGTGTTCATATGACACTATCCCTGCTCTGTATGCCTTTCATGTGTCGATGTGCCTGTTCATCGCTTGCCTTCTGTGTTATCTACGTTGAATCCTGCCGGCCCTGCCTGCTGTCCTTTCTTTCTTTATTTTCCCGTATCTTACTTGCTAGGTAGGGGTGCCCGAGCCCTCCCTGCCTGTTCTGTGCCTGCTCCGTCTTACACTTTTCAGTGTGCTTCTGGCCGCATCACTCGGTTTACTTATATCTTGTTCATTTGATGTAATTATGCCCTTGTTCTGCCTGCTTCATGTGCCTGTACACCGCCTGCTCTATGGTCAGCTGCTATCCCTGTCTAGTCACTCGATGACTCCCTGCCCACCGGGATACCTGTTTTCTACCTAACTTTAATTTAACACCTCCGTTTACTTCGTAAACAAAGACCTAGGTCCATTCCATTGAATCAATAGGATTAACACAATGGAAACTATGTTTTGTCAAAGGCGATCCCAGGACTGGAGAAGTTTCGTCCTAGTGACTTGAAGCTATGACCCTATTCCTTGTTGACCTTCCCCTCCGTGTCTGTGCCCACTGCACGCTTGAACCCTGGCTGTCTGGTGTCCGCCTATCCAACTTGTCCACTGCTAGCCATTTGAACCTTTGACCTGCCCGTTTTATATTCTAATGCACCGCCTACTGTGTTTTGTGCCATGCCTACTCTGCCCTGGCTTTCCATTGTGCATGTGCTTAACCTGCCCTTTTGGCTTCGCCCATGACTTGTTAGGGTCACCTAATGACCCTCTGAGCACCCTTTTCAGACCCCAGGCTTTATTTGACAAATGGGTGCATTCAAGAAATTGTAGTTTTGCTTCCGTTTAATTGAAGTGCTGGGGTTGACAGGCACGAAAAAAATGATTTGTTAAAGTAAGTCACAGGATACAGATCACGTGGCCTGATGGCATGGCGTCATCTGGTGATCCTATGCATTGCACAATGTCCATTCTTCCCCTTGATCCTGTGCCCTGGCTGCCAAATATGTCATTGTCCTGGCTGGCAAGCTTCCTAGTGCTGTGCACTGGTTGCCAGGTGTATTTGTAACCTACCTTGCCCGTTTGCTATGTCTGCAATCTGAACCTCTGGTGTGCCAGTCTTGTATATTGCCGTCCTCCTGTTTCTGTGCCATGCTTGCCTCCTGTTTCTGTGGCATGCCTGCCTCGTGTCCCTGTCTGCTCTGTATTCCTGTACCCTGTCTAGTGTTTAATACACACTCAGTTCGTTTAGTTTATGTGCCTGCTGCATGCAGGCTTCTGTGTGCATGCTGGAGATTGCAGCTTCAAACCTTAGAAGGCTTATGTAGTCTTTTATCCTTCAGCGCATTTTCCAGTCTCGCTTGCATTACAGAAATCCTCTTTAGTACATGATGGACGGCATACTGGTTTGTTAATGATGCAGTGTTTATCACTCATGCTTACACAACTGACATCCTTGTTGGCTGACCTGCTTGTACTTAGGACCTTGTGTGGGTTCAAGATGTGCATGAAATAATACACTTTTCTGCAAACTGATCTGCCTTTGGTGTCACAAGAGAATAGGGGGCCTTTACACCTTTTTAGGTTTCGCTGGCTCAGCATCTTGGACCGGCAGAAATGACCTGGTGCTTCCACAAAATGTCTGTCTAATACACGCCGAGCTGTTTAAAAGCAGATACAATAGATAAGACTGCGTCCCTTAGTCATTCCCACACTGCCCAATACTTTAAAATAGAGTTTCCGAAGAAGAAGTAGTAGGGGTTTCTCTAATTGTCTCATAGCCTAGCTAGCAATACCTTTAAAGGGACAGTCTTCTATCACAGCTTGGCCTCACTACGCTGGCTGATGTGCTTGGAACGTTAAAATGGCATTTGCGAGAGATTAAGCTATTGCCATTGTAAATGACAATGCCATTTATTTATCTGTTTTCAAAACCAACACATAAATAAAAAGTTTGTCATTCACAATGCCAATAGCTCAAACTTTTCCAAGGGCGAAACCGTTGCATTGTAAATGCTTGTTAGTATAAAGATGGGAGCGGGCCCCCTGTTCAAATTAGATCATCTTTGGAATCAAGACACGACTTTCTTCGAAAGGACTTCAAGATTTCTTCTTCAAGATTCTCCCTTGTGGCTAAGGAGTAGTCACCCTGCATCAAGCGGGCACCATCCTAAAGAACACTGCGGTCTGCTGCAAGTCCTTCATCACGAATCCGACGACCCAGCTCGACGAGACCCGGCTTCCCTGGCACCTCTGACCTCTACTCACCTCTACAGCAAAGCTGAGAACCGTGAGTGCGACGAGACCTCGAGGGACCGACGATCGCCAAGACTGTACGACATCTTTACTGCAAGCCCACCGTGTCCTCCACGGGTGAGTGCTTTGGGGTCCGAGAAGCCCCGACCCTGCGCAGCTCCAGCACCCAAGATCAGCCTCCCTGCATCTCCACGATCTGCGTGGGGCCCTTCTGCTGTTTGCTGTGCACCGCGTTGTTTGGCTACTAGCCGGCTGGCTTGTGGCCTTCTGAACGACGCCCGACGACATCACTGCTGCTGGTCTGGTTGCTCCAGACTGGCCCTTGCTTCCTTCTTGAAGAGAGGCACCCCGGACCCTCCTGGTCCACTCCAGACGCCATTTTAGGTCCACCGCGTGGGCTTGAATTTGCCAAGGCTTTGTTGCCCAATCCTGGGTCCAGCGACGCCGACAGCTTCTATCTTCGTGGGACAGCTCGATCCTCCTTCCTGGTCGCCGACAACGCCTCCTGGTCCGTGAGATCTCCGAGCCCAGCGTCACCCACACGCCTTGTCGAGGTGGCTACCATCCGGTGCCCTCCTGGTGCCCACTGACTACTGGCTAGTAGTCTCGAACTTGGTCCCCTCTGCTTTCAGGTGTCATCTTCCATCGATCCAGGCTTGGATCCACCGAACTTTCTTCACTGGTCGCCTGCCAGCAACTTCTTTCTTCCAGGCTCCTGGTCCGTCAACGAGGATTCCCGACGTCTTTTGAGTCCTATGCAGCTGCAGCCCCTGGGCTAGGTAACTTCGGCATTTCGGTGCCCCAGCATAGCCTCACTATCCAAGGGTCAGAATCTACTTTCGTTTTCTCCCTACCAGGTCGGGTTCGCCCGAGAACACTAACTTTGCAATTCCTAGCTACCATAGACTTTGTCCCGCATCTCGCGTGAGAGTGCACACACTGCACCCGAGTCCCCTGGGTCTCCTAGAAGTAATCTAACGATTCTATAGTCAAGTCCTAGCGATTCCAAAGCCTATTAGTACTGTACTTACCTGCTAGTAATTTCGCATTCCACTTTTCAAGTATATGGTTTTCCGTGCCCCTCGGGCATTTGTATATACTGTGCTAACTTAAGTATTTTTGTAAGAGTTTTGGTTTGTGCTTAGTACCCTGTCCTCATAAAGAGTACAGGGCTGTTGTGATCTTTAATAAATAACTGTTTATTTTCATAACACTTGTGTGGTGTCCTTTCACTTGGTGTTCAAGGGGTATATGTGGTATAACAGCTGGCTTAACACGCCCTCTCGAGTCTTTAGCCTTAGACTGCTCGTGTCCACGCTACTAGGATAGCTGGTCTATAAGGTTGACTTACAACCAATCATCAATAAGGGTTGCTGGACTGATACATAGTGTTCACTAGAATAGTGAGCACTGCATATCAGGCCACCTTCTCACACCTGCTATGCGGCAAAATGGAAGCGGTTTGTCATTTATTGTGCGAACCACAACATTAACCCGCTGGATGCTTCTATTCAGAACATCATCTGTTACCTTTTCCATCTGTACAAGTGTAATCTGGCCTGTTCGAGGCATGTGGGCTGCTAAATTCATATCTTTGCATTAGATCGCCACCTAGTGTTGGGTCCGGATGATCGCACATTGTTGTCCTGGAAGAGTCTTCGAAGTATCCTGAGATGGGTGGCTCCTCCCCTGGACTACAGTGCGCATGGGCATCGGCTCCATCCCCAGATTGTTTTTTTCCGCCATTGGGTTCGGATGCGGTCTCGACGTCTCTCCGTCGGAACCGAATAAACATCATTTTTCACGGCCAAAAGGCTTTGGGTTCTTCACGTCGGTATTGTTTGCGTACGGTCTCGAGTTTCTTCCGTCTCCCGGAGCCGGAATCACCGGAGTTTCTTACAACTCTTCGGACGTCGAGGCCTTCTCATCGCGACTCGACACTAAGTTCCCAACATGGAGCGGAGTCCGTTTAAACTCTGTCCGCTCTGTGGGTCCAAATACCCACATATAGACGTACACCCGGTGTGTAATAAATGCCTTTCGCCAGACCATGACGAAGGAAGTTGCCGGGCCTGTGCGAGGTTCAGGTCGAAGAAGACTCTCATGATTCGGCGTGCGGTGCGCCTTGGGGCCAAGCAAGCGGCCCCGGATCCAGATAACATCTTCGGCGACCAAGAAGAAGAGGACCAGAGCCATCATCTTCAAATCTCCCCGCCTGAGACGGAGGTCGAGGCCGATCCGGAATATGACGACGACGGAGTCGTGGGTCAGGGCCTTGAATACGTCGACGAGGTAGGGGACGACGCCATGGTTTATGGGGCCGAGGAAGATAGCTCAGAGGACGAGCTATGCCCCGAAGTTGAAGAACATCACGAGGGGGTCGCGGGATCGCCTGTCGGCCTTACCCAAGACCCTGTAGCGCAAGCCACGGCCCCGCCTGTCGGCCCGGCCACGGACATACTTGCTGCGCCTAGGGTTTCGAAACCGAAACTGAAAGCAACGGTCTCGACTACACCTAAAATGGCCGACCCGAAACCGAAACCGAAAGTAAAGGACTCGAACGTCCCTAAGATGGCGGTCGCAACGGCGAAAACAAGTAAGACGACGGCCTCATCGACTCCGTCGACCTCCGGTCCGCAGAAGTCGAAGAAACACGGCGATTTCACAGGGTCGAAATCGGCGCCAGAGGAGAAATCCTCTAAGAAAAGTGGCACGCACAAGACAAGCGCGCCGGCGCCGGCGAAGCCTGCTAAAGCAACCGACACAGCACCGGCTCCAAAGGGGACATCGGCGCATCGCTCCAAGGACTCGGGGTCGGCGCCGTCCATCCCTCTAAAAGACCTCCGGAACGTCGCATCCGAGGGCAAGTCCACTCCGTCGGTGCCAAAGTCATCGGTCACCGACGCATCTCTCGTGGCGGCTTCGCTACAAAGAATTAAGGACAAGGTTCTTTCCTCGTCGACGCCAACGCCATCGACGCAGAAGGCGGCAGATGTCCCGGACAAGTCGGCAAGCAAGCTCCTCTTCCTTCTACCTCCAAAGGTGGTGCCAAAGGCTTTTTCCTCTAAATCGACGCCAAAGAAGTCGGATTCTTCTACGGCGGGGACATCTTCAGGTCAGGTGATCGACCCCGAAGAGGATTCGGAGTGTTTTATAGATGCGGACACGGGGAAGTTGACCCTTTACAAGAGAAAGATCACTTCGCAGCCGGTGGAATCCTACGTCATTCCTCTAAAGAAGAAGAAGTTTCCACAGGACGCCCCGGTCCTCATGGAACCTATTCTACCTCCTCAGGGAAGGAGCCCAACACCGTCTCCAGACCACTCTGACAGTGGGGACTATGGTGACGATGAACAATACACGTTCCCAGTAAATGAACCTGATGCACAGCCAGATTCTTATTATGGCATTGGGGACCAAGGCAACCAAGATGTGGGGCAAGAGCCACAGTCTTTCAGTACACGTGCATCCCCTACGGAGGATTCTGCAGGTTTTCATGCACTAATTGAGAGGGCAGCTGCTAATCATGATGTGGACATGCATGCTGACCCAGTTGAGGAAGACTTTCTATTCGACACATTTTCAGTTTCGGAAAGAAATGTAAAGACACTGCCTATGCTCAAAGGGGTCCTCAAGCACGCTGCGGACATCTTTAAAGAGCCTACCAGGGCGAGGGTGGTCAACCCACGTATTGAAAAAAAGTACAGACCAGCGCCTGCAGACCCTGCATACATTCGAGGACAGTTGCCGCTTGACTCCTTGGTGGTAGCAAACGCACGCAAGAGGGCCAACTCCCAAACAACGGGTGAAGCTCCTCCCCCGGATAAGGAGTCCAAAGTGCTAGAGGCAGGGGGCAAAAGAGTGGCTGCACAGGCTGCCAATTTCTGGCGTATTGCAAATACACAGGCACTACTGGCACGTTATGATCGTTCACATTACGACACACTAGAGCAGATTGTAGAACACCTGCCTCCGCAGTTTCAAGAGGGCACCAAACTGCTTATACAAGAGGGACAACTGATCTCCAACGCGGCCATAAAGTGCGCACTTGATGTCGCGGACACAGCCGCTAGGGCCGTTAACACCAGTGTCATGCTCAGAAGACAGGCTTGGCTCCGCATATCGGGCTTCAAACCTGACATTCAAACAACCATACTTAATCAACCAGTCAATCCGGATAGACTGTTTGGTCCAGATGTTGACACCACCCTGGAAAAGATTAAAAAGGACACTGAAACTGCTAAATCGATGGGGGCCCTACAATCTCAGCAGTTTCGGGGCAATAATTTTCGTCGCTCAGGTGCCCGTGGAGTCACCAGAGGACAGATGGGTCAACAGTCGCAGTTCCCTAGAGGTGGAGCACAGTCCTCGTACCCCAAACAGAACAAGAGGGGCTACAGGGGAAACAGCAACAAAGGACGTGGCAAAGGAGGCAACAATTCACGCTCCTCTGCCCCAAGCAACCAGTGACTCTCTGTCACTGCCCCCCGACCATTTAACACCTGTCGGGGGGAGAATACAGCAGTTCCTGCCCGTCTGGACCAACATCACCACAGACAGGTGGGTGCGACAGCTTATCCAGTACGGTTATTGTCTAGAGTTAAAGTCCACTCCACCCAACATTCCACCAAGGCAAAGACCTATGTCAGCAGAGCACTTGCACTTATTGCAGCAAGAAGTGTTGGTAATGCTGCAAAAAGGGGCAATCGAGCTCGTGCCAGTGGGGGAAGAAGGCACAGGGGTTTATTCCCTGTACTTCCTCATTCCAAAGAAGGATGGATCTCTACGGCCAATTCTGGATCTCCGTCCCCTCAATCTGTACATACTGTCAGAGCATTTCCACATGCTTACACTGCAACAGATTCTTCCTATGTTAAACAAAGGAGACTTCTTAGCAACCTTAGACCTCAAGGATGCTTATTTCCACATTCCGTTACATCCGTCCCACAGGAAGTACCTCAGGTTCACTATCCAGGGCACGCATTATCAGTTCAAAGTCCTACCCTTCGGAGTCACAACTGCCCCAAGGGTCTTTACCAAGTGTCTGGCGACTGTAGCAGCGCACCTCAGGAGGCAGAACATCCATGTCTACCCCTACCTCGACGACTGGCTCGTTCAAGCCAGATCGGAACAGCAGTGCGCCGCGGACATGTCGACTACCATTCACCTCCTTCACGACCTGGGTTTCTCGTTGAATTACCCGAAGTCACACCTTCAGCCGGCACACGTCCGGCAGTTTCTGGGTGCGACAATCAATACCCTGACGGCCTCGGCACAACCAAACCAGGTCAGGATAGACGGCATACAGTCTTTAATCCAGAAGTTCAGACCGGGACACTCACTTCCAGCAAGAGTGTTCATGCAGTTGATAGGCATGATGGCCTCCTGCATCTTCATAGTCCCTCACGCACGGTTGCATATGCGCCCGCTCCAGGAGTGCTTAGCAAATCAGTGGACACAGGCTCAGGGACAATTAACAGACCTAGTGTTGGTTACCAGTCGGGCATACAACTCTCTGCATTGGTGGACTCCACACAACCTTTGCAAGGGCCGACTGTTCCAGGAGCCAGTGCCACAGGTTATCCTGACAACGGACGCATCTCTCCAGGGATGGGGAGCACACCTGCTAACTTACACAGTGCAGGGACTATGGACGACGCAGCAACAGAAGATGCACATCAACTATCTAGAACTGATGGCGATCTTCATGGCGCTCAAGTCCTTCATTGTACATCTGTGCAACAAGGTGGTGTTAGTCCGGACGGACAACATGACCGCGATGTACTACATCCAAAAACAGGGAGGCACCCACTCACCACAGCTGTCTCACCTGGCTCAGAGCATGTGGAAGTGGGCCATTCAGAGGAACATCTTCCTCATGGCAGAACACCTCCCGGGGAAGGACAATCAGATGGCGGATCTGCTCAGCAGATACAGTCATCAAATGCACGAGTGGGAGATACATCCATCAGTACTCCAGCCGTACTTCCAAAGGTGGGGGCGTCCAGACATAGACCTGTTCGCCACAAGGGAGAACGCAAAATGCCAAAGCTTCGCCGCCAGGTTCCCACACCCCCAATCGCAGGGCAATGCGATATGGATGAACTGGTCAGGCAAATTTGCTTACGCTTTTCCCCCGACACCCCTGATACCACTGGTGGCGAGGAAACTACGGCAACACTCCATGACACTCATCCTAGTTGCTCCAACGTGGGCGCGCCAGGCATGGTACACCACGTTCCTCGAGCTCTCAGTGGTCCCGCATCAAAGACTGCGCCTCACGCCCAGACTTCTGACGCAGAACCATGGAGAAATTCAGCATCCAGATCCGCAACAGCTCAACCTAGCGATCTGGCTCCTGAAGTCTTAGAGTTTGGATACCTGAACCTACCTCCTGAATGCATGAACATCATCAAGGAGGCAAGGAAGCCGTCAACCAGAGCATGCTATGCCGCAAAGTGGAAGCGTTTTGTCATTTACTGTGCAGACAATGACATAAACCCGCTAGATGCATCTATCCCTAACATCATTTGCTATCTGTTACACCTTTACAAGTGCAAACTAGCGTACACTTCTATTCGGATACATCTATCCGCCATCGCAGCTTACCTTCAAAATAGGCAGCATCTCTCAGTCTTCAGAGTGCCTGCCATTAAAGCGTTTCTTGAAGGATTGAAACGAGTCATTCCCCCAAGAACACCGCCAGCTCCCGTGTGGAACCTCAATGTGGTCCTCACCAGGCTGATGGGACCACCGTTTGAGCCAATGCACTCGTGCGAACTGCAATTCCTAACGTGGAAAGTTGCTTTCCTAATTGCCATTACGTCACTAAGACGCGTAAGTGAGTTGCAAGCACTCACGATACAAGAGCCTTTCATCCAGATTCATCCAAATAGGGTGGTACTACGTACTAACCCCAAATTCCTCCCAAAGGTGGTGTCACATTTTCATCTCAACCAAACTATCGATTTGCCTGCATTCTTCCAGAACCCACAAACAGTGGCGGAAAGGATGCTCCATACCTTGGACGTACGGAGGGCATTGATGTACTACATAGACAGGACACAACACTTTAGGAAGACAAAACAACTCTTTGTTGCCTTCTCACCACAACACAAAGGCAACCCAATTTCCAAAGCAGGAATAGCCAGATGGATTGTTAAGTGCATCCAAATCTGTTATCATAAAGCCAAGCGCACTTTAACAATACCCCCAAAGGCACATTCCACACGCAAGTTGGGGGCATCCATGGCTTTCCTGGGAAACATTCCTCTAGAGGATATTTGCAGAGCAGCCACGTGGGTTACACCACATACCTTTACAAAACACTACTGTGTTGATGTACATTCCAAACAGCAAGCGGCTGTAGGGCAGGCTGTTCTCAAGACACTTTTTCAGGTTTCTGCAGCTGGCACGGGCAACCGCCGCTGATGGAGGGACTGCTATGTATTCTATGCAAAGATATGAATTTAGCAGCCCACATGCCTCGAACTGAATATGCTACTTACCAGTATGCATCTGTTCTTGGCATGTAGGGCTGCTAACATTCATATCGCCCACCCTCCTCCCCGGTGCCTGTCGCAGCTGCAGATATACTATTGTATTTAATCACTAGCATGGACATCCTTTACACTTGCCACTCCATCCTCTGCCACAATGGCTAAAAACAATCTGGGGATGGAGCCGATGCCCATGCGCACTGTAGTCCAGGGGAGGAGCCACCCATCTCAGGATACTTCGAAGACTCTTCCAGGACAACAATGTGCGATCATCCGGACCCAACACTAGGTGGCGATCTAATGCAAAGATATGAATGTTAGCAGCCCTACATGCCAAGAACAGATGCATACTGGTAAGTAGCATATTCAATACTTCCATTCGCATTCATCTGTCTGCAATGGTCGCTTATCTCCAAAATAGACAGCACCTTTCACTCTTCAGGGTGCCTGCCATCAAGGCTTTTTTGGAAGGCCTCAAACAAGTCATTCCGCCACGGACTCCACCAGCTCCTGAGTGGAACCTCAATGTGGTTCTTACCAGGCTGATGGGTCCTCCCTTTAAACCACTGCATTCCTGCGAGATTCAGTTCTTGACATGGAAAGTGGCTTTCCTTGTAGCAATTACATCGCTGTGGAGGGTTAGTGAATTGCAAGCCCTCACAATCCAAGAGCCATTGATCCAAATTCATTCCAACGGGGTGGTGCTCCGCACTAACCCTAAGTTTCTGCCCAAGGTTGTGTCTCAGTTCCACATCAACCAAACAATCAAATTACCTGTTTTCTTTCAAAATCCTGAGTCACTGGCGGAGCGCATGCTCCACACCCTTGACGTTAAACGGGCCCTAATGTATTACATTGATAGGACCAAGGATTTTAGGAAAACAAGCAACTCTTTGTTGCCTTTGCGCCACACCACAAAGGTAACCCCATTTCCAAGGCTGGTATTGCTAGGTGGATCGTTAAATGTATCCAGATCTGCTATGTTAAAGCAAAACGCACTCTTACCATTCCACCAAGAGCCCACTCCACCAGAAAGTTGGTGGCCTCTATGGCATTCCTTGGAAACATTCCTTTAGAGGACATATGTAGAGCAGCCACATGGTCTACCACACACACATTTACTAAGCATTACTGTTTAGATGTGCACTCCAAACAGCAGGCAGCTGTAGGGCAGGCTGTTCTCAAGACACTTTTCCAAACTGCTGCAGCTGACACGGGCGGCCGCCGCTAATGGAGGGACTGCTATGTATTCTATGCACAGATATGAATTCAGCAGCCCACATGCCTCGAACCGAATATGCTACTTACTAGTATGCATCTGTTCTTGGCATGTAGGGCTGCTGACATTCATATCGCCCGCCCTCCTCCCTGGCGCCTGTAGCAGCTGCAGTATTCACATATATACTCATAGCATGGTCATCATTCACTGAGTTTCACTCCATCTTGGCCACAATGGCTAAAAACAATCTGGGGATGGAGTCGATGCCCATGCGCACTGTAGTCCAGGGGAGGAGCCACCTATCTCGTGATACTTCGAAGACTCTTCCAGGACAACAATGTGCAATCATCCGAACCCAACACTAGGCGGCGATCTATGCACAGATATGAATGTCAGCAGCCCTACATGCCAAGAACAGATGCATATTAGTAAGTAGCATATTCGACCCTTCTTTAGCAATCTTTCTGATGGATATTCCTTCTAACAGCATATTCCTTACCTTTAGAGTTTCTAGAGGCACCAGACATTATATTGAATGTTTAAATAGCTTTCATACAACGATAGATTTCTAAGCTGCAGATTACTCACCTTTTAAATATCCTCCAACTTACCTGCCCAGCAGTTGGTTCCTCCTAGAATATTTCCTGGACCGAGCCTGCAGCAAAAAACTTAAACCGGCAATCCTCATTGAAAACAATAGGGCACCCAACGCCAAAACAGCACCCTACACCCAGCCGCCTCTGCACCGCTGCAGGTGTATTTTGGGTGCTAACTCTGATCCCCCTTTTCCCTGATCCTAATACCTGGAGCTTTGCTCCCACAACCTTTTAGCCTGCTCGTGAGCAACCACCTATCAGAGGCCCCTTATCCCCCCAATTGTATAACATTGGGTTTCAGCACTCTGCACCCAGCTGCCCTAGTGTCGCTGAGGGTGCATCCTTGACCCAGGAGAAACCCCGGTTCTAACCCCAGAATACCACTCCCACAAACCAGTACTTACCTGCAAACGTTAACTTCTTTTTTCGCCATAGGAATACATTGACTGTTTTTCCTTTTAAAATGTTATAAGTTTGGAGGTGGTTTGTATGGAATATTGAAAAACTGAATATGTACTAGAAGTGAATTACTTACCTTCTGTCCAGGAGATGTCTTAGTGTGCTATCTAGGCATAGCACACTGATTAGCAAAAGTAATCTGAAAAGTAATGTTCATAGTAATCTGAAAATAAATTTGTAAACATGGACTCAACTGCATTTGAGATTAAATTGTAAAACATTGTATACGATTTTGCAAATAATGTATTTCAACTACCTTCCCCAGTCTTGGATTGGTTCTAAGAAATAAAATAACTTAATAATATTATCTGATAGAGACTACTAGCCGCAGATTCCTTAACGTAGACTTATCCCCAGGCGTGAGACTAGATCTGGAAATATTTTCTGCCACAGCATCCCTGCGCGCTGGGGGGACGGCACCACGTGACTCCTCCCTGACGTCTTCCGCGTCCATGACGTCAGCGAGGATACATGAAGTCCCACCCCGGCGTGCCTACGTCAGTTTTATCTGAAAGAAACACGTTAGTATTAGATTCCTTACCTTAGAATATCCCCAGGCGTCAGTCTGGATCCGGAAACTTTTGCCTAGCAGTACCCCTGCGCGTCGGTAGGCGTCGTCTGCAGGCGTCCCCTGCGGCTCCGCGTCCGTCGTCGGCGTCGTGCGCCGTGATGACGTCGCTGGAGTATATAGACGCCGCCTCAGCGCGCTGACGTCAGTTCTTCTTTTTTCCGCGCCAGTAAGCGCAGATCCGAAGAGCAGTACTCCAGTCTTTTGACCAAGTTTTGTTAACTTTCTATATCTTTTTGGTGCCTGGTAGGATGCCCGGTTTCAAGAATTATGACGGTTGTGACCGCACGATGTCGGTCACGGACCATCACCGACTCTGCCTCCGGTGCCTGGGCCCCGACCACGACGTGGACGCCTGCGTCGATTGCCGGGCTCTGACTAATAAGGCTAGACGGGAGCGGTCCCGCAAGCTACTCGAGCTCCGGGTGTCGGCCCCGCGTCGGGAGCGGTCCCGGTCCGGCCGGAGGTCCAGGGAGCGGTCGCGGAGCCGCTCCGGAAGTAGTCACCATTCGTCGGGCTCTTCAGGTAAGAAACACAAGAAGTCGGGGCGTCGTCATCGTACCCCCGACTCCCCCCGACGCTCGCGCGACGCGGCCGGGGGTTCGGGTGACCCCAACCCCGCGGCTCCGCAGGAGTCGCCGGCGCGGCCTGCTCCATACCCTCCGGTCCCTGGGCAAGGTGCGACGCCTGAGGAGATTGAGGCGTTCCTCATGGCCATGAGGGCGCTCACTTCTCCGACGGGGCCTACGGCGCCTTCGGGCCCAGTGCTACCGTCTGGGGGCCCTAGCGGTTCGGGTGTCCCTGACTCGACGCCATCGGGTGCTCCGGCCCCGGTGCCGCCGACTGCTCCGACCCCGGCGCCGCAAGGGCCTTCGGGGTCGACGCCGGCTGGTCTGCCGGCCTCTCCGGCGCCGATTCCATCGGGGTTACCCCCGACGCCGTCCCCGCGCGGCGCCGGTTCCCCTGTGACGGCTCCGGGCAGCGTCGTCCCCATACCCTCCCCGAATCCGGACGCGGAGTCGGACCGACGTCGCTCGACGCCGGGCTCGACGCCGATGGGGCCTGTGAACCCAGAGGAGCCGGTTTACATTGTTGACTCCGAATATGGAGATGATGTAGAGTACGGAGAGGGTTGGGAGGGGTCTGAGGATCCTCTGTCACGTGAGTGTCAGTACGACGTGGACTGGACAGGTGATTTGGGTGATGCCAGTGGTCTGGACGACTCTCCTAACCCTGGCTTTGTCTCTCCTCCTTCCGGGGCATCGGAGGAGGGAGCTGCTTATTCAGTGGTGTTGATGAGGGCTGCCAAGGCCTTTCACCTTGAGCTCCCCGTCGCGGCCGTGAGGCCTAACATCCTCACTGAGGTCTTCAAACCGCAGTCATGCCCACAGGAGCCACTGCTGCCGTTTAACGAAGCCTTGTCAGACGTTCTGTTGGGCACGTGGTCCAGGCCCTCTTCAGGTTCGCCTGTTGATCGGAACGTGGCCAGACGCCACCGTCCTTGTCCGGATGACCCCAAGTTCCTGTCCACCCATCCCACCCCTGAGAGTCTGGTGATCCAGGCCTCGACTTCCCAGACCGCATTCCCGTCGGCCCCGCCCGACCGGGAATCTAAGAGGTATGACCAGTATGGCAAGAAGGTCTTCTCGTCCCTGAGTTTGGGACTGCGGTCTTGCAACACCGCTTGCCTCTTGGGCCGCTACACCCACTCTGTGTGGAATACGGTCGCGGAACTGCTGCCAGAATGCCCCATGGAGGTGCGGGCGAAGCTCGGCAAGGCTGTGGCTGAGGGCCGAGATGCAGCAAAATATTCCATACGGTGTGGTCTTGATACGACCGACTCGCTGGGCAGAGCGATGTCCACGACGGTGGCGATTCGTCGCCACGCCTGGCTGAGATCCGCCAACTTTTCGGCAGATGTCCAGAATGCCTTGATGGACATGCCGTTTGATGGCTGTCGCCTGTTTGGTGACAAGGCGGACCACGCGCTGGAACGCTTCAAGGACTCCAGGGTCACGGCCAAGTCCTTGGGTCTCTCAACCCAGCACCAGCAAACGGGTTCGTTTCGCTCCTTTCGTGGCCAAGGAAGGGGCGTCCCCACACGTGCTGCCAGCCACGCGCCGCAACAATCTTTTCAACGCGGTGGCGGCCGTGGAAACCGCTGTGGAGGCGGTCGGGGTCAACGGCGGGGTCAGGCCACACCTCCCCCGCAGCATCTGCCTCCAAATCCTCCTAGTCCGTCCTTTCAGGCCCATGTGACGCCAGTGGGTGGCAGGGTTCCCCATCACCACGCCCGCTGGCGCACAATCACATCGGACAGGTGGGTGCTGCAACTCGTCCGAAGGGGCTACTCCCTCCCCTTCGAGACCACTCCTCCAGCCATGCCACCGCAGAACCACCGTGTGTCGGGGGACCACTTGACACTTCTGCAGGAGGAAGTTACGGCCCTCTTGGCCAAGGGGGCCATCGAGCGCGTTCCTGGGCCAGAAGAAGGGCGTGGTTGCTACTCCCGCTACTTTCTGGTGCCCAAGAAGGACAAAGGGGGCCTACGTCCTATCTTGGATCTACGGAACGTCAACGGCTTCCGCCGGAAGGAGAAGTTCAAGATGTTGACATTAGCTCAGGTCTTGGCTGCTCTAGACCCGCAAGACTGGATGGTAGCGTTGGACTTGCAGGATACGTATTTTCACATCCCCGTCCTGCCGGCCCACCGGCGTTACCTGCGGTTCACGGTAGGCCAGGAGCACTTTCAGTTTATCGTGCTCCCTTTCGGCCTTACCAGCGCCCCACGGGTGTTTACAAAGGTGTTGGCGGTGGTCGCAGCCCATCTGCGCAGGTTAGGGGTTTCAGTCTTCCCCTACCTAGACGACTGGTTGTTGAAGGCGGGCTCGCCCCAGACAGTCGTCCACCACCTTCAGATGACGGCAGACGTCTTGCACGACCTGGGGTTCTCCATCAATGTGCCGAAATCACACCTGTGTCCCTCTCAAAAGCTCCTTTTCATCGGAGCGGTTCTGGACTCGGCGCAGTTTCGGGTTTATCCTCCGGAACGGCGGGTCCGGGATATACAGGCTTTGATTCCCATCTTTCAGCCGCTATCCCGGGTTTCGGTCAGGTTGACGCTGCGGCTGCTGGGGCTGATGGCTTCCTGCATCCTTCTGGTGCATCACGCCCGGTGGCGGATGCGGGCTCTGCAGTGGGACCTGAAGTTTCAGTGGGCCCAGCATCAGGGCAACTTGTCCGACCACGTCTTGATCTCGGAGGGCACTGCGAGACAACTGCAGTGGTGGCTTACGGACCGCGATTGGGTCAGAGGCAGATCCCTCTCCCTTCCCCAACCGGAGCACGTTGTCGTGACGGACGCGTCCCTCCAGGGCTGGGGAGGCCACTTGGGAGAGGCGGCGATCAGAGGCATCTGGTCTCCGGCGGAGTCCCGGCTCCATATCAACCTGTTGGAGCTACGGGCGATTCGTCTAGCACTGAAGGCATTCCTCCCCTTTGTCAACGGGAGTGTAGTGCAGGTGTTCACAGACAACACCACCGCCATGTGGTACTGCAACAAACAGGGCGGGGTGGGGTCGTGGACCCTTTGCCAGGAGGCTCTGCGCCTCTGGCAGTGGCTGGAACGTCAGGGCGTGACTTTGACGGTTCAACACCTGGCAGGTTCTCTGAACGCCAGGGCGGACGAACTCAGCCGTCGGTGCTCGATGGATCACGAATGGCGTCTGAACTCGGACGTGGCGCAAGGCCTCTTTCTGCAATGGGGAGAGCCTTGGTTAGATCTATTCGCCACAGAAGAGAACGCGCAATGTCATCAGTTCTGCGCGTTGGAGTTTCCAAGACGGCACTCGCACGGCGACGCCTTTCGGCGCGAGTGGAGTTGCGGTCTGTTATACGCCTTTCCGCCTATACCACTTCTGCCCAGAGTGCTGAAGAAGATCAGGCGCGACCGGGCCCAAGTTATCCTTGTGGCTCCGGACTGGGCTCGAAGGTACTGGTATCCCGAGCTACTCAGCATGTCAGTCGGTCCCCCGATCCGCCTGCCCCTTCAGGAGGACCTTCTGTCGCAGCAGCAGGGGACGGTCCTCCACCCGAACCTGTCCAGTCTCCACCTCCATGCTTGGAGATTGAGCGGCGGCAGTTGAGGCCATTTGACTTGCCTCCTGAAGTCTGTGATGTAATTCTGGCAGCCAGGCGTCCCTCCACAAAGTCGGTATACGCCTGTCGGTGGAACAGATTTGTGGCATGGTGCACAGCAAAGGCTGTGGATCCTCTTTCTGCCCCTCTTTCCGAGGGTCTTCTGTTTCTTCTCTCTCTTGCCCAGCAGGGCTCTGCTCTGGGCACTATCAAGGGCTACCTTTCGGCCCTTTCAGCCTTTCTAAGGCTTCCTGATCAGCCTTCTTTGTTCAAGTCCCCAATTGTAACGAGATTCTTGAAGGGCATCACACACATGTATCCACCTGTTCCGTTTGTGATGCCTGAGTGGGACTTGAACCTGGTTCTAACCTTTTTGATGTGTGCTCCCTTTGAGCCCCTTCATTCTTGTCCTCTCCGTCTCCTGACCTTAAAGACGGCTTTCCTGGTTGCCATCACCTCTGCCAGGAGAGTGAGTGAGCTCCAGGCTCTTTCTGTCCAACCTCCTTTCCTGTCCATTCATCCTGACAAGGTGGTTCTAAGGACTAGACCTTCTTTCCTGCCAAAAGTAGTTTCTGCTTTTCACATCGGGCAGTCCATCACCCTCCCCTCCTTCTTCCCGCCTCCGCATCCTTCAAAGGATGAAGAGCGGCTCCATCGTCTGGACCCAAAACGTGCGCTTTCATTTTATATGGATCGCACACGCCAGTTCCGGGTGGATGACCAACTGTTTGTTGGCTACGTGGGTGCGAAGAAGGGACAGGCGGTACATAAACGGACCATCTCTCGGTGGGTCGTTCTGTGCATCAAAGCGTGCTACTCTTTGGCTCGGAAGGAGCCTCCTGTTGGGCTGAGGGCCCATTCCACTCGGGCCACGGCGGCTACTACTGCCCTGGGCCGGGGAGTCCCCTTGCAGGACATTTGCCAGGCGGCTACGTGGGCCTCGCTGCACACCTTTGCGAGGCACTACTGCCTGGACAGTCAAGTCCGGAGGGATGGCTTCTTTGGCCGTTCTGTCCTCCAGGACTTTCTGGTGTAGGAATGTATTGGTTCGCAGACCCACCACCGGGGTTGGTATTGCTGGGGTATCTATTCTAAGGTAAGGAATCTAATACTAACGTGTTTCTTTCAGATGAACAAGTTACTTACCTTCGGTAACGATATATCTGTAAGAAACATTAGTTAGTATTAGATTCCTTACCGAACCCACCCATCCTCCCCGTTCTGCGAACTGATATCTAGGGTTAAGGACATCCCTGTCAGGGCCCTAGTTTCAAATGGCACCAGTGTTGGTTCTCACATGGCTCTGCGTGTTCTGGCGCGGAAAAGCTGTGTACAAAGAACTGACGTCAGCGCGCGGAGGCGGCGTCTATATACTCCAGCGACGTCATCACGACGCCGACGACGGACGCGGAGCCGCAGGGGACGCCTGCAGACGACGCCTACCGACGCGCAGGGGTACTGCTACGCAAAAGTTTCCGGATCCAGACTGACGCCTGGGGATATTCTAAGGTAAGGAATCTAATACTAACTAATGTTTCTTACAGATATATCGTTACCGTAGGTAAGTAACTTGTTCTTCTCTCTTCCACGTGCATCGCGGATCCAGATTGTGTCCTGGCCTGTTTTCAGGCCTTCGCTTCTATTTTGTACGCTTTGGTGTTAGTATAATAGTGTGCGAATGCTTTCGGGCTTCAAGACGTGTACGTACTGTGCACGTCCCATGTCGGCGACGGACCCTCATCCGATTTGCATGTCGTGCCTAGGTGAGCGGAGGAGTGTAACGCCTGCCAGCACCTTAACCCTAAATCACTGCAGGAGCGCCGGATGAATTTGCTGTTGGCGCGCTTTTCTAGGTCGGTGTCATCCCAGCGTCCGTCCCTACCTCGGAAGCAAGGAGCCGCCGGTTTCGTCTGCGACATCGTTTCTCGCCACGACCCCAAGGGCGTGGCTCACCAGCTGGTAGGTGTGAGAAAGTGCCATCTTTCTTGCATGGTATGCCCCCACTTTTTGCTGAATTGCTGATGTACTTTGACTGAGTGTGCCTTGGGTTCCTGCCAATCAGGTACCCAGGGCTTGTGTTAATTTCCTAAAACTGCATTGAAGCCTAAACCCGATTGGCATCTCTGGTCACAGTAGAAACAATGTGGACTAGCCCACTATGTGTATGCGATTCTCTTAGTCTCTATTTTTTGTGGCCTAGATAATGGACTCATTAGGTGTTGTTAAAAGACCCCTCACACCCCAACCTGGTTGGTGTCATGCTTCATCATCGGGGTCCCAACCAGGCGGCCGAGTGTCACCTGGTTGTGCTTCGACTCCTGACTATAGAGGAGCTGGTGTTGGTGCAACAGTGTGATGTGAGTGAAGGTGAATGGTAAAAAATACCTCTGGGGATCCTTGCCTAACGTTTTATTCTTGGTGGCCCAGGTATTGGTTAAAAGAATGTGATGCAACTCCTAGAGGAACAATATTCCTGTGAGTTGGCGATGTGTGGCGGTCTACATGTTTCAGCCCCCTCTAGATGTTTTACGGGGCTTTCTTCAGGACCAGTAGGTGAAAAGTGAGTGGCAAAATGGGGATGGCCACGTTAAACAGTGTTTTTCCTACACACTCACTAAGGTGTGTGGTCAAATAAAGGAAAGTGTCGACGTACTTACGGACACTTTAGAGTAGCAAAAAATTAACTGTAGGGAAAGAAGGGACAATACACAACACGTATGGTTTAGCAACATAAAATGCAATCTTCGAGCATATAGCGGTAGCATGCAATAGTCCTCTTACTGGCCGTACAGGTGACTACAGTATGGCTCAGGCAGAACGGCATGCATGTAATACTGTGGCATGCCTTGGCCGAGATAGTGGCAGCGATACAGTTAGGGAACACTCTGGCGCGGCGCTGCATTAAGCTCGTAGTGCACTCGTGAGTGCACTCAGTAGTGTAGCACAGAGGCGTGCTGAAAATCCTTTGGAGAAGAAACCCAGTGGTCCGTGGCGCGCTGCGTGCAAATTAATGAATGCATGCGGAGTAGGTTACCGGAGTTTACCGTGAAGCTACCGCTAAAACTATGCAGTACACAGTGGTGCTACCAAGAAGTAACAAGCATTTGCAATGCAATAGGTCTCTCTAGTAAATTTTGAGCTATTGGTATTGTAAATGACACATTTATTTGTTTTGTTTTTGAAAATAGCGAAATTAATAGCTTTGTCATTTACAATGCCAATAGTTATAACTTTCGCAAATGTGACACCTATAGCATTTGTAATGCAATATGTGTTGTATTTAAGTGACTTACATGTATTGATATTACAAATAACAATGGCTTTTAATTTTTTTAAATAATTAATACCTACATAAATGTTATTGTAATTTATAATGGCAATAGCTTAAACTTTTGTAAATAACTTTTGTCAAGATTATGTTCAGTGTATTTTATTGTGACGAAAATCCAAGAACAGTAGTGAAATATTAACATATTTTTGTTACATTTGTAATAAAGCTTGAAACATTAAGAGAACATATTTCAACCAGTTGTTGTTAAATGGTTGCACAGAGTGATGCTGTGGCGTTCAGTGAAGCTGTGGTAGCGCATAGTGATGCTGTGGTGCCCAGAGTGATGCTGTGGTCGTGCAGAGTGATGCTGTATGCTATATTTTGTTATGCTATCCTATGTTTTGTTTTGTTATGCTATGAAATGTTTTGTTGTGTTTTGTTATGCTATGTTTTGTTGTTTTGCTATGCTATGCTATGTTTTATTATGCTTTGTTTTGCTATGCTATGTTTTGTTAGCTATGTTTTGTTTTGCTATGCTATGTTTTGTTATGCTATGCTAAGCTCTATTTTGTTATGCTGTGTAGTGTTGTGTTATGCTATGCTTTGTTATGCTATGCTATGTTTTGTTATGCTATGCTATGTTTTGTTATGTATGCTATGTTTTGATGTGTTTTGTTATGCTATGCTTTGTTTTGCTATGTTTTCTTATGCTATGCTTTGTTTTGTTATGCTATGTTTTTTATGCTACGTTTTGTTCTGCTATGCTTTGTTGTGTTTTGTTATGCTATGTTTTGTTATACTATGCTTTGTTATGTTACACTATGCTTTGTTTTGTTATGCTTTGTTTTGTTATGCTATGCTTTGATGTGTTTTGCTATTCTATGTTTTTTTTGTTACGCTATGTTTTGTTTTGCTATCCTATGCATTGTTTTCTTATGCTATGCAAGGTTTTGCTATCCTATGGTTTTTTTGTTATGCTATGTTTTGTTATGCTATTCTGGTGAGTGTGTGTGTGAGGGTGAGTGGGTGTGAGGGTGAGTGGGTGTGAGGGTGAGTGGGTGTGAGGGTGAGTGGGTGTGAGGGTGAGTGGGTGAGTGAGTGGGTGAGTGAGTGGGTGTTTGAGGGTGAGTGAGTGGGTGTGTGAGGGTGAGTGAGTGGGTGTGTGAGGGTGAGTGAGTGGGTGTGTGAGGGTGAGTGAGTGGGTGTGTGAGGGTGAGTGAGTGGGTGTGTGAGGGTGAGTGAGTGGGTGTGTGAGGGTGAGTGAGTGGGTGTGTGAGGGTGAGTGAGTGGGTGTGTGAGGGTGAGTGGGTGTGTGAGGGTGAGTGGGGGTGTGAGTGTGAGGGGGCTGTGTGACGGTGTGAGGGAGAGAGGGCTGTGAGGGGGGTGAGTGAGGGTGAGGGGGTTGTGAGGGTGAGGGGGTTGTGAGGGGGTGGGTGTGTGGGAGGGTAAGTGAGGGGGTGTGAGGGTGTTTGGTTGTGGGGGGATGTGGTTGTGATGGTGTGTGTGTGGGTGAGGGGGTGTGTGAGGGTCAGGGTGAGGGGGAGTAATGGATGTTTGTGAAAGCATGTCAAAAAAGGTTGAATTGAATGGGTGTGAAAGTGATGTGATGGTGGGTTGATGAAAGCTCTAAAAGGAGATTTATTGTGGTGAGAACTTTTAATGTTGTTTAATTGTCCATGAAATTCATACATGTGATGAAGTTTATGAATAAATTCTGATTAACTTATATGAAAACAGAGGTTTTGTGGCTACATTGTTTCATTTCAATGTGCTGCCGTTGATGATGAATTGTATATCAGTATTGGCTTTCAGTTGTTTATTGTATAATTGTATCGAGCCTGAAAGATTTGATCGCCGTACTTCGTTCTTGTCTTCTTTTGAGGTGTTTCGTTTCGGACTAAACTTTGAGACTAATAACACATAATCGAACAGTTAATTATAAAGTGCGATTATCACCTGAGACAAGCTCATGTATTGAAAGTTATATTGCATAGTATTCATGTATTTTGTATGTACGCAAACATAATTTTTTTACTATAGTCGTTTAAAATACATTCAATGACTATAGTTCAAATGTGTTCATCTTGAATGTGACTAGTAGTGAGGTGTTGATAACATGAGATGGGTGAACTATTGGGACTTGGCCACATCTGAAAGTGTGAAATTCTCCTCCAGAAGGTAGCACTTACTCAGTGCACTACGGGGCTATTCTGAGTACTTGCGACCTGCAGGTCCCAGTGACCACTGAGCACATCCACTGACTGCCCTGTGTCACTGCAGCCGCCCTAGCCCCACGTACAGCTCAGTGCAGCCCTTGGCCCACTGACAAACACAGCATGCATGCATCAGAGTCCCCCCTGCACACACTATAGGAGGGGAGGGGGCACTTACTGTATCCCGAGGTTCGCTCTGGATCCCTTTGCCTTCCCTTGGGGAGCTCTAGGTCCTAGTCAACCCCTAGGTGGCGCAAACGAGTCGCGGGGTCCCGTCCCTTGGGCCCTCCTTTCTGCCCCTTGTTTCCGAATCCACTGTAAGATCTCACTAAGGTCTGCGACCTTCTCCAAGTCCTTTGCTAAGTTTTATTTATTTATTTAATGCGATTTTATATAGCTCGAACATTACCCGAAGGTGTCAGAGCGCTTTACATAAGAACCAGTTGCGATACATAAGGAATCTGATCCTCAGTTACGTTGCGAAATATCAGGTCAGTGTCTTGTGCATCCCACACGAGTGATGCCAGCGGCATCAAGAGGAGCAGGGCAGCCTCGGACATGTCACAGTGAGCCGCTGGGCACTGTGCCTGCATACACCGCTCTGCTGCTGTCACCCTTGTAACTACTGCCACGAGGCTCTGGACGGGCTAAGGCGGGTCACCCTGAATCTTGCTGTCTCCTCTCTGCCCCGGTGTTACATGGCCGAGGGTCTTCTCGGCTTCCACTGAGAGCTGTGAAAGGTCTCCAAAGAGGGGCTCAATGGTCTCACTCGTCTCCTCCGGATCCGAGGGGGTCACACACTTGCTGTTCTGAGACCATATTGCATGATGTCTGGACAGATCCCAGTGGATGGTTCAAGGGCTCGTTTAGTGCTGCCAAGACTACTTTAAGCGCTTCCGTAACGCAACTGGTGCTCATGTAAAGCGCTCCAATACCTTCGGGTTGAGTTTGCGCTATATAAAATCTGAAGAAACTAGTCTTACCTCGACTGTGGGATAAAATCCTAAAATATGTGGCTGGGGTACCTCCGTGGTGCCCATCTTTACCAGTGTGGTGAAATTTAATTTTAACGGGATGTTTAAAGTGCCGCTCTTAAGAAGTGCAGGTACTCTCGCTCTCGAAATAATAAATAACTAAATAAATACCAACAAAAGACAGCAGCCACCGCAGCGAACACTGAAGACAGCGAAACCGAAAGCAGCTCAATAACCGGGTTGTGACTGAGAGGGCGGGGGCTGCCCGCGCATGTGCGCTATTTGTTATGAAGAGGGACTCCCGGAGCCAACGCTAAGTGCAGCAGCTGAAGTCCCGGCTCCCAGGAGGGGGTCCGGGTGAAGACAAGCGGATAGCACTGCGGGGCTCCCATGCCGAGACTGACCCGCTGGCTGCCGAGTGAGAGAGGGACACGCGGAAAGAGCCCGGTGAGTGGGGGGGGGGGGGTGCGCGCGCGTGTGTCTGTGTGTGTGCGAGTGTCTGTGCACGTGTGTCTGTGTGTGTGTGTACGCGTGTGCGTCTGTGTGTGTGTTATCCACTTCCTGGCAATGTAGGACAGGAGATGTGCACGGCGTGTGGGTGAGCATGCGCGCTCACATGAGAGAATCGCCTGCGCGTGCCCATCCCCTGTCTCACATTCCCAGAAAGTGAGTAACAGAAAAATGCTTCGCTGGACGCAGTGCCAGCTCGACCTAAAAAGGAATTTATAAAATAGGTGAATAGAATTATAAGATAGTAAGGTTAAAAAATGCACCAATATTTACAATGCTACGGCGATGTAGGGCAGTAAACGGAACTCGGGGAGGAGGCACTGTGTGTGGCCAATCTGAAAATGAAACAAGAGCGCCGCTGTCAGCTGTTATCGGGCGGTTTTAGTACTGGTTTAGGGCAGGTCTAAAGAGCCCCGAGGCCTTACTTGGTGTTGCAGTGTCCGCTGTAGGAAACCTGATTCTGGTCCTGCGGCATCCCGGTTGGTGCGAGTGCGCCGGGGACTGCCGGTTATATAGTGTTTGCAGGATGCGGAGCGGAGTCATTTCAGGGTCTGTGGCTGTGAAAGGCGCATGTGTGAGAATGTGTTTGCACAGGTGTTGGGTGGAGGGCGGCGGCCATCTTACAGAGGTGTGTACCTCCCGGGGGCAGTGTTCGGGAATGCAGTAATATGAAGCGCTGGGACTGCCGGTATGTACTCCTATATAGGAGCAAATAAATGGCGTGATGTGTGATCAGTTGTTGTGGAGGACAAGAGTGTATACTACTAACGGGGTGGTGGGAGGCTCTCCAGCTGCTATTCATAAGGCTGGCATAGGGGTAATGTGAGCTCAGAGGGAACGTAAAGTTGTTCTCATAAAAAGTCGCCAGGGCACCAGAACAGCCTTGGTGGGGCATCAGGAATAGGCAGTGCAGCTACAAGGACTTTACTGAAGGGCTGAGATGTGCGTGTTATTAACGTCGCAGCAGATTTGTGGAGCTTCTCATGTCCCATATGGAATATAAAGGCGGTTGTATCAATGCTTAAGAGGCAGAAGTTGGATAGTTTTATTTTTTAGCGTTTGCTAAGGCTGTTACACGGAATATTGTCATTGAGACCAGTCTTGTGACTGGAAAGCCGGTAGATCCATCTCTGTTCCTTGTGAAGTAGTTGTTGATGGATATTTGGTGTGTTGGGGTCAATAGCTTCAATGATCACCCATCTCATGTCGTTGGTAGTGTGGCCCACTTCAAGGAAGTGGTTGGTCATCTTTGTCGTGTTCTTTTTGCACCGAATGGTGCTGCGGTGTTCGCATATGCGTGTCTTGATCGTTCTGTTGGTCATGCATATGTAGGTAAGATTGCAGAGACATACAATGTGGTATATTACGTGTGCCGTGTTGCAGTTGGTGTGGGCTCGTAGTTCCCACGTTTTGCCTGGTTCCAGATCAAGTGTCTTTGTAGTGCTCGGGAGGTGGCATACGCTGCAATCACCACATGCGAAATGGCCTTCAACTTTGGGCAGGCCCCATGCATTGAGGAAGGTGGTGTTTTTTCTCTGGATAGGTTTTGGTCTTGTGGAAGCTATTGCGTCCTTGATTGATTTCGCTTTTCTGGGAGAGATGAGGGGCGGGTCCCATTCAAGGTTTCCTGTCCCAATGATCTTCCAGTGCTTCTTGATTTTTTTGAGACTTGGTTGGAGATCACGTTGAAGGTGGTGACACAAGTTAGTGGTATGGGTCTGGTTTCATGTGGAAGCGCCGCAATCAGTCTCTGGCGATTTTGATTTCTAGCTCGTTTCCTCACTTTTTCTGTAATCAGTTTTGGATATCCTCGGTTGTTGTTTGTCACTCAAGTCTCTGGCCTGTTCTTTGAAGTCTGAGATTTGACTGCAGTTTCGCCAGAGTCGTAAGTAGTGCCCGTAGGGTAGGTTCTCCCTCAAGGGTCTGGGGTGAAAGCTTGAGAAATGTAGCAATGAGTTGCGAGCAGTGGGCTTAAAGTGTGTTTTGCGTTTCAAGTAGCCGCCTTCTGCATCGATATCAAGATCTAGGAATGTTTTTTTGTTTGTGAAAGCTGTGGGTGAATTTTAGATTGTGGTCGCAGCTGTTGAGCCATTGGCAGAAGTTAATGAGGGACTCTGTATTGCCTTCCCAGATCAGCAGGATGTCGTCTATGTAGCGTTTATAAAATTTAATTTCTGGGAATTTTGGCTCATTGTTCGTGAAGATGAACTGTGCTTCAAAGTGATGTAAGTACAGGCCTGCTGTACTGGGAGGGAAAACGCTCCCCATGGAAGTACCGTATTTTTGGAGGTATAGTTTGCCTTCAAATTCGAAGAAGTTGTCCTTTAGGGCGAGTTTCGCACAATCCCAAATTAATTTTGTGGACGTCTGGTATTGCCATTCTGTTTTTGCTAGGGCGATCTCAAGGACTCTCAGGGTATCATCCTGGGGTAGACTCGTGTAGAAGCTTTCTACGTAGAGGCTGACTAAGAGTGATGTTTCTGGGTTGTATGGTTGACCGTCGAGAAGCCTGAGGAGATCTTTAGTGTTCTGTAAGTATGTATTGGTGGATTTTACCATGGGTTGATGGAAGAAGTCGCAGTAGCGAGATAATGGTTCTAATAAGGACCAGATGCCTGATACGATGGGTCATCCAGAGGGGGGCGTTTTGTTCTTGTGGATTTTCGGTACTATGTTAAAGTAGGGAATT
Organism: Lissotriton vulgaris; assembly: GCF_964263255.1. Taxonomy (NCBI): domain Eukaryota; kingdom Metazoa; phylum Chordata; class Amphibia; order Caudata; family Salamandridae; genus Lissotriton; species Lissotriton vulgaris. The sequence continues at coordinate 868,716,534 of NC_141699.1, forward strand.
TTGCCTTCGGTGGTAGTAAGGAGTTTGGCTTCATTGGGTGTGATGAGCCCTGTGGTTTCAGCCTCTTCCTCTAGGTTGTTGATGCGTGATCTGAGGTTGTCACTAGGAACTTGATCCAGTTTTTAGGTCTCGTGGCGTTAACCGCGCGAAAGCGCGGTCTCGCCAGAGACCTATTGTGAGCGACTCAGCTTTCTAGGAGACAAGACCTGGCCGCGCGCATCTCCAAGAACCGGATCAGAGCGGGCCACGCGAACGCGCTCGCTGTGGCCATCTCCTGTCTCCTGTTCTCACGCTCGTCACTGCGTAGATGTTCCAAGGCTCCTGGGCTGCATGCGGGTACAGGTGAGCTGAGTCACAGGGAAGCTCACTGCGTTATAGGCAGGCATGGCCCAGCTCGGGATCCTGCACTGCATGATTAACCACAACTGGAGTTTAATCTGTAAGCTCTACTGCACGTGGAACAAGCACGTTCGTGGGACCTTCTTTAATTGCATTAGGATAATGTCTCTCTTGCACAGCGCATACATGTTCATAGCCAGCAGTCGTGGACACAGTACGTAGCTGTGTTTACCTTCCTATAATTAGGTATGGAGGATAACGGCTCTCTAAAAAAGCAAGCCTCTCGTGGTAAACCTGACCTCCGTAGTGATGGCATGCAGTAAACTATTTAAAGGGTCTGTGTCCTCCAGGTGCAAAAAAAGGCTGTTTTCATGCGATTTGTAATAAAGCTGCTATGACTAATGCATCAGTCAAACTGTGAAAAAGACTGCACTTGGAGAGCTATTTTTACTCCATCTTTTAAAGATGTATAAAAGTCACAAGGTGATTTCTTGATACGACCGTGGTAAAGCCCGTGCGTGAGGTGCATCATCAAAGCTGTGTGAATAATAACAGCTGTGAGCCCGTGCCTGAGGTACATCATCAGAGCTGTGTGAATAATAACCGCTGTGAGCCTGTGTGCTATGACTAATGCATCAGTCAAACTGTGAAAACGACTGCACTTGACGTAGTTTTTCCAGCAAGTCTTCCCGCCAGAGTGGTGGTAGAACGGGTGGGGGGCCAGTTGCTGGGTACAGCAAATGGTCTGGAGAAGCTCTCAGAGGCGGTATGCCTTTGAAGCTTCCCCCTGTCCATCCTGGTGGAGGAGACATAGCACCTCGCCCAGGATGTGCATTGTTGCAGGCCCAGGAGAGCGGGTTTGTCTCCACCCAGGGGTCCAGCAACATGTCTGCCGTGTGGCAGCCTCTGCACCCAATCAGCCCAGACGTAGATTGTAGGTTCAGGTTTTGGAGGGCATCTCTAAGATGCCCTCTCGAGCATCTTACATTAAATCCCACACTGGCATCGATGCTGGTTTAATGTGCTGAGAAGTTTGGTACCAAACTTGTCAATCTTCAGTGTAGCCATTATGGTGCTGTGGAGTTCGTAATGACAACCTCCCAGCACCATATATTAATGGCATCACTGCACTTACAGTGCCCAGGAATGGCCCTCGGTACTGTAGGGGCACAGGGCTCATGCACCTGTGCCCTCACCTCTGGCATAGGGCACCCAGCCAGAAGGGTGACTGAAATATGCCAGGGCTGTGGGGTCTGTGGGCATGGCACACAGGGATGTGTGCCATGTCGACTCTTGTTTTAGTTCTGCACTTACGCACTCCGCCTGCAAAGGCAGTGTGTGGATGCCAGGGTACAGGGCCCCTGAGGGTGGCACAATAAGTGCTGCAGCCCTGAGGGGTCTTCTCTGGTCGCCATGACCTGGGTACCTAGGGTACCATTTACTAGGGGCTGACAGGTGGCCAGAGATGCCAATTGGGTATTTTGTTTCAGCATAGCTTTTCTTTTTAGGGAAGGATCACAGGCCCTGGGTACCTGATTGGCAGGGACCCAGGGAACACTCAGTCAAAGCACATCAGCAGTTCAGAAAAAAGTGGGGGCATACCAAGGCAAGAAAGATGGCACTTTCTCACACTAGGGTTGAGGTCATCCCTTTCAGGGCCCTAGTTTTATGGCACCGGTTTCGGTTTTTATCATGGCTCTGCGTTCCTGGCGCGGAAAAGCTATGTTAGAGGCATGTGGGCTGCTGAATTCATATGTTAGTATAGATCGCCTTCTAGTGTTGGGTCCGAATATTTGCACCTTGTTGTCTTGGTAGAGTCTTCGAAGTATCACGAGATAGGTGACTCCTCCCCTGGACTACAGTGCGCATGGGCTTCTGTAGTAGGGGATCTGTGTATAGTCCTAATCTAGTGAATAGTCCCGCCCATGTGCGTGGACCCCGGAGCAATCAAAAATAATCTTAGTGTTGAAAACAATGCAGAACTGCACAGACACTTAAGAGAGAATTCAAAGACATATAATGCAGGCTACACTGTCCAGTACTTCAACTAGAAATCCCACCAAAAATCCACAAACAGCAAAGCCTGTCCAGATTTCCCTTGCCTTCAGCAAAAACCCCTCTGGAATGATAGAGAGGAAGACATGGACAGACAAGCCCCATAGGCTGCCATTATGTGGCTCAGAACAGGATACTGTGCCTTTAAGAGAACTTTCCAGAACTTCACAGTATCCCAGAATGCCCTGCAGGTCCCTTTTTACTTTCAGTTTTTTTCCGGCTCCTGCTAGCAGGACCCTGGAGCATTGAGCTCTCCCTTTTTTAGGGTTTTTGGTGCGTTTTTCACTGCTTTTTCTCAAGTTAAGTGCTTTATTGTACTTTGGTGCCTTTCTCCTTTATCTTGCACTCTGTTTTTTGTCGAATATGCCTGCTTTATTCAATAAATGTCCGGAGTGCTCCAGGAAGAAGGCCAAATCGGATCCCCATGAGGTGTGTATCCTCTGCCTTCTTTCTTCACATATCCCTGAGGAGTGTGTGATATGTCAAGGCGTCTCTGGCAGGACCCTGAAGGACAGGAAGAAGATCAGACTTCAGGGCCTCGAGGAAAGAAGATTGAAGGCACGAGGTGGGTCTGGAGGGGCTTCTTCTGCCCATGATGAGGGGGCAGGAAGGCCAGCAAACGCCACTATTCTCCGACTGGATCCTTTGCGCCCACTACGGCGTCGAGAGGGATGACTACGGTCTGCTCCCCGTTGTCGGAGACTAAACGACGTCGATGTTCGGCGTCGAGGGATGTTACTAGACCTTCGAAGTCCCCGGTGACTGTTTCTTCGACGTCGACAGGCCCGGCGTCGGCGCTCGCCGTTGAGGCGACGCCGCCGTTCGCCGTCGGCGAAGAGGAGGCGTTCGGGGTCGAGGGAGTCCTCATCATCAAAGTCGCCGTCGAAGCCCAGGTCGCCGTCGAACCCCCGATCGCCGTCGAGGCATGGCAGATTGCCGTCGAGGCATGGCAGATTGCCGTCGAGGCATGGAAGATTGCCGTCGAGGCACGGAAGATTGCCGTCGAGGCACGGAAGATTGCCGTCAAGGCACGGAAGATTGCCGTCAAGGCACGGAAGATTGCCGTCGAGGCACGGAAGATTGCCGTCGAGGCACGGAAGATTGCCGTCGAGGCACGGAAGATTGCCGTCGAGGCACGGAAGATTGCCGTCGAGGCACGGAAGATTGCAGTCGAGGCGCTGGAGAACGACGTCGAGGCGTCGATCGCCGTCGAGGCGCAGAAGGTCGCCGTCGAGGCGAAAGCGTTCGTCGCCGAAGAAGAGGCGCTCGACGTCAGGAGGCCGGCGCTCGCCGTCTGGTCGCCGTTGAAGAGAGGTGGAAAGAGGCCTGACGCTGTGGGAAGTTCGCCAACGTCCCAGGCTGGTAGAGGTGGAGAATCACCGGGCTCGGTGTATTCCGAGGTGTATACCCCGTCGGGGAAGGTGACTCCCCCTCCTCCGTTACCGAGGGGACTCCCTCCGAGGGCCCCTACTCCTCCTCCGTTGCCTCCGCCGCACCCTGGACCAGGGTTGCCAGTGAAGCCGCCTCCAATTCCACCGAAGTCTGCTTCGCTGCCTGTGTTTCCTACACCTCCCAAGGGTACGCCTAAACCGAAGGCTCCGTCCAAGCCCAAGTCACCCGCACCGGTGGACCCGGTTGATCGCCCTCGGCCGAGGAGGTCACGTTCACGCTCCGGACGGAGAGGGAGATCGAGGAGTCGCCATAGATCCTCCACCAGATCAAGGCGTCGCCATAGGAGGCGGGGGTCGGGGTCCCGAACGGACTCTTCCAGGATCCGTTCCTACTCCCTGATCTTGTCGGACTCCCCAGAGACCAGGGTTTCTCCAGTGGATGACATTGCCACTTTCCAGGAGGTCTTCCTGAGGGGGGCTGCGAAGTTGGGTATCGCTGTGACTGCTCCTACACCTTCAGCTTCAGTGATATTTAAAACACTCCACAAGAGGCATCTGTCTCGCCCTTTGCTTCCGCTAGTACCTGGATTGAAGGAACCAGCTGAGGAGCTGTTCCTCACACCGGCTGTGGTGAAGGCCGCTCCATCCCGACTTCTAAAGAAGTACAGGGCCCCGGATTCGGACCCTGCCTTTCTGAGAGTTGATCCGGTACCGGATTCAGTGATCGTGACGGCGGCCAGGAAGCTACACTCTACCTCCCCGTCCCCCACCTTGCCTCCAGATAAAGAGAGTAGATGGATCGACTCAGCTGGACGGAAGGCATGTGGGACCGCTTCCATAGCCATGAAGGCGTCCAGTGATACAGCCCTACTGGGACGTTATGACCGGGCTCTGTGGGACTCCCTGCAACAGTTTGTGGAACTGCTACCGAGAGACAAGAGGGAGGACTTCCAGGAGATCCTCATGGAAGGGATGCTGGTGTCTAATCAGGTCATCAGTGCAGCTGCGGATGTCTCCTTGTTGGCTGCCCATGGTTACTGCCATGGAATCAATCCGCGACGACATGCCTGGCTCCGGCTCACGTCACTCAAGCCAGAGGCCCAGCAGGGGGTGGCCAACCTGCCTTTTTCCGGGGATACTTTGTTCGGAAAACACGCAGATGATGAGATGGCCCGCATGAAGGCGGAGGCGGAGACCCTTACGGCTGTGGGCTTGGAGAAGCCCAAAGAGAAGAAATCCATCGGGACTTTCCAGAGGCGCTACGGCGCACAAGGAAGAGGACTGGGGCAGTCTTCGGGACAGCAGCAGTTCCGGAGACCCTTCCAGAAACGTCAGAAGGGTAGAGGGGGACAACAGTCCTCTACCGCGAACAAGGGCCCGGCCGGGTCTCGACCCTGAGCGGTTACTTCCCCTTCATCCGTTACCCGCTCCGGTGGGGGGAAGCGTTCAATTTTTTCTGGCAGAGTGGAGAAAAATTACTCAGAACAAGTGGGTGCTGAATATTGTTTGCAATAGATAGTCTTCGGTTCATCAGCCCTCCTCCAGCGATCCCTCCGGTCAGCTCGCAGTATCAACTGCGCGAGCTCCAGGCGGAGGCCGATATCCTGTTAAGGAAAAGGGCGATAGAAGACGTACCGCTGTCTCAAAGAGGAAGAGGTCTGTACTCCCGGTTCTTCCTGGTTCGCAAGAAGGACAAGAACGAGTTCAGGCCCATTCTGGACTTGCGGCAGGCAAACAAGTGGATTCGCAGAGAAAGTACTTGGGAGCCACCATCAATACGCTGTCAGCAAGCGTGTCTCCTTCGGAGGAGTGACGGCGATCGATCCTTCGGAAGGGTCAGGCTCTTATGACCGCTCCAACTACAACAGTGAGGATGGTGTCTTCTCTACTGGGGTCGATGGCCTCTTGTATCTTCCTCACTCCTCATGCACGACTAAACATGAGACCTCTGCAGGAGTGCTTGGAGGACCAATGGGACCAGAGGAAAGGATCTTGGGACGACAAGATACGACTGTCTCTGCATGCTCTTCAGTCTCTGAAGTGGTGGTGTTCAGCGGAGAATCTCCTCAGAGGGGTTCCCTTCCACAAGGACATTCCTACTCAGACTATCGTGACGGATGCTTCTCTCCACGGCTGGGGAGCGCATTCTGAGACTTACAGATTCAAGGAACGTGGTCTCAGATGGAGTCCACGTGTCACATCAATTTCCTGGAACTCAGAGCTGTTCACTTGGCACTGAAGGCCTTTCATCCGTCCTTCCAGACCAACTCTCTGCTTGTACAGACGGACAATACGACCACGATGTATTACCTCAACAAGCAGGGGGGGTCAAGATCGTGCACCCTGTCTCGGGAGGCGCAGACGATTTGGCACTGGCTTCTGGCCAGAGGATTGACGATAACGCCTACCCATCTAGGAGGTGTGCAGAATGTTCAGGCAGACGCACTGAGCAGACTGATTCAGGAAAACCACGAATGTGTCATAAACGACGACGTACTAGGAGAAGTCTTCGAACGGTGGGGGACTCGAGACGTAGATCTGTTCGCCACCACCGAAAACAGCAAATGCCGAGACTTCGCCTCCAGGTACTACTAGCAAGGGACGCTGGGGAATGCACTCTGGATCAACTGGTCGAACAGCTTTGTTTACGCTTTTCCGCCCATTCCCCTGATTCCAGCGGTGCTCATCAAGCTGTCCCGGTCCAGGGCACGGATGATCCTGATTGCCCCGGAATGGCCCAGGCAGTGGTGGTTCACGGACCTTCTACACCGGTCTCTCCTTCCGCACATACGGCTGCCGTGCAGGCCAGACCTTCTCACGAAGTTCGGGGGGCAGATGTTGCACCCCAATCTCTCGATTTTGAGTTTGGCAGCATGGCTCCTGAGATTGTGCAATATGGCCATTTGAATCTGCCCATTTGAATCTGCCCGAAGAATGCATGGACATACTGAAGGAGTCTAAGCGACCTTCCACTCGGACTTCTTATGCTTACAAGTGGAAGAGGTTTTGTATCTGGTGTGTGTCCAAGAACTTTGACCCAACGACGTGCAAGGAAGATGTCATCCTTCCTTACCTTCTGCATTTGGCGCGGTCTGGCCTTAATGTTCATTCCATTAAGGTTCATCTCGCTGCATTGACTGCCTACAGGAAAAGCCCTTCACAGACTTCCTTCTTCCAGGTCCCTGTGATCAAAGACTTTTTGGAAGGCTTGAAGAAAGTGTTCCCTCCTGTCAGGCTTCCTTCGCCTTCATGGGAATTGAATGTGGTGCTGTCCAGATTGATGAAGGAGCCTTTTGAACCCATTCATAAGGCTTCGTTGCAGCACCTGTCCTGGAAGGCGGCGTTCCTCGTGGCCATTTTACATCGGCCCGCAGGGTGAGTGAATTTCAGGCGTTGTGTTGCAATGAACCTTATACTGTATTTCATGCTGCTAAGGTTGTTATGCGTACTCACCCTAAATTTCTTCCCAAGGTTATTTCTGATTTTCATGTCAACCAGACTATAACTTTGCCTACGTTTTTTCAGAACCCTTCATCTCTAGCGGAAAGGTCTCTATATTCCCTGGATGTTAGGAGGGTGCTGAAATTTTATCTGGATAAGACCAAAGGTATTCGTAGGTCAGACCAATTGTTTATCAATTATGGATCGGTCAGGAAGGGTCTTACGACCTTTAAGCAGTCCATCTCTAGGTGGATTGTGTCCTGCATACAACTGTGTTACCAGAAAGCTAATGAGACCTTACGAGGTAAGCCCAAGGCTCATTCCACCAGGGGCAAAGCTGCCACGACAGCCTTGCTCCGTAATGTGCCGATTGCAGAAATTTGCAAGGCCGCCACTTGGAAGTCGCTTCATACCTTTGCTAAGCATTACTGTCTGGACACTGATGCCAGGGCGGATGCTCAGGTTGGACAGGCTTCGCTGCGGAATCTGTTCACACAATAGTGGTGTTATTGCTCGTTTCTCCACCGCCGCTTTGGTGTGGGGATGGGCTTGCCATTCTATTCACTAGATTATGACTATACACAGAGATCCCCTACTACAGAAGGAGTAGTTTCTTTTCTGTAACTCCAGTTCTGTAGTAGGGGTATCTCTGTTATAGTCATAAGCGCCCGCCCTCCTCCCGGGTGGAGAGATATTCATGAAAGGAATGCTACATGTCTGGCGTGTTACGCCTTCAAAAAGAACTGAAAGTAAAAGGGACCTGCAGGGCATTCTGGGATACTGTGAAGTTCTGGAAAATTCTCTTAAAGGCACAGTATCCTGTTCTGAGCCACATAATGGCAGCCTATGGGGCTTGTCTGTCCATGTCTTCCTCTCTATCATTCCAGAGGGGTTTTTGCTGAAGGCAAGGGAAATCTGGACAGGCTTTGCTGTTTGTGGATTTTTGGTGGAATTTCTAGTTGAAGTACTGGACAGTGTAGCCTGTTTATTATAGGCTGCATTATGTCTTTGAATTCTCTCTTAAGTGTCTGTGCAGTTCTGCATTGTTTTCGACACTTTAAGAGATTATTTTTGATTGCTCCGGGGTCCACGCACATGGGCGGGACTATTCACTAGATTAACCTATAACAAAGATACCCCTACTACAGAACTGGAGTTACAGAAAATAAACTACTCCATCTTCTCCATCTTCAAATTGTTTTTCTCCGCCATTGGGTTCGGATGCACTTCGAACAACTCCAACTTCAGGACCGAAGTTTTCCTATTTTCTAAGGCCAAAAACCTCATAATTTCAACGGTATTGTTTCCGCTCGGTATCCCTAGACTCGACAACTCTTTCCATCCATCTCTGGTAGTCGACGCGGGCCGGTGGGCCTTTTCGACGCCACGTGGGCCTCCCGCCGATGGAAAGGACCCGTTCAAAAGATGCCCACAATGTCGATCCAAGTTTCCACATAGCGACAAGCATACAGTATGCAACAAGTGCCTGTCTTCGGAGCACAACGAGGAAAACTGTCCAGCTTGTGCTCTGTTCCGGTCGAAGAAAACTATCCGGAACCAAAGAGCTTCTCGGCTAGAGATGCAGCAACAGGCACCTGAACCGGAAAATATTTTCAACGATGAACATGAACTTCCAGAGGCAGCGGACTCCGACCTAGAGCTCGTCACAGTAGAAGACGAGTCGGACTCCGATGACGACATCCTACCGGGGCAAACCGAAAGTACTAAATAAAGCCCCTACCCTGCCTCCACCTCCAGACAAGGCTCCGGTCAAAGCATCGCCAAGAGGCCTTAGCCACGACCGAAACACCGCTTCATAAGCCCCGCCTACTGGCTCGGCTCCGAAGACCATTACCAAGCCTTCCGGTACCCCGGAACCGAGCAAGACTCTTCCCAAAAAGTGCGTAGACTCAGACGGCAGCACAGCCCAAAACTGGCCCGACACTAAAAGTTGCCGACCCGAAAAACACCGGCCAACCAAAAAAGGTTGTTGATCCAAAGAAAAGTATCGTCCCGAAGAAGGGCGTCGATCCAAGAAAGACAGTCGACCCGAAAAAAGGTCATCAACCCGAAAAAAGGAATCGACCCAAACAAAGTCGTCGATCCGAACACTGCCTCTGACACGAAAAAGGCAGTCCACCCGAAAACAGCCGTCGACCCGAAAAAACACATCAAGCTGAAAAAGGCTGTCGACCCGAAAAAACACATAGAGCCGAAAAAGACAGTCTAACATAAGAAGGTTGTCGAGTCGAACAAGGCTGTCAAGCCAAACAGCAGCGAGCCCACAAAAGACGTCGAGCCGAAAAAAAGCTCAAGACAAAAAGAAAAGCAAGCAAGTGACTGATCCAAAAACATCCGTGCCAAAGCCACGGGCAGTGGAAGAACTCTTTCATCCTAATCCAGTGAGCCCAGACCAAATTAGACTGTTTATAGAACCTGATACAGGACATATAACCGTTTACAATAAGAACAAGAGAAGACTGGACACTGAGGCTCCTTCTCCTGTTCCTCCTAAGAAAAAGGACTTTGGGACATCCCCTTCTAGACCTTTTACACCTCCTACTTTTACTCCTGACATGCCTTACGTTCCATATTCACCTATACCTCCACATTATGATGATGCAGAAGACATGTGTGAAGACCCTCATCAGGACTTTATAGACCCTGATTGTAGGAAGGTACATCCTGACTATGGTTGCCCCCAACTTTTTGCCCTGTGTTTTAGCTGGTTTTGGACATAGTCAACCTGGGACCCTGCCAATCAGGACCCCAGGCCTACTGCTCTCTTTAAAATGGATTCCATGTACCCTAGGTGCATTTCCAATTGGTACTGGGCCACCTTATCAGACCCTGTAACTCAGGGCATAGGTGTACCCAGGGCTGCCAGGGGCTGCAGCATGTATTATGCCACCCCTGGCTGGCCTCCTAAATTTGACACAACTGGCTGCATGACAGCTGGGGCAAAGTCGTGTAATCACCCTTTGCTGTAGGTGTAGTATACCTATACCTAACCCTAAAATGGACACACAGATTCCTATCAGTCACTCCTATGGCAGGCCTTGACAATCCTGAAGGCAGAGTGCTTGGAATCGTGTGAGATGGTGCTCTGGCATGAGCTGAGCCTGTCTGCAGCTTGCGGAACCAAGTCCTAATAGCTGTTCCATGATATCGCATACCATATACTCTTAAGTGCATTATAATCCTCGCGGTTAAATGCTAACTTTGGTATTGCTTTATCAAAACATGTCGAGTAAGGTGTCATACGAATTGGAATACTAACCCCTCGCCAATTCTGGCGACGGGGTTAGCATTCCACCCTTCTAGAGGGACACGACATGTATGTAACTGTGAACCCCGGTTAAAGTTAACTAAAGCCTCAGCTCCACAAAATGGATGCTGCCACCACAGACACGAGTCTGACCTCCTGCTGCTGGGAGTCCTTCCAGCGAGGGAGGCTTGGACAAAGGGTTTCCTGTCCGGGGCGGTGCTAGCACCATCCCAGACATGGTTTTGTGTATCCTGGGTAGGCAGGGCTTTTCAGGAAGGTGACTGCTGAGTGGCACCCCGGTGCTCACTACGCATAGGCCAGTCAGAACCAGTTCCAGGGGCACACCAGCCCCTGGCCTGGGGAAGTCCGGCAGGGGAGAGGGGTGTAACCACCCCCCTCCTGGTCCCACCCATAGGCAGGACCTAGTCACCTGGTCAGCCCCTTTTTTAGCATAAAGATAGGAGCGGGCCCCCTGTTCAAATTAGATCATCTTTGGAATCAAGACACGACTTTCTTCGAAAGGACTTCAAGATTTCTTCTTCAAGATTCTCCCTTGTGGCTAAGGAGTAGTCACCCTGCATCAAGCGGGCACCATCCTAAGAACACTGCGGTCTGCTGCAAGTCCTTCTTCACGAATCCGACGACCCAGCTCGACGAGACCCGGCTTCCCTGGCACCTCTGACCTCTACTCACCTCTACAGCAAAGCTGAGAACCGTGAGTGCGACGAGACCTCGAGGGACCGACGATCGCCAAGACTGCACGACTTCTTTGTAACAAGCCCACCGAGTCTTCCACTGGTGAGTGCTTTGGGGTCCGAGAAGCCCCAACCCTGCACAGCTCCAGCACCCAAGATCAGCCTCCCTGCATCTCCACTCTATGCGTGGGGCCCTTCTGCTGTTTGCTGTGCACCGCGTTGTTTGGCTACTAGCCGGCTGGCTTGTGGCCTTCTGAACGACGCCCGATGACATCACTGCTGCTGGTCTGGTTGCTCCAGACTGGCCCTTGCTTCCTTCTTCAAGAGAGGCACCCCGGACCCTCCTGGTCCACTCCAGACGCCATTTTAGGTCCACCGCGTGGGCTTGAATTTGCCAAGGCTTTGTTGCCCAATCCTGGGTCCAGCGACGCCGACAGCTTCAATCTTCGTGGGACAGCTCGCTCCTCCTTCCTGGTCGCCGACAACGCCTCCTGGTCCGTGAGATCTTCGAGCACAGCGTCACCCACTCACCTAGTCGAGGTGGCTACCATCCGGTGCCCTCCTGTTGCCCACTGACTACTGGCTAGTAGTCTCGAACTTGGTCCCCTCTGCTTTCAGGTGTCATCTTCCATCGATCCAGGCTTGGATCCACCGAACTTTCTTCACTGGTCGCCTGCCAGCAACTTCTTTCTTCCAGGCTCCTGGTCCGTCTACGAGGATTCCCGACGTCTTTTGAGTCCTATGCAGCTGCAGCCCCTGGGCTAGGTAACTTTGGCATTTCGGTGCCCCAGCATAGCCTCACTATCCAAGGGTCAGAATCCACTTTCGTTTTCCTCCTACCAGGTCGGGTTCGCCCGAGAACACTAACTTTGCAATTTCTAGCTACCATAGACTTTGTCCCGCATCCCGCGTGAGAGTGCACACTCTGCACCCGAGTCCCCTGGGTCTCCTAGAAGTAATCTGAAGATTCTATAGTCAAGATCTAGCGATTCCAAAGCCTATTAGTACTGTACTTACCTGCTAGTAATTTCGCATTCCACTTTTCAAGTATATGGTTTTTCGTGCCCCTCGGGCATTTGTGTAAATTGTGCAACTTAAAGTATTTTCGTAAGAGTTTTGTTTTGTGCTTAGTACCCTGTCCTCATAAAGAGTACAGGGCTGTTGTGAATCTTAATAAATAACTGTTTATTTTCATAACACTTGTGTGGTGTCCTTTCACTTGGTATTCAAGGGGTATATGTGTGGTATAACAGCTGGCTTAACACGCCCTCTCGAGTCTTTAGCCTTAGACTGCTCGTATCCACGCTACTAGGATAGCTGGTCTATACGGTTGACTTACAACCAATCATCAATAAGGGTTGCTGGACTGATACATAGTGTTCACTAGAATAGTGAGCACTGCATATCAGGCCACCTTCTCACACGGTGCTCCTGTGGGTCTTGACTCTCGAAGTTTCCTAGTTTAAAAGGGTTCATCCTAGTCCATACGGAAGTGTCTTTAAATTGTACTTTTGTAACTTCTTCGCTCACCATAGAAAGTCAATGGTATCCCGCGGCTGTCTTTAGACACTGCACGAGTCTCCTGTGAGCCTCCTACTTCCTAACATTTGGTTGTTAGAGTAGCCCCAGCGATTCCACAGGTCCTAGGCCTGCTTTCTATTCCTCACATGGTTCTTATATCACTATTTTAGTATACAGTTTGTGAGGCCCCTAGGGCAAAACGTATACTGTGCAACTTGTATGCTAATTAAGATTCTTGTAATGTACTTTGACCTCTGACCTCAAAGAGTGCAGAGGGGTTGTGTTTAGATTAAATACATATATATTTGATATATACCTTGTGTGGTGTCCTTTAATTTGGTACTCAAGGGATTATAATTGGTAAAACAACTTGCTTAATACCCTCTCTGAAGTCTTAGCCTGATGACTGCTGGTCCATGCTACGACTAGGATAGCTTTCTATAAGGTTGACTTTACAACCACCATCAATAAGGGTCGATTAGACTGGTGCAAGGTGCCCACTAGAACTAGTGGACATCATATGGCAGGCTAACTTCTCACACTTTGTATTAAGCATTGGATAAGAACCAGACTCCAGAAGGTCTGAGGGCTCATTCCATCAGAGCTAAAGCTGCTACCCCTGTGTCTGCATATCCACTGCCTGTCCTGGTTATCTGTCAGGCAGCTATGTGGGCATCAGTGCACACTATCACCCAGTGTGTCTGCCTTGATCGCCAGGTCCAGTGGAAATGGCTTTTTGCCTTCTTAGTCCCACAAGATGTTTGTCTGAGTTCACTCCAAAGACCCTCCTACTTTGGAGATACTGCTTTGGTATCTGATTTAAAGGGAGGAATCTACGGTTAAGTTACTTTGATAACACTCCTTCTGGTGGATGATTTAACTGCAATCCCCTTACCTCCCTCTCTTTTCTGTACAGTGGAGTAGCCGCTTTAAGCTCTCTAAACAGGTACCAAAATAAAGATATGCACACTGGTACATTAGTTTATTATGTGGTCTGTGTTGGCCAACAAGGATGAGGTTCCACTCCATCACTTAAGTTGAACTATGCATACCTGGAGTTACACAGCACCATTCTACCAGCATACAGGAGCATTGCTATAAAAGGTTTCTGGATCCAGTCTGGCATCTGAGGAATATTCCATAGATGGGAATCTACAGTTCGATAGAGTATCCACCAGAAGCAGTGTTATTTGTTTTTTAAGAAGCTTAGAGCGTGCAGCTCCCGAAAATGGTCTCCCGGCACTAGAGGTAGACAGTAGCAAGGGACCAGTTAGGTAACTTTTTTAGTTAAAGTTGAACCCATGTGAAATTATTTTCAGCATGCTAAGACTAGTTAATTTTTTTCAAAACACTATAGTACTTTTGTTAAAAGGATACAAAACTCCTAGCAGTTTAGATGAGTTTAGTCCTAATGTTTGTTTATAACAATGCTTTTTTAAAATAAACATTTTCATTTAAAAAAGGTTTTATTTATTTATTTATTTTGAAAGTATTATATAGCGCGAACCAGATCTTTGCAGATATCAGAGCGCTTTACAGAGCATACATAACCGGCAATAAGATATGGCGTAATTGTAGGTAATAAGTGGGGAGGGGTAGGCATAGGAGGAAGCACAGTAAAACAGTTACGTCGATAATAATAATAATGCAAGTGGTTCAAAAAGTGAAAGCATAGACCGACAGGTAAATCAACAACACAAATAATACAAATAATCGAAGGGATCGACCAGATAATACATATCGGTGCAGCTACTTAAAGACCAACGTCTTTCCTTGACGTCAATAGCTCAAGTGTATTTAGCCATGAGGATAGCTTTTACTTCTTTCTTAAAGAGTGTGATGGATGATATGAGCCTGGTTTCAGGAGGGGGTGAGTTCCAGATCCTGGGTGCCATTCCTGAGAAGGAGCGTTTATAAGTTTTTTCCTTCCGGAATCTTCAAGGTTTTAGCAGAAGGTTGTTTGTGCCTCTAGTGTTT